>NC_040911.2:63643768-64984428 GCF_004126475.2 Phyllostomus discolor | reverse complement strand
ATATTTCTCTCACTGGGTACTGATCTTTCATACCTTTTATCCAACTTACACTGCCTCAGAGTGACCATTCGTTCCCTCACTTTCACCTAAGAAGCCAGTCTTCAAGGAAACAGATCACTCCAGACATGAGTAATGGGATAGAAAACATTTCATCTCGGTGGGTTGCTAATTTGAATCTGGCACAAGGAACAGTGATTGAAATTCATTACCGCATGGCAAAGAAATATACTCCCTCCCCACACCAAAGCCCTGGCAGTTTCTGCCTGGTTTGGATGACAGGTGTTTCTGCCACAATATCTTCCCTATTGTTTCTATTAATTGAGAGCCTGCCACATACCAGGTCATGAGAAAAGAGCTGGAAAACATGTAAATGATTTTTACCACACATTACAGAGGTAGTCCCCAAGGATTCATCATAATACCTCTATGGTCAATCAGTATGGATGCACAGACAAGAGAGAGGGCTTTTTTTCTAAGACTATAACCATTTGCGATGGAACTGGAAGAGTCATTTCTTAGCTTTAATGGGCTTTCTTGGCCTATGCATTTATGTTCTGAGAATTATACCATCGGGAATCTTTTTATTAAATAAATCAACATTGCCCACTTGCATGAGAACTATGGTCCAGGGAAACACTCAAAATCTGGCTGAATGAATTGAAAGGCCATGTTAATTAAAGACTACACGTTGACCCATATTTACTTTGGGGTGGTTCTGTGTATAGGCATGTTTTCTTTCCTTTCTGCCCCTGCTGCAGAGTTCAGAGATGACTGTGACACAGTCCCTGCTCTCAAAGAGTTTGCATTCTAGTGTCAGTATTAACACAGGTCTGCTCAGTTAGTTAAACCAGGGGTGGGAGAGGACTACCCTGGCCCACGGTTGCAAGAGCCAGACTCAGGAGGAATACCCACACTGGGGTTAGACCCATTCTACGGATCTTTTGAGAGGTAATGAGTTTGGTCTGAGGCACTGTTCCCTTTCCAACACTGGGATTTAAAGTGACTTTTATGATATTAAACACCAGAAAATCTTTGAACTTAAACAGCTCCTGTCCTTATTTCAGTATCAATAGATGCTTCCAATCATCCACTTCCATCACTTTAGTTCTTTATTTTGGTTTTTAGTGCTCATAAAATTATAGTGTGAACTCCCCTCACCTCTCTTTTCTCAAAAATATTTTTTGGACCAAATTAATTTCTCATCTTTCAGATGACAGAATCATTTTAGGAATCATACTTTCAGAGCGATCAGTGCCTGTTGTTCTTTTTTTTATGGTTGTTTATTAGAGATGGTCTGTTTAAATCTCCACTAATGAATTCTTTGAGGTCTCTATTTTCCCTTTATCCTTTTCTACAAAGAAAAATGATGGTTTATTTACCCACCCCACTTCTTGGAGCTAAGTGCTGGCCTGCTTTTTTCTGGTATGTGATCTCTCAGGAAGATGTCACTCACTGGCATTCAGTTACCCTTTGAATTGCCCCTTTTCATCCTGGCTGTTCTTACTCAGTCCAGCTATAATTACCATCTGATGGACTGTTACTGGATACTGTTTCACTTGTACATCTGCTGCCCTAGGAAATTGCATTATTCTGCCAGCACCTGCTAGATTTTCCCCAGCTTAATTGTTTCCCAAACACTTCCTTAAACTTGGAAACTTTCAGTGTCTGTGGTTAGACTGCCCTTGGTTGTACTTGTGGTTGGGGTGCATGTTTGTGTGTGTGTGTGTGTGTGTGTGTGTGTGTGTGTAAATGTTTTTTTTTTACTTTTTTCTTTTTTAAGTATATTTTATTGATTATGCTATTACAGTTTTCCCAATTTCTCCCCCTTTCTCCCCCCTCCACCTTGCACCCTCCCAACCCTCCAGCATTCCCCCCACCATTAGTTTATGTCCATGGGTTGTACATATAAGTTCTTTGAGTTGTCTCTTTCCTATACCAGTTTTGACCTCTCCTTGTCTATGTTATGCCTACCAATTATGCTTCTTATTCCCTGTACCTTTTCCCCATTCCTCCTCCTCCTCCCCACTGAAATCTCTCCATATCATGTTCATTTCTCTGATTCTGTTCCTGTTCTGGTTGTTTGCTTAGTTTTTGTTTTCACTGTTTTTCTTTTCTTTTAGGTTCATTTGTTGATAGTTGTGAGTTTGTTGTCATTTTACTGTTCATATTTTTTATCTTTTTCTTAGATAAGTCCCTTTAACATTGCATAAAATAAGGGCTTGGAGATGATGAATTCCTTTAACTTGACTTTATCTGGGAAGCACTTTATCTGCCCTTCCATTCTAAATGAAAGCTTTAGTAGGTAGAGCAATCTTGGATGTAGGTCCTTGCCTTTCATGACTTGGAAATACTTTTTCCAGCCCCTTCTTGCCTGCAAGGTTTCTTTTGAGAAATCAGCTGATAGTCTAATGGGAACTCATTTGTAGGTAACTCTGTCCTTTCCTCTTGCTGCTTTTAAGATTCTCTCCTTATTTCCTCGGGTCCAACTTCTTTGGGACTCTGAGCTTCCTGGACTTTCTGGAAGTCTATTGCCTTCACCAGATTGGGGAATTTTTCCTTCATTATTTGTTCAAGTAAGTTTTCAATTTCTTGCTATTGATTTTCTCCTTCTGGCACCCCTATAATTTGGATATTGGAACATTTCAGGTTGTCCCAGAGATTCCTCAGCCTCTCTTCATTTTTTATTCTTGTTTCTTCATTCTGTTCCAGTTGGATGTTTATTTCTTCCTTTTGTTCCAAATCATTGCTTTATGTTTTGGTTTCCTTCCTGTCATTGTTGGTCCCCTGAATATTTTGCTTTATTTCATTTTTGGTATTTTTCATTTATTTTTTCATTTTTCAACCAAGCTCAGTCAGTTCTGTGAGCATTTTCATTACCAGGGCTTTAAATTCTCCATCAGATAGATTGGTTATCTCCTCCTCACTTAGCTTTCTGTCTGAGGCTTTACTCTGTTCTTTCATTTGGGCCATATTTCTTTGTCTCGGTGTACCTGGTGAGTTGTAAGGGAGTGGGACCCTAAGTATTCACCTAGGCAGGGCAACCCTCCTAGCTGTGCTAAGGAGCTGACTATGGGAGAGGGGCCAGAGAGGGAAAAGTGCAGCTTGCCTGCTTGGCTCTAGCCCACTTTCCAACGAACTCTCCTGTGAGACTAAGAGTTGCTTCCACCATGGCAACCACTGTAGTCCACAGTCAGTTCTGAGTCTCAGTTTCTGGTTCAGCCAGCTCTGCCCATGCAGTCCTCCCCTCACCTTGTTTCTCTCAGCCACCCTGCCTTCTTCATCCACCACCTCGCCTTACCAGTCTTACCAGTTTGGTTGTTCTGTTTGACTGTTTCTTTAATTCCTTGGTTTTCGGAGCTCCGTGCAGTTTGATTTTCTGGCACATCTGCTTGTTTATTGATTTTAGATGGGTCATTATCCTCCTTTTGGTTGTGTGAGGAAGTGAAGGGTTTCTACCTATACCTCCATCTTGACCGGAACTCCCGCATGTGTGTAAATGTTTAAATTCGCATTTTAGTATTTCCTTGGTAGAAGTTTCTAAAAATATAAACCCTATTTTTTCAGCACCATACATGCACTGATCATTATTCCTGTGGCCATGGTGATATTTCTTGAAATTAACCCACTTTAAATCCCAATCATGAGTCAAATTTTACTTTTTCAAGCCACTTTCTCAACCATTTCCTACACTTTTCCCTATCTATAGGAAATGTATTTTCTCCTGTTTGTGGTGAACTGTTTTCTGTGATGATATTTTTAGAATAATTTCCATAAATTCCCTCATGAGCTCTTATTTTCTCTCCAACAAATAATACAATTCCAAGGTCATCTCTTCCAATTCTCTCAATACTGTCTAGTTCAGTATTATACATAGTATATATATTTATACAGAATGATTTACAAATCGTGGTTTCTTCTCCTTATTATAATAATCCCTGTTAGAAAGATTACAAAGTAATAAACAACAACTAATAATAATATATATTTTGCTTTGCTAAAGGCTTCTCATGAATTACCTCTTATAAGCCTCCTATCAGCACTTAAACAGTTACTGCTACTACCATCCTCAACGTATGTAAAGAAAACAGGCTTGCAGGAGGGAGCGTAAATGACTCATCCAAAGGCTAATCAGTGACCAAGCCTTAAACCAGGCAGCTGGATGCCAAAATTTGTACCTTTAGCCACTATATATACACAGTCTTATCTATGTAGTTGAAGTGCTTATATCATGAATTATTGTAGGAAAAGCAAACCACAGAAAGGGAGATGGCTTGACAGAGACCATTTGGAATCTCCCAAATCTTTGGCATCAGCTACTTAATCAAAAGGTGACCCACAGATAGTTGGCTTTCCCCCAGAGCAGTTTGGATTTTCCTCTTGGCTGAGTCATTCACTCTTGGGTTTGATCTGGTGCCAGCCTGATCCTGGCTGTGCTTGGCTGGGAAGAAGCAGGCATATGGGTTCAGGTTGGTGTGCTGGGGTCAGCTGGGCACAAGCTGATCCAGACTGTCTGCCCTTCTCTCTCTTGCATCAGCTTGTTGTTACAAACCTTCCAAAGTAATAGTGGTGGCTACTGGGAAAGGAGGAGAAAACTTATATAGATTACACTATAAATTTCTCAAGATTCAGTTCCATGTTGTATATGGCTTCATTGACAGGATATGCACTAGTGGCATGATTGACAGGCCCTGGCCTTATTTAGAAATTGGGCTATGATAAAGTAGCAAAATGGTCTTTAGGGTGTGCTAAGAGAATACATTGAAAAGTGAATTCTTAACATCTCAGTATTGTCAAAAATCAGTCCTACATCTTATCCTCATTTTCTAGAACAGATATTATAAGACAATATTTCTCCTTTCTCCAGACCACCCTCCTCCTTCCTCATCTCTCTCTAACAGTTTTATTGACATATAAATCATATGTCATACGATTCACTCATTTAAGTTGTATAATTTATTGGTTTTTGAGTATTATATTTAGAGTTAGACAACCATCACCACTATCTAATTTGAGAATATTTTTGTCACCCAAAAAAGAAACCCAGTAGCAGAAATATGCTATGGCCCAAACCCTCCCACCCCCAGCCCTAGACAACTACTAATTTGCTTTCTGTTTCTATTCTCAACATTTGTATAAATAGACTTATACAATATATAGTATTTTTGTGATTGGCTTCTTTCACTTACTGTGTTTTCAAGGTTCATTTGTTCTGTAGTATGTATCAGTACTTGATTCGTTTTTATTGCTAAATAATATTCTATTGTGTGGATATACTACATTTTATTGGTTGGCTGGTGGGCATTTGACTGGTTTCCAGTATTTGGCTACTGTGAATAATGTTGCTGTGAACATTCATGTAGAAACTTCTGATCAAGATGAGGGCATAGGTAGACACACTTTACCTCCTTACACAGCCAGAAGGAGGATTACAACTAACCTCAAAACAAAAAACACACAGAATTGCCAGAAAATCGAATTCTATGGAAATCCAACAACCAAAAATTTAAAGAAGCCATATACATCCAGATGGGAAGGAGGGGAGGAGAGGAGATGGGGATTCAAGATGAAGAGGATATGGTGTGGTGGTGGTGAAGCAGCAGTGGCAGCAAGGTGACTAACAGTACAGGAAGTTCCACATTCATGTGTGATGGATAAAATTGGGAGGGATATCTTAGAAGCAAGTGATCCTAGCCCCAGGCTAGACCGCACAGCCCAGGGTTCCAGCACCAGGAAAATAAAGCCTCATGATTTGTGACTGTAAAAACCAGTGGGGGTAGGGGTGGTAGAAGAAACTGCTAGTCTCTTGGGAGAGCCCATATAAAGGACCTGCACACTCCTAGAACAAACACAAACCCACCCACTCTGGGAACCACTATCAGGACAGCAGCTAGAGGGGCTCTAGTTGCATATGGGAAGGTGAATGAAATGACTGGAAATGGTGCAGGTGGGACAAGCCTCAGCGACATGGTTCCTTCTCCAACCCCATCCCACATATAGAGCCACAAAGCTGTGAAGTGGGTTGCCCTGCCCTGGTGAATACCTAAGGCTCTGCCCCATAAAACTTAACAGGTATGCTAAGATAGGCAATCAAAGTAGGTCTCCCTGACACACAGAAACAAACACAGGGAGGCTGCCAAATTGAGGAGACAAAAAAAAATATGGCCTGAATGAAAGAACAGAATAAAAGCCCAGAAATAGAACTCAATGAATAGGAGATAGCCAACCTATCAGATGCAGAGTTCAAAACACTGATGATAAGGATGTTCAGAGAACTCACTGAATATGGCAAAAGCATAAGGGAATAAAGGAAGGCTACACTAAGTGAAATAAAGACAAATTCACACGGAACTAACAGTGAAAGGAAGGGAGTCAGGGTTCAAATCAATGGTTGGGAACATAAGGAAGAAATAAGCAAGCAGAAGAGAAAGAAGAAACAAGAATTAAAAAACAAAACCAAAAAAACAGAAAACTGAGGGGAGAATAGGAAAGCTCTGGGACATCTCAAAAAGTACCAGTATCCAAATTATAGGGATGCCAGAAGGGGAAGAGGAAGAACAAGAAATTGAAAAATTAATTGAAAAAAATAATGAAGGAAAACCTCCCTGATTTGGCAAAGGAAATAGACACGAAAGTACAGAGAGTCCCAAACAAGTTGGACCCAAAGAGGACCATACCAAGACACATCATAATTAAAATGCCAAAGATTAAAGATAAAGATAGAATCTTAAAAGCAGCAAGAGAAGAAAATTACCACAAAGGAGTTCCCATAAGACTGTTATCTGATTTCTCAAAGAAACCTTGCAGGCAAGAAGGGACTAGCAAGAGTATTCAAAGTGATGAAAAGCAAGAACCTCCATCCAAGATTGCTCTATCCAGCAAAGCGATCATTTAGAATGAAAGGGCAGATAAAGTACTTCCCAGACAAGGTAAAACTAGAGGTGTTCATCATCACCAAAGCATTATTATATAAAATATTAAAGGGGCTTATTTATAAAAAAGAAGATGATCAAAACTATTTACTTTAAAATGACACCAAACTCACAACTATCAATTAAATCTAAAAAAAATCCAAAAACTACACAAACAACTACAACAGGAACAGAATCATAGATATGGAGATCATTTGCAGGGTTATCAGATGGGGAAGAATGGGGGAAGAGGTACAGGGATTAAGAAGCATAATTCATAGGTACAAAATAGGGTGATGTTAAGAGTAGTATAAAAAATAGAGAAGCCTAAGAACTTATACGCATGACCCATGGTCATGAGCTAATGTGGGGGAGGGGGACTGGTGGAGGGGAGGGGGGCTACCAGGTGGAGGGGGAAAAGGGGAAAATTGGAACAACTGTAATTGCATTATCAGTAAAATAAATTTTAAAAACAAGAAAATAATAAAATATCTGTGCACAGGTTTTTGCACAGATTTTTATGTGGATAAAAATTTGTGGACATTTACCCACATAGAAACCTGTGCATCAACTTCTGGCCAAGATGGAGGCATAGGTAGGCAAACTGTGCCTTCTCACACAACCAAAAGAAGACAGCAACAATTTAAACACACACAAAAAAATCCAGAACTGACAGAAAATCGAACTGTATGGAAGTCCGACAACCAAGGAGTTAAAGAAGACGTACTCATCCAGACCAGTAGTAAGAGGGGTGGAGTCCAGCAGCCAGGGCAGGGAGGACTCGAGGTAAGGTGGCAGCTGGCAGACCAAGAGAGGTGGGGGATTGTGGAATGGGGCGGAGCATGCAAGGGTGGCAGACTGGTCACTCTCACATTCACACACAGATAAACCAAGTGAAAAAAAAGGGGGAGCGGGAACTCCCAGCCTCACAGGAAAGTTTGCTTGAGAGACCCACAGGGTCCTAGAACATACACAAACCCACCTACAGGGGAATCAGCACCAGAAGAGCCCAATTTGCTTCTGGGAAGTGGGGGAAGTGACTGAAGTCTGGCAGAGAGGGGAACAAGCGCCACTGTTCCCTCTCAGACCCCTGCCCCACATACAGAGTCACAACCCAGTGATGTGGGTTACCCCGCCCGGGTGAACATCTAAGGCTCTGCTCCTCACTATGTAACAAGACAAGACAAAAAAAAAGTGGCCCAAAGGAAAGACCAGATCAAAGCTCCAGAAAAAATATAACTAAGAGATGAAGAGATAGCCAACCTATCAGATGCCCAGTTCAAAGCACTAGTGATCAGGATGCTAACAGAACTGGTTGAATTTGGTTGCAAATTAGGTGATAAAATGAAGGCTACACTAAGTGAAATAAAGGAAAATGTAAAGGGAATCAATAGTGATGGGAAGGAAACTGGGACTCAAATCATCGGTGTCAACCAGAAGGAAGAAAGAAACATCCAATCAGAAAAGAATGAAGAAATAAGAATTCAAAAAAAAATGAGGAGAGGCTTAGGAATCTCCAGGACAACTTTAAACATTCCAACATCTGAATTATAGGGGTGCCAGAAGGAGAAGAGGAAGAGCAAGAAATTGAAAACTTATTTGAACAAACAATGAAGGAGAACTCCCCCAATCTGGCAAAAGAAATAGACTTCCAGGAAGTCCAGGAAGCTCAGAGAGTCCCAAAGAAGTTGGACCCAAGGAGGAGGAACACACCAAGGCACATAATTACATTGCCCAAGATTAAAATGAAGGAGAGAATCTTTGAAGCAGCAAGAGATAAGGAGACAGTCACCTACAAAGGAGTTCCCATAAGACCGTCAGCTGATTTCTCAAAAGAGATCTTGCAGGCAAGAAGGGACTGGAAAGAAGTATTCCAAGTCATGAAAGGCAAGGACCTATATCCAAGATTGCTCTACCCAGCAAAGCTTTCATTTAGAATGGAAGGGCAGATAAAGTGTTTCTCAGATAAGGTCAAACGAAAGGAGTTCATCATTACCAAGCCCTTATTTTATGAAGTGTTAAAGGGATTTATCTAAGAAAAAGAAGATAAAAAATATGTACAGTAAAATGATAGTAAACTCACAGTTATTAACAACCATACCTAAAACAAAAAGAAACTAAGCAAACAACTAGAACAGGAACAGAATCACAGAAATGGAGATCACATGGAGGGTTAGCAACAGGGGAGTAGGAGGGGGAGAGAGGGGAAAAAGGTACAGAGACTAAGTAGCATAGCTGGTAGGTAGAAAATAGACAGGGGGAAGGCAAGAATAGTATGGGAAATGTAGAAGCCAACAAACTTGAGTATGACACATGGACATAAACTAAAGGGGGAGAATGTGGGTGGGAGGGAGTGTACAGGGTAGAGAGGAGTGAAGGGGGAAAATAGGACAACTGTAATAGCATAATCAGTAAAATGTATTTTTTAAAAACCCTGTGCATCATATTCATAGCAACATTTTCATTTTTCTTGGTAATATGTGTAGGAGTAGAGTTGCTGGATCCTATAGTGACTCTGTTTAACTATATGATGAGATACTAAATTATATTTTTAATTTAATCTTCATTGTATTTTCCCCATCACATTTAGTCCATTATACCTCCATCCCCTCAACAATCACCTCAGTGTTGTTCATGTCCGTGAGTCCTTTTTCCTTTTTGCTCAATCCATCCATTGCCCAACCCCTACTCACTGGCTGTCATCTGCTTTCTATCTATGAGTCTGTCTCTGTTTTGCTTGTTCAGTCAGCTTGGTCATTAGATTCTGCATACAACTGAGATCATATGGTATTTAATTAGCTTTCTCTGACTCGCTTATCTCACTTAGCATAATGTTCTCCAGGACCATCCATACTGTTGAAAATGGTACCATTTTCTTTAATTCTTTTACTTGTTTGCAGCTGAGTAGAATTCCATGGTGCATATGTCTCAGACTTGTTTTATCCACTCATCTATTGGTAGACACTTGGGCTGCTTCCATAGCTTGGCAATTGTAAATAACACAGCAATGAACATAGGAGTAATTGTGTTCTTTTGAATTAGTGTCTTCTTTTTAAAATTTTAAGTATATTTTATTGATTATGCTATTACAGTTGTCCCACTTTCCCCCCTTAAGACCCTGCACACCCTCTCCCACCCACATTCCCCCCCTTTAGTTCATGTCCATGTGTCATAAGTTCTTTAGCTTCTACATTTCTCATACTGTTCTTAACCTCCCCCTGTCTATTTTTTACCTACCATCTATGCTGCTTATTCTCTGTACCTTCCCCCCTCCTCTTGCCACTCTCCTGTTGCTAACCCTCCATGTGATCTCCATTTCTGTGGTTCTGTTCCTGTTCTAGTTGTTTGCTTAGTTTCTTTTTGTTTTTGTTTTAGATGTGGTTGTTAATAATTGTAAGTTTGCTGTCTTTTTACTGTACATGTTTTTTATCTTCTTCTTCTTAGATAAATCCCTTTAACATTTCACATAATAAGGGCTTGGTGATGATGAACTCCTTGAACTTGACCTTATGTGAGAAGCACTTTATCTGCCCTTCCATTCTAAATGAAGACTTTGCTGGATACAGCAATCTGGGATGTAGGTCCTTGCCTTTCATGACTTGGAATACTTCTTTCTAGCCCCTTCTTGCCTGTAAGGTCTCTTTTGAGAAATCAGCTGACGGTCTTATGGGAACTCCTTTGTAGGTAACTGTCTCCCTATCTCTTGCTGCTTCTAGGATTCTCTCCTTCATTTTCATCTTGGGTAATGTAATTATGATGTACCTTGGTCTGTTCCTCCTTGGGTCCAACTTCTTTGGGACTCTCTGAACTTCCTGGACTTCCTGGAAGTCTATTTCTTTTGCCAGATTGGGGGAGTTCTCCTTCATTATTTGTTCAAATAAGTTTTCAATTTCTTGCTCTTCCTCTTCTCCTGTTGCTACCCCTATAATTTGGATGTTGGAATGTTTAAAGATGTCTTCGAGGTTCCTAAGCCTCTCCTCATTTTTTGAATTCTTATTTCTTCATTCTTTTCTGATTGGATGTTTCTTTCTTCCTTCTGGTTGACACCGATGATTTGAGTCCCAGTTTCCTTCCCATCACTATGGTTCCCTGTGCATTTTTCTTCATTTTACTTAGTATAGCCTTCATTTTTTCATCTAATTTGTGACCAAATTCAACCAATTCTGTTAGCATCCTGATCACCAGTGCTTTGAACTGTGCATCTGATAGGTTGGCTATCTCTTCATCACTTAGTTATATTTTTTCTGGAGCTTTGATCTGGTCTTTCCTTTGGGCCATTTTTTTTTATTTTGTTTTGACGTGGCTGTTATGTATGGGTGGTAGAGCCTTAGTTGTTCAACAGGGTGGTACAACCCATGTCACTGGGTTGTGATGCTGTCTGTAGGGAAGGGATCCAAGAGGGAACAATGGAGCTTGTTCTGCTCTCTGTTGGATTTCAGTCACTTCCGCCACTTCCCTGAAGCAAACTGGGCCCTTCTGGTGCTGATTTCTGGATGTGTGGCTTATGTATGTTCTAGGACCCTGTGCGTATCTGCAACAAACTCTCCTGTGAGGCTTGGAGCCTCTCCTGGCACCTCAACACCCACAGGTGTTTTCAATCAGTGTTTTGAGGCTGTATTTCCCCGTGCTGGGGCCCTGGGTTGGGAAGTCTGTCTTGCTCCCCACTTTCACCTGGTTATCTGTGCGTGAATGTGGGACCACCGGGTATGCCAGTCCTCTTGTGTGCCAGGCCCCACTCCACAATCGCTGCCTCGCTGGGTTTGCCCGCTGCCAGTTTGTGCCCGGGGTCTGTCAGCTGCTGCCTTGCGTACCTTGGGTCAGCAAAACACTACTTTTTTTGCCGCAACCCTTCTCCACCCAGCTGCCTGGCTCCGCCCCTCCTACCAGTCTGGATGAATGTGTCTATTTTGAACTTGGTTGTCAAACTTCCATACAGTCCAATTTTGTCAGTTCTGGTTGTTATTTTGTTTCTAAATTGTTGTTGTCCTTATTTTGGGTGTGCAAGGAGGCATAGTTTGTCTACCTATGCCTCCATCTTGGCCGGAAGTCCTGAATTAGTGTTTTGGTTTCTTTCAGATATATTCCCAGAAGTGGTATTGCTGGGTCAAAAGGCAGATCCATTTTTAATTTTTTGAGATATCTCCACACTGTTTTCCATAGTGGTTGCACATATTTGCAATCCCAACAACAGTGCAAAAGGATTCCCCTTTTTCCACATTCTAGCACTTGCTGTTTGTTGATTTATTGATGATAGCTATTCTGACAGGCCTGAAATTATATCTCATATGGTTTTAATTTGCATTTCCCTAATGATTATTGACATTAAGCATCTTTTTATATGTCTGTTGGCCATCTGTATGTCCTCCTTGGAGAAGTGTCTATTCAAGTCCTTTGCCCATTTTTTAATTGGATTGTTGTTTTTTGGGTTGGTTTTTTTTTTTTTTTTGGTGTTGAGTTTCATTAGTTCTTCATAAATTTTGGATATTAACCCCTTGTCAGAGGTATCGGTGAATAATTTCTCCCATTCTGTTGATTGTCTTTTTATTTTGTTGATTGCTTTTGCTGTGCAAACCCTTTTTAGTTTGATGTAGTCCTATTTGTTTATTTTTTTCTTTTGTTTCTCTTGCCTGGGGAAATATATCCGATAAAAAATTTCTACAAGCAATATCTGAGATTTTGTTGCCTATGTTTTCTACTAAGATTTTTATGGTTTTGGGTCTAATATTAAATCTTGAATCCATTTTGAATTTATTCTTTAGTGTGATATAAGAAGGTGGTATAGTTTCATTTTTTCCTGCATATATCTATCCAATTTTCCAAACACTATTTATTGAATAAAATATCTTTAGCCCATTGTATGTGCTTGCTTCCTATGTCAAATATTAATTGACTATTAAGGGGTGCATTTATTTCTGGGCTCTCTATTCTGTTCCATTGATCTATGTGTATGTTTTTATACCAGTACCAGAGTGTTTTGATTAGTGCAGCCTTGTAATGTAGTTTGATATTTGATAGCATGATTCCTCCAGCTTTGTTCTTCTTTCTCAGGATTGCTGTTGCTCTGCATGGCCTTTTGTGATTCCATGTTAATTTTCGAAATATTTGTTCTAGTTCTGTGAAATACATCATTGGAATCTTGATAGGAATTGCATTGAATCTATAGATTGCTTTGGGTAGTGTGGACATTTTAATAATGTTAATTCTTCCTTTGCATGAACATGGTATGTGCTTGTACTTATTTGTAACTTCTTCAATTTCTTTCTTCAGTATCTTATAATTTTCCAAGTACAGGTCTTTTACATCCTTGGTTAGATGTATTCCTAGGTATTTTATTCTTTTTGAAACAATTGTGAATGAGATTGTATACTTAATTTCTCTGTTAGTTCATTATTGGCACATAAAATGCATCTGATTTCTGGATATTAATTTTGTATCCTGCTAATTGCTGAATTTCTGTATTAGTTCCAGTAGTGTCTTGGTGGACACTTTGGGGTTGTCTCTGTACAGTATCATGTCACCTATAAATAAAGGCCGTTTTACTTCTTACTTTCCAACTGGGATACCTTTGTTTCTTCTTGTCTGATTGCTGTGGCTAGGACTTCCAGTACTACATTGAGTAAGGGAGGTGAAAGCAGACATCCCTGCCTTGTTCACAATCCTAAGAGGAATGCTTGTACTTTTTACCTGTTGAATATGATGCTGGCAGTGAGTTTGTCATATACAGTCTTTATTATATTTAGCTATGTTCCCCCTTTTCACACTTTATTGAGTTTTTATCATAATGGGTGCTGGATTTTATCAAAAGCTTTTTCTGCATCTATTGATATGATCATGTGGTTTTTATCCTTCATTTTGTTTATGTGGTGAATTACATTTATTGATTTGCAAATGTTACACCAACCTTGCATTCCCAGAATAAATTCCATTTGATCATGGTTTATGATCTTTTTGATGATGCATTGCTGTATTCGGTTTGCTGATATTTTGTTGAGGATTTTGGCATCTATGTTTATCAGGGATATTGGCCTATAATTTTCTTTCTTTGTGGTGTGTTTACCTGGTTTTGGAATTAGGATAATTCTGGCCTTATAAAGTGAGTTTTGGAGTCTTCCCTCCTCTTGAATTTTATGAAATAGAGAAGGAGAGGTGTTAGTTCTTCTTTGAATGATTGGTAAAATTCACCTGTGAAGCCATCTGGTCCAGGGCATTTGTTTGTTGGGAGGTTTTTTTTTTTATTATTACTGCTTCAATTTTCAGGTATTATCTGTTGATTCAGATTCTCTGATTTCTTCCTGTTTTATTTTTGGAAGACTGTAGGTTTCTAGGAATTTATCCATTTTGTTCAGGTTGTCTGGTTTGCTGGCATATAATTGTTCATAATATTTTCTTAAAATCCTTTGTATTTCTTTGGTGTCAGTTGTTATTTACCTCTTTCATTTGTGATTTTATTTATTTTTATCCTTTCTCTTTGTTTCTTGATAAATTGGGTTAAAGTTTTGTCAGTCTTGTTTATCTTTAAAAAAACAGCTCTTGGATTCATTGATCTGTTGTACAGTTTTTCTAGACTATTTCTTTTATTTCTGCTCTTTTTTATTTCCTTCTTTCTATTCCACTGGGCCTTGTTTGTTATACTTTTTCAAGTTCCTTTAAATGTGAAGTTAGATATTTATTTCAGCTTTCTCTCTCTCTCTCTCTCTTTTTTTTTTTTTTTGAGATAGACCTGTAATGCTATGAATTTCCCCCTTAGGATTGCTTTCCCAGGGTCCCACAGATTTTGGATTCTTGTGTCCTCATTTTCATTTGTTTCAAAGTATCTTTTGATTTCTTCATTCACTGTTTCATAACATGTATTTATCTTCCAAGTCTTTGCATGATCTTCAGTGTTCTTCTTGTGATTGATTTCTGTTTTCATAGCATTGTAGTCAGAGAAGAAACTTGATATGATTTCACTCTTCTTAAATTTATTGAGACTTGTTTTGTGTCCTAACATGTGGTCTATCCCAAAAAACTTTCCATGTGCACTTAAAAAGTATGTATATTCTGTTGCTATAGGGTGAAATGCTCTGAAGATATCAATTAAATCCATGTGATTTAGTGTGTCATTTAAAACTGCTATTTCCTTGTTTATTTTTCTGCCTGAAAGATCTATCCATTGAAGTCAATGGGGTGTTTAAATCCCCACATATGAATGTATTTCTGTCGATCTCACCTTTATGTCCATCCATATTTGCTTATGTATTTAGGTGCTCCTATATTGAGTACACCTAAATACATAAATACTTGTTGGATTGTTCCCTTCATTATGCAGTGTTCTTCTTTTTCTCTTACTATAGCCTTGGTTTTAAAGTCCATTTTGTCAGACATCATAAGTACTGCTACACCAGCTTTTTTATTTCTTTTTCATTTGCATGAAATATCTTTTTCCAACCCTTTACTTTTAGTCGATGTGTATCTTTCAGTCTGAGATGGGTCTCTTGGAGGCAGCATATATGTGGGTCTTGTTTTCTTAATCCATTCAGCTACCTATGTCTTTTGGTTGAAGCATATAAGTCATTTACTTTTAAGGTGATTATTGATAGATTCATACATATGTAGTGACATTCTATTGTTAGACTGTTTTCCTCTGGATATTTTTCTTTCTCTGCTTCTTCCCCTTCCTTCTCCTTCTCTTCCTCCTCCTCCTCTTCTTCCTTCTTCTTCTCCTTCTCCTTCCAAGCCCTTTAACATTTGTTGCAGTACTGGTTTGGTGTTAACAAACTCCTTTAGTTTTCTTCTTGTCAGGGAGGCTCCTTATTTCTCCTTCAAATTAAATGATTTTCTGGGTAAATTAGCCTTGGTTGTAGGTCCAGTTTTTCATCACCCTGAATATTTCATGCCACTTCCTTCCAGCCTGAAATGTTTCTGCTCAGTAATCAGATACCAGTCTAATTGGTACTCCCTTGTATATAACTGCCTACTTCTTTCTTGTGGCTTTTAGGATTCTTTCTCTCTCTTTAAGCTTTGTCATTTTAATTATGACGTATCTTGGTGTTAGCCTCTTTTGGTCCAACTTGTTTGGGACTCTCTGAGCTTCTTGGACCTGTGTGACTTTTTCCTTCACCAGATTAGGGAAGCTTTCAGTCATTATTTCTTCAAATAGGTTCTCTATCTCTTGCTCAACTTTTGGTATTTCCATGATGCAAATGTTGTTATGTTTCATGTTGTCCAAAATGTTTATTAAGTTTTCCTCCTCATTTTTAAATCCTTTTTTCTTCTTGCTGCCCTGCCTGGGTGTTTTTTCTACCTTGTCTTCTAAAACATTGGCTTTACCCTCTACTTTTAACCTACTCTTTATTCCTTCCAATGTTTATTTATCTTATATATTGCATTCTTTGATGGTTTGATTGCATATTTTATGGTTTCTATGGCTTTTTTCATGCTCTTCAGTATCCTTATAATCATTAATCTAAACTCTCTGTTAAATTGCTTGTCTCCATTTCATCTAGTTTTTCTGGAGAATTATCTTATTCTTCATTTGGGGTCAGTTTCTTTGTCTTCCTATTTTGACTGCCTCTTTATATTTTCCACCTTAGATGTTAAAGTAATCAACCATCAAACCAATCAGTTGTTGACCTAATTAATTTATAATCAGCAGTCTGGCTTATGAACCACAGTGTGGGGCAGAGAAATTCCTGTGTGCAGGGCTATTGCTTTCCCTACCCATAGGCTGGTGCCACTTGGAAAGGAGTGTTTTGCCTGAGAAAGATGGCTCCTGCATTATGAGAAATGACTCAGCATAGGGATCCTGGTAGCTATTCCCTCTGTTCTCTCCCCAGAGCCATCATCCCCAGAGTATCCTTATATGTCTTTAGTCCACTCTTCCCCCTCTGTTGGAGCCCAGGGTAAGTGGCTGCAAATGAAATTTTTTGTGTTAGTGTTACAGAACAAACAAGGGGGGGCCTGGGACGATATACTATTATTGAAAGAAGGCCCCGGGTCCATTATGTCCGCCGCCCTAGGAAAGACGTCTCTCAATGCCAGAGATTCGTGAAAAGGAAAGGAAATGTTTATTTAATGCTATACTAACTTAAAGTAGTGACCTAATGTCTTTATCAAAAATCCTAAAGTCCCTAAAGACACCCACAAACACACACAGTCCTTCCTTCCTTCCCCCTTTGCCCAGTCCAGAGTACCGTATCTCGGGAAAGGAAATAGAAGTCCATGGCTCAGGCAGTCCTCTGGTTCTTAGTTAGTACTCCATCTCAACTGGGAGACCTCCCTGGGTTCCCGGCACCCTCGGCTGAGTCGCCAGGATCTCTGCTAAAACCAGGTGGTGGTTCCCCCTTCTAAAGCTGTGGGGGTCCCCACTCTGGCACAGGCATGTGGTCCTCTCTCCCAGGGCCACGGGAGTCCCCACTCTGCCAGGCCACGTGGTTCTATCTCTCAGGGCTGCGGGAAGGGAGAGTCCCCACTCTGTCCAGGCCAAGTGGTTCTCCCCCAATGGCTGCCGTGTCTGGGTTTAATTAAATCCCCTGCGCCAATCTTCTTCTGCAGCCCCATTTCTGACTCCTCCTACACTTGGGCACACTTGCCCTCAATCTGCTGTCTTCTCCAGCTTTTCTGGTCGCCATCGTGGGTCTGGGCAGGTGTCACCCCATGTCCTGGAGCGAATCTTCTCCCAGCTCCCACGCAGGTGCTGTAACTGAGGGGACCTGCCCCCCAGTCACATCTTGGGGGAGAGATCCCTTTCCATCCCCCTGGCCTTGAGCATGGCCATAGCTATTTAGCATATCTAAGTGACCAGCCAAAGGCTATAGGTATGTTAAATGACCATGCCATGGATTAGCTGCAAAGCTGCCCTGCATGTTCTTGCTCTGTGTGCCCCTTCCCCCAACTCACACCTGTGGGGGAAGGGGTGAAGACACCTTAAAATCTCCTGGACACCTTGAGTTCTGGACCCCATTTCAAATGCCTATTTGGGGTCCCCCCTCTTGGCTGCACCCTGTAACATTAGGCCTTTAAGAGGCTCTATGCATCTCTAGCCATCTGTCCCTGGCAGACAGAAACCCTGCTGCCTTTCACAGCTGGATGTTATCTGGCTTCCTTTCTGGCTTAGTACTTTAGACTGGGGAGACCAGCTTGGGGTTTAGATCCCACACTTCTCAGGGGGAACCCCCAGCCACTGAAGTCCCTCTGGACTTCAGCTGCCACCCATGGGAGCCCAGCCAGCCCTCTCATGCCTCCTCAACACTCCCTACCAGTCACGTTATATTGAAGTGGTTTCTTCCATCTGTCCATGGTTATAAGGCTTCTCTCCAGCTAGTGTTCAGTTGGTTATTCTGGATGACTTCTCTACAATTTAGTTGTAATTCCAGATTTGTCCAGGTTAATGTAGCTTCCACTTACTCCTCTGCCATTTTGGATCTCCTCCCAAACTATTTTCCAATGTGGCTATGCCATTTTACATATTGTCATTCTTAGATCAGCCCAACATTCCTGCTAGTAAGTGGTAAAGTGCTGGTAAGCTCAAGGCCATGGATGGGCACTGTACCTAATTGTCCTTTCAATTTCAGGAGTGGTGCTTTCCCCCTACTTTGGGAGAGCTTTATATTCATATCTGATGATACACCACTAATAAAAGCTACAGTTCTTTCAAAAGCAGAGATTTTTTTCTAAAATACAACCTCCCCTGCTCTTATCATTCCTGCATCAGCCTTCTGTGAGCCTGCATGGACATTTAGGGGGGATTCCACACAAAAAAACAAAAACAAAAAAAATGTGTATTCAAACTATGGTTGTGACATAGAAGACTTTCTGGGTTTTTAAGCTACTAGCATGTCCTTTGTTTCAGTCCACTTTCAGTAGTGTTATTGCTCTTAAAAAGAGCTGCCACAGCTCCTAACAGAAAAAAATAATCCTTGGCATTCTAGGATGCTGATCTGCTTCTTGCACAACCCAGTAGGAGGGGGAAAATGCTTTCTGTTTCCTGCAGAGCCAGGGTAATGAATGGCACTGAGGTCTAGAAGTACCTCTGGGAAGCACAGCCTAGCAAGGCTCCTAGGTAGATCTGTGTTCCTGGGGCAGGAACTGGCCTTTACAGCTAAGTGGCTTCTTCAGAACCTGCCTTCAGGGTGGAAAGGCATGACAGCACCAACAGGAGGCTTTGCTTTGTGTATTTTAAAGTAGTTGGAGATGTAAAATGACAAAGGGAACAATCACAGCTGCAGATGCTGGTTAGAGAAGTCAGATCTTTCCCCCTTTCATTACAAAAAATGTTGTTACAAAAGCAGTACATGTAATATGGTAGAAATTTTAGGAAAAAATCAATAGAGGAAAATCCATAAAACCTGCAGTCCTCTGCCTATAAATTACCTTGTTAATATGTTGTTGTTTTTACATCTAGATTATGTTTTATTGAAAAAAATATACAATTAAATATGTGATCATATGTATACAGTATTTTGAAACATTTTTTCACTTAATACAGTCATCCCTCATTATCTGTGGGGGATTCATTCCAGGACTCCCATGGATACCAAAATCCACTATGCTCAAGTCCCTCATATAAAATGGCATAGTATTTGTGTATAACCTACACACATTCTTCCATATACTTTAAATCATCTCTAAATTACTTATAATATCTAATACAATATAAATGCTCTGCAAATCATGTTTAAACTGTATTTTTTAGGGAATAATGGCAAGGAAAAACATCTGTACATGTTCAGTACAGATGCAACTATCATAACTACATAGTACAAATCAGGAGCAATACAACTTTTTTTTCATGAATATTCTCCACCTGAGGTTAGTTGAATCCTCATATGCAGAACCCAGGGATACAGAAGTGCAACTGTATGTTATGAATATTTTTGCATGTTACTAAGTATTCTAAAGTGTTGTTTTAATAGTTGCAGTTGTCCTTTGACCAGCAACCCCTAATCTTTGATGAGTACTTTGTGCCAAGCATTGTGTTCCATGCTCTCTTGCTTGGATTACCTTACAACATTCTCAAAGAAACTTGTGTGTCATTTTCTCCATTTTACAGAGGGGGCAGTGTTGGGGGCTGAGGTTAGGAGAGGTTTAGTTATATAAATGAACATTAAGATAGCAGGGTTTGTGGGAATGGTCATGAAGCCACTTGATTTCTGTATCCCCTCACCTTTAAATACGTTCAGTATGGCTGGGTTCTTCCCTACACCTGGATGGAAAGTAGGCAAGTCCCATGACTTCTCTGGTTAATTTTAGGTAAAGTTGTGTGGGTCACCCCAAGTCAAAAAACATGGTCTAAATTCCATAAAATTACATTCTTTGTATAATAGTCAAAACTCAACTTTACCCAAAGATTAAAGTTGCCCCACTGCCTGCTGAAGCCTGCTGCCTATAGGAAGCCTGCAGAGTTGAAAGGAGGGCTAAACAGGCCTCTTCTCTATAACTAACCACATTTCCCACTAATATAGCATCTACATGGCTCATTATTAATTAGCTTTTTTTAAAAAGGCCTGTTAGTATCTTATTATTTAGCTGTATTTCCACTCCCTCTGACACTGGGGCCAGGGTAGGGTGGAATAGTTGGGGAAGCAGAAAGTCTGTACTTGACCACTACTATTGTAGGATGGCTCCTGTTCTGTGGACTGGACTCCTTGTGGCATGTGCTTGAAGTTTCTTCAGAAGTTCGTGTCAACAGGACATCTCACTTGCACTCTCATTTAAGGTGTCAACTCGGACTTTTGGTACTCTAAAGTCCGGCTTTTCTGAAAGTTAAAAAGCTTCTAGAAACCCACTGTCTTGAAATGAAAAAGCAGAAAAGTGACCTGCTTGCTCTCCTGTAGCATATCTGCCCAATGGCCCATTTCTCCTGGCTGCTGCCTGTGGAGGGGCCAGGAGTCAATAGAGACTTGGCAGGAATGAAACTCATCTGTTAATAGGAAATAGTACCCCACCTTGATTACAACAGTAATATACACACATATTGCAGACTAGGAAGACCCCTTGTGGGGCTGGCCAATGCCCTCTGGCCCATGGAGGAATGATAGAAACATAGTTCCATCCATTATGAAGTGGTTTTACATCAATAAATCCATATTATTGTGAAATGTTACAAGTCTGACTTTTAGGACTTTTCATGCAAGCTTTTAGATGTTATATATGTTAATAAATTCTAGTTTTAAAAGGTAGAATATGCTTTCTTGGAAGATGTGAAAGACTAGAAAAAACCCCCCAAGGACCTAGAGGTTTTACATTCAAATTGATTTCAGGTGGCCTGTGGCCATACCACCCTGAATGTACCTGATCTCCCCTGATCTCAGAAGTTAAGCCTGGTGGGAACTCAGGTGGATTCAGTCCTTCATAACTTAGTAATTTTCATAAAGCCATTTGAGTTCAGTTATTATTGTTATTTGCATACTCACCAAATCTGAAGAGAAATGGTATTTGTGTTTGTCAGAGGCAAAGTGTTAAATGTGGGCCTTGGAAACCGAAGTGCCACTATCTGGAGGAGTGGTCTTATGTCCTCCCTGCCAGCTTGGCCCAGGGATAGGGGTTTGCCCCCACCATGGGTTACCCCCTGTTAGAAAAGCAGCTTGAGGTCTTCAGTCCTTAGTTCCTCATGCTGCTGTCTTCTGGGGTCAAACCTCTTCAAGGAAGTATAAAAACCTTTACCCTGTATATTGCCTCAAGACCATTAAGCTTAGTCAAGATTACCGATGTCATGATCTCCATAGTAACCAACTTAATAAACAAGAAAAAGAAAACAAAAAGGATGACTTAAAAACACAAAAAAATAAATAAAGTATAGAAATTGAGTGGGAGCCATAAAACTTTTATTGCTACTTGTTTGAGATACCAAACATGACTCAACTATAGTGCAGGCAGGTTTGAGCCATTCAGGTGGTTGAAACACATGGTAACAAATATCAGTTATATACTATACCAGTGCTCCTACTTCTTGTACTCTTCAATCATGTCCCAGCTTTTGTTTTAATATAATTCATTGCATTGAAATGATCACCATGGTAGTTGTTATAATTGAGGTTTTATGGTAGTTTATGTATTTAACCAAAAGGAGCTGTGCTTCCAGGGAGCCATCCCAGGTAGCACTTTCTGGTCACCAGAGTGAAGCCCTGCTGGTCAAATCCACCCCACCCACCATCACTACCGTGCTTTCATGCTCAGTATAGTGCTTCCATGAAACCAGAGGTAATTGTTGATTTAAAAAATTGAACTGGGTATTATCTATCACAAGTTATAATTTATGAGCAGGTCACAAAGATGGTCTGAATAATTTCTTGTGGAAGTATATACAGTTGACAACTGTTTTATTTGTTTACCAGACAGCCTCACTCCTCACCCAATGGGTTTTGGGTCACCCTGTGGGGGTAGGACAGTGGAGAGTGGTCCCCCAGACCATGTGACTTCTAACAACTCACCACTCCCTGCAAGTCACCAGTAGAGACAGGCACATAGATAGATACACACCTGGGTGGCGTGATTTACCTCAAAGGCAGGAGCAAATGCCAGAGGTTGAAGGAGTTTGGGCAGTTGGGCTCAACTCTTTGCCTATTGCCTTGTCCATGCCCTTGACTCTGTATCCCTATTGTCTTTTCAGTTGGAGGCACCTACCTTTCTTCCTCATGAGGATATTTGTACCATCTCCCCTCTCCCTATGTGTTCTGCTCTGTGGAAGCCATTTGCTCTGGAAGATACTCCCTAAGTCCTAAGAAACATTGACATCACTCAGAGCAGTCATGCTGAGACCTAGGTTCCCTTGAGCCCAAAGAGAGATAGAACATGAGTGTCCTGGCTTCTCCTACCCAGCTGGCCCACCTTCTGGGGACGCACCCTTTTTGGAGTGTACATAGCAGCCACAGTACACCAGGCCCAAATTCCAAAAAAGTATTTAGGCCCTGAGTAATCAAATGCTTTTATTTGATGTTGTTATTTAACTATGGGCTTATTTCAGCTGTATAGAAGTATACATGAACATGATGAAAACAAGAAGGAAATATATACAAACAAATATGGTTCTGTTATAGTGCTAGTGTTAGGGGTTTTTAAAAATGTTTTGAATATTATTGCCTTTGTGAAATAAAATATAACAATGCATTATGCAATGCATTATTACTATTCAATTAGTTTCATTACATTTATTTTCAAACAAAATGCTACAAATAAAAACAAGCAAAGTCAGTAGAAATATTAATAATAGTTAATATTTGTTAAGGGTTTGTTTAAAGATTTTATTTATTTATTTTTAGAGAAAGGGGAAGAGGAGGAGAGAGGGAGAGGAACATCAATGTGTGGCTGCCTCTCGAGCACCTCCCACTGAAACCCAGCCTGCAACACAGGCATGTGCCCTGACTGGGAATCAAACCAGCAACCTTGGTTTGCAGACCAGCACTCAATCCATTGAGCCACACCAGCCAGGGCAATATTTGTTAAGTTTTATATGGGAAAGGTACTATTATATATTCTTTATAAGAATTAGCTTATCAGTTCCTCCAAACCATCTATGGTCTTACTGATAAACCACACAGGTTTCAAACCTTATCTTCTAAAATATTTCTGATGAATCTCTCTCTCTCTCTCTCACACACACACACACACACACAGAAAGTATGCACAGTCACCATCTAAAATTGGCCCTAAAGAAATGCTCAAATTCCTCATTTCATATACATTTACACACAATTGACTCCCAGAGCACAATGGGTGACAAGAGCCTGATTCTGGAATTTCCTGTTCCTCACCCTTGCCTCTCCTGTTCAGGTTGCTCTGCCAAAAGCCAAGTGGGTTTGTCATTCCCTAAACCTGCTTCTCTTTCTGACCACATTGTTTGTCCAGGTGTTCTGTTCTTTGTCCTTAACTCTCACATGCATCATAGTTTGGACCTGCCTTTCATGGAATCACTCCCTGCCCTTACATGGACAGGCTCCTTTGCCCTGAATCCTGCTTCAACCCATGGGTCCAGGGCCTGTTCCTGGTTAAGAAGTTTGGAGATAGAGACTGAATTTATGTCATTTGTTCTATCAGTATTTATTGTATGTTGATCCTGTGGTGAACCCTGCTATTGGCACTGGGGCTGCAGTTGTAAAACATGGGCAAATTGCTGCTTCCTGGTGCCTGCATTCTAGTGGAGAAGTCTGACAATGGAACAATGGACAGACAGACAAGGATGCTCCGTGCCAGATGGCAGCAAGAAGAAAACCCAGCAGGGAATGGAGAGTGAAGGACAGGGGTCAAGAAAACTTCTTCAGTAAGAGTCATTTAAGCAGAAGCCTGGTCTGATGGGGCAGAGGGATGTTGTGAGGGTGGGAGGAAGGAGCTGGTTTCATATCTTCCTTCACACCTGTCAGAAACCCAGCCTGTCCCTGGGCCTGTTCCTAGCCCCTGTGTGAACCCCCCCCTCCACATGGACATACATCTGGTAGATGTAGCATTGATGCTTTGGCTTTTATTTCACTTTTTGAAAAATTTATTTTTAATCCTCACCCAAGGATATGTTTTTATTGATTTAGGGAGAGAGAAAAATGGGGAATGAGGTTGAGAGACAAAGAGAAAGAGAGACAGAGAGAGAGAGATGGAATGAGAATGCCCCAATCAGGGATCAAACCTGCAACCTTTTTGGTATATGGGATGAAGCTGCAACCAACTTAGCCAGGGCTATTTCACAATTAAAAAAAAATTTCAAGCAAAATTCCCATCAAATGCAATTAAAATATTTAAAATTATGTTCTTAAAACAACTCCCCCTTTTTTTTCAATCTTGCCTACCTTAAAGCAGAACTAGAGCTATGTGTGATTGTAACTCCCCTTCAAGTGGCAATTTCTATTTTTAATAAAGAAAAAAACAGTGGCCTCAGATAAGAGTTTAGAGTTTTAGGAATCTAAATATTTGAAAAAAAAGTTATGTATTTTTACCTAGATGGCAATTGACCTCCCAGGAATTCCTGGGGAAGGCAATGTAACTGTTTAAGAAAAAGTGACAAAGTAACTGCTATTTTGAAGTCTCTACTTAACAGATGTGTAAAGTATAGAAGTATGCATTATTAAATAATTCCTTATAATATGCTCAAGAATAAGCAATTTGTAAGCCTGTTTACGTTCTTACCATCTGGGTACATTTTGTCACCCATCTGTTTCATGTAATTATGTAATTATCAATATAAGGAAAGAATAGGTGATATAATTAAACAAGAAAAACGGAGCCACACTAAAGAGTAAAATGACATGCATCTGTTGAATTGCTTTTGTTTCTCTCCCTGCATTGTTCACTGTTTTTTCATTTCACAGTTGCACTCAGGCTGTCAGCTTGTGTCACACCCTCAGAAGAGCTGTTTTTGCTATGGTGCTCTCACCACCCCCCTCTAACAAGTAGTGTACAGGGGCAGAGTGATTAATAAAGTATAGAAACTGACACAGCTTTGAAAGAAATGAGCAAGGCCTTTTTGGGGTTATTCCTTGATTTTCTACCCTTGATAGTCATTTCCAGAACATGTAATAATATAACAGCTAGAATTCCAGGAAGTATTTAGATTAATTAGTGACAGATGGAAGGACAGGACAAGTGTATGACCCCTTCATAGGAAATTAGCTAAACAAACTACTTTAGAAGAATTCCCATACTTGGTTGCTTTTGTTTTAATGTGCAGGCTCAAGCTATAAGTTATTTCATAATAGTACAAGAATCTCAGTGTTGGGGTTAATGTCTACATATTCCCACTAGAGGTGACAATTGGAGTAGTTCCTTCATGTGATGGAGACTTGTCAGCACACACTTGGGTGACTTTCTCACACTGTGCTATGCCCCCACCACCACTCCCCACTACTTACGGACAGTAGAGGGATGCACCTGTGGGGGGGGGGCATCACAGCGATCTCTCCATTCCTGTGAGCCCCACCCCCATGCCCCATGCTCCAAAGGATAGGTGCTCCCCACAGAGGTTCTCCCCCATCACCTGAAGAAGCTGGCACGTGAAGAGGGAAAAACTTCCTAGACCCATGTAGCTGACAATCACTATCGGAGGGAAAGCACTGAAATCCCAACACTTTCTTCCACTCATTCAACCTTCAGAGGCAGGGCTCCTATGCAGGCCTCCTGACAGGTTCTACAGCCCCCACCCCTTCCCATAGGGACAGGACTTTCAGAGTGCTCCTCTGGGCTCCCTGTTTAAGATGTGTGCCTGGGGCAAGGATAAAACTACAGAACAGCTCTCAACAAGGAATTAAATCCAAGTGCTGCATAACACTATATAATGCTGCAGGACAGCTCTCACCAAGGAATTAAACCTCACTCACAAACTTAAAATACAGTCATTTTTTGACTTCTGCCTAAAACTAATGTTTTAAAACAGTGTTGCTCATTAAATATTAAACTTACTGTGTTTCCTCTTGCTAGGTGATCATTTTGTGTGTTGACATTGTATTGTTTTAAGAATGTGTCCTTATAGCATCCAGTGACAGAGCCTTTTAGCAGGTAGTGTAGGTGCAGACTTTTTTGCAGGTTGACCTGCAGGAGGAGGCTTATAATAGGGCAGCACTGGCTTCCCTTCTTCATTGTTCTGTATCCAGGAAGAAAATAAATAACTAGTTCACACCTAGTTTTTTCTTTTTTTCCTTTGAATCAAACAGCATTCTTTGATAATACCTCCATAAAGCTAAAGCTAGTAACAATTCCTAAAACTGTCTGTATTTTGAATTATTTCCGTGAACTTTTTTTTAAAGCAGTGGATACCCATAGACCAAGCTTATAGGAGAAAATTACTGGGCACCCTGTAGAGAAACAATTTTAAAGGAGTAAGTAATGGGGACAAATGTGGTTAGATTGCTCAAGGGATTTGGTTAGTTTTAACTTTATATTTGTTTCCTTAATTCAAAGTTAAAATGATTTAGTTGCAACCATAACTGACTAATCCATTAAGAATCTAAAGGGAACAATACTATTTGATTGATAAAGAATCTTTCACTTGTCATTTCTAGTTTTGAAAGGTTTTAACAATGATTTCTTTGTCCAGGTACATTTTAGTTTATGTTTTTAAATATTTTTTAATGCAAGAACATAAGTGATTAATCCTCAATAGAAAATTATTATGAAAGAGCTCTTTACATACACATTATATTCAATTAAAAAATAAAATTTAGGGAGAAAACTGTACTTGAACAATTAAAATTAAAATAAAAAATAAAATTTAAAAAATCTTTGTACTCTATACTGAACCATATTAAAAATCATTAAAGCTTAGACTAAATGATTTTCACTTAACCTTCAAAAGTGGCATTAATTTTTAAAAGTGGTAACTCTTGCTCAAGATGCTATTGTTTCTGTGTGATGAATGTTTAATGATTCAGTAGTACATGCATGGCTTAAAATCCATTATTTATTGCACCTCCACTTGCCTGGTAAAGGTGATGATTTTATAGCCCCAGCAGTCATGCAAACACATTTATACCAAACCAGTGACTGATAATAAATTTCCTTACTGTAAATGTCAATGGGTTTCATGTGTTGCTGTCATTACATCTTGTTTGGAAGCTGAACTCTACACAGTCATGGGAGGCACCAGATGGTATCATTAACACAAATGCTGAGACTGTTTGCTGCTGATGTGCATGTGAGAAATTAAAAGTACAGTGCTGTCTTTGCACTGAAGCATATAAGTGGTACACAGCTATAAAGACAGCTCCATATACTTGCCTGTTCCCTTCCATCCCTCCAAAGGCATTTCAGGGAATTTTTTTTTTGGAAAATAATTTTGCATTGAATACATACAGAGTGAGCAAAGGGGAACAGTTTCTGAAGGACTCCTGGTTGATTTTTGTACCTTAGACATCCTGAGAGTCACCCCTCCCACCCTATAGGTGGTTCCCTCATGAGTAGCAGGCCAGCTCCCTTTTTAGGCCTGCCAAGCATGGCACTGCCATTTAGCTAAGCAGGATTTATTGCTATGTGGGTCTGCTATTGTTTTATAACTTTAGGTATTTTTAAATAAAAACTTACTATTTTAGAAAAGCTTCCATTGAGAGTATGGAATTAGTGTTTTTAAAAAGTGCTGTCAAAATTGTCAGGAACTGGTTCAAAGAATGAGAAGAAAAGAAATTTTCTGTACCAATTCTTTTATACAATGGGCTCTTCTTTTCACAAGAATTAGCAGTGAAACGAAGGCCTTTATTTTTCCTGCTTAGATATGAAATATCTGAATGACTGAAAATAGCCTCCTGTGTTTTACTAAAACGTATCTTTACTTTTGTTCTGCACTGGCCACTCCCATTTGTTGTAGTTCAGCTTCCTTCCCCTAAGGTTTCTGCTAAGCTCTCTACCAACCTTTCTTTTCATTTTAATTTAAAAAGAAGCTGGATTTTTTTATTCTTCCCTGCAAGTCATCTCCTGATCCAAGAGGCTATCACATTGATTACCACCAAATTCCTTTGAACTTTGTTTTTAGTCTTAGCATTCTGTATAGGAATTTTCAGAATGGCTTATTATTCTTTCAAAACAATCCATGTGCATTGCTCTTACAAAAGCTGAGGAAGCCTTTTGGTGTGCAGAATTTTAAAGTCATATGAAAGTGAATACAAACCATTGTTTGCATTGAGATGAAAGAGATATGCTTACTTTCTTCAGACTAATTCAGAGATACAATTGGATATCAACAGAAATAACGAGCCTAATTGAAAAACAAAACTGTGCATAAAGGCACACCTTAGAAATTAAAAATAGAGTCATGCATTTTATCTATGGAATAACATTCACTAGGACAGAAGTTCTCATGAAAATGAGTTATTTTCTTTGACTGCTGTCATTTTCCTAGCTAATAAACCAGAGGCCTAAAGCAGCAGTACAAATAGCCACACAGCAGACCTGAGCAAACAGCTCATTCCCTGAGGAACAGAAAGTTCTTATTTTCCTCTGTGCCTGGAGATGGGAGGTGGCAGTGTGAACATAGTTGGGCCTTGGCTCTCTTTCTCTCTCAGCCTTCTCTCCTGACCCTTCCTCCTCCCCTTGAGACCTTTCTAGGTCTGCTTCCCATATTGCACATGCAGTACCATTCTGCCTTCTCAGGACATCATCTGAAAAATGCATGTATAGAGATAGATCTGTACTTCAGTTGCATGTGTCATACCCTTTTAGACCTTTGCACTGGCTTTTCCCTCTTATCCAGAAAGTTGTCTCCCTTGTCCACCTGGAATATTTTACTGATCCTTCTAAATCCAGGTCAGGTGTCACTTTCTTCAAGAAGCCTTCCCTGACTTCCATGCTGTCCTAAATCAGCCGCACGTCAGCTGATTCCATGACTTCCCAACTGAGTCCAGAAGAGCTGCCAAACTCAGCACAGACTAAACTGCTATCCCAAAAACCATTAGGTAGACGTATGCTTGTTCTTTTAATCCACTACATTTGGGATTGGTTTGTTAAACTGCAATAGCTTCCTGATACACTGCTCATATTACATATACTGAATTTTAGTTGTTTACATGTCTATCTCCCGACCTAATAAGAATTCCTTAAAGACAGAAACCAGGCCTCATTCTTACTTCAGCACTTAGGTCAGTATTTTACATATGGCAGATGTTTGATATGTATTTGTTTAATTGAAATTGTTGAATTAAGCTCTATGTTAAAGTTTTAATGCTAGAATTTTAGACCATCAGGATACTGAATGGGTTATCCTAATGCCCTTAGAATCAATCCAGATATCCAACTGCCTTTTCTACCAGCAAGTTGCTGGAATATTGTGCTAATTTGTGATTTTGAATAATATGAGTCAAATAATTGATTCTGCAAACTATTTCCCTGCCTTTTGCTGTGTGCTTACCCCGGAGCAGTCATTTCTCCAGTTTATAGCCAACATTGTATTTTAAGTTGATACCTAGAGGGCCCAATAGCTGAACCATAACAGACAGGATTCAGTTAGTGTGATACAAAGGCTCAGAGGACATTTCTGTACACTTGACACTGCCTTAGGTGGGAAGGATTTGAAGTCATTTGAGGGTATCTTGTTACACATGCTAGAAAGCCCTAATTTGGGCTTTCAATAAATCCCAACCCCAATAAATCTCTACATCTCTGAAAAGCCAACAATGGATCTCCCTTGTCAATGTTTGCGTATTGCATCAAAATAATCATATTTTTAATGAATATGTAAGCTACTTGTTTGGGCTGTTACTTAATTAAAAACAAATGAATTAATTACATTTATCAAATCTAAGATGCTATCAATTATAAGATGTACCTTTATTTTATGTACTATTAAGGAAACAAAAATGTGGTCAATTAAACTATGATACAATGTTTTAATGAGAATCCTGAACAGACTATGAATGACTTAGTCATGTAAGTCTTACTGCTTTCAAATTTCTTTTATTGTTTCAGAGAGGAGAGGCAATTTACATTCCCTTCAAATGCATTGTTCCCTGTGTGATGGGAAAAAAAACTTTTTCATATGTCTCAGTAACAAAATGTAACACAGTTTCATCTACTTGTGGGTATCTTTCATCCTTTATTTGCTCCTATAAAGCACTCAATTGTTGCATGGCAAGAAAATGTGGAATTACAGCCATTCCTCCAATGACTAATATTTGCCACACTAATATCAAATTTGCACCCCGCTGCTCAGTTTCTGGGCTTTTATGGGAACACAGTAAGTGTTCATTTCAATGCCAGATCATGCTGTAATCTTTTTGAACATATTGTCAGCAGCAATTTAACTCAACATGTGTTGTCACATAATTCACATCACTCTCCAAAGTGATGACAATGAATAGCCCTGATCAAATCACCCATGCACTGGAAAGGACAACTATGCCACTACCTGGCTGACCACATGGTTAAGATGACATTGACCATGAAGCTGATTTCAGGGATGCTAACATGGAAAGAAGGTGCTTCCTAGAATTGATAAAATTCTGTAAAGTCACTCAACTAAACTTCCAAAACACTTTTTTTCTAATATAAATGTATAAGAATGATTGCAAGTGAATGACAGAGTGACATCATTTTAACTTTTTAAAGTGTACAAAATAATGATAAGAGCCAGGTGGTGACTATGGGTTTGGGAGAGATGGAGTTGATAAGATAAATATTTTTAAATAATCACATTAAGGAAATTTACTTGTTGAATTATAGAGGCTTAAAGGAACTATAGCAAAGTCCCCTAGTTAAAAGTCCCCAAATCCATTCCTTTAGCCTTAGTAGTGCAACCTCATCTATACATGCATGCAGCTAAGAGCATATACTTCCCACCTTCCTTGCACCTGATATGACCATATAACCCAGTTTTGGCTCCTGAAATAGAAGTAACTGTTGGAATGGGAATTCTGGAAAGGCTGCTTAATGGGAGTGGCTCAACTGAGAGGAAAGCCCTTTTATTCTTAACTGCCTTCTCTTTCGGTTGCCCATAATAAGAATATAATATCTGATTCCCAATAGCCGTCCTGGGCCATCCTTGAAGGTGGAAGCTTTGAACTAGGATGGGGAGTAAGGCAGGTAGAAGTAAGGCATCCTAGGCCTTTGATAAGTTTATGGCACTGACTCAATAGTCCTAGACTACATGTTTCCAGATTTTTCTCTTTTTTTTGTTTTTGCATAAAGGAGAAATTACCTTTTATTCTGTTTAAGCTACTGTTTTCTGTTTAAGCTGGGTTTTCTGTTAATATGCAGCCAAGGCCAAACCTAATTGATAAAGGAGCCCTCTTTCTTCAGTCAGGGTTCCATCCATGTGAGTGAATGGCTCAAGGGTCTATTAAGCTCCCACTGTTTGCCTGGGATAATATGAAGAATGTAAAGGAATTAAAGGCATCATAGTTCTTTTTAAAAAATAACTCTTCATGGGTAATATTACTAACAATTTTACAGAGGCAAACACTTTCCAAACATTTAATGAGTGCCTGGGGTATGCCTGATGCAGTGATGGGAATGCTACAGTAAGCAGATCCTGCAATAACCACAACCAACTTTTTGCCCTTTTAGCACAATTTTGAGTATGCTATTTACCATGTTAAGAAAGCAAGCCAGAGAGTGTCCTTAAGTCATCATTGCTCTCAGAAGATACCGCAGATGGAACAGTGTGCATTTTTCTGAAGTGCTGGAGCTACAAAAAATGTTAGCATCTCCCTGTTCCCCAAAAGAGGAAAGTTGAGAGAATCCTTCATAATATGAGGCTCAAAACCATGGCATCTTCCAGACAGCCCTCTCATGCTCTGCTGGGAGAACTGATGGCATTCATACCATACTTTGAGTCTTTTAATTAGTTTAGCAGAAAGGCTTTTCAAAATTGCATTTCATATCTGTGGAAAAGATTTTCAACTTATTGGTTCTTTTTTTAAGTATATTTTATTGATTATGCTATTACAGTTGTCTCATTTTTTTCTTCCCTTTATTCCCCTCCATCCTGCACCTACCCTCCCGCCAGCATTCTCCACCTTAGTTCATATCCATGGGTCATACATATAAGTTCCTTGGCTTCTCCATTTCCTATACTATTCCTAACCTCCCGTCTGTTTTGTACCTACCATTTATGCTTCTTATTCCCTGTACCCTTTCTCCCAACCTCCCCCTCTACCTCCCCACTGATAACCCTCCATGTGATCTCCATTTCTGTGATTCTCTTCCTGTTCACTTTGTTTTTTGTTTTGTTTTGTTTTGTTTTTAGGTTCAGTTTTTGGAGTTGTGAGTTTGTTGTCATTTTACTGTTCATAATTTTGATCATCTTTTTCTTAGATAAGTTCCTTCCACATTTCATATAAGGGATTGGTGGTGATGAACTCCTTTAACTTGACCTTATCTGGAAGCACTTTATCTTCCCTTCCATTCTAAATGATAGTTTTGCTGAATATAGTAATCTTGGATGGAGGTCCTGGCCTTTCATGACTTTACTTCTTTCCAGTCCCTTTTTGCCTTCAAGGTTCTTTTGAGAAATCAGCTGATAGTCTAATGGGAACTCTTTGTAGGTAACTGTCTCCTTTTCTCTTGCTGCTTTTAAGATTCTCTCCTTATCTTTAATCTTGGGTAATGTAATTATGATGTGCCTGGGTGTGTGCTTCCTTGAGTCTAACTTTGGGGCTCTCTGAGCTTCCTGGACTTCCTGGAAGTCTATTTCCTTTGCCAGATTATGAAATATGAAAGTTCTCCTTCATTATTTATTCAAATAAGTTTTCAACTTCTCGCTCTTCCTCTTCTCCTTTGACACTCCTATGATTCAAATGTTAGAATGTTTAAAGTTGTCCTGGAGGTTCTTAAGGCTCTCCTCATTGTTTTGAATTCTTGTTTCTTCATTCTGTTCTGATTGAATGTTTTTTTTCCTTTTGTTCCAAATTATTGATTTGAGTCCTGGTTTCCTTCCCTTCACTGTTGGTTCACCATATATTTTTCTTTATTTCACTTTGCATAATCTTCACTTTCTTCTCCATTTTGTGACCATACTCAACCATTTCTGTGAGCATCCTGATTACCAGTATCTTGAACTCTTCATCTGATAGGTTGGCTATCTCTTCATCACTTAGTTCTATTTTTGGAGCTTTGATCTAATCTTTTATTTGGGCCATATTTCTTTTTCTCATAGTGCCTACTACATTTCAAGGGGGAGAGCCTTAGGTATTTGCCTGGCCAGGGCAACCCAGGTCACTGTGTTGTGGTGCTATACCTGGGGAAGTGCCAGAGAGGGAACATTGCAGCTTGCTAGGCTCTTGGCTGACTTTCAGTCACTTCCCCTGCTACCCACAGGCAAATTAGGCCCTTCTGATGCCGACTTCCAGGTGGGTGGGCTTCTGTATGTTGTAGGAACCTGTGGGTCTCTCCAGCTAACTCTCCTGTGAGGCTGGGAGTTTCTCTCACCGCTGCAACCCCCACAGGTTTTCACAGTCAGAGGTTTTGAGGCTTTCTTTTCCTGCACTGGTACCCTTGGTTGAATGGTCTGTCTTGCTCCCCAGTTATTCCTCCCTGTTTATCTGCACACAAATGGGTGACCACCTGGTCTGCCAGCCATCTTGCCATGTGTCCTCTCTGACCCAGCTGCCTGCCTCTGCACCTCCTACTGTTCTGGACAAATGTTTCTTCTTTAAGTCCTTGGTTGTTGAACTTCCAAACAGTTTGATTTTTCTGGCAGTTCTGATTATTTTTTTTATTTTAATTTGTTGTTGTCTTTCATTGGTTGTACGAGGAGGAAAAATATATCTATCTACGCCTCTATCTTGGTCGGAAGTCTCCAGTGGTTGTTTTTTAAGTTTCTGTAGCTTCTTATCCTTTATTTACTTGGTAAATATTGCAATACTTTACCCCACAGAGGTGTACTTGTAAACTTGAAACTAACACAATTATAACACTATTAATATGTCATCTTTTTTTAAATCAAATTGGGAAGCAGAAGGTTTCTCAAAAAGGGAGAATTAAAAGGCATAGGTAAAAAATTACATTTGTAAAGCAAAAATAAGCTTCTTAAAAATTTCAAAAATTCTGTTCCTAATGGTTTTGAATGTCTCCATCTTCCATTTTCCTTGCATTGGCAGAGCTCCCTTTGAAGTCTTTGGAAGCTTTCTGTAAGAAAAATACATATATACATGGGTGTGGAGCTGAAGATTGAGCTCATTGTTTTGCCCTTATAAAATGTGTTTTTCAAAGATTTGCCTTTCATATTGCAGATGGGAGAGAGGATGTGCAATTTTACCTTGTGTAACATCTTTGCCTGAAAAGCTCAAAGTATTTGTAGACTTTTTTAATGACTAGTTCCCATGTTTGCCTGCTGAGGAAGGAAGAGGTTTGTGTAATTTACTTCCATTTTACACCTGAGGAAACTTATACTTAAGGAAAAGAGGCTCAGAATTTCATCCAGTAGCAAAACTAAGAAAACCAGCCCAAACCTTGCCACCAGGCTAATGATGCCTAGTCTAATGATCCTGGAGGTTACATATGACCTCTAAACACAGTGGTATGATTACAAAAAAATCACCATACGTATTGTCATGTTCCATTTTAGTATAAACCTTGCATTTATTAGGTAGAATCATTTGTATTTATTTTGGTTTTCTAGTTTACTAGCCTCTTTGTAATTTTAGTAACTTCTATTTTGATAATGTTTTTATAGTCATTCTAGCTCATTCTAAGTAGATAGGGGAAACCAAACCATTAGAAACACAGACCTCACATATATGTATATCAGATAAAATTATATTTTTACCAATTTTTTGTACACACAGAGCAGCTAGGAAACATGCATAGAACTCAAAACTATGTATTTAACATCTCTTCATAAGCATGTGGGAATTATGGCATATCTCAACTGAGCATGTACATCAACAATGTTTTTACTAAAAAGATAATGAATCCTAAGTAGTTCTAATTATATCTAAATCATTTGGTCATTTAAGCAACTGGAAAACAAGCTAAAATAATTTAAATTGGGGAGTTCTGGCCAAGATGGAGGCATAGGTAGAGACCCTTCGCTTCTTCAAATAACCAAAAGGAGGATACCAACCAATCTGAAATCAGTAAACAACCAGGAGCGCCAGAAAATAAAAATATGTGGAACTCTAACAACAAAGGAATTGAAGAAAAAATCAACCAGAACAACCAGACCAGTAAGGTGGCAGACTGCACAAGCTGACTCAGAAAAACCTTTGCGTTGCAGAGGACCTTGGGGGTGGGGCTGACTGCCAAGCTTGGCGGGCTGCTGGAGAAGGGCTCACTTAAGGGGACTCAGAGGTGGCTGTGGGCTACGGTAGTTGCTGAGGTAGGAGAAGCTCCCAGTCTCACACAAGAGTTTATTGGAAAGTGGGCTACAGCTCAGCAGGCAAGCTGCACTGTTCCCTCTCTGGCTCCGCCCCCAACAGGTAGCACTGTGGTGAAGCAAAGAGGGTTGGCCTGCCTAGGTGAATACCTAAGGCCCTGCCCCCCTTATAACATATCAGCAGCGCCAAGGCAAAGAAATATGGCCCAAATGAAAGAACGGAGTAAAATCTCAGACAGAAAGCTAAGTGAGGAGGAGATAGCCAATCTATCTGATGGAGAATTTAAAGCCATGGTAATCAAAATGCTCACAGATCTGATTGAGCTTGGTCAAAAAATGAAAAAACAAATGAAGGATACCCCAAGTGAAATAAAGCAGAATGTTCAAGGAACTAACAGTGACAGGAAGGCTACTAGGCCTCAAAGCAATGATTTGAAACAAAAGGAAAAAATAAACCCATCCAGAACAAAATGAACAGACAAGAATTCGAAAAACTGAAAAGACTTTTACAAACCTCTGGGACAACCTGAAATGTTCCAATATCCAAATTATAGGGGTACCCGGAGGAGAAGAGGAAGACCAAAAAATTGAAAACTTATTTGAACAAATAATGAAGGAAAACCTCCTGAGGCTGGTGAAGGAAATACACTTCCAGGAAGTCCAGGAAGTCCAGGAAGCCCAGAATTCCAAAGAAGTTAGACCCAAAGAGGAACACATCAAGACACATTATCATTAAGTTATCCAAGATTAAATATAAAGAGAGAACCTAAAAGCAGCAAGAGGAAAGGACAGCGTTACCCACAAAAGAGTGCCCAATAGACTGTCAGCTGATTTCTCAAAAGAAGCCTTGCAGGCAAGATGGGGCTGGAAAGAATTTGAAGTCATGAAAGGCCAGGACCTCCGTCCAAGATTACTCTCTCCAGCAAAGCTTTCATTTAGAATTGGAAGGGCAGATAAAGTGCTTCCCAGATAAGATCAAGTTAAAGGAGTTCACCATCACCAAGCCATTATTATATGAAATGTTAAAGGGACTTATTTAAGAAAAAGAAGATAAAAAATATGAACAGTAAAATGACAACAAACTCACAACTATCAACAAATGAACCTAAAAGAAAAGAAAAACAATGAAAACAAAAACTAAGCAAACAGCCAGGACAGGAACAGAATCAGAGAAATGGACATCACATGGAGGGGTTTCAGTGGGGAGTGGGAAGGGAGGAATAGGGCGGAAAAGTACAGGGAAGAAGAAGCATGGTTAGTAGGCATAAGGTAGATGGGGAGAGATAAAAAATGGTACGGGAAACAGGACTCAAAGAACTTATATATACAACCCATGGATGTGAACTAAGGGTGGGAGGGAATGCTGGAGAATTGGGGGGACTGGGGGGGGGGGGACAGAGGGGGAAAAATTGGGGAAATCTAATAGCATAATCAATAAAAAATATTTTTTAAAAACTTTACCTCCTTGGGAAAAAATAATAATTTAAATTGGTAGAAATCATGTCAACATCCTTTAAGAAGGGCTAATGAAATGTAAAGTTAATATATCTATTCTTTCAACATTTGTCGAATGTCCAAAATAATGGCAGGAATGATTCAGATAAAACAAAACAAAACAAATACCTCAATAAAACAAAGGTGTAGTTGTCGACTGTAGGAAATAAATTGAGGCAAGCAAACCAAATAAATTAATAAAAGTAACTGGAACCTTTCCAATGCCTTGCTCATTCACATGAACAAAGTATTTTGTTTCAGAAATTCATAGGAAATTACAGATACATAGTTTAAAAATTAAACACGTGCTCATTTCAATTTTCTATTTTCTCAGCTCTCCTCCCCTCCCGCCTGACATTGTTTTTTCCCCTCAGAATCCTTCATTCTCTGTCACCTTCCCCCACCTACAGTTCAGCTCTAGAATTTCCTAAAAGGGGTCTCCCATATTATCATTCTGTTTTCTCTTGTTTATGGGATAGGACTTAAGTTTGTATTTTAAACTCATTATGAGACTCATCATCAATTGTAAAAAGTCAGCTTACACACCATGATATATGGTTTATTCCTTCTTGCTGGAGTATATATTAATTTCTACCTTTAAAATAATCCCTAAGTAGAAAAGTGCTAATGAGTATCATTAGAAAAATAGAATCATAAATGTCTTAATGGACATAGGGTTAAAAATTGGAGTCCCCATTCATCACTGGTGTGGTATGTAGCCATCTAGCTTACAGAGTCTCCTCTATTTTATCTTTGAAATAATTTACTATTACAAGGCACATATAACTTTTTTCTATAAAATGGGTCAATAGTTACAGCTCTTATTTTTACTTTACTATTAAAGAAGTAAAAAACAAAAGCAAAAACCCAAAACAGGATCTCTAATGCATGGGACATTTTTGATAGATGCTGAGACCAAGAAAAGGAGGCTTGGACTGGCCCCAGAGGGGTCAGAAGGCCTTCCATACACATTTTTCTTTACCATGAAAACCTGCAGTTTGAAGGAATGTAAAGGAAAGAAATATTCTGCTTTCCTACAAAAATGACTTGTGCTTCCTCATACAGGCAAAATAAACCCTTTAGAAAGCCACAGACGCAGTCTTCATTTGCAGTGTCATGGATAAACATTTCCAAGCTGGCAATAATTTTTTTCAAGGCATTTAAAACCCATCTATCATAAATAAATTAATTAATTAATTAAATCCCATCTATCCTAGCAAAAGAAAAGTGTGGGTTTTTTCAGGTCACTCCATCATACCTGATGATGAATATGTTTTTTAATTAAAGCCTGTGCACAAAATTGAGCTTACTGAGAGTCTTTGTGATCACTCCCCAGAGACACCCACCATCAGTGGTACTGATGTTAATTCTTGACACCCCAAGGCCACGTTGTGTATTCAGTGGTTAGAAGGGTGATTTCTGAGGCTTGGCAGCTGTTGGTGTGAAAGCTATTGTGTGGGAAACAAAAGCCATTCTGTTCTGTTCCCCAGCTGCCTTTGTATCATTGATACTGGAATTGTTTCTGAAATAGGGTATGATTCTTTACCAGGGAATTTCATTACTGCCCATACACTTCTGGACAGCAGAAGGGAATGTCTGAAGATAGCTCCTAGGGAAAGAATCTTGGGCTGTGACCTCTGTTAAGATCTTTGCATTTTAATTCTGTTGATTAGACCCATGATTAGATGCCATCATACCAACAACTATGCTTCCTAACTTCCTTTTCCTAAACCACCAGACCCAAGGCTGGCTAGAGTGAATTTGCTGCCAGCCTGCTTGTCTTGGAAATTAATCAGAACACAGTATATAGTAGCACCAACATGTACCAGTATTAACTAGTTTTCTCTCAGAATTCCTTATTGACCTGTCCTGGGAAATTCTCATAGAGCAAATCAGAGTGATAGTTATTTGAAGAGCAGACACTTTTCACCCAAATGGTATACGGATATTCATTATTATTACTATTTAGAAAAAGTACCAGTTTACAAGGTTTTCAGTTGCATATAAAAGAAGCAAACTGATCTAACCAATCGAGGAAATGTAGTGGGTGGTGTCATTCTCCCCAGCCATTCCTCCCTCCATCACTGGGCTGTGCCCTTGCTATGTGACTTTGAAGTTCCTATCACTATAGGTGAATCTACTTCCCCATCTCATGGAATTTGGGCTTAGCCACATAACTTTTGCTTTGACTAAGCTGAAGAAATATTGCTTCTCATTTTTCACACTTCTACCACTGCCTTGAGAAAAACACTCCCCAGCTATCACCCATCAAGAAAGATAAGAGAGATATGAGGCCACTCTGGAATCTGCAGGTCAGAACCAAGCCCAGGTGAATCCAGCCTACTTCCAACTGACCTAGCATTGCGTGAGTGAGAATGGATGACAGTTGCTTTAAGCCAATGCTTAAATGTTTTAGGATGGTTTGTTATGCAGCACTATTGTGGCAATAGCTGACTGATATTTATTGCTCATGTAACTGATGAGTCCAAAGGTAGTGTGGACTTCAGTAGTGTTTAAAAGAATTCCTGTTCTATTTCTTTGTGATTCTCTTGAGACTTCAACTAAGGATAGTTTCCCTCTTGCTGGTATGTTGACTGTATCATGTCAGGCTTCACATCTGTACCCAGTACCATCTGAAAGGCAAAAGGCTTCTCTTCTCTTCTCTTCTCTTCTCCAACCAGCATACAAAAGTCCTGAGCTTCACTATGATTAAGTCAAAGTAAATCATGTGTCTGCCCTGGGCCAATTGTTGAGCATGGAGTTGTGGGATTATTTGACTTGGTTTATGTCAATCAGAGTCCTCTCTTAAAGATGGGAGTGGGCTCAATCTCTTCCAAAATCTATTGTGTGCTGCTTTCAAGAGGGGAGTGAGGGTAGAACAGATGCTGAGAGACATGAGGAGTGTTAATAATGGAGTCTAAAATGTCCAAACTTTGTTTTAAATTTCTATTCATAAATTATTTTTCTCAAGACATTTTTCTACCTCTATGTTTCTAAGGTAGCTAGAGCTAGAGAGAGGGGATTTATCTTCTAGAGTTAACCTGTTACATGGAAAATGGCAAAACATGTGGCCATACCCATGCCACTTTACACACTGGAAGCCGAGAGCCCAGCTTTACATAGGACCTTACCATTAGTTCACTGTATTCCCTACTCCTGATATCACAGGATTTAACAAAAATTAATCATAGGTTTAGTTTGGCTTACTAGAATTGAAAGATCTCTGACCTAGAGGATGTTACTGCTGCTGTAATGAGAATTTAACCAAGTAGGGTACTTTCATAAGGATGCCATTCCACTGGTTTCTGGCCTCCATTGTTTCTGATGAGAAGTCAGCTATAGTTCTTGTTATTGTCTAGATACATAGTAAGCATCAATTAAAAAAATGTGTTGAATTAATGAATTAAAAACAGAAACAAAGTTTCTGACAGTCTGATGTTTTTTCAAGAATATCCCACCACCTCTCTGAAAAACCTTCCTTTGTACATTTAATGCCTCCTCCCTCCCCGCCTCACACCAAGCTTCAGCAGGAATGTGAGTTCAACAAATTATCGATCCAGATAATTTTTGCAAACATGAGCATTAATGTGATCATTAGTTAGATTCTGTGCTTCTAAGAGTCCTCCCTGAACAACCTTTATCATCCAACATTTTTTTCCATTTAACAAGTATTTATGTGTCATTCTATAAATACTACTGAACACCTGCTGTGCACAAGGTGCTGTGTTAAGTAATGTTTGCCTTCAAGTACTCAACTATTATAATTGTTGTTCAGGTTTCAAGGAAAACTTGGACAGCGAGAAAGACTTGAGACCTTTCATGAAACTGCATTCTCAGAAAGCAAAGTGTTTGTCTTCTTGTGGGATTATTTATCTTATTGTCTCTAATCATAAAGCACCTCAGTTCTATATGAAACATCTATCAACATTAGGAAAAAAATAATCTAAACCAAGAATTTTGATGTGAACCAGCCTAGGTATAAGGTATATTTCCATATTCTTACATTAATGTCTTAAAAATACTTCCCCATAAATTTCACCATGGTTGTGCATTTGCACTATTCAGTTTGATTTGCTGATAATGTGCTAGTTAAATAATTCTACATAATTTCCCATTTGAGAGTACAGATTCATCTGCATTTTCTTCAAGTCCCTCTTTTTGTATTTTTTTTCAGTTGAGTTATGCCTTGAACCATACAAACAGAAAACTAACGCTGGAACCTAAAATAACTGTCAATGCCAGGATTGTTGTGGTTGGAGCATCCAGTGTTGGAATTTCCTTCCTAGAGACATTGGCATTTTGGTGAGTTTTTTACTTTATTCATTTGTTTTTAAAGGGGCCTTCTCTTCCTCACCTGAGAGGGTCGCTTGAAAAAACAGACCTGAGTTTGTTTATCACCCCACCCACCTTGAAATGGTCTAGACCAGAGATTGGAAAACTGTAGCCCCCAGGTCAAATCTGGCTGGTCATCTACCTGCTTTTGGAGATAAAGCTTTATTGGGTCACAGATATATTTATTTACTTATGTGGTATTTGTGACTGTTTTCTTGATACAACAGCAGATTTGGGTAGCCGCAACAGAGGGCTATATGGCTTTTAGTGTCTGAAATATGTACACTTTCATCTTCACCTTCCTAGAACAAGTTTGCCAACCCCTATTCCATACTTGTGTTGCTCTTGTTGGCCAGCTCATATGCACCATGTGGAGCATCTGTTACAGATGTAGCTGTCCAGACCCCACTCCAGATGTACTGAATCAGAAACTCCCAAGGAGGGTTCTGGAAACCTGTGTGTTAACAGGTGCTCCATATAGTCAGGCCAGTTTGGGAACCAGTTTTGACTTTATGCATCACAAATGGGATTGCAGAAATGACAGGCAAGCCAGGACCTTTTTTTCAATCACTGCATTTTGGGTGCCAGGGAACAAAGTAAAACCCTGCAGGGAAGACTGACAGTTGCACTTCTCTTTGATGCTGTTTTCTATTCATTTCAAAGCACTAAACAAATTTCCTTTCAGAGCCTGTTTTCTTAATAGGTGGTTCTTGAGGATTCTCAACTCCCTCTGACTAGCTCTCCATACACTCACTGAATCTCAGCACCTCCTTCACAGGAAGAGAACCCTGGGCTATTGTCCAAGAATTTAACTTCATAGCCTGACATCACTATCACCTGATATGGAACCCTAGATGTATTACTTAACATCTCTCAAACTCAGTTTCCTCATTTATTTTTAAAAGTTCCATAGATATTTTTAAAGACCCTGACTTTGGGGAACTACAGATAGCTGAATTAAAAGAATCCAGTTTTTTTCCAAATCTCTTGTTCAGGTTTACATGAGAAACTTTAGCTACTGTTTAAAACTACAAGTGCTAAGAGGCAAGCAGAAGATGGGTAAAAGCAGCCCCGCCATGACTCCTCCAGTATCCAGCAAAACTGTCAGGAGTCAGTCAAGGAAAGGGATGGAGGAAATGCTCCCAAAGGTGCTTATGCCTGGTTGATACAGAGATGAACTAATCCCACATGGTTATTTTGCTCATATGATATCACAATAACCAGATAAAGATTTTTCTCACTTTCCAGTCAGTTTGTTCAGTTATTTGGAACACACCCCTAGTTAACTAGAAATAAGTTGAATGTCATTACTTAAATTAGGAACAGAGTTCAACAGGACTTAAATATTGTGGTCACTCTACAGTGATCTTTTATTGCAGGAAGGAAATAAAAGCACCCAGAAGTGTCCATTTTCCTCTGTGTGCCACATCATAGTTTGAGGATTTCATTTGTTCTGATGGATCTCTTTTTTGAAAAAAAAGAATTACATAATAATTTTACTCTTTGTACAAGTTGCATACAGAGCATTGATAACATTAAACATGAATTTTAAAGATTGTATTTAATTTTTTGTTGCCTAATTTCATTTATACTACATATCCTTTGAGAAAAAGCCTTATTTGAGAAATACATCTTGTGAAGATTAAGTAAAAGCAAAATGTCATCTTTTCCATGTCAAACCATCATGTGGTGGAAAAACTCCAAAATCATGTACTGACAATATTAATAATAAATCATCTTCTGTTCAAACCTTATAATGATTATAAAGAGTTCAAAGAAAAGAAATTTTAGAGAAAAATGAGAAGCCACCCAAATGTCATACTCTTCCAGTGATCTTAATGGAAAGTATCTAGTACTGAAAATGCACACTGTAGTGAGCACAAGAGTCTAGCTGCTGACAATGCTGAGAAATCCATATTCTTATGTTATAGCAAGCTGTTAAAAATTTGTTAATAAAATCGTTACTGTGAAAATCCTTACTAATAAAATTTCAGAATTATCCTTGTATCCCTTGAGTTTATTCTATGAGAATGATATTCAGCTTTTGCTTTGGCTTTGACTGAACATGGCTGTCATTCATGTGTGTCCTCTATACCTCTATTATCCAGAAAATTGAAATCAGTGTTATAAAACAGCAAGAAGGATTCATAAGCTAATGAAAAAGATAAGCAACAGATATAAACAGGCAAATCACAGAAAAGGAAACCCAGATATGATATGCAGTTTTACTAGCAGTTAGAAAATATAAATTAAAAAGTATTGAGACACCATTTTTATACTTGTCAGACTGGAAAATTTTAAAATTCTGAAAATACCACATTGGCATTGGCAAGAATGTTAGAATAACTGAGATTTTCATATATTGCTGGTTGGAGTATATATTGATACTACTTTAGAGAGCAGCTTGGAATTTTGTTGCTTGTTTTTGTTTGTTTCTTTCCTTCTCACAGGTTTTCTGATGGGTCTCTTTATCTAAGACTGTGAACAGTGAGTTGTTTACAACCATTTTTGAAGGACAAATTATTAGGGTGGAGTTGTGAAATTATAGTAGTCAAGAACTTATCATAAACAGGTTTTAAATCTTTTTAAAAAAATTTTTGAGAGATATTTATTAAAGCTGCAGACAGTGAAACAGAGGAAGGACTTGGGACAGAAGAAAAAGCAGTAGAAAGCCTAGGCGGTGCTCAGCTTTGGCTCCATAGAAACATTACAGGAAAAAAGTAAGCTTAGGCGTGGCTGCTGTTGGCTCACTGAAAAGTCAGAGAAAAGGGAGCCTTGGAGACAGGTTCAGGGAATTAGCCAGGGACAAGCTGCCATTGTCCACTGCTCCCCTGGTTGCAAATCTCCTGGGGATCCTTAGAACTTAGGGATAAAAAGCACACCTGAGAGAAAAGAAAGGTGTGGGTATGCTCTGGGAAGGGAGAGTGCCAACAGATCTTAAATCTTATTTAGCTAAAGCCCTGGCCAGGTAGTTGAGTTGGTTAGAGTGTAGTTCTGATACTAAGACTGTGGGTTCAGTCCCTGTCAGGGCACATACAAGAATCAACCAATTAATACATAAATGGGTCAAAAAATTCTCTCTGTCTTATCTGTCTATCTCAAGTCAATTTTAAAAATCTTAATTTAGCTGTATACTTAGTCACTGCATTTTGTTTAAGTGATTTCATTAAGACAAATACATATAATTTTCTTTCTGTGTAATTAACTAAGATTTACTAAAGACACATAAATTTTAATATCAATACTTGTTTGATTAAACTCCTCAATTAGGCAGACTTTTTAAAAGCATTTTAAAGCACTCATAATTCTCTATCATCATTATACAGATTACATACACTAAAAATAGACTGGTATCAGTTTATGGATCTCTAATCCTTAAGAGAGGAAATAGTTTTCTCATTATTTTCTCTAATTATTTTAAATTAGCAATCTCTATAATAACCTGCTGCACATTTTACTTTACCAGTTTAACTTCCATTTGAACTGAAGTTTATAAATGATTTGAGCTGGAATGAAATTGAAGAAACACAGTTTTCACCAAAAACTGACCCCCAGTGAAAATAAAATCGGTGTTCTGGAGGCAAGATTCAGAAAAATCTCCTTCCTTATGCTCTAGCACTGTGTTATCTGTGTCAGCTAGGGCACCACTGCTCCTGGTAAATTTGAGGCCTGTACAGCAATTGCTTTTTCCAGAAAGTCTGGTAATTCTGTCATCTGGTGACAAAAGAGACACGACTCTTTGTTCTTATTGGCATGCAAAAAAAATTACAAAATACATTTGGTCTCCTATTCAAAGGACACCAATTCCAGATGTCATATCCTTCTTTTCCCAAGTACCAAGGTGATACTGGGAAGCTGATGTGATTACCCAAAGTCACCAACTAATAACTAGAATGTGGGAAGAGAATATTCAGGGTGATTTTTTAATACAATATTTTATCATGTCTTCAGCTGCTACTATCCACAGTTACATCTACACAGATACACCTTCTTTTCTTGGTTGTCAGGCCTATAAGTCACCCAGCATTATTTTCTTGTCCCTACAAGGGCAGCCTCTCGGGACCTCCATTATCATTGACATGTGTGACAGATATATTCCTGCAGACACACACTGGCATCCCTTGAGGTTCTCCTCATCTTCCTGGTCCTGATGAATCTTACAGTGCTGGACTGCATGGCAGGCCTGCCTTGAAAGCCTTCTGCTATCTCCATCAATCCTCCCAAGGCCTCTGGCTGACTGATGGAAAAGGACAGGGATGCAGGGTAATTCAGGCTGGGATGAGTTCTTAAATAATTTGCTCCCTTCGCCCATATACAGGTCTTGTGCATTTGTATACTGAGGGTGCTATGCCCAAGCAACTCCAAGGAGAGATATTTCAGGTCCCCACACCCCACCCTGCAGCCAGTGTGAGCTCTAGCTACAGATGCATCCTGACCTTCTTTTCCCATCATGTGTCCTACCAGAATATGGGCCCCTATGGTGGGACCAGAAGCTGAACAGGGGAAGGACAACAGGTGAAGGCCAGGGGAGGGGCTTTCTTGGAGAGGAAAAACCCCTATTCATCTGATGGTGTAGAGGGTAGTGAACTAGAGGGAAAACACAACTCCTAAGACATTTTTCTATGAATTATCCATGTTCTTTTTCATGTGCAAGACATTCAAATGATGGACCTGAACTGTTTTCAAAGTATGGTTCTTATGGCTGATAGTTTGCTTTCCTTTAGCTATCTGGTTCTTTGTAATTGAAAGTTCTTGGTTTGGGCAACATTAGCATTCCATGTATATTATCCTTCACAGTATTCCTATTAATAAGACTCCTTTAAAACCCCAACCACTGGAAAAAAGTAGAAAGAGCTTAGTTTTGGCTTTCAGATCCCCTCTGCTGCCAACCACTGCTATGACCCTGCTGGATGGTGGTATCTCACTGTGCTGGGGTCACAGCAGGAAACCCTCATGGTCCTGCCACCTTGAAGGTGCTGTCACCCTAGGAACTCCACCAATCATATCACAAATCTAAAGGGAATTACCTATTCTTGGATAAACAGCTAGATCTAGAGCTGAGCTTCTAGCCTCTGAAAGCTCTTTCCAGAAAGCAAGAGGACTTTTTCCACAAAGTATAGGGAGTCATATTTTTATCAGTCACTTTTTACACCAAATCTAGCCCTGCTGAACACCCCAAATGTAAGACATCAAATACTTCAGGCTTTCCACAAAAGTACTCCAAAATCATTTTTAAAAAGAAAGATGGGAAAGTTATAACCCAAAATGGTAGGAACCAAGTCTCTGAACTCATATTTTGTAATCTTTTCACTCATAGTGTGGTCTGTGGGCCAGCAGTATCAACATTGTCTGTGAGCCCCTTTGAAAGGCAGAATCTCAGGCCCTGCCACAGGCAGTAGCCAAAAGAGAAATTCTTTACCAGAATTATACAGAACAGCTTCTTCATTATCTCATGGGCATGAACTGGCTGAGCTGAAGCAGTTACTATGTTATTCTGTTTCATCTTGCTCGTGTCTATGCTTCCATGTATTATATTATTTATTCCTAATTATGGAGCAGTTTCATATAATCCATTATCTTAAAATCTTTCCTAATTCAATTCTGATTAAAGAATCTCTTGAAGTGCCTGTAATGACACTAGAAAAATGCATCAGTGAATCCTGGGATGATACAAATGAAAGCAGCACTGGTTGATGTCCCAATAACTAGAGAAAAAGACACTTTGGTTCCAGAAAAGTGTTGGTGGGCCCTGAAGCCCAAGCTCACATTGCCTTCCAGTTCTACCACCAGGACACACAAAATACTCTCACCAAAGGATGAAGTCTCTGATTTTCAAATTAGACATTGATCCTTCATCTGGTAACTAAGAATAGCTTGAAATTATAGGGCATGTTTGCAAAGCTACAACTGTGACCAAATGACCATCAGTCCTGTTATCAGTCCATACAGGACTATACACATCCAGTGCAGCTGTGGGGTCTGGCAGCAGCCAGCCAAGTGCTAATTTGGCTTTTTATTTTTGCATTTATTTGAGGACATCTGAAACTTTCAGTGTGCCCTGTCACTAAGTAGGTGACTAATTAAATAGTTAATGCTTACTGGCTGATCTCAGAGTGAAAGTCCAATTAATATTGGTGAACATCATTGTTTCCTACTATTGGTCTCTGTCACATGAATTGATGGATATTTGCTCTCTGATGGTCATATTGGTACCAGGGCAAGTGCAGTGTAATGGCTAGGCCACATGGTATGTGTGGTGGTGCTCTCTTCTGTGCCTAGAGGGCAGGCAGAAATCAGCAGGGCAGATTGAATCTCACTATATTGTATGTTGGCATCACATGGGACCTGCCAGGGGTTGATATACAGTCTATCTTGTGGCTAGGTGGTGTGGGAGAGGGGACAGCTATGTCAGGCTCAGAAGCCCAGCCTCCTAAGGCAGAAAGACCTGATATTCTGCCACCAGAAAATAATGACCTGGGGCTCTTCCCAATGTTGCTCATCACAATCAGCCTTCCTAATGTGATTCCAGTATTTAAATGTAATTAATGTTAAGTGGAAATATCTCTATTTACCAAAATTATCCATTCCTGCTAGTTCAGAATAACTTTATTTCCAATTACCCACTTTAGAGACTCCCAGAACAAAAGAAAGGACTCTTTGAGCAACATTAGGCATTTTTAGAATCAGCTTCTTGCCATTTTTTAAAATGTGCAGTTGTTGTGATGCTTTGACATTAAGGGCATTAAGTATGTAATACATTCTTTACAGTCACATAAGTGTAAGCCACAAACATAGACTGCGTAATAGATTTACTCACTCAGTCTTCATCCTGTACTATCAGATCATTTTCAAATGATAACATCAGTACCTGTCTTGGTTTGTGTTCCTTCAGAAACTTCAAAAAAAGAATTTGGGTGCAAGTAGTGTATTTTGAGGTACCTGAGAGAGCTGGGCAGTTGAGGTAGGAAAGGGAGGAAAGTCAACAAAGCCCCCCAAAAGTATTTGTCACCAGGTTACTGTGTGTAGCTGAGATTCAATTCCACTGGATACAATTGAGAGTGTTCCCTCTGTGAATGAAGAATCTGAGATATTTACCCCACCAGTTCCTGTCCTTATAGTTGTATGGTCACCCAAGGCTGTTCTTCCAGCTGGTCCCTGGATCTACATGGTCAGAGGATGCTCCTGGTCATAGAATGGCTGGAAAGCATTGGGGTGGGAATCATTTGCAGCTGATGTCAGTGGGCTCCTATATACTACTTTATTTTGTTTGTTCTCTTCATTTATATTTATATGATTGCTCTTTAATGAAGCATGTGGGCATAGACAAAGGCAGAGAAAAAGCAAGGCTAGATAAGGAGACTATGTCAAGAGGGTTTCATAGCCACCTCTTTCCCCAAGCATACTTGCAGCTCTAAAGGGAATTCCAGGTATAGAAACCATGAAAAAGAACCAGTCAGAATTCAAGAGTAGAATATCTGAAATGGTGAATACACTAAAGGAATAACAGTAGATCGGATGAAGCAGAGGATGGAATCACTAATTTGGAAGATAAGGTAGCAGAAAACATCCAATCAGAACAGCAACAAGAAAAAAAGAATTAAAAAATATGAGGATAGTTAAAGGGACCTTTGGGATAACATGAAGCATAATAACATCAACATCATTAGGCTATCAGAAGGGGAAGAGAGAGAACAAGGGATCAAGAACCTGTATGAATAAATTTCTTTCTAAATCTGTACCTGAGGATATGTTCTCTTTATTGATTTTAGAGAGGGGGGAAGAGAGAGAAATAGAGAGAGAGACATTGATGTGAGAGAGAAACATCAATCGGTTGTCTCCTGTGTGCACCCTGATTGAGGATTGAACCCACAACCTAGGTATATTCCCTGACTGGAAATCAAACTTGCAACCTTCTGGTGTACGGGATGATGCTCCAAGCAACTGAGCCACCCAGCGAGAGCAATGATAACCTATTTGAAGAAATAATGACTAAAAACTTCCTTAACCTGGTGAAGAAAAAAAAAAAGCTATACAAGTCCAGGAAGCAGAGAGAGTCCCAAACAATATGAACCTAAAGAATCCCACACTAAGACATATTATAATTAAAATGGCAAAGGTTAAAGACAAAAGGAAAATCTTAAGAGCAGCAAGAGAAAGACAATTGATTACCTACAAGGAAGATCCCATAAGAGTGTCAGCTGATTTCTCAACAGAAACATTTCTGGCTGGAAGGGATTGGCATAAAATATTCAAAGTGATGAAAAACAGGGACCTACAACCAAGACTACTTTACCCAGCAATGTTTTCATTTAAAATTTAAAGAGAAATAAAGAAATTTCCAGGCAAGAAAAAGCTAAGGAGTTCATTATCACCAAAACAATATTATAAGAAATATTAAAGGGTCTTTCTGAAGAAGGAGGAGGAGAAGAAGGAGAAGAAGAAGAGGAGGGGGGAGAAAGGGAAGAAGGAAGAGGGAGAGAGGGAGGAGTAGGAGGAGGGAGAGAGAGGAGGAGGAGATGAAGTAGAACAAGAGGAAGAAGAAAAAGAGGAAGGATGAAGAGAAGGAGGAGGGCTGGAGAAGGTTAGGGAGAGGAGGAGGAAGGAAGGAAGAAGGAAAAAGAAAAGGGAAAGAAAAGAAAGGGAAAGAGAGAGGGGGGTTAAAGGGAGAAAGAAAAAAGAAAGGAAGGGAGGGAGGGAGAGAAAGAAAGAGAAAGAATCATAGTTATAAAGGATAAAATGGCAATAAATATGTACTTATCAATAATTACTTTAAATGTAAATGCCTTGCTCTGGTTGGTATGGCTCAGTGGGTTAAGCACTGGCTGGTGAACTGAAGGGTCACCAGTTTGATTCCTGGTCAAGGCATATGCCTGACTATAATGGTATGAAATTAGAAATCAATCATAAGAAAAAAACTGAAAACATACACAAAGACATGGAGGCTAAATAGCATATTATTAAATAATAAATAGGTTAACAATGATATCAAGGAATAAATCAGAAGATACCTTTAAATAAAAATGAGAACACAACAATCTGAAACCTGTGGGACACAATGAAAGCAGTCCTGGGAGAGATATTTATAGCATTACAGGCCTACTTAAGAAACAAGAAAAAATTCAAATGAACAATCTAGCTTTACACTTAAAGGTGTTAAAAAAGAACAACAAACAAAGCCAAGTGAGTAGAAGATAGAAAATAATAAAGATCAGAGAAGAAATAAATAGAGTCTAAAAAGCATGCAAAAGATCAAGGACACTAGGAGCTGATTATTTGAAAGATAAACAGGGTTGACAAAACTTTGACTAAACTCATCAAGAAAAAAGAGAGAGTACCCAAATAAATAAAATCACAAATGAAAGAGAAGTAACAGACACCACAGAAATACAAAGGATTCTAAGAAAATATTATCGAACAACTATTTGCCAACAAATTGAACAATCTGAATTAAGTGGATAAATTCCTAGAAACATACAATCACCCAAAACTGAATCAGGAAGAATCGGAAAATCCAAATAGATCAATTACAATTAATGAAATTGAAGCAGTAATTAAAAAAAAAACTTCCAACAAATGTTTTGAACTGAATGGTTTCACAGGTGACTTTTACCAACATTCAAAGAACTAGCACCTAATTCTTCTCAAAGTACTTCAAAAATTCAAGAAGAGGGATACTTTCAACTCATTTTATGAGGCCAGCATCATCCTAATTCCAAAATTATATAAAGCCACTACAAAGAAACAAAATTATGGGCCAGTAGGCCTGATGGACATGGATGTGAAAATCCTCAACAAAACATTAGCAAACTGGAACCAGCAACACATTAAAAAGATCATACACCATGATCCAGTAATATGTATTCAATGGATGCAAGGTTGGTACAATATCCACAAGTCAATAAACATGATATACCACATAAAATAGTGGATGAAAACCAAATGATTATATTAATAGATAGAGAAAAAAGCATTTGATAAAATCCAGCACACATTTATGATAAAAACTCTGCAAAGTGGGAATAGAGGGAACATATATCAACTTAATAAAGGCCATATATGACAGAAACACTGCCGGCATCATACTCAGTGGACAAAAACTACAAATGTTAGCCCTGGCTGATGTAGCTCAGTGGATTGAGCAGGGGCTGCAAACCAAAGCATCGCAGGTTCGATTCCCAGTCAGGGCACATGCCTGGGTTGCAGGCCTCGGCCTTCAGCAACTGCACAGTGATGTTTCTCTCTCTCTCTCTTTCTCCCTCCCTTCCTTCTCTAAAAATAAATAAATAAAATCTTTAAAAACAAAACAAAACAAAAAAACTACAAGTGTTCCCCTTAAGAATGAGAACAAGCCCTGACTGGCATAGCTCAGTGGATTGAGCGCAAGCTGCGAACCAGGCATCGCAGGTTCGATTCCCGGTCAGGGCACATGCCTAGGTTGCAGGCCATGACCCCCAGCAACCGCACATTGATGCCTCTCTCTCTCTCTCTCTCTCTCTCTCTCTCTCTCTCTCTCTCTCTCTCTCCCCCCCTCTCCCTCCCTCCCTCCCTCCCTCCCTCTCTCTCTCTCTTTCCCTTCCCTCTCTAAAAATAAATAAATAAAATTTTTAAAAAAAGAATGAGAACAAGACAGGGATGTCTATTTTCACTTCTGTTATTCAACACAGGACTGGAAGTCCTAGCCACAGCAATCAAGAAGAAATAAAAGGCATCCAAACTGGAAAACAGAAAGTAAAACTCAGTACTTGCAGATGACATGACACTGTATATAGAGAAACTTAAAGATTCCACTAAAGCTACTAGAACTGATAAATGAATTCAGTAAAGTAACAGGATACAAAAGAAATATCCAGAAATCAGTTGCATCTTTATACATCAATAATGAACTATCAGAAAGGAAATGAAGAAAACAATCCCATTTATGATTGCATCAAAAAATACCTTGGAATAAATTTAATCAAGGATGTGTAAAAGACCTATACACAGAAAATTAAAAGACACAGAAGAAAAAAACTGAAGAAGGTACGATTAAGTGAAAGCATATACTGTTTTGTGGATAGGAAAAATTAACATCATTAAAATGTCCACACTACCCAAAGCAATCTATAGATTCAGTGCAATTCCTAACAAGATACCAATGGCAAATTTCACAGAACTAGAACAAATAGTCTAAAAATTTACATGGAATCACAAAAGATGCTGAATAGCCATAGAAATCTTGAGAAAAAACAAAGGTGGAAGAATCATGCTGCCTGGTATCAAACTGCACTACCAGGCCATAGAAATTAAAACAGCATGGTAATGCATGAAAATGAACATAGAGATCAATGGAACAATACAGAACCCAGACATAAACTCATGTCTTTATCATCAATTAATGTTTGATGAAGGAGGCAAGCACATACAATGGGGTAAATACAGTCTCTTCAGTAAAAGGGAAAATTGGACAGATACATGGAAAATAATTAAACTAGACCACCTTCTTAAACCAAACACAAGAATAAACTCAAAATGGATTAAAGGCTTAATTGTAAACCTGGAAACCATAAAAATCCATAAGAAAACATAGGCGGTAAAATCTTGAACATTTCTTGTAGCAGTATTTTTTCTGATATATCTCCTCAGGCTGAGGAAACAAAAGAAAAAATAAACAAATGAGAATACATCAAACTAAAAAGATTTTGCACAGCCAAGGAAACCATCAATCAAATGAAAGACAACTCACTAGGGAAAACATATTAGCCAATGATACATCTGACAAGGGATTAATATAAAAAATATATAAATAAATTATGCAATCACCATCAGGAAAACAAACAATCCAATTAACAAATGGGCAAAGGGCCTGAATAGACACCTCTCCATTGAGAACATACAGATAGCCAAAAGACATATGAAAAGATACTCAACATCACTAATAATCAGAGAAATGCAAATTAAAAATACAATAAGATACCACCTGTCAGAATGGTTATCATCAATAAATCAGCAAACAGCCCTGGCTGGTGTAGTTCAGTGGATTGAGTGTGGGCTGTGAACCAAAGGGTCGCCAGTTCGATTCCCAGTCAGGGCACATGCTTGAGTTGCGGGCCAGGTCCCCAGTACAGGGCATGTGAAACGCAACCACACATTGATATTTCTCTCCCTCTCTCACTTTCTCTTCCCCTCTCTCTAAAAATGAATTTTAAAAAATCAACAAACAACAAGGGCTGGGGAGGATGTGGAGAAAAGGTAACCCTAATGCACTGATGGTGGGAATGCAGGTTGGTGCAGCCACTGTGAAAAGCAGTATGGAGTTTCCTCAAAAATTAAAAATGGAACTACCTTATGGCCCAGCAATTCCACTTCCAGGAATTTATCCAAAGAAACCCAAAACACTAATTTGAAAGAATTAATGCACCCCTATGTTCATAGCAGCATTATTCAAAATAGCCAGGTTTTGGAAGCAGCTCAAGTGCCCATCAGGAAATGAGTCAATGAAAAAGCTGTGGTATATATACACATGGAATACTACTCAGCCATAAAAGAGAAGGAAAATTTATATTTTATGACAGCATGAATGGACCTGGAGAACATTACGCTAAATGAAATAAATAAACAAGTCAGAGAAAGACAAATACCATATGATTTCACTTATATGTGAAATCTAATGAACAAAATATAAACTAACAAACAAAATAGAAACAGACTCATAGATACAGAGAACAGAATCTATCCAAGAGATAGATAGAGAAGGGGGTTGTCCAAGAGAAGGGGGGTTTGGGAAGCTGGGTGAAAAGTGTGAAGAGATTAAGCAAAAAAAGACACTAATAGACACAGATAACAGTATGGTGTTTACAAAAGGGAAAAAGGTGGGGAAAATAGAAGAGGATAAAGCAGGTTACAGAAGGAGACTTGATTTTGGGTGGTGAACCCACAACACAATATATAGATGATATATTATTTAATTGAACACTTGAAACCCATATAATTTTATTAGCCAATATCACCCCAATAAATTCAAGAAAATTTTTAAAATAAAGGGAACCCCAGGTGTGCTACTACTCTATCAGACATCTTTGATAGAACATGATGGTATTGCCCTGGCCAGATGGTTAAGTGGGTTCAAGCATCATCCTGTACACCGAAAAGCTTGCAGGTTCTATTTTGGGTCAGGGCACATACCTAAGTTGCACGTTTGATTCCTGGTCATGTTGGGGCATTGTCAGGAGGCAATGATTGATATTTCTCTAATCTCTCCCCCACTTCCTGCCCCTTCCTCTCTCTCTAAAACCCATAAACATATGCTCAAGAGAGAATTAAAAAAAGAAGAAAGAAAAAACATGGTGCCTGAGACCTGTCTTGGCCAATACTTTGTTTCTACTTTGGGATGGATATAAGGTTAGATAATAATTTTCAGATTTTTCATGGACCATCACCCTCAGCATGGCCTGGGAACCTGCAGAAGATATAGGTACTTGAGTTTCACCCTACAGGACAGAATGGGAAACCTGGGGATTAGGGATCTGTGTTTTCACACTTCTCCAGGGGAGTCCAAGAATTCCTAAGGGGAGTTAGGGTATAGAGTGTAGTGGAGAAAGTCACTGTTCTCCCATGACTGATGGAGCCCAGAAAAATCATCCAATATCTGTGAACCTAAGTTTCCTCACATGTGCAATGGGTAAGGCTCCCAGAATGTCTCCTACATTGGTATGAGGTTTCTTACATATATACATAGGTAATATATGCAAAGCAGCTGTAAAAGCCTAGCACTCAATACTTGTTACACTGACACCTCCCCACTAATTAAATTTGCATATCTAGATCACTGGTGGGAGCCCAGTATTGTCTTTCAATTGAGGGGAAAGACTGGAGAAATAGAGTCTTCTTAATGTGGAAGATGCTCTCTTCCCCAAGGGTCAAGGATGAACCAGAGATATTTCCTGCCAGCATCTGCATGTTCTCCTTCCAAGAACTCTTCTGGCAAAGACATTCTCTTGGATTTTGGTTAAAATGTCCACCACCTCTGGTTTAACATCAGGGTGACCAAGCAAGCAGCTGAACACCATGGGGTTCTATTTTTCAAAACTATTTGACTTCAGTGGAAATTGGAGTTGTACACTGCTCTTTTAGTTTCTACCCAGATAGAGGGATACCAGATCCCTTATGGCACAAAGGCTTTCATGGTCACAGGGGCCACATCTGCTGCTCTGACATCATTGTTTCATGGGCTGCCAACAAGTGTTTCTTAAGCCATCTCCTGATATTTGGATGCTTTGCAAACCTTAATCTAAACATACTTGGATCCTCTCTTCTGCCACTAACCTCATGTTTGTCATGTAAGTATTACGGGGCTCTGAGTGCACTCACCCTAAGTCTGGGTGACCAATTCCATTCAAACAAACAAGGCCAAATCAAAAATTTCAGTCTTTACTTATGTCTCTCAAATATTTAATGGGATCATGTACTTCATAGAAACTTACACTCTGCCATCCTTTGTTGAGCACCCCAAATCCCTGGGAGCCTTTCACTTTTCTATCCCTAGTACAGCGGTTCTCAAAGTGTTGTGCCTAGACCACCAACATCAACATCAGCATCATCTGAGAACTTGTTAGAAACACAAATTTCCAGGTACCACCCCAGACCTACTTCCTCAGAAAGTGGGAGAATGAGGTCCAGCCACCTGTGTTTTAACAAGCCCTCTAGGATTTGCTGGGTCCTCAGTACCACTAAGTCAATGCCTTCTCCACCCTACCATTCCCACTTTTCTCATGTGCAGCCTCACTCCCCAAAAGACAAAGGATACCATACAGACTTAGTCATACCCACCCTTCTTTAGTGATGAATCCACCAGTCATTTTCTTTCCTCCCTGCAGAGGGAGAAATAAGGTGATACCACCCACCCATTGAGTTATTTTATCCAGGTACAAATAGAAGTGTCTACAAGTGCCCCAAGGGAATAAAGAGGTATTAAATTTATAGTACAATCCCCCTCTTAACAGCATTTACTAATTGTTACCAAACAGCAAGTGGGATCCTGCTCCCCACTGTCCACAGGCAAATTCTGGATGCAAAGGTGTGGTAAAAAAGGAAAGGAGTCTTTTATTCAAAAGCTATGCAATTTTGGAAGAATGACAGGTTCTGTCTCAGAGCCCATTTTCTGTAAAATACCCAAGAAAAATAACCCTGCCACACTCTGCCATGCCAGGCAAATCCTGGACTATACTGGGAGTTCCTTCTCCCATTTAAAAATACCATCCTTTGGGAAATGCAAGCAGCTGCAACATGACCAGATCATCCAGGTGGATCCTGGAGAAAGAGAAAGAGAGACCCATTCTCTGCCTTACCTCCATTTAAATTTTCTGGCCCATAATTCCATGTGCTCTGGAAGTGTCCCACTTCCTGGTCAATCCTGTCCCATTTCAGGCTAGGCTGGCAGGTCTGTACCTCCCACTGCCATGCCATGTCTTTACCCAGGAGTAGGGAGGTCAGTCACATGCTGTGCTAGCTTGTTTACCATTGCCTCAGGTAACCTCCTACAGCCCCTTCGTCCTCCTTTCAGCACCATGGTGGTATCTCTATTGGGTAGAAATTGAAGGGGAAGCCTGAAACCTGGGTGTGGGGGGGGGCCCTATCTACAGAGGTGCCTGGTAGCCATCCATCCTGGAAAATGGGAGCACTTGGAGCCACTGTGTGAGCCCAGACCAGGCAAGACCAGCTATGGAGCACATGACATCTGGCAACCATGTTCCTCTATAACTATAGTTCTCTAAAGATAATTCCTTTCAAAGGGATAACCAGAATCTTTTCAACATACTGACATAGTAAGGCACTTGGGCTTAAAAAACAATGTTCTGAATTTCTCTGTCTATTTTAAGAACTTGTGGTGGAGAAAAATATTGTGAGCTGGCTCCCTAGACATGGGATTAATGTTTAGTAACTTCTTCTATAAGCAACAAATTGTGAAAATTCCAGACTCAACAACACTGCATATTAAAGCTAATTGCAGGAGTGAAGTGGGAGTGAGTGGAGGTGGTAGTCATAAAAAGACAGTTTCCTGGGCCCATATTCCTGAGGTTACAACTCAGTGTGACTGGAGTGTGTGCCAGAAATATGTATTTTTAACTGACTTCCCAGGTAATTCTGACATGAGCCCAGTGTAGGAACCATTTATGTAGACAATTCCCCCAAATTGGCAATCTTATCTATAATGAGACCTAATTGCCCCCTATAATTGCTCATTGTAACTAACCTCTTTTTATGAGCTTGTTTTCCAAACCACATTTTCTAGTTCTCAACAAATCATACAACTTCTAGATCACATCATTATGTCAGGGCTTACCGGGCATAATTATTAACTTATTTAAACATTGCATAGCTGAGGTCATTACCCCATATTATAGTACTTATGTGCTGAATTGGATGTAGTAGAAAGTGTTTCATAAAGCTTCATGCTTAAACTATCACCATGACAAACGAGAAAGTCCAGGAAGATATATGGTATCTGTCAAGCATGAGGAAACCTGTCTATATCGTGTTGATAAAGACTTCCTAACAACCAGTATTTGTCCCAAACATAAAACCCTTCCATATCCTACCCCATCAGAAGTGATCTCACTTGCTTTTGAATTTTCACAATGCTTTGTATTCCAATCTAATGGGATTGGTTGTATTTTGCCATCTCTTATGTGCAAAGGTTTTCCAACTTGTTTTTTATAACTGCTGCCATCTTGGTAGTTATATCTTATATATGTTCAGTGTATATAAACATGCTCAAAGTATAAATGTATAACTTTTTATGACATATATATATGCATCATCAATCATTTTTCCTAAATCATAAAGCAAAACCCAGCTTCATTTATTTTGTTTTGCCAGCACTCCTAAATTTTATTCTTATTTGTTGAATGGACATTTCAAATATGACACTTATTTTTACTTTTTCAGTAATAATTTATATTTTACTTTTATACAGAAATACATAATAAGTTTTTCATCTGAGATTCTGAATCCCCAGGCACCCCACCTCCCACCCAGTGCTTTACCCTGGACCACCCCTCTCCCCTGCTTGATCCCTAGAGGATCCACAGAGCAAGCATGTAGGTCACTGCAGCCAGACTCTTGTACCTTTATGTCAGGTCCAGTGTTGATTCCATATCTCTTGCCCCAGAACACAAGACTGGACTCAGGTAGGAGTAACAGACATAGAGAAAGATAGCCCCTTTCTCTACGCCTTCATTGTTCCTGCTGGGTTGCAATGAATAGGGGACATGCAAGATGGGAACCAAGAGAAGAGAAAAGTGAGGTCAGGGAGAGAGACTTTAGCTTCTCCCTCATCCTGTGAACACTCCTTCTAGAAGTGCTCAGAATCCTTAAGGCCACCCTCTTTGGTCTCCCCCTGGAGGTCAGAGTGTGCTGTTACTAAGAGCTGTATGGCCATGGGTGCAGCTTCTGTGCAGTTTTTACTTACATAACAAAATGAAATAGCCAAGGACCTTGTCAAAAAAATCTCTTTTGTAATCTAAACAGAAATAAATACTGCTGAAGAAAGTTTAAATTTTTTCATGAAAAAACTGTAGATTGTCTTAGTGTCTTATACTTATAATAAATGTTTTGATTTGTTCTGCTTTATATTTTTCTCCTAATATTGGAAGTTCGTATAACTCCCAACTTTTAAATCCATCTACCCCATTTTATTATTAATTTTGTGACATTATGTGCTATCATTACACCTCATTAAATCTGAGTTATTCTTTGACTAATGTAATATGAAGTTATGTTAAATATCTATCTTGAGCTAGGGCTTAATGTCATTTGGCAAATATTTTTGTCTTTGTTTTGAACAATTCAAAAAGCAGAGATTTTAGTAAATTAAATTGTGCCATTTAGATTGATGAGGACAGTTGTTCTCTCTCTACATTACTTACTTGTTCAAATAAAAGCATTAGTGGAAGCTAATAATTATAAACCACTTGTTTTGGTTGCCCTTGTTATACCAAAAAAGTCAAAAAAAAAAAAAAGAAGAAGAAACATTCACACGGAAGGTTGACAGGTTTCTACCCACAGAAGGGTAAGCAATGTGAAAAGTTTACATTTATCATGTTCACAATGAATTGGCAATGTCACCCTCCTTTTTTTCAAGGTTAAGGATGTTTAGAGTTCATTTTGTAGCTGTCCTCCTAAAGCATGAAATGAAACACAATACCTTTTACTTATTTCCCTGGATACTCTAATCCTTCCCTGCTTTACAAGTATCTCTGAGCTGTTCCTCCCTTTGTATCCACAGCAACATGAAATCCCCACTGGAATTATCTGCTGTGAAAATGCAGGTGCACTTGTTTAATGTTTCATTGGTTTGAGCACTTAACTTGAACTTTTTTTTTTCCATGACATGGTGACCTTTGATTTCAGAACAGAGGGCTCACGATGATGTTAAGTATTATTTATATACATTAAGCCAATACCATTAGATCTAAGAGTTGTGCTTTTTCTGTGGTTGTACTGTTCTTGACATTTTGTCTAACGCATGCCCAAACCCAAGATGTACCCTGTGACCTGCTATGCTATTTGCAGGAACCCTTGAAATATTCATAGGTATTCAAATTAAAAGTCTTAAACATTTGATCTCTATATTTCATCCTCAGAGAGCTGAAATCTCTTAGAATTCAACATTATAAATTTCATGATTTTTGGTACCAATACTCTTAGTTATAATTTTTTATTTTTTATTTTTAGAAAAAGGGGAAGGGAGGGAGAGAAACATCTATGTGTGAGAGAAACATCTATCAGTTGTCTCTCACCTGCCCACAACAGGGGACATGGCCCACAACCCAGGTATGTTCCCTGACTGGGAATTGAACCAGTGACCTTTCAGTTCTCAGGCTGTGCTCCACCACTAAGCCAATCCAGTCATAGATATAAATTTAATAATTTAAATAGCTGGGTGTTTCTAAATGTGATTAAAGTTAAATTAAAAATATGAAGGAGAAAATGGAAATGCTGGTGTTAACCTCATGTAAAGGCATGGAAAAGGCAGTTAACTTGACTGACTTGCAGAAAGGTCAATGTTACAAAGAAGGTTGAGGAGGTTAGGTTAGATGCCACCCATGAGGACCTGTGTACCATGCTCATGAATTTGTATATAAGATTTCAGTAATAAAAATAGTCAACATTCATTGCAAATGTTTTATGTAGCAGGCAATATTCTAAACATTCTACAGATACTATTTTATTTAATGCTCACAGCACCTCTTTGTGGCATTAGGTTCTATTGCTTCCATTTTACAGACTAGAAAACTGAGCTACAGAGATGTTAAATAATTTGCCCATGGTCAAAAAGTGAGAAAGTTCTAGAGCCACGAGATCAACTGAAACAATCTGAAACTTCAGCCCATGTTCTTGTCTGCTGTGTTCTGCTGCTACCAACATGGTGAGCAAACAAGGAGATTTTAAAAATCAGGAATGATTGAGATTGGATTTTTAAAATGTTTTCCAGTAGCTGTGTGAAAGATAGGCAAGAGAGGGAGAGAGACTTGTGCTAGAGAGACTAACTCTGAGACTATTTTTATAGGCAAGAAGGTGAGCTAAGGTAATGTGTCCTGAAAATGGCAGATGGGAGGCATTCAAGAGATGTGGACAATGTAAAAGTGACTGGACATGGTGACCAGTTGTGGGTAGTGAGAGAGTAAGAGTCTGAAGTTGGTTCCCAAATTCCAATCTTGGATGGTGGTTAATTGGCCATACATTGGATGGAGATAAAGGAGGAATGGAATGGTTGCTAACATATCTTTATTTGGGCACATATTGAACCTGGGGTGCCAAAGAAGCAGTCCTGTTAGAGCTGATAGACATTTGGAAATTAGGTTTTGAGCTCAGAAGAAAGCTATAGTGTAAATGTAACATGAAGTCATGATGGTGAAAAGCATCACCCAGGGAGATTGACATGAAGACTGGGAAGCTTGTGAGGGATAGATGGGCAAAGGAGGAGAAGCTGGGAAAAAAAAAGACATCATGAAAGAGAACCTCATGATGACAGTGCTGTCTCAGATAGCATGTTCTATGCTGTACCTCCTGGGTGGGGCCTCTTCCACAGGTCCATCTTTCACCATTTCTTCTGCCCCTTGCTCCTCATGATCTGAATTAGTATCCTACTGTTGCTAGGCTGTGGATGACTCCCCATCCTTATTGGAAATGAGAACCCTACATATGCCTTCCTTCCATCAAACCCTGTCAAGTGGCTGGCTGTTTCCAGCCTAGACCCTGACTGATACAAGGATCTTCCCCCATTACCACCCATTCTTCCTTCATGAGTCAACATGGGTAGAGACTTCTGGGAGCCTCCCAGTATTCATTCTATACTTCATCGTTGGTAACAGAACCCTGGGCAGTGTGGTTCTTGGGAAAACCTACTGTATTTCTCTTTGAAAGACCACATTTTCTATCCTGCCTTGTTGCTACATTTAGCCATGTCACTGAGTTTTGGCAATGTGAGCAGAAGTGCTATGTGAAATTTTAAGGAAACTTCCTTAATGGGCAGTCCTTTCTACCCAATCCTCCTTCCTTCTGCCTGTAATGTGGATGTAGGATGTAATGGCTGAAGCTCTGGGAGTCACCTTAAACCTGAGGAGACCTTGAGAATGGAAGCTTCCTTAGAAAAGCAGGGCCATGGACATGTCTTTTGAATCAGAGGGAGTGGAAGAATAATGTAAATAGTAATGCTCTGGAAGTTGCAAGAAGGAGAAACAGAAGGGGCTGTCTGGTCTTTCTCTTTTTTTTTCTAATGATGTGTGAGATGTACTCACTTGAGAATATAGTAGGAGAATAGTAGGGAGAACAAGGAAGGTTAAAGTGGTGACCTTGAAGACTGAGTGAAGGACCAGAACAGCCACAATGAAGAAGACAAAAGGAATTTGGCTAAGTCTAAAGAAAAGGAATGGATAGCCGGTGCCTTTATAGTTAAAATCCAGAAAATACCCTGTCCCCCCAAATCTTTTGGAGAAATCTGTAATTGCACAATAGCATAATGCAGGATACTACAGTGTGGTAATTTGGCAACTTACAAGCTATTTTATCCATGTTGTTAGAGCATTCAAATTTTTCAGTGCCAAAGGGGTTAGTTTTTGTAGTAAAAGACATAGCTAGATAATTATTAAGCCTGTTTTTCACATGGAACTTTAAGAAGGGTCTGTATCTAAAATTATTATTAGTACAACATAAACTACATTTCCATCACATACACACCAAAGCCAAAATAAATTTTACTGCGTAAGTATAAACTTGTATTATTACTTGCATTTTCCATGAAATGGTAATAAATCAAAGTGTACATTTGCAAACTGGCAACTGTAAGTAGCTGGGGTTAATTGTGACCTTTATGTTATTTGAACATATTCAAATTTTTTATTATTATTAGAGGATAAGATGTGCTTGGTTTTCTTTGTATCAAGTAAGAATATTTACTTTTAAATGACACACATCCTTAGAGACTTTAGAGCAAAACCTTTCATAATACTTAGCTATTTTTAAATGTCAGGTGCAGTTGAGTTTATTACATTGCTGGTCCATGCTGTCACCAAAAGTCTCCTGCTTTTAATGGTACTTAATAGATTGTCAGTAAATTGATAACATTTCCACATTTGGAAAATTTCCACTTTCCTCATTGGGAAAGGAGGGCAGGTGTTTTCCCCAAACTTGGTAAAGGTTTTTGTTTTGTTTCATTTTGCCTTTTCTGTTTTGCATTTGGTTGGTTTAAGGGGAGGTGTGAGCTAAGAAAAGATTTTGGGAACAAAAACAAATATCTTTCTCACCATCCTGAAGCCTATGTAAAAATCAAGGTCACCCCCAAAATTTTGCTGACTCTAGCTGGAGGGCACATTTGCATCAGGTATGTTTTCAATAACTGAAGGGAAAACACAGTGTGAGTTTTAAGCAGAGAAGTTCTTTAGAAGCCTCCACTTACACACTCACACGCACTGTTTATGCCACTTAACATTACTCAGGACTGGGTAGAGGACATCCCGGTAAATGGAGAGGGTGTTACTTGGGATCAGAAGACATGGTTTTGATTTCTGGCCTGGCTGCTTATGAGCTTCGTCACTGTGAACAAATTATCTACTGTTTCCAACCTTGATTGTCTTCTTTATGAAATACGGATAATAAACTCTTGACCCCCCAAACCCACTCCTAGCACAAACTGCCTTGAAGATTAATCTCTATGACAAATGCCTGTGAACATGCCTCAAGCCCTGGAAAGCCTAATGCAAATATGAGGCAGTTTTGCTCTTGAAAGGAATTCTCTAGAATTTACTTTAATGTCCTGATTTGAGTGAGAAAGAAATATACAGGGTGAGGCAAAAGTAGATTTACAGTTGTTTGTATGGAAACAAATACAATAATAAATAATGCAAGAATAAATATTGCTTTATGTACTCACAACTGTAAATCTACTTTTGACCCATCCTGTGTATGTATATCTATCTAGCATCTATCTATCTATCTATCTATCTATCTATCTACCTATATATGAAAGTAATAAAGCTAATGTTGACTGATGAAAATTAAATGATCTTTAGATCCCTGTCCACCATTTAGGGTCTACAGAGCAGTGGAGACAGAGGTTAGGTAGAGGTTAGATGAGATGACATTCACACCCTGCCTCCAGACTTCCTACTGTATGGTCTTGGACAAAGCAACATTGCCTCAGTTCTGTTTAATAAAATGGGGATAATGACATTGTATTGCTTCATGGACTAAATTGAAACATGCAAAGCACATGATTATAAGCACTCAGAGTTTTAGATAAGGGGATTATGATCCCAAGCTGTTTGTTAGTAGTCTGAAATTCAACCTTTACATCGACTTGCACTAAATTTACCTCCTCAATTTTGGATTTTCTTTCATTTTACTCTGAGAAGAAAATTTAAAAAAATTAAATGCTGTCTGTCATTACAGTGCTGCAGCTTTCTAAAGTTTTTGTAATTAGCCACTCCAGTGCCATCTTCCTTTCATTTAAATGGCCAATTGGTTCTGTTTGAAAATTCATGCAAAGGAGTTGCTGGGTTCAAAGAAAAATTCAACAATTGGATAGTACATGAAGTAAAGTTAAACTGAATTACAATTGACCCTTGAACAACACAGATGTGAACTGTGCAGATCCATTTATATATGGATTTTTTTCAATAAATATTGTAAAGGTATTCTCTTCCTTATGATTTTCTTAACATTTTTTATCCAGCTTACTTTATTGTAAGAATATAGTATGTAATGCATATAATGTTCAAAATACGTATTAATCAACTATTTACGATATCAGTAGTAAGCTATTAGTAGTTCAGTTTGGGGGAGTCAAAAGTTATACATGGATTTTTGACTTCATGAGGAGTCAGCACTGTAACTCCCAGATTGTTCAAGAGTCAACTGTATAAATAAACTTTCACTGAATAGTGCTTTACCTTTGTTGTGTGTTATTTTTTCCTTTCTCCTTAGCTCTCACCTGAAGTTTAGTAATCTCACACTAATTTCAACCAATGGACTCCCTGGAAAAAAACTTCTGGACACTGAACAAAGGAAGTTTTTAGCAAGCGAGTATGAATTCTATTTGCTTTTTCATTCTGAACCCTAAATGTCCTAATGTGTATGTAGTCATTTCTGTGCTAAATAGATTTCAGACTAGAAAGAGAAAAGTGGTGAGCTTTTCTTCTGGATTATAGATGTCACTTAGGAGATATGAGTACAAATCTGGTAATGAGTGAATGGCAGGGTTGGGCTGCCATTTTCTGTTTGTGGAAAGATGCCTATGCCTTCTTCTAGACAACTGGGGTGGAGCCTCCTAACCCGGTCACTGCATGTGCTCTGCTGCCCTGTAGTATCTGAGTGATGAACACTACAGGGCAGGGGAGCTTTGTGACTATATTTTAATCAGACTAGGCAACTCCCCCAAGGTTCAGAGTTGGGAGATAAAGGTCTGGTACCTTACTGGGGTGTAGGTCTCACACTTACCCCAGCCATTTATAATCAGGGCCTGACAGGCAAGACCTTCTATGCCACTCTAGGCAAGCTTTGTTATTTGCATCCCAGTAGGATCCCATTTCATTATCACACAGCTTCTATTAATTTTAATTTCCTGTAGCAAAACAAGGGTACAAGAATTATTAGGCTCCCTTTCTGTAGCTACAATGTTCAAATTTTTCTAATGAGGAGGAAGGAAATTGTTCTTTCTCAGGGTATTCATTTTAGAATCCATGACAAAGGGATCCTCTCTCCTCTGTGAATAATATTTACATTGCCTTCAAACAAAGAGAAAACCTGCAGCTTTCTTGCTAGCAGAATCAGGCTCATTTTGACTTAATACTTTTTATCAGATTATGAACCTTTTTTTTTTTCCGAAGGACATCATTAAGATGCAGAGCGGGGGGAAAGCCAGGTGGATGCAGATTCAGATCCTGCCCCTACTACAAAGGGGATTTCATTCTCTGAACTTTTGGATACTTTTTTTACTGTGAAAGTGTATGATAAGCCAACCTTGCTGGGGTTTTTGGTTAAAAGTAGTATAACATTAAGTTCTGACAAAGAGTAAAGGATCAACACATGTACATTCCCTTCCCTCATTGTCCTCTTTCTAAATTAATGATTCCCAGGAAATACTGTTGTTATTGATAAATGTCTCAAAGGAACTTAATTCAGTCAGCTTGGTAAAGGTTTCCATCAGCCTCTGTGTTAAGTATATTATAGCACAGAACAACCAGTAGTGACTTTCCGCTGGTGTGATGCTGTGTGGGATCTGTGTGTGGCAGGTGGAAAGTCCCCTGGTTGGTGCCCCTGCTTCTGTTCCTGCCTCTCCACATTCTCACCACAGGAGCCAGAACAGTGCTGTATAAATGTGAGTCAGATCACACCAGCTCCTAACTGTCTAATATGGTGGCTACTGGCCACATGCGTCTATGTAAATTTAAATTGATAGAATTTTAGATTAAAAATTCAGCTTCTCAATTATGTTAGCCATATTTTATGTGCTCAGCCAAATGTGGCCAATAAATGCCATGTCAGTCAGCACAACTACAGAATATTTCCATCATTACAGAAAGTTCTGGAATGCTTCAACCTAAAGTCTATCCCTGTCACTTATTTCTCTGACCTCATCTTTTACCATTTCCACTCTAACCATTACCAGCCTTCTTAATATTCCTGAAACAGAACAGGCAGGTCCTCAAGTTGAGGGTCTTGTCTTTTCTCTCTCCAAGTCTTTGCTGAAATGTCAACTTTTCAATAAGACCTATCCTGACCACCCCATTCATTAGCAATGAACACTAACACTCCAGTCCTCCTCACTCTGCTGTATTTCTTCTTGCTACTGAAATCTTTATAAATATTATATAATTTACCTTTTAAAATTATGTTTTCTCTTTATATTCTGAATCCTTCAACTACAATGTAAACTCCATGAGTGCAGGAATTTTTTGCCTCTTTGTTCACTGATGTATCCCCAGCATCCAGGACAGAGGTTGGCACGTAGCAAGTGCTCAATAAATTATGTTGAAAAAATGAAGTTTCATCCAAACTTACATGTGAAAGTCATCTTAATAAGTTTATAGATAGGAACTAAATGACACAGCTAGGTGCCTCTGGATGTGTAACTGCATGTTATCATCATTCTAGAAACTATAAATTGAAACATCAATAAGATGTTATCTTTCAAATGGTCCTCATATCACAATAAAGGAAATTATCCCTGGTCATGAAGTTTAAAAATAACAAATGCATTGACATCCATAAATTTAATAATTTAAATTTCTTATTTTAAATATAAATTCTGACCTTTGCCCTAACCAGTGTTTTGATTTATTATTATTGTTATTATATATTTTAATATATTTTATTGATTGTGCTATTACAGTTGTCCCATTACGCCCCTTCATTCCCCTCCACCCTGTATACCCTCTCCCACCCACATTCCCCGCCATTAGTTCATGTCCATGTGTTATAAGTTCTTTAGCTTCTACATTTCCCATACTATTCTTGTCCTCCCCCTGTTTATTTTCTACCTACCATCTATGCTACTTATTCTCTGTACCTTTTTCCCCTCTCTCCTCCTCCCATTCCCTTGTTGTTAACCCCCCATGTGATCTCCATTTCTGTGGTTCTGTTCCTGTTCTAGTTGTTTGCTTAGTTTCTTTTTGTTTTTGTTTTAGGTGTGGTTGTTACTAATTGTGAGTTTGTTGTCATTTTGCTATAAATGTTTTTTATCTTCTTTTTCATAGATAAATCCCTTTAACATTTCATATAATAAGGACTTGGTGATGGTTAACTCCTTTAACTTGACCTTATCTGAGAAGCACTTCATCTGCCCTTCCATTCTAAATCAAAGCTTTGCTAGATGAGCAATCTTGGATGTAGGTCCTTGCCTTTCGTGACTTGGAATACTTCTTTCCAGCCCCTTCTTGCCTGCAAGGTCTCTTTTGAGAAATCAGCTGACAGTCTGATGGGAACTCCTTTGTAGGTGACTGTCCCCTTATCTCTTGCTGCGTCTAGGATTCTCTCCTTCATTTTAATCTTGGGTAATGTAATTATGATGTGCCTTGGTGTGTTCCTCTTTGGGTCCAACTTCTTTGGGACTCTCTGAGCTTCCTGAACTTGATGGAAGTCTATTTCCTTTGCCAGAATGGGGAAGTTCTCCTTTATTATTTGTTCAAATAAGTTTTCAATTTGTTGCTCTTCCTCTTCTCCCTGTGGTACCCCTATAATTCGGATGTTGGAACATTTCAAGATGCCCTGGAGGTTCCTAAGCTTCACCTCATTTTTTTTTGAATTCTTACTTCTCCATTCTTTTCTGTTGGTTGTTTCTTTCTTCCTTCCGGTCCACTCTATTGTTTTGAGTCCCAGTTTCCTTCCCATCATTATTGGTTCCCTGTGCATCTTCCTTTATTTCTCTTATTGTAGCCTTCATTTGTTCATCTAATTTGTGACCAAAATCAATCAATTCTGTGAGCATCCTGATCACCAGTGCTTTGAACTGTGCATCTGATTGGTTGGCTATCTCTCGGTCACTTAAAAGTACTGATTCTGGCGCTTGCAATTCTGTTTGAGCCATCTCCCCTCACCCCTTTAGTGTGGTCGTACCTTTTATGTATGAGGGGTGGAGCCTTAGGTGTTCACCAGAGCAGGGCACCCCAGTCTCTGGGTTGTGACGTTGTATGTGGGGGCGGGGTCCGAGAGGGACCAATGGTGCTTGCTCTACTCTCCATCGGACCTCAGTCCCTTCCACCGCTTCCCTCAGCAAACTGGGCCCCTCTGGTGCCAATTCTCGTGTGGGTGGGCTTGTGTACCCCGTAGGACTTTCCAAGGACCTCTCCTGTGAGTCTGGGAGTCTCTCCCTACGCCTCAACCCTCATAGATGTTTTCAATCAGTGTCCTGAGGCTCTATTTCCCAGCACTGTGATCCTAGGTTGCACACAGTGCCTTGCTTCACAATCCCTGCCTCACTAGGTCTTCCGGTTGCCACCCCTCAGTTGGGGTCTGCCAGCTGCTGTGGTCTTGCGTGCCCCGGATGCCTTATGTGCCTGGCGCCAACGCTCTCTGCTCTCTGCACCGTGACCTGTGCCCAGCTGCCAGACTCTGCCCCTCTTACTGGTCTGGATGAACGGGTCTATTTTAACTTCTTGGTTGTCCATCTTCCATACAGTTCAATTTTCTGTCAGTTCTGGTTGTTATTCTGTTTCTGAATTGTTGTTGTCCCTATCTTGGTTGTGCAAGGAGGCACAATGTGTCTACCTATGCCTCCATCTTGGCCAGAAGTGTTACTATATATTTTTTTAATTTTTATTTTAATTGTTGTTCAAATACAGTTTTCTGTCATATGTAATAGCCAGTTTTGTCTTCATTTTTTGGCCCTGTCCAGAGTCTAGTGGAGGTGCTAATGACATGCTAGAGATGCGGCAGAAAGAAAGGCAATGGGAGGACAAGAGAAAGAGGATGCAGGAGAAATCCATTAATTGGACAATCAGCCCCGAGTAACTGAAAGTTAATTTTGATGCTCCTTTTTCTAAGAGTGTCACAATAAATCCTTTATGAAAACCTCCGTGTTTCTTTCTAGTTCTGAAGGGTACTGATTCCATGAAGTGAAGGCCTCTCCCATAATTATATTTGCTCCCCTGGGGTTTGCTTCTAATTTTGCACCTGGAGCTTTGGGCTAAGTCTTCTGATACCAGGTGTTGGGTCCCTACAGCTTAAATAAGTGAGCTACTTGTCACACATGTCCTCTTCCAAAATTTTCCCTGTCCTGCATTTCTGCTTTTTAAAAATTATTAGTATCTCTAGAATATTCTATGAATACAACCTTTCACTTTATTTTCAAGTCTGGGTCAAATTAGCTTAAGAAACATGAAGTTTCATTGATGTTCCTTCTTTGGCTGCTTCTGTCTTTTCCAGAGAACCCTAGTGGAGGTATTTCTCTTGTCTTCAAGCCATGAGATAGTCCCTGTTATGTTAGAATCTTAATGCTCAGTAACTCTGCTTAGGAAATACTTTTGGGAAAATATCACTTATAGTTTCCAATGTCCGCTTTCACCTGCCTGATGGATAAATTAAAGAAGGTCCAGAATGGATAGTGATATCCAGAACAGGTAGTAATTACCTATACAGTGACATTTTAAATTGAGAAATTCCACAGTAACAGACTGTAAAAGCAGCACCCCACATTCCTCAGTGCTTCCTAAGCTTCCTAAAAATCAACTCCCAAGTGCCACTTTTCACTAGACAAAGCTGCAGATTTTAACTCTGAAATATGCATTCTAACATCTCACTATTGTCCTATTAAAAATAACATTGTCTTAGCTTTCCCCAAATTTCCCCTGAGAACTTTATCTTTGAGCAAATCTTCATAAGACTAATCCCTATGCACTATTTTTAATTTTTCCCCATCTTGGGCAACTGACAGTGCTATTTCTATTACACAGAAACTGTGATGCAAATGAGAACAATCATTTGTGGGTCTCTCATGAATGTAACAAAATTAATGACGTTTTTTGTTTTTCTGTAAAGCTACCAAAATGGTTTTTTAAAAAAGAATTTCATCTCACTTTCTATTATTTTCTTGTGACAGGCCAGTCCCTGATTTTATTTTCTTATTAAGAAGAAATTTTCTTGTTTTTAAGTGTTGTTTCATGGAGAGATACAAAGCCCAGAGCTCCCTTCTCTTTCACAGGTCCTATAACGGGGTCTAATGTGCATCCATTATGGGGATTCTTTTTGTGTGTTGAGAGCAGACTCATGAGTGGATCAAAAAGAAAAATGTTCTACCATTACCACGTTAGTCCTGTTTGCCTCCCAGGCGAGTAAACAGGATTATGTATCATTAATATCATTTAGAATAATACCCTTCACATATGCATTCCACTTGAAAAAACAGCATCTCTTACATTCTCACGTTTATCCCTTACAATGGTCAATGCATCTAGGGAGGAAAATTATCCCACGTTGAGAGGTGAAGAAACTGAAGTATTGAAAGGGGATGCAGAGTCACAGGGTCCAGTCTTGCTGGTGACAAGGCAGAGGCACAGGACAATGAAACACACTGTTCTGCCACCTACACTCTTATAGTGGCATCAGAACAGAATCACTAGAGGGTCACATTAGGAGGTTACATCTTTCAGGAAGTTCTGGAAACAACCCTCACAAAACTCTAAAACACCCCAACACCAACAAGAAACACACTTTTCTCACATTATAATAGAATGTTCAAACTCAGTGGAACTGAGACAAGAAAACATATCCACCGTAGATCTGCTGTTTTCAAAAGTATCAGTACCCCATAAATCACGTTTGCCCTGTAGGGTGAATCTCAAAAGTCTCCAGGGACTGTAGTTGTTTCAAACATAATTCCCTAATTGACATCTTCTCTAAATAAAATGCATTCTGTTGTTTTGGCACAAATCCATACACTCATTCTAAGAATGAGTCACTTACTGAAAATTGTTAGCAAATAGGAAGGGTTCTCAATATTTAGGACCTTGAACCTGCCTTCAGGAATCCTGAGCAATGTCACTTTCATGGTCAATAGGACAAGTCAACAGCTAAAGTAAATATACACCCACCATGAAACAGAAACAGAAAAAAGGGTATATATTATATATATGATTCATGCAACACACACACACACACACACACACACACCCTGTGGTGGACTGGTCATTTAGCTATAATGGGATGATGTCAATTTATGACTGTCTCATGACGAAAAATCTCCTAGTTATGTAGCTTTGGTGCTGGTAAATTCACAGCAAGAGCACAAACTCAGCCCACTGGGGGATTTGAACCAGCTCACCAAATGTCTAATTAGTGCCTGCTGTCAGCTGCTTAAATGTCACTGATGGAGCTTCTCTCTCCACAGCCACTGTTTTAATGATAAAGATCATGCATTGATGTCACTGTGCTCCTGGGTCAATGTGGTGGCTGGTAGAATGACTGCCATAGACCGAGCAGCCAAGCATGTCGTGGTTTCCCAAAAAGAAATCGTGCTCTATGACCACCTCATCCTCTGCACCGGACAGCAGTACCAGGTGAGGCTATGCATGTCCATCGGGGTAAATAATAGTTAATGTGTTCACCAGGCACACCCTCTCTGGGTAAAGAGCATGCCTTCTCACCTGGCAACTGCCATTCTGTATTCATAAACGTGTCCTGCAAAGCTCATGCACACAACCAGAATTGTGTCCAAAACCCTCATGGAAACCCATTCCAAGAAAAGCATTCTGCTCAAGGATAAAAATCATAGCAAGTCAGAGAAATGTCATCCTTTAAGCTATTGTCCAAAAGTCTAATACTTGCTGCTCACCAGAACCAAATCCAGACACAACCCACATGCATTTGTGGGAAATTAATTTATTTCTGAAGAGGCTAACATTTGGCAGTGGTGATGGGCTCATGCAAAAGTATTTCAAACATGCATACCTTCTGTCATCCCTTGTTTTATTTTGTCTCTCAGTTGTAAAACTAGGAAATGTAACTGATTGATTACCCAGTGATTATGCTGTCCATTTTGATTAAATTCTCAAACCACATTTGAGGAAAGCATTGCTGGATAACTGAAATTGTTTAATGTCTTAGGGAAGCAAATTTTAATATTCTCACTTTGCAACATACATTAGCATTTCATGTGGCCAACAAAATATGGCATCTCTTTAATTGAAAGAGATTTACTTTGTAACTCAAAGATGGGGTCTTTTCATCATGTTTCTCTCAGAAACCTGGATGGGCCTCCCCATGGTGGGTTTGTTCCTGAGGAATATGAAGTAATTCATCCCCACCACAGGCACTCTCATATTTTATCTGGTACTCCATTAGTTAGGCCATCTTGTGAATGGTCCTGGATTCAAAGGGTGCGTGTGCATGCACATGAGCATGCATGCATGCAGGTTTCCCTTTCATAGCCAAGCCAGGAGGAGGCAGTACATGGTGGGGGACAGACAGTTAAGCAACTCCAAACATCATTACATGCTGTTCTGAGCCTTGGCTACACATTGAGATCATCACCTGGGGCACTTTTAAAATATACCCATAACTAGAGCCCACCTGAAGAAGCTCTGTTTTAATTATTATAGGGTGAGGTCTCAATCATCAGTATTTTTTTAAAGCTTCCAGATGATTCTAAGTCAAGGTGAAGAACAACTGACTTGAACTTTCTTGACCTAGAATCTCTCATCTGTACCTTAGAGCAGAACTTCTCAAACTATCATGTGCACACATCTCCCCTGTGCCTCTCATTAAAATGCGGAGTCTGAGCAGAAAGTGGGCAGGGATGGCTGAGACACTGCAGTTCTAACTATCTCCCAGGTGAAGTAGATGCTGCTAGTGACTAGACCATATTCTGAGTATCAAGGTTTGGATCCCCCTATGAGTAATTTCTTTTTTCTCTTATTTTTTTCTTTTTCCTAGTTAAAGGATAAAAATAAACTCAAGGAATATCTTACTTTGATACTTAAGTATTCCTCTTTTTAAGCATTAGGCCAGAAGGAAACACCATGAACCCCTTTAGCTTCCCCTCCTTCACAAGCTCCATTGATTTCCAGCTGCTGCCTGTGACCATAGACTTCAGAAAATATGAGTGAATGATTCAGGCATCTGCCCATGTGTGTCCAGCTGCCCCTGCAGCTTTACTCTGTGGCACATTAATCTCTTGCCCTTTTAACAAGAAAAATGAAATGAAGAAGTGATAAAAGACTTCCAATTTAATTTCTCTAGAAGTACATAAAAATTAAAGGTACATAGAGAGTGATACCAAAAAAAAAAAAAAGAAGAAGAAGAAGCTGAATTCACTTCAGGGGTGGAGGGTTTCAGTTCTTATTTCTTTTCCTATTTTCTTCTCCAACTTTTTCATGGTTTTTGCCCCAATCTTGTAACTTACAAAACAAACAACAAATAAATATGATGAAAATGAAGCAGAAACTCAAAGCAAGAAGATAACCTATTATAAAATATAGTTACAAACTTTAACTTTAATCAGACCTTTAAATGGCATGCATGACTCTAAAATGTTCAATATTTTTTATATATTTTTATCAGATAATCCATGCACAAGACAAAACAAATTGTGCTGCAGGGTTGCATGTGAGAAGGGCTACTCTCTACTTCTAAGCCAAGGGCACCCACTTTGAAGCATTTCTGTTGTCAGTTATTCAATACTTTTACTCCTTAAATCCAAATAATGCATTTATAGAAGTTTTTTCTTTGATCTATCAACTTCTCACATTTTGGAAGATGAAGATATCTAGCTCCACATTCAGTACCCTCTAATTCCCCTTTCCACCTTGCCTATCAGTTCAGCTGTTTTTATTGGTGAGCACATGCTGTTCCTGGAAATCACTCTGAAACAGCTTACACCTGGGGCCACTCTCCATAGCTCATGGAGAATCACACAGAGAGGGAGAAATGCCTACCCCTTGCCTGGATTTCGGTTATCTCAAAAATAGGGAGAATAAAAATTTGTCAGCTCAAAGTCAAATAAGGCTGGTACTCATCATGAGAAGAACATGGTAGGGACTCTCAAAAGGGTGACACTGACTAGAAGCCAGCAGGTGGGGTAAGAACATCCAACCAGGCCTGGGAATGAGCCAGGATGTTAGTTATGGTGAAGTTGATGTGGGTCAGCAATAAGATGTGGTCACCACAGTGGCTGATTACATCTTAGATGGGGAAAATAAGAGTGTGGCATGCAGAATGGTGCAGCCCCAGGAGAGAGCCTTCTACAAACAGGTAGAAAAGAGAGTTGTGCACACCACTTTGTCTTCCCTGTAGGAAATGAGAAAGGCACTCCCCGTCACTTAGCAGCACTGAACATGAGGAGACTTCACTGCATGTGAGGATGATAAAAGTGCAAAATAACAGCAAGAGGTCAAAGAAAAGTGGCATTTTAAAACAAAGCTGAAAATTCTTTGGCTTTCCCTATCTAGGAAGTGGAGTCTCTGCCCCTTTGAATCTGAGCAGGCTTGTGACCACTTTGATCAGTAGAGTACAGATGCAGTGTTGTGACATAACTTCTGAGGCCCCGTCAAAGGCCATACATTATCTCCTTATTCATGTGAACCACTGCTCCTGGAACCCTGATGTGTCACATAGGAAGTTCAGATAACCAGTGATTGTCATTCTGGAGATGCCATACATCGGTTCTCCACTGGATAGTACCAGCTGATCCCAGCCTTTCTGCTATCCCTTCCTAGGCACCAGATATGTGAGTGAAGCCATCTTGGGCCCCCACCACCTGAATGTCACAGTTACCTCTATCAATAACACATGGAATAAAAGAATTGCCCAGCCAAGCCCTACCCAAATTTCCGACGCAAAAAATCATGAGGAGTAATAAAATAATGCTGGTTAAAATATTGGCAAACCACATACAGCAATATGTTAAAAAGATCATACACCATGATCAAGTGGCATTCATCCCAGGGATGCAAAGATAGTACAATATTTGCAAATCAAATAAAAGTAATACATCGCATAAACAAAATGAAAGACAAATATCACATGAACATAGCAATAGATGTGGAAAAATATTCGATAAGGCACAGCACCCATTTATGAGAAAAAACACTCAGCAAAGTGAGAGTACAAGGAGCATACTTCAACCTAGTAAGGGCCATATATGAGAGACCTACAGCCAACATCATACTCAATGGGCAAAAACTGAAAGCTTTCCCACCAAGATCAGGAACAGGACAAGGATGTGCACTTTCAACACTCCTATTCAACATAGTATTGGAAGTCCTAGCCACAGCAATCAGACAAGAAAAAGAAATAAAAGGCATCCAAATTGGAAAGGAGGAAGCAAAACTGCCATTGTTTGCAGATGACATGATACTGTACATAGTCAATCCTATAGACTCCACCAAAAAACTATTCGACGTATTAAGTATATTTGGCAAAACAGTTGGATACAAAGTCAATATTCAGAAATCAAAGGCAGTTTTGTATACCAACAAAGAAACATCAGAAGCAGAAACCAGGAAAAAAGTCCCATTTGATATAGCAACAAGAAAAATAAAGTACCTAGGAATAAACCTAACCCAGGAGGTAAAAGATCTGCACTCAGAAAACTACACAACACTGAAGAAAGAAATCAAAGAAGACACAGACAAATGGAAGCATGTATCATGTTCATGTATTGGAGGAAATAACATCATCAAAATGTCCATACTACCCAAAGAAATTTATAGATTCAATGCAATACCTATTAAAGTACCAATGGCATATTTCACAGATATAGAACAAACACGTCAAAAATTTATATGGAACCATAAATAACCCTAAATAGATGCAGCAATTTTGAGAAACATGAACAAAGTAGGAGGACCCACAATGCCTGATATCAAACTGTATTACAAAGGCACTGTAATCAAAACAACCTGGTACTGGCATAAAAACAGGCACATGGACCAATGGAACAGAACAGAGAGCCCAGAAATAAACCCAAGTCTCTATGGTCAATTAATATTTGACAAAGGAGGCAGCAACATAAAACGAAGTAAAAATAGCCTCTTTAACAAATGGTGTTGGGAGAACTGGACAGCTACATGCAAAAAAATGAAATTAGAGCACCAACTTACACCTTATACAAAAATAAATTCAAGGTGGATGAAAGACTTAAATATAATCCATGACACCCGTAAAGTTTTAGAGGAGAATGTAGGTAGGAAAATCTCAGATATTTCATGCAGAAACTTTTTTACTGACATGTCCCCTAGAGCAAGGGATGTAAAGGAAAGAATAAACAAATGGGACCTCATCAAAATAAAAAGCTTCTGCACAGCTACAGAAAACAGTATCAAAATAAAAAGAGAACCAACTGTATGGGAAAACATATTTGCCAATGACACCTCAGACAAGGGTTTAATCTCCAAAATATATAAAGAACTTACATGACTACATTCTAAGAAGACAAGCAACCCAATGAAAAAATGGGCAAAGGACTTGAACAGACACTTCTCCAAGGAGGACATACAGAAGATCCAAAGACACATGAAAAGATGTTCAATATCGCTATCAGAGAGATGCAAATTAAAACCACAATGAGATACCACTTCACACCAGTCAGAAGGCCATCATAAACAAAGCAACAAACAACAAGTGTTGGAGAGGTTGTGCAGAAAAGGGGACCCTAGTGCACTGTTGGTGGGATTGCAGACTGGTACAACCACTATGGAAAGCAGTCTGGAATTTCCTCAGAAAACTAAAAATGGATCTGTCTTTTGACCCAGCAATTCCACTGTTGGGACTATATCCTAAGAATACTAAAACACCAATACAAAAGAACCTTTGCACCCCGAAGTTCATAGCAGCACAATTTACAATAGCTAGGTGCTGGAAGCAACCTAGATGCCCATCAGTAAATGAATGGATCAAAAAACTATGGTACATTTACACAGTGGAATTCTATGTAGCAGAAAGAAAGAAGGAGCTCCTATCCTTTGCAACAGCATGGATGGAACTAGAAAGCATTATGCTAAGCGAAATAAGCCAGGCAGTGAGGGGCAAATACCATATGATCTCACCTTTAACAGGAACCTAATCAACAAAACAAACAAGCAAGCAAAATGTAACCAGAGACATTGAAATTAAGAACAATCTGACAGTAACCAGAGGGGAGGTGGGAGGGGATAATGGGAAGAAGAGGAGAAGGTTTTTCAGGAACAACTCTGAAGGACACATGGACAAAACCAAGTTGGGGTGGAAGCAGGGGACAGAGATGGGGACTGCTGGGGTGTAGGGAAGTGTTGGGGGGTAAATACAGGCAACTGTAATGGAACCATAATAAAATAATAAAAGTAATAATAAATGGTGTTTAAAGCACTAAATTTTGGCATGAGTTTATTTCAGCAAGATACAACAGAAACAAAAATAATAACAGAATAAGAGATAACATCTGGAAAAATCAAAGAATAGACTTTTGACAACATTCCAAAATGCAGAATTTACACACACACACACACACACACACACGCATTTTGATCACCCAGGCTCTAAAATAGGAGCTGAAGTAATCAGAGAATAGAAGCTGAATTGAGTGAGCCTCAGGATTAGATGAAAATGGAGATGGTGAGTTAAATCAAGAGGCAGAACTGTTGCGGTACAATGTCAGTCATGCTGAAGACAAGGTACAAAGCTCTCCCAGAGGTAGAGGCACTGGGCCAAAGGCAAAGGGCAACATGTGGTACAAGAAATGAAAAGATAGGATTGAATGGAAGCAGCATATGAATCATTGGTCTTTCCAAAGAAGATATTCAAACAAATAGAATAGAGACAACAAAGACAAGCTAGAAGAAAATTTTACATATCTAAAAATCATATTGTCCAGTTGATCAAATTCCAGGGGAAATAAAAGAGAAAAATTTTCAGCTACTTACATTCTGATAAAATTTTAGTTCTATAAGAAATATAGGGGGAACATGGTATATGTTTCCATTCGTTTGTGTCTTCCTTGATTTCTTTCTTCAGTGTTGTGTAGTTTTTTGAGTATAGGTCTTTTACCTCCTTGGTTAGGTTTATTCCTAGGTATTTTATTTTTCTTCTTGCTTTATCAAATGGGATTTTTTTTCCTGATTTCTGCTTCTGATGTTTCTTTGTCGGTATACAAAACTGCCTTTGATTTCTGAATATTGACTTTGTATCTCACTGTTTTGCCAAATTCATTTATTAGGTCAAGCAATTTTTTGGCAGATGGCATGGATGGAACTGGAAAGCATTATGCTAAGCGAAATATGCCAGGTGGTGAAAGACAAATACCATATGATCTCACCTTTAACAGGAACCTAGTCAACAAAACATACAAAGAAGCAAAATATAACCAAATACACTGAAATTGAGAACAGGCTGACAGGGACCAGAGGGGAGAGAGGAGGGAATCTCAGGGGAAAAGGGGAAGGGTTTGCAGGAACGAGTATAAAGGACACATGGACAATAACAAGGGGGGGGCGTGGAAATGGGAGGTAGGTGGGGAGGGCTGAGGGGTGGGGCTGGGATGGGGTAAAAGGCATAAAACTGTACTTGAACAACAATTAGAAAAGAAAGAAAGAAATATAGGGGGGAAACTTCAAGAGAAAAAGAACAAATTACCAATCCTCCTCCCCTCAAAAAAAGAACAAAAATAAGGCAGGCATTTAAAAATTACCTCTCCAGTGTTAAAAGGCATAAGAAAATGAAATTAGCCATATGTAATTTTGAAGAAAATGTGGCCATTCAATAATTATATGCCCACCTGAGTCTCTTCTATTTGAAGACAGTCTCAGAAAAATGATCTTCACTGTTCTTTAATATATATCCAAATAACTGACACAGAATGGAAAACTTCAGATTTCACAATAGCATAAAAGGACAAGTGGCAGGCACCAAACAATTTAAAAGGTCATCTAAATTTGTAAAACTGAGCATAAATGCAAAATGGGATAATAAGTGAATCTAAATCTAATGAAGACCAAGTTGTTGAAAATAGGGAGAGAAGTGACCAGGGGGGAATATGAAGTGTCTTAAATGGAGAAACTCAAAGGTTATAGTTCACTCTTGATTCATATTTAGAGGAAATAAGGCTAAAGAATACTTTTGAACTGCATAAATAAATTTACCTTTCAAACACCAGAGAAGATAAAATGTGAGAAAATACCATTCATGTAACCAAAGGGAAGAAAACAAAGGAAACAGCCACAGTGCTCAAATGTGAAAATATAAACCAGTATGGCAAAGAAAAAAAAACCAGTTGTATCAGTGAATGTCATGATTTTAAATTGCTGTGTCATAGGACCAAAGCTCTGTTTTTACACTAAATTCAAACTACAAAACAAAACAAAATGACACCCAGACTTTAAAAATTCAAAAATCATTAAAAATGCACCAGCAATGTGTCAGGGAAATTCAAATAGCTATTAGAAGCAGCAACAATGTTAGTATCTTCCAGAGTAGAATTAATTGAAAGAGAAAAACATTAATGTTGACAAAGGATAGAATTCGTGATAGAGATGATGAGCCTGTTACATGCTGAACATGATTGTCTCAAAGGACATTTCACAAAAACTGAAAGACATAACCTGGAGTATTATATTTGTTTCCTGAAGCAACGTTTAAGGAAGGAAAGAACAAGTTGAAAGCACATCCAGAAACTCAAAGACACACAAGAGGGGTGAATATTCAGGATGCTTATCTTCAAAAACCTGATGGGATTTCATATAGAAAATGAATTAGACTTGGACATCACCGGTCTGGAAAGGAGAATTAGGACAGACCACCAGAAGTGACAGAAATACAGTGCTTCTTTATCCTAAGAAACAACTTCCTAAGAGTCAGCATCTTCTCCGAAAGGAAATATCCAGCCCCAATAGACAGCAAGATGCCTTAATGGGGGCCTCATAAGTGGAGTAGGAACACCTGACAGAGTTGAGTCATTGCCTTTCACCACTTGTGAGAAGCAACCCTATGGTAACTCTCTGAGGTCTGTGCTACTTGCATCTCCACTGTATAGATGAGGAATCCAAGGTACATTGAAGTTGAGGTAGTTTGTCCAATGTCAGACAATGACAAAGTGACCACTAGGATTTGAACACTGGCAGTCTGACTCCAAAGCATGAGTTCTTCACCACCGCCTTTTTCTGTCACCTTTCTCCCCATGTCTTTGCTCTTCCTTTCTTCTTCATTTCCCCTCTCTCACTCTCTTGGATGTGGTCCAGGGATGGCACTGATGGCTCTTCAAAATCCTTACAACACAAAAATTCTAGACTTTACTATTCATAGCTGGAGTCAAATATAAGTTTATTTATTTTGCTCATTATAAATATCTGGCAAAAAGTAACTCAGGTCTGGTAAGGTAGCTCCCTGGTATCATCAGAAAACGAGGCTCTCCCATATTTTGTTATTCCATCTTTAATATGTAGCTTCCATCCTCAACATCCTGAAGTAGCTGCTGTGGCTCCAGCCATTCCATTTGCAAGAAGCAGGACGAAGGAAGGACTAGAGCAAAATGACTTCATGTTGCCCCACCCAAGGACTCCTTTCCAACATGAATTGGAAAATGTAGTTTTTCAGCCAGGCATATTTCCCAGGAATCTGTTACTAAGCAATAAGTGGAAACAGGATATTAAGTAGTCCACCAGCAGTCCCTGTCATCTGTAAGTTACTAGCTTGCTGAGAGGTAAGAGGTGGCCAAGGGGCTCCCAATAGCCAATGATGCTGGCAATGTTCAATCCAGAATTATCTGATGGAGTAATTGAAGAGTTATCTGCTGCTCTTCAATAACAAGTTAGTGACAGTTGCAGAAAATTCTCTGGTTTTGATAACAGCATTGATGGTATTCTTCATTAAATATACCTATGCTCTCCCTTTAATCTTTATTTTTTCCTTACTTTGATGACACAATATGAAATTTTCCATAGATCCTTTTAGATTTATTGAGTTTTGATAACTTCTATGCAGACAGATTAATTGACCTTGGGATTTAAAATCCTAGCTTCAGTTTTACCTATTCTGTGAAAATGCCACTATATAAGTATTAAAAAGTATATAATGAACTTCCAGCCAAGAGGGAGGCAGAGATAGACACACTGTGCCTTCTCGCATAACCAAAATCAGGACAACAAAAAATTTAGAAACAAAATAACAACCAGTACTGACTGAAAATTGTGAAAATTGAACTGTATGGAAGTCTGACAACCAAGAACTTAAACTAGACACATTCGTCCAGACTGGTAGGAGGGGCAGAGGGGTCACAGCAAAAAAAAAAAAAAAAAAAGCAGTATCTGGTGGACCCAGGCACACAGGGCAGCAACAGGAGGACCCAGTGAGGCAATGAATTGTGGAGGGGCACAGTTCACAACCAGGCAGTCCCACATTCACGCTCAGATAAACCCAGTGAAACTGGGGAGCAAGACAGACAGTGCAATGGGGCCCCCAGCACGGGGAAATACAGCCTCAAACACTGATCTAAAACACCCACCCCTTGGGGGGATTGGGGCAGTGGGTGAAACTCCAAGCCTCACAGGAGAGTTCGTTGGAGAGACCCACAGGGTCCTAGAACATACAAAAACCCACCCACATGGGAATCAGCACCAGAAGGGCCCAGTTTGCTTTGGGGAAGTGGCAGAAGTGACCAAAATCCAGCACAGTGAGGAGAAAGCACCATTTTTCCTTCTCGGGCCCCTCCCCCACATACAGCATTACAAGCCAGTGACTGGGTTACCCCACACTGGTGAACACCTAAGGCTCCACCCCTCACCGTGTAACAGGAACATCAAAACAAAACAAAACAAAATGGCCCAAATGAAAGAACAAATACAACTAAGTGATGAAGAGAGAGCCAACCTATCAGATGCACAGTTCAAAGCACTAGTGATCAGGATGCTCACAGAATTGGTTGAATTTGGTCACAAATTAGATGAAAAAGTGAAGGCTACACTAAGTGAAATAAAGGAAAATGCACAGGGAACCAATAGTGATGGGAAGGAAACTGGGACTCAAATCAATGGAGTGGACCAGAAGGAAGAAAAAAACATATAGAAAAGAATGCAGAAACAAGAATTCAAAAAAAATGAGGTGAAGCTTAGGAACCTCCAGGACATCTTAAATGTTCCAACATCCGAATTGTAGGGGAACCACAGGGAGAAGAGGAAGAGCAACAAATTGAAATCTTATTTGAACAAATAATAAAGGAGAACTTCCCCATTCTGGCAAAGGAAATAGACTTCCATCAAGTTCAGGAAGCTCAGAGACTTCCAAAGAAGTTGGACCCAAAGAGGAACACACCAAGGCACATCATAATTACATTACCCAAGATTAAAATGAAGGAGAGAATCCTAGACACAGCAAGAGATAAGGAGACAGTCACATACAAAGGAGTTCCCATCAGACTGTCAGCTGATTTCTCAAAAGAGACCTTGCAGGCAAGAAGGAGCTGGAAAGAAGTATTCCAAGTCATGAAAGGCAAGGACCTACATCCAAGATTGCTCATCTAGCAAAGCTTTCATTTAGAATGGAAGGGCAGATAAAGTGCTTCTCAGATAAGATCAAGTTAAAGGAGTCCATCTTCACCAAGTCCTTATTATATGAAATGTTAAAGGGACTTATCTATGAAAAAGAAGATTAAAAACATGTACAGTAAAAAGACAGCAAACTCACAGTTATTAACAGCCACACCAAAAACAAAAATGAATTAAGCAAACAAACAAAACAGGAACAGAACCACAGAAATGGAGATCACATGGAGGATTATCAGCAAGGGAGTGGGAGGGGGAGAGAGGGGGAAAAGGTACAGAGAATAAGTAGCATAGACTGTAGATAGAAAATAGACAGGGGGAGGTTAAGAACAGTATGGGAAATGTAGAAGCTAAAGGACTTATAGGTATGACACATGGACATGAACTAAAGTGGGGGAATGTGGGTGGGAAAGGGTGTGCAGGGTGGAGGGAATAAAGGGGGGGGAATGGGACAACCGTAGTAGCATAATCAATAAAATATATTTTAAATTTTTCAAAAAAACTAGATTATCCCATTAATTTTCCTTTAATTTCTCAGATTCTCTATAGTTTAAAAGTGTACAAAAATGCCACATATTTGAGTGGACACCAGGATTACATGGGATATAGAAATGGAATTACATTTCAGAATTCTAATCTCATTTTCATTTTTCTCCTTCTCTTCTTTGTTACTTAATCTATACATCTATTATTTGAAACACAAAGTATTGAAAGTTATGTAACTTGAATAGCTCTCAGTTTGTTCTTTAGTCCTGCCATTTTCTGCCAAGGACCTTTTCTAATTCATTAAAGCATGACTTATTAAACTGGTATAATGTTACCCGAATTTCATTTTCTTTTATACTACAAGGCTTATTGTGGTTCTGGTGAATTTTCAAACCTCCAAAACACAGTATTCAATATTGTGCACTTAAACCATTCACAGAAACCCTTGATGGACTGTTTTTATAATAACTATGAATACAATAATACTAAAATCTTAGTGTGATATGGCTGATCAATTATATTGCTAATAAGAGAATTTTACCTCCACAGTTTCAGGTGTAGTAAATGACCATTACTTATTGGATTGGGCTTTATGTTTTATTAAATAAAATGTTACTGCAGCTTCTTCATGGAAAAGGGACATCACCTTTTAAAATTGATATTTTAAAATATTTAATCCAGTTTGAAATGGAATTAAATACATCACAGAACTGTATCATGGCTTTACCATTTTTATTGAGGAAGAACATAATCAAAAACTTCCCTAAATGTCATCTGGGGTTTGGTAAATTCCCACTTGCAAACACCAGCCAGCATTCTCATCTACCAAATATAACAAGGCAATTGTCAAAACAAAAAGATCATCCTCTGCACATATATTCATCTCAACCCAAGTGAACTTTTTGCCCATCATAGCTGGGAACCATGCCTGTTTCGAAGCCCTGAGAACTTGTACAGAGAACATAAAACAGGCAGCTCAGGTCTTCCAGCAGTGGCCTGGAGTTACCTTTAAGACTTGCTCACAGTGCTGGCCTCATTATCTTCCACATTCTCTACATCTGGTCACCAAATGAAAAACAGAGTAGTAAAAGTGATGGTCACTAGTCAAACTCACACAACTGTACTATTCCACGTGGTATTTGTTGTTTGATTTGAACTGAAATAATAGTCAATAATCAAAGGAACCACTAAAAAAAAAGTAGCATTTTTTGAGAAACCAGATCTGGCCACACTGAATCCATACTCCAGCCTGGCAAAAACTAGATGGAGTTGAGTTGAGTCATGGCCAAACTCTCTGATAATGGCAAAAGCCCTTCCATTTGCCACAGTGTCCTTGACACAGAGGGAGGACAAGTGTCAGCAGCATCCTTTATTGTGTTTTTACTCTTGTTTTCCTTATGGTGTCTGTTGCCACTCTGTGTTAAAAGTAAGAATAGAAGTTATACTGGAAGGGCTCTGTATTGAGAGAGAAAGTTGAGATAGAGAATACCTCTCTAACAAAGTGAAGAATAATCCTATAATTTTCATAAGTAAATAGTATTCCACTTTCCTTATTCTCTTTTCTGCCCAAGCTCCATATGCACTTGGATTTCAAACCCTCATATAATTGCTTCTGTGCAGATTGTTTTTATCACAAATGGCCACACCACTCCATGTGTTCATTCACAGCTTTGCTGCCCCTGTGGAAAGAGGTAGATTTTGGGTTCCCTCCTCTTGCCCTCGGAAGGCCTCTATGACTACTTCCATGAATATAATATGGTGGAAGAGTCACCACTTGGATTCCAAGATGAGGTTAGACAAGAACACAAAGCTCTCTGGGCTGGTTTTCCCTTAGGACACTTACTGAGAACTCAGCCACCATGTTTTAAGGAAGCCCAAACCACATGCAGGTGCCATGTGTAGGTATTCCAGCCTAAAAGCCTAGCCCCTAGGCAACATCAACTGCTACACATATAGTGACAACTTTCTGTCATTTTTGAATACCAAGCATGTCTTCTGGGGGGGGGGGGCGGAGACTTAAATGGTTTATCTCCAGATAATTCCAGCCCCTGATCTTGAAGTCACCCCCAGCCTTTACATACTCTCACTGAGGCCTCTGAAATTATTTAACAAAGACAAACTGTCCCCCTACCTTGCCCTGTCTGAATTACTGACCTTGAGAATCTGTAAGTTTGTTTCGTACCACTGACTCTTAGAATACTGTATTTTGCCATGTGCAATGCATATTTTTGCCCACATTTTTGAGGGAAAAATAAGTATGCACATTACACATGGGTATGATGGTTATATACCATGAGTGTAATAATCCTATGAACAATGTGAACAAAAACATGGCCATGCATTATACATGGGAGTGAATTATACATGGTAAAATACAGTAACTTGTTACATAGCATCATATAATAAGCAACTCCTGCAAATTAGTGGAGTTGCAGGCTCCACTAATGAGTTTTAAGTGGTCATCCTACTTGTTTGTTTCAATGAAAACAATTGTGTCTGCTTCTCCAAGGAGGACATACAGAGGGTCCAGAGACATATGAAAGGATGCTCAGCATCACTAGCCATCAGAGAGATGCAAATTAGAGCCACAATGAAATACCACTTTACACCATTGAGAATGGCCATCATAAACAAAGCAACAAACAACAAATGTTGGAGAGGGTGTGAAGAAAAGGGAACCCTAATGCACTGTGGTGGATTTGCAGACTGGTACAACCACTATGAAAACAGTATGGAATTTTCTCAGAAAACTAAAAATGGAACTGCCTTTTGACCTGGCAATTCCACTGCTAGGATTATATCCTAAGAACCCTGAAACACCAATTCAAAAGAACCTGTGCACCCCAATGTTCGTAGCAGCACAATTTACAATAACCAAGTTCTGGAAGCAGCCTAGGTGCCCATCAGTAAATGAATGGATCAAAAAACTATGGTACATTTACACAATGGAATTCTATGCAGCAGAAAGAAAGAAGGAGCTCCTACCCTTTGCAACAGCATGGATGGAACTGGAGAGAATTATGCTAAGTGAAATAAGCCAGGTGGTGAAAGACAAATAACCATATGATCTCACCTTTAACAGGAACCTAATAAACAAAACAAACAAGCAACCAAAATATAATCAAAGACATTGAAATTGAGAACAGGCTGACAGTGACCAGTGGGGACAGGGGAGGGGATATGGGGGAAAAGGATGAAGGGTTTTTAGGAACAATTATAAAGGACACATGGACGATAACAAGGGGGGTGGGGAAAACAGGGGAAGGAGGTGGGTAGGGCTGGGGTGGTGGAGAGGAGTGGGGGAGAAAGAAAAAAAACTACTTGAACAAGAATAAAAAGAATAAAGCAGTTTTGTCTGGGGACAGAAAAAGGCATGCCTAAACTAGACATCACTGTAGTTTTATTTATGTATTTATTTATTTATTTTTATGTATTACTATATCAGTGCTTCACCTGTTACCATTGAAATAAGCATGTGTCTGTAACACACCTCAGGTTCCATGCCCTACAGGAGCTGATATTAGTCAACACCTGACAAACAGAGAGATTCCAAACAGCAGTAAACAGCGATATACTGGTAAAGTTCCTTGTAATCATTTTATTCTCAATGATGAAGAAGACTGCTTGAAGGCCTTGACTTGGATAAGAAACAACTCTATCATCACAGAAGGTAAGAATGTTGGTTACTGCTCATCTTCTCAGAATAGTGTTTTATTTTTATGAAAATCTCATTCATCTAGTTCTAGTATATAATTAGTGTCTAATTAATGTCAACCAAATAATTCCTCTGTCATGCTTACTTTTCCAGATTAATTTACAACTTGTCAGTTTTGGATACCCAGCAGGAAAGAAAAAGGCTTGAGATAGTTTAATTATCTATAATTATTTTATTATACAAAATGAATATCCAAAGAGCAGAGCATGGCTAAAATTGTTAAGTAATTAAAGAATAATTTAATAAGCAAACATGTTTAGTAATTATATGGAAAATATGTCTCCTTTTGTGAAGCTAAAAAGATCTAGGAAAAAAAGAAAGGTCTGTGTCTGAAGGGCTCTTTTCTTTGTTTCACAATCCATTGTGCTCTTTCTTGGTGTTGTTGCACAATCCTTCCCACAAACACACATATTCAAGTTGTATGCCACTTTTTGAATCAAAATGAGAGCATAAAACCTTTGTACAAATGCTCCTGCCACTCATAAGTGTTTGTTCAAGCTTCACCCTCTCTATTTCTTGGATTAAATTAAAATTGTTTAACTAATAAAACAACCAGAATGCGGCCTGGCTACCTATTTGTCCTTAATTGAAACCTGGCAGTCAAGTTCTTCTGGAGAAGAGAGTGCAATCCTTTTATTTTACCTAAAGCACCGGGAGAGCCAGTGACTTGGTTGGGTTATATAACCTGGGATTCTAACCTGGACTTCAAATTCAGTTCAGGGGTGTAAACTTCACTAAATGCCCAGAATGTGGGGATCAATCAGTAAAATTATATATAAATGTATTAAATGTATATATTTAAATATAATGTAATTATATTAACATAATTACTATATTACAATTAAATATCGTTTGTCTTGATTTTTGGTGGAAGATTTACGTATTAGTGGAATTTTGTCAAGTTGCTTAATTTACTACATTAAAAAGTTACTAATTACATTAAAAATAAGTATCAAATGAGGTTTAATACATTGCTGGATTCAGTTTGCTAATACTTTACCAGCTATTTGCATCTAAATTCATATGTGAGATTGGCCTGTAGTTTTCTCTTTTATGCTATACTTGTCAAGTTTTTGGAATCAAGTGTATACTAGTCCCATGAACTGTTTTTTGGGGGGAAATTTTCCATATTTTTCTGGGGTCTGAAACATTCCATGTACCTAAAATTTGAACGGAAATCACTAATAAAACCAACTGGGTCTGGAACTTTTGGGAAGAGATAGAATATATAGATATATACAGAGGACCAGATTTAAAAGTTGTCAAGTATTTTCATGCTTGCATCACAATTTGGTGCTACTTACAGTGTTGCATCTGTATGTGTTTAAACCTGTTTCAACACTTTAGTTATTCATTTTTTTTAAATCCACATCTGAAGACATACTTCTATTGATTTTAGAGAGAGAGAAGGGGAGAGAGATACATCAATGTGAAAGAGAACCATCTTCCAGTTGCCTCCCATACATACCACAACTGGGACTGAATCTGTAACCCAGGCCAGGAGTCAAACCCAAAATCCTTTGGTGCATGGAATGATGCTCCAACCCACTGAGCCGTGCAGCCAGGGCAACAGTTTAGTCATTCTTTAATCATTGCCCCATGACCTACATAGACTTAGGGAATTGTCTAATCTGAGATGAGCAGACTTTTATTATAAGGGCCAGATTGTAAATATTTAGATTTTGCAGGCCATATGGTTTCTGTCTCAATGATTCAACTCTGCCATTGTAGCAAGAAAGCAGCAGACAGTATGTCAACGAATGGGCATGGCTGTATTCCAATAAAACTTTATATACAAAAAATAGACTTCCAGCCAAGATGGAGGTGTAGGTAGACACACTGTGCTTCCTCACACAACCAAAATTAAGGACAACAAAAATTTAGAAGCAAAAAAACAGCCAGAACAAACAGAAAATTGAACTGCACAGAAATCCAGACAACCGTTCATCCAGACCAGTAAGAGGAGTGGAGTTGGCAGCCAGTGGAGAGGGGTCACTGCAGGAAAAAGCAGTGGCTGGCAGGCCTGGGTGCTCAGGGCACAGGTGGTGGCTAGCAGACCCTAGTGGCAGACCCTGGGCTTGGGCATGGGGAGGCAAGAAGCAGACACAGTAAGGCATGCAAGGCAGCTGGCTGTCCACAGTCACACATTCATGTGCAGATAAACCAGGCAAAAACCAGCAGCGAGACAGACCGCACAACCCAGGGCCCCAGCACAGGGAAATAAAGCCTAAAAGCACTGAATGAAAACAATTGTGGAGGTTGAGGTGCAGGGAGAGACTCCCAGTCTCACAGGAGAGTTCGTTGAAGAGACCCATAGGGTTCTAGAACATACAAAGCCCACCCACCTGGGAATCAGCACCAGAAGGACTCATTTTGCTTGTGGGAAGCAGCAGAGGGGACTGAAATCTGACAGAGAGTACAGCAACTGCCATTGTTCCCTCTCTGACCTTGCTCCCACATAGAGTCACAACTCAGCAACTGGGTTGCCCCACCCAGGTGAACAACTAAGACTCCACCCCTCATTTATAACAGGCGTGACCAGATCCCCCCCCCCCCCACACACAAAAATGGCTCAAACAGAAGAACAAATCAAAGCCACAGAGCCAATACTTTTAACTGACCAAGAGATAGCCAGTCTATCAGATGCACAGTTCAAAGCACTGGTGATCAGGATGCTCACAGAATTGGCTGATTTTGGTTGCAAATTACATGAAAAAATGAAGGCTGCACTAAGTGAAATGAAGAAAAATGCACAGGGAACCAATAGTGATGGGAAGGAAACTGTGTCTCAAATCGATGGAGTGGACCAGAAGGAAGAAAAAAACATACAATCAGAAAAGAAGGAAGAAATAAGAATTCAAAAAAATGAGGAGAGGCTTAGGAACCTCCAGGACATCTTGAAATGTTCCAACATCTGAATTACAGGGGTACCACAGGGAGAAGAGGAAGAGCAACAAATTGAAAGCTTATTTGAACAAATAATAAAGGAGAACTTCTCCAATCTGGCAAAGGAAATAGACTTCCAGGAAGTCCAGGAAACTCAGAGAGTCCCAAAGAAGTTGGACCCGAGGGGGAACACACCAAGGCACATCATAATTACATTACCCAAGATTAAAATGAAGGAGAGAATCCTAGAAGCAGCAAGAGATAAGGGGACAGTCACCTACAAAGGGATTCCCATCAGGCTGTCAGCTGATTTCTCAAAAGAGACCTTGCAGGCAAGAAGGGGCTGGAAAGAAGTATTCCAAGTCATGAAAGGCAAGGACCTACATCCCAGATTGCTCTGTCCAGCAAAGCTTTCATTTAGAATGGAAGGGCAGATAAAGTGCTTCTCAGATAAGGTCAAGTTAAAGGAGTTCATCATCACCAAGTCCTTATTATATGAAATGTTAAAGGGACTTATCTACAAAAAAGAAGATAAAAAACATGTACAGTAAAAAGACAGCAAACTCACAGTTACTAACAACCACACCAAAAACAAAAGATCAAACTAAGCAAACAAACAAAACAGGAACAGAACCACAGAAATGGAGATCACATGGAGGGATAACAACAGGGGAATGGGAGGAGGTGAGAAGGGGAAAAGGTACAGAGAATAAGTAGCATAGTCTGTAGGGAGAAAATAGAAGGGGAGAGCAAGAATAGTATGGGAAACATGGAAGCTAAAGAACTTATGACACATGGACATGAACTAAAGTGGGGGAATGTGGGTGGGAGAGGGTGTGCAGGGTGGAGGGGAATAAAGAAGGAAATGGGGCAATTGTAATAGCATAATCAATAAAATATTTTTAAAAAACGTTTACAAAATAGATAATGAGACATAATTTGCAGAGAAGTCTGCTGTTATCCAAACAGTTTGTGAAAAAGCATTGCCATTTCATCAAGTCCAGATGTCAAAGTCCCTGAAAACCTTAAACTCCCTGAATACACAAAAGCATGCCTTACAACTACAAGGTCTGTCTGGAAAAAGTCCAGCCATTGTTAATATAATGAGAATGGTTTGCATGACATCGATGTAACCTGGCAACCAAGGAGACAGGACTGCTATGTGCATGTGTGAACAATGATGACTTCACTGTACTAGTCAGTGGGGGAAGTAGTCACTGTTGACTGAACATGTGTACTGTGTGGCCATCACAATCAAAGGACTGAGTGAGTAAAGCAATGAATATGCATCAAATTTTGCATTAACCTTGAACATTCCTCCATGGAAACTATTTGGATGGTTCAGAAGGCTGCAGCAATGGGCAACTGGTGATTTTGCAGCTTCACCAGGACAACATGCCCACTCATGCATCATGGCTTGTGCAGGGTTTTTTGGTGAAACATCAAATCGCATAGGTGACTCAGCCCCCCTACAGGCCAGATTTGGCACTCTGCTGGATTTTCTCAAAACTAAAAATCACTTTGAAAGGGAAGAGGTTTCAGACTGTCGATGAGATTCAGGAAAATACGATGGGGCAGCTGATGGCAACTGAGAAAACTGTGTGAGATCCCAAGGTGCCTACTTTGAAAGGGACTGAGGTGTCATTGTCCTGTCTACAATGTTTCTTGTACCTTGTGTCTTCTTCAGTAAAGTCTGTATTTTTTCATATTACATGGCTGGATACCTTATGGACAGACCTCATATGCTTAGTCCTATTATAATGCAGAGTTTTAACTTCAAACTATTGGCTTTTTGGGTGTTTGGAATATGGAACATTTAAAAATGAAAGGGGCTAAGAAAGTGGCAATGCATTTTCTTAAGGTTGATTGTATATGGCAGAGAATTTAGAAATTCCAAAGCAAGAAGCACTATGCTCTCCTTAAGATGCCTTCTTTTTCATGCTCTTGGTTCTCAGATGGGCAAAGACCATCAGTGCTATTCTGGTGATTTAACTAATTGTCACAAATGGTGATACTCTGGTTCCTACTTAATGGGAAATGCCTCTGAAAGATTTAAGTATTTCTCTAATTGGCCACTGAATAAAACCCCTCTGGGTGCCTGCTTTTGTCCATCAAACAGCCCAGATGGGAAGGATGTAAACATTACTTTTTTGGTCTTAAATGTTGACTATTTTACTCAGCTCTACTGTTTTATGACATGCCAGAACACTTCTGAAGTAGGTGCTCCTAATGCTTAGATGCTGGGCCCAGGGTCTGGGAGACATCTGAGATACCTGACCTGGCCAAGTTAATTCAACTCTTGTGCAGTGGCCCTTTTCAAAGCACTTCTCATGTAAGAAAAATTAGAAGGAAGAATGTTAACTTCCTGTCTTAAGGGAGCTCTTCCTCTGTGTAGCTTTTCCATAAGTAAAGTCATATTCAGACTTGAATTTAAGTAGTTCAATTCTGGGTAATATGTTCTTCACATGAATTGTTGTGAGATAAATGAGATAAATAAGATAAAACATGTCCAACTCAGGACAGTGTCTCACACATAGTGAGAGTTCAATAATGTAGGCTGTTACTAGCATTACTATTATGACTACTACATATGACAGAGTTGTTGCCACATACTAAAGGCTCCCTAGAATGAAAGTCTCAGCCTCTGCTATCCTGGTGGTAGCACAGCCCAGGACACAGTCTCTACAAATGATGGGGACTTGTGCACATCAAGTGCCAGTTTGGTTGTAGAGAGGCACCTGGCTTTAATGGGAGCCCTAGAAACTGTGAAGGTTGGAGAAGGCTTCCCAAGAAAAGAGAATTTGAGCTCGGCTTTAAAGAAAGGCAGGATAAGCAAACAGAGAAAAGTGGGGAAGTTTTGTTACAGAACAGGGCCAGGGCGGGAGTATGATACACTATTACCGAAAGGACCCCCTCTAAGTTCACCTGTCCGCCGCCAGAGGGAAGACGTCTCTCAATGCCAGAGATTTGTGAAAAGGAAAGGAAATGTTTATTTAAAGCTGTATAGACTTAAAGTAGTAACCTAATGTCTTCATTTAAAATATCACAGTCTTTTAGGTTACCCACAGATGCACACAGTCCTTTCTTCTCCCTCTGCCCTAATTTAGGGTACTGTATCTCAGGAAAAGAAGTAGATTCGGGCTCTCAACACCATCAGCTGTGTCGTTGGCCAGGATCAAGCTGCATGGTTCTCCTTTGCAAAGCTGTGGGGAGGTCTCCACCCTGGCCAAACCATGTGGTTCTCCTTGGCAAAGCTGCAAGATGGTCTTCACTCTGCCAAGACCACATGGTTCTCTCCCCACATGGCTACCATGTCTGGGTTTAAATCCTCACACCAACCTTCCTCTGTACCCCCATTTCTGACTCCTCCTACAATCAGCTACACTTGCCAGCATTCCTTTATTTTTCCAAGTTTACTGGGCTGCCATCGTGAGTGTGGGCAGGTGTAGCCCCATGTCATGGAGCCAATCTTGTCCAAGCTCTCATGCAGGTGCTGTAACTCAGGGGGCCTGCCCCCCCAGTTCCTTCTTGGGTGGAAGTCCTTTCCATCATTCTGACTCAGAGCATGGCCAAAGCTATTTAACATATCTGTGCAACCAGTTAAAGATTATAGATATGTTAAATGACCATGCCATGGATTAGCTGCAAAGCTGTGGCTGTACAAAACAGCCTTGCATGTTCCTGCTCCATGTGTCTCTTCCCCCAACTCACACCTGTTGTGGGGGAAGGGGTGAAGACATCTTATATGTCTTTCTAATATTTCCTAGACACCTTGAGTTCTGGACCCCATTCCAAATCCCTATTTGGCACTCCCCTCTTGGCTGCACACTGTTTCAGTTTGATTTGTGTCCAAAAGACAATGGTCCAACAACTTGGACAGGGAAGATCCTTGAAGGGCAACAGAGGGAGATGAAAGTGGAGAAACAAGTAGAGAATTTCAAGGTCCAGCCAAGCTCAGGTGTAACTGGCTATGTTTTGGTGGTTGTGACACTAATGAAGAGGGATAACCAGTGCATAAAACAGCACTTTTGGAAGATGAGCTTTCCATTTGTAGCATCCATCCAGTAGAGAGAAAGCAATCTAATAAGAATGAGTTAAAGAAAACCACACTAGTCACTTGGAGAGGGGGTGGCTGTACATACAGGAGAGGGTTGGCATAGCCCCTTCTAGCTCATTTCCAAGTCAGTCATGAGATGATGGTATTTGAAGTGAGAAAATGGAAGTCTAGCGCATCAGGACAAATAAGGAGCAGGGCTGCATTCCTGTAGTCATTACCATCTCTCCACCTGTCAGTTCCTGCCTCCTCTTCATGTTACCTTAATAACACCAGGAAGAGTGTGGACATGTATCATAACCACCTCCCTACCCTGTTTCCCCCACCCCCCTTGTTATTGTCTATGTGTCTTTTATTTCCTGCAAGCCCTTCACCCTTTCCCCTATTATCCCCTCCCCTCTCCTCTCTGGGCACTGTCAGCCTGTTCTCAATATCAGTGTCTTTGATTATATTTTAGCTTTTGCTTCCTCAGGGCTAATTTTCTCTTCTCAAGAGTTCAGGGTGGGGCTGGTAGGAGGCTGCTGAGGACAAGGCCTTTCTCACAATGAGATAGAGGAAAAAATCCTCTATCTCATTGGCTATGATGAGATATCCACTCAGGAATCATACCCAGAATCCTGGAGAATGCCTGGCCTTATTTTGCTGAAGTACAGGGAGTTGAGGGGAAAGGCTTGTTTGCTGAGGACAGTGGAGAGTTCTAGAAGTGCAGGTGGATGCTTGGGAGCAGAAACAATGGATGGTCAATAGGAAGAGGCTACTGTCCCCTGGATTTCTGTCTGTCCAAACTACACAGATAACACCTCAAAACATCACCATTCTCCTCACGGCCACTGTTTTATCACTCTTTCCTCCTTTTCACAGGAGAAATAGTGGTTCTGTGGTGGAATTAGTCCAGTGTGAAGGAAATCGTTTTCTGGACTGTAGAGCAGGATGGGTCTACAGATGTAAATTATCCTACCCTAATAGCATTGTTCCTCTATTGGCAGAATAGCTGACATCATGGGCTCAAATGCTGCTTTCAAGTACAAACAAAAGCAAACATGGAGGGTTTGGCCCTGGGGTGGGCAGGGTAGGAGGGCTTGAGGGGATTCAGATAAAACTCAGCAATCTTAATACATTATAACAGCTTATGCCATTAATTGAAACTAATTGAAATTCATCTGCTATTACCTCTGTATTTTCCATGAAAATGGAAACTCAAGTTAAAAAGAAACTGCTTTAATGGCCCAAAATGGATCAATTATTTTCATCTTTAGTTAAATACAGTTTACTGCCTTATTAAAAACATGTTTGTAGGAAAAGTATAACATTAAAATTACAGTGCATTAATCACCAAACAAAGCCTTAATAATGTTATACCTAATAGAGTGTTCCCTTTTTATCTGGTAGAACAAAATGGAATAGGTCAGGTTTGGGTCATAGAAATCTTACAGTTTGACTGACAAAAAAATCAAGAGTATTCACTTGTCCATTCCTGGACATGATATTTTCCTTTTTTTTTTTTTTAACATTTTTTTATTGTTGGTCAAGTACAGTTTCTGCCTTTTCCCCTCAGCCCTTCCCACCTCCCTACCCTGTTTCCCCCACCCCCCTTGTTATTGTCTATGTGTCTTTTATTTCCTGCAAGCCCTTCACCCTTTCCCTATTATCCCCTCCCCTCTCCTCTCTGGGCACTGTCAGCCTGTTCTCAATATCAGTGTCTTTGATTATATTTTGCTTGCTTGTTTGTTTTGTTGATTAGGTTCCTGTTAAAGGTGAGATCATATGGTATTTGTCTTTCACCACCTGGCTTATTTCACTTAGCATAATTCTCTCCAGTTCCATCCATGCTGTTGCAAAGGGTAGGAGCTCCTTCTTTCTTTCTGCTACATAGAATTCCATTGTGTAAATGTACCATAGTTTTTTGATCCATTCATTTACTGATGGGCACCTAGGCTGCTTCCAGAACTTGGCTATTGTAAATTGTGCTGCTATGAACATTGGGGTGCACAGGTTCCTTTGAATTGGTGTTTCAGAGTTCTTAGGATATAATCCTAGCAGTGGAATTGCCAGGTCAAAAGGCAGTTCCATTTTTAGTTTTCTGAGAAAATTCCATACTGTTTTTCATAGTGGTTGTACCAGTCTGCAAATCCCACCAACAGTGCATTAGGGTTCCCTTTTCTTCACACCCTCTCCAACATTTGTTGTTTGTTGCTTTGTTTATGATGGCCATTCTCAATGGTGTAAAGTGGTATTTCATTGTGGCTTTAATTTGCATCTCTCTGATGGCTAGTCTCCTGAGCATCTTTTCATATGACTCTAGGCCCTCTGTATGTCCTCCTTAGAGAAGTGTCTGATCAAGTCCTTTGCCCATTTTTCAAAATATATTTTATTGATCATGCTATTACAGTTGTCCCATTTCCCCCCTTTATTCCCTTTCACCCTGCACACCCCCTCCCACCCACCCACATTCCCCAACCTTAGTTCATGTCCATGGGCCATACTTATAAGTTCTTTGGCTTCTACATTTCCTATACTGTTCTTAACCTCCCCCTATCTATTTCGTACCTACAGTCTATGCTACTTATTCTCTGTACTTTTGCCCCCTCACTCCCCCTCTTGCTCCACTGGTGATAACCCTCCATGTGATCTCCATTTCTGTGGTTCTGTTCCTACTAGTTGTTTGCTTAGTTTGTTTTTGTTTTTGTTTTAGGTGTGGTTGTTAATAACTGTGAGTTTGATATCATTTTACTGTACATATTTTTGTCTTCTTTTTCTTAGATAAGTCCCTTTAACATTTCATAAAATAAGGGCTTAGTGATGATGAACTCCTTTAACTTGATCTTATCTGAGAAGCACTTTATCTGCCCTTCCATTCTAAATGAAAGCTTTGCTAGATAGAGCAATCTGGGATGTAGGTCCTTGCCTTTCATGACTTGGAATACTTCTTTCCAGCCCCTTCTTGCCTGCAAGGTCTCTTTTGAGAAGTCTGCTGACAGTCTGATGGGAACTCCTTTGTAGGTGACTGTCCCCTTATCTCTTGCTGCTTCTAGGATTCTCTCCTTCATTTTAATCTTGGGTAATGTAATTATGATGTGCCTTGGTGTGTTCCTCTTTGGGTCCAATTTCTTTGGGACTCTCTGAGCTTCCTGAACTTGATGGAAGTATATTTCCTTTGCCAGATTGGGGAATTTCTCCTTCATTGTTTGTTCAAATAAGTTTTCAATTTGTTGCTGTTCCTCTTCTCTTTCTGGTACCTCTATGATTCAGGTGTTAGAACATTTAAAGATGTCCTGGAGGTTCCTAAGTCTTTCTCCATTTTTTTTTAATTTTTATTTCTTCATTTTGTTCTGGTTGAATGTTTATTTCTTCCTTCTGGTCCAAATCATTGATTTGAGTCCAGGTTTTCTTCCCATAGCTGTTGGTTCCCTGTATATTTTCCTTTAGTTCATTTTGTATAGTCTTCACTTTTTCCTCTATTTTGCAACCATACTCAACCATTTCTGTGAGCATCCTGATTACCAGTGTTTTGAACTCTGCATCTGATAGATTGTTTATCTCCTTGTCACTTAGTTTTTTTTCTGGAATTTTGATCTGTTCTTTCCTTTGGGCCATATTTCTTTGTCTTGGCAGGTGTGTTATATTGTAAGGGGCAGATCCTTAGGTATTCAGCAGGATGTGGCTACCCAGGTCATTACATTGTGGTGCTATATGTGGGGGAGGGATCAGAGAGGGAACAATGCTCACTTGCTCGGCTCTCAACCCAGTTTCCATTTATTCCCTTGCTTCCCAAAAGCAGATTGTGCCTTTTCAGGTGCTGATTCCCAGGTGGGTGGGTTTGTATACATTCTAGGACACCCTGGGCCTCTCCAATGAACTCTCCTGTGAAACTGGGACTTTCTCCTGCCTTCTCAACCCCCACGGATTTTATAGCCAGAGGTTTTGAGTCTTTCATTTCCTGGACTGTCTCACTCCTCCATTGTTCTTCCTGGGTTATCTGTGTGCAAATGTGGGAGCACCTGATCCACCAGCCCCCACCTGGCCACAGGGTCCACAGCCTTGCCATGCCTCCTCTCTGTCCTGGTTGCCCCAGCTGCCCATCTCTTCTCTCCCCACCAGTAAGGATGAATGTTTATCTCCTTGGGTGTCGGAGGTGCATGCAGCTTGATTTTATGTCAGGTCTAGTTGTTTTTTGTTTTTAAATTGGTTGTTACCCTTCTTTTGGTTGTGCGAGGAAGTGAAGCATTTCTACCTATGTCTCCATCTTGGTCAGAACTCTCAGCAGTTTCTTTATTTGTGAAAAGGTAAAAATGCCAATTCATTGTCGAGAATAGCACATAAAGAGCATATAACATGTTTCACTCATTTAATAGTATCTTTGATCTTACAACTGATGAAATTAATAGAATATCATACATCATTAACTTTTATAATATTTTTAAGAAATATAAATAAACAGTATAAACTGTTACCATCAAAATGTCACACAGGGAAAATCTCCCAATATTGTAGTGATTTTACTTTTACTTACCTAAAGGATACTCTTTGGCCACTTTTGCTAGGTTTTGACACAGTAAATTCTAGAAATTAGAATTTAAATCTTTATAAAAATTTTCTGTTGGCCCTGGCCAGTGTGGTTCAGTTGGTTGAAGTGTCATCCATAAGCCAAAAAGTTGCTAGTTTGATTACCAATCAGAGCACATACTTAGGTTGTGGGTTCCATCCTAGTTGGGACATGTATGGGGGAAAATCCATCAGTGTTTCTCTCTTGTTGATGTTTCTGTCTCTCCCACCATCCCCTTCTCTCTAAAATCAGTAAGCATGTCCTTGGGTGAGGAAAAAATAAAGAAAAAAATTATGCTTAAAAGCAGAATGTTCTAGTCTTTATTCAAAAAAGGAATTTTTCCTTTTTTTGCTGTAGTCAAAAAAAGGAAAAATTTCATTGACATCAGCAAGGTTCAGCATTCAAATATTCATATATCCATCATGTACATGAATTTCTTTTACCATTGTCCTTTTCATCTTAGGAAGAACTTGAATGTATTGCCAACCTTAGTAATTTTTTCCTTAATAAGTGTGGCAAAGAGGGAAGAAAGACAGGTAAAAGGTTTTATTCTAGACAGTTTTATTTATTATAATTACAACTTTCAAATTATTGGAACATAAATAAATGTCCTACTTCTGAGTTTAAAATACTTGACTACTTTGTGGGATATTTTGTGCCAATTCTTTACTAAATTGCCTTGGTCATCGTTGCTAGGTAACACCAGTGGCTTCCTGCAGCTGAAAAAGGAGGTTACAGGGAGCATTTCAGTATTATTAGCATTTGACTAATAAGGTTATTCCTTTTTTTTAAACTGTATAACTAAACATTTCCCCCTTTTCTAGGGAATGTCATTGTCTATGGGGATACAATTGACACTTACACCACAGTGGAAACACTCTTAAACCTTGGCATAAGGGGCTCCTGCATCCACTTTGTGCAACCTCCACCCACCTCCACCATCACTTGCATCAACAACTACTCAGTGGAAAGTGCAGTGGAGGACGCGCTCCAAGCAGCAGGGGTTACCATTTACCGAGAGGCACTCCTGGCTCAGTGGAACGAGGGTCAAAACCCAGACCCTATTCACAACGCCTGCTTCACCACGCCCACCAAGCCTTTCAAACTTCCGTGCTCTGTAAGTAGGTCCTGTGAACCTCACTTGCTGCCTGCGGACTTGGGGTCTGAAAGGTGGTGGATGGTAAATTTATAGTCATGATCTTGGGTTTTATGTTTTAATTGCTCATTTTATCTATTGTTGAATAACAAGCCATCCCAAACTGAGTGGCACAATACAAGAATCATGTGTTATTGTTCGTTCTTGTGGTCCTGGGGTTGGACTGGGCTCAGCTGGGCAGTTCTCACCAGAGGTCGCTCCTGGTTGAAGTCAGAACATGGGTGGGGCTGGAATTATGTATAAAGCATGTTCACCTACATGTCTGCTTGCTGATGCTAGATCAACTTTAGTTGAAATTTTGACCAGAACACTTATTAATGACCTCTTTATGCAACTGGGCTTCATTTTATCATGGTGACTTGGTTCTAAGAGCAAGTAGTGGGGGGATAGGGGAGAGAGAGAGGGAGAGAGAATGTGCTGTATCACTTTTCATGCCCTAGCCTCAGAGGCCAAGTGGTGTCACTACACCTGCATTCTACTAACTAGAGGCAAGTCACTAAGGCTGGTCCATAGTCAATGGAAGGGAATTAGACCTCACATCTTCCTGGAAAGAATGTCAAAGATTTGAAGAGTGCCAACATTGAGAGGTTGCCTGATACAATGCTACATGCTTGCAGTACATTCTATCACTTCCTCACAACAGCCCTGTAAAGGGAAGCATCCCATTTTATAGATAAGAACATCGTGGCTGCAAGTAATGGTGTGTTGGGATACCACCCAGGTCACCAAGGTCCCTTAAGTCTATGCTGCTGTTAGCTTTTTAAGATCCTGGATATACCAATAGTGAGTCTTTCTCCATGGAATAGAGATTTAGAAGATGTATAAAGAGTATATCCCCCTTTATTTTTGGATGGGGGCAGGGTGACAGCTCAATTACAATCTGTATCCTCAGAGTTGCCAGTTTAGGAGATTAGCAGAAGTCTGCAGGGAGAGAGGGAAAGGGCCAGCCAATCCAATGAAGAAGCAGGAGACCCCACACAAAGGGAAGGCTGAGGTCAGTGTGAGTATTGGAGCTGTGTAGGCCAAGGGTGTATGATAGCAGTTATAGTAAAAAAAAATGCCAGCAAACTGGTTGGGGAGGTAGGTGGGAATTTGTAGTGAGCCCTTGCCTAGAAGAAGGGGTTGGTTAGCCTAACCCCTTCTGGTGTTGGTTGGGCTTCTCACCCAAGTGTCTTTAAGGGTAGATCATGATGACTCATCCTCACAGAGTCCAGACAGGGGAGATTTCTCTGAAATTTCTCATTTTATCCTGATTATCCATGGAAATTTTATATTCTACTCTTTAGCACATTCATTTATTCATATATTCCACAATATTACATACATTACATATTTATGTAATATTAGGTCTTAGGTTCTACCCTAAATGTGAGGGATGTAACAGTGAAAAAGACAGAAGTTCACCTTATTTTAATATAAAAGAGGCATCATCTGCACAAGAATGTCACTATACCTATTTACAATAAAAAAAATCAAACTGTTTTCACCCAAATTTCCCTTCTGCCCCCCAAAATGGCCATCCTGGAGGATGTGCCAACTTTATGTGGGAAACCTCTTGAGGTGAGCACATACACTGTTTAGGAATCAGAGTCATAAGGAAACTTCCCCAAATATCCAATTGAATGCAGGTTCTCTAGCAGCTTCAGGGAAGAACTGGAATCATGCCAAAGACACCTTGCAAATACTTGCAATTGCTTTAATCCAAAAACACCTTCCTGCTAAAACTTTAACTTAAAGCAATCTGAGTTAGACATTGGCCTTCTATCAGGTGAAGTCTTCCGCTCTCCCTGCTCTACTCACCACAACAAGTGGCCTCTGCAGAAGACATCTCCCAGTCCTGGTTGCTCTCTGACATCCAGATACTGGCAGGAGATTAGAAATAGGAAGACAGGAAAAGTCAGGGTATTTATCCCTCCTGCTGTCTACAATAGGCATCATCTCTGTTAGGACATTAGGAAACTTTCAGTGGGAATTAATATATTTATGATGTTGACTGTGGTGATGGTGTTATGGGTTGAATTATGTACCCCTAGAGAGATGTATTAGAAGTTCTAACCCCCAGTACCTGCAAATTATTTGGAAATAGGTTCTTTGCAGTTGTAATCAAGTAATGAGAAGATCATACTGGATTGGGGTGGGCCTTAAATCTAATGACTCGTGCCTTCATATGGAGAGAGATATTTGATGACACAGAAGAGACACATGAGCAAGAAGGCCATACATATAATAACAGAGGCAGAGATTACAGTGATGGCAGTTACAAGTCACTGAAGGTATATTAGTTATGGGGCAAGAATTGCCAGCAACCATCAGAAGCTAAGAGACAGAGAAAGAATCTTCCTTAAATCATTAGGAGGGAGCATGACCCTAATACTTTGACTTCAGACATCTAGTCTTCGTAACAGTGAAAAAACGAATTTCTATTGTTTTAAGTCATCCACTTTGCCATACTTAATTATAGCAGGCCTAGGCAACTAAAACAGATGGTGTGCATCACTTCTCGGTCTTTTGGCTCAGATCAAGTGTAGTGTCTGTTCTTATCAGTTTTTTTTTCTTTTTGTAAAATTTTATTGTTGTTCAATTATAGTAGTCCCCAATTTTCCCCTTATTGAGATGATGTCACAAATATATGCCCCTGATAAAACTAGAATTTTTATAACTAGAATTATATATTATATACTATGTTATATTTAAATCCTTTCACTTAACATAGTGATATTGAGAGTCATTCAAAACATTCTTTGTATCAATAATTCACTCCTTTTTATCTGGGTTAGACATTGCTGAATAGCATTCCATTGTATGGATATACCACAATTTGTTCATTTACTTGCTATGCACATTCTTGTATACATCTTTGTATAAACATATGTTTTCATTTCTCTGAAGAATGGCTAGGTCACATGGTAGGTGAATATTTATCTCTAAAGAAGCTGCCATATTGCTCTCCAAAGTGGTTGTATCATTTCACATCTCCAACAGTAAGTTATGAGAGTTCAGTTGCTTTATATTTTTGTCAGTGCTTGGTATTGTCAGTCTTTCTAATTTTAGTCATTTTAATAGGTATGACATCATATATCATTGTGTTTTTAATTTTTGATTTTCTGAACATTAATAATGTTGGGTTTCTTTTCATGTGCTTATTGGTAATTTGTATATCTTCCTTACTACAGTATCCGAGCTACTATAAATGGGCTTTTAAAACTTTGTTTCCCACCTGAATCATTGCTATAGCATGTAAAATAAAATTGTTCCATATGTAAACGTTGTAACCAGGGACATTGCAAAATTCACTCATTAGTTCTAGTAGTTATTTTCTAGATATATAAATAATACCATCTGCAAATGGAGATAGTTTTACTTCTTCTGTGCAATATTTATGCATTTTATTTTATTTACCCACTTTATTCTACTGGCTAGGACTTTCAGTATAATGTTCAATAAAAGTGGTGAAAGTGAGGCCCTGGCTGGCGTAGCTCAGTGGATTGAGCACGGGCTGGGAACTAAAAGTGTCCCAGGTTCAATTCCCAGCCAGGGTACATGTCTGGGTTGCAGGCCATAACCCCCAGCAACCGCACATTGATGTTTCTCTCTCTCTCTTTCTCCCTCCTTTCCCTCTCTAAAAAAAAAATAATAAATGAATAAAATCTTTAAAAAAAAAAAAGTGGTGAAAGTGGGCATCCTTGTCTTTTTCCATATCTCAAAAGAAAACACTCAGGCTTTTACCATTAAACATGGGGTTAACTGTGAAGTTTTCTTTGGTGCCTTTTATCAAACTGAGGAAGTAACCTTTCATTCCTAATTTACTCATAATATTTATCAGGAATTACTGTTGAATTTTTCAAATGAATTTTCTGTAGCTATTAAAAAGATCATATTTTTATCTCTAAATGCTATTGATAGGGTGAATTACATTGATTTTCAAAATGTTAGCCAACTTTACATTTCTGGATAAACCCTAGTCAGTCATTATGCATTAATCCTTCTGTATAGTTTTGAATTTGATTTGATAATATGTTTTAAGAACTTTTGAAACTATTTTGCAACTATATTCATGAGGGATATTGATCTATAATTTTTCTGTTTTTGTAATGTCCTTGTAAGTGTTTGGTACTTGGGCTATGCTGGACTCAAAAGAATTTAGGCAATATTACCTCCTCCTCTATTTCATGAAAAAAAAATGTGTAAAATTGGTACCATTTCTTTCCTGGATATTTGATAGAATTAACAGTGAAACCATCTGGGCCTAGAGTTTATATTGTGGGAAGGTGTTTGATAACAAATTTAATATTTTTAACTAAAAATATAAGACTAGTCAGATTTGCTGTTTCTCCTTATGTCACTTTTGGTAAGTTGTCTTTTTAAGAAGTTTGTCCACTTCATTAAGGTTGGTCAAATTTATTGACATTAAGTTTTTCATATATTTGTATATAATCTATTTAATAATCTATTTTTCATTTCTGATATTGGTGAATTTCATTTTCTCTCTCTCTCAACATTTGTCAGTTTTACTGATTTTTTTTTCAAAGAACCAACTTTTGAGTTTAATTTTCTCCATAATCTATTCATTTGTCTTTCACTGATTTCTGATCTTAATTATTTTCTTCCTTCTCCTTGCTTTGGATTTACTTTACTCTTTTTATAGTTCCTTAAGAACCTTAGGTCATTGATTTATATGATCATTTAAAGCTGTGAGATTTTTTCTGTGTTTTAGCTGCATCCTATCAATTTTTTTATATGCTTACCCAAGGACATTTTTTTATTGCTTTTAGAGAGAGAAGGAGAAAGAGAAAGGTGGTGGTGGGTGGGGCACAGAATGGTTGCATTCTTATATGTACCCTGATCTGGGATTGAACCCCCAACCTGAGCACGTGCCCTGACCAGGAATCGATCCCATGAACTTTTTGGTCTACAGGACAACAACCACACTGGCCAAGGCCCCATTAATTCTGATATGTTGAATTTTCTCTATCATTTAGTTCAAAGTATTTTCTAATTTCCCTTATGATTTCTTCTTTGACCATTGTATTATGTAGAGATGTGTTATTCCTATGATATTTTTATTAATTTCTAATTTAATGCCATTGTGGTCAGAGATATATTCTCTATGATTTTATCCATTTAAGATTTAGTAAGACTTGTTTTTTTGTCCAAACATATGGACTATCTTTCTGTAGCCTGTGGTTGTTGGGTGTAGTATTCTATAAATAATAATTAGTTCATTGCAACTGAGTGTGATGTTTGAAACTTCTATGTCTTTACTGATATTTTTTGTCTAGTTTTATCAATTACTGAGAGAAGGATAGTAAAATATTTCACTGTTATTGTGGAATTTTGTATTTCTTTTAATTCTTTTAATTTTTGCTTTAATTTTTTGAGGGTCTGTTATTAAGCACATAAAAATTTATAATTGTTATGTCAGCCTCAGGAACTTTGCCATTTATCTTTATGAAATATCCCTCTTTATCTCTGATAATATACCTTATAAATAAAGTATACTTTACCTAATATCCTTTTTATTTATCTATTTATTTATTTTTATTTTTATTGAATTAATTGGGGTGACATTGGTTCACAAAACCATACAGGTTTCAAGTGTACAACTCCATAAAACACCATCTGCACATTGCATTGTGCACCCATCCCCCCAGGGAAAGTCTGTTTCTAGCTCAGTTTCTGCCCCTTACCCAGCCTTCACCTACCCCTACCTTCCTTTCCCCCTAATTATCATGACAATGTTGTCTCTTTTTTTTTTGCTTAATTCTTTCATATTAATCCAGCCCCCCCGCCCCCCCCTGCTCCCCCCTCCCCCGCAACCCAATTCCCTCTGACAGCTGTCAGTCTCTTCCACGTACCCATGCCTCTGGCTTCTGTTTCTATTTTATTCGTCAGTTCATTTTGTTCATTAGATTCCACATATAAGTAATGCCATATGCTATTTGTCTTCCCCTGACTGTCTTATTTCACTGGGCATAATAATCTCCAGGACCATCCTTGCTGTCACCAGTGGTAAGATTTCCCTTTTTTCTTTTTTCTAACAGCCAACTAGTATTCTATTGTGTAAATGTACCACAGCTTTTTTATCCACTCTTCTAGTGATGGACACTTGGTCTGCTTCTAAATCTTGACTATTATATATAATGCTGTAATAAACATAAGGGTGCAAAGAGTCCTTTGAATGAGTTTTTCAGAAGTTTTAGGATGTATTCCCAGAAGTAGGACGACTGGGTCAAAAGGCAGTTCCATTTTGAGTTTTTTGAGGAAACTTCATGTTGGTTTCCATAGTGGCTGCTACAGTCTGTATTCCCACCAACAGTGCACTAGGTTTCCCCTCTCTCCATATCCTTGCTAGCACTTGTTGTTTGTTGATTTATTGATGATAGCCATTCAGACAGGTTTGAGGTGACATCTCGTGGCTTTAATGTTCATTTCTCTGATAATTAGTGATGTTGAACATTTTTCATATGCCTCTTGGCCATCCGTATGTCCTCTTTGGAGAGGTGTCTATTCAGGTCCTTTGCCTTTTTTTAAATTGGGTTGTTTGTCTTCTTGGTGTTGAGTTGTATAAGTTCTTTTTATATTTTGAAAATTAATCCCTTATCAGACGTATCATTGGCAAATATGTTCTTCCATTCAGTGGGCTCTCTTTTTATTTAGTTGATGGTCTCTTTTGCTGTGCAAAAGCTTTTTAGTTTGATGTAGTTCCATTTGTTTATTTTTTTCTTTGTTTCCCTTGCCTGAAGAGGTATACAGTACCAGCAAAATATTGCTACGAGAAATGTCTGAGATTTTACTGCCTGTGTTTTCTTCTAGGATTTTTGTGATTTCCTGTCTTATATTTATCTTTAATTTATTTTCCATTTATTCTTGCATATGGTGTAAGTTCATGGTCTATTTTTGACTTTTTGTATGTATCTATCCAATTTTCCAAATACCATTTATTGAAGAGACTGTCTTTACTCTATTGTATATTCTTGACTTTTGTCAAATGTTAAGTGACCACAAGGGTGTAGGTTTATTTCTGGGCTCTCTATTCTGTTCCATTGATCTATATGTCTGTTTTTATGCCGGTGCCATGCTGTTTCATTACTATGGCCTTGTACAATAGTTTGATTTCAGGCAGTGTGATTCCTATATCTTTGTTCTTTCTCAAGATTACTGTGGCTATTCAAGGGACTTTTTGGTTCCACAAATTTTTTGCAATATCTGTTGTGGTTCTGTGAAATAGGCCATTGGTATTTTTTTTTAATTTTAGAGAGAGAGAAGGGGAGGGAGAAAGAGAGTGAGAGAAACATCAACATGAGAGGGAAACAACTGGTTGCCTCCCACATACATCCCGACTGGGGACTGAACCTGCAACCCAGGCATGTGCCCTAACCAGGAATTGAACCAGCAACCTTTTGGTTTGCAGGACAAAGCCCAACTAGCCAAGCCACATAGGTTGAGGCACAAATACACCATTAGTATATTGATAGAAATTTCATTGAATCTATAGATTGCTTTAGGTAGTATGGACATTTTAATGATGTTAAGTTTTTCTATTCATGAACACTGTATATGCTTTTACTTATATCTTCTCAATTCTTTCTTCAGTATTTATTATTTTCTGAAACAGGTCTTTTACCTTCTTGTTTAAATTTATTCCTAGGTAGGTAGGTAATTTTTTTTGTTATGATAGTAAATGGGATTGTTTTCTTAATTTCATCTTCTGTTAGTTCATTATTGGTGTATAAAAATGCCACCAATTTCTGAATATTAATTTGGTATCATGCTACTTAGCCAAATTCATTCATTAGATCTAGTAATTTTTTGGTGGAGTCTTTAGAGTTTTTATGTATAATACCATGTCATCTGTGAATAATGACAGTTTTACTTTCTCCTTTCCAATTTGGATGCCTTTTACTTCTTGTCTGATTGCTGTAGCTAGTACTCCCAGTACTATATTGAATAAGATTGGTGAAAGTGGACACCTTCCTCTTGTTCTTGTTGTTAAGGGAAATACTTTTACTTTTTGCCCATTGAGCATGATGTTGGCTGTGGGTTTGTCACATATGGCTTTATTATAATCCCTCTATTCCCATTTTGCTGAGAGTTTTCATCAGAAATAGGTGCTGGATTTTATCAAATACTTTTTCTGCATCTATTGATATGATCATGTGATTATTATCCTTCATTGTGTCTATGTGATGTATCATGTTTATTCCTTTGCAATATGGTACCAACCTTGCATTCCTGGAATTATGTTTACTATTTGCATGTTGTATTTTTCCAACCATTTACTTTCTTTTTTATTGAATTTCATTGTTTATGCTATTATAGGTGTCCCTGCTTTTTCTCCCTTTGCCCACCTCTACCCAGCCCCTCTCCCCTACCTCAAAGAATCCCCTCATTGTTGCCCATGTCCATGGGTCATACATATATGTTCTTTGGCTAATATCTTCACCTTCTTTAATCCAGTCTCTTCCTCCCCTCCAGCAGCTGTCAGTCTGTTCCATGTAACTTCTATTTCCATTCTGTTTATTAGTTTATTTTGTTTATTAGATTCCACATATAAGTGAGATAATATGGTATTTGTCTTGTACTGCCTGACTTACTTCACTTAGCATAATATTCTCCAGGTCTGTCCATGTTGTTGCAAAAAGTAAGAGTTCTCTTTTTTATACTGCTTCATAGTATTCCATTGTGTGAATATACTAGTTTTTTTTATTCACTCACCTACTGATGGGAACTTAGACTGTTTCTAGATTGGTGTTTCAGAATTCTTAGGATGTATTCCCAGAAGTGGGACTGCTAGGTCAAAAGGGAGTTCCATTTTTACATTTTTGAGGATACTCCATACTGTTTTCACAGTGACCACACCAGTCTGCATTCCCACCAACAGTGTATGAGAGTTCCCTTTCTCCACATCCTCACTAACACTTTTTGTTTGTTGACTTATTGATGATAGCCAGTCTGACAGATGTGAAGTGATATCTCATTGTGGTTTTAATTTGCATCTGTCTGATGATTAGTGATGTTGAACATTTACTCATATGGCTCAGGGCCATTTGTATGTCCTCTTTGGAGAAATAGCCATTCAGGTCCTTTGCCCTTTTTTAAATTGAATTGTTTGTTCTTCTGGTGTTGAATTGTATTAGTTCTTTTTATATTTTGAATATTAACCCCTTATCAGTTATATCACTGGTGAATTCACAGTGGGTTCTCCCATACAGTGGGTTCCCTTTTCACATTGCTGATGATTTCTTTAGCTGTGCAGAAGCTTTTCAATTTGATGTAGTCTCATTTGTTTATATTTTTCCTTTGTGTTTCTTGCCCTAGGAGATATATCTGCAAAAATATTGTTATGTCAGATACCTGAGATTTTATTGCCTATGTTTTCCTTTTTATTATTATTTTTTATCCTCACCCAAGGACATTATTTTTCATTGCATTTTTGTGAGAGAGGAAGGGAAAGAGGGAGGTAGAGAGAGAAATATCAATGTGAGAGAGAATTATCAATTGTCTGCTTCCCATAAGCACCCAGACCAGGGATCATATGCACTGGAATCAGAAACCTGGGATCAACCTGCATCCTAGGTATGTCCCCTAACTGAGAATTCAACCCACAACTTTTCAGTTATGGAATAATGCTCCAACTAACTGAGTCGCACCAGCCAGGTCTGCCTATGTATTCTAGGATCTTTATGGTTTTGTTGCTTACATTTAAGTATTTTATTAATTTTGAGTTTATTGTGTATGCTGTAAATTGGTGGTCTAGTTTCATTTTTTTTGCATGTACCAGTCCAGTTTTCCCAACACCAGTTATTAAAGAGACTGTCTTTACTCCATTGTATGCTGTTGCCTCACTTGTCAATATCAATTGACCATAAAAGTGTGGTTTTATTTCTGGACTCTGTTCTGTTCTTTTAATCTATCTATATACCTGTTCTTATGCCAGTACCAGGATATTTTGATTACAGTGGCCTTATAGTATAGTTTGATATCAGGTGTTGTGATAGCTCCAACTTTATTTTTCTTGCTCAAGATTGCTGAAGCTATTTGGGGTCTTTTTTTTTTTGGTTCCATATAAATTTTTGGAATATTTGTTCTAGGTGTGTGAAATATGCCATTTGTATTTTAATAGAAATTGCATTGAATTTATAGATTGCTTTGGGTATTATGGACATTTTAATGATGCTAATTCTTCCAGTCCATGAACATGGTATATTCTTCCACTTACTTGAATCTTCCTCAGTTTTTTTCTTCAATGTCCAATAATTTTCCAAATACAGGTCTCTTTTTCCTTCCTTAAATTTATTCCTAGGTACCTAATTTTTTTGTTATAATCATAAATGGGATAGTTTCCTTAGTTTCTCTTTCTGACAGATCATAATTGGTATATAAAATGCCATTGATTTCTGAGTATTGATTTTGTATACTGCTACCTTGCTGAATTTATTAGATCTAGTAAATTTTTGGTGGAGTCTTTAGGGTTTTCTATGTACACTATCATATCTATGAAAAATGAGTTTTACTTCCTCCTTTCCAGTTTAGATGCCTTTTATTTCTTCTTCTTGTCTGATTGCTGTGGTTAGGACTTCCAGTACTATGTTGAATAAGAGTGGTGAAAATGGACATCCCTGTATTGATCTATATCTTACAGGAAATGCTTTAGGTTTTTGTCCATTGAGTAAGATGTTGGCTATAGGTTTTTTCATATGTGGCCTGTATAACATTAAGGTATGATCCCTCTATTCCCACTATGCTAAGATTTTTCATCATAAATAGGTGCTGGATTTTATCAAATACTTTTTCTGCATCTATTAATATGATCATGTGATTTTTGTCTTTTATTTTATGTGATGTATAACATTTATTGATTTGCCAATAGTGTACTAACTTTGCATCCCTGGGATAAATCTCACTTGATCATGCTGTATGATCTTTTTAATGTATTGCTGGATCTGGTTTGCTAATATTTTGTTGAGGATTTTAGCATGTATGTTCATCAGGGATATTTGACTATAATTTTCTTTCTTTATTTTGCCCTTACCTGCTTTTGGAATTAGGGTAATACTGGCCTCCTAAAGAAAAAAACTTGGAATTCTTCCCTCCTCTTGAATTTTTTGGAATAGTTTGAGCATAGATGTTAGTTCTTCTTTGAATGATTGATAAAATTTACCTGTGAAGCCATCTGGTCCAGGACTTTTGTTGGCTGGGAGTTTTTATTACTGCTTCAGTATCATTGTTTTTTCAACTTATTCAGGTTTTCTGGTTCTTCCTGATTCAGTTTTCGAAGATTGTATGTTTCTACATATTTATCTATTTCACCCAGGTTGTCCAGTCTCTTGGCATATACTGTTCGTTGTATTTTCTTACAATCTCTTGTGTATGTGTGAGAGCAATTGTTACTTCTCTTTCACTTCTGATTTTATTTATTTGAATCATCTCTGTTTTTTTCTTGTTAGTCTGATTAAAGTTTTGTCAATCTTTTTTTCTCAAAGAATCAGTTCTTGGTTTCATTGATCTTTTATATTGTTTTTATAGTTTATGTTGTTTATTTCCTCACTGATCCTGGTTATTTCCTTCCTCCTACTTTGGACTTTGGACTTGTTTTCCTAGTTCTTGTAGGTGTAGATTTAGACTGAGATTTTTCTTGCTTCTTGAAGTTGGCCTGTAGAGCTATGAACTTGCCTCTCAGGACTGCTTTTGTTGTGTCCCATAGGTTTTGGGTTGTTGTGTGTTCATTTTCATTTGTTTCTAGATACTTTTTAGTTTCTTAATCTCATTGATGACCTATTCATTGTTTAATAACATGCTATTTATATTCCACGTATTTGAATGATTTTGAGTCTTTTTATTGAGATTGATTTCTAACTTCATGCCATTGTGAGTCAAGAAAATGCTCCATATGATTTCAGTCTTCTTGAATTTGTTAAGACTTATTTTGTATCCTACCATGTGGTCTGTCTTTGAAAAGATCCATGTGCACCTCAGAAGAATGTATATTCTGCTGCTTTGGAATGAAATCTTCTGTACATATTGATTAAATCTATTTGATCTAGTGTGTCATTTAATGTCATTATTTCCTTGTTGATTTTTGTCTGGAAGATCATCCATTGATGACAGTGGGATGTTAAAATCCCCTGCTATGACTGTATTACTGTCCATCTCTTAAAGCCTACCAAAATTTTCTTTCTATATTTAGGTGCTCCTGTATTGGGTGATTATATATTTAGAAGGGTTATATCCTCTTACTAGATTGATCCCTTTAGTATTATGGATTGACCTTCTTTGTTTCTTTTTATGGCCTTTGTTTTGAAGTCTGTTTTGTTAGATATAAATATTGCAACCCCAGCTTTTTTTATGTTTCCACTTGCATGGGATATTTTCCTCCATTCCTTTACTTTCAGCCTGTGGAACTCTTTTGTTGTGAGGTGAATCTCTTTCAGACAGCATATATATATTTCCTGTTTTCTTATCCATTCAGCTACCCTACATTTTTTTTATTGAAGCATTTAATCTATTTACATTTAAGGTCATTATATATAAGTATTTATTTATTGCCATTTTTATTGTATCTATGTTTTTTTCTCTCCTTTTTTTCTTAAAGCAGTTCATTTAACTTTTTTTTTATTTGAAATGCTGGTTTGGTGGCAATGAACTTTTTTTTTTTTGCCTGGGAAGCTCTTTATTTGGTCTTCAATTTTAATAACAGTCTTGCTGGGTAGAGTATTCCTCATTGCATGTTATTAGTTTTCATCACTTTGAATACTTTATCCCAATCCCTTCTGGTCTGAAGTGTTTCTGTTGAGAAGTCAGCTGACAGCCTTATGGGGACTCCCTTGTAGGTAACTATCTCTGTCTTGCTGCTTTTAAGATTTTCTTTTTGTCTTAGCCTTTTGTCACTTTAATTATGATGTGTCTTGGTGTGGGTCTCTTTGGGTTCATCTTGATTGGGACTCTCTGTGCTTCCTGAACTTCTGTCATGTTTTCCTTCATCGGGTTAGGGAAATTTTCTGTCATTATTTCTTCAAACAGGTTCTCCATACCTTGCTTTATTTTCTGTGCTTCTGGTACTCCCATGATGTGGATGTTGTTACATTTCATGTTGTCCCAAAGATCCCTTAAACCATTCCCCCGCTTTTTAATTTTTTTTTCTTCTCTGTTTGGGTGATTTTTTTCTAAATAGTCCCCTAATTTGCTGACTCAGTCCTCTGCTTCATCCATCATACTGATTATTCTTTTCAATGTATTCTTCAGTGTAGGCATGTTATTCTTCCTTTCTGCCTGGTTGTTTTTCATGGTTTCTATGTCCTTTTTCTTAATGCTGAGCATCCTTATAAGCATTACTTTGCACTCTGTATCTGCTAAATTGTTTGCCTCCATTTCATTTAGCTCTTTTCTGAAGGCTCCTCTTCTCCCATTTGGGTCCTGTTTCTTTGATTCCCCAATTTGACTATCTTTATCTATTTGTTTCTATATATTAAATAGAACTTCTGTGACTCCCAGACTAAGCGGGATGACCTTTCTCAGAAGGTGTCTTCTGGGGCCCAGTGTTGCAATCTCCTTTATTACCTGAGTTGGATGCTCTAGGGATGATCCTTGTGTGAGTTTCATGGGTCCTCCTGCTGTAATTCTTGATTGCTGTTGTTTCATGCATGGGATATCTTAACCCTTGGGCTTGTTGACTGTAGGGCTCAAGTCTAACCACAGTATAAAAAATATTATACAGATGCTGAGGGAAAAAAACAAGACAAAACAAAACTACAAATAGCTCAACACAAAATAAAACAAAGAGCATAAAGAACAACAAAAAGAACCAGAATGAACAAAGAGACAAAAAAAAAAAAAACACAAGAAAACAACAAAAAAATAAAATAATAAAGAAAATAGAAACAAGTAATAAAAGACAAGAAATAAAAAGAATGGAGAAGAAAAAAAAACAAAAGTGATAATTATATAAAAGGGATGAAGGAAAAGAAAAGAAAGGATAGAGAAAGAGAAGAATAAAGCTGACCTCAAATAAAGAATAGGAAAGGAAAAACAGGAAGACAAAGAATAAAAAACCCAAAAGAGAGAAATAATAGAGCAAGAATAAAAAAGAGAAAGGGATATGGGTGCCAAAAAAAAAAAAAACCACAAAGAAACAACAAAAATAAATGAGAAAAGAGAAGATTAAAAAAGGAAAAAGTGTTCTACAGTTTGTTTTTCCTGGTCAGATGTCACTGGATAAGCTGAATATGAAGCTTCTTGAGTCTTCTTGGATGTTGTCCAAATCTAGCCACTTTTTCCCAGTCTAGGGAAAAACTTACATGTTATTTTGAACTATATCTTATTGCTCTATGGATTATAATATACATCAGTAATCTTTCACATTCTAGTTATAATTAATATTATGCTATTTTACATAAAATATAAAAACCTTGCAAAGATACAGATTTCTTCCCTTCACTTCCTGGATATTCTTTTTTTCTTACAGTCATGGTGTGTATTATATCTACATACATTCAAAAACAAACAAGACAGTATTATAATTGTTGTTTGAACAGTTACATATATACTTTAAAGAACTTAATAAGAAAAATAGACTTTATATTTACCCAGATATTTTCCAGTTTTATTGTTATTTGTTTCTGAAAATCCAAGTTCCCCTCTGATCTAATTTACCTTCAGCCTGAGCTTTCTATATCACATACAATTAATGGCAAGTCTGAAGATTGCCCAGGTTTACTCTATCTGAAAATATCTTTTTTTTTTTGGCCTTTATTCTTGAAGGATAGTTCCATTGGATATAAAATCATGGACTGACAGGGTTTTTTTTTTCTTTCAGCGTTCTGAAGATGTTTCTTCATCTTTTGACATCCATGAATATTCTTTCAATTTGTTCCCCTGTATGTAATGTGTCATTTTCCATAGGTGCCTTCAAGATTTCCTTTTATCTTTGGTTTTCAGCCATTTATTGCTATGGGGATTCTGTGTTTATGTCTCAAAGCATGATTTTTCTTGAATTTATCTTGTTTGGGGTTCACTGAGCTTCTTGAATCTACATTTTTATGACTTTCACTAAATTTTAGCAAGTTTATAACCATTAATAATTGCCTCATAACCTGTAATAATCTTGCCATTAATGATCTTTCCTCTCTTTCTGGCATTCCAATTACATACCCTGTTGATGTATGTACAACAGGTTACACATACTTTATATATGTTGTACCCTGACAACTTATGCTGCTGACTTTTTACTGTTGTCTCATGAAGCTGTGAGGCTATATTCATTTGTATCAATCTCTCTTTTTCCTCTTTTGCTGTTCTTCAAATTGGATAATTTCTATTAATATTACTATTGATACAAGTTCAACTGTCTCTTTTCTCTGTACATAAAGTGTATAAAGTGACTACAGTTCACACTCTTTAAAAAGCTGCCAAAATAAGGGAAATTACCCTCATGCTGGTCATCACTCTAAGTTTTCACTGCCCTAACAGTCTACCCACTTTTAAATAATCATCAGAATCCTCAGGTAATAGTTTTTATATTTTAACATTATTGTATGTTATTATAACATATATAATATTATAATATGCATTATAATATTTTATATTTTAATGTATTTTATAGACTATGCTATTCCAATTTTCTCAATTTTGCCCCTTTGTCCCCCATTCTCCCAGTACTCCCATTCCTTCCAGCATTCTCCCTTCTTAGTTCATGTGCAAGGGGCGTGCATATAAGTTCTTTGTCTTCTCCATTTCCTATACTATTCTTAATATCCCCTTATTTTGTACCTAGCAATTTATGCTTCTTAATCCCTGTACCTTTTCCCCATTCTCCCCCTTCCCCCTCCCAGCTAATAACCCTCCAAGTGATTTCCATACTATGATTCTATTGCTGTTTTGGCTGTTTGCTTAGATTGTTTTTTTTTAGATTCAGTTGTTGATAGTTGTGAATGTGTTGCTATTTTAATGTCCATAGGTCTGATCTTCCTTTTCTTATATAAGTTCCTTTAATATTTCATATAATAATGACTTGGTAAGGATGAACTCCTTTAACTTTACCTTGTCTGGGAAGCACTTTATATGCCCTTCTATTATGAATGATAGCTTTTCTGGATAGAGTAATCTTGGTCAAAAGTCCTTGCTTTTCATCACTTGGAATACATTTTGCCAGTCCCTTCTAGCCTAAAAAGTTTCTTTTGAGAAATCAGCTGACAGTCTTATGGGGACTCCTTTTTAGGTAACTATTTGTTTGTCTCTTGTGGCCTTTAAGATTCTCTCTTTATCTTTAATCCTTGGCATTTTAATTATGATGTGTCTTGGTGTGGTCCTCTTTTGGGTCCAACTTGTTTGGGATTTTCTGTGCTTCCTGGACTTGTATGTCTATTTCTTTCATCAAATTAGGGAAGTTTTCTTTCATTATTTTTTCAAATACGTTTTCATTTTCTTGATCTTCCTGTCCTCCTTCTGGCATGCCTATGATTTGGCTGTTGGTACTTTTGGGGATGACCAAGAAGTTCCTTAATCTATCCTCATGTTTTTTTTAATTTTTTTTCTTCTTGCTGTTCTGATTGAATGCTTTTTTCGTCCTTATGTTCTGAATAGTTGGTTTGATTCTTGCCTTCATCCTCTCCACTGTTGGTTCCCTGTAGTATTTTATTTATTTCACTCAATGTAATCTTCATTTCTGACTGAATCTTTTTTATGCTGTTGCCGTACTTAGTGAGTTCTTTGAGCATCCTGATAACCAGTGTTTTGAACTCTGCATCTCATAGGTTGGTTATCTCAATTTCTTTTCATTCTTTTTCTGGGGTTTGTTCTGGTCTTTAATTTGGGCCATATTTCTTTGTCTCCTCAATTTGGCAGCCTTCCTATTTTTGTTTCTGTGTATTAGATAGAGTTGCTTTGACTAGGGAGTCTTAGTAGCATGGCCTATTGTTGAAGAGTGTGCCTGTAAATTGTGTGGGATGGAGCCTTAGGTGATCACTATGGCAACCTGTTTCACCACTTTGTGGGTTTTTGTGGGGGAGGGCTTGGAGAAGAGACAGTGGCACTGCCTGGCATCTATAGATTTTCCCAGGAAGAAGCTGTCTCCTGGCCCTAACTCTGTTTCCAGTCACTTCACTTTCTCCCTGTATGTCACCAGTGCCCTTCTAGCTGTTCCCTGGTGCTGAATCCCAGAGGGGCTGGGTCTGCATATGTCATTAGTCTGTTTGGGCCCTTTAATAGAAATCTCCTGAGAATTTGGCAGTTTCTTCCATTGCTCCAACCCCCTCTGAATTTTGCAGCCAGAAGTTGTGGGGATTTATTTTCCTGGTTCTGGAACCCTGGCCTGCTGGGTAGTCTGGTTTGGAGCTGGGATCCCTCACTCCCATGGTGTCTCTCCTGATCTTTATCCACCACACATGAATGTGCAACAAGTCATTCTGCCACCTCTCTGTGCTACTGTAAGGCTATGTGCCTTTTTGTGCCTCTCCAACTCTCTCCACAACTCTGCCCCACCTACTTACCTGGATGAATGTGGCTTCTTTTGATGAGGACTCCAGCCAGCGGTGTCTGCAGTGTTGTGGACGTGACAAACAAATTCACACAGACTACAGAAGTCCTGTGGAGAAAGAGAGACAGCATGGCCATTCTCTGAGAGAGAGAGAGCACCTTGGCTACTCTCTCAAGGGGAGAGCACCTCAGCCCTTGCCTTGACAAGCTTTTATTGACTTTCTAATGGCATACATCAAAGAAGGTTCTCATTCACTATGCTCAGGTTTGCTTTAGATTATTACTTTTTACAGATAACAAAGGAAAGGATGTTACTGATTACTTCTTACAAATTAGTAAGGAAAAAATGTTGCAAATGCAAGGGAATGATAAAAGTAATTGGTCTGGTTACACTTTGTCCTTGGGAGAATTAGCACAGACTTCAGGAAGTTACTTTCAAGATATGCAGTAAGCATTTGCTGCTTCAACTCAGGGTGAGGGAGTTTTAGCAAGAGCAAGCCTCAAAGCAGCCTAGGTATAATGCAGACCTGGTTTCCCATGGGAAAGCTGATCTGTGGATTTGGCTTCCTGTGTGCCAACTCGCACCTGTCAGTTTTCCAAGAGGGTTGGGCTACATTTGCCATTCCATGCGGATAGGTTCCCTATATTCTTTAAATCCTTAGTTGTCAGGTTTCCATACAGCTCAATTTTCTGAGGGTTCTAGGTGATGTTTGTTTTGTAGTGTAGTTGTAAATTTTTTCTGTAGTTATACAAGGATGCAAAGCATGTTTACCTATGCCTCCATCTTGACTGGACTGTATTTTAGCTATATCAGTGACAGGATTAGTTTGAGAGGTTACTCTACCATAACAAAAGTAAAGTGCTCTTGAAGTTGGTGTTTTGGTCCCACATCAACTCCTCTCACATCCTGCTTGGTGGTGGTGACTTTTGGACTTCCAGCAAGATGCTTCAGCCTCCATCCAGGTTAGGCTCCAGGTACACTGGCTCTTGAGATAGTATCCTCCTTTTCTACACAGTATTCATTCCAGTCTGAAATCCTCTGATTATCTTTGAGATTATTTCCTTGGCATTCATCTCTCCAATTAGTATAATCTCAAAGTTTATCCTTTTCACCAAGATATTCTTGGGGCCTTGCACAAGAAGTGTTTGTATGCCCACAACTAACATTATGCTTGATGATAAAAACCTGAAAACATTTCCTGTAAGATCAGGAACAAGACAATGATGTTCATTTTCACCACATATTTTCAAGATGGTATTGGAAGTCCTAGCCAGAGTGATTAGGGAATAAAAAGAAAGAAAATGTATCCACATTGGAAAGGAAGAAGTAAAATATTACTATTTGCAGGTGACATGATATTATATACAGAAAACCTTAAAGACTATCAAAAGTTGTTGGAACTAATAAATGAATTAAGTAAAGTTGCAGGATAAAAAATCAATACACAAAAATCTGTTTCATTTCTTTATACTAATAACAAACTATCCAAAAGAGAAATTAGAACAATCCAATTTACAATTATATCAAAAAGAATAAAAAACAGATTAAATTTAACCAAGGAGGTGAAAGACTTGTATATTGAGAACCATAAGAGGTTAATGAAAGTAATTGAAGAAGACACAAATAAATGAAAAGATACTTTATGCTGATGGATTGAGAGATTTGATATTGTTAAAATGTCCATGCTACCCAAAGCAATGTGCAAATTCAATACAATCTCCGTCCAAATTCCAATGGTATTTTTCACAGAAATAGAACAAACAATACTAAAATTTGCATAGAATTACAAAAGACTCTGAATAACCAAATCAACCTTGAGAAGGAAGAAAAAAGCTGGAAGCATCATACTCCCTTATTTCAAACCATAATACAAACCTATAGTAATTAAAACAGTATGGTACTTGCATAAAAACAGACATATAGATCAAGGAACAAAATATAGAGCCCAGAAATAAACTCGTGCATAAATAATCAATTAATTTATGACAAAAGAGTCTGGAATATGTAATGGGGGAAAATAGCCTCTTCAATAAATGGCATTGGGAGAATTGGATGACCACATGCAAATGAATGAAACTGGATCACTATCTTACACCATAAACAAAAATTAACTCAGAATAGATTAAAAACTTGAAGATAAGACCTGAAATCATAAAACTCCTAAAAGAAAACAAAGGCGATAATTCCTTAACGTAGGTCTTAGCATCATTTTTTGACTTGAACACCAAAAACAAAAGGGAAAATAGACAAGTGAGATTACATCTAACTAAAAAGCTTCTGCACAGCAAAGGAAACTATCAACAAAATGAAAAGGCAACCCATTTAATGGAAGAAAGTAATTACAAACCATATATCTAAAAAGGGGCTAGTACCCAAAGTACATAAAGAACTCATACAACTCAAAAGCAAAAAGAAAATCCCAAACTAATTGAAAAATGGGCAGAATATCTGAATAGACATTTTTCCAGAGGAGGCCTATAGATGGCCAACAGGCACATGAAAATATGTTCAACATCACTAATCATCAGGGAAATGCAAATCAAAATCACAATGAGACATCACTTCACACTTATTAGGGTGGCTATTGTCAAAAAGACAAGAAACAAATTTTTGGTGAGGATATGAAGAAAAGGGAACCTTTGTGGACTGTTTGTAGGAATGTAAATTTGTACAGTCACCATGAAAAACAGTGTGGAGGCTCCTCTAAAAATTAAAATAAAACTAACATATGATCCAGTAATTCCACATCTGGGTATTTGTCTGAAGAAAATAAAAATACCAACTTGAAAATGTTGACACATCCCAATGTTTACTGTAGCATTATATAGATATAATAACCAAGCTATAGAAGTAATCTAAGTGTCCATCAATGGGTGAATGATAAAGAAATTGTGATACATACACACACAATGGAATATTATTCAGCAATAAAAGAATGAAATTTTGCCATTTGCAACAACATGGATGGACTATGAGAGCATTATGCTAAGTGAAGTAACTCAGACAAAGAAAGACAAATATGGTATGACCTCTCCTATGTGTTGAATCTTGAAGAATAAAACAAGCTCATTAATACAGAGAACAGACTGGTGGTTGCAAGAAGCAGGGAGTGGGGGTGAAGAAAGGAGTGAATTTGCTTTTTAGTTTAAATATATTGAATTTAAAAATTTTAAACAAAGTGTTTTTCAGAATGTGTGATGAATGAAATTTATCAGATTATGACTCTTGATCTGCTAACAAGGGAATTTTGCTCTCCCTACTCTGAACTATAAATATAAGTAGTCTTACAGATTTAATCAAAACAATATCAATGTGGCCAGATATTTCTATTTCATATTTTTTACTTTTTTTAAAAAATATTTTATTTATTTACTTTTAGAGAGGGAAGGAAGGGAGATAGAGAGAGGAGAGAGATAAACATCAATGTGCAGTTGCTGGGGGTTATGGCCTGCAACCCAGGAATGTACCCTGGCTGGGAATCGAACCCGGGACACTTTGGTTGCCAGCCCGCGCTCAATCCACTGAGCTACGCCAGCCAGGGCATATTTTTTACTTTTTAAAATATATTTGATTTATTATGCTATTACAGCTATCCCATTTTCCTGACTTTATTTCCCTCCACCCTGCATGCCCCCTCCCACCCACATCCCCCCCCCCTTTAGTTCATGTCCATGAGTCGTACACATAAGATCTTTGGCTTCTACATTTCCTATACTATTTTTATCCTCCCCCTATCTATTTTCCACCTACCATTTATGCTACTTATTCTCTGTACCTTTTCTCCCTCTCTCCCATTCTAACTCTCCCGCTGATAACCCTCCATGTGATCTTCATTTCTGTGATTCTGTTCCTGTTCTAGTTGTTTGCTTAGTTTCTTTTTGTTTTTTGTTTTTTTTTTTTAAGGTTTGGTTGTTAATAGCTGTGAGTGTGTTGTCCTTTTACTATTCATATTTTTTATCTTCTTTTTCTTAGATAAGTCCTTTAATATTTCATATAAGGGCTTGGTGATGATGGACTCCTTTAACTTGACCTTATCTGGGAAGCTCTTTTCTGCCCTTCCATTCTAAATGAAAGCTTTGCTGAATAGAGTAATCTTGGATGTAGGTCCTTGCCTTTCATGACTTTGAATACTTCTTTCCAGCCCCTTCTTGCCTGTAAGATATCTTTTGAGAAATCAGCTGATAGTCTAATGGGAACTCTTTTGTAGGTAACTGTCTCCTTTTCTCTCGCTGCTTTTAAGATTCTCTCCTTCTCTTTAATCTTGGGTAGTGTGATTATTATGTGCCTTGGTGTGTGCTTCCTTGGGTCCAACCTCTTTTGGACTCTTTGATTTTCCTGGACTTCCTGAAAATCTATTTCCTTTGCTAGGTTGGAGAACTTCCCCTTCATTATTTTTTCAAGTAAGTTTTCAATTTCTTGCTCTTGTTCTTCTCCTCTTGGCACCCCTGTGATTAGAATGTGGAACATTTAAAGATGTCCTGAGGTTCCTAAGCCTCTCCTCATGGTTTTGAATTCTTGTTTTTCTTCACTCTGTTCTTGTTTAATGTTTCTTTACTTTCTTCTGTTCCAACCATTGATTTGAGTCCTGGTTTTCCTTTCCGTCACAGTTGGTTCCCTGTAGATTTTTCTTTATTTCACATAATTCAACCTTCATTGCTGCCTGGGTCTTTCTTATGCTGTTGAAGTACCAAGTGAGTTCCTGGGGCATCCTAATAACCAGTGTTTTGAACTGTGTATCTGAAAGGTTGGCTATCTTTTTGTTACTTTGTTGTATTTTTTCTGGAGCTTTGATCTGTTCTTTCATTTGGGCCATGTTTTTGTCTCAGCACACCCTTTACATAGTAAGGGAACCTTAGTTGTCCACCAGCACAGGGCAACCCACGTTGCTGTGTTGTGGTGCTGTACTTGGGGGGAGGGGTCCAAGAGGGAACAATGGTGCTTGCTCCCCTCTCTGCCAGCTTTCAATTACTTCCTTGGCTACCCACAATCAAATTAGGCCCTTCTGGTGCTGGTTCTTGGGTAGGTGGGTTTGTGTATGTTCTAGGACCCTGTGGGTCTCTCCCACAACCTCTCCTGTGAAGCTGGGAGTTTCTCCCTCTGCTGCTTCAACTTCCACAGGATTTTTCAGTCAGAGGTTTTGAGGCTTTATTTCTCCACACTGGAACCTTAGGTTGTGTGGTCTGTCTCGCTCCCCAGTTGTTCCTCCTAGTTTATTTGTGCATGAGTGTGGGACCACTTGGTCTTCCAGCCACTGCCTCGCCTAGTCTGCCAGCTGCCACCTTGACTGCCCTGGTCCTCTGGCTGCCACCTTGCCATGAGTCCTCTCTGCCCAGCTGCCGATCTCTGCCCCTCCTACTGATCTGGATGAATGTTGCTTCTTTAACTCCTGGTTGTTGGACTTCCATACAGTACAATTTTCTGTCAGCTCTGGTTGTTTTTATGTTTTTAAATTTGTTGTTCTTCTTTTGGTTGTGCAAGGAGGCATAGTGTGTCTACCTACACCTCCATCTTGGCCAGAAGCCCTTCCTCTATTTCATATTTTATCCAATATGTAATATTCAGTTGTCATTACAGAAACATATGAGTTGTGTGTGAAAAATCTGTAACTTAGAACACATATTCCCATGAACAGTGTTAGATTTGCTTTTCCATCTAGTCCACAAAATCCTATGAACCCCCAAATGCAGCCAAATTGTAAATGCCTACATCAAAACAGTATAAAACATACTATTGCAATACTAGTAATTTTTAAAACCTAGGAAAAGAAGAATTAGTAGACTTAATTTTCTACTTAACAAAAAGTAGGTTTAATTAGGAAAAGAACTGAATCAGTTGAAGAACTTTTGTGGTGACGGTGAAAGGACTTAGAGCATTTTCAAGGACTCAAGAGGTTGACGGTACTGTGTTTTATATATAAATTCAGTTCAAATCAAGTGGCTTTCTATATATCTTTATGAGTGGGAAATCCATTTTATATAAATGGGAGAATAGTGTAGGTGAGAAAGAGTGGAGTAAGGAGACAAAGAGTCAGAGTCAGAGTCAGAGAAAGATTTCAGAGAAATATATTTTTCTGTGGTCACTGAATAAAAGTTATAAAACAGGAAAAATTCAAGAGATTCAAAAGAAAGAAGCTGCCTGATAGGAGTAACTGCCTGATAGGGTTACATACCTGAGTGAAAAGACACAGAGAAAAGGATAAAGATTCTTTTGGGACCCTGAGGGAGAATAAAGGACATTGCTAAGATGAAGGATGTGAGTCTTTCACTGTTCAATAGAACTTTCTGTGATGATAGAAATGGTTTGTATCTGTGTTGTCCAATATGGCAGCAAGTAGACACCTATAGTTTTTGAACATTTGAGATAGGATACTACAATTAAGGGTCTGGTATTTTTATTTTGTTTAATTTTAATTAATTTAGATTTAAGTTTACAGTTATACACGACTAGTTGCTACCACAGGATCATTCAACATTCATGTACCATTCATAGATTTGGAGGAGGAATATGGAAGGTGGATACTTTGGGCCAAGAATGGCTAATTTTCATACAGAATGGGGCAAGTAAGGTGGGGCAAAGCAAGCATGTGAAGGAAGCAGGGAGGTGGCCATGAGTATGGTGAGGATCCATATTACATGTTTATTTTTAGTGTGCTTCAAATAGGGTGGTAAATTATAGTTAGGTAAAAATTAAATGATTAAATTTATCTCAACTGCTTCAACAACACCTGAAGACTCAAAAACAACTAACTTGGACTGTTTTAATGACTTTCAACACCAACATAGAAGATAATGTTCAGATGACCATAAAAAAGTATTGAAATTTGGGCAGAGAATGGAGGAGGCATACAGATCACTTCTTAGGAGCATGCAGAGGGCTTTGTGACCCTTCTACAGCACAGTGCTTGACATACAGTAGGTACCCCATAAATATTTATTCAATGACTGTGCCATACCAGGGCAGGAGGCAACAAGAAAGGAGACCAGACATGGTAGATGCTGAGGCTGATGGGGCTATCGTCTTCTCTGGAGCATCTTGCAGGGATGGGTTTTGGGGTTTAGAAGGCCAGGAATGGGGCAACTTGAAGACTCAAGATTAGATGAGGTGACTCTAAAGAGGAACCTAGAGAGACCTAAGTGTCTGACAAGAAAAGGAAGAAGAAGATGGAAGGAGGCTGAGACAGAGCTATTTAAAATATAGGAGAATGAGGGAAAATGGTATCTCTATGAATTGTAAAACTCCTTGTGGGGAAAAAATACTGACTTTTGTGGTAGCTATTCCATTATTTGGCATCCCTCTCTACACTGGATGTCTAGATTGATTGATAAAAACAAGAGTGCATGCCCTGGCCAGGTGGCTCAGTTAGTTGAAGTGTCTACACCAAAAGGTTGCAGGTTTGATCTCCAGTTGGGGCATATATAGGAGGTAACTAATCGATGTTTCTCACATCAATGTTTCTCTCCCTCTCTCTCTCTCTCTCTTCCTCTCTCTCATCCTTCCTCTCTCTCTAAAAATCAATGAACATATTCTCAGGTAAGGATTAAAAAAAAACATTAAAAAGTGGAAATAAGAGTGACATTGGATGATCTTAATTTGTTCTTCATGCCAAACAGGAGTGTCTGTCTGTCCATCTCTCTCTCCCTCTCTCTCTTTCTCTCTCTCTCTCTCACACACACACACACACATACACACCAATATGACAAACATTTAGTAGACTTAGATTTTTTTGTGTGTTCCACAAATAATAAAATCCCCTGTTGACTGTTCACACTCTTGGGAAAGTAAAAGAGTGATAACTAAGTAACAACATAATTGTTCACTTCGTAGATATTCTTCAGTTTCTGTGAGAAGAATGTAGATTATGAAACGTTTAAAGCACTGAATGATGCATGCCTTGTCTATGATGGTCGACTTGTGATTGATACAAACTTCCACACCAACGACATAGCCATCAGAGCTGCTGGCTCCCTCACCAAATTCTCCAATAGATATTATTCAAATGAGTGGACTCACAGCAGCTTCAGTTCCAAAGAAGTTGGCTTCCAGCTGGCAGCAGCTATGCTCAGTATCTTTGATCCAACCCTTGAACCTGTGACAGAACCACCAGCTGATCTCGACCAACTCATCCCCATGTACAAGGGAGCAAAGATCCAAGGTGTGGTAGTAGGCCACCTTCTTCCCCTCCCCTGATGAAGCCACCAGTTGGATTGGATCAGTGCTCAGGGAAGCCCTCTATCCTTCTCTTAGGCTTGGTGAGGAGTCTCCTCTGTCTCTTAGTGGGTATGCAGAGACAGGTGAGGGCCCTCCCATTTTTAAGTATTTATTATGGACCTGAAATCATTATTATATGGTCTTTTGCTTTTGAGCATTTCTTATGGACTATATAATAACTGTGGTCCCATTTTACATATAAGTTAAAAGACTGGAGTATGATCAAGTAACTTGCCCAGAGGTTACTCACAAACTGGTCACAATGGTATGATGCCGTGACACCTCACTAACTTTCATTCTCACTCTAAGTTCAGAGATAAACAGAGCCTTCCAAGCACCCAGGCTATAGCCTGCTATCTGAATGGATAAGCCAAACCATTTGCAGTGGTCAACAGTCCACATTCATCTGCTAAGCCTTGTTGATCTCTGAGAAGATCATTGTATAAGTAACACGGGATTTCTTTATGTTAGAAGTTGAGAGATATCTTTGAAAATACTGTCTTTTGAATGTGGTAGACCTACCAGAAAAAATGAATATATTTACAAAACTTTGTTCATTTCCAAAAGGTTGAAGGTCCACTACCCAAAGCCATCCATAGACCCCCTAAAGTGTCCACAGACCCTAAGACGGTAACTAGAACATCAAACTAAAGAGACAAAGCCCTACATCCCAGACCTCATTTTTTTCTACCTATCTACATGGCTTCAAGGAGTCCTGCTCTGCTTCTCATTCTCAATGAGACCTTCAGAAAGGTGAAGGCTGTGGGAAAAAGGAAGGGATGGGGTAGGTGCCAGAGACCAGAGTTAGGTGAGGCTCATACTTCTGGGGCAAACTAGAAATATTAAGAATTTGAAAACAGTATGGAGTTACCTTGAAAATTTCGAAACAGAAATGCCTTTTAACCCAGTGATCCCACTAGGAATATACCCTAGAATCCTGAAATAGCATTCATAAAGACTATATGCATTCCGTGGTTCATAGCAGCATTATTTACAATAGCCAAGATCTGAAAACAGCCCAAATGCCCATCAGTGGATTAGTGGATAAAAAAAACTGTTGCACATTTACACATGGAATACTATGTGGCCATAAAGAAATAAGGAATTCTTACCCTTTGAAACAACATGGATGGACCTGGATATTATAATGCTAAGTGAAATAAGCCAGTCAGAGAAAGAAATAGCATATGATTTCACTTATATGTGGAATCTGATGAACAAAGTAAACTGATGAACCAAATAGAATCAGAGGTATGGATACATGGAACAGACTAACAGGTCTCAGAGGGGAGAGGACTGACAGTGGCGCGCTAGATAAAAGAAAGTGAGATTAGACAAAGAACACTTATGTGTAGCCTATGAACACAGACAATAGTGTGGTGAAGGCCAGGAGAGAAGGGGTGGAGGCTGTGTGGAGGTGGGCAAAGAGGGGGTGGGGATAGAATGGGGAACATCTGTAATAGCATCAATAATGAAAAAAGAATGTGATAATGATAGTTTCCTAAAACAGTGAACAAGATATTTATTAATTTTCTTTATAAATTCACTGTTTAAATATGCGAGGGGGTGATGAGGGATGGAAAAACCATTGCAACAGTTAAAGATTCTAAAGATCTGGTTGTGGCTTTGACAGGTATAAAGGCAGAGTAACAGGAGTTATGAGAAATTACAGGATACACAGGATCAGCTTGGCACATCTCGGAGCACTGTTAGCAACATTACAGGGTGTAATGGCACATTCATATTGATTTGTGTAAGTAAAGCCCAACCAATCCCAGGGAGTTCCTTGCTAATAGCAGTGCTTTAGTGGGAAAGTTTGAGTAGCATACACCATTATACAACATCTCCATTTGTCTTGTCCTACAGATATAAGCTCACCAACATTATTAACATGTACCCCCCCACCCCCTTATAACAACTAAATTAAAATGTGGGAAATTTTGCCATTTCCTCTAGGAGGCATTCTTCCTGGGTCTTACCATTATCTGCATATTGCAAAACCTGCCATTCTAACTCCCTTGGAAGTACAAATGGCCCAGCCTGATTTTGTAAGTATTATTTCTTGAATTTCACTTTACTTTCCAATATGACACTTTGTTTACAGGGGGTTGGTGTAATGTATTGGTTTATGCATCAGAAAGCCACTGTGGTAGCCATCTCCTAAGATGGGCCCTCAGTGGACTCCTGCCTCTTGGTATTTATGCCCCTTTGTCCCATCACAGTGAATAGGGCTGATCTGGGTAGCTAACAGGATATTGTGGAAATGACAGTTTGAGTCTTCCAAGGCTAGGTTATGGAAGTATTACAGCTTCCCTACTTGCACCCTCCTGGATGACTTACTGCCCTGATTGTAAGGTCTGGTAGGCAACCTTGTAGTAGGAGTCCATGTGTTAAGCACTGCAGTGCAGGTCATTAGGCAGCTGCCTTGGGCCCCATTCAAGCCTTTAGATGATGCAGCCCCTGCCACCATCTTGACTACACAATGATGAGAGGCCATGAGCAAGAACACCCCAGCTAAGCTACCATTTTTTACCCTCAAGGACCAAGGTAATAAGAGTTTATGGTTTGTTTTGAGTCACTAATTGTTTTTTAATAGATTTTTAAAAAGAGAAGTTTTAGGTTCAAAGCAAAATTGAGAGGAAGGTACGGAGATTTTCTGTTTATCCCTGCCCCCATTCATGCAAACTCTCTTCATTATCAACATCCCCAATCAGAGTGACATTTGTTGAGACTGATGAACTTAAATTGACACATCATTATCAACCAAAGTCTACAGTTTACATTAGGGTTCACTGTTAGTGTTGTACATTCTAGAGGGTTGGACAAATGTATAATGACATGTGTCCATCATTATAGTATCATACAAAGTAGTTTCACTGCCCTAAGAATCCTCTGTGCTCCACCTATTCATCCCTCTCTCCCACTCAACCCCTGGCACCCACTAATCTTCGTACTGTCTTCATAGTTTTGCCTTGTCCAAAATGTTATATTCTTGGAATCATATAGTATGTAGCCTTTGCGAGGTTGGCTTTTTCACTTTGTAATATGCATTTGTGCTACTGGCTTGAGAACTCTTTTCCATTAGTATTCAATTGTCTGAATGTATCACAGTTTAACTTCTCCATTCACCTATTGAAGAACATTAAGCCACTAAGTGATACATCAATAGATAACTAAAATAACCACCTTTGTGGCAATATAGTAAGGAAATTACACAGGGTCTGGAATGTGTGTGCACACCTTGTTGTTCTCCTGACCCCCATGAATCACACCAGAAGGATCATCCAAAAGGTACAGAAGTGTGATAGGGGGATGTCACTGGGCTCAAGATAACCAGAAAGAGCACATGTGTTGGTCAGTTGGCAAGCTCCTCAAATAAAATTCTTTAATAAAAGGCCCCAAACTGGTATTTGTTGTCAACTGGGGGTTTCCTTTCTGATGTGTGATGTCTACTTTTTTGTCAGTGAGGTAGAAACTAGAGTTGACAACTTAACCTCCATTCCCATTTTCTTATCCTTAGTATTTTTGGTGTCAACGATATGACCAACCTAAACACATTTCCCAAATTTCCTTGAGACCAGGGCCATCCATATGGCAGGTTCTGATCAATGAGATATTAGTGGAAGCTGTTGGAAAATTCCTCAAAAGGCAGGTGGGCTCACATTATACAGACTATTGTCCTCTCACCCTTCTGCCTTCAGGAAATTAGAATCCCAGCTCTTCCATTTAATTTTCATGGACTTTGGACAAGTTATTCAACTTCTCCACATGTCTGTGATTATTAGGGATCATATATAGAGTCACATTGCCTTTTGGAAGCAAAATAGGTGACCAGTCAGTGGTGGATGTTGTTAATCATAGTTCCAGATAAATAATTAAATCTGTTTTTTCTATGGAAAGGGAAAATGCTCTGTGTTTAAAACTTATTTCCCTTGGGCCTCTCCCAAATTCTTTTGGGTGTACTTTGTATATGTGGTCTGATGAAAAATTTTCTTACAAATAAAGGATCATAGTGAATGATGTTCCAGTTTCTATTGCTATGTAACAAAACTTTGCTTCTTGAAGCAGCCATTTTATTCTGCTCAGATTCCCTGGGTCAAGAATTCAGACAGAGCACAGTGGGAAGGGCTTGTCACTCCTCCACAATGTCTGGAGCTTCAGCTCAGAAGACTAGAAGATTAGGGGTGACCCAGTGGTAGGTCCTCGGAGGGGTTACTCACCTGGGCTGGGATGATTCAAACACAGGGAGTGCTGACTGGAGTATGACACCTGGACTGTCCATGTGACCTGGGCTTCTGTAGAGCATGGCAGCCTCAAGTAGTCAGATTTCTCATGTGACAGACAGCTCAGGGCTCTGAGTACAAGTATCCCCACTAGCAAGTTGGTAGCTGCATCATTTTTTATGACCCAACCTTGAAAGTCACATAGCATATTTCTCTTACATCCTCAGTTGTTGCAGTCACAGCCCACCAGAACTTAAGGAGAGAGGACATAGCATTCACCTCTCAATGGGAAGTGTGTGGAGGTCATATTGTAGAAGAGTATGTGGGATAGGGGATATTGTTGTGGCCATCTTTGGAGAATATCTGCCACTGATAAGATGGGGCATTAGATGAACAGGATGAAGCCCAGATGATGTGTTCAGAAGCTGAGCACTTTGTTCATCGTAGATAAATATCTGGAGCCAAATATGTTCAAGGACTAGAAAATATTAGACTTTGTTTCAGACAGAACCAGATTCATCAAGGACACTAATTTCTTACATGCAGTGTAATTTATTTATGAACCACTGGCTGCCTCTGAATAGTCAGAGGAGGAGCCATAGGGATTTTTAAATAATGAGAATTTTAATAAGAATGCAACTTTAATAGATTCTTTGGCTGGTACTATGACAGTATTTGATAGGACCCCTGACTTTAATTACCTGTTTTTCCAGGTGGGCCTCCTTTTTAACTAGTACAGAAGATCTAAACAGATTTTGTTCTATTTTATTCTCCAAAATATAATTAAATAAATAAATGTAGATTCCATGACAGTCTTTTGGAGTTGGAATTAATTTTGTTAAGTAAAATTGTTGCCAAAATGGTCAGGCAGTCATCTAAATATAGCCAGTTGATTGAGAACAGAGCCTATTGAACAATATTTTAATAAGGAAACTAAATGACTATACTTACAATAAATGTAGTACACATTAGTCTTATCAGACTTTTATAGCACTCATGAATTAAAATATTTTTTATTTTAATCATTGAAATATTTAAGTAAGAAGTTACTTTAGTAATTCATGAGCTTCATGATAGGTAACCTGACAAAAGGAAGAAAGGGGCTTCTAAGTTATCTTCAAAATAAACTAATTTACAGATTCCAGTCCATATGCTTTGTTGGCTTATACACCACAGAGTAAAGAAATTTGTCACAACAAATTCTCCTTTGGATACCATTAAATTTGAAATTGTGTATTCATCCTAAGAGCTGGGAACTTAATTTCTTGCACACCAAGTCTGATTATATCCTGTGTTTCCATTTGGCATGAATTCCAGAGCCATTTTCCAACCTTCATTACAATTATAAAGGAACTTGAACAGGTAATTGTATCCAAAGAGAAAGAAACAAACAAAAAAAAACACACCAGAACCAGTTACTCCACTACCATCTTAAATTCACAATCCAAATTTCCTAAAATCCCACAGAATTGGAAAGTGTACAAAATCATCATTATAATCCCTAGAATCCCTCATGGGATAGCAGGGCCATAAGCTGCCTTGTTATTAGTGGAGTGATTTTCTGTGAGGAGAGGCAGAAGTGTTCTGGACTTCACTGGATTTTCCCAGTCTGTCAGAAACTGTATAGGAACAACCTAAGAAATTTAGATAGTCTGCCCAGCCCTACAAGGGTAATCCATGTCTGAGAAACCCATCTGTAGGTGAATTGTCTTTAATGTCGATGCAAAATATTTTGAAGTGTTCCAAATTCCCAGAGTGGCTCCCCCCCACCCCCAGTTATGTTAACAGAGTGCCAATCTCAATAAGTGACACAATTTCTTCTTTTGTTAATATTACCTATCATAGCACAAGTCATTTCTGTCTCTACAGTCTGGCTACTTTTTGCATTCTTTAAACCCCCATAGCTATGATGGGCCTAAAAAATAGAGGCAACCCAAAATTGTAATTCAATTTTAAATTAAAAAATAAGACCAAAAAACCTCCCAAACAAAACATCAAGGTAGGAAATCATTGAAAACAATGCTGACAACATGCCCCTTTTGAGACAGGCTGACATTGAAGAGCCTATATGCTTAGACTCCTTGCTGTTAGCCAGCAGCCTGCAAGGGCTCATCATGTAGCCTGAGTCTTGAGGTGCTCAGCTTTAGCCAAACGATCCCCCCTAAACATAGGGTCTTTGTTAGCAGAAGGTGGAGTATTAATGAAATACTTCCAAGTCAAAATTTTGTCAGCCACATGGACAGATCTCAAGGTTTGCACCTTTGATGCCTGGGTTCCCTTTCTTAATCATTCAGAATAAGGAAATTTTAAAGAGGAGGAAGGAGGATGAACGGATGAGACCTTGTGGAATGGCTGAGTCTGTTCTCCAGTGAACTCTGAAGAAACCTGGTGCTAAAACTATGGCAGAGCTGTTTGGCAGGACCCTCTGTCCTGGACCCCCAGACACCCTACCCACCAAGGTGAGGGAGTGGCCCCTCCTCAGACACTCATTTGACTTTTCCACTAAGGCATCCCTACTGCAAAGGGGCTTCCCAGCCTAAGGTGAGAAGGTGGATCAGGGACTAAGCCTAAAGCTGCTGGTGCCAAACTCAAATGGTCTTTAAAGTCTTGTATTTAATATTAAAAGGCACATGAAGAACACATTCTTCACTCTCATGTGTATGTGTGTTTAATTCAGAAATAGTGTTTGCTATGATGGGCCACTAAGTAAAGTTGATGCCAGTACTATTCTATGATGCCAAGCACCCCAATCCAATGTGTTCATTGCTTAGTCTGAAAAGCCAAGAATTCATGATTCACCTCCCTTCCTTCCTTTTTCTTCTGCTTTCTGTTTCACTTCTTTTTTTTTTCACTTTTTTTCACCAAAAGTCTAATTCCTTGCCCCAGCACAGCCAGAGTCTTTAAAAATAACTTATCATTTTGGAAGTGGTAGTCATTGTTTAAAAATTAGAAATGATATAGTTGTTCATAATATTTTCTTACAATTCTTTGTACTTCTTTGGTGTCAGGTGTTATTTATTCTCTTTCTGATTTTATTTATTTGGGTCCTTTCCCTTTTTTTCCTTGATGAGCCTGATTAAAGGCATGACCATCTGTTTTTCTTTTCAAAGAATCAGCTGTTGGATTCATTGATCTTTCGTATATTTTTTTAGACTATTTCTTTTATTTCTGCTCTGATCTTTTTTTATTTCCTTCCTTCTACTCACTGGGCTTTCTTTGTTGTACTTTTTTAAGTTCCTTTAAATGTTAAGTTAGATGTTTATTTGACCTTTCTCTCTCTCTCTCTCTTTTTTTTTTTGAGATAGGCCTGTAATGCTATGAATTTCCCCCTTAGGATGGCTTTCCCAGTGTTCCACAGATTTTGGATGCTTGTGTTCTCATTTTCATTTGTTTCAAGGTATCTTTTGACTTCTTTCTTCATCTTGTGTTGACCCATTCATTGTTTTATAATCTGTTATTTAGCTTCCATGTCTTTGCATGTTGTTCAGGGTTCTTGTGATTGATTGTCTAGGTTTCAATATCATTGTGGTCAGAAAAGATGCTGGATATGATTCACTTTTCTGAAATTTATTGAGACTTGTTTTGTGTCCTAACATGTGGTCTATCCTAGAAATGTTTCACATGCATTTGAAAAGTATGTATATTCTGCTGCTATGGGGTGAAATGCTCTGAAGATTAAATGAAGATTAAATTCATTTGATCTAGTGTGTCATTTAAGGCCACTGTCTACTTGTGGATTTTCTGTCTGGAGATCTATACATTGAAGTCAATGGGGTGCTGAAATCCCCTTCTATGGCTGTATTCTGTCCATCTCTCCCTTAATGTCCATCAAGATTTTCTTTACATATTCAGGGCTCCTATGTTGGGTACATAAATATTTACTAGGGTTATATCTTCTTGTTGGTTTGTATCATTATGTAGTATCCTTTGTCTCTTACTATACCTTGGTTTTCATGTCTTTGTGTTGGATATAAGTAATGCTACCCCAGCTTTTTTTTTCCTTTCCATCTGCATGAAATATCTTTTTTTCATTCCTTTACTTTTAGTCTGTATGTATCTTTTGATCTGAGATAGGTCTCTTGGAGGCAGCATATATATGGGGTCTTGTTTTCTTATCCATTCAGATACCCTGTGTCTTTTGGTTAGAACATGTAAGACATTTACATTTAAGCTGGTCATTGATAGATACGTATTTAATGCCAATATTTATAAGACTATTTTCTTCTTTTTTTCTTTCTCTTTTATTTTCTTCTTCTTCTTCTTAAAGAAAGCTCTTTAACATTTGTTGCAGTACTGGTTCGGTGTTACGAATTCCTTTAGCTTTTTCTTGTCTGGGAAGCTCCTTGTTTCTCAGTCAATTTAAATAACATTGTTGGGTAAAGTAAGTTGTTGGTTGTAGATCTTTGCTTTCATCCCTTGAATATTTCACGCCACTCAGTGCTGTCCTGAAATGTTTCTGTTGAGTAAGCAGATGACAGTTTTTATTGGTGCTCCCTCGTAGGGAACTACCTGCTTTCTCTTGTTTGGTTTGAGGATTCTCTCTTTGTCTTTAAGCATTGATTTAAATTAAATTAAGCCTTCAGTTTAATTATTAGTTGTCTCAATGTAGGCCTCTTTGGGTCCAATTTGCTTGGAACTCTGTGAGCTTCCTAGACTTTGTTGTGTCTTCTTCTTTCACCAGATTAGGGAAGTTTTTGATCATTATTTCTTCAAGTACATTCTCAATCCTTAATTGCTCTCTTTTCCTTCAGATATTCCATTTTGCAGATGTTGGTTATGCTTCAAAATGTTGTCCAAAATGTTTCTAAGCACTCCTCATTTTTAAAATTATTTTTTTCCTTTTTGCTACTCTACCTAGGTGTTTTTTTCTACCTTGTCTTCCAAATCACACTGATTCCGAGTCTTCTGCTCACCTAGCCTACTGTTTTATTCCTTCCAGTGTATTCCACCACGAACGACTAGAACTAAGAAATATAATCAGCAAAAGTTGCCAGGATACAAAATTAATATCAAGAAATCAGTTGCATTTTATATGCCAATAACAAACTAACAGAAACAGAAATTAAGAAAATAATCCATTCACAATTGCTACAAAAAGAAAAAAATACCTAGAATAAACCTAGTCAAGAATGTAAAAGACCTATACCTGGAAAATTATACAACCTAAAGAAAGAAATTGAAAGAAGATACAAATAAGTGGAAGCACATACCATGTTCATGGATAGGAAGAATTAATATCATAAAATGTCCATTCTACCCAAAGCAATCTATAGATTCAGTGAAATTCCTACCAAAATTCCAATGATGTATTTCATAGAACTAGAACAAATATTTCAAGCATTTGTATGGAACCACAAAGGCCCACATAAGCAACAGAAATCCTGAGAAAGAAGAAAAAATTTGGAGGAACAATTCTACCTAATATGAAACTATACTATTCATAGTAATCAAAACAGCAGAATAGAGAGCTCAGAAATAAGCCCACACCTTTATAGTTAAATAATATTGACAGAGGAAGCAAGCATATAAAATGGGTTAAAGACAGTCTATTCAGTAAGTGGTGTTGGGAAAATTGGACATATATGTGTGTGGAAAAATGAACTAGACCATCTTCTTATATCACACACAAGAATAAATTCAAATGGATCAAAGATTTAAATGTTATACCTGAAACTATAAAAGTCATAGAAGGAAAACATAGGAAGCAAAATCTTGGACATTGCTTGTAGCAATATTTTATCCAGGTAAGGGATACAAAAGAAAAGATCAATGAATTGGACTACATCAAACTAAAAATGGGTTTGCACAGCAAAGGAAATCATCACAAAATAAAAAAACAACCCACAGAATGGGAGGAATTATTCACCAATACTTCTGACAAGGGGTTAATATCCAAATTTATTAAGAACTTACGAAACTCAACACCAAAAAAAACCCCCCAAACAAACCAATTAAAAATGGGCAAAGGACCTGAATAGACACTTCTCCAAGGAGCACATACAGATGGCCAACAGACACATAAAAAGATGCTCTCATTAAAGATTTCTCATTAGAGAAATGCAAATTAAAATCACAATGAGATATCATCTCACTCCTGTCAGAATAGCTATCATCAATAAATCAACAAAACAACAAGCACCCTTGAGGATGTGGAGATAGGGGAACCCTTTGCACTGTTGGTGGGCATGCAGATTGGTGCAGCCACTGTGGAAAGAAGTATGGAGATATCTCAAAAAACTAAAATGGATCTGCCTTTTACCCAGCAATCCCACTTCTGGGGATATATCCAAAGAAACCCAAAACACTAATTCAAAAGAACATGAGCACCACTAATGTTCATTGTAGCAGTACTTACAATCACCAAGATACGGAAGCAGCCCAAGTGTCCATCAGTAAATGAGTAGATAAAACAACTCTGGGGACATTTACACAATGGAATCCTACTTGGCCAAAAGAAAGATGAAATTTTTACCTTTTGTGATGGTATGAATCGACCTGGAGAACATTATGCTAAATGAAATAAGCCAGTCAGAGAAAGACAAATACCATATCATTTCACTCATCTGTGGAATCGAAAGAACAAACTGAACTAACAAGGAAAATGGAAACAGACTCATAGATGGAGAGCAGGCTGACAGCTGGGGTGGGGGGAGCAAAAAGGGTTTGAGCAAAAAGGAAAAAAGGACTCATGTATATGAACAACAAAGGGGTGATTGCTGGGGGGAGGGGAGTATAGGGGACTAAATGGTAATGGAAAAAATACAATAAAGATTAAATAAACTAAAAAAGTTAGCAATGATAGGTAGTCAAAAGAACACAGAAAAGAAACAATGAAATGACACAATCTCCTAACCACAGAATACATTTATTAAAATGTTGATAAAAAAGGAATGATCTGTATATTTTAAAACTATTTTATAGTATAAAATATACTATGATCATATTTCTCTGTTATAAATATAGTTTACCAATAAATTCTAATATATGTCTTGTACTCTGTCACTAGGATACCATTGTTTTTGTTAGGTAATGCCTTACTAGATTCTTTTTCTGAATCCTTGGTATGAGGTAGATGTTCCTCTCTGTATCCATTCATCTTTATGAATGATGGACCAGTTTGCAATTCTCAACCACTTACTAAGCTGTACTTGTTCTCTCTCTCACCCCAAACACACAATTTCTCACACTAGTTGGGGCTTGGCCCAGGATTTACCTGATACCCCTCCTGTATACTTCACTTTGTGCCTTTATAATTGCCTGGACTCCTTCTCAGGGTTTCTGCCATATGATATCCAAACACCCACCAGTTGCTCAATTTACTTAAAAGTTAGTTAAACTGTGTGTTCTTGTTAGAAAAAATCCCCAGGGGATGTTGAGGACTAAGTAAATGTTTGGGATCAGTGTAGTCCAACTTGCCTTGGATTTATAAATGCCACCTTCAAGTTCAGAGCAAAAGCTTAAATCTATATGCAGCTCAGGAAGATTTATTGAGCGTTACCATGGTCTAAGCTCAGAGTCTAGGAGTAAATTAAAGGTTCAACCACCACCAACAAAACCTATTTGTCTGCTATAGGTTCCCAGTTTTGGTTTCCTGAGCCCATGGGGAGTGTTTTGGTAAGCTGGTAGCCATTAGGGGTTGAAATAGAAAAAGTGGTGATGTGACATGGAATAGAGATTGGCATCTTTCCTTGTCATCTGGGCTTATATGGTAGTTTTAGCTAGTTCTTCTAGGGGACACAAAGCTTGACGATTTACAAACTAAAAAGTAGCCTGCAGGTCCTGGCTAGGTAGCTTGTTGATTAGAGTATTGTCTCGATATGCCAAGGTTGCAGGCTTGATCTCTGGTCAGAGTATATACAGGGAAGCAAACCAATGAATGCAAAAATAAGTGGAACAACAAATCAACATTTCTCTCACTGTCTCTCTCTCAAAACCAACACAAGTAAAAAATAAGATGGAAATATATATATATATATATATTATATATATATATATATATATATATATATATTTGTCTGCAGAATGTGTAGTATGTTTCCCATAATCTTCAACTTTCTTCCTGGAAACAGATCTTACCAAACAGCTAAACCTCCCCAAAACTAGCTGCCAGAGAGTCACCTTTTATTTGTTTCCTTTATTTCAGTAAACTTTTAAAAAACTGAGATTCTTTCTATCATTCTTGACTGGGAGGTTTTTCTCAAAACAGTGCTGAGAAAAAGTAAGAAAATTAACAATCTTAGCACACCTCACAGAGCAGAGTAAACCCAGTCCCACATGTTAGCTCTGTGAGGTATTGAGTAATACAGAATTGGCTATAACCTAGCAACTAACTTTAAAACGTGAAACAATGCAATCACAGTTTAAAATATTCTTGAGGAACAATTAGTCATTAAGTCCAAGTATGTGGGTTTTGGACATAGCTATTTTCTGTTGATGTTTAGACCATATCTGTTATAGCTATTTGCAACAAGCGATAAGATAGATACAATTTGTCCCATTATATTTGGTAAGTAAATTTCTATGATAAAGCTCCAATATTCATAACTGTTTCTAATTTGTTTTTGATCTATTTCTCTCCAGGGTTCAGAAGTAGTAGAACAGGTAATCCGAAAATGGGAATTACTTCCGAATACATGTTAACAAGTAATAAAATGGTGGAAACCATCACGTGGCCTTTCTAAGGAGGCTTTTCCTACCTCTAACTACATTTGCTTGTTTGGCCAACACGAGCAAGTCCTCAACAACCTGTGTGCTCGGTATGAGGACAACATGATCACAGATCTCTACAGGTAAATTGGACCAAGTATTTCACTAAGGAAAAATACATAGTGTCTTATGAATAAAGGGTGTGGTTTCTGATGCACCAGATAACAAAACAGGAATCCATGGGAAAAGCTAGAGTTGGCAGAGTAACACAAAGTGTTATTTTGTTCTACTATAATAAAGAATATCTGACCATTAGCATCAACCAGAAGGTGGAGAGTCATGTGGGGAAATGCATGGACTCCAGATGTGCCTACACATGGCTCCCATGGTCACGCACAGGCCTTGCTCCCAGGTACAGCAGCACCAGCATTCACACCACAGGTGAGCCTGGATGAGATGGTTTTCAAGTTCCTTGACACAGGGCTGTTGAGAACAGTGGTCAGAAAAAAATATATCAATTTATTTTGCCTTCTTTGAGTCAGAAGTTTAGGAGGTAGTTAGGGAACAGGACACAGAAGCACTTGGTTTTGGTGGGAACTCCACAATCAGACTGTTCATGGCCCCAGCCTTCTTCCACATGGCTTGTGCTCAAGCAGGGAAGGGCAGCCATTTGTCCAAGATGTTAAGGGGATTCTGCACTGGCAAGTTGGTTTGACTGGGTGATGTAGTTCTTGGTCTTTCAACTTTAAAACACTGTTTTATCCTATAATTCTAGGAAGGCTAGAATTTTAGAGTAGAAAACTACTTCTAGATATAATCTGCTGCTTAGAAAGGTTAGGAGAATTTTCAGAGCTGGTACCAGATATAGATGCAGGATATAAGTTCTAAAATTCTAGGGTATTTAATATCCATTGGGGTGATTTCCAGGATCAGAATCAATCTTTCTTCCTTCTTATTTTTTTAATATTACAGAATACACTATATAAACAAAAAAGTATATAAAACATGTATGTATATTTTAAGGGATAATATTACTAAAAATCTATCTTCCTAGCAACTACCTTAAGAAAGAATTCCTTACTTTAGGACATTAGAAGCCCCTCTCTGGTTACAGCCCCCCACCCTGTCTCCTTGGAGGTAACCATTATCCTGTAGTGTGAGTTAATCATTCTCTTTCTTTCCTGTAAAGCAGGAATCAGCAAACTTTATCTATAATGGACCAGATAGTAAATATTTTCTGTTTTGCAGGCCATATGACTTCTGTCACAAGTACTCAAAGCTATCATTATAGTATGAAAGCAGCCATAGGCAATATTCAACTTTATTTACCAAAACAGGAACCAGGCCAACCCTTGATTTGGAAATGTGCCACATATATATTCCTAAAAATATATATCAATTTATTTTGCCTTCTTTGAGTTAATTCTGTGGCTTACTTGAGAAAGTCAACAGTGTTTATCACTATGTTTGTAAGGCCCATCATGGTAATGTTTGCAGCTGTAATTTATTTTCCCTGCTGTATAGTATTCCCTTATATAACTGTGTCACAGTTCAATCATCTATTTTCCTATTGATTGATAGCTAAATTGTCCCCAGTTTCATGCCATGCCATTACAAATACTGTTATTGGCACTGTGGACATACCTTATCTGCAAGAATTTCTCTCAGGTGTTCCAGGTGATGCTGAAATGTTCTCCAAAGTAGCTGTAACTATAAACTCAGCAGGACACAAGAGCACCTCCACAGCCCTGGCAAGCCTTAGTATGGGTAGACTTTAAAATTTGGCTGTTCTGGTGGGTTGAAAAGGTGTCTTCCTACAGTTTTCCCTTTTCTGATTAATGATGCAGTTTAATGCCTTTTCATTTGTTCATGGATCATTTGTGGTAGTTCCTATGAATGCCTGTTTATGACCTTTGTCCATGTTTCATCTGGGTTGTTGTCTTCTTGCTAATTCACAGGGGTTATTCATATATTCTGGATGCAAACTTGTGTTGGTTATGTATCCTTAATATATCATCTCCTGTTTTGAGTCTTTTCACTTACCTTATGGTGTCAATTAAAAGGTATTCTTAACTTTAATGTAAACTGTTTGTCTTCTTTGGGGTGTTCTAGATACTTTTGTCCCTTTGCTTTTCTAATAGGTTTAAGTAAATTTGTTAAGCTTTATGAAAGGAAATGTATTTGATAGAAAATGCATTAAATCTTATATTAATTGGGTGAGAATTGACATCTTTGTTATTAAGTCCAACATCATAGTGTAGTATAGATCTGGATTTATTTAGGTTTCCTTAACATCTTTCAATAAAGTTTTATCATTTTCTCCATAGATGGCTTGCATAATTTTTGTTTAATATAATCCAAAGTGTTTTATATTCATATTGTTGTAAATATAATTTCTTGTTGCTGTTGTATAGAAATGCACTAACTTTTTGTATGCTTTTATATTCTGCAAGTTTTCTAAACTTTCATTCATAAATAATTTACATGTAGATTCTTTTAATTTTCTGTACAGAAAAATTATATCATCTGCAAATAATAACAGTTTTTTTCTTATTTTCTAATCCTTGTACCTTTCATCTATTTTTTTGTCTTACTACATTGGCTAGTTTTTATAGGTAAAACAGAAGTAGTGAAGTATGGCACCCTTGCCCCATTCTTAATTTTAAAGGGAATTTGTTCTTCATTAAAGGTATGAAATTTGCCATACATATTTTATAGACATCCTTTATCATATTTAAGGGTTTCTTTAATTACTGGCTTGCTAAACATTTTTATCATGCATGGATTTTAATTTTTTTCCAAGAAAGAGGATTTAATTTCTGAAAATTTTTGTGTATGAGAATATTTTCCTAATGCTTTCTGTAATGAACTATATTTTGATAAAGTATCAAATTCCTTAATTATATGCTTTCTCTCCTCAGATCTTTGGAGATTTAACTGCACTATTTATCTAAAATAAAGAAAAAATATTTAGAAAATAAGTTCATTTATTCCTAAACTAGTGCACAGGATTTTATTTATAGTTGCTTATCCAAGATGTTTAAGTTAGAGGAGAATCAGTTGTTTGTTAAAGAATAATTTTACTTGGTGGGGAGGAAAATGCTAAGCATTTTCTCTAACAAGAGAATGTTTTCAGCCGGCCAAGATGGAGGTATAGGTAGAAACCCTTCGCTTCCTGGCACAACCAAGAGGAGGATAATGACCAATCTAAAATCAGTAAACAACCAGAAGTGCCAGAAAATCAAACTGCAAACTCCGACAACAGAATTAAAGAAACAGAACAACCAGATCATGAAGGTGGGGCTGGCTACAGCGAGGCAGCTGACTACTCAGGAGGGGCTGACTTAAGGGGAAACTGAGACTCAGAGCTGGCTGTGGACTATGGTGCTTGCCTCAGTGAGAAACTCCCAGTCTCACATGAGAGATTTTGTTGAAAAGTGGGCTAAAGACGAGCAGGCAAGCTGCACTGTACCCTCTCTGGCCCCTCCCCCACAAGCAGTGTGGAGCACAGCAAAGAGGGTTGCCCTGCCCAGGTGAATACCTAAGGCTCCATCCCCCTACAACCTAACAGGGGCCCAGAACAAAGAAATAGGGCCAAAATGAAAGGACAGAGCAAAACTTCCAAAAGAGCGCTAAGTGATGAGGAGACTGCCAACCTATCTGATGAAGAATTTAAAGCCATGGTAATCAAAATGCTCACAGAACTGATTGAGCTTGGTCAAAATATGAAAGATACCCAAAAATAAAATAAAGCAAAATATTCAGGGAACCAACAGTGACAGGAAGGAAACTGGACTCAAATCAATGATTTGGATCAAAAGGAAGAAATAAACATTCAGCCAGAACAGAATGAAGAAACAAAAATTAAAAAAAATGAAGAGAGACTTTTGGACTTCTGGGAAAACTTGAAATGTTCCAATATCCAAATTATAGGACTGCCAGAAGGAGAAGAACAACAGCAAGAAATTGAAAACTTATTTGAACAAATAATGAAGGAAAACTTCCCCAATCTGGCAAAGAAAATAGACTTCCAGGAAGTCCAGGAAACCCACAGAGTCCCAAAGAGGAACATACCAAAGCACATCATCATTAAGTTACCCAAGATTAAAGACAAAGAGAGAATCTTAAAAGAAGCAAGAGGAAAGGAAAGAATTAACGTACAAAGGAGTGCCCGTACGGCTATCAGCTGAGTTCTTAAAAGAAACCTTACAGGCAAGATGGGGCTGGAAAGACGTATTTGAATTCATGAAAGGCAAGGACCTACATCTAAGAATACTCTATCTAGCAAAGCTATCACTTAGAATGGAAGGGCGGATAAAGTGCTTTGCAGACAAGGGCAAGTTAAAGGAGTTCATCATCACCAAGCCACTATTATATGAAATGTTAAAAGGACTTATCTAAGAAATTGAAGAAGATCAAAAATATAAACAGTAAAATGACAACAAACTCACAGCTATCAACAAATGAACCTAAAAAAATAAAAGAAAGAAAAACAACAAAAATAAAAACTAAGCAAACAACTAGAACAGGAACAGAATCAGAGAAATGGACATCACATGGAGGGTTTTCAGTGAGAAGGGGGAAGGGAGGAATAGGCAGGGAAAGGTACAGGGAAGAAGGATAATTGGTAGGCATTAAATAGGGAGAGGGTAAAATGGTATAGGAAACAGAGCTCAAAGAACTTATATGTACAACCAATGGGCATGAACTAAGGGGGGTTGGGAATGCTGGAGGGTTGGGAGGTGCAAGGTGGAGGGGGGGAAATTGGGAAAACTGTAATAGCATAATCAATAAAATATATTTTTTAAAAGATATAATGTTTTCATGTTAGATCAAATCCAAAAGTTCTAGCTAGTTTGTTTTCCCCTGAGAAGAATATGATGTTGAAACAGAGACTTTGTGAGCTTGGGACACTAGTCAGGATGCTGATAGTAATGATTTTAAGTTAATTTGATTTGTTAAGAGTGAATATTTAACATGGCAAAGGGGTGACATTGGATAATAGGATGTGCCCATTGACACTTTTAAGAAAGAACCAAAAGGATGGGGAGAGGAAAATGATGGCTGATCATCAAAGTGGTTGAGGATCATTTTTAAGTGAGGTGCTAAGGGCTCCACCATGACTGTCAGTCATTTCTAAATGTGTATATTAAATGTGTATGTGCAGTTGTGGCCACATTCTTTTCAAGGTGCCCATGAAATTGTACCAGATCCCAATGCAGTTCTTGGCCCAGCACTGCCTGCCCTGTGCTGTTTTCAGATGAACTGGCAGGGCTCTTTCCAGGCAGATGGGTGAATGGTTTAGCTGATTTTGGCTATGATATTGATTATGGATTGTTTCCCTGACCTCAGGCAAACACCAGCAACATCTCTTGTTTGAATCTGGGTGAATTTCCATCCACTGTGTCTTGGGGCCTCCTTTCTGTGTTCTGGGAGGACTGATTGCTAACCAGGTACTCTATGTTCTGCAAGTCAGGCATGACCCCAAGATCAAGTTCCTTTCCAGTTTCAAAGAAAACCTCTGGATTCTTTCTTTCCACTTCTTGCCATCTAATCTCACCTTATCAAGTGCCAGAAAAGAATGGGCGTGTGATGCTAGGGACAACTGTGGCAGCCATGGGGCAGATGCTGTGACAGTCAGGCCTCATGAGCAGTGGCTCCTGCTGCTTGCAGGGGCACTTGCTTGGAGCCATTTGGCAAGTGTGGTAGTGGCCAAGCAGTCAGCACCATGATACACAGGCAGACAGCTGTCACAGGACAGCAGTGTGCTGAGGGTCTGGGGCCCAGGCTGACTTGGATTCCACCCTATTTTATTCTTTGTTTTCCACCTCATAGTGCCAGTATAAACCATTGGCAATAAAGAAAAAATTCACCACTGATGACTGTGTGTGTGCCTGTGCACATGAGTGTGTGTGCCTATGAGAGACAAAGACAGAGAGAGACAGAGATGATGGAATAATTAATTCACCACTTGGAAAAAGAATAGAGCTCATTTTGATAATGTGTTCATTTCTGAATCAACCATCATTTAAAGTCACATAACAAATGATACTAAAATTTTCCCCAGCCATCCCCTTAAGAGTACTTGTTCCCCACAGTGTCTCATAAACACACATACCTATCACAAACCTTGTGATCTCCCCACCTGCTACGTACTTGGACAATGTTAAATGAGCAGCACCTTCCACCCTGCTGTACTGCTACTTCCCTTGGGACCCTGAAGACAGAGGAGCTTCAATGAAGGAGTCACAAAGTTGGAACGTGGGTATGGACAGGGGAGGGGGAGGCAGAGGCAGTTTCCTAAGAAGTCCCTGTCACAAGGCTTTAACAAGGTAATGCCCTGTGCCTTCTCTGCCTTCTTACTCCACCTCATCGTCATTACCCCTCTTATCAATGGCCCTGAAAAAAGGCCTTGCCTACTGAATCCCTCTCCACCTTAGCCTTAATTAACAGTCTGTAGCATCCTCTATCTTCATGGCATGAATTGGTCTTACACTAGTTTCTTTGTGTGAACCCATCAGATACTCATAAACCTTGATTAAATCATCTCTTTTCACATCTTAACATGCTGAGCTCTCAAAGACTGCCCTCATAGAGCCCTCCTGTGAGCACTGCCATCCTCCTCCACACTTCCCCAAACACTCGAATGGCCTATTTCTAGTGGGTAAGTGCTGCTGTGCACAATATTCTAAAAGGAATTTGAGTAGGCCCTTTAGAAAGCTGCCATTACCTTTTTGAACTGTGAAGCTCCAGAAATGACTCTCTTAGGAAAGCTGCCTTGTGCTATCTCTGACTTCAGAGCTGCAAAGCAGGATGTTGCCAGCCCACATTGTCTTCTAATTCATTTATTAGACTCCAATTGGAGACATTTAATCATGACTTAAATGATTTCTGTTCCCCTGTAGTCAGTAGCCTGGTGCCATTCCCAGTAGAAAATCTCACACTAAAATCTAGGTGCCCATTTTGGCAGACTTATCGAAATATGACTGCCTACTCAAAATTGTCAATTTTTGTCTGTGTGTACCTAAAAGTTATTGAATACTAATTCTCTCAAAATGCAAATTTCCTTTTGGCCACTTATTAAGTCATAGACCTGCCCTTCTATAGACTCGTTAAGGTGTTCCTTGCTTGTCTGTTTCATTTCATATAATGCCAGTTTTGTTTGATAGCCTTATAAAGAATCTTTTTTCAAGTCCTGGCTGGTGTGGCTCAGTAGATTGAGCCCCAACCTGCAAACCAAAGGGTCACCAGTTTGATTCCCAGTCAGGGCACATGCTTGGGTTGCAGGTCAGGTCCCCGAGGTGGGGGTAGGAGGGCATTACATGAGAGGCAACCACACATTGATGTTTCTCTCCTCTTTCTCCTTCCCTTCCCCTCTGTCTAAAAATAAATAAATAAAATCTTTAAAAAGCAAAAGAGAATCTTTTTTCAGATGTTTACTAAAACATCTAAAAATTTGTTTTCTTCATTTTGTTTCCCATTTATTTAAGAGTCTATTTCTCCGCCTTGGTAAAAGGGTATTCCGATGAGGGGTGCTCACGTGCTCCATCTGGGGGATCTTTGCCAATCATTCCCAGGGCTTCTGGCTTGCCTAGTGGTATTTCTTATGTGATCACATAGCCTGTGAGACTGAACTTACATTTTTAAACATTTCTCATTACTGAGATGGTCCACAAAATGGACAAGAGCACTTAAAAGACTCCTCCAGAGAAACCACATATTGAAAATTCTGGTAAAGCTTTCATGAGCAAACCAAGAAATGGCAGAGCCAACCTGTACCCTATTTCTGAGACAAGCTCTTTACTAGCCACATTTTGTATAAGTACAATGATTAATCTATCAGTCAGGGGTCAGTTGTAGACAACAGAATCTCTCTGGCTAGTTCAAATAGAAAACAGTTTACTTCTAGTTATGAGTGGTTTATAAAATTCCTTGAATAGGTTGGGTACCTGGCTGATCTCTACCACAGTGGCCACAGCTTCACCACCAGCCTGCCACAATCCACACCAGCAAAGTGGATGCCTAAGTCCTGCTTCTTTCTGCCCATGTAGTTCTGCTACAGCTAGCACTAAACACTACCAGGACCAGGCTTGTCAACAAAAGCACGGAAAGCAGTGGAGGCAAGGCCTCCACCTCATGGTGTTCACATTTACCTTCCAAGTCTTGCATGAGGGTGCCTCTTTAGAAGTTCAGTCCATGAAAAAACCACACTGTATGTGAGTCTGGGAAATTCAGTCTTTCACTTTACTGTCTGTGTTATTTTGGGTAAGTCATGCTACAAAGAGTCTGGAATGCAGCTCGCTAAACTAGTCTGCAATTTCCCCTATAGCTAACTAACCAAACTTGACTAGAAGTTAGAAAAAAAACTATCAAGAAGACTACTTGAAATATGGATTATACCAATTATCAAGGGATAAACTTTGCCCTAATTATATACAGGTCAACAAATTCTTATCCAAAATCCTGGGAGCAGATGTAATATTCAATTTTTTAAAATTCTGTTGGGAGTAAATTTACCATCTCATATGAAACACCTCAAAATCTTCACAAAATGTAAAGACAGTTTTTAAAAATATATTGGACATAAGGCAATAAAAGACAATGATCTCTAAGAAAATGGAAAAAATCAGGTGAACTCTGAAGTTGATCCAGCTTTCTGCCTTGAGAAAGTTCCCAGGCCACAGAAAGAGAGTGGAACCCAGGAAAAGCCCAGCAAACTTTAGAGCTGCTAGTCTGCAGAGGACAAGACAGCTAGAGTTCTCAGGACAGAGTACTGGAAAGGAGAAAGCTCAAAGAGACAGAACCTTAGAGATATGCAGAGGGTCCCTTTGAGAAGTCGGTCAAGTCTGATCAGCACATTCAGGTAAGGAAACTATCCAAGGCTGAGAGAGAACCACTCAAGAGGATTAGAAGTTATAGTGCACAGCACTCACAAAGGGCTGAGAAGAGTGTGTGCTTCCATCAGCCAGCCTGGAGAATTTCAAGATTTGTGGGATAGAGGTTGTAGTACAGAGTAGGGTCTCCATTCAGTAGCAAGAAAAATAACCAGGCATACACAGAAGCAGGAAAATATGACCATAATAAGTGAAATCAATTGTTTGAAACCAACTCAGAACTGAAACAGATGTTAGAAATAGTAAACAAGCATATTTAATCAGTCATTATGAATGTATACCACATAATCATAAAGTAAAGTAGAGTTGTAAAAGGTATATAAAAGACCCAAATCAAACTTCAGGAGATGAAAGTACAATACCTGAGATGAAAAAGTACACTAATTGGATCAGTGGAAGATTAAACACTGTCGAAGAAAAGATTAAGCACTTTGAAGGCATAACAATTAAAAGTGCCCAAAATGAAACACAATAAGAAAATATAACTTAAAATAGTGAACAATCACTTCTTGGCCTTTTGGCTAAGATCAAGTGTAGTAACAGTGAACAGCATGTCAGTGAGCTATGGGACAACTTCAAATGATCTGAAGAAATAATAACCAATTTTTTTCTAAATTTGATGTAAACTATAAATCCACAAACCTGAGAAACTCAATGACTCTCAAGCATGAAAAATGTGAATAAAATTATGGTGATATCATAATCAAACTGCTCAAAATCAGTGATAAAGAGAAAATATTAAAAGCAACACAAGAAAACATTGTTTTCAGAGGAATAAAGATAAGAATGACAAAAGGTTTCTCATTAGAAACAGTGCAAGTGAGAATCATTGGAACAAAATCTTTAAACCACTGAATTTTAAAAAAAATTAGAATACACTTATTATACATTATATAACATCTCCAGACTAATAAATGGAATACCCCCCGTATTACATGATCTACTCTACCTACCCCTAACTAACATCTCTGAATCATTCTCATCCTATTACCCTGTTTAACTTTTCTATTGGTTTACCCTTTCTGTATGATAACCGCACTATGACCCAAGGGCTATGGACTGGATTTTGTCCCCCTGAATTCATATGTTGAAGCCCTAATCCCCAATGTGACTCTATCGGGAGATGAGATCTTTAGGAGGTAATTAAGGTTAAATGAGGTCATAGGGGTGGGACCCTAATTCAGTAAGACTGTGACCCTGTAAGAGGAGGAAGAGTGAGGGATTCCACCTGAGGACACAGAAGGCAGCCATCTGCAAGCAAGGAAGAGAGTTCTCACCACAAACTGACCATTCCAGAACCCCTATCTTGGACTCCCAGCCTCCAGAACTGTGAGAAATAAATGTCTGTTGTTTAAGCCATCATCCGATTTGCTATAGTTTGTCATGAGAGCATGAGCTAACACAGATTTTTACCCCAGTTTGGTGCTGCTCTGCCTCCTCATAGTTCACTAGGCTGCCAGGCAGCCAGGCTGAGAGTATTTTGCTTCATCCAACAGCTTCTGGCCATGTCGTCCAAGGCAGGTAGTGACTCCCAGGCATTCCCATTGAGTCACCATGGGAATGACTTCCACGTCAGCTAGGCCTAGCTTCAGCTCCTGCTTCTGATAGTCTGCCAGCTTCACTTCCTTATCAGGACATAAAAGGACTCTCCAGCTTCTCTCTGAGTGGTGATAACTGTGAAAAGGAGAGTGCAATACCCAGAAAACCTACCCAGGGGGTCTTCAGACCTCATCTAGAATATGGGCTTAGGCAGGTCACTTCATTCTTATATGCTTCATTTTCCTTACCTGTACAAGGGGTTTATGACTCCTTCCTGATAAAGACTGAAGAGATGATGTACAGGAGATACTCAGCTCAGAACCTATCCTGGGAACTGTTCCACAAATTGTTGCTGTGCTACTTTCTTCCAGGAGGGGCTGGAGACCCAGCCCTGGGGTCACACTGCCATAGGCCCTGTTTGTCCCTAAACCTGGTTCTGTGTATGCTGCTCAGCAGTTGTTCCCAGCACCTACCCACGATAACTTTGCAGAGTGACAAATGGTATAGCCCCAGTATGGCTTCAGCCACTTCTCCTTCTCTCTAAAACATTTTTTGTCACCCACCCAGCAGACTCTGAGCTGTGTTTTGTGACATTATTCATTCTACCTGGTAATTTGGGGAGAAGAGAGCACCCAATGCAACCAATGATGCCCCCACAGTTGCTAATAGGAGCCACCATTTGAGTCCCACAGTACTCGCCTGGCCCCAGGGACTCCAAAAGCTGCTGGAGCACTGTCTGCCAGGCCAGGATCCATGCTGAAGGCTCCAAGGGCAAAATAGAGCTCAGCACAGTCACATTGGGGTCCTGGAGGCTTACAGCATTAATAGTCTATAGTTCATTCATTAGCAGCAAATCAAGTGAAATGGGAAAATATACACCATGTTGGAGGCTGCAGGGCTGCTGAGAGGTGGCTTTTCTGCTTCATGGCAGCTTAATGATTAGTTCTCAGCCACTAGCAGCCCCAGCTGACAAGCAGTGCCTGCAAGCTGTAGGCTTTCTGCATGTGATAACTGAACAAAGCTAGAACTCATTCAAGATATTAACATGGGCTGGCTACCATGGATCTTCTGGGTTTGTCAGACCCCCAAATCAAGCCCTCTCCAGGTACATCCTGAGGGTGTTCATTGGTCACTTACTGCCCTCTGCACAGATCTGGAAGTAGATCTTTTCAGATGCAGAATCCAAGGCTACTGGGGTCCTGGCAAGGATTTAATATATAAACTAAACTGATTCTGAAATGCTAACCTAGGTCTTTATTGCAACAAGTCAGCCTGTAGCATTCTAAAGTAGGAAGATATCTGAAGTGAAAAGCATTTTTAATTTTAAGTATTTTTAATCAATTCATTTCAAGTTGTTATTGGATATAAGGTTAAAAGTTCTTTGTTAATATTCTTCCTGGTCATAATCATTAGTCAGGAATCTCTGTCTACAAGTGACAGTAGCACAGGTCAAGCTGAGTGAAACCCCAGAGGAGACTGTGACGTCCTGCAGAACTACATGAAGGGAAGAGCAAGTGGCCTTCTAGAGCCAGAATTTGAAACAACCTCAGAATTTGGCTTTTTGCCCCTGCATGTTGGCTTCCTTGTCTCAGACTGACCTCCCCCAGGTAGAAGTCATGGGAAGCCCCAGGCTCATGTACCTCATCACTTGGTATTTAGATAGCAGAAGGGCCTTTCTTTCCTAGTGCCACTTTGAAAATTTCCTGGGGAAGAATTCAGAAAGGCCTTGTTCCTGTAATGAGACCATCCACTTAGACCATTAACATGACCGTGTCTCAGTCTCACTAGATCCCCAAGAATTTCGGCTCCTCCTCCAATTCCTGAATTTGACCAAACCCCTGTGCCACAGGTGGTAGGATCTGGCTTCCCAAGCAACTGCTAAAGAGACTGCACAATACAAGGCAGAAGAGCAGAGGCCTAATTCTCTGTGACTAGGAAGGAGTCAAAGAAAATGAACTCCCTTTTCTTGCCTCCAATGGACTGTCCTGAGATCCAGTTTCTCCAAATAGCCCATCCAGAGACATCCTGCATGGTCACTAGCCTCAAGCAGTGGCTAGCACTGAATGCATAATCCTGCATGGTTCCCCATCTTCCCCACCTCAGCTACCTCACCTTTCACTCTCATTACCCTGGGATGGTACCTCCCACATACAACATTAACACTTAATCTTTGCCTCAGGCTCTGATCCCTTAGTGGGCAGGGAATACCAGAATAACAAGAATGATGAAAATCATGAACATGGGTCTTTTATTATATCAAACATCCTCAAATCCATGGGAACAAAAAACTCAGGCTTATATAGAGTTTCCAACAGATTTCTGTCCCAAAATTAGAATTCCATGAGACTAAATTTAGAAGTTAAAAGTAAATTTAATTGGAAAGGTGGTGAAAAGTACAAATTTTCAGGTATAAGCTAAATAAGAACAAAGAATGTAATGTACATGATAACTACAGTGAACACTGCTATGCTATATAAGAACATTGTTAAAAGAGTAGATACTAAGAGTTCTTAGCACAAAAAGAATTTTTTTTCTTTTTATGTGTCTATATGAGATGATGTAACTAAACCTATTGTGGCAATCATGTCACAATATATATAAATCAAACCACCATGCTGTTCACCCTAAACTTACGTAGTGACGTATGTCAATTATTTCTCAATAAAACTGGGAAAAAGCCTAAATTCATTTAAGTGTGCTGAAAAGACTTGCTATTCAGAATTGTACTCAGAAAGGATTTAGGGGCTTCTGGTTAAATATGGCAGATTGAATAAACACATTTACCACCTCTCCCTCCTGAAACCCCCATAAAAGGATAGTAAAATGAGGGAAAAAGGTATAAACCTACCCTTTAGGAGACATGAAACTGGAGAGGGGATGATGGTAGATGAGAGATTGCAGAATATTTTGGGACACTTGCTGTAGCAGAGCAGAGACAGCTGCAATTTAAGGGAATGCAGAGAAAACAACGGGCAATATAAATGATAGTGGAAGGCTAGGATGAGGCACAGCACTGAAAACACACACTGATTAAAAGTACAAAAACACCCCCTCCCCAAACCTCTCTTTTTCCTGCAATTGCCAAGAAACTCCTCTTCCCTTTCACTTCTCTGTAGGAGACTAGAGGATTTTTTTCTGCAAAACTTGAACTGGACAGACTCCAGATGTGGGGACACCAGATCCAGCAGGGAAAAAATGTGAGGTGTGGGGCTAAAAGGAGAAGGAATTAGATGAAAGTCCCAATACTGACTGGTAGAGTCCCTAATCCCATTCCCTTGTCCTATCTGCAGAATGGCAGTGGCACTGAAAGGTAAAATGAAGGAAATTTCACTTAAAAAGTGAACAAAGGCCTCTATATGACTAATAGAAATTCCAAAAAAAGATAGTGGGGAAAATGGAGTGAAGGAGTCTTTTAAAGGTACAAAGAATAAACAAATTCCCAGAAGGGAAAGACATCAATCTCCGGACAGAAAAATCCACAATAAATGACGAACATCCCAAAACTCTCATGAATTTCCAGAACACCAGGGCTAGTGAGAAACCCCTAAAAGCTTCCAGTGAGTAAAGCATGTCATTATAAAAAGAGCTAGAATCAAAATAGCTTCAGGTTTTCTAATAGCAACTTCAGAACCTAAGAGATAATGGAGTAATGTCTTCAAACTTCTGAAAGGAAATAATTTTACAAGCACTCATCAAGTAAGTACCAAAGGAATACTACTATTGCTGCTCACAAATGAAGGAGGAATGGTATGATTGGAATGTCACCATTCTGCAACTCATAGGTCCTTGCTTTTCATAACTTTGAATATTTTCTTGTCAGTCCCTTCTGGCCTGAAAAGTTTCTGTTGAGAAATTAGCTTTTCTCTTGTTACTTTTAAGATTTTCTCTTTATCTTTAACCTTTTTGCATTTAATTATGAGTGTCTTGGTGTGGGCCTCTTTGGGTTCATCTTGTTTGGGACTCTGCACTTCCTGGACTTGTATGTCTATTTTCTTTACCAGGTGAGGGAAGTTTTTTATCATTATCTTTTTAAAACAGGTTTTACTATCTTGCTCTCTCTTTCCTCCTTCTGACACAATTGTTAGTATGCTTGAAGTTGTAACAGAAGCTCCCTACACTATCTTCATTATTATGGATTTTTTTCTTTTTGCTGTTCTGATTGGGTGTCTTTTGCTTCCTTATATTCCAAATCTCTGATTTTATCCTTGGCTGCATCTACTCCACTGTTGATTCCCTGTAAATTATTCTTGATTCCAGTTAGTATATTCTTCATTTCTGAATGGTTATTCTTTATGATTTCTACCTCAGATTTCTGTCCCAAAATTAGAATTCCATAAGACTAAATTTAGAAGTTAAAAGTAAATTTAATTGGAAAGGTGGTGAAAAGTACAAATTTTCAGGTATAAGCTAAATAAGAACAAAGAATGTAATGTACATGATAACTACAGTGAACACTGCTATGCTATATAAGAACATTGTTAAAAGATAATAAAATAAAATAAAATTTTTATTTTCTATCTCTTTGTTGAAGTTTTTACTAAGTTCATTGAGCATAGTTATAGCCAGTGTTTTGAAATGTGCATCTAGAATATTTCTTGTCTCCACTTTGTTTAGTATTTTTTCTGGAGTTTCTTTCTGTTCTTTGGGACATGTTTCTTTGTCTTTTCATTTTGGCTGCCTCCCTGTGTTTGTATCTATGTATTTATTAAGTAGAGCTGTTGTGTTTTCTGAGCTGAGTAGTATAGACTACTATAGTAGGTGTCCTGTAGGGTCCAGTGGCACAGCCTCCCCAATTACCCAGGCTGACCACTCCAGGTGTGCCCCCACTCCATGTGGGCTGTTACACCCTTCTCTTACAGTTGAGCTTTGATTGCTGTTGGCATGTCAGAGGGAATGATTTACCCTCAGGTTGATCAGCTACAAGGACTGGTTATGACTACCAACCACCATGGAGGACCAGTTGTGCAGGGACCCACCAAAGAGAGCAAGACTTACTTCAGTGGAACTCTGGTGCCTGCTGAGTCCTCCCCTTGAGTGTTTCACCTTTGAATGTGGTTTGGTGGTGCTTTAGTGTGGTCTGAAACTGTCCACCAAGTGTGCTGGCTCTGGGGCCTCCCTAGAGGTGAAGGCCAAGGTCAGCTGCCACCTGTATTCTGCTTGGGACCACTCAGCATGAGGTACAAAGTGACCTGAAGATGGTTGCAACTTGTGGTGGGCTTGGAGGTGCCCAGGAGAGGCCAAGCTTCAAATCAAGGCCAGCTGCTGCTAGTGCTGGGCCTAGGACAACCTACTGAGAGATATGGAGCACCCTAAGGCCTGATGCTGCTTGTTTGAGAGATTTGGGGAAAGTCCAAAACATGAGTCAAGACACACTTTTGGTATGGAAAAGCCACTGGAAACAGATTGGGTGGGGCAAGGTCTCAAGGATGCATCAAGGTGGGGCAAACAGTGTGAGCTGGGTTGATGGAGACTCAAATATGGCACTTGCCTGCAGGCTCTGTGGTGTGAGGGTCTCAGAAAAGGAAGAGTTCACCTCTGCCAGCACTTTTGTCTGGCAGAAAGCTGCCCCCCAGCTCTTGCCCTGTTGCCAAAAAATTTAGTTCCTCCCTGAATGTCCCTGATGCATTTCAAGTTTCTGCCTCAGCACTGGAACTTAGAGAGAGTGAGTCTGAGTAAGTCCATACATGGGCCCTTTAAAAGGAACTACTTGGGATTCCAGAGGCCCTTCGTCTCACTCAGGTACAATCCCTGCTGGTTTTTACAGCCACAAGTTATGGAGACTTCTCTTTCTGGCACTGGAGCCTTGGGGTGGGGTGCCTGGTGTGAAGCTGGGATCCCTTGCTCCTCAGGGAGTACCGCATAGCTGAGATATCCCAATTTTACCTCACACACATGGGTGTGAGACCAGCTTGCTCTGTGTCTCTGTCCATCCTACCAGTCTCCATTTGGCTTATTCTTTATATCCCTAGTTGTAAAACTTCCTTTGAGGTATATTTCAGGTGGTTCTGAATAATGGTTGTTCTGTAGCTTAGTTGTAATTTTGATGTGCTTGTGGGAGGATTCCTGTACCACATTTACTTATACCACCATCTTGACCACAAGTCCTCTATTTGCATTATTTCATTTAGCATAATGCACTCAAGCATATTTTTAAATTATTTAAAAAATATTTTTACTGGGATGGAAGTAAAAGGCAGAAAACTATACTTAAAACAACAATTAAAATAATAAATAATAAAAATATTTTAAACACTTTAAAACATATTTTAAAATTCTGCTAATAATAAAATTATTTTTTAATAAAGCTATTTTTAAGATGTAACCCAAGTTGTAACCTCAGATGGAGTAAGACAGGGATTCAGATACTGGAGAATAGTGCAGGAAGTCCTGGTAGACCCAGAGGACAACCAGGCCAGGCCAGACAGGAGCACAGAAGGCAATAAGAGTAAGGAATCCTGGGGGGGAAATTAGTTATTTTGATTATTTGATATGTTTATGTGGAGAATAACATTAAGTGGTATTTTACAGAATTGCTGGACCATTTTGAAAAAAATGTACTAATACATTAAAACTAAGGGCCATAAACAGGGCAGTTATTAATTCTAAGAAAAGCAAAAAGTTATACAAGAAAGAAATGTGGTTAATTTTGCATTGACAAAATAATATAAACAGAAATACTAATTTAACCAAAAGTTGCAATATAAACTCTTTGGGAAGTTCAGGATTGGGAGAAACGGGGGTTTGTGTTTAAAAATATAAATTCTTACTTTCTATAACAAGAAGTGAATCAATACACCTGAAATTAGTAAATAAGAATATATATCTTGTCTATAAGCAATCTCACTTATATCAGTTGTTACTTGAAAAAATAAGCTAATAGTCTCAGAATTATTTAGGATCATTATTTCCAAGGAGGAGAAACCAACCAAAGCTAGATTTAAGCTGAAAAGCAGAATTCATTTTAAATATTTATAGTTGTTTCTCAAAGGGCAGAGATATAGCTGGGCCTTGGGCAGGGATTGCAGTCAGGAAGGACAAGGTAGCTAGAAACCAAGCAGCAGTTCTTTCTCTCTGCAGATTGGCTTTCTCAGTTTGCCCCTCAATTCCCACAGAAATTAACCAGCTGCATCTCAGTGCCAAATCCAGATTTCCTGGAGAGTGACTAACTGATATGGCTTGGTATGCCAGTTTCAAACCATGACTACAAATTAGTTTGCATTCCTTCTATAGAGAAAGTGGCATCTATGTCCCTGTCTGAGCAACTTGTGATGGGTTTGATCAGTGAGATATGGTAGAAGTGAGGCCATATGATATGATGAGCTGTAGAAGGTCACACAGTTCCTAGCTTGTTTTCTGGAACATTCACTCTTGGAGTCCTGATCTGTTGTATAAGAAGTCCAACCATCCTGAAGCTGCCATTTGGTGAGGAATTCCCAGCTATGGGGAAAGACCATGTAGACACTCTAGCAAAAGTTCCAGCTGAGCTAAGCCTTCAAGTCATCCCAGCCCAGATGCCAAACATGTAAGAAGAAAACCTTCAGATGATTCCAGCCCCAGTCACTTCAGTGGCTGCCAGACATTCATCTTCCCACCTGCAGTCAGGAAGCAGAGCCAGGCCATGCAAACACAATAAAATTGCTGCTGCTCCATGCCATTAAGTTTGCGATGGTTGTTGTACATCAGTACATAACTGTAAACTGACAGTCAACTGATCAGATGACTTTCCCTGCATCATGGAATCATGAAGTCATAGCATGACTGCTGGAGACTTACTCCACAAGGAGGTAGGGATGGCAAGGAGTAGAGCATATTCCAGCAATCTATAGCTTGGCAAACAACCCTCAAGTTGTCTACTACATTGTCTACCCTGGTTTCCTAGTGGCCTGTTGCCTACCTAAGCAGAGGGAAGTTCATGTGGATTCAAAACTCTTGATCTCTTGTATTTAAGCCCACTTCTTAGTTCTTACTGTCTCCCACAGTACACCAATGAAAAGGAGGGAAGAATGAGGAGGTGTATTTGCCTTCCCTCAATTTAATGGTGTCATTAATGCCCTTCCCTCCCAGCCTCAAAAAGGTCTTCCTGCAGAAATAGCTGCCAAGAAATGAAAAATATCCTCAGAGCTCTGGCATCTTCCCTCTGTGGCCTCTCAAGTACAGAGGAGATCATTAGAGTGTCCTCATGTTGCCTAGAAACCTGTGAATGCTGTTTGCTATCATATCATTAATATGATATGAAAGTGTTTCATAAGAAACATTCATCTTGCACTAATGAAAATCAAATTTGCTAATATGACACAAAATCTGTTCTTCCTGTGACTTTCTATACTTAAGTAACTTATTTATTGAATTAGACTGTGAGTATTTTAAGTCTTGAGACTGTTAAAATATCATAATAATGACTTTGCTTTCAATAATATCAGATGGCTGTTAATAATATGATTACCAGCTACAATGGGTGATCACCATCTCAGAAGAAGCCCCCTCTCTTCAGGTCCAGCCCCAATGCAAGTTAAGTATCTGCCACCCAAAATCTTATCACTGAAACCTCAGCTAGGAGAGGATTCTGGTTTGAGTTGGTATACTTTCCAGATTATCCATGTGTTTCTTTAAAGCTCAGAGACAGAGAACTGATGAAATGCCTGTCACCTAAAGAAGGTTCCAGTGAATAAATGGATTGTGTATCATCTAAGTGTGAAAGGAACTACCAGAGGTGGTTCAGTCATCCTCTTCTTTCTAAAAAAAAGGGGGTAACAAAAGACCTTATGTATTCAATATATCATGCACTAAAAAGAGGATAAGAAATGCAGATAGTTTCCTACTTTAAAGTACAATTTATTTCTGAAAACAAGTATGAAATTCAAATGTACAAAAGCCAAATAATACTTCTAGTTCAAGATGGCAACATAGGAAGATCCTGAACTCACCTCTCCCACAGACATGCTGAGTGTAGACTACATATGGAACAGTTTCTTCTTTAAATAACATAAAGATTAGTTAAGTAACAATTACACATCTGGCAAATGAGAAGAAAATCATATTGATGCAGGGAGGAGAAGCTGGGACATAGTCTTGACATAACTGCTCCCTGCCCAGCATGGCATTACACAACCAGGAAGGAACTCAAAAACATGAGCTTCCCTCTGAGGAGTGAGGGGTTTGAACCCCACACAGGACATCCCAACTTTTAAGACATTCTCTTGAGAGGTGAGCCTTCAAAACATCTAACTTTGAAAACCTACATAGTTCACTTGCTGAGACGCACAAGACTAGTAATCTGAGAAACTGCTCTAAAGGGCCCACACCCTGCTATTTGCCTGCCCTAAGGCCCAATTCAGAGGCAGCCAATTGAACCCAGACTTAAAGTGAAGGAGGCTCACCTTCTTCTATTAAAGTGTTGGCCTGAGGGGCAGACATTTAATTTAACGTATACATCTAAGAACCTGCTGGAACACTCTCTAGTGATGGAGACAGGCAGGTGACTTTGCCACCTTTGAGAAGACTAGTATCTCCTGGAAGGGAGCTTTCATATGCATCTGGTACCTTGATTTTTGTGGCTACCACCTAGGTAATGCCTGTCATTCACCTGGCCCTGGAGGCCAGGGCACCTTGCATTCCTGGTCCCATGATACTATAATAATCTGTGACACTCAGAGAAAAGCTTATACTCTTGTCTGGTGCACCAGTTTCTATGACTGCTGCCAGGAGACACCTCTACATCACCTGGCTTTGGTGGCAAATAGGGCGTGCATCCACAAAACTTTAACCAATGGAAAAAGAGGTCTTTAACAGCTACCATGCCAAGGTCATAGCAAGAGGCAGCAGACCCAGGGGCTCAGTCTTTATTACAAAGCTATAGTAATTAAAACAGTATGGTAGTGGCATAAAACATTGACCTTAATAGGTCAATGGAACAAAATAAAGATCCTAGAAATAAACCCACATATATGTGGTCAATTAATTTAAAACAAAGGAGCCAAGAATATACAATAGGGAAAGGACCATCTCTTCAATAAATGGCAGTAGTAAATTGGACAGCCACATGAAACAGAATGAAACTGAACCTTGACTGGTGTGGCTCAGTGGGTTGGGCATCATCCCACAGACTGGAAGGTTGCCAGTTCAATTCTCATTCAGGGCACATGCTTGGGTTGTGGGCCAGGTCCCCAGCTGGGGGCATGCCAGAGGCAATCGATTGATTTTTCTCTCCCTCTCTTTCTCTCCCTCTCTTTCTCATTCCCTTCCCCTCTCTCTAAAAATAAATCAATAAAGTCTTTTAAAAAAGAATGAAACTGGACCACTATCTTATACCATACACAAAAATTAATTCAAAATGGATTAAAAATTTGAATGTAAGACCTGAAATCTGAAAACTGGAGGAAAATATAGGTGGTGAGCTCCTTGGCAAGACTTGGCCATTTTTTGAATTTGATACCAAAAGCACAAACAACAAAAGCAAAAATAAGTAGGACTACATCAAACTAAAAATCTTCTACCCAGCAAAAGAAACAACAAAATGAAAAGGCAAGCTACTAAGTGGGAGAAAATAATTATAAATAATATATCTGATAAAGGGCTAAAATCCAAAATATATGAAGAATGGATACAGCTCAATAAACTAAAAAATGGGCAGAGAATCTGGGTAGACATTTTCCCAAAGATGATATACATATGGCCAATGACTACATGAAAAAATGATCAACACCATTAATCATCAGGAAAATACAAATATAAACCACAATATGATACTACCTCACATCCATTAGAATGGCTATTATCAAAAAGATAATAAATAAGTGTTGAAAAGGAAACTGAAAACAGCATAGATGCTTTTCAAAAAAGTAAAACTAAAATTACTAAACAACCCAGCAATTCCACTTCTGGGTATTTATCTGAAGAAAACAAAAGCACTAATTCAAAAAGATATATGCACCTCCCATGTTTATTGCAGCATTTTTATCAATAGCCAAGATATGGAAGCTACTTAGGTGTCCATTGATAGATGAATGGAATATATATATACACACACATAATATATAAACACACACATATGTGTGTATATATATATAATGTATGTGTATGTATATATGTGTTTATGTGTGTGTGTGTATATATATAGTGGAATATTACTCAAACATAAAAAAGAATGAAATCTTGCTATTTGTACAACATGAATGGACCTAGAGGACATTATGCTAAGTGAAATAAGTCAGACATAAAAAAGAAAAATACCATATGATTGTATTTATATGTGGAATCTTAAAATAACAAGACAAACACATAAATAAAATAAAATACAGAGACAGACTTATAGAGACAGAATAAACTGATGGTTGCCAGAGGGGAGGCATGAAGGGATGGATAAAAACACATAAAAGGGAATAAGAGGTGCAAACCTCCAGTTATTAAAAAAATATATAAATCATGGTGGCGTAATGTACAGCATAGGGAAAATAGTCAATATTATTGCAATAACTTCATATGGTGACAGATGGTCACTAGACTTACTGTTGTGATCACAACATAAGGAATATAAATGTCAATAAGGAATGTTGTACACCTGAAATTAATATAATATGGTACGTCAACTATGATAAACTAAATTTCAAAAAAATTGAAATAGAACTACCATGTGGTCCAGGAATGCCACTTCTGGAATTTTTACTTCAAAATAATTTCAAACTTCCAAAAAGGTAACACAAATGGAACAAAGAATGGCTGTATACCCTTCACTTAGAAATCCAAACATTAACATTTTATTGTACTTGCTTTATTCTTACCCTCTTCTCTTTCTTTACACACATACATACAAACACACACTCACTTACTTTATGAAGAGAAAGAACATAACATTTTCCTAATGTTTAAAAGTAAATTACAGAGCCCTGGCTGGTGTGGCTCAGTGGATTGAGTGCTGGCCTGTGAATCAAGGGATCTCTGGTTTAATTCTTAGGGCACATGCCTGGGTTGCAGGCTGGATCCCCCATGGTGGGGGGCACGAGGGAGGCAACCACACATTGATGTTTCTCTCCTCTTTCTCTCTCCCTTTCCCTCTCTAAAATAGATAAATAAAAAAAATTTTAAGTAAATTGCAGAAATGAGCTGGATGTGACTAAGGGGAGGGGGAAGCCAAGATGAAGGTGTAGATAGAAAGGCTTCACTTCCTCACACAACCAAAAGGATAACAACCAATTTATAAACAAAATACAAGCAGAACTACCAGAAAATCAAACTGCACAGAAGTCCAACAACAAAAAATTAAAGAAGAAACATTCATGCAGACTGGTAGAAGGAGAAGAGACAGGCAGCTGTGGCAGAAAGGACACGAAGCAAGGCAGTTGACCAGGCAGGCAAGGCTGCAGCAAGTGGTAGGGATTTGCCATATTTGGGTATGGATAAGCCAGGAAGAACAACTGGGAAACAAGAAAAACTGCACAACCCAGGGTTCCAGTGTAGGAAACTAAAACCTCAAAACCTCCAGCTCTAAAAACCTGTGGGGGTTGTGGGGATGAGAGAAACTCTCAGCCTCACAGGAGACTCCACTGGAGAGACCCACAGGGTCCTAGGACATACACAAACCCATCCACCTGGGAATCAGCACTTGAAAGGGCATAATCCACTTGTGGGAAGCAAGGGAAGTGACAGAAAGTGGGGCAAGAGACAAGCAAGCGGCGTTGTTCCCTCTCTGACCCCTCCCTGACGTGCAGTGCACCACAAAGCAGTAAATGGGTTGCCCCACCTTGGTGAATACCTAAGGCTCCACCCCTTACAATGTAACAGGTATGACAAGACAAAGAAATATGCCCAAAATGAAAAAACAGATCAAAACTCCAGAAAAACAACTAAGCAATGAGAAGATAGACAACTTACCAGAGGCACAGTTCAAAACACTGGTAATCAGGATGCTCACAGAAATGATTGAGTTGTCACTAAATGAATGAAGAAATGAAGGCTATATAAAGTGAAATGAAAGAAAATATATGGGGAACCAACAGTGATGGGAAGAAAACCAGGACTCAAATGAATGATTTGGAACAAAAGGAAGAAATAAATATTCAACTGGAACAAAATGAAGAAGCAAGAATTCAAAAAATGAGGAGAGGGTTAGGAACCTCTGGGACAACTTTAAAAATTCCAGCATCTGAATCACAGAGGTGCCAGAAGTAGAAGAGGGAGAGCAAGAAATTGAAAACTTATTTGAAAAAATAATGAAGGAAAACTTCACAATCTGGCAAAGGAAATAGACATGCAACCCCAGGAAACTCAGAGAGTCTCATAGAAGTTGGATCCCAGAAGAAACACACCAAGACACATCATAATTAAGTTGTCCAAGATTAAAGATAAGGAGAGAATCTTAAAAGCAGCAAGACAAAAGGAGACAGTTTCCTACAAAGGAGTGCCCATAAGACTATCAGCTGATTTCTCAAAAGAAACTTTGCAAGCAAGAAGGGACTGGAAAAAAGTATTCAAAATCATGAAAGATGAGGACCTACATCCAAGAGTACTCTACCCAGCAAAGCTGTCATTTAGATTGGAAGGGCAGATAAAGTGCTTCCCAGATAAGGTCAAGTTAAAGGAGTTCATCATCACTAAGCCCTTCTTATATAAAATGTTAAAGGGACTTATCTAAGAAAAAGAAGATCAAGACTATGAACAGTAAAATGACAACAAACTCACAACTATCAACAACTGAACCTAAAAAAAACAAAACCTAAGCAAACAACTAGAACAGAAACAGAATTTAAAAAATGGAGGTCACAGGGAGGATTATCAGTGGGAAGAGAGATGGGGCGAATGGGGGGAAAAGTACAGGGAATAAGAACTATAAATGGTAGGTACAAAATAGATAGGGGGAGGTTAAGAATAATACAGGAAGTGGAGAAGCTGAAGATTTTATATATATATATATATATATATATATATATATATATATATATATATAACTCATGGACATGAACTAAGTGGATGTGGGAATGCTGGAGGGTGTGGGGGGTGCAGGGTGGAGGGATATTAAAGGAGAGAAAAAAACTGGGACAACTGTAATAGTATAACCAATAAAATATACTTTTTAATATTTTTTTAGATTTTATTTATTTATTTTTAGAGAGGGAAGGGAGGGAGACACAGAGAGAGAGAGAGAAACATCAATGTGCGGTTGCTGGGGGTTATGGCCTGCAACCCAGGCATGTACCCTGGCTGGGAATCGAACCTGGGACACTTTGGTTCCCAGCCCGTGCTCAATCCGCTGAGCTACGCCAGCCAGGGTGTAATAAAATATACTTTTTAAAAAAGGAAATGGCATCCTTAAATAGTTCAGTAGTAGTTCCTAAAAATAATGACATTCTTGCACAGCCATAGTATAATTGTCAAAATCTTAAAATGACACTATGCAAATTTATATTCACATTTTGGTAATTGTCCTGTTGATGTCCCATGTTCTGGTTCAAAATCCATCTAAGATCTGACATTGCAATTATTTGTATTGTTTCCTTAATCATCTCTAGACTGGAATCATTCCTCAGCCTCTACTTTCACGAGCTTTCACTTGTGAAAAATACAGGCCTGTTATGTTATGGAATGTCTACTAGTTTGGGTTTGTCTGATGGTTCCTTACTACTCATTTCAGGTTATACCTTCTTGGCAGGAACCACAGGAATGCTATTGTGTTCCTCTCAGTGCATGATATTAGGAGGTACATGGTGTAAATTTGTCCTTTGACTAGTGGTGTTAATGTGGTCACTTGGTTAGAGTAGAGACTTTAGGTTTCTCTACTGGAAATGTACTATTTTTACCTTCAATCAATTAGTGATATTTTGAGACTATGTAAATATACTATTTTTCATCATTCTTTTTTCACTAATTTTAGCATCCATAAACAGTTCTTGCCTGAAACAATTGTTATTGTGCTGTTTGCCAAAGGGTGATTTTCTAACTCTATCATTTATGCTACATGTATTACTTAATTTTTGACTATGAGGAAGAGTTGTCCCCTCTTTTTCATCTATTTATTTATTCACTTATCTGTAGCAATGTGGACTTACAAATTCTTATACTATTCCATGTGTTATAATCTATTACCCTCATTATTGTGTTTTTGGGAATTAAGACCTAGAAATATGTTGGTTGAATTTTAATACTTGATTTTTGAAAACTACAAACCTGAAAACATAAAAGTGACAAAGAAAGAGAAGGAACAGTTTGTAGTTTGTTATTTTATCTGCAAAAGCTCAGTAAAAAAGCAAAAAGCACATTAATTAGAAAAGCCTATTATGAAACAGAATTGTTTCATTTATTGGTTAATTATTGTAAATAAACATGTTAAACATGCTGAATGTATTCTGTACAAGTAAACGATATTTCTACTAAACACTCTTCCAAAGTGTAAAGAGCACTTAATTTCACCAGAGGAATATTGAAGCAGCAAAATATCTTGTTTTCTGGGGTTTACTAGTTCCTGTGGCCTCGGTCTCATAAAAGATGATCACACCTGGTTCCTTTGTCCCCCTCCCCCTGGATTTGTGGGGATTTAATGTGCATATATAGAGACACTTTTTTCTTTTCTTTCAGAAAATGGATAGGAAATGGCCATGGCTGCGAGCATGGCTGAGTGGCTGAGTGGCCTAATGCTAGCCAGTGCTCTGGCAGCCTAATTAAAGAAAAATGGCTGTGCTTTCTATGAAGAGAAACGCAGAATAAGAGGAGAGGGACACAGGAAGAGAAGCTGAAGAGCTTACCTTTATCTACAAAATTAAATGCCAACCCGCTTCATTCTAAGACCTGAATTTATATAACAAATCAATGTAAATAGCTGGACACCTTCCAGGGCTCTAGATTTATCGTACAAATTCAATTAATGTAGTCCCTAATAAGCCAGCAATGTGCAAGGAAATACCGCAGATGAAATAAAAGTGCAGATACATGAGCAGACTCAACCCTGTGCTCCCACACAGGATCCAGGCATCACTGTAAGGGGCCACCGAGGGCTTGGTGGATGTTGTTGCGACTGTGCTTTAATTGCTAAACTTACATAGATACACAACTCTTGAGGATATAAAAATTACACTCTTTCCATAGGAAGACTGGTTTGCTCTGGCAAGCCAGGCCAGAAGTCAAGCCAGGCCCAGGAGGCGCTCACACACCTCAGCCTCTGCCGGTTCCTATGCCCAAGTGAGCCAACCGGTTGGTGTAATTGCCTCACTAGACGAAATAAGCAAGCAGAAGAACTTCATTGATACTTTCAATTTAACTATTCCTATGTAATTTTTATTGATTTCCACATAACTCTTTAGTGCACGACAACTCCGTGAAGGCTTGTTATGCAGTCTCTCTTACTTTCATTGCAGCTAAAATTAATTGCTGCTATAAAACTGCAGCTAAATTGGTTTACGCAGACATCCTTGAATGTAGGAAAAGCATTTGCTGAGGAGGAAAATTGCAGTTATACCAAAGAAAGTGTTGATTTAAAAGGCAAACAAAAAGTGTTTAATAATATATTTAGTCTCTAATTCATACCAGAAAGAAATTGAGGCAGCTTATGCAAGTATATACAGTATGATAATTGAGAAAATCAACAATAACAATAATATTCATAATAACACAATACAAATTGAGCCCTTCTCCCATGCCAAACCTTGTTCCTGGACAGTCTCTTCGCATGCTGGGAGTAACTCTGAGGTGAGAACCATCCTTATCTCCACTCTACAGCTCTGAAGATGGAGTCTGACAGTGGTTGAAGCTACCTAGTTCAATATTACATAACCTAACAAGTGGCAGTGCTAGAAAAAAGAAAAAGTCATCAATAAAAAGGAAATTAAGGCAGGACAGCAACATGAAGCTGAACTGAGCTGAGGTGGAGAGACCATGTGTTCAAACACAAGTCTTTATTTAGTAAATTCACACAGTTTGAGTTCCTTCAAGGTCAAAGCAAGGAGGATAATTTTATCATTGGCTAGATCTGTAAGGTTCATAAGATAAATGTATTCTGTTTTCTAAGGTGAAGCACAGTTTTTCCTGGGCTATGCCTAGGATTCAGAAAAACAAATGCAGAGAAGACAGATGATTCTCTAAGAATAGTGTTTCTGAAATCCAGAATGCTGGTGGCAGTGTGGGGAGGCAGTCTGTGCTCCATCCCCAGCATGAGCTGGGTGCTGACACCAAATCAGGACAACTGTGGTCTGGGATTCTGAGTCCTCACAGACACAGTGAGCCTGAAAAAAGCTTGTGCTTAGAGAAAGCACGGCCTCCCCACTTCAGGGTGATGATGCCAAAGCCTGGGCACTGCTGGGGGGTCTCCCTCCAGAGACAGTTCTGGGTGTGTCCAGCTCACAGACAAATAAACAGGCCCGTCCTGGTGGTCTCCAGCATACAACAGCCTCCTTTTCTGCAGAGAAAACCATTCCAGGGAGTGTCTCTGGCATCTCTGCGGCAGAACAGGGCTCCTCCCAGTGCTGAGGCAGGTGGTAGGGGTGGGGCAACACCTGGCTCTAAGCAGTGTAAGCTTCCAGGTTCCTGGTACACCATGGTAACTGGACAGAGGCCGCCTCTGTAAATCCGTGGGCTGACCAACAGCAAGAGAGAGGCTGTTTTCAAGCCATTCAGAAGATGGTGACTTCTGCCAGAGATTAAAAGTTTTGTTTTCGTGCTAGTGAGCAGCAAACATCCATTGTCTGTTTAGGCCACTTCTAGATTGTGACAACAAAACTATAGCCGCATTTTATTCAGAGGATACTTGTTTTTCTGTCATCTAGCTCTTTAGCAGATGGCAATTACAAATGTTTATCAAATAACTAGGTAGTTCTGCTTTGGAAATCATTCATCTTTCTTGATCTGCCTTAAAGCAATAACTTGAGTAGATAGAGATTCTGGCCAACTCAAGGTAGACAGGAAATATTTATAATTAAACTTCCATTTCAGTCTTCAAGGTTGCTTTGTCACAGCATGTCACAGGGCTGCATCTGCTGAACTAACATGTGGCATCATCGAGTAGATTCCATTGCCCCAGAAGCATGTAATTTAATTTTCAAACAAACCTAGGGTTAACTGGAAATACTTACTGGTTCTTATTCTCATTTTTGAAAATTGTATTGAAATGCACGAATACACTTCCTTTCAGAATAAAATGACCAAAATATAACCTTACAGTGTGAACATATATTGCTCCTTGTTATCTTCTGTGTTTAAACCAGCTCAGGCCAGTGTAGGAGTCCAAGGGCACTGAGGCTTTGAGGTGGCTGTCCCATATGAAAAATATTTGTGTGGGTTTTTTCCCAGAATGTCTAGTTTGGGGACAGGTTTGAATCTAAAATGATAGACATTAAGTTCTGCTAACTTCAACTAAATACATTCTCCCAATTTTGTAAATTTAACTTTAAGAAAAGATTTTTGTAAAAAGTAGATGCTATACAGTCTATTGGGCATCATAGTAGAAACCACATCCATTCTCTCCTCTTCAGAAACAGAATCATGATTTATAGGATGTTACATTGTACTGAAAATAAATGCAATGATTCTCAGCCTCCCCTGCAGCCAAGGAAGCCATGTGATCAACCTTTGACCAATAAGATATAAGTAAAGTGTTGTATGGGACTTCTAGGAATTCTCCCTAAAAGAGAGAGGAAGGGCTCTCTTTTTCCCTTTCTCCATCCAAGGCATTCATGTGATGACTAAAGCTCAGCAGCCATTTTGCACCATGAGGCTAAAGGCCCTATGAGTAGTGCTGTGATCTGATGCCAGTGGAACCACCATGATGATCCTAGACACCACTCCTGGACTTTCTTTATATAAAAGAAAACTATACCTATGCCTTTTAAAAGCCACTTTTATTTTGAAATTTTCTGTAACAGCAATCAAACCTAATCTTAGCTAATGCAAGGGATACCAAAGAATCTAGTGTGATTCAGAAAGTTGCTAGAAAGGCTAAAGAATGAGCATAAGGAAGTGAGATTTGGTTGTGGAGTTACTAGAGCATGAACTTTCAGGTCACACAAAATTATGATTAAGACCCAGTTCAGCCCTGGCTGGTGTGGTTCAGTGGATTGAGTACTGACTTGTGAACCAAAGGGTCACCGGTTCAATTCCCAGTCAGAGCACATGCCTGAGTTGTGGGCCAGGTCCCCAGTAGTGGTTGCAGGGGAGGCAACCCACACATTGATGTTTCTCTCCCTCTCTCCCTACCTTCTCCACTCTCTAAAAATAAATAAATAAAATACTTTTAAAAAACCCACTTGTTATTTATGTAACCTTGGGCAAGTCATTTAATTTTTCTGAATCTGTTTCCTCATCTGTAAATTGAGCTAGCCAGTCCAACTTTAGAAACTTGGAATTAGGATGAAGTGAGAGAGTGCACAGAAATTCTTTAGCATGGTGCCTATGGATTTGTGTCTCCAGGTGAATACAACAGCAGCTCCAGTATCAAAGGAAAAATGACTCCTTAGCTCTGGTCAGATAGCTCAGTTGGTTAGAGCATAGTTCCCATGTGCCAAGGTTGCGGATTCAATCCCCAGTCAGGGCACATGCAAGAATCAATCAATGAATGCATAAATAAGTGGAACAACAAATTGATGGTTCTTCCTCTCTCTCTGTCTTTCTCAAATCAATAAATGTAAAAAATTTTGCACCCCAATGTTCATAGCAGTACAATTTACAATTGCCAAGTTCTGGAAGCCCCCTAAGTGCCCATCGGTAAATGAATGGATCAAAAACCTGTGATACATTTACACAATGGAATACTACACAGCAGAAAGAAAGAAGGGGTTCCTACTCTTTGTGACAGCATGGATGGAACTGGAGAGCATTATGCTAAGTGAAATAAGCCAGGTGGTGAAAGACAAATACCATGTGATCTACCTTTAAGTGGAACCTAATCAACAAAACAAGCAAGCAAGCAAAATATAACCAGAAACATTGAAATTAAGAACAATCTGGTAGTAACCAGAGGGGAGATGGGAGGGGATAATGGGGGGAAAGTAGGGAGGGGATTTCAGGAACAACTGTAAAGGACTCATGGACAAAACCAATGGGGGATAGAATCATGGGAGGGAGGTGGAGATGGCTGGGGTTGGGGGAGAGTGGTGGGGTGGGGGGTAAATGCAGACAACTGTACTTGAACAACAATAAAGCAATTAAAAAATAAATTAAAAAAATAAAGCACACAATTCAGTAAAAAAAATGTGTCCTAGAGTGTAGTAAGCATCCACCAGGTAGTATGCAAGATTCCTTAGGCTGTAGAGCCACACATCTTATTTAATTATGGCATAATTTCAATAAGAATAAGAAAAAATATAACAAGCTCATCAAATCTGTGATTTCACATATATTATTGCTTAGGACAAGACAAAAGAAATTTCCATTTAAAAAAAACACCAAATTAATCAGAAGAAAATTCCTGAAGTAATCAAAGAGTAGTCCTTGCAAAAATTGATGGATTCCCAAGGTAACTGAGGTTTGACAAACATGAGCACAAGAAAAGAGGGCTTAGCAATGCAATGACAGAAAGGACAAAGAACTGAGGTCAACTGGACCACAATTTCATTCCCTCTGAGTCATGCTTTTGCTTTCAGCCTTGCCAAAGTATACCCTTTGCAGCCTTTTGTTGCTGTGCTGGTTTAAGTTTTTCTAACACCTCTACCCTTCATGTGTGCATTTTTGGGGTGTTTCCCTCCATGCTGTTGAAGTATCTGGCACATAATGATTTAATGGCAGAGAATGGCCTCCTAGGTCTTCCCCTTTTTTGCCATTTTGCCACTGAAGTCAGAAGCTATGGAAGACACCTAGGACAGAGAAAAGAAAAGAGAGAAAAGTTCAAATGGAAACACAAAGGGGAAGGAAAGAGTACTCGAGGGGTAGACTGAACAGCAGAGAACAGAGAACCAAAGGAAAATAGGCCTTGAGAATTAAAAAAAATCAGGGTTTTGTGATGCCTCACTAAACCTATTAGGATGGAGGAAGGGATAGATAAATGGACAGGTGGTTGGATGGAAGGAGAAAGGAATATAGAACATAACATATGGGTTCATAACACACATACCAGAAGAAGAAGGGGATATGGGGAAGGTGGCTTCAGAAGACATGTTTATTAAACCTGCCTCTGTGTCACCCAAGTCCTTTAACTGGGCTTGGCACACCCAGATGTCCACTGTGGCCTGTCTAGGCTGGGAGATGACAGTGATGAACCACAGGAGGCATCAATTGAGTTTATTGCTGTTACACAAAAATGAAGACTCAGTATTGCCAAATGTGGTCTTTTAAAGAAAGGACAGAAATCCAATTTCTAAATGTTACTCAAGCCAAGGCAAACACACATGTTGGTCATACCTGCCCTCTTGATGACATACCACGATGTTTGTCACTTCCTGCCTTCTGTGTATCAGAATGTAAATGGGAGAGATAAGTCATAGCAGCCAACCTCCAGCCCATGGTACCATAAGGTTGAGACTCCTCGTTAAGCATAATCTACAATTGGGCATTATAGGAGAATTATCATCCTCTGCTGTGAATCTAAGAAACTGTTAGTACAAGATGGGCGTATAGAGTGAGAACTTCATTCTCAGAGGAAAACCTGTGGGCCATCCAGATGGCCTGCAGTCCCCACCAGGAGAAGAGACAACTCTTAGGGGAGATTCCACTCTAGCAAACCTCTGTGCAGGTGTGAGTGGCAGGTGGGGATTCTAAAAGCAAAAACTGGACTTCTGTCACACCAGGAGAAAACTAAAATGCTTTCATTTAAAACAAAAAGATCTTGGAGAAAGATGTTTCTTTTCTCTATCCACCCACCTCCTTTTTTCTAATAGTGGAGTAGTTTAGCAATTTCCAGTTGAACTGTTTGAATACTGGGGGATGTAGCCTTATTCATGCAACTCTCCTTTCCTACTGACCCATCAGAGAGCCATGGCCTTGGAGTTAAAATCCAGTATTTGAAAGAACAACACCCTTTACCCACTTTTCTTTTCCCTTAAATATACTGTACTCTCTTTTTCTGAGGCCAATGAATGTGGCTTCTTTCAGTGTGTCTTATCAATTTCTTTTGCTCAGCCTCAGAATGACCAATGGCTAAGTTAGTTACCAGATCCCCTCCTAGACTATATGATTTTGTCAATAAAATAGGCTGAATGACCAAATGATGGTGAGCTCTGGAAAAGTCTGATCAATTGCTTAATGATTGGACTGTATCGATCAGAAATGGTTAATTCAGTTCCATGAATCAACGTTTCCTGGGGCTTTTAAGAAAGGTATATTATTGAAAAAGTGGTGGAGAATTTAAGTCTTCCCAAATAAACAAGGCTGACCATTGACAAAATGAACAGAGACCATAATGTCTTCTGTTTGGGCCCTGGAGAATTTGGGTAAACTTTTTCTCACAGCTGCACAGAAATGATTTTTGTGATGTTAACACTCAAATGTACACGGCCACTTAGAAATCCCATTGTTGCTGTGTTCTTGCCTGGCATTCTCCCCTAAAGTTTTCTAGGTGATCAGCTATGTGGGTTACTTAGTGGCAGTGGTTAGTCTTCCCTTTTTGAATATTAATTGGGAAAGAAGTTAATATTTTCTAGTTTTTTAAAAATTTACAGTATTCATGGAAATATAAATGTTCTGAAAGCTCCTCCCTAATGTTAATCATTCATAGCACTTGCTGCCACTAATGCAGACCAGCCTCTGGCATTGGCAAGGACTTCAGATGTTCCTCTCCTTTCTATGGAGAAGGAAAGAAACCAAAACACACAAGTCATTAAGTTTGAGGGGGAGGGGAAACAAAAAACTAGAGATAAAAATTTTCTTTAAATAAAACTTCTTTCTAATATCCTTATATCAAAAGGAGATCATCTAATTCGACTCAATGTTGTAATCAATTCCAAAATGAATTTTGGTTAAATTCAAAATTTTTCTTATTTTAATAATGAAGGCTGCCTTGTTGCTAGGATGCTTTAGAGGAAGAGTACAGGAGTCCTTCCCACTCTAAACACCTCTCACCCACCCTAAGCTGGGTCACTACAGCTGGTGCTAAAGCTCTCTGTGGACTGGAGGGAGAGCAGCTGAATCTGGCCTCTGTACTCACCTGCAGATCTCTTCAGGAGCATGGGCCCCACCTGCTCCTTCAGTGTCAAGAGGACCAGCCTAGTGCTGTATGCTATGGGGATCCAGAGTGCACAGTGTAAGAGAACAAGATGTGCACCATGTTAACTCCCCTGCAAGGACAGAAATGCCCCATGCAGTGAAAACGAGGCAGAGAAAGTGAATGGAAGCCCTCAGCCAGGAGTTGTCTTCAAGGAGGAGGTTTGTGTTCGACTTGAACACTGAGGAAGATGAAAACTTGGAATAGGGTCGTCTCGGCTGCAGAGACTGCAGCCAGGTCAGGGGGCAAGGTATTTTGAGGGATAGGAGGCGTGAGACTCCTAGACTCTCCACAGTGGGAGGCAGCAAAGGGAGTAGCAGGCAGTCAGGGTACATGCAGTTCTGAAGTGGAGAGAAGTCTGAGCTACAAATGGATTCTGAGTGTGGGCCCCGAGGCTGCCACAGTCAGCTACTCCCAGCCTAGAGCACCCCAGTCCCAGACCCAGTGAGGAAGAGGGGTGTCTGCAACCCATAACTAGTGTAGAAAGGGAGTTGACCATTGCTTTCCAGAATTCCACTTCCTAACTAGCTGAAGTGGCCAGGATAGGAAATGCTCAGCAGGGTGCCACCTGCCATCAAGACTGGTGTTGTCTGTCTCATGCAGAACTGAAAAAGAAATATAATGCAAACCCATTTCTTTCTTTTTAATAATGAGATTAAATTTGCCTACTGCTGAATAAAATACATTGGTTCATGCTAGAAGGAGCTGGTCCTCACTGCCTTGGTGTTGGGATGCCTCACCCACCTGAGAGGTGCTGTCTGATTATGGTTTGCCAACTGAAACACTCCAGATGCAGCTTCCTCCTTATCCAGAGTGAATCTGGTTCTCAAATTCCCAGTGAACAAACCTCACCCTAGCTTCATGCATGTGTTTGGTTTGGTAACTAAAGCACAGGGATTTTTAGCAAGTAAATTATAATGCCTACATTTTAAAATGTTTGCTAAAACCATAGTCTCCTACACATTATAGAAAATAGAAATTCAAATATCTTTCATCCTAAACTAATCCCCAAATCCACACTTTAGAAAACCAGTTTCAAGCCACTTAGTAGTTGATCTCAGGGGCTGCTGGCAAGTTTGAGAGGCATACTGTTCTGTGGTGGGAGAATACCACTCCAATTATGAGAAAAATACTAAGAAAACCATAGGGTTATTAAAATATTTCATAAAATTTTTATACAGCACTTTTTCTCTAATAAAAGTCAATTTCCTAAAATGTTAATTTTCCAAGGGTTTAGAGGGAGGAAGGGAGGCACAGAGGATTTTTAAGGCAGTGAAACTCTTCTGTATGATCCTGTGGTGGTGGGTATATAACATGATGGGTTTGTCTAACACCAGAGAATATGCAACACAACAAATGAATCCCAGTGTAAACTTCAGACTATATTTAAGAATAATGTATTGATATTGGTTCATGAATTATAACGAACGTGCTACACTAATGCAACGTATTGGGAAACTGAGGGAAAAGGGAAGCATGTGGGAAATCTTTACTGCTCTGAAAATAAAACTAATAATTTTTTTAAAAAGTTAATTTTCCAGAAGCAAACAAGTTCTCAAGGAGCATGAAAGTGAATTATGGATAGAAGCCAAGCTACTTGGGATCTGTGATTGGTGAATGGCCAAAGGCTACAGACTGGCAAGGGCAGCCTTATCACAGTGGCCACTCTGAGATCATTTGGTGAGCCCTTTAAAAATTACTACCAAGCTTCAGGCCAAGATCAGGGCATAGATATATACACTTCACTTCCTCACAGAACCAAAAGAAGAATAACAACCAATGTAAAGAAAAAAACAGAACTGCCAGAACTATAGTCAAACTGTATGGAAACCCAAGAACCAAGGAATTAAAGAAAGAACATTCATCCAGACTAGTAGGAGGGACAGAGGTGAGCACCTGGGACAAAGAGGATGTGGATGAGGTGGCAGCTTACAGATCAAATGGTTCCACATTCACCTGCAGATGAACTGGGAAAAACAACTAGGGAGTGAGACAGACCACACAACCCAGGGTTCCAGCATGGAGGAATAAAGCCTCAAAACCTCTGGCTGTAAAAATCTGTGGGGATTGTGGTGGTGAGAGAAACTGCCATTCTCACAGGAGACCCCCCTGGAAAGGCCCATGGGGTCCTAGAATGTACACAAGCCCACCCACTTAGGAATCAGCACCAGAAGGACGCAATTTGCTGTGAGTAGCTGAGGGAAGTAAGTAAAAGTGGGGTGAGAGCCAAGCAAGTGGTATTGTTCCTTCTCTGACCCCTCCCCCATATACAGCAATAGCACCACAACCCAGCAAAGTGAGTTGCCCCACCCTAGTAAATACATAAACCTCCACCCTCTACAACAAAACAGCTATGTTAAGATGAAGAAATATGTCCCAAATGAAAGAAAAGATTAAAACTCCAGAAAAAGAACTAAGTGATGAGGAGATAGCCAGCCTATCAGATAGCAGAGTTCAAAACATTGGTAATCAGGATGCTCACAGAAATGATTGAGGATGGTCACAAAATAAAGGAAGAAGTGAAGGCTATGCAAAGTGAAATAAAAAAAAATACTCAGGGAACCAACAGTAAAGGGAAGGAAACTTGGACTAAGATCAATGATTTGGAACAAAAGGAAGAAATAAACATTCAACTGGAACAGAATGAAGAAACAAGAATTTTTTTTTAAATGAAGAGAGGCTTAAGAACTTCTGGGACAATTTTAAATGTTACAACATCCAAATCATAAGGGTACCAGAAGGAAAAGAGGAAGAGCAAGAAATTGAAAACTTATTTGAAAAAATAATGAAAGAAAACTTCCCCAATCTGATGAAAATTGATGTACATGTCCAGGGAGCTCAGAGAGTCCCAAATAAGTTGGACCCAAAGAGGAACACACCAAGACACATCATAATTAAGTTGCCCAAGATTAAAGATAAGGAGATAATCTTAAAAGCAGCAAGAGAAAAGGAAACAGTTACCTACAAAGGACTTCCCATAAGACTCTCAGCTGATTTCTCAAAAGAAACTTTACAGGCAAGAAGGGGCTGGAAAGAAGTATTCAAAATCATGAAAGGCAAGGATCTCCATCCAAGATTACTCTATCCAGCAAAGCTATCATTTGGAATGGAAGGGCAGATAAAGTGCTTCCCAGATAAGATCAAGTTAAAGGAGTTCATCATCACCAAGCCCTTATTGTATGAAATGTTAAAGGGACTTATCTAAGAAAAAGAAGATCAAGACTATGAACAGTAAAATGACAACAAACTCACAACTATCAACAGCTAAACCTAAAAATCAAAAACAAAACCTAAGCAAACAACTAGAACAGGAACAGAATCACAGAACTGGAGATCACATGGAGGATTATCAGCGCAGAAGCAGAAGGGGGAGAATAGGAGAAAAGATACAAGGAATAAGAAGCATAATTGGTGGTACAAAACAGACAAGGGGAAGTTAAGAATAGTATGAGATGGAGAAGCCAAAGACCTTATATGTAAGACCTATGGACATGAATGAAGATGTGGGGGGATGCTGAAGGGAATGGTGTACAGGGTGGGGAGGTATAAAGGGGACAAAAAATTGGGACAACTCTAATAGCATAATCATTAAAATAAAAATAAAAGTTACTACCAAAATAACCAGTTTCTGTAAGTACTGGAGAAGGACCTTGCAATTATGATTCTTCATTAGGTGGGTTTTGGGTACAATTTTTTTTTCTTTATCAGAAAAAACAATTCCTTGTCACCTGTACCCACAACACTTTACATCTAGCAGCCACCCTACAATAGCAACTACTTCACTTTTTAAAAAAAAATTTTTAGCAGCTACTTCACTTTATATATATTTAACTTGATCCATGGGGCAGTCTGTGAGTAATCTGATGTAGCAGACAGATGTGCAGAAGCTGCTCTCCAGGTGAGGCAGTAACCTATAAGCCACTCTTGGTGGTGCACCAGCTCTCCCAGGTGTGAGAGTACTATCATCTATCATTTCTCTAGCCTACGAAATTGTCTCTAGGGAACCACCACTGAAACTGTAATAAAGTTGAAAACAAGCCTTCAGAAGTCCAGGTGTTGGTTTGTTTTCAAGAGTATTATTTCATTATCACTTTTTTTAATTAGAACCCAAGACTTCTTTCTTGAGAGACAAAAAAGAAAAATCCAAATAGAGCTCTACAACCATCTTTCTATTTTAGAAATTTAAAAAATGGCTGCCGCTGACAAATTCCAAAATTATTGGTAGCATTTGGCTATAGAAATTGTGACAAGGATCCCAAAATGATTTTCCATAGGAGGCAGTGGTAGGGAGTGGGAAAGGAACACAATTTTAAGTCTGCTAGGCCACTGAGCAAGCCATTCAACATGGAGAGTTTCAAAGCCAGCCAAAGAAAGAATTTGCAGTACCTCCAAATTCCTCATCCCCTCTCCTCCCCCCAAGCACTGTGCAGACTTGCTTGGTAGTTATATTGATATTTTCAGAGGATTAAGGGCCACCTATTTCTCTAGCCATCTGTGTTTGGCTTTGTGAATGGAGGCTATGCAAATGTGGGCAGTGGATAATAGGCCAGAGCCTTGGGTGGGCAGCATTATGACCCTAAGGGAAGCGGGGTTTCCCTAGAATGCCCTCATTGAAGCAGACAATAAAGAGGTGAGAGTTCTGAAGTCAATAGGCAGAAAAACCACCTGAACAGCACCTGGGTTGTTGCAACAGAGTTGGGCTGGATGAGGAAAGCAGAGAGACAGAACTTATGCCACCTAGAAGGATGTGGCTCTTGATCACCAAAAAAAGAGGTGGGAACTCCTACTGATATATGGAACCACTCAGTGGGGAATCTCAGTAACTGAGGAAGGATAGCAACAAATTTAAAAGGGCACATTGGTTTCTAGTGTAGGAATTATGATAGTTTCAGGATTTGCACATCCACAGTTCCCTGAAGCTTCTCTAGAAGCTCTTTAGACCTATGAGTTAGGGACCATTCTGGCAAAGTTGTCCTTAAGTGTCTGGACTTCAGGTATTATTGATAATTTGGTCTAGGAAACTATTGTCTGAAATGGGTCAAAACATCACCCTACTGAGTTGGTGCCTCCTGAGGCAGCCACCCCTACACCAATGTCTTTACTCCAGGAATTAGATGTTGGATGTTGGCAAGGGTTTGTACAGGCCAAGAACCCTATAACTAGGACTCCAATTAATTTGACTGCATCCATTCAGAATTCAGTGGTCTGGAGTAACTCTAGAAGTGAGCAGTTCTCTATTTCCATTAGGAGCCCTCAGCCTTCCATGCTATAGGGCTCAGAAAGACCATCCTTAAACCCTAGTTTCACACACAGCTTTCCTACAATTCTAATGAATTTCCAATCATAGGGCATTTTGTAGTTTTGTCACCTATTTATTTGGCACAATTTTATTCTATATCAATGAAAAACTAACCAAGGCCAAGTATATAGAATATAAACAGTGCAGTGTGCATTCATCAGTTCATTCTCTTATTCTTCATTCATTTCATGAACAGGCAAAGGATGGCTGTTGCAGGCAAATGCTGAGCTAGACAGCCATGGAATGATTACACAACAGACCTGACTATATGCGTGCCTCTAGGAGCATCCTTCCTTCCCATCACTTTCCTGAGCTCATCTCCTACCACTCCCCCTTTGTTTATATCCATCCCACCTCCCCAAGTGGTCTGAGCACATCCTTGTACCTACTATTTCCTCTCTCCAGAAGCCTCTTATCCCAATCTCCACCTGGTTCACTCTTTTCCCTCAGGTATTTACTCACCTGTCTTAGGTGTCTTAGGTGACTTAACCTTTTTTTGGCTTCCTCCTGTCCTCTCCTGATTTATGTTTTCTCCTAATCATTCTCATTCTCTAACATTCTACATATTTGCCTATTTGTTGCTTGAATATAAGGGATGTTTGTCTGGTTTGGTCCCTGCTGTTTCCCCAGGGCCCAGACAGTGTTGAGCATAGAATGAGGGTGAAGTAAATATTAGTAGAATTAATAGTATATGAATATATGACCTGAACAACAAAGTAGATAATTAAGCAAGAAATTGGGTCATGTTCTGGTTAAGTGAATAGATGATAGGCAATAATTGATGTACCTGAATCCATGCTGATCATAGCACAGCCTTTTGTCATTAGACTTCTCTTTCAATGCCTCAGTAGTCCCTGAGACTCATTAGCTCCTCTCCCAAGAATTAACGTAAAGCCTTGGAAAACAGAAGGTGCCCATCTGCATGGGCACCAGGTTTTCTTCCCCTGTGCACATACATAACATTCTTTAACAGTAATAGAAATGACAGGCTCACATACAGCAAGAGTGAAGCCTGTGTAATCTATGTGTCACCTGAAAAAGTGAAGTGTCCTGTTCTAAGACACTAGCATTAAATAAAGTACAAATTTAATAACTGTTCTTGGTTATTCCATAAATAAATAAATGTTCTTGGTTATTCCAAAAATGCACCTAGTCTTCACCAATCATCTGTAAATAAAGCATGGCCATATTACCCTCCATGAAAGAAAGCATTTATTCGAACAGTTTTCAGTGAAAAATTAGCAAATATAAACACTAAAAGAACTGCTCTCCAAAAAGAGATTAAATTGAGCATCAGTACAATTGATGCAACTATGTTGCAACATGGAGATGGACTGTTTTTCTGGTCATTATTAATCCAGAAATCTTAATTATGAACAACATTTGTGTTATTGTCTACCCAAATTTAATTTGTTTATGCAGCAGTTCAGTTAATCCTGCAATCTGTTTTTCTCAAACGAGGGCAGATAATGGAGACACCGTTCTTTACAGGTCTTCAGGCTTTTAAATGCTGATAAAATCAGGATTCTTCACTGGGTCTTGCCCTAGCTCTGAATTAAACCACTTTAAATGTAATTATGGAACCTGGCCTTACATCAGGAACATCCATTTAAAAAATTGATTGGCCAGGCTATTCCACGAAGCGTTTTATGAGCAAATGATTGCAGCGGGGCCAGGACTATAATTTATAACGGAAAAAAGCAGGTAAATACTTTATTAGTGGTAATGAGAGGGTTTCCAGCTAACTGAATCTTTTCTTTCCTCACTAGCTTCTTCACGGAGCCCTGGTGTATAGCCGTCTTTCATGATCGTTTTATTGATCTCAGGAAAGAGTTACGCCAAATCTTAACCTCTAAGGAGGTAAGAGTGATTAATGGATATGTGAGTTATTCCTTGGAAATTATAAACAGTTTATAGTTGTTGATAATTTAGACTTTCCCCTGAATTCCCACTTTATGGTTTTACTTTTCAAACTAACTATACTTCATATAAACAAACTACAGAGTATGTAAACATGGATGGTGATATTCAGGGAGAGTGGATTATTTAAATCCTTTTATGAAGGGCAAATTTCTTTTTCCTTTACAAAAATAATTGTATTTTCAGTATCAGCTAACAGTGTTGATGAATGCTGGACATGAATTATATCTGCTTGTCCTCAAGAATGAAGATTGCATTCCTTTAGTTTATGACCAGCTATTTGCAAACATTTGTGCGCATGTACTGTTTCAACATGTAAAGAGAAGTCATCAGATGTCTGGACACACTTCTTTTGTAACCAAAACTTCTGTCTCAAAGCAGTACAGAATTAACTGTAAGTTAGGCTACACATCCCAAAGGCTCCGTGTTCAGCAAGAAATTTGACTCTGCAATGTAAATAGTAAAATATTTGTGAAACTTTAAATTATTTCTTTCAACACTAGAGTGCTTACCAGAGTTGGGTAAAGTTAACATCTGTGCTTAATTAGTGGTCAAATATCCTCAAAGACTGCCCCTTGCTTCACTCAGACACCAGCTGAAGCACAACTGAGCTTCCACCTCATTTTTCTGTTTATATGGGCAAGTCCTGCATTTCTGTTGTCATCATAACAAGAACCAACCCAGGTGGGCAGAGGGACTGTTATCATCTGTCCTTTACCAATGAGAAAGCTGAAGCTGAAAGACTTTAAGTGACCTGCCCATTGTTTACACAGCTAGTCGGTAGCCAGCAAGCTTCAAACTCAAAGATCTTTCACTCCAAAGACAGGAACACAGGCACTGAGCCACATGGAACCCAACTATGTGGCTTGGTATTTTCTCTTCATTGTGCACTCCTCCCAACCCCTGCTTTTCTGTTTTATTGCTGGGATTCAAGCTAGGAAACAGGAACAATTTTATTAATCTGAAGTAGATTCTGATTGAGAAAAATAGGTTTAAAATTTAAATCAAACTCAGTTGCTGTCAGGGTGTACATAGGTAGAAAGCTGGCAGGTAAATGTACACGAGAGAAGTAGAGGGGACTATGACTATAGGTCAGACAGTTCCCTGCACTTCATCCTGAGGCTGTACGGAAGTCAGGTCCAGTTGAAATATGAGTCCCAATTGAAAGCCTGGTGTTCACTGAACTCTGTTTAATGACTCGGATACCCTGCTGCCTCTCAAAATATACTCTACAGCTCATGTCTGCCTCATAGTAAAGATTCATTAATTTTCTAGTTACCCCATCAAAACTCTGTTGCCCATATCCTCTAAAGCCCAGATCTGAGCACTCTGTTAACATTTTGCACAAGGCCAAAGGGTTTCAGGTGTCAAGCTAAGAAAAGGAAGCTTTTCCTTCACTTTTCCAAGTAAACTGTCAAACCCAGTAACTCACTTTTCATGGTGCTCACTGAGAACTGTCAACCTTTACCAGTGAACAGACATTTGCTCTGGTTCAGTTTCCCATAAATGAACAATGTGGACAGCAGGCTCTTTCAGTAGATCATAAGTGGCCACGGACATTTGTGGAAGAGACACTAAGGGCTCCCTAACCATTCCTGTGGGTTTTTTAGATTTCCAGAATCTAAAAACTTCTGGAAAAAAGCCTCCATTGGGGATTGTTCTGTTTTCCACATTTGCCTTTGTCAAATGGGGAAGGCCAAACGAAGAGGTGGTGCATGCAGTAGTGTCTGCCTCTAGCTCAGATTCCCATAGAACAGGGACTAGCTGTTCCCACCTCAGAGAGCTATGGGAGGGGTAAAGAATGGGATGTGTGCAAGTATCTGGCACAGAAGAATGGCTCTCAGTAACTGCCAGTCACCACAAGTAACAGTGGTGGTGACAGTTATGGTGGAGACAGGCTGACAGTGGAAATGGCAATCATATAAACACATGCAGAAATTTCATATTAAGAGTTTGATATTAGATTTTCTCAAGATGGCGTCGGAGTAGGAAGGAGCAGATTTGGCTTTCCTCTGCTCAGGGGAGAGAGTCCTGACCGATCTTTGGAGTGGAAAGGCAAGCAACCAACATATTTCAGCATTTTTGAGAACGGAGGACCAAGGATTGTGGAAGAACCGAAAGAACAAAGAACAGATCGCTGCATCAAGCTGTGAGCGCGCAGGCTGCGGACAGGCCGCGCCCGCCCGCCCGCGGGGGCACCGGTGTGCGGCAGACGGCCGTGCAGGCAGCAGACGGGCCGCGCCTGCTCACCGGAATTCGGGGAGTGAGGGTCGCGCCGGTCCGCGCCGGGTGGCGGACGGGCCGCGGAGCCAGTGCGAACCCCACGGGCCTAGGAAGAAAAGCCAAACAAGTCATCCTTCAGACTGCCTCAGCCAGCAAGAGCAGAAAAACCGGTTTGGCCACTTTGAAATCAAGAGACTTTTTAATTTGATTCTATTTTTTTAACAATTTTTAATTTTTTAAGTTTTATTGTTTTTATTCTCTTTTGATTTCTTTTTCCTCTCTTACCTGATTTCTTGTTTTATTCCTTCCTCCTTCCTGTCCTCCAATTTTATCTCTTCTTCCTGCCTTCGTCTGCCTTCTCTATTTTTTTTCTTTTTTAAATTTTTTCCTAAATACCTACAAGTGAGACAAAATCCTGGAACGGTGAAAAGACCAAAGTTGAACCCAAAGAAGGGGCATCACAACAGCTGGGACAGTGAGATAAATGTCACTCTGCTATTACAGAGAACCTGCAAGTTATTGCAAATTTGTATTATTATTATTTTTCCAGTGTTCCTACATCTTTTTTTTAACAATATTTTTATATCCCTCTTATTTTTGTATAGCCTGCTTTGCTAGGCTGGTTTTATTGTATGACCTGACAGCTTTCCCCTGATATCTCTTTCTATACCGTATTACTAATCTACTGTCCATTAACTCACCTGTGTCTTATAAGCATACTACTCAATGTTCGGTACTCCCTATCCTTATTACCTAGATTTCATAGACTCTGCCATATGAATGTTGCCATAATATTATTGTAAATAACTGCTGTTCCATGCAAGTGTAATTACTTCACAACACCCCCCCCCCCAGATCGTAGCCCATTTCAAAGTTTCCTGAACTCTATTACTGTAGTGGTTAACTCTATTCTCTCACACACTACACCTATTTACTACACTTTACTCTCACCTTACCCCAGAATCTGACCGCCCACAACCTCTCTGCTTTATAGATCCAACTCACAATCCTTCCCCCCACAACAAGAGTCTTATCTTCTTTCCATCCTTTCTAAAAATCAGCTAGCTGGGTGGAAGACCACGGTTAACACTATACATAGTGAAAGGATCTCCTATATCTTCCCTACTTGCTACTACTGTAAATAGCATAGAATTCTCGGTTGCTGTCTTAAACCATTTTGCCCTCCCCTCCATCTGATGACAAAAAAGAATAGGTGGAGGAGGTGAACACCAGGATACCCACTGGAAGAGGAAACCCAACAACTAAGGAACCACTAACAGATAACAGCAGAAGAAGGTGAAGGAGGGAGTAGTAACCACACAAACCTCAATCCAGGGCTTATCTGGAAATACAACTAAACAGTAGAGACAGTACCCAATACAAACAACTGAACAAGATTTCCTTAAACCTTGTACACACAGAAGAACCAGCCTCAACACAACCTGCCCTCACCAGCACAACAAAATATAGAAGGTGGTGGACAGAGTGACCCACATTTAACCAGCTGGCGGGAAGGAACCACCAAAGAAAGACTCAACAACAATCAGAACCCAAAGGCAAACACAAAGCCAACTTAAACAACAGCCCAAGACCAGCGAGCTTGGGGGGTCAAGGAAACAGTACCACTGAAACTCACTGCTACTCTACTAAAGAAGTTCACATCATAAACCGAGGGAGCCAGAACAGATCAATATAAGAAGCTGAGGTGAACAAGAAGAGTCTCACAAACAATGGGAAGACAAAGAAATACTCCCCAAATGAAAGGAAAGGAGGAAGCCTCAAAAAGAATGCTAAATGAAACAGAGGCAATTCAACTATCAGATATTGAATTCAAAGCAGTGATTGTCAGGAAGCTCAATGAGCTCACAATGAGCTACAAGAAACTACAGGGAAGCTACAATGAACTCAATGAAAACTACATCAGCATAAAAAAGGAAATAGAAACTCTCAACAAGGGCCAAGAGGAAATGAAGAATACAATCTCTGAAATGAAGAACACAGTAGAAGGAATGAAAAGCAGGATCGATGAAGCAGAAGATCGGATCAGCGAGCTAGAGGACAAAATAGAAGAAAACACCCAGAGAGAGCAAGAAAGGGAAAAGAGGCTCAGAAAGAATGAAGAGGGATTAAGAGAAATGCAAGACAATATGAAACGTAATAATATCCGTATAATAGGGATACCAGAAGGAGAAGAAGAAGAACAAGGGATAGAAAACCTAGTTGAACAAGTGATGATGGAAAACTTCCCTAATCTGATGAGACAAAAAGTCACACAAATACAGGAAACACAGAGAGTACCAATCAAGAGGAACCCAAGGAGGCCCACCTCAAGACACATCATAATTAAAATGGAAAAATTTCAAGACAAAGAGAGAATCTTAAAGGCAGCAAGGGAGAAGAAGGAAGTAACATACAAGGGGGCCCCAATAAGGCTAACAGCTGACTTCTCAATGGAAACACTCCAAGCCAGAAGAGAATGGCAAGAAATAATCCAAGTAATGAGAACCAGAGGCCTGCAACCACGACTACTTTACCCAGCAAGGCTCTCAATTAAGATAGAAGGCCAAGTAAGAAGCTTCTCAGACAAAAGAAGTCTAAAAGAATACACCTCCACTAAACCAGCTCTGCAAGAGATGCTGAAGGGACTGCTTTAAGGAAAGAAAGGAAAAGAGAGAGTGAGAGAGGATCACACGTACATAAAAGGCAATGAATAAGTACCTATCAATAATAACCTTAAACATAAATGGACTAAACGCTCCAATCAAAAGACATAGAATAGCTGATTGGATAAGAAAACATGACCCACACATATGCTGTCTACAAGAGACCCACCTCAGGATAAAAGATCTGCACAGGTTGAAAGTGAAGGGCTGGAAACAAATTTTCCAAGCAAATGGACAGGAGAAAAAAGCCGGGGTAGCAATACTCATATCTGACAAAATAGACTTCCAAAGAAGATCCATAAAGAGAGACCCAGAAGGTCATTTCATAATACTCAAGGGAAGAATTCACCAAGAAGACATAAAAATAGTAAATATATATGCACCCAACATAGGAGCACCTAAATACATAAAGAAAATCTTAGAGGACTTCAAGAAAGATATGGACAGCAACACAATTATTGTGGGGGATTTTAACACCCCTCTATCAAAAATGGACAGATCTTCCAAACAAAACATCAACAAAGATATTGTGGCATTGAACAATACCCTAGACGAGCTGGGCTTTACTGATATTTACAGAACCCTCCATCCCAAAGAAGCTAAATACACATTTTTTTCAAATGTACATGGAACATTTTCAAAGATTGACCACATGATAGGACACAAAACAAGCCTCAACAATTTCAAAAAAATTGAAATCATACCAAGCAATTTCTCGGATCACAAGGGACTGAAACTAGAAACCAACCACAAGGAAAAAAACCCAAAACACTCAAATTCATGGAGATTAAACAGCATGCTATTAAACAATGAATGGGTCAAGAATGATATTAGGGAAGAAATCAAACGGTTTTTGGAAACAAATGAAAACGAACTCACAACAACCCAAAACTTATGGGACACAGCCAAGGCAGTCCTGAGAGGGAAGATCATAGCAATACAGGCCCACCTAAAAAAGTTAGAAACATTTCAAACAAACAACCAACCCTACGTCTACAAGAACTCGAGGAACAACAACAAAGACAGCCCAGAGCAAGCAGAAGGAAGGAAATAACCAAGATCAAAGCAGAATTAAATGACATAGAGACTAAAAGCACAATTCTAAAGATCAATGAATCCAAGAGTTGGTTCTTTGAAAAGATAAACAAAATCAACAAGCCTTTAAGCAGACTCATCAAGAAAAAAAGAGAGAAGACCCAAATAAACACAATCAGAAATGAAAGAGGAGAGATTACAACAGATACCACAGAAATACAAAGGATTGTAACAAACTACTACAAAGAGCTGTATGCCAAGAAATTTGAAAACCTTTATGAAATGGACAAATTTCTAGAAAAATATAACCTTCCAAAACTCAATAAAATGGAAGCAGAAAGCCTCAACAAACCAATAACAGCAAAAGAAATCGAAGCAGTAATCCAAAAACTCCCAACACACAAAAGCCCTGGACCAGATGGTTTCACAGGAGAATTCTACAAAGCATTTAAGGAAGAACTAACACCTATCCTTCACAGACTATTTCAAAAAATCCAAAAAGATGGAAGACTACCAAACTCTTTTTATGAGGCCAACATCATCTTAATCCCAAAACCAGATAAAGACACAACAAAGAAAGAAAACTACAGGCCAATAACGCTGATGAACATTGACGCTAAAATCCTCAACAAGATACTGGCAAACTGCATCCAACAGTACATTAAGAAGATCATACACCATGACCAAGTTGGATTCATCCCAGGTATGCAAGGTTGGTACAATATACGCAAATCAGTAAATGTAATACATCACATAAACAAAAGCAAAGACAAAAACCACATGATCATATCGATAGATGCAGAAAAAGCATTTGATAAGGTACAGCACCCATTTATGATAAAAACACTCAGTAAAGTGGGAATAGAGGGAGCATTCCTCAACATAATAAAGGCCATATATGAGAAACCTACAGCCAACATTATACTCAATGGGCAAAAATTAAAATCTTTTCCACTAAGAACAGGAACAAGACAAGGATGTCCACTTTCACCACTTCTATTCAATATAGTACTGGAGGTTCTAGCCACAGCAATCAGACAAGAAAAAGAAATAAAAGGAATCCAAATCGGAAAGGAGGAAACAAAACTGTCACTGTTTGCAGATGACATGATAGTGTACATAGAAAATCCTATAGACTCCACCAAAAAACTGCTTGACCTAATAAATGAACTTGGTAAAACAGCAGGATACAAAGTCAATATCCAGAAATCAAAGGCATTTCTGTACACCAACAATGAAACAGCAGAAGCAGAAATCAAGAAAAAAATCCCATTTGAAATAGCAAAAAGGAAAATAAAATACCTAGGAATAAACCTAACCAAAGAGGTAAAAGACCTGTATTCAGAAAACTACATAACATTGAGGAGAGAAATCAAGGAGGACACAAACAAATGGAAACATATACCGTGTTCATGGATTGGAAGAATTAATATCATTAAAATGTCCATACTACCAAAAGCAATCTACACATTCAATGCAATACCAATTAAAGTACCAATGGCATATTTCACAGACATAGAACAAACACTTCAACAATTTATATGGAACCATAAACGACCCCGAATAGCTGCTGCAATTTTGAGAAAGAAGAGTAAAGTAGGAGGAATCACAATACCTGACATTAAACTATACTACAAGGCCACTGTAATCAAAACAGCCTGGTACTGGCATAAAAACAGGCACATGGACCAATGGAACAGAACAGAGAGCCCAGAAATAAACCCAAGTCTCTATGGTCAATTAATATTTGACAAAGGAGGCAGCAACATAAAACGAAGTAAAAATAGCCTCTTTAACAAATGGTGTTGGGAGAACTGGACAGCTACATGCAAAAAAATGAAATTAGAGCACCAACTTACACCTTATACAAAAATAAATTCAAGGTGGATGAAAGACTTAAATATAATCCATGACACCCGTAAAGTTTTAGAGGAGAATGTAGGTAGGAAAATCTCAGATATTTCATGCAGAAACTTTTTTACTGACATGTCCCCTAGAGCAAGGGATGTAAAGGAAAGAATAAACAAATGGGACCTCATCAAAATAAAAAGCTTCTGCACAGCTACAGAAAACAGTATCAAAATAAAAAGAGAACCAACTGTATGGGAAAACATATTTGCTAATGATACCTCAGACAAGGGTTTAATCTCCAAAATATATAAAGAACTTACGCGACTCCACTCTAAGAAGACAAGTAACCCAATTAAAAAAATGGGCAAAGGACTTGAACAGACACTTCTCCAAGGAGGACATACAGAAAATCCAAAGACACATGAAGTGATGTTCAATATCGCTAGCCATCAGAGAGATGCAGATTAAAACCACAATGAGATACCACTTCACACCAGTCATAATGGCCATCATAAAAAAAACAACAAACAACAAGTGTTGGAGAGGTTGTGGAGAAACGGGGTCCCTAGTGCACTGTTGGTGGGACTGCAGACTGGTACAACCATTATGGAAAGCAGTTTGGAACTTCCTCAGAAAACTAAAAATGGATCTGCCTTTTGACCCAGCAATTCCATTGCTGGGACTCTATCCTAAGAACACTAAAACGCCAATACAAAAGAACCTTTGCACCCCGATGTTCATAGCAGCACAATTTACAATAGCTAGGTGCTGGAAGCAACCTAGATGCCCATCAGTAAATGAATGGATCAAAAAACTATGGTACATTTACACAATGGAATTCTATACAGCAGAAAGAAAGAAGGAGCTCATACCCTTTGCAACAGCATGGATGGAGCTGGAAAGCATTATGCTAAGTGAAACAAGCCAGGCAGTGAAAGACAAATACCACATGATATCACCTTTAACAGGAATCTAAACAACAAAACAAAACAAAACAAAAAACTAGCAAAATATAACCAAAGACACTGAAATAGGGGATAGTCTGACAGTGGCCAGAGGGGATAGAAGAGGGAATTTCAGGGGGGAAGGGGTAGGGATTACAGGAACAAATTTGGAGGACACATGGACAAAAACTAAGGGTGGGGGGTAATGGGGGAAGGGGGGAGGGTTGGGTGGAGGGGCTGGAACGGGAGTAGGGGGGAGAAAACTGTATTTGAACAATGATTGAAATAAAAAAAAAAGAGTCTGATATTAGGAAAATAGAGAGTGTATCCTTTACTAAAGAATAATAGTAATTCCTCTTCTCTAATACTGAGTTGATGTAACCCATTTCGTCTCAGTTTATACCTTGTTTTCATGGAAATTCAGAAATTAAAATCCATTAACTATGATATACTAGAGTTTAGCACATCAATTTTCCTCCTTTTCCACATGAGGAGAAAGGAATAAAAAATATTGTCTATGACTGTTTTAAGTTACCTTAAATCTATATGTCATTTATTTTAAAAAGCAGCTCATTATATAAGACATCCCAAATCCGTTTGTGGATGTTAAGAGAGGAAATCCACTGGCACTGCAGTTAGCTATGATTGAAGCCAAAGAGTCATTCACCAAAGTGAAATATTGTGGAGTGAAAATTACCCCTCAAAATCCTTCAGGAAATATATAACAATTATAAACATATTATACCTAACAGCAGAACCCCAAGATATATGAAGCAAAAGTTGACAGAATTGAAGGAAGAAATTATTCTGAAATAATAGCTGGAAACTTCAGTATCTCACTTTTAATAATGTATAGAATAATCAGAATATCAGTAAGGAAATAAAAGACTTGAACAGTACTATAAATGAACTAGAACCAACACATGCATACAGAACACTCTATCCAACAATAATAGCAGAATGCACATTCTTCTCAAGTGTACACATATCATTTTCTAAGATAGGCCATATTTTAGGCCACAAAGTAATTGTCAATAAATTTTAAATATTTAAATCATACAAAATATATTATCTAAACACAATGAAGTGAAATTGGGAAATAACAATAGAAAAAAATCACAAATTTTTGGAAATTAATAGATTCTTAAGCAACTTCTTTGATCAAAGAAGTTATCTAATGGGATATTAAAACAGAGGCCAATGGAGATTAAAACACAATACACCAAAATATATGGGATGCATCAAAATCAGCTTTCAGAGGAAAATTCATAGATGTAAATGCCTACATTTTAAAAAAGGAAAGGAAAGATCTCAAATCAATAACCTAATTTTCTATCTTAAGGAGATAGAAAAAAAAGAAGCCAAAGAAAACCCAGTGCTAACAGAGGAAAATGATATAAATTTTAGTGAAGATAAGGGATATAGGAAGTAGAAAAATGACAGAGAATGATTGATGAACACAAAAGTTGGTTCTTTGAAAAAATAAACAAAATTAACAAACCTTGAACCAGACTGACTAGGAAAAAAGATAAATTACTAAAATCAGAAATAAAAATGAGGACATTACCACTGACTACAGAAGTAAAAAAGGATTATAAGAGAATATTATGAACAACTGTATGCCAAACAATTAGATAACCAAGATGAAATGGACAATTTTTCTAGAAACACACAACTATAAAAACTGACCCCACAAGAAATAGAAAATCTCAACAAACCTGTAACAAGTGAAGGTATTGAATCAGTAATCAAAAACCTCTCAGCAAAGAAAAGCCTAAGACCAGACGTCTTCACTGGTGAATTCTACCACATATTTAAAGAATTAACACCAATCTTCCTCAAACTCCTCCTAGAAAAGATAGAAGAGAAAAGAACACTTCCTAGTTCATTCTGTGGTGTCATCATTACCCTGATACCAAAGCCATATCAGAAGAAAAAAACTACAGAACAATATCCCCTATGGCTTTAGATGCAAAAATCTTTAAATGAATACTAGCAAACTAAACCAGCAGCATATTAAAAGGATTATACACCATGATCAAGTGAGAATTACCCCAAGAATGTAAGGCTGGTTCAACATATGAAAATTAGTCATGAATATAATGAAGGGGGGTAATGCTACCATCTCAATTGATGGAGAAAAAGCATTTGACTAAATCAAACATGCTTTTATGGTAAAAAAAAAAAAAAACACTGAAAAAAACTAAAAATAGAAGGGAACTGCCCCAACCTAATAAAGTGTATGTATGAAAAACCCACAGCTAACATCACATTTAATGATGAAAGAGTGAAAGCTTTACCTCTGTAATTTGGAACAAGACAAGGATGCCTGCTTTCACCACATTTGACATTGTCCTGAAAGTTCTAGCCAGAGCAATTAGGCAGGAAAAAGAAAAAAAAAAAAGACCTCCACATTGGAAAGGAAGAAGCAAAACTATCTATTTTCCAATGGCAAGATCTTACATATAGAAAATCCTACATAATGCACAAAATAACATTAGAGCTAATAAATTAAGTCCACATATTCTGGAATACACGACCACATGATAATCAGTTATCTATATTAGCAATGAATAATCCAAAAATGAAATTAAAAAGCAATTCCATTTACAATAGCATCAAGAATAATAAAATACATGGGCATAAATTTCACCAAGGAGATGTAAGATTGGCACACTGAAAACTACAAAACATTTCTGAAAGAAACTGAAGAAGACCTAAACAAATGGAAAGACTTCTGTGTTCATGGATTTGAAGATTTATTTGCTAAGATAACAATACTATCCAAAACAATCTATAGATTCAGTGCAATCCCATCAAAACCCCAATGGCATTTTTTTTGTAGAAGGAAAAGCTAATCCTACAGTTCATGTGGAAATGCAAGGGAGTCCAAGTAGCCAAAACAATTTTGGACATTAAAAAAAGTCAAAGGAGCCCTGGCTGGTGTAGCTCAGTGGATTGAGCGTGGGCTGTGAACCAAAGTGTCGCAGGTTCGATTCCCAGTCAGGGTACCTGCCTGGGTTGCAGGCCATGACCCCCAGCAACCTCACATTGATGTTTCTCTCTCTCTCTCTTTCTCCGTCCCTTCCCTCTCTAAAAATAAATAAATAAAATCTTTAAAAAAGAGCAATCATAATTTGTCTAATTTTATTAAAAAAAAAGTCAAAGGACATATTCTGTAAAATTTGAAAACACCACAAAAGAATGGTTACCAAGACAGCATGGTACTTACATAAAGATAGATAGATAGATCAATAAAATAGAATTCAGAAATAAACTCATTCACATGAAAAGATGTTAACATCATTAATCATAATCAAGAAAATGCAAAGCAGAACCGCAATGAAATATCACATCACACCCATGAGGCTGGCTCTAGTAAATAATAATAATAATAATAATAATAATAATAATAATAATAATAGCAGCAAGTATTAGCAAGAATGTAGAAAAATTGGAACCCTCACACATTGCTGGTGGGAATGTAAAATTGTGTAGCCTCTGTGGAAAATGGGTTGATGGTTCCTTAAAATCTTATATGCAAAATTACTATATGACATAGCCATTGCACTCCTAGGTATATATAACTAAAGAATTGAAAAATAAGCATCCAAGTGAATGTTCATAGCAGCATTATTCAGAATAAACAGCCCAAGTGTCCATCAATGGATAATGTGGTCTATCCACATAATGTAATATTATGCTGCCATAGAAAGTAATGAAGCACTGATACATTCTACAAAGTGGATGAACATCAAAACATTATGTTAAATGAAAGACCCAGATACAAAGAATTGTGTATTTTATATGGCATTGTGAAGAGGGTTGGTCATAGATGAGCACTTTGAGAGGGGAGACGGTCACACTGAGAGGGGTCACACTATAAGAAGCTAATGCACAAAAAGTTGTTTACAATCTAGAGAAGTATTTGTCTTAGGTAAACTCAGAAGTTCTATTTTGTGACTTTACACTATTTATCCCAATGCCAAAACAGTATAACGAGCCCCAAATCTTCAATAATTATTGTGGGGAAAATCAATGTACGTTTATTGCTTTCGTTTGACACAATTCTCCTGAAAATTAAGGGAGATGAGAACAAACTCATATAAATTGTAGAATATATCCTTGGGGACATGCTGGTGGCAATCAAATTATTAAGTACCTCCAGTATTTAGTTCTGGGCATCAGTTGCCTTTTTCTCTCTCACTATCTTTGTTGGGCTGATTTGAAGTCCTGGACTTCAGTGACTGTTCTTCTAATGGATGTGTACTTAATCTCTGACACTGAGGAGTGTCTCACTTAAATAACCAAGTGGTAATTTCCCTATGCCCCCATGTAGTTTGAATATTATTTTTATATCTGTAAGTTCTTACTATTAATAAATTAATGATCCAGTAGAACTATGCAAGTTACCACTTTTTTCTGTTCAAAGTAAAAAGAATTATTGGAAGTTCAAATAAATATAACTTCAAAGTCCTTGTGACTCTTTCTTTAGGGTAATTTTCAATTATCGTGGTGTTCACAAACCATACAGTTCAAACCTTAGTGAAGTACTTTTTATAACAATCTTCCTATAGATAGATACATGGGCAGATGAAGCAAATATGGTACAACATTAACTATAGAATTCAGGTGATGTGTGTACAAGTACTAAGTTGTACAATTCTGTCAACTTGCTCTAGGCTTGAATATTTCTAGAATAAATGTTGGCAAAAATTGTTACTATATTAGGGAGTTGCACGTCATCTGATTCTCAACCTCATGTAACTTTATTCTCCCTGAGCCCTATCTTTAGACATATCAATGAAATTTGACTTTATTAAGAATGTATTCTAAGCTTTTAAAATCCTATTTCTTAGGAATTCTAACCAAGTAAAGTAAACGATCTAGAAATTTTTATGTAAAAATATTTAGTTACTTTTCTTATTTTTAAAACAATCATAATTACAGATAATTTTTGTCTGAAAATTGAGATCTTAAAATCACTATGCTTGGTGAACCTTGAGGATATCATGCTAAATGAAGTAAGCTAATAACAAAAAGACAAATACTGTATGATTACACTTATATAAGGTGCCTAGAGTAGTCAGATTCATAGAGACAAAGTAGAATGGTGGTTGCCAGGAATTGGGATGAGGGAGAATGGGGAGTTGGTGTTTAATGGGGACAGAATTTCAGTCTGGGAGGATACGAAAGTCCTGGAGATGGATGTTGGTGATGGTTGCACAAAAACGTGAATGTCCTTAATGCCACTAAAATGTACATTTAAAAATAAGTAAAGTGGTAAATTTTGTCATGTATATTTTGCCACAATTAAAAATATTAAAAACTAGGACAAATTTAACCATCCTTGGGGAACTGACCACTATGTTTTTCATTTTAGTGAAGCTGCTCTCTTATGGTGGGGCTAAGTGCAGGTAATTTCTGTATCTGGCTTCTTGTTGTGTTTGCCAGGAAGAAAAACTCCCTTCCATAGAACAGTTGGCCCGCCAGATAGAAGATGAGGAAATTAACCTGAAAGAGAAGCCCAGGAAATACCTCAAAAGAGTTTTCCAGGAAACCATCTACAAGAAGCTGGTGGAGAAGAGCATCCTTGACTACTTGCAATATAACCACTACCACCTGCCCATGTATGCATGGCCAGGCATCATTTAGTTGTGGCCATGGTCTCCCCTTTATTGCTTTTTACACATATAGTCTCTAGAACTGCTCTATATAGTAGGAAACCTCTCTGAAACCTGGTTTGACAGCCAACCACCGCTGTCTCCTGGTTTTGTCATTTCTTTTCGCATCCACTTATGCCTGTCATTTTCTATCATCCCAGTAGGTGGCACATGGTAATGCATCTCTATTCTCAGTCAGGGAGAGTCTTTACTAATGCCAGGCATGTTCCTGAGCAGAATAATCTATTTTAGCAATAAAATAAGATTGGGCTGTGGAAAACTTGTGTTGTTGCTGTTGTTGTTTTGTTGTTGTTTACTTTGAGTATGACTGTTTTGTTTCCTCATCTCCTGAAATGTTCTGCCATCAATTTTATTAGTTTTTTACATGTTTACACAGTAACAATCTTGGGTGGTAAAAAAGAAAATTGTGTGCCCACATGGACAATTAGTGAAATTGATGATGAGAAATTAATTCAACATCAGAGGGATTGGTTGTATAGGAAAGTTTAACTCAACTTTTGAATGAAGAGTCTGCAGTCACAACCCCTGCATTTCTATACCATGTTGCAAGTCATGACAAATGCAGTGAAAAACTAGAATATAACACATGGTCTCATGCACAGATTTATTTTATTTTATTTTATTTTATCTCACGTGCAGGTTTTAGACTAGAAAACAGTAGTGGCAAATTAATCTAGTTGATTTCCTTTGACCTTTAGCCCTGTGGCTTTGCTTGAGGGGTGGGGGAGAACTGGTACATGTCACTTGTAATATGTGTCAGAGACCCTCTCTCTTACAAATAAGGCAAATTAAGTGCCGACTAGAAAACACATGAATCCAGAAACAGCACATAAGATTGTTTTCATGTATTTGGATCTTTTTAGTTGATAGTGTGACACTATCTGTGACTCAATTTTGACCAGCAGGGCTTAAAATTGGTTTTTATAGACACAATTCCAGTTTTTGTTCTTTTTTTTACATTCATGTTAATGTTTAGCAAAAGTTGGCACAATTACAAGGATGACACAGCTATTAGGAGGAAAAGTCATAGTTGGCATTACAGAATTCTACATCCATTATCATCAAATGGATACTTCTCAAAAACAAAATTGTTCTAGCACACCAGACACTGATTTTTCTAAGGTAAAAGTAAGCAATAAACCCCACTAATTCCTTTACACATGCATTTTACACAAATACATGGGTCATTTAGGGTGAGGGTCCAGCTTTGACCATATGGTACAAACTGTAACTTGAATGGAGAACAATCATTACTGATTTACTCCTCAAACTGCAAACCCAACACCCATGGAACCATATTTCAGGGCCCTGCAAGTGAGGCAGCTCAAGAAAATATTCTTCCCCAATCCCTTCTCCTGAGAAGCCCTCAGATCAAATTCACCAACAAATGGAGTATCTGTGACAGGCCTGGGACCCTTGGGTGGAGATGAACAGAAAGACCTTAGAGGATCAACAGTTATGATTTCTGTGACCAAGTATTACCATTAACAAGCTGCTAGTCACAATAAAGGGACCCCTAAATGACAATGTAAATCTTAATGTTGAGTCATACATAAGTTTGATGTTTTCCTTTGCTGCTTTTTAAAAATCAATCCTGGACTTCCACAAGTGTCATGACAGATTTGAAAATGTCCAGATTATATTTTAGACTGCAAAATGTGTCAGATGAGGTTATCGCAACCATCGTCTCACAGCCAAAAATGAGTCATTTCATGAATCTAGCATAGATTAGCATGTATGTGAAAACGAGCATTTTATCACCAAGAACCAACTTTTCTAAGGCTAAGAGAGGTATCCAAGAGTGGCTGATCATAGGTTGAAATTGGCTGTTTTAAGGGCTTTGGGAGAAATAAGATATTTACTTCTTACTGATGATGAAGACCTGCAAAAGAAATAGTTTCAGAGACCAATATTTGGACTTCTCTTGGTATGCACACGCAGAGATTCTGTGAAGACAGATTGCATGTATGCAGTCCCTATGTATTTCAGTATTTGCTGTTGAGCTGGGGACATCTTGGACTCTAAGGCTGACTTTTGAATTCTGTGGTTTTGAACAAAGAATACTGATGAGAAAATATCAAAGTTGATTTTCCCAAGTTTCTCCCAATTACATGCAATAGAGTGCCTCCCAGATGACTTTAATGATCTCCTGGCATATGTTAGATTGTAATAGAGTGCAGCCACCTCCTTTCCCAAAGTGGCTCCTATTATTACACCCCAATATCACAGAAAAGCAAAGGAAAAATAAAATACGAGGTGGGAGAGGCAAGGGAACACTGCACGGAGAATAAAGTGTAAAGCCAGTCAATCAATATTTACCCTTGGAAAAGGGAGAAGGAGGAAGGGAGGGAGAGAGAGAACGCACAAGTGCATAGGGTGAGCAAGAGGAGCTGTTGATTGTTTTCTGGTTGAGAGAAGAGGTGACGATAAGGCTGGGATAAAGTGAGCCCCGGAAAGGGGGCAGGAGCCGGCAGCTGTATGCTAATGCTCACAGAAACCAAGCCTCTCCTTCCCCCATTAAAGCAGGCAGCCAGGAGGCCACACGTCACTGAACAAATAGGCTCTTCTAGACAAATAAAATAACACGTGTTGGCCTGCTGGGAGGAGGGAGTTAGGGGAGGGGGCAGTGAGGGAGGGGGAAGACAGAAGGGAAGAGTAGGAGTGAGGAGACGGAGACAGGGAGAGAGGTGTGAGTGAGAGAGGGAAGAAGGATGGGAAGACAGAGGAGGGGAGGGGAAGAGAAAACAGGAGGGGTGGAGATGAAAGAGACTGGGAGAACAAGGGATAGGGACAGTCCGAGAGGGAGAGAGTCAGAGTGTGGGAAATGCCAGGAGGGAGAAGGACAGGAAAGTGAAAGAGTTGGGAGGAGAGAACCAGTGGTGGGCAGTGAGTGGAGAAAGGGGAGAAAGAAAGGGAGAGACCAGGACCGAGGAAAGGAGAGACACGGAGAAAGAGAAGGGTGGAAAAGAAAAGGAGAGAGGAAAGGGGAGGGAAGGAAAGGAGGACAGAGGTGGGAGAAAAATCAGAAGAGAAGTAGGATTAGAGGAAGCAAACAGAAAGCGGGGTAAGAGCACATAAACCCAAAAACCAAAAGCAGGAACAAGAAAAGGGGGACCCAAGCCAAGGCAAAAAGTTCAGGCTTATGGTCCCCAGGAGCCTGGCTACCTCTGTGTGTATTCCTGGGCAGGAGAAGAGAGGGGAATACTGGAGTCGCAGTGGCCTTTCTGGTCAGTTTATGATGGGTTTTGTCGATGCCTTTTCTGAGATGGAGGCGTGCGAAAAATGGCGCATCACCTCACAGGTGGTAGCAGTCCCCTCGTTCGGCCACATTCAATCCGAGCAATCTGAGCTGCTCAGTGCCACCGCAGTTCTTCCCTGAAGGTTACTCTGGTTATGAGTTTCTCACGTTTTCTAGCTTCGCCTTTGCTAGTTTTTGCCGATGCCACCCTTTCAGTCGTCCGGCCCGGGACCTTCCTGCCTCATCCCTCTCCCCGGCTACGATGGTCCCAACCGAGGCAAAAACAAACGGTCCCGAGGGCACTTCCAGGACAGTTCCGTGGCCCCGGTGGCATACTGGGGAAGATAAAAGAGGCGGCAGCCACCCCTTTCGCCCCCAGTCCAGTAATGCGTGCGCAGCAGATTGGGGGTGGGGGTGGGGGGAGACACTTGACACTCAAGGGGAGGGACGTACTTGAGCGCTTCTGCTCCCGCTCCCGGTGGACGGCAAGGCCTCGCGGACTCTCCCTTGTTCCGCTTTCTTTCATGCACCCTCCTTTTGTGTGGAATTATTTAAACGGGAGATCCGAAGCAGCTTTATGCTAATGTGCGGAACAAAGGCTACAGCCCGCGGGCGGGGGCTCTAAAGGTGCCCAGAGGCCCGAGTAGCCGCACGAGGTAGCGGGCGGCGGGCTGCGCGTGTCTCTCGCGTGCCCCCGGGACTGACAAAACAACTACTCATTCCTGCAAACACAAAGCCTCTCCCGGGCTCGGGTCGCCGCGCGGCGCCCTCTCGGGCTCGGCCCCTCCGGGACTTGATGGCGTGTACTAAGGCGGTAACGCACAGTCCAGGCTAGATCGTGGCTCGTGTACCAGGAGCGCCTGGGGTGAGGTTTCTGTAAATTAAGGAGAGCGGTAGCCCCAGAAGGAGGATTGGGGTGCATGGGGGTGGAAACTTGACTGACTACTCCGTCCCGCTCCCCCACCCCCCACCCCCGCGGCCCCCGGCTTCATCCAAACGCTCTCCAAGCCGCAGGGTGTGATTGTGAACACTTTTGTTTTCGCCTCTCAGAGTTCAAGGGTTGCCTGGACTTGTGACCACCTCAGGAGACAATTCCTAGGCCGAAATCCCTATCCCCCACCCACCCCCTCTTTAACTCTCATTTGCAAGCTTAGAGCTTTCTAGAAACTCTCTGGAGCCAGACTCTTGAGCTGCGAGATCACAGTGAACTCAGGCGCGCTCCCCGACGGCAGCCTGGGACCTCAAAACGGAAAATTTTAGAGAGCCCGTGACCTCTAGCTCTGCAGCCGTCCAAGGATGAAGGCACAAACGGGTTTGCAAGGACTTGAAGCAACAGAGTCCGCCGTATTTTTCCACAGCACCCGCCAGGACCCCACAGGAAAGGGAGGAGTCGTCTTGGACCTGAGAAGGACACTTCGGGGACCCTTCCTAGGATCCTTACGCCTGTCGGCTTCAGCGAAGCTACCTTGGAAAGGATGGGGGGTGTGGCTCAAATCAACGCTCCGAGTTTCCCCAACTCAGTTTCTTTGGACGGGTATTACAAATGCAGCGCGCAAAGGCCGGCGCAGGGGCGCAGCATGGTGGCACTTCGATCTAACCTGAGGAAGACAAATATCTTCACTCCATGTCCAGATCTCCGCAGACCCGCACATTCTGAGAAATAAAGTCACGCATAAAATAACAGAACCCACGACCAGGTGCAGGAGTGCACGTCCTCAGAGCTTTCTGGTGGGGTGTGCGTGCACGCGCGCGCAGCCTGATCCCTCCCTAGCTCAGGATTATGAAATTAGTTTCTATTACTTGTACCTTTCAGCTGCCCATTTATTTTGACAGTACCCTTCAAAAAGCAGATTTCATTTTCGCTGCCGAGACTAGAAACCACAAATAAAAAAAGAAACTGATCAATTGAATCCCAGTATCTCTATAGTGTTCAATAGATTCTCTTGATTTAATTCAGAGCCCTGTTTGAATTCGCTGCATTCAGGCAGGCGTTTTGTTTTGTTTTGCCCCCTGCCTCCGCCCTCTTTACAATTATGGGTGTTATTATTTTTAAAGGATTCACAAGGTGACTAACTCTCCCTGTTATCTGTTTCATGAAAGAAGTGTTACACATGCCGAACTAAATATCCCGCAGTCAGATGGGGATCGCTGACCGAGCCCTGCCCTATTATTCCACAATCCAGATGGGATTCGTGATTAGAAAATAAAAGTGGGCAAAACGGCCCCGGAATCCCTTTCCCACTTCTGTTCATCATCAGTATTAACCAGTGCTCAAAGAGCAACGAAATATAACATCGGTTCCTTTTAGATTGTAACAATTTACAAATTTTAGATAAACTCATTTTAGGATTTCTAACTTTTTTTGCAGAACTAGCATTCATCCCACTTAGCATTTTCAAGTGAGGGTGAGAGCTCTCAAAATATATTCCATTATATGTATTCTTCTCTTTTCAGTATGTGAGTTAAAAAATATCATAAACAAAATCATCACTTTTCCCTTAACCAACTTGATTAACCCTAACAACTGTCCCATTACAACGTATTACTCATGCGGACTCATATTTTGAAATTATGTTTAATTTCCACGCCAGGGTATTTTCAGAGGGAAAATCCGGAAATGATTAAATACCTTTAGCGGAATTAAGCATAAGCAAAACTCAGCAAGATCTATTAGGGTGCACAGGGCTTTGCAGAAAGACATCCGTTTCCTTCAGTAAAGTGACATTTTTTTCACAATATATCACACTTTACTTAGGTGGCTTTGCTACTTGTTCCCAAAGGGATGAGCGATCAGGGCCACTGTGCACCCTTGGGGTTCTGCCCCGGTCCCCAGAGATGCTGCCTTTTGTGCTTCCTCAGGGCTGGGCTGAGAAGAGGATGGAAGCAAAAGGCCGAGTCTGGGTCCCAAGGATCTTCACTGTTGTGTTTTCCTGGTGGCACGGGGCGAGGGGGAGGGTGGCTGCAGCTTGTCCTCTCCGAGGTCACAGCCTGCCTTAGAGGACAGATTGCCCCCCACCACTACCCCCTCAGCCAGCAGCAAGCGTCGCTTTTGCATCCAGATTGGCCGCGACCCGTGCTCAATAGCTGGAGGTTAATTTCCTTCACAAAGGTGAAGGGGGCATGGCTCCGGGGGGGCCTACGCCAAGACCCGCGGCCCTTTTATTCCTCAGAACTTTGATTGGAGCCCTTGATTTAGCATCTGATGTCAACCGGCAGACAAAATGCCCGATCCGAATGAAAATGCATGAGGCCCCTCAAGGAGAGCTGAAACCAACTCCACTGGGGCGAAAGCGACTGACCTCGGGTTTCGGACTTTGCCGGTTCCACCAAAAATCAAACCTGCCCCGGGCGACTGGGAGGCTCCGAGCGGCCTGCACCCGGCCCCTCGAAGGATGCCAATCACTAAGCTTCCCTGAACTTAAACAAAAAAGAGTTCAGAAATTCAAGTTCCATTTCGAAGCCAGTCCGTCCCCTTTAGCACAGCGTCTTCTGGCAATTGAAGAAGTGCGGTGCCAACTGCTTCTCTAAATCGAGAGAAACCTTTTCAAGACCTGGGGTCGCGCGCCCAGGTGGAGAAAACATCACCAGCGCTGCAGCCACAAGGCCTGATCCTCGACCTAAACTTGGAACCCCATTTTCGCTTGGATCCGAGTCCCGCGGCCCACCCGTCAGATACGCGGGTTGGGTTTCTCCACAGCCCAGGCTTTGCAGCTATTTTCAATTCTCGATTATTTCCCAAACAATACGAGGAGTTCCCGTGCCTCCGTGGCCCCCTCTCTCTCCTCAGCAGTCCACTCAAGCCTCTCCTGCGCCTGCTGTGGCCTACCACCGTCCCTACCCAATCAGTGCGCCCAACTTCCCCTCCGCTCGGAATCGCGGATTGAGCCCTCCTGACATATTTGGGACCATTCTTCTCCTTTGTTGCAATTTTGCTCGAGACCCGCGGATAATCCCCGCGCGGGAGGGGGCATTCATTGTCGTGCTGATAGACGCGCCCATTTGGCGACTCCGCGCCCCCGGGAGGAGAAACACAAAGCCCAGGCACGTGCGCCTCCCCTTACAGGAGCAGCAGACCGTGAAGTGAGGCGGGGCCAGGCGTGTGCCTGGGCCTGGCGGGGTGGTGGCGCCGGACCAGGCGGCGACGGGGCGCGCGCAGGGGGCCGAGCGCCCTCAGGTACATCTGCCGCACCTACCCGGCGACCCCCAAGTCCCGACCCCCTTTTTGCCTCTCCGTCGCCCTCCCACCCTACCCGGGGGGGGGAGGAGCTCCGGGCGAGCTGATTGGCTACGGGGAACGCGGGAGGCGAGAACAATGGCCCCCTCCCCCAGTTAAAGGAGAGCGGCTCTCAGGCCCAGGGTCTGGGACACGCGTGCAGAGCGTCGAGCCGGGCGGAGCCGCTACCCGCGCCACACAATTCCCGCAGCCGCCGTGCCCGTGCCACAGGCCGGGGTCACTGAGGCCGCCACAGCCGAGCGTAAAGGTGGGACCGAGACAGTGCCCTTCCCTCGCACTGCACCAACATGCCCCGCGGCTTCCTAGTGAAGCGCAGCAAGAAATCCACTCCGGTGTCCTACCGGGTCCGCGGCGGTGAGGACCGCGACCGCACACACCTGCTCTCGCCGGGATGCCGGGGCGCTCGCTCCGAGCCCCCTGTGCCGAGCCCGGGCCCGAGTCCACTGCGGCAGCCACAGCCACAGCCCACGGAGCGCGCCCAGGCGGCGCTTGCCTCCTCTCTTTCTTGCGCGCCCGGCCAGCTGCCACCCCAGCCGGGCCCGCCGGCCGCGCACTTCGGCAACCCCGAGGCCGCGCACCCCGCGCCGCTCTACAGCCCCACTCGGCCAGTGAGCCGGGAGCACGAGAAGCACAAGTACTTCGAGCGCAGCTTCAACCTCGGCTCACCGGTCTCGGCTGAGTCCTTCCCCACGCCCTCTGCGCTGCTCGGAGGTGGCGGTGGTGGTGGGGGGAACGGTGCCGGAGGCAGCGGCGACTCGCTGTTCTTTGCGCCCGCGGAGCTCAAGATGGGCACCGCGTACTCAGCGGGCACCGAGGTGGCCCGTGGCCCGGTGCCCGGCCCTCCGCTGCCCCCGGCCGCCTCCCTGAGGTCCCCGGGCAAGCGGCCCGCGCCCTCCGCTGCCGCCCCGGAGCCTCCCGTCAAGGTGGCCAAGGCTCCGGGTGCCAAGAAGCCCAAAGCCATCCGCAAGCTGCACTTCGAGGACGAGGTTACCACGTCGCCTGTTCTCGGGCTGAAGATCAAGGAGGGCCCTGTGGAAGCTCCGCGGGGCCGCGCGGGGGGCGCGGCGCGGCCACTGGGCGAGTTCATCTGCCAGCTCTGCAAGGAGGAGTACGCGGACCCGTTCGCGCTGGCGCAGCACAAGTGCTCTCGAATCGTGCGCGTGGAGTACCGCTGTCCCGAGTGCGCCAAGGTCTTCAGCTGCCCCGCCAACCTGGCCTCCCACCGCCGCTGGCACAAACCGCGCCCTGCGCCCGCCGCCCGCGCGTCAGAGTCCGAAACCGCTGCCAGGGCTGAGACGCGGGAGGCGACCGGCGGCGGCAGTGACCGCGACACGCCGAGCCCGGGTGGGGTGTCGGAGTCGGGTTCGGAGGACGGGCTCTACGAGTGCCATCACTGCGCTAAGAAGTTCCGCCGCCAGGCCTATCTGCGCAAGCACCTGCTGGCGCACCACCAGGCGCTGCAGGCCAGGGGCACGCCGCCCGCGGCCCCACGGGAGGACCTTTTGGCCTTGTACCCCGGGCCGGAAGAGAAGGCGCTGCAGGAGGAGGCCGGAGACGGTGAGGCAGCCGGTGTGCTGGGCCTGAGTGCCACGGCCGAGTGCCACCTGTGTCCTGTATGCGGGGAGCCGTTCCCCAGCAAGGGGGCCCAGGAGCGCCACTTGCGCCTGCTGCACGCCGCCCAGGTGTTCCCCTGCAAGTACTGCCCCGCCACTTTCTACAGCTCGCCTGGCCTCACGCGGCACATCAACAAGTGCCACCCGTCCGAGAACAGACAGGTGATCCTCCTGCAGGTGCCCGTGCGTCCGGCCTGCTAGAGCGCGCCCTCCATCCCGGCCCTCCGAACTGTGCCTTCGCTTGGAGACCCATGAAGACAGTGCTCCCTGTGTGCCCCGGACCCGCGTTGCACCGGGGCTCTCACCCCGGGCGAACGTGTTGTCTCCACTCCTTGTGGTGTGGCGTGACGGTAACCCCAGTTCTCTCGTTGTGACGCCTTTTGGAGACCCCTCTTTTGCGTCGTGTCCCTTTCCCCCGTGGCGCAATAGGAGCCAGTCTCTTCTGTGCAAGGGAGAAAAGCTGTACTCGTTTGTCTCGTGGTTGGAAACCTCCCCTTGGAGGGGAGAGCTGTTTTTCTTACTAGTATTCGCTGTGTTCATGGTCTAGAAATGCGGTTTGCTCTCGCCTACCAATCTCTGCTCTCTATGTCTGTAGTGTACGGGTTGTTTTGGGTGAATCTTGAGGAAGAAATGCCTTTATATTTCACAGGCTGTAAGTTGAACTTCCCACACGATTAGCTTTATTATGGCTTGTGAACTGCTGAAGTCTGGCTTTACCTTTTTGTATGTGAACAAATCGAATTGCTTAAAAAAAAAGTTTTCTTTAGTATAGCCACAAATGCCTTGAACTGTTGTCTTTTTGGGATTTTTTGTGGGGGAGGGAAGGGAATTTTCAGAAGATGCTGTAGAAACTGCCTCAGTATTTCATGTAAGACTTTTGGGTTTGATCACCTTTGTTGAGTGAGGTAGGACTATATGAGTTCCCTCTAAATGTATATGTTGATTTATGAGTAATTGTTATTTATTCTTTATTTATTTATATTAATTATGAAGATTAAGATATTATTTGATTGCGGATCTTTTTTTTCTTGGTGTGTGTGTTCCCCCTGCGACTCTTGACATTTCACTGTGCATTTTACAAGAGAGCCTTTTTCTAAAGGGATCTGCTAAAATTTTTAACTTTTATACCTATCTGAGCGCATTAAAGACAACCTACCATTTTATTCTGCTTGGAGGGCCCCTGAGGCCCTGTAGGACTGACAGCTCTTACTTTTAAATGCAATCTCTTTTCTACATACATTATTTTCTTAAGTGTTAGCTATTTATAGAAAGCTTCAATAGAACTGTTTCAACTGTATAACTATTTACTATTAAAATAAAATATTTTCAAAGTCAAAGTAGGGTGTACTTATTTCTGTATCATGTGGTTTCAATAAGGATTTGAAATGGAATTTCAGATGATTTTTTAAAAGTCTATTTTTTTAATTGAGTGAAAAAAACCCACCACCGTCATGAGGATCTTGGATTTTTAGAGCTGAGCCTAAACTGCTGGATTCTGCCCTCTGGCAGTACAAGGGTGCAGTCTCAACCCCCCTAACTAGAGCTGACAGCTTATTGGGGGTCCTTAAAAATGTACTGGAAGGTGAAGTTAGAATGGAAGCTTTGAGAATCTTTTTCAGAGAAGTCTAGATAAGTACGCATAAATCTATCCTTTTAACCAAAGAGGATACAGGAATATCATGCTAATTTAGCAGATCCTTTATTTCCTGACAGCTTGGGGCTCAGTGTAACAGTAATTCTTCAAATAAGTAAAATGGTTAAACTAGAAGAAAGTAGAATGATTTTATAGTCAGATTTTCAAAGTAAGGGAAACAGACCAATTTTTGGATGCAGTGGAAGTTAGGCAACTGGGTTTGAGGTAAGAGCTCAGAAATTATTTACCAGTCAGGTGAGTAATCGATTTGGGTGGGGGCGGAATAGAACACCATGTGTTTGGGGTATTAAATTTAATAGCAGGTCATTATGGAAAACAATGTTTTCCATTTTGTGTCACTCAGCAATTTGAAGAACAAGTCTGTCGCTCATCAGTTAACATTTTGAGTTGTTTTCTTCTGCCTTTGAAACACTGATTAGCAAGCTGTGCTAAACATTACAATTGTGCTTTCCCCTTCCTTTTGTGGTATGTCTTTGTGACTTTTCCTGTGACCCACTAAATCTTCGTTGGTTTGCAAAGAGATTTTAGAAATATGCACAGGGTCTGCATTTCTGAAGGGCATATCTGGAATGGTGGTGGGAAGGGCAGCACCTGAGAAACTTCAGACTGTGAACCTATAGCTTTGCATAAGAGAGGGTTTAGTGAAAGGCTCAGCTCTCCGGAATATTGAATATTCCACCCTTTGTGAGGAATAGACTTAAGAATAACAATGAAGGAGAAGCGACTGCAGGTAAGTTGCCTCAGGGACAAACTGCATGCTGTCCTTTGAATTGCTGATGACTACATATTTTACCAGCTTGGAAAACAGGAAGACAAAAGCTCAGTGCCCACAGAGCATAAAAGCACAGGGACAAATGGGGACAAAGAAGTATTTTTAACATCCTGAAAACTTCAATTTGTAGGTTGACGGCTGCTCCCTGTGAGCAACAATAATATTAAAATTTAAAAAAAAGTTCACTCTGAATTACATTGTACATTAAAAGATCCCTCATACTGAGGGTTAGTGTATGTTTTATGTCATTAAATTTTTTCCTTAAAAACCTCATGGTTGGCTACACATGATGACTGGAATCCTGTGTGCAGGTATGGCACCTTGTCATCTGTGTTCAGCTCATTGTTTTCCTTATCCATGATGGTAAATAAAATTTTGTTTACAAATGTGTTCCTTTAAATTCATTTTGATTTACCAAATATACCTTTTCTAACACAGAAACCATATTTCATTTATGTAAGATATTAAGTGAAATTGTATAGTAAATGAGGTATATTGAAATTAGCTAAACTGTGTAGAATAAATCAAAACACTTGGTCAGTTATTTCAAAGTAATGCAATATGAGCTAGCAGAATATTCTAGAAGAAGGAAATCAGTTTCCTTTATATACTCTCTCTCTCTCCCCACTCTCTCTCTCTCATTCCTCCCTGGAAAATGAGGTCACAAGGTTTCCTATTACAGAATATCAAGTGATCAAGTATGAAGTGCACTTACCTTATTTATAAATATGCAAAGGATGCTGAGGACATCCTGTGTTCAGGTTGCTCCAAGTTTGGACAACTATCACTGGAAACCAGCCAAGATTCTATACCCATCCACAATAAGGGACTGGTGCTGGGAGGGGTGAAGTGGTCAGGAAAAGTAAGCAGGTCAAGGAGGAAGGAGCTAAAATATAGAACAAATAAAGGAAAGGATTTTATTTTTGCCAGTGGTCTCCACACTTTCCTACTTCCATACAAATGTGGTGGAACTAGCAAAAGACTGTTCAACACTCCTTGGTTCTGAAACAACAGCCAGACATGCCAATTTGCCTTTTCTTCAAAATTGATAATGTCTTCTTCAGGCACATTTCCCTGGAGGCCTGGAGAAGTTGGGGATCCTATGGCTCTCACAGTAAGAATGTTGTAGTGATATGTCATCACCCTGGCCAGCTCCTCAGACCTGGGCTATGGAGGTAACATTACTTCTTCAGCACCTTCCACCTGGAACTCCCACTGCGTCTATCAATGGGATCATACCCACACCACACAGCAGAGGCAGCTGATCCAGTGGAACTCGTAAGCACAATACCAAGGTTAGAGGTTCAATAGCTGTCCATGAGGATCCCGTGGTAGAGCAGAGCAGAGTCCTAGAGGCTGCTGAGCTCTGGCCACCTGGTGACATTTGGATATGTTGGGGAGACTAGGTGCACAAGGTTGGGTTGGCCAATGCCAGTCACCAGGCAGATGTCACCCAGAGTAGTCTGTGCCTAGATGTTGTGGCTGAGGGTGCTCTCTTTCACATTTGCTTCCATTAGCTCTGCTGCAGGATCCCACAGACTAGCCTTGGCCTCCACCAGCTCCAGGTCCATCCTGTGGACTCAATTCTACAGGCATCCACAAAGTCTTCAAACAAAGCAGGAGAATGTGTCAAGAATCCTAGAGAATAGATAACATTGTAACTAACATCTTCACCCACCCAATGTCTTGCAAAAGAGGAAGGGTCTGGTGGCATGGGCAAGCCCTTTGGCTCTGTTGATTCCCTTGGTTCCTACAGACCTGTGTGTCCTCACCTGTCAACTGGAGAGAATGGGGTTCTGTGAGACACAGTGAGACATCTAGGAGTTCCAGAGAATGAGAGGCAGCAAGGATCCCAAAGGGAGGAGGCGTTTTCTAAATGGCAGGAGAAGACCCACTATCTTGGGAGTGCTATTCTGTGGCATTTAGGATTAATTATAAATCCACTGGCCTGTGGCAGGCAGACTTTGAGCAAACTTGCTATCTTTTTGCAGAAGGGACATTTTGGTCTTGCAGAGAAATTTTCTGGCAAATAGTCCTTAGTTTATAGTTAGTTATGTGTCGTATATACACATAGTGTATGTTAGCTTATTACAGAGCCAGTTTAAGTTATAGCCTTTTTATGGCAAGACAAAAGAAATCTGTAATGTTTGGTAGTTAAAGGCAAAAGCTGTGGAATTTAGAGAAGATCAAGGGGCGGGAAGAACTGACTTATAGAGAGAGACCCATGAGATGGCAAACCACATCTGTATCAGAGAACCCACTAAATAGCAACATGTAAGGATCTTGAATCCACCTGATTGCCAAGATGGTATCAAAGCATGGGGCACACAGTACAGTGGTCTAAAGACATTTAGAATTCTATCCTAAATTATGGAAACATCTGGTTAATGTTTGGCAAAATAACTTGAACATAATAGCTAAAAATTCCACTCAGATGAGAGAGAGAGCAACCAAATGCATCTTCAAGTTACATCTCATCTTTACACACCAGATCTGTCAGGAGAAAGTTCAGCTATTGTTAATGTAACAAGAATGGTTTGAGCAACATGGCTGTAAACTGGCAGCCAAGGAGAGTGAACAATGACACCTTCACTGTACTAGTCAGTGGGGGCAGTAGAGTCTGCTGAGTGAGCATGTGCACTGTGTGGCTGTTGCATTCAAAATGACTGAGCAAGTAATGCAACAAATCTTCATCAAATGTTGTGTTAAGCCTGAACATTCCTCTGTGGACACTATTCAGATGATTCAGAAGGCTTCAAGGGACAATGCAATGAGTGCAGCGCAAATAAAAATGCAGCACATAGACTTCAAAGATGGTTGAACATCTATTGAAAGTGATCCACTTTCTGGAAGGCCTGCAACAGCAGAATACCTGAGAATGTTGAACATGTGTATGAGCTGCAATCAACAAAGATCAGTGACTGACAGTGCGAGAACTAGAAGCTGATCTTGGGATTCCAAAAACTACCATGTCTGGGATTTTGACCCAGGATCTTGGCATGAAACATGTCACGGCAAAATCTGTTCAGCGACTTCTGTTACCAAAGCAGAAGAAACATCTCACTGCAGTTGTTGATAACTTGATTCTAACTGCTACCAATGAACCAGATTTCCTCAAGAAGGTCTTAACTGGAGATGAATTGTGGGTCTATGGCTGTGATCCATTAACGAAGGCCCAGTCATCCCAATGGAAGTCTCTGTGTTCTCCACACCCAACAAAAGCATGGCAAAGTTACAGGTTTTTTTGATTGGGAAGGTGATGTCTATCACAAATACACCCCTCCAGGCCAAACAATTAATAAGGGGTGCTACCTCAATGTTCTTCATTGGTTGAGAGATGCAATACCAAGAAAACAGCTGCAGCTATGGGCAACTGGTGATTGGCAGCTTTATCACAATGCACCCACTCATGCATCATGTCTCAGAGTTTTTTGGCAAAACACGAAATCACCCAGGTGACTCAGCTCCCTTATAGCCCAGATTTGGCATCCTGTAACTTCTGGCTTTTTCCAAAACTAAAATCACCTTTGAAAGGGAAGATTTCAGACCATCAATGACAGTCAGGAGAATATGGCAGGGAAGTTGATGATAATTCCAAAAAGGATTTTCCAGAGTGTTTTGAACAGTGGAAGAGGTGCTGAGAAAACTGTGTAAGGTCCCAAAGTGCCTACTTTGAAGGGGACTGAGGCATCATTGTCTATGCACAAAGTTTCTTGTATCTTCTTCAATAAATGTCTCCATTTTTCAAATTACGTAGATGGATACTTTCTGGACTCCAGCATTTATTGAAACTTATTTCTTTATTATCAACCTGTAGCATTCAATGACCCATACTCATCAGGAAAGTCTGGTATGCTCATTAGTCCTGGGTTGTAATATGGCAACTCTCTCTAACAGGCACATTGACAACACAGAAAAATGTTCAGAACTGAGACTTAGTTATGGGGCCCACAAGAATCATCCCACCCTGTGACCCTGGGAGAAAAAACTATTCTTGAACACCCAGAGTGGGAAGACCATCCTGGGGCTTTTTCCCAACCCCATTGGTCTACCATGTCTCCTCAGTGAGATTAGGTATGTTAAGTCCATAGGAAGGTGTGATGTGAGAAGACAGCACCTTCCTGCCCAATGATTTCCATGAATGGGAAAATCTTTTTTTCACCAGGAGAACTAGAGAACTCCTGCCTTCTTCTGAGGTGGCTGAAGAAACAAATTATTTCCTACCAATTCATCACCTCCTTGTCATGCAAACAAACAGCTGCAGGTTTTGGTGTCATCAGGGCAATTTTGCCACCAACGGGATTTTTCTGAACACAAATGGGTCCTGTTTCTTTGCACATTCCTTATGAGGAACTGCAGGAGGAAACCACTACAGGCCACATTGGGTCTTGGAAGTGACAGAGCCCACTGAGAGCTGTCACAAGCAAGGAATCTGTGATGGATCTTCATGGTGAAGGGAATTGAATTCTCATGGCTAGGTGAAACAACTTGGCTTACAAATTTACCATTCACAACTATTTTCTGGTCCTTATTAAGGCCTGGTATGTTTCTCAGAATCATAACATATTTGAACATATGATTTGAAGTCAGTTAACATATTTTCACTAACCCAAACACATAGCCCTCAGTCTTTTAGGTCCCAACTGTCATCATTTGTCCACCACATACTTTTATTGTGGGCTTGCTCTGTTGCATCTGTAAGTGGAATGTTCAGAACATGCATACTTTATCTGGTGGTATATATGGTGAGCAGATGAGTTGTGGGGTAAATGTGTTTGTCTTATTTGAAAATTTCTGTACTGTGTGGTCTTCCTGGTGGCATGTCCACTGAGAATCCATACTGAATGAAGTTTTTTCATTAGCTCATTGCTTTAAGCCCACATTACAGGGATAAACTATTCTTAGAACATTAATTACATCAAAATAAAACCTATAGAATGTTTACTGCCAATGGAGCACATTTAAAGACGTGATTATAGACAGCCAGCATATGAAGCACATCACTTTCATGCTGTGCAGTGACACCAACATCTGTAAGAAGCTTGTCCACATTATTTGCATTCATAATTCACCAGGACTACTGTCTCTTCACCAGAACCCAGATATTCACTCTTCCTTCCACTTGATTTGAGCCAGTAGACTGAGTATCACACAAGGGGAACAAGAATGGTGGAAACATCACCCTGAATCCATTATTTGCCCCTTTCACTCATCAAAAGGCCCTTTTATTTGAATGCAACATCTGCTTCATCTCTGATGCAGTGCCCCTTCTCAAACACCACAGCCAGGTGACAGTCACACCTGATGGTGACAGGATGGACAGAGTGAGCTTAGAGGCTATTCTTTATTGAATCTGATAGGAAGGAGAGGAGGTGTCAGTGCATGGAAAAGTTCCAGAGAAGGTTCTTTCTACAGAAGAAAAAAAAGATAGGCTAAAATTTCCTTTGAGCAGAAAGAATGGAAAAGGATGGGGAACTTAGGCTGAAATACACATTTACAATATTGCTATTTCAAAGTTGGTAACACCAATTGATTACAGTTCTTTTCTACTGCTATCTGTTCTACTGTATTATATAAAATGAGCCTTTACCATTCTAGAATACAGTTACAAGGAGGTTATTTTTAGGAGATGGGCAGACACAGATAGGAATAATACACACAAAAATGACTGAACTGAGAATTGTCTGGGACAAAGGAGATGAACCAAATTCTGGTCTCTGGAATCCAAATCTGAACAGAATCATGTTAGATCTCATCAAATATTTTACACCACAGAGAAACATATTCTTTTTATCACTCACCTCTTTAATAGCAGACTTGTATTGCTTCTTTTGAACAGTATTACTATCCTTGATATCTTCTCAAGGGTTTTCACATGAGTATCTTGCTAAATCACTAAACAGTTATTGTTTAAAATCATTTAGTGAAATATTAGTATAATTAAGATTTCAGATTTGTATCAAAAAATCTTTTGCTCTATTAATCACAGCAAAAAATCATGATTTTCCCTTTGTTTATATTTCCAAAATCTGATAATTCAAATTAAAGAGAACTGAGAAAAAGTAAGCACATTTTTAAAAAAGGTTTTATTTATTTTAGAGAGAGGGGAAGGGAGGGAGAAAGAAAGGGAGAGGAACATCAATGTGTGGTTGCCTGTTACACACCCCCTATTGGGGACCTGGCCCACAACCTAGGCATGTGTCCTGACTGGGAATCAAACCAGTGACCCTTTGGTTCACAGTCCGGTGCTCAATCAACTGAGCCACATCAGCCAGGGCAGTAAGCACATATTATAGCTACCTTGATTTCTTTGTTGCAGCAGCTGAGCTCTTACACCATCTGAGGTTATGCTGAGATTCCACAATTATTGCCACCATTGTAGTATTTCACCATCTCTATCATCGTAACAGAAAAGGCTAAACCAGGTGTGGGTGAACCAAGCCCAAGGCCAAATCCAGCTATAAGCTTGTTTTGTAAATAAAGATTTATTAGAACATAGCCATGTCCATTCACTACTGTCTATGGCTGTTTTAATACTGCTATGGCCAAGTTTGGTCATCACTATAGAGACTATATGCCCACAAGACTGAAAATATTTATTATTTGGCCCTTTATTAAAAAGTTTACTGACTCCAGGGCTAGAAAATAAAATTTTGCAGTACTGTTTTATAGATTGCCTACATTCATGCCCTTGGTAAGATGAAAACTTGGTCTTTGTGAAAACTGTTTTGTTCAATTGTCTGTTGAGTGCCATAAACTTGACAACTTGGCATTTACAGACTCAAAAATTGCAAATTTGAAAACCATGGTTTTTATAGGGGTCATCACCTAAGGCACTACTGTTAAAACCCTAATTCTTTAAATGAGAAAGTTAACTAAACAGGAAATAGCTTCTAAGATAGGCTTGTTAGTACTGCTCATGTTTGTCATTTCAACTGTAGCAGCTGTCAGACAGTACATACAAGTTCTAACCTGTTAAGTCATCCATAGAAACCAAATGGAAGAGAGAGAGGTTGTCTCCTGGTTGGAAGGTTAATTCTTCACTTTGTCAAGTGAAAAGGCAACTCTTAAGTTGAATATAAGAAACTGACATTTTTATTTTATAGATAAAAAATAAAGTGTTGATCAGTGTGAGACTTCCAGCCAAGATGGAGGCACAGGGAGACACACTGTGCCTCCTCGTACAACCAAAATAAGGATAACAACAATTTAGAAACAAAGAACAACCAGTACCAACAGAAAATTGAACTGTATGGAAGTCCGACAACCAAGGAGTTAAAGTAGACACTCATCCAGACCAGTAGGAGGGGTGGAGTTGGGTGGCCGGGAAGAGAGGGGTCTCGGCAAAGTGGTGGCTGGCAGACACCAGGTGCATAAGGCAGCAGCTGGTGGACCCAGTGAGGTGGTGGATTGTGGAGGGGCGCAATGCATAAGGCAGCTGGTGGACTGGCTGGTCCCACATTTGCACTCAGATAAACCAGGCGAAACTGGGGAGTGAGACAGACCACGCAACCCAGGGTCCCAGCTCGGGGAAATAAAGCCTCAAAACATGGACTGAAAACACCTGTGGGAGTTGATGTGCCAGGAGAAACTCCCAACCTCACAGAACAGTTCGTTGGAGAGACCCACAGGGTCCCAGAACATGCACAAACCGACCCACATGGGAATCAGCACCAAAAGGGCCCAATTTGCTTGGGGGAAGTGGGGAAAGTGACTGAAATCCAACAGAGAGCTGAGCAAGCATCATTGTTCCCTCTTGGATCCCTCCCCCACATACAGTGTCACAACCCAGTGACTGGGCTGCCCTGCCCTGGTGAACACCTAAGGTTCTGCCCCTCATATGTAACAAGCTCATCAAGACAAGAAAAAAAAATGGCCCCAAAGAAAGAACAAATCAAAGCTCCAGAAAAATACAACTAAGTGATAAAGGGATAGCCAACATATCAGATGCTCAGTTCAAAGCACTGGTAATCAGGATGCCAATAGAATTGATTGAATTGGGTTGCAAATTAGATGAAATAATGAAGGCTATGCTAAGTGAAATAAAGGAAAATGTACAGGGAACCAATAGTGATGGGAAGGAAACTGGGACTCAAATCAATTGAGTGGACCAGAAGGAAGAAAGAAACATTTAGAAAAGAATGCAGAAACACGATTTCAAAAAAATGAGGAGAGGCTTAGGAACCTCCAGGTAATCTTAAATGTTCCAACATCTGAATTATAGAGATACCAGAAGGAGAAGAGGAACAGCAACAAGTGGAAAAGTTATCTGAACAAATAATAAAGGAGAACTTTCCTAATATGGCAAAAGAAATAGACTTCCAGGAAGTCCAGGAAGCTCAGAGAAGAAGTTGGACCCAACTTCTTCCCAAAGAAGTTGGACCCAAAGAGGAACACACCAAAGGCACGTCATAATTACTTTAACCAAGATTAAAGATAAGGTGAGAATCTTAAAAACAACAAGACAAAAGGAGAGAGTCACCTACAAAGGAGTTCCATAAGACTGTCAGCTGATTTCTCAAAAGAAACCTACAGGCAAGAAGGGGCTAGAAAGAAATATTCCAAGTCATAAAAAATAAGGACCTACATCCAAGATTGCTTTATCCAGCAAAGCTTTCATTTAGAATGGAAGGGCAGATAAACTTTTCAGATAAGGTCAATTTAAAGGAGTTCATCCTCACCAAGCCCTTATTAAATGATACCTTAAAGGGACTTATCTAAGAAAAGAAGATAAAAACATGTACAGTAAATGACAGCAAACTCACACTTATTAACAACCACACCTAAAACAACAACAAACTAAGCAAACAACTAGAACAGAAATAGAGCCACAGAAATTGAGATCACATGGAGGGTCAGCAACAGGGGAGTGGAGGAGGAGAGAGGGGGAAAAAGGTACAGAGAATAAGTAGCACAGATGGTAGGTACAAATAGACAGTGGAAGGGTAAGAAAAGTATGGAAATGTAGAAAGCTAAAGAACTTATAAGCATGACACATGGACATGAGCTAAAGGGGGAGAATGTGGGTGGGAGGGGGTGTTGCAGGGTAGAGGGGAGTGAAGGGGAAAAATGGGACAACTGTAATAGCATAATCAATAAAATACATTAAAAATAAAATAAAGTGAAGTGTTATATCAACAATCTTATATGGTTCAACATAACATTTCAAGGATTTTTGTTGTGTATTGGCTTGCAATTTGAATCAAGACAGAAGATAACTTTAATTCAGTATGATAACTTTTAAAATATATAATTCAAAGCAGTGAGCACTTTCCAACTGCTGACCTTATGTAATTGTGCAAACATTTGAGCATTTGGGGCATTTAGATCAATGTTGAACAGTGAGAAGTCAGCTCTGACTCGAAATGCCCAACCTCTACTTGAAATTTTTTCTAAAGCAGGTTTCTGATCTAATCTCACAAGTGTGGCAACAACAGTGTAGAATGTGTTGTACTTTCTTAGTATGTATTTTTCAGCTCTTGTTACTCAAAGTGTGGCCAGGGGCCTGCAGCGCTGGAGTCACCTGGGAGCTGATAGAAATCAGAATTGCAGGCCCTACTCAGATCCACAAATCTGAACCTGCTTTTCCTCAAGATCCTCAGGTATCTGTGTGCATGTTGATGTTTGATGTGTGCTGAGTGGGAGGTGAGGTCTTCATCACATAGAGAGTGCTCCTGGATGTTGCCACCAATTGTGAGTTTGGTGTGGGAAGAGTTGATGGCTTGAAGTCTTAACCACAGACCACTAATTCCAACTAATGATGGGTTTCTAACAGTACTAACAGCTAAATTCACTGAGTCCTTATCACTTACCTGGTCTGAGGCCTTAATTAACATGATTGCTTATTGATTTCTCATAATTACTCATGAGGTTGTATTGATTACCTCCATACAATAGAGGGGAAAATGGAAGGCCCTATAAGGTGACATGACCAGTAAGTGGGGAAATCTAGTTGAGAGTGAGATATAGAGATAAACCCCAAAGGGGGCAAATGGAGCAGTGTGGGAGAATTCAAATGGGTAGTGAAATACCAGAGCCTGAATTCTATCTTCTTGTCAGGGGCTGCTAAAGCTTGGAGTGTGCACGACCATATAAGGATACACACAGTCCTCCTCCTAGCTCATGGGAACAACTGGTTTGCATTTTGGCAATTTGACTCCAAAGTAATAGCCTGAAGTTTCTACTAGGGTGTAAGAGAAAGGAGCCAAGTATGTCACCATTTCAAGTTATCTTCTATCTTGTACATTGGAGAAACTTCTTATTTCTACATGACTCAATCTGCAAACACAAGTATTCATGAGAAACAGGTTAATTTAACATCCCATAATTATAACTAAGGCTCTCATACTGGCATGTTTGTACACCAGATTCATGGATTCTGAACCACTTTTGCTTTGCTTTAACATGCTGAAGATGCAAACCAACAAGAGGAAGCAATGTGTAAATTCACTGTGAAGGCAGCGCCATCGTGAGGATATCACTTAAAGCTAGTATGCTCACTCTGCCTTCTGTCATTTCTCTATCTTCCACTTTGGTTCTAAAAGCACTTGATTGTGAAAAACACTTACTATTCTACACCCACAAGCCAAGTTAATGGACCATCCCAGAACCATGGCAACTGGCAAGAGTGAAAGAAGGAAAGCTCCCCGATCACAGGTTGTTAAGCTCAGTCTCAACCAAGGGCAGGCTGAGGGTTGCCAATGCTGAGGAAAGGTAGGCCAAGGTCAAAGGTTTCAATAAAAATTTTAATTTTATACCTCAAAGACAGTGTCAATGCTGTAACTTCCAAGTAATGGATTTTTATAATATTGATACTAGCAGGACATTCCTGTTATTTTCCTACTGTAGTGGGATTTCATAAGCTTGAAGGGACCTTGTTTCTTCTCCAGAGTACTGCGGCTGTTAGGTACCAAGGGTCTGGAGTACAAATGCCTGCTTTCATCATTTTAACTCCGTCATTTAAGAGCTATGTCACCTTGGGTTAGTTGCTTAACCTCTCTTTGCCTATGTTTTGTCATTGATAAATGATGGAATAGTAGTATCTATCTGTAGTAGACATTTATTATGCTTTCTGCTTACCCTGTACCTTTTGGACACTTCTTGTTCTGGGGTAATTTCCCACCCAATCCCACCCAATCCTTCCTCCCCAAGGTAGAATCCAGAAACTGGCTTTTCCAGCCTTCCTTACAGCAAGGCTCTGCTGTCAGGGAATGGATTTGATCAACGTGCTAAAGTCAGGGCACCCTCACAGTTCAGTTTAGAGGTACCCAACCTCCAGTCAGATACACCCATGAGATGTGGATACAGAAAAGAGACCAGAAGGAGGTGGTGTCAGGTACAGTCAGCAGTGGCAAGGGGAGTGAGGGGCTTGGATAGGCATTCATCTCTCAGAGGTAGCCATGGCAAAGGCCCAGCGCCATGATGTGAGCTGCACTTGTCTGGCAGGGTGATTTGGGTGTTGTTCCTGGCTCTCTAGCCTCCAAATCTTATTTGTGTGGCCCTCCTAGACAGTCTGCAAGGAAGCTTAGAGCCTTTAATAAATTATTTATCTACTTCATCTGGATAAAATGCATTTGGCTGTCTACAACTAAATACTTAGCTCTGTTGTTGAGATTAGATTATCCAGGTCAAATGCTAATGAGAACTCACTTATTAATTTTGTTATTTTGAGTCCTTTGATATCTGTCAGATCCATCCACCAGTTGTGAGAGAGTACTGATTTTAAATTTTATATAATGTTAATGTCACCTGGTGCAGATTTTAAAATATCTCTGCAAACTCTTTGAGATATCTTCCATCAAAAGGTAGAATGTGTGTCTGTCCTTTGAAACTGGGCAAAACTTTGTGACTTTTCCTTGAATAAAATGCAGTGTAAGTGATACTGTATGACTTCTGAGACTAGGTTAGAAGGCCCTTCAACTTCTGCCTGGGTCTCTCTCAGGAAATCTCAGTCTCCATATTGTGGGGGCAGCCCATGCTACACACACAGACTACATATAGGTGTTCTGCTGACAGCCCGAGATGTGATCTTAGTCAACAGCCAGAATAGGCCCCAGACTCACAGGAGAATAGGTGAGCACTTGAGATGATGCCAGCCCCCTCTACCCATGTCAGACCACCTTTGTGAGAGAGCCCAGGGGGAAACCGCCCAGGCTGGGTCCCCCTGCCCTCCAGAACAGTGAGAGACAGCACTACAGTGATTGTTGTTTTGAGTCACTATGTTTTGGGATGATCTGTTATATAGCAGTAGATAGATAACTAGAACATACTTTATATTTTTAGAGTTTTTTTCTGGTTTTCAGAGTGTTTGAATGTGAATTTTTATCTTTGATTTTCATATCAACTCTGTGTGGAAAGTATAGTACACTGATCTGGTGGTGAGAAAAATGCCTGTGGATATTGAATATCTTACCCTAGCATCACAAAACTCTCTGAGACACAGAGATCAGAACCCTGTTTCCTGGCCCCCTGGCACAGCACTCTCCCTGTGAGGTGATGTGCTCAGGGTCAGGAGGAACAGGGTTTATAATCATCTCACTCATTGTGTCATTTACAACACTATTGAATATACTCCTGTATGGAAGTGACTTCATTGTCTTCATCTCACCTTCAATACAACCAGTAGGTCAATGTTTCAGGTACTAGGACTGTGAAAACAAATCACCCCAAACCAGTAGCTTAGAACAATAGTCATTTATTATAGTATTTCCTTTGTTCTGTGGGTCAAGAATTCAGAAGCAGCCTGGCTGAATGGTTTTGGCTTGGGGTCCTTCGTGATTTTGCAATTAAATGTCAGCTGGGGCTGCAGTCAGTGAAGGCTTGATTGGTGCTGCAGGATTCACTTCCAGGGTGGCTCTACCATGGTTGTAGGCTGCCACAGTTGCTTTAGTGTTCTCACCACATGGTGCCTGATGTTCTCCAGAGCAAGCAATCCAAGAGCCCATGGTAGAAGCTGCAATGCCTTTATAATCAATCTAATCTTGAAAGACGCATAACATCCTATTTTGTATTTTCTTGGTTCTATAGGTCATTTCTGAATTAGTGTAGGAGAAACCAAATAAGGGTGTGAATACAGGAGGTGATGATCACTGGGCCTCCACGATCAATAGTAGTATTATTACCTCAAATCACAAGAGTCAGAATGATTGGGACTCAAGGGCTCAAGGCCACACAGGCAGTGTGTGGCTGATATTTGAAGTCAGTATTATCTGATGCCCAGGCCTGTGCTCCTCCTCCATCTACAATAAAAGGTGAACTTATTTTGAGAAGAAATTTCAAATCAGGAAGTTTTTAATGGAAATAAACTTATGGTGGGCACACATGAACAGGAGGCCTAACTTTCTTTAGTCCAGAAATGCCTCATTTATCATGTCTGAAATTTTGTCTTTTATTGGGCGTCCCCCTTTAAAAAAGTGTTTTCTTAAGCTGCTGGGTAATTTAATGAGTTCCATTATACAAACATGGGAAGATGTGGATCCTAGCTTTGCTTTTTTTTTTAAATAGAACTTCCAAAGCTGATTTTATAGAATTCTGAAGTGAACAAATAGTCCATTATGGCTAAAATTACATAAACTGTCTACATCATTTCAATTTTGAGAATTATCTTAAATTAAAGCAGCAGGATGTCAGGCCAAGGTGCGATGGTGTTTACTGCGGGTGCATTTGTTATAACATACATTGGAAATCACAGATGGGATGAGATAAGAAAGGTACATCTTTATTAAAGGGGTAATATGCAACTATTAAAAAGAACACATTCGAGGGGAGGGGTGCCCATTGTATACTATAAAGTTTAAAAAGGAAGTTAAAGAAAAATGTGCATTGTTCAATGCTATTTCTATAAAAAAGAAAACATTGTATCTTTGCGTGTGTTTGCATTAATCTGGAAAGCAGGATAGAAGAATATTCTTTTGAATAACCAGCTTATCTGGAGAGTAGGGTGGTGGCAATGCGGAATGGGAGCAGATCATTAGTTTTAGGGAAAAAAAAGTACAGAATACCTAGTTAAAGCACACATCTATACTTTAGCTATTTCCTTAAAATCTTAATGGTAATTAGTAAGTAAATCTTCCCTGATTAAGAGAAGCTACTGTTTAAAGTTTTCTTTTTGGCAGTGTGCCCTCTTCTTCAGGTCAAAATGGTTTCAGGGGCTCACTTTTCCTGGTGTCTAAAAATGAAGATGATAACGATTTCCCTGAAGGAAGGCTACAGAAATAACTGTTTCTAGGGGCCCATAATTAGGCATCAACATGGAGGACAAGATGCGGTGACACATTTTAAAGGGAGGAGATGATGCCATTAATGTGCAGCCTCACTGGTTTAAAACTGTACACGAGAAATTTGCTTGAAATGCTCTGCAGGTGAGGGAAGGAGATGAGTTATTGAAGCCCTTCCCTTGCACTTACCCCAGTGCCCATTTCTTAGTGAATATTGATTAAAACTACTCACCTCCACCATCTGAGGAGCATAATGCAGACCCTGGATATTCATGGGAAAAAGCTTTTCTCTGCCAGGCTATTTTCTGGAGTCAAAAACATCCTTTCAGGAGCTATAATAGCAAGCCCCTTCCCACTTCACACTCTCAGTGAGAGGCACACTCCACTTTTCAGACCCCCAGGACCTCCAGTCAAGGTGGAAACTGATGAGTGTGACCTCTTTATATAAAACATTCTCTGTCAAACCCAGCAAGCATTTTGCTAAAGGGAAAGGTGGGACATCTAAGTGGAAGATTAAAAATTATACCTGGATACATAAAGAAGAGTACTCCTGTCCTGGGGAGAATTTATTCATTTAGTCTTTATTTTCTAAAATAATGTTTTAAATTGAATTTTCAATCACCTGAACAATATCCTCTGATAGCTGAGGCAGGAATAAGTTGGTGTGAATGTCTAAAAAAATCTGGTCAGTGTTTTTCACACCAGACATGGTAGAGAAGAAAGGTATGAACAGAACTTCCTAATTTCTCCTTTGCTGTGTAAGAGGCATAATTTTTCAAATATTTCTTAACATGACAACTTGTTATAAATTCTCATCCCCTTCATATAATTCAATTTAACTTGGGATAGTGGAGACTTAGGTATTGAAAATTATTTTAAATTTATAATTCTAACAATGAAAAAGACCAATATCCAATTCCAGCAATTCTTTTCTATTACCCAGAAAGAAAGTATAATTTCAGAGTTCCTGCTGGCTTCTTTGCTGTTTGATTTTTTTTAGAGGGTGCATTTGAGAGTGTATCTGGGGCAGAGAAAATAGTACTGTTATTAAAATGCTCCTGAATCTCTTGAGGTGTCAGCTGTTTTGTCATTTATCTGTGAAGATGTGGTTTAAACTGTGGTAGACAGCAAGCTACAGATCTGTGACCTCAGTGTTAGGAGCAAGTCTTTCTACTCCACTCAAGGTAAGGTCTTGGGGTATGTAAGACAGTTTTATCTTTAGCTTTTTCCTCTCAAATTCCTGAGACATAAAACTTTTTTCAAGAGACAACAAACATAAAATTGTGGCCGGACTGCAGCAAGTGCTAAATTACTTTGAGGACCTGGGTATGCAGAGAACAGAAGGAACCTTCTGGAGTGTGGCAGGCCTGCCCACACTCAGCATCAGCAGCATGTGCAGCCTGCTTCTGCTCTGAGTTCTTCACCTCAAACATCTATTTCTGAGATCTGAAGACATTAGCACTTTGTATTTCCAGGGTCATAGAGAAATATCAACTCCAGCGTCCTCTTCTTTGCCCATAGAGAGAATAGGTAAGAGTCACCTGGTAAAACAAGTTCCCCAATGTTGGTGCCCCTGGTGGTCCATGTAGCGCCTGGTCCAGGAGAGGGTCAGAGTGGTTTCAGACTTGGCCCTAGGGAAACCTTCACAGTGGCAAAAGGAACATGGAAACAAACTATCCATGCACTGGTTAAGAATGGTGACTACTGCTAAATGGGTTTGTGTTGTCAAAGAAATGGGGCCCATGACACTCACCTCCAGCCTGGAACTCCACTTTCCAGTTGTGTGAGTCCACTGAGTGAATGGCCTATTTCAGTAATTGTAGAGGATGTTGTTTGGGCATGGGCAAGGATCAGTGCTCAGGTAAACCGGATCTGCAGGGACGATGTTTACTCTGTGTTCCCATTTTTCATGAACTTTGCTTTTTGAATTGAAAAATGAAATGCAATTAAAAACATTTCCATTTATAAAATGAAAAGCAAAGGATAATAGTTACTCTTGACATAAATTGTTTAATAAATCAGAGTGGCCTCAATTTAGTTTATACACACATTGCAGGAGCATAACACTAGCTTGAATGTGTACAGAAGTGAACAAATACAAAGGTCTGAGTTGTACTTCAGAGAGAGACTCTCTAGTGGCAGCAAACAAAAAAGTTCAGAATTTTTTTTCTGGAATACTTAGAGAATTTTACTATGGCCAGGGGGTAACTTAAGGGTATCATTATTATCTTAAATTCTGGCACTTGGCAAAAGTAAAGAAAGGCTGAGGTCATTATTTGTAGCAATGGTCCTTTGGGAACCACTAGAGTTAAGTCTTTTTGGAATTTTGCTGAAGGTCTGACATGACTTGGCCTAAGATTTGATGTATATTTTTTAAAGATGAATGGAATCACTTTAGGAAGTATGATGACTAGAACCCTTCAATCTTTTTTGTATAAATAAGACAATAAACTGCTTTTCAAATGACTTTCATAACAATATCCCTGAAATTCAAAGGACTATTTCCAGATCTAAAAAAAAAATCCATAAATTATCCTGGGGGGGAATTGGGGCCATCTGTAAAGTGGGATCAGTAGAAGGGGCAGGACACTACACTGAACAGTTGTAGATAAGCCTGCTGCTCCCCCAAAAAGTCTTCCCCGATGTTCCCTCTACTCCAGGGTGCACAAATGAGACAGGAGGTAAGGGCTGCCCAAAGCATCACAACGGGCTGGTCTAAGCTGCAAACCAAAATCTATCTGCAGGTCAGAATCCTGGGTATAAGGGAAGGCTTTAAAAATACCAGTGCTGGGGTTCTATCCAGATACCCAGAGCTGGTGGACCAGAATCAAGGTGGGACATGGGGCACAACCACACAGCAGGGCTGGGAGGAACCACTGCTTCTAAAACTCTGCGTCAAGCCCTGGCTGATGCAGCTCAGTGGACTGAGCATGGGACTGTGAACCAAAGGGTCACTGATTTGATTCCCAGTCTAGGATACATGCCTGGTGCAGGCCAGTTCCCCAGTAGGGGGCATGCGAGAGGCAACCACGCACTGATGTTCCTTTCTCTCTCTTTCTCCCTCCCTCCCTCCCTCCCCCACTCTCTAAAAATAAATAAAATCTTAAAAAAAAGGGCAACATTAAAAAAAATGACCTCTGCATCATGCTTCATTCTATGAAGAGCCAAGTATTAAAAGCATGACATACCTTTAAGGCATGCTCTTGTCATCAGTCAAAAGCTAAAAAAACCAAATTGATTCAGGCTCTCTTTGGCTCAGAACCAGGACCCATTTTGAAGTCATAGAAATGTCTTATAAGTAATAGGTACTCATAATATTTGCTAAATGAGCAAATGGATGGTTTTCAGAGAGCTCGATTGTACAATGTCCTGAAAGTTCACTGCTGTCCAGAGCACAGGAGTAGCTTAGAATATAGGCAAAGACCACCTGGTTGGGCCATTAGAACATGATGGTTGTAGTCTTGAGGCCAGGTCCATAAACATGACTTCAGCACAGCAACAGAGGCCATTATTACATGCTCATCAGGGCCTGAGCCTTTAGACCTCTGGAAGGGTGGCTCATGCAGAGGGCCACCTGGAGAAATGTCGAGGGTCCCGTGGGCCTTGATACAAATCCCAGGAGATATAGACTTGGCTATTTATTTGTGAAGAGGAGATGGATTTAAATCCATGAGATTGATGATGCTTAGACTCAAATACTCATTTGAGTGGTCTTAGCATACCATGTTATGAACTCAGAGGCCAATTTTTCATTGGGTAGGTACCCGGCTGCTATTTTGAATAAATCTTTAGGCTTTGATTTAGAAACAAAAAGCTTTTGAACTACTTTTCTGGTAAAAATGCAAACCATCTTTTGTTAAATGCTAGGATAAACTTCACTTTCCTACAGATGATAATAAAAACAAACAAAAAAACATATGGCACATAAGTGCTGTGTTTCTATTTTATTAAATCATCACAGGTAAATCATAATTAAGAAGAAAAAAGAGGGTAGACCAGAGAGTTGTGGTGGTTACCTGTGGAGCTGTGTGCTTCTCTGGGTATGGCACATCTCTGTGCAGTGACCTGGCACAACATATACACATGCCTGCAAAGGTGTGTTACACAAAACATCTCTATCACCTGGATGTAAACCTAGATGTGAGCATTCAGAAAATTAAATAAGAGCAAAATAAAAATCAAATGACACGCTGTAACTTAATTATGATATTCCTTATTTACAAGGACTAAATATTGTAGGCCTGCAAGCATTCAATTCATGTGTATGTTATACATAGATATTGAGTGCAACTAAAAGGGTGGTTGTTTATGGTAACTTCCCTTCATATGCAGACACTCCCCTTCAGTAGACATAAAGGTAGCATAGTTACATGGAAGACATCACAGTAAGTTTCAAAGAACCCCCTTGAGCCTCCAGATGATACAAATATAACAGTACATGGAGCACAGTTGTTTTGCACAGGATGAAGTTCAGGAAGATGCAATGTGATTGTACTGCTATGGGCCCAGGTGATCTTGTTTGTAAGGCTAAGGATCTGATCTGTTAGTCCCTCTCACAAAATGAAGGCTGAACCCCCTCCACCTCCCCGTGGGTTTTTAGGAACTGCAGGCTTAATTGCATGAAGACACTGTGACAGTCATTTTCCCAAGCTAAATTTCCTCACTTCTGGCTACTTAAGATTTTACTATATTTAAAGGAGTCATCATTTTGTGGCATTACTATTTTTTTAGATACAAAACCTACTCAGTGAGACTGTAGAACATCAGAGTGCAGAGAAGGGAACCAGGATGGTCCTGCCTGGAAGCCTGTGAGTCTTATCGATTTTTGGGCCAATTAAGGGCCAACTTTTGTTTACAGATGGCTGACCTACTAATATGACTCAGGTGGGACCCCACCGGATGGGTGACCCTTAGCAATTTAGTTGAAAGGCATTAATTACAAAAGCACAATATTTGCTTTTCTAAGTAAAAAAAAATTTCATTGTCCACCTCAAATTACAAAAATGATTCAAAGTCCCGATGATTGCAAGCAAACCTGGTTGCCAGATCCCCGGCTTCTCCATTCCAAGTCCTCCAAATGAAACTCGGTACTAAGAATAGTGGGCTCGGGAAAAGCTCTAGTGACAAAACCGTTGGTTGTAATTTGGGGTCACAGACTTGCCAAAATCATTAGGGATGACAGAAGGTCTTTGCTACCTACAACTGAGTTTGCCACTCTGCAGGGTGTGAGAAGGATTGGTTCCTGGAGATTAAAATGGAATCATGGAGCAGAAGTCCAGGGGAGTTCAGTATGACTCCCAGTTCTAACACTTCAACTAAATCCAAGAAATTCTGCACCAGGGATTTGTAGATCTTACTAAGAAATTTTCTAAAATCTTGGAGATTCTAGAATGTTGTAGAATGCATGTAGAAATGTTCTAGACACTACTTCCCAACAAGTCTCCATGGGACTCTGGAGCCCAGCAACATGCACTGCCTTTCCGGGAAAGAACAAGGTTTGGCTATTTTGTAAATATGAAACAAAGCAACTCAACAGCAGTCTCGAGTGTGAGTGATGGGCAAACCAAGCCCACCAGAAAGCCCAAATCATGTAAAAGGTGTTGTGTGGGAGGGGAACATAAACTCCTGACATTTGCTGAGACAACAGAAAATGCTGTGACTTCCAGTTGCCCTTTATATTGGTCCATTCAGCCCCAATAAGTGAACAAATCCCTGTTTACAGAACGGCACAAAATGACTAAGACCATGTATTCTACTTTGGGGCATCCCCCATCCTCTCATACACAGATATGTTTAAGCTGCTTCTGTTGGTGGGCCTGGGCCTTAAGCCCCACCTGCAATGCCCTATAAAGCAAAAAAACCAAATTCTCTTTAGAACTAGAAGGTCCACCCTTCTAATAGGAAAGACTTCCACAATCCCCTTTCACTTGTCCCAAAAGGCAGTCTTGCTCTTGGGTCTGCCCTTTTCTCTTCAAAGGTCAGGTACCAGCCAAACCAAACTGGATGGTTGACAGAAGAACTGACTGGTTAGTGAAAATGGCTGCACTGACACTCTCAAGTAGGCTCTGAGGGCTCACAGAAAGGTTACCTAAGCGGGCTGGGGCAACACACATGGGTGCCAGAGCAGACGGACACAGAGTGAGGAGCAGAGGGCAGAGGAGAGAGAGGGAAAACACCCATGCACGGCCGACCTTTTTTTGGACTGGGGCCTCTCCTAATGGCTGTCTTCCCCCCACACCCCCAAATTCTGAGCCAGCAGCTTTCTCTACTCTGGACCTGTGTGTCTGAAATGACCTTACAAGACAAAGACTGCAGTGGGTGTAGGGCAGAACTCCACACTGAGATAGGCCAAGACCTAGGTGAGAAGCAGAGGTCTCCCTGTTGACTGATTTCTCTGTCTCTGACACCCTCAGACACCCAGCAAGGGTGCTGGGAACGTGCCAGAAGAGGCAGAGCTTTTCATTGGTTTTCCTTTTCTTTTTTTTTAAATAGGGTCATTATGCATCCCTCAGAGCCAATGACTGAAATGCAAATCAACCCTTGCTTGGAATCTGGTCAACCCTAAAGCTCTGTATGTGGGAATATCCCTACGGCCCCCTGCCATGGTCTTCTCCAGGCAGTGGGCAGGAGAGCACAATTTCCAGGGAAGCTCTTGGAGGCAGATGGACATTGCAGGGTGCCTGTTTCAATCTAGCACCTGAGCTGGCATGCATCCTTGACTGGTGCTGTGCTGAGAGGGGCCTTAGAAGCTTCCTGACCTACAGAGCTTTCACAGGAACAGGACCCTGAATTTCAAGAAACATCTGAGTGCTCTGTGATAGGAGGATCATTGTCAGCTTACCTGGAGTGCCTCCAGCATGGGTCAGGAAAACATCTTAGCTAGTGGGCATCAGTCACCAGGTGGAAAAACACTTACCAACTGAGGTAAAAACGTCTCCTGGGCAAAAGACCCTAGGGAAAGCCAATTTCCCTGATGATGAAATTTTTGAGTAAACCATATATTCTAACATGAGACCATAGCAAAATCAATGCAGAGAAAATTCCTCAAACAATTGGACGTTGTTTTGCCAGCCCCTCTGTGAATCCTGCTTGGGTCAATGAGAAGAAACAATATAGGGCATAGAAACCAGCTATCCTGGCCCCTCTCTGAAAGCCTGGGAATCTTCTGCTGTCTCTGCCTGGAGCAGCCACACTAATGCCTACATGATGGTGGGTATATCTGTGTTTGTTGGTGACTTTTTCTTTTCTTCTTTTGAAGCTCAAGGTCATGAGGTTCTGGGCAATACAACAGTGCCTAGTTTGAAAGGTCCCAACCTGCAACATTCCAGTGGGATTTGTCTTTAACTTCGGAAGTCCATTAATGGAAGGTTTGCTGAGGGCACTAGCACAACTACCATATTTCCGGAGTGTCTGGGTTTGGAGGTTTCTGGGTGAGGATAGTGGGGGAGTCTCAACCATCCTCCTCCTTGCCAAGAGCGCTGTGAGGGCAGGCACTCAGGCTGGTGGCCAGGGCCCTGCAAAAGAATCAGAGAAAGACTGAGTCATGGCACCAATTGAGGCCCTTGTGGGCCCAGATACAAACAAGGAGGGTAGTGGCATTCAGAAGAGAATGGATCCACATCCCTAGGAAGGGGTTTGATGACTTCCCCAGTGCTGTGAGTGCTGGATGTTTGCTGAGTCAATCAAATGAATGCCCTTTCCTCAGGGCTTTCCTGAAGCATAAAAGAAACCATGAATCTTTTGAAATTAACTGGAGCCTTACTGGTCCAATCCAAAATGAAGAATGAAGAGAAAAGGTATCTGATTACAGTAAAGGGAGGAGGTTGCCAATGAAACAGCACTGTCCAGAGTCAATGAGAAAACAAGTAAAAACTTCACAGGGCACTCTGTGGTTCCCTGTCTGTGATTCTGGCTCCGTCCTTATTTACATATTGATATTGAATACTAATTAATATTTACATATTAATATATTACAGAGTTACAACTCAATATTCCCCAAAGGGTCTGAGATGAGAGGTCAGGACTAAACTGCTTGTTGAATGAGTTCAGATGAGCAAACTGCTATTTAACATTGGAGGGAAAGGGAAGTAAAGGGAGTAGTGTGGCTGCAGCACTCCCCTTTCTCCTGGCCGGTGGGAGCATGCTCAGAGGAATACAGGAATGTCTGGCTGCAATACTCAGCCACTGTTGCTGGTGCAGTCTGGTCTCCCCAGGGCAGTTCTGTGGGTGAGAGGATCATTTCATCACCCTGCTTCCCCTTCACAGTCTATTTTTTAAACCCTGCTTCATTATACTCAGGTTTCCGGAACAAGCCTCAAAAGCAAGCTTCTATACTCCCAAGATGCTTCACTTCCAGGGATTTGGCCTTTGAAATTTTTATTATTATTGGCATTTGAAATTAATTTATGGAAGTTATCTGACAGAATCTGTTTTCATATTCTGACCTTATGTTATGTTTCTAGGAAGAGCCTCTAAAATTCAATACTTGCAAACATGCTTAGACCTGAGGAGGCCATCTCCCCAGTGGGTTGGGGCTCCCTCACAGGGGCTTTCTCCTCTCCTCTGCTCCTGGTGAGGTCAAGAGGAGAGGGAACATCCTGGGCCTCTCTATTGTCATCTTTAAAAACAGGCTGCTTCTGACAAAGACAACACAGCTATATGTCATCTATGACAGAGACTGCATTCTCTGTCAGCAGGCATCTCTGTCCTTTGTAGTTGGAGGTGGGGACTTGCATTTAATCCCATATAATATTCCATTTTGAAATGCCTTCACTTCAAATTCCTTAACATTTCACATGGGAGAGGGAAGCAAAAACAAAAAAAAAAGTGAATGAAAGAGAAAGTAATGTTCAAAGATAGGATATTAAGTAAAAGAAAAATATCGAACCCCTCCACTCCCACCCAGGGAGGGCAGAGGTAGACAGAGTGATGCCAACTCTGAACAGCTGCATGGACCTCTGTAGCAAAGCGGCCTTTGAACATCTGTCTGAAAGCAGTGGCCCCAATAGCTGAGGGCAAGGGGTAGGCCACCTCCAAGCTGCAGCCCAAATCACAGTGCCCCCCTGCATTCCTCTAGTCCCCAACTTTCTGCTGGTATATCCTCAGCCTTTAATGGCTTCTGCAATGCCCACCGCACCCCATGATTAATGGGGAGGCAAACAGCTGTGGAATGAGGCAGGGGGCCACAAAAGGGACAATTCAACACACTCAGCCTCCTCCTCGCTGAAAACTGGGGGGTGAGGGGGATGGTGGTTCCTATTGAAAGGATACTTGAGCCCCACTTACCGCTTTTGTGTAAGAAGCATGAGGATATACATGAATATGGTGGTCCCAGAAAATCCAAGAATTTGATGCATGAAGCCCCAGTGCCGGAGGGAATTGTACTCCCCTGGTCTGCCTGGCCTGGTCATGAGCACCTGAGTTTTGTGGCTGATGTTGCCTCTAGAACCTGATGTGAGGGAGCCTAGTTTGAGACCATTCCAGGACTGGGTCAAACCACTGGCTGAGGGGAAAAGAAAGGGCAGTTGGGTTAGAGGGTCAGCTAGCTGTGATAGTGGCTGCTTGAGTGGCTTGCAGATATAACAGCCCCTGCCTGGTGGGGGAGAGTGGTGTTTTGGATAAACCAAAAATCTGAGCCAGAACATCCCACTTCCACATTTATTGAGACAGTGATTGGTGTCTGTGCTGTGTCCCACTCTCGCAATGCTGTTAATGAAAGACAGCTTGATGTTCTCCATGTCATCATCATCTCACATCCCTTCCACCTGTCAGCCCACGAACTGGTATAGCCAGGCCACCTGCAGAGGGTTTTCAGCCAGCCCTGAATCTATAGATGTGGCTCTCTGTCAGTGCACACAGGGAAGGACCTGGACTAAGAAGACAAGAGAGGTCAGCAGAGGAGGCGGCACTTGTAGTGCTTGCCTGTCCTCTGGGTCCTAAACCTCGAGAATCCCCTGGTTCTCCACCCTTTTTCCCCTCAGCTTTTGTCTGCTCTTCCTCCCCTATCTGTTTTATTCACCAGCCCCCTGGACAACAACGCCTTCCTGAGCTGAGGCCTTGGAGGCTCTGATTAAGGCAAGCGGTCAAAGGCTGGGCCCAGCACATGCTGGTCTTAGTCTTATCAGCCCATCTCAAGATCTTGCTCCTCCAGGCTTGGGCAACCAAAAGGGGGGCAGCTCTGAGTCCACTGGCTCCCTGAGGCTCCCAACACAATAGGGCAGGCAACAAAGACATTTTCTGGGACAGCAGGTGTTGAGTCAGATTCCACCCAGAGTGCAGGAGCAGAAGAAAGGCGAGGGCTGAGTTCCCTCAGCAGCACAGACATGCAGGGGCAGAAGGAGAAGTGTGGGCAGAGCCCTTGGGAAGGGAGGGTAGAGCCGTAGGAAGGGGAGGGCACATTTCAGTGAGGTGTTAGCCATGGAAGGAGGTCTGTTAGTGAATTTACATACTTGTCCCCAAGAGCAGGGTGGTTGGGAAATCTGCTGAAGTGCTGGTCTTACCTTGCTCAAATACTGCAATGAGACCTTTATGTATTTTAATCTGAAGGTAAAGAACATAAAATCAAATGAATACAGCCAGCACACCCATAACCCAACTTGATAATGAACACAGAGTGCTAATAATACATTTATTCTTGGGCTCTCCTGAGTACTGTCACAGTCTTAGAGATCATTAGGAATTGAAAATTCACTTAAAATTCGACTTGGCAGGACAGAATTATAGCTGCTGTCACATTTATAAATGTGAAATGAAGGAGACATTAGCATTCCTAGGATGTATAAAGCAGATGTTATTGGGAACCTTAGAGACACTGGCAGTACTCACCACTGTATCCTTTTTTCCTGCTGCCCAATATTTCCAGATGGATTTGTTGTAAAATATAGTCAAAGATAAGAGTTTCTGAGACAAGTATTTGGAATTCAGTGGAGGACCTAAAAAAAATCAATACCCTCCAAGTGTGTGTATGAGTTTACATATCTCTAAGTTTCCTTTTCCATGTTTCTGAGTTGTACAGTGTGTTAATTCAGTATTAGTGTCACCTGTGATTGACAGTCCCCAGAAAATAAGCACCAGGCATGCTGTGCACAGGGCAACTCGGGAAGGGGACTCTGTAATGGTGAAATTGGACCATATGTTTGCCCTCACTCAAAAAGCAGCAGGATCTCAGCAGTCATGCCTAGTCATAGAGGGGACCTAAACTTTTCTGTAATTTGTGACAGGTTTTCTCAATTAGCCCATCTTATTTCCTACATGGGTTTTTCTTAGCAAATGCTGCCTCTTTCTGCATCCAGTCCATTGCTCTGCACCCCCAACCCTCAAATGCTCTTGAATTTAGCATCACTGGACCACAATCAAATCCAGACAAAGGACATTTATCAGTGACACAGGCTGCTGTCCGAGTGGTCACATTTGTAAACTTGGACTGTCTGCTGACCACGCCTGACAAGGTTGGCACAGTGAGCACGGCTGGTTTCTAAGACTAGTGGTTCAGATGCCATTGGAACAACCATTGACATACTTTTAAGTGGGGTTCTTTTCTAATCTATTGATGAAAATTTATTGCTCCCAACAAAAAGTCATTTGGGGTTAGGAATTTCAGGATAAATAACCAGTTGTGGTGACCCAGCATCATTCTCTGTCTTCCTGATTTCCAACCACTGTTAACTACTCCTTCTTACCACAGTGATTGTGCTTGAGGGCACAAGAAGTTCTTGGGAGGTGTTAATTGCTGGTAACAGAGTAGAATGTTTTCTGTGGGTCCTCTAGATAATGTGGTTATTAAATTTCCTATTTCTGCCCCAGTACACTGTGCTGTGGGGCCATTTCCTGTCACAGAAAACACCCACACATAATAACTCTCTTCATGTGTCTTCCTTGAGCTGAGGCCGTCCAGTTTGTCCAGGCACCATGCCATGGAACTTCTCCAGGGTGAGCAAAGGGGGTCTCACGGAGAAGCTCCTTGACCTCTCTCCCCTGCAGCCCTCTTGGCCCTCGTTATGCTGGGCATAGGGACACCCGATTGGTAGAAACCAAGAAAACAGATGGTGCAGCTAACAATGGAGGCTTGTTTGTAATTGCTGATGAGGACTGGTTAGCATCTCTCCCCAGTGTGTCCCCAGATGCAGCCTGGTGTGGTGTGCTGCACCAAAAAGAATGTCTCAATAACCTCCAATCCATGGGTAACTTAAGGAGATACAAAGGCAAAGACAGTTGGGGGCTACTTTAATTACTCTATGGGGCTACAATATCACTTGCCCTTGACGCACATGTAATGCTACCAAAGGGCAGAGGCCTGCACTTAGAACATATGTGTTGGCTGTCAGCTTCCTGATACATCCCTGAGGGTGAGCATGAGGTAGCAAGTCTCCTGGGCAGGCTGGAAGGCACCAGAAGAGAGCACTATGCTTGGAGATGAGGGGCAGAAAGATAAAAGGCATGTGATGTTTGGCATATGGGGGAAAGACACAAAGCATAATTATTTCATCCTTTCATCACTGGCTATCTGATGTGTGTCAGGTGCTGTTCTAGGCTCTGGGCTATAGCAGTGAAGAAAGCAGATGAAGCCCTTACCTCTGGGGCTTTGGTGGAGGAGTTACTGGCATGTATTCTAATGAGGCAATGTCATCCCCTGGGAGGCAAAAGTATCTCACTCCTTATGTGCATAAAGCCCAGAAATAAGTATAGTAAATAAACAAATAGGATTTCTGTGGTGTTTCAGGAAGGGGACAAATTAGGAAATAAAAATGTCTCAAAAGCTTCCATGGTGGGGCAATAATGAAAAAAAAATAGATTGATAGACACTGTTTTATGGGGTTAATATATCTTAAACATAATATTTTTTTAACAGTTAAGGGTGCTGGGAATCAAGAATCGGCCCTGCTCACACCTAAAAACATCTGGGCAGGACCCTTCTGGGGAGAGCCCTTCAGGTGTAACTCATATGCCAGTGAGCCACTCAGAGGCTCAGACAGAGCAGGAGCCCAGAGAATCTAGAAGTCTCTTTTAGAAAAAGATGCCTTACTTCTTTGGGCTCGCGTGACTTCTCTGATACTTGGAATATCAACGAGGACTTAACTGAGCAAAAAGGGAAAAGGACTCATGACGTGGACAAGTGTGGTGATTGCTGGGGCAGGGCATAAGGGTATGAATAAACTAAATAATAATGAAAAATATAAAGATTAAAAAAACACAGGAAATAATCTTGGTTGAAGATTTTCTGTGTTCCATAAAGCTCTGTGTCATGGAGGCTCGTGAAGAGCTGCAGGGTCTTCTGTGGCATGTTTTCTCTGTTGTACTCACTGGGAGCAAAAGAGCAAGGTCTTAAACCAAGCTTCTCATCTCCAAGGAAAGTGCCATCCAGGACTGTCACCTGGGATAAGCTGGACAGGGGTGGGACAAGAGAAGTGGCTGCCTCTATTGGGTTCTTGTTACTGAACAGTGTGGAAAATGATGAACTGGTTCAAGATAATTAGGAAGGGAATGATTTTGAGAGCTGGCATGGATGAGAGAGAGAAACAGTGGGACCAGAGTTTCAGCGTTGGGAGAGTGCTAAATATCCTCCCAGCAGGAAGGCAGACAGCAAGGGAGCTCAGAGAGCTGTCTGGGTTATTCAGACCCCTCGGAATGGCTCTGAGGAAGGGAAACAGGTGCAGCTGTGGAAGGGATAAGCGTACACACTCAACTCAACCACTGGCAACCCAAGATCAGTGGGAATTAGCCAGCCTAATTAACATTTCTGAATGGCCCAAGAATGGCTTCCAGTATTTCCAACCTCTGGCAGTGGCCCTGGGCTCAAGCTTCCTCTTTTTGGTTGTGGTCTTGCCCATCCACTTTGTTTTTGAAGCAGAAAGCTAGGACAGCTGGACCAAATGCGGACAGGGAGATAGAGTGTATGTGTTACGTGCCTGCACGTGCATAAGCACTTGTGGCAGTCAGGGAACTAAGCAGCATGTGGAACATCCATGAAAAAACTTCCTGATATTTTTCTCTTCCCCTCCACACTATAATATACTCTATAGATATCGAAACTAAGATTAAGTAGATTATAAATTTAAAATTAAATCCTGTTGTCAACTTTTTTGATAAGCCCTCGCTGAAGAAAGAGGTTTCCAGACCCCCTCACTATCTCACAGAAACACCAAAAGTTCCAGTTGCATCTGACCAAAGTGATGGCTATTCATTTTACCAGATTTAATGCACATTTTAAAACAAAAACAATACCAAAATGTTTATAGCAGCAATATTCATAATAGGTTAAAAAATGGAAACAGCTGACATTTCCATCAACTGATGAAAGAACCAAAATGTGGTCTACTTTTACAATAGACAATAAAAAGAAGTGAAATACTGATACAGGCTATAACTTTGATGAACATTGAGATATGCTAAGTGAAAGAAGCCAGTGACCAAAGACCAGATACTGTATGATTCCACTCATGTGAAATGTCTAGCAGAGGCAGATTCATGGAGACAGAAAGTAGGCTTGGGTTGCTTAGGGTTGGGGGTGTGGGACAGGGTGAATGAGAACTTGACTACCAGAGGGGTTTTTTTTTTTTTTACGAGGGATAAAAATGTTCTAAAATTACATTGTGGTGATGGTTGTACAACCTTGTGGATGTATGAAAAACTGAACTGTATACTTGAAATGGCTAAATTGAATGGTATATGAATTATATCCCAATAATGCTATTTTTAAAAAGGGAAAAATAACATAGAGGTAGTCTGGGTAGCTACTGCTACTATTTTTCCAAAAGTGACACAACAGAAGTGGCTCTGAGTTCTAGGGGAAAACAAACACCCTATGCACACCCAAGGAGGCAGAGGGCTGGGGCAGCTAAGCAGCTGCCCCCAGCAACATTTCTCCTGTGCTGCACTAAACACTCAACCATCTTCAAGGCAAAGAAAATGGGGCCACCCATCAGATGACACATTACCCTTCTTCAAGGTCATCTTTCAGGTTTATTCTAACTTGCCTTCATCTGTCTTGGTAAAAAGTCAGGTGTGGCATTCGGCAAGGTGGGACTGCAGTGGAGTGTCCCCAGGACACACTGGGATTTTCTATGCAGCATAGGAGTGTATTTTAAATTCCTATAATCAATAGCTCAAGAAATGTAGCAGTTAAATTGTGGTGACTTGTAGGAGAACAATAAGTTCTATTTATTTGAGGAAATGTTAAGGAAGCAATGGAACTAACTGTTAGTTTCATTGATAAAGCTGTCTTATTGTTTTCAGACATTCAGGAAGCTATTTGGCTCATAATTAAGATATTTTCTATGTGTGAATTGTTCCTATGTGCTCCATTTACATTATAACAGGAAATATTTTGGTTAACTTTCTGTCAACTTTTCAGTTACCTGTGCCATTAGTGGGTGTGCATTGTCAATATATTCTATAAAGTAGTCCTTTCTGCCTCTGGAGAGGAACTTTTGCTTTTGCCACTAAAGAGCTCATCCTCTCCTTGCCATTGTTTTTTTCTCCATAAGCAGGGGTCCTGTTCAGAGTGGGACACAATGAGTCTTGTTTGCAGAAACGTAAGCACTTGACTCCCTGGCCGTTGATATGACCAGCACTTGACTAATGAAAAGAAAAAAAACAAAAAACCCTCCTCAGTTCAAAACTGCCAAAGAGATAAATCTTGCTTCTATGAGGCAGATTGTGGGGGCAGTGTGCATAAAATTGTAAATCTCCACACAAATGCAAGGAGCTATTACTGCTCATAGTTTGTTTGGAGACCATTTTACAAGAGTGAAACAGTGCCAAGGAACCTCACTCTCAAACCCTAGCTCTTCTGGATAATTGTGAATCATTTAAAGTCTCTTCAAGCAATGTTCTGGTGTACTAGACGATACTCATCTACCAGATTCTTCATGCCAGCTCACTGGTTTTGAAGAACCACCAAGTTCTGGAATGATCCTGAAGGATCTTCAGGAGTGGGGGAATATGCGACCTGCTCTGTCTTTTCACCCTTCTTCCTTCCCCCACCACACAAAATCTTCCCCCATACAAGAGCTGGTGTCACTGTGCTCCCCTTTACACTGCTCAGCCGGCTGCGTCAAGTCTTTGGTCATGGTCTGCCTTCTGTGGCACTGGGGTTGGGTGTCATCACTGGACCCTCTCTAGTTGGGCCCATCAGGGAAGGTTCAGGGGGAACATCTCTGGAATTGCCACATATTCATGCAATTAGTCAAACATGCCAAGGAATAGTAATATATTTAGTCTCCCTGCCACCCCTCCTATAAAACATCCTCCCCACAGAACCCAGAGTGACCTTTTTAAACAAGAATCTATCATATCACTTCACTGCTTAATACTCTCTAAAGCTGTCATCTCACTAGAGTAACAGCCCATTACTCTGGGCCCACAAGGCTCTTCTGACTTTCCTTATCCCTTCATCCCTTTCTTGTTCTGTTCCTAACCACAAGGGGCTCCTCATTGTTCCTGGACGATTCCTCCTCAGGACCTTTGTGTTTCTTGTTCTTTCATGTCTGGGATGCTTTGTCCCCACCACAAATTCTAAATGCATCTCTCCTCATCTTGTCATGTCTTCCTCAAATGTTCCTTCTCAGTGAGGCTTCCCTTATTCCCCCAATTTAAAATGCACTCCACCCCAGTGTTGTTTTCTTATAGGCACTCATTGTTATTCTCTGCTCTTTTTCTTCCTTAGTAACCCTCAATATTCTCAACATTTATGAAATGAGTGTCTGAAGGCCTGACTCCTCACAGAGTTAAGTGATGATCTGATGAGTAAGGGGCTACAATTCCAATGTATTCAAGCTGTAGCAAAAGGGTGTGCATGTGTAGTGTCTCAGGACCGAAGCGACATCAGGTTAATATAAATATGACTTCGTTATTCACCAGCTTTTGGGTAATTGGGGTAAAGAGGCACAAGAGTCAAATTTCATGGCCATGGAGTGCCCATTTTTGGTTTCTCTTCCTTTCTTCTCTGTGGTGATCCCTCTCCTGTGGGACTCTTGCCCCTGGTGATCCAGCTAACAACCCCCTGGTCAGGAGCTGACTTCAGAGAGCACACGCCTGAGATGTCAAAGAGGGCTCTGGCATTAACTAGACTTGGACTGTTTCTCTAGCTACTTCTTGGAGCCCTAGGGATGTAGCTAGGGAGCAAGGTTTCCCTAACTACCATGCACAGGCTCACGCTGGCTGCAGGGTCTGCCCAAACATACATCAGCAGCTACTACACAGGCAGCCTGCATCTATTGGCTCTGCCTGAGGTTAGGGCTGGGGGAGTAGAACCTCACAGTGAGTCCTGGAAGACCCACAGTGGCTTTCTTCACCATCAAGCAACCTCACTGGCGAGAAGAGAGATATTCGTTGAGTGTCAACCAGGGGTTAGCAGCTGAGCGCTGTGGGCAGGGACCTGGCATTAGGGTGGCAGGTAGGTGGATTTACTGTCTCCTGTTCTTGAAGTCGTCAAAAAGTAGGGTTCTGCCTAGTCTTTCTTGGCACTCTTTACAGTATGCTACTAGGTTTCTTAGGGCTGAGAAATTGATTTTGGCCATGTTGAAGCTGTAAATACTTTAGGTATTTTAAAAAATAAAGTTGATTGGCATGTTTCTAATTTTTAAGGGATTTTTTCAGCCTTTTGAGGGAGTTTAAAGGCTAATGGGGAAAATGGAATCAACTTTTTTTCTTTATTATGCTGTTTAGAGGTTTAATTTCCTGTTTATCATCATAGAGCCCTCTGGGAAAAAAAAGTGTAAAATATTCTTTCTTTTTTCCATCAGCAGACCTAAATGCTGGTAAGAGAGGCTCCATTTGGCCTCTGTTTTGGTTTGGGTTTTGCTAAACAGAAAATCAAGCAAAGCCATGGAGTATTGTAGGAACCACCCTAACAGCTGAGGTTGTACATGTTCTACCTACTAGAACCAGAAAGACATAAGGAGCACAGCCATGGTTCAACAGGAGTGTAAATCTAGGGTGTCAGAAGCTCCAGGCTCTTCCGAAACAAACTCTCAAGGTTATTTCCAGTAAGCTTTAATTAAGAGTCATTTTCAAAAACTGACTGAGAAAAGTTCTTGGTACCTGCTGGCCATCTCTTGGCAACTGCTGAAGTATTCCCAGAGGCCATAATTAGCAGCTAGGCAGGGAGGAAGATGCCACTTGCTCTTAAAACCCTGCAAGGACTGTGAAACCAGAACTAAATGAAGACAGCAATTCACAGAAAAAGCAGCATCTTCAAGTTCTTGCAAAGGAACAAATTAAATGTAATGTCAACACTTTAGAATACATAATCTTAGGTCTCTTCTTTTTCTGGAAACCTGCCCTGGAGCAGGAGTGTCCCTGTACTGGTTATGAAAGGGGTCCTTTTTCCCTTTCTTCTCTTCCTACATTTATTGGCCTTTATATTCTTCTTGTCCAGGACTTCCTAGTTCTCAGATGTCTCAATTCTTAGCCAATGTGAGAAAGTTAAAAATTGGCCGGCAGGCTGCTTAGTAGAATATCTAACACACATTAGGCGAGTTTTCATTCTCTCCCAGACTCACAAGGCAGATGGCATAGCCCATCTCAGGAAAATGTCAACCCAACTGCAAACCGTTAACTGACTGTTTTTTTTTTTTTTTTTTTGACATGTAGTTATAATTTGGAGCTAACTAATCTGGGCTTATTAATCATTAGCCATTTTTGGTGGTTCACAAGTATCTGCTTTTCCCTAACAAGACTTCAAGCTCCAGAAGGGAAGTAAAGGCAGAACACAAGGTCTCCAGAGCCTTCTGTGTTTCCTTACAATTCCTGGGCCAGTCCTCCTCAGTGGAAGCTGCCAAAGGAGGGGAGGGGAGGTCCAATTCAGAGAGGGTGACATTTGACAAGGGGCACCACAGTTTTCTATCAGATCTAGTTTAAAAAATGTTTGTCTCATCCTTTTCTTGCCTTCCAAAGACGACGTTGAGGTGAGTAAAAGAATTTTAAGGGGAAAAATGATGAATAAGCACAAGACAAAATGAATACTAAATAGGGCAACTGAGAATACTCTTCTCTTTAAAGCCCTGAATAACATTTATAAAAGCATCCCAAACCAAGTGTCAGTTATTCAAACTGCATCATCCATTCTGTGGATTAACCAGGTATTCTCCACGGCAGTTTTGGCCATACTGCTGATCATTAGTCTGCTTTCACTAGAAGACCAGAAAGTGAGGGGGAAAGGTGAATCACAATTGCAGGTGTTTGTTCTGTATCTTGCATCAGGCCTAACACACATCTGAGGTCTGGAGACACACTTGTACTGCTTAAAGCAACAGTCTGACTCCTTTCTGTCAGCATTTCTATTTTACTCCTGTTGTGTATATTATAAGAAAGAAATTATATGCATAATTCACTGAAGATTTTACAGCCTATTATAGATAGAAGAAACATACACACAGGACAAAGACTTGCATAGGCTAAGAAAAATTAAGATATAAGTAATGACAAGTGAGATGGCACTAAAGTGAGGACATTAACATAAACATTACCATGATGCTTTGATTTAGGACAGTGGTTCTCAGTCCTGCTTGTATATTTAAATGCCCTCAGGAGTTTTAAAAATAAAGTCCCCAGGGCCACAACACAGCCCAGACCAGGAAATCCAAGTGTCTGGTGAAGGCATGCAGCATCGAGATTCCTATGGCTTTGCAGGTGATCCAATGTGCAGCTGGAGCCAGCACCAGTGGTTTAGCAATGGGATAGTGGGTGGTTAAAAAATTCCTATGGATGCTTCATTGCATTTTCAAGTATAATACATTAAAATATTTTTTTAAATGTCATATGCAAAGAGGGACAGAATTGAGCCTTATGTAGGAAGAAAGATTTGGGCTGAGTCTGGAAAGATTACTGGGGTGGAAGGAACGTGCATACAGGGCACCCAGTTGCAGAGAGTGTAGCTACACCTGTCCAGCTACAACCTGAGGGCGTGGAGCTGGGTGGCCCTGGGTTCCTGAATAGACAGTGCCACAAGAGAACTTGAATTTAACAGTAACTTCTGGATTATCTGAATGGAGTTGAGCTTTAGTTCTGGTCTTCAACTGATATTAATAAGCCAGCAGCCATGGCTCTGATTTATAGGACTGTCCTATGGAGTGGGCACTGGGCCAGCATTTCCCCATGTTGTGGCCCTGGCTTGGACCTCTCCTTCCAGGAAACAGGCTGCTAGGAGACAGACCCAGAGTCTTCCCATAGTTTCTGTGAACCTAATATAATGATTTTTTTGTAGAAAAACATTTCAAGTCTTTTCTGTTAGGTAGATAAGCATAATAAACCTTTCTGTGCAATTCCTGAGCATGAGAATGAAAATTTGAAACTTTGTACAATAGCAGCAGTGGCAGCAGCATCCAGAGACAAACTCAGACTAATCTGCATTAAGCTCCAAACGTGATATGTATTAAACGTGGCAGAATCTGATAGTGCCTAATGAGGAATTTTCTGCCACTTGTTCTAAATCCTGGAGCCTTTACAATATAGCCTAACATGAAGGAGCAAGTGTTTCTGACCATATCTTGGAGAAATCACATGTTGTCTCATGAGAGGCTAAAAAATAAACACACGTCTGTGCTCCCTCTGCTGGGAGCAAAATTAAAGCAGAAGGGACAACAAACAGTACTGGCATCTTTAGCAAACAGTCAATGCTCGTATATGGAGAAGAATACCCCTCATTTTTCTTGGTTTTAGACATTCTTTGAGAAATAAATCCATCTTGATCAACTTCTGACCAAAGCACTTAGAAATTCTTAAAATACATATTAAATTAGACATATCTATAATCCTCAATTACCAATTGTTAGCTATAATCGTAACATGATTTGGGGATCATTTATTAATAGACACAAGTGGATTCCTCCAAGATATTAAGGTCCAGACACAATCTGTAAAGCAGTTCTGTAAAAAATAATCTCAAGTCCAAGCTAAAGTTTCTTTTTTCTCCTTTTGTTTTATAAGAGTATCTTCTAAAAAGTAAAGATTTACACTATTTATCTTTTCTGATAATGTCAAGCATTATACTTGATTTTCCAAATCATTAGCATGCAGAATGACCTCATGGTGAACAGATGCACTTGGCTGTGAGCTGCAGTGATTACATCAGTCCCTCCCAGTAGTAGAGGGTACCCATTCCAGTTAACCCTTTAAAGGCCTTGCTGCTGGCCCCCCTTCCTTGGAAACATTCTTCAAAGTATGCACTTAGTCCCTCCCCCAAAGTATGTGAAATGCACATACATACATGCACAAAACATACATACACACGTATGGACATACATACACAAACACTCAAATGTGTGTGTTAACTACAGCCAATATTTTAACACTGGCTACCACTTAGAAACTTGCTGGTCAATAAGGAAGGAATCAAAAGGAATGCAAATTACAGGGCTAGGTTAAAAAGCAGCTCAAATACTGATTATAGAGCGGGTAAATCAAAACAAGTAATGGGCGGAATAGATATGAGGTAGATGGTATTTTAAAACAACATTTTTGGACTGGCAAAATAGGTTTTTACATAAAACCTCTTAAAAAAACGCTGAACACCCGCCTATTAGCCAAACAACAAAAACCCCCCATTGCATCAGTGGTTGACAGTGAACCATGAATAGAGGCATATTTACTTGGCCACTGTGACCATCAATGGCTGGCTTGGGTGACAAGCAACAGCCCTGGGGCAGGAGAGTCTGAGGAGAGGGCATTTTCCAACAGTGGCCTCTTTGGGCACAGGCCCCTCTCACTTAGTACATCTCTTACTTATAGCAGGAACTTAAAGGCTGGCATTAGAGTCCTTCCCTTTAAAAATGTGGGTGACTGGCTGTGACAAACCCAGTGTGGAATGAATAAGCATTCAGGTTATTCTCCCTCTATGTTAACAACAAAGGTCCTTGTAGTAAGGATACAAAGAAAACCTGAGAGCCCCTACTTGCTCAGATTGTGCATATGCATGTGAGCAGGAGCCGAAGGCCTGGCTTTGATGACACTGCTGGCCAGGATGGTCTGACTGGGTCTTCAGTGCACAGTGGGATCTTAAGTCACTTGTTGGGGCTCAATTTTTCCATTTGGCTTGTTGTTGGCTAGTTCTTTGTTAATCATTGTGGTGGACAGATATGCAAAACGTTAAAAGAGAACATTATGCCCAAACTTAAATTGTATTCATGGATTGGTGTGATATACCTATATAAAAATTTTTATCACTCTACACCAAATACTCTAAACCCCAAACATTATGAAATGTGACACTGATGTTAATAACTTGAAAAGAGAAAGAACCAGCATTTGTCTTGATATCCTATATTTGGTTTCATGTTCCTTTTGTACAAGTTCCAATGTCCACTCTTAGGAGCAGTCAGAATGTTTATCTGTTAAGTGACTTTGGCAAATGCAATGTTCTTCTAGAAGCTTGTTAGCAATTGTCTCCAAACTGCAGGTCTTAAAAAATCCAAATTACTCCTAGAGTCTCACTTAAGATGTTACCTACACACTAACTTATTTGAATTTATTTTAGATAATGATAAACTTTTAGAAGAAAATCAAACAAATTTATATAGAGGCTAAAATATACCTAGAAAATAAAGTTCATCAACATTTGTTTTAATAATCAAGAGCCTTAAGAATGTAACAGTTGAGTTGATGAATGTCATTATTTGTTTTTTAAAGATTTTATTTATATTATTTTAGGGAGAGTGGGAGGGAGAAAGAGAAGGAGAAAAACATTAATGTGTGGTTGCCTCTTGTACTCCCCCTACTGGGGACCTGGCCTGCAACCCAGGCATGTGCCTTGACTGGGAATCGAACTGGTGACCACTTGGTTTGCAGGCCGACACTCAATCTACTGAGCCATACCAGCCAGGGCTAGTTATTATTTAATTTCTTTCATTTTAAGAAACAAAAAGCTTTCTCAAGATTTTAAAAAAACAGCCTTGGCTAGTATGGCTCAGCAGGTTGAGTGCCAGCCTACAAACCTTCAAACTGAAAGGTCATTGGTTTGATTCCTGATCAGGGCACATGCCTGGATTGCAGTCCAGGTCCCCAGTTGGGGGTGTGCAAGAGGCAATGGATCAATATTTCTCTCTCTCTCTTTCTCCTATCCTTTCCCTCTCTCTAAGAAATGAATAAAATCTTTAAAAAACAAACAGACAGACAAAAAGCACTGACAAATTTCAAGTCCCAAAATATGAGGGTGGAAGAAGCAGAATGGTATCTTTAAAAAAATTAGCTTTGCTACAGATCTTTTATGTGCTTTCACCAAAAATTATAAACAGTTTTAAACCTCTGCCTCAACTGGGTACAAAATCTTCATTTCCCTTGAAACTGACTTCTCTTTTGCTAGTTTTAGATAGAATGTTGGCAGATTGTATGAAAGAATTCAATTCACAGCTGTTCTACTTTTTTAATGTAGGAAACATTAATCAAAGCTTGAAGTTATAAGCTTTTCTCATGTAGTTTAGTATTCCAATTCAACTAAGATCAATAGAGGCCATCTCTGTGTTTCTTGATGCCTCACCAGGAAGCAGAGGCATGATTATGTAAATTGTGCGGCTCTGGTACCACAGCCAGCTTGCTTATCTCCCAGGCCTTCTGCCTGATGCTCCTGGCTCCCTGTGCTAGTGCAAGCCTCTCCCTCTTATCTCCCAACAAAGCTGGGAGAGGCAAGGATTGAAGCCAGTGATGTTAAACAATGATGCATGACTGATTTTATTTGTAAGTGGTTTATTTCACTGAATTTAATTTTTTTCACTTTGTGTGGAAGATATTTGTTAACAAGTCAGAATAGGAAAAGGAAGGTCGTATTCAGAGACAATCAACACAGGTTAGAAATCTGTTAAGCACTCTAACAGTTGTGTTTACACTAGTGGAAGAAGGAAGGCCTTCATTGAGAATTTCAACATGCATTGACCAAATATCCCATTTGCTTTCTGAAAGGCAATTAACCGGTAATTACATGCAGAAATTTAAAAGTAATTCTCTTCTTCGAAAACAAAACCCCACAGTAATCATACAATCAATTTAAGTGGCAGTACACATTTCCCCCCCAAAATTGTTAATATAAGAAGAGTAAAACCTAAAAACAAGAACATTCATGGAAAATTCTGAAATTTTCCATTTGCCTAACCAATGAAAATGATTGTAAGCCAGTTTCTAAACAGGTTCCACACCAGGTGCTGCTCTTGTCCATGTGACACAGGCCACTACAGAGAGAAAGCTAGCAGGCTGCACTGCTGTAATGATGGACCCAGGATACTGTCCTTCCACTTCTCCATTAATCCCTGACCCAACTATCTGGGCAACATAATCCCCATTTAGCATTAGTATCAACGGCTTCGACTGTGAGGAACTCTTTTTTTGATAAGTAAGCACCAATTCAGGCATCGCTTTTACACAACATATTCCCAGCTCAGCAAGAAACCCACACCACTGAATGAACCAGAGCACATTACTGAGAAAAAGTTCATTAACCTTGCTAGATTTGGAGGTTAACAGGATAGCTGAAGAAAAGAACTGAGTGAACAGCTTGGATACAAAACAAATTAAAATGAATGTCATCATTCCTTTTGATATTCATTAGTTGATTCAGAGGGAGAATGCTCTCCTTAAATTTGCAAGCATTTATCTGTGAAAAACAGGTGTACATCTGCTGCTTGAGTGCGTCTTAAGCGTGTGAGGGAAGAATAATATAGACACTCACCCATTCCACTGAGGGAGTAGCTTGGAGATGGAGAAAAGACTTGGGCTGCAAAATCCTCAAATGTCATTACTTCACGGTGGTTCTGAATTATTGCTTCAAGATACAGAGCTCGCTCTTCATAGCTGCAGTAATCAGTTAAGGAAACAAGTGCATGTGCAGAATGACACACATAACAACAATGTAGTTTACTTCATTTTACATATAGCTATGCAACTTTTACATTGTGTGGGGGAAGTTACCTTGCAAGTTTGTTAACATCTGTCTAAAAATTAAATATTAGTCATAATTAATGACAACATTCTAATTTTGAGACCTAAGTTTTTCTTAGATTTTAACTGCATCCAACACTAGTATCAACAAAAAATATGTACACACGGTTACAAAATCACATCAAAATATCATTAAGATGGAGTAAAAAACGGAGGCATTGATTATGAGAGCATCTCTCTTTTTTTCCTTTTTATTAAACTTATTGGGGAACACTAGTTAACAAAATTATACAAGCTTCATGTGCACAATTCTATAACACATCATCTATACACTGTATTGTGTGTTCACTACCCCAAGTCTGTGTCCATCTTCATTTATTCCTCCCATACTCTCCTCCACCTCCATTCCCCCAGCAATCACCACACTGTGTCTGTGAGTTTTATTTTGTCACCCTTTTTTTTTACTCAGTTTCTCCACCCCTTCCAACAGCTGTCAGCCTGCTCTCTATCCATGAGTCTGTAATTATTTTGCTTTTTACTTCATCTTGTTCATTAGATTCAATGTATAAGTGAAATCACATGGTACTTGACTTTCTCTGACTGGCTTATTTCATTTAGCATAATGCTCTCTAGGTCCATCCATGCTGTCACAAAAGGTAAGATTTCCTTCTTTTTTTATGGCCAAGTGGTATTCCATGATGTAAATGTACGACAGCCTTTTAATTTATTTATCTACTGGTGGACACTTGGGCTGCTTCCAAATGTTGGCTATTATAAATAACTATGACAGCATTTTTTTCCATTGAGAACTGTGGGACAACAGTGGATCTTCCTTTCCTAGTTCATTGATAAAATGTTATTTTTAGCCTACTGACAAAATGATTTGATACTTTAAGCAAGAATCAGTGATAAGATGGTGGCATACACTTTTAAAAATAAGCAAATTCGTGTTACTGGGAAGAGGAAAGGACAGGAGCTATGCTCTGAAGGGGCACCTGGGCCAAAAGCCAAGATAGGCTATGAACATGAACATTAGAACACAGGAACTAATAAGTCGGAGAACCTAACAGAGAATGTACAAGGCAATAATTAAAAAAAAAAGAGAGTGCTACCTTTTAATTAAAACTGTAGTCTGGAACACACACATTCAAATGTGCAATGAAAAACCAGTCACCAATAAAACTTACAAGCGTAACACGCTGAAGCAACTTTCCAGCTGTCTTAATAGGACCCCTGTGTGTGGCCATCTTTCACAGGGCAGAAAGCAAATCTTCCCCTTTTGTGTGTGGCTTCTGTTTCCTTAGAAGGTGAATCATTCACTTTCAGTAACAGGAAAGCGTCAGAACAATTCAACAGCGATGGGGCCACCACATGTATGACTTTATGAATTAACACTTGGGGAAGTTGGCATGATGTCTCATTTTCCCCTTCTGCATCATCAATACCAAGTTAAAAGATGTGTTTTAGTTATTTCAAAAATCATGCTAATTTTCCAGAAACATAAAGAATGTGGATCATCAGTTTATTACCTATAGCACCAGAAGAACAAAAGTAATTCTAGCATTTCTCACTATATTTTCAAAATGGCCTCTTTAAAAATATATAAGTTGTAACAATTATGCCCTTCTATTTAGCTTTTGATAGAGCACGTGTTTTAAAATAGGAAAATATTTTTCTGTTTTCTTTTGGCAAAGTATGCACACCGATTCATCAGTGCAGGTTATTCTTCTTTCTTCTCCTTCAATTATATTCAGAGGAAGATTTTTCACACTATGAGGAGACCAGAAGCATTCTAGGGCTGTGCAGCTACAAGTCATACATGGCTGTCTGAATTTAAATTTAAATTAACTAAAATAAAAGAAATAGAAATTCAGTTCCTCTATCCCACAAGCTGTATTTCAAGCACCCAGCAACCAGATGTAGCTAGGGGTTATCATACTGTATTGCAGACAGAACATGCCCATGATCATAGAAAGAGCTGCTGGACAGCACTGTTCCAGAATTTCTCCTTAGGTTTATTCTATGCAACTTTAAAAAAGGAAAATGAATTTCAAGATTTCAAAAGTGGCCCCTTGATGATTTATGATCTTTTTATATAGATGGTCATAAGAGTCCAAGGCCTGGGCAGCATGAGCCTGAACTGGTTTCTCAACTGCAGGCTGAGCTCCTGGTGACTTGTCTTAACTAATGAACAGGCTGCCAAACTTCCTTAGCAAGAGGCACTCATTCAGGCCCAATTCTAGAGGGACCCACTGATGTCATTCATGTTTCATTATGAACATGCTTATTCTGCACAATACTTGGCTGTTGCCACGACTTGGCCCTCCATACATGGCCCCAGCAAGCCGCTGGTCTGCAAGAACAGCAGGATGTTAGGCCTGAGTGGCCGTCTGGTGAACAGGCACTCTGACACTAAGCTGGCACGTGCTGGCCCAGCAGGAGCTGAGTGAGGCGTGACAAATTACTCAAAGAGCTAAGCTAAACTTATGGCTGACAACCACCTGAGCCTTCGGACAGCCATGGCTCAGTGTCAACGCTCAGTTCATGGAGCCTCTTTTCAGTCCACAGTTTGCTTGTGGGCTTGGGTTAGAGCAGGTGCGTCCCTCTAAAGATCTGTCATGCTCTGCCTAGAATCATCCTGCTGTTTCCTGAAAGGCCCCACTGCGTCCAACACATCCACATACACTGCTCAGGACAATGGTGAACAAAATAGAAAAGCAAATGTATTTTGTTAAATATGCTATCTGGAAGAGTGTCTGCCATGTTAATCAAGCTCACAGTCAAACCTACAAAGGGATGCTGTGTATGATACCATAAACTGGCCCCAAACAGCAGCCTGACAACCTCATTCTGCATGACGCTGTCCTATTTTCATAAGTGTGTCCTCGTCAATGCTGAGAGATCTGGGCTCCTAAGAGCAAGTCCAGCATTAGAGTCCCAGAAGGTAATGATCAAGTTGTGAGATTATTTGATTCAATGAATATTTATGGTCTGTTTCCTATAGGAAGGCACTATGGGAGACAGGACAAAAAGATGCTTCTAGAACTGGATAACTAGAGAATGTTTACTTCATAGAAGATTCCTGACCTCATCATTTATGCCCCCAACTGTCACATGTAGCACATACTCCCTTACCCCCAGGCTAGTCCCATGCTGCTGCAGGAGCGTTAACAGCACTAAACTGGGTGTTGTCATCTATGTAAACATTCACTAGGGACTGGGGTTAGACCAGGAGATCATCAAATGCATTTTCACTCATGGCCCACGCCAGGGCATTTAAACACCATGACAAAGAGAAAACAAACATCAACCCAAATCTGACAGCCATGAGAGCTTGTGGGTGCCAAAAATCATTTTTTAGCTTTAAAAAACGTAGCTCTGGGATCTTAACTGAATTTATTAAACTACTAGCAAGGGAAATTAGGAGCAGTATCACCTGACATTTTCTTATGTAAAACCCTTAGGGCTTCCAAGCTGGTTGTTTTCAATTTTAAAAAAACAATAACAATATTTTTTAACTCAAGATATCAAAAAGCTTATAAGGATCTTCTCACATGTAGAGGTAGACTGGATGCTGGAATAATGCTGGGCAGTGGGTGGTCAGTGACCTTTGACTGAAAGCAGGTAGCTAAAGAGGCATTTGGTCACAAATCCAATTCCTGTTTCAATACTAACTATTGTCCTTTGTTCTCTTAAAAAGTCCACTAACATGTGTAACTTCAATTCTGTCCTGAATTACTATCACATTAAAAACCATAGTAAAGTACTTTCTTAAAGAGCAATCCACCCCTTGACTATTCAATTCAAAGAACATTTAACTTACTAACTAGAAACCTATCTTGATTTCTGGTTATTATTGAGTCTCTTTAGTGACCCATTCTGTCTACATATCACATAAGAATTTTTATCAATTATCAACATTCCTCTACTTGAATAAAGAGGCCATCTGTATTTACTGGTTACATTTCATCAAAACTCCCAAGAGAACTTTCTGAGACCCTCAAGACACACACTCTGCTGGGTTACAAGAGTCTGAGAATCCAAATTACAAGCCCCCATCTTTATTCTGATTATAATTTGTTTTAAATTTTAGAAATGGCAGCAGCAGCATGACATGAAGGAGCTTACTTTTTGGAGGAAGACAGGTGTAGGTCTGAATTCCAGGCCTTTCCCTCACCAGCTGGGGGACCGGGGGCCAACCCCCCCAGTATCGGTTTTCTTGAAGCAGGGACAGTGACATCTGCTCTTGGGGCTGCTAGGAAGGTCAAAGGAATCATATGAAGCATTGACCCTGGTTCTAGCACACAAGAGAAGCACGAGGGGTTGCCTACTCCTCCCAACCCCTATCATGTGGGCTTATGGGTCAGCTTCCAGAAAGAATGTAAGAATAAGCTAAAGGGAATGTCTGTGTCAGGCTCTACCATAAGCAAGCCTCCTTCATACACTGGAGCCTCATGACCTGGAGTGAGTCCTGTGATCTCCATATTACCAATCAGGAAATAGAAGCTCAAACAGTCCAAGTGACTTGCTAGTGTAACAGTTATTCAGTGGTGCCGTTGGGACTGGAACTCAGGTCTCCTTACTTTTACTGCCTTCACCTCAAATCTAGAATTCCAGAATACATGAAATTAATTTCAAGATTTCATGCAAGGTTGGGAGCTAAACTCAAATTGAGGGTAAATCAATTGACTTAAATATACATACGTATAAAAAGTCAATCTGCAACATAAACTTGAGTACATAACTTTAAGCTGCATCTACAATCATAGACCATGCTGACTTTAAAAATTCATGAAAATTACAATTATTTCATTTTAATTTCTTTTTCCTCATTCAGGCTATGTGTTTAATGACTGCCCACTTAGCATTTTTAAACTTTTATCTTAGAATAATTCCATTTTTTTATCAAGGAAAAAAGAGAACTGCTTGAAAGAGTCTATATTGCAAATTGTACAGACACATACATTTTTTACTCTTGAGGCTTTCTTGCCTGGACCTTCTCTAAATTTCCTGAGAATGGACACCATACTCAGATAGACAAAGTCACTATGGAGGAGGCTGCCTCCTAATGTCACCATGTGAGGATTCTGTAGCAGTTTCTATACACATCCTGGTTTTCCTTTTTAACTCATGTATCCCCTTATTGCTTGACACAAGCCTGCCAAGGGCTAGCATTCTTGTGACTCTCTAGACTCTGTTTCTTGCATCAGTGATCTACAAGTAGAGAGAGCCACATTCCTGCACTCTTTTGGAGGCTTTAGCCAACTCTGTGCCCCTCTGGTAAGTTGTGGCCTTCCCAGGTTTTGGTACCGTGTTTGTTCCATCCATTGAGGATGGAGAAAGGGTGTATTAGGGTGGAGAAAACAGAACCTCTGCCTGTAGTTCCCACACACAGACATCTCATCTTAAGCACACTTGTATCAGTTTCTTGGCTATTGTATCCTAACCAAGGATGTATTAGGGTGGAGAAAACAGAACCTCTGCCTGTAGTTTCCACACACAGACATCTCATCTTAAGCACACTTATATCAGTTTCTTGGCTATTGTAGATGACCACAAACGGTATCTTTACACAACAGAAGTCTACTCTCTCACAGTTCTGTGAGCCCAGAAGTCTAAAATCAAGGTATTAGCATGGCCTTACTCCCTCCAGAGGCTCTAGGGGAGAGTCTGTTCTTGGTTCTTCCCATTCTAGTTGGCTGTTTGCATTCTTGGGCTGTGGGTGCTTCCCTTCTATTCCTTCCTCTGAGGTTTACTGCCTCCTCCTTTTCTCTGTGTGTCTCTTACAAGGACACATCATTGGACTTAAGGCTTACCTTGACAATCCAGGATGCTCTTGTCATCTCAAAATCCTTAATTTATATTTGCAAAAAACATTATTCAACACACTAACATCCACAGATTCTGAGAATAGAATGTGGACATATCTTTTTGGGGGCTACCATTTAGCCCACTATACTCCTTGAGAACACTGAATGAGTCAGGTTCATCCTTATGCCACCATGCTCCATAACTTATGAACACCCAGAATTTGTGCCCATGGCTTTGGACTATCATACTGCTAGATATATTCTAGGCAAAGGCAAGTTGTAAGGAGACATTAGAGAGTTTTCAATTTGAAGTAAAATTCTGCAGAGATAAAAATGAATTGACACAAAACTTCTAGTAATATGAAGCACACTCTTTATGACACTGGGATATGGGATAATTGATTAAACAAGAAACAAAAAACACTGAACCATAAAGGAGAAGACTTGTACATCTGGACACATTGAAACTGAGAACTACTGTTCACCAAAATATCATAAAGGGGGTAAAGCTACAAGGCACAAAGTGAGAGAAGGCATCTATAACACATGACTGACAAAAAGTAGTTTGAAGAATATATAAAGAATCCCTATAAATCAATAAAAACCCAAATAATCTACTAGAAAAATGGGAAAAAGATATAAGCATTTCCAGAAGATAAAATATGAATGGACATTAAGATACTCAACATAATGAATAATCAGGGATTATCAGAGCCACAGTGAAATACCATTTTGTATATACTAGACCAGCAGAACAAAAAAATCTAATAATGTCAAATGTTAGAGATGACATGGGACATAGTAACTCTCAATGCCTGATGGTAGGAGGTAATTGGCCCAATTTCTCCAGAAGGCAATTTGACATTATTCAGGAAAGGGCAGATGTGCATATTCCATGAGTCAGAAATTCTGCATGTAAGAATATTATAATATGCCTGGCTGGTGTAGCTCAGTGGATTGAGCGTGGGCTATGAACCAAAGCATTGCAGGTTCAATTCCCAGTAAGGGCACATGCCAGGGTTGCAGGCCATGGCCCCCAGCAACCGCACATTGATGTTTCTCTCTCTCTCTTTCTCCCTCCCTTCCCTCTCTAAAAATAAATAAATAAAATCTTAAAAAATTTAGATAAAATATTAAAAAATATTATAATGTTCTTTAGACAATATCAAAATGAAAAAATCATTTAAAAAATTAAAAAATATTTTTTATTGATTAGCTATTAGTTCTCCCAATTTCCCCCCTTTTCCCCCCTCCCCCCCAATCCTCCATCATTTCCCCCCACCTTAGTTCACATCCATGGGTTGTACATATAAATTCTCTGAGTCCTCTGTTTCCCCTACCATTTTTTATCTTTCCCTGTCTACCTTATGCCTATTAACCATGCTTCTTCTTCCCTGTGCCTTTCCCCCACTATTCTTCCCACCCCTTCCCCACTGAACTCCCTCTGTGTGATGTCCATTTCTCTGATTCTGTTCCTGTTCTGGCTGTTTGCTTAGTTTTTTGTTTCCATTGTTTTTCTTTTCTTTTATGTTCATTTGTTGATAGTTGTGAATTTGTCATCATTTTATTGTTCATAGTCTTGATCTTCTTTTTCTTACATAAGTCCCTTTAACATTTCATATAATAATGGTTTGATGATGATGAACTCCTTTAACTTGCCCTTATCTGGGAAGCACTTTATTTGCCCTTCCATTCTAAATGATAGCTTTGCTGGAAAGAGTAATAATCTTGGATGTAGGTCCTTGTCTTTCATGACTTCAAATACTTCTTTCCAGCCCCATCTTGCCCGCAAAGTTTCTTTTGAGAAATCAGCTGGTAGTCTAATGGGAATGCCTCTGTAGGTACCATATTTTTTGGACCATAAGACACACCTAGGTTTTAGAGGAGAAAAATAGGAGAAAAAGTTTTGAAGCAAAAGATGTTGTAAAATATTTAATAGCATAAATAACATATTTCACCAATGTAAACAGAACTCAACAGCAGCATTAACAACCATTAATCCTCTCTAATTTAGTAGGGTGGGGGGAAGTACATCTTACAGTCTGAAAATTATGGTAACTCTTTCCTTTTCTCTTGCAGTTTTTAAGACTCCCTCCTTGCTTCAACCTGGGTAACTTAATGATGATGTGCCTTGGTGTGTTTCTCTTTGGGTCCAGCTTCCTTGGGACCCTCTGGGCTTTCTGGACTTCCTGGAAGTCTGTTTCCTTCACCAGACTGGGGAAGTTTTCCTTCATTATTTGTTCAAATAAGTTTTCAATTTCTTGCTGTTGTTCTTCTTTTTCTGGCACCCCTATAATTCAGACATTGGAACAGTTCAGGTTGTCTCAGAGGTTTTTAGGAGTCTCTTCACTTTTTCAAATTCTTGTTTCTTCGTTTTGATCTGGATAGATGTTTATTTCCTCCTTTTGTTCCAAATCGTTGCTTTGAGTCCTGGTTTCTTTCCTGTCACTGTTGGTTTCCTGGATATTTTGCTTTATTTCATTTTGGGCATCCTTCATTTGTTTTTTCATTTTTTGACCAAGCTCAATCAGTTCTGTGAGCATTTTGATTACCAGGGTTTTAAATTCTCCATCAGATAGGTTGGCAATCTCCTCCTCGCTTAGCTGTCTTTCTGAGGCTCTACTCTATTCTTTCATTTGGGCCATATTTCTTTGTCTTGGCACAGCTGATATGTTGTAAGAGGGCAGGGCATTAGGTATTCACCTGGGCAGGGCAACACCCTCTGCTGCGCAGCAGTGCTGCCAGTGGGGGAGGGGCCAGACAGGGAACAGTGTGGCTTACCTGCTTGTCTCTAGCCCACTTTTCAACAGACTCTAGGACTCTCCTATGATACTGGGAGCTTCTCTGTGGCAACCCCAGCGATAGTCCACAGCCACCTTTGAGTTCCCTTAAGTCAGCCCCTCCCTCACAGCCCACCCAACTCAGCAGCCGGCCCCGCCCCCAATGTCCTCAAGAGGTGATGCGAATTTTCCTGAGTCAGCTGGCCAGGTCCGCTGCCTTACTACTCTGGTTGTTCTGGTTGATTTTTTCTTTAATTCCTTGGTTGCTGGAGTTCTACACAGTTTGATTTTTTGGCACTTTTGGTTCTTTATTGATTTCAGATTGGTTGTTTTCCTCCTTTTGGTTGTGTGAGGAAACAAAGGGTTTCTACCTATGTCTCCATCTTGGCTGGAACTTGAAAAAATCATTTTTAACTTCTATTGACAAATGTAGCCACAAAATAGAATACTATATAGCAGTGAAAAATAAACCATAGGTATATGTATTTGTATGGATGAAACTTAAAACAACATTCAACAAAAAAATTAGGTCACTGAAAAACATGTACAGTGAAATTCTACTTACATGAATTTTAAAAACAGACACACTGAAACACATTGCCTAGGGATATACACATATGCAGTGAAACTATAACTAGGATTATCTCTGGGATAAGGAGGAGGGGGTACAAGGGAGGGTCTCAAATATATTGGTGGGTACAGATGGGGTCAGTACAGGGAAATGTTGCACTATTCTTTAGAACTTATATAAATGCTGTATGTTTTCTAGTATATATAAAATATTTTGTAATAAAAAAAGCAATCTGGTGAGAATGGAAAATAACACCAACCAAATGGATCTTTTCTCATGCATTGGCAGATCAGAATAAGCTTCTTCAAGCCCAAGGTGGATATAAAAAGTATAAGTTTGCTTATTAGAGATAACAACAATAAAAAAGTCCATTTGGTTCAGACATTGAGAAAGCAGAAAACAGGCAGTGCTATTTTAAAGGTCTTAGTTCCAGAAACAGACTAAAATATTGGAGCTCCAATTTTCACATAATCTCGAAAACTTTGACAGATGGGTTTTAAAGAGCTCAAGTCAAACATGGACACACATGCTATTCATGGGGGTGAGGGTACTGCTTCAGCCAAAATAAGCTTTTCTACAAAAATACTTCTGTTGGAATTACCATGCACTGTGAATGACAAAATGGGCTGAACTAGACTCAAAATAGTACCTGGGCCTATGTGTATGATTGCTATACATTATCCTACTCTGCTCATAAAACTTGATTTCAAGTGACTTTGCCATTATTAAAAAGCAGGTCCACCTTCACTCAAGTGTGCATCCATTCAATAAATATGTACTGTGTGCCCATCTGTACTTGGTGATGGGCATGCAACTGGGAAATAGACAGATGCTGTCCCTGTCCTTGTCAAGCCTGAATTCTAGCAGGCACAAGTTCAAAGAATAAGGCAGACTATCCTTACATTAGTGCCAGGTAGGAAAGAGGGGCCAAGAAAGGTAGGGAAGTCTCTGAGGAAGTGGCAGGAAAGGGGTTAATCAAGGGGGATGTGGGTAGGTGGTGGTAAGAACACTTCAGGCACAGAGAGGAATGAACTGGAAGGAGCTTAGGGTGTTTTAGCACGTGAAAGATGACTGGAGCCAAAGGGTGGCAAGACAGAGCAGGAGATGCACTTGAAACACTGGCTGTGGCTGGGTCACCAGAGGCCTGAATGGTTTGAGGCAAGGGAGCATATGATCTTAAGTTTTTAGATCTCTCTTAGAACATCTTGCAACACTAGGAAGAGTGTGGGGTACCCTTGAGTTTTGAAGAGGAAATGCTGAATTGTATCTATAAATTCAATCAATGGGTTTATACAATGTCTTAATATTTTATCCTTATTCTTTGCCTGTTTCCAGAAATGAATGACATATATTTTGGGCAAGTGGAAAAGGTAACAAAGTTACCTGAAGATCTGAAATAATCAGAACTTCTGAAAATAGTCTTGACAGAGAAAGGGTCATGTTGGGTGGTGTGCCTGACTTGAAAAGAAGATGAAATGGATCAGAGGCAGGGGAGAAGCGGCTATCCTTTAGTGAAGCAGACAACAAAGCACTACAGACAAGGGAATGGGCACATTCTTCACACAAGGATAGTACTGGGCTCAAAGAAACCTGGTGGAAATGAGACTGCTTAAGACAGCTATGGATCAAGGAATGCATAAAATATATCCATAGATACATTTATTTATTTTGATTTAACCTTTATTGTATTTTTTTACCATTACCATTTAGTTACTTTATAGCACCCCCCTCATCAATCACCACACTGTGGTCCATGTCCATGAGTCCTTTTTCCTTTCTGCTCAATCCTTCCACCCTCTAATCTCTCCCCACCCAGCTTAGGTCAGAAAAGAAATGGCTAAGAGTAATTTACAAAACTAGGAAATTAGTGAGTTGATTATCTTCTGTTGGTCCCACTACCAGTAGCTTTTGGATTAAAGGACGCAGCAGATGATAACACATTTTCATTTGGGGGGGGGGCGGGATTTTTTGAACAGTGATCAAAGAAAAAGTTTTTAAATGCTTACTGGTCTTAGATATGACACCAAAAGCACAAGCAACTGAAGGAAAAAAATAGGAAAATTAGAGTTCATCAAAAATAAAATACTTTTATACTTCAAAGGGCTTATCAACAAAGGAAGATACAACTCACAGAATGAGGGAAAATATATATTTGCAAACAATATGAGACCCCTAATAAGGGTCTCATATACAAAATATATAAAAAACTCATAACTCCACAATAAAAGGACAACCCAATTAAAAAATAGGCAAATGATTTGATTAAACATTTCTCCAAAGAAGATATACATATGACCAACATATGACAAGATGCACAATGTTATTAGTCAACAGAGAAATGGAAAGCAAAACCACAATGAGACTACTATACACTCACTAGGATGGTTATAATCAAAGAATAAAGATGAACAACAACATTTTTTTTTAAAAAGAGTGAACAATAAGTATCGGTGAAGATGTGGAGAAACTGAAATTCTCATACCTTGCTGGTAGAAAGTTAAAAGGGTGTAGCCAATAAGGAAAATAGCATGGCAGTTCCTCAAAAAAGCTAAACACAATCCAACAAACCTGCTCCTAAAGAACTGAAAATATATGTTCACACAAAAACTTGTATGCACATATCATAGCAGCATCATTCATGATAGCCAAAAAGTGTAAACCAAAATGTCCATAAACTGATGAATAGGTAGATAAAATGTGGTATATGCATAAGATGAAATATAATTCAGCCATAAAAAGGAATGAAATACTGAACATGCCAAAACATGAACCTTAAAAACATGTTCATGTTTTGTTAACATGAAACATGGCCACATTATGTTAAATGAAAGAAGCCAATCACAAAAGGCCACATATTGTGTTTCTCCATTGATATAAATGTCCGGAATAAAAACACCTCTCTGGGTTTATTTTATTTCATTTATTCTGACAGAAAAGAAATGAGTGATTGCTGTGGTCGGAGTGGAATAAGGACTGATTAATAATGGGTAAGGGAGTTTCTTTTTGGAGTGATACAAATGATCTGGAATTGGATGATGGTGATGGTTGCACAATCTGGTGAGCATACTAAAAACCATTGTATATTATACAAGTGAAAGGGTGAATTTTATGGCATGTAAATTATACCTGAATGAAGAACTATCCCCGCCTTCCCCCTGTTCACCCCACCCTGGCCAAATGCCCACTGGTATACAGTACACACTATGAATTCTGAGTCCTGGGGAAAGTCTTCTACTGAAAAGGTCCTCACTGACCACACTACTGACCAAATGGAAAGGTGGCCTGGCAAAGTGTAAAACCCTCCAGGAACTGTTGCTAGATCATTTATTCTTGGAAGACACCTGAAGAGGAGCAGACCACATGCCAGGCACTGTTCTAAAAGCAGGAAGGAACAAGATGAAAAAGAGTGAGTGTTGTTTCTCACAGCATCTGCAGATTAATCTGGAAAAACAGACACAAACCCATCACATGCAAGATGGTAACCTCATGAGTGGAACAAATCCAGAGGGTGGTGTAATTCCCTATGTATGGAGATTGGTGTAAGCCAGACAGCAAAGGGCCTGTCACGATAGGAGACGCAACTTAGGTCTATAGCACCTGGAAATCACTGCAGGTTTTACAACAAAAAACAGCAAGACCTAATCTGTACTTGAGAGATAATGAGGGGGTGAGGTGAAGGACATGTGTGAAAGGACCTAGAAGGGAGAGAGATTAGAGGAAGAGAAACTAGAGGAAGAAAAAAGAAGAGAGAGGAAAGGGAGGTGACATGGGCCTCAAGAAAGCAATGGTGGAGGGAATGAAGACTAGACGTCAGATTGCAGGGCTGCTCTTGCAGGGCAGACCCAGAGGGGATAAGGGTGCTCACTCTTGGTGAGAAAGAGGGAGAAGGTAGGACAAAACTCTAGGGATTAGGATGTAGGTGACAAGATGAAGTGTGCAGATGCTAACATAGAGGGATTTGAGGAGAAGGCATGGTTGAGTTTGATGGACTTAATAGGAATGTCAGTGGAGAAATACTGGGGAGGTTATGATGGTGCCCCAGCAGAGGCATGGGCTTGAGATAAAGAGCTACAAATCACAGGTTTGAAGATTATCCTGGAGGAGGGAGAGAACACAATGTTGGGAACTCTCTTCTGTCTACTCCAGAAGGGGGCAGAAGTCAAAGAGCAGGAAAGGGAGATGGAGAAGGGATCCAGAGTGAAAGCCACATCACAGATCCTGTATCCTTAACCTCTCCCCTGGTGTCTTCTACCCAGTGGGATACTCCATAGGTGGGATAGGTCGGCATCTAATAATCCTAACTAAATGGATGAAATTCCACAATAATCAAGAGAGGGACAGATGCCAGTCACAGCCTAAAGCCATACACCATTTCTACAAACATTTGGTTTGTGTTTCAATATCACGTAAATTTAAATTCTAGGATTGCTTAAGATCCCAAATAAATGAATCATTCAAAGTAAATGTCACATTCTGGTAGTGGATAAAGAGGATGATTCTAAACAATATAACCAAATAAAATGGATGTTTGGGAAAAGGAAATTAAACACATGGGGGTATAAGATATTAGATTAGGTTTCAAACCCTAATGATATACTCCTGGAGAGGAAAACAGACCACTACTGCTAAGAGAAAAGAAAATACCCCTATAACCAAGTTTAAGAATAATTATGAGAAAATAAGAGTAAATAAAAATGGGGAAAACACCCAGATTTTCATCAGGTTATTAAATTATAGACTTTTGGAGAAGTTCTGCTCTCATATCCCCATGTCCTTCTGGCACAGGGAATGGAAGGAAGGTCCCTCTCAGAATCTGATGCTCCAAGGGTACAATGGATTAGATCTATATTTCACTAGAAATGTTCCAATCAGTTCTTCCCAGGGGATTGATTTGTGAAGGGGCACATTCTTAATTATGGCATTTTCCATTTCTATCTTCTCCAGTTTTCCTAGCGCATCTCACTTTCTGTAAATCACCAAGTGAGAAGGGGCCCTGTGACACTGTCACTCCATGTCTCACATCAGTAAAAACACAAGTGTCAAGAAAATCAGGCATTCAGCCTATTTCATGTCTAGAAAACACAAAGCCAAATGAGTAAGCAAAGATTTCACAGGTTAGTTTGCTGATGAAAATGACCCAAAAAGTGATGAATCAGTAACAACAGAAAGCCTAGGAATTCTGCCATGCTTATGCCAACACCTTGATTTCTGGGAGGAAGGGAGTCAATGTCACTTGAACTGTTTCTTTCACAGGTTTTCATCTATCATAAAGATATGGTATGTTAGAAGTTAAAAAATGTACTCTCAACTTTAGGTATAGAAATGAATATTGCTGACATTTTGTTGAAATTTAATATCCATGCAGTTACAACCAAATGGGCAACAACTAGAAATACAAACTATTGCCAAATGTCTTGAATCCTCTTTGTGACAAGGTACAAAAAGGGTAGACCACACATGGATTTTAAACTCTAACTTTATCATCACTGACTGAAGGAGGAAGGTTATTAAATAACATACATTATAGGTATTACTTAGTGCAATGTCATTAGAACCAAGTCATCCAGTATTTACTCTTCAACCATTCTCACTCTGGAGGCAAAAGCCAATTCCAAATAGCCTATGGATTACTTTATATCTAGACTGAATCTAAAAATAAAATATATTCATGATGATATATGATAGATTATAAGAGAACAAAATTATCGAGAACAAAAACAATCTTCTGTGGCAGATATTCTGGTTATCACTTTCTTGAAATATTCTAAACTATTGCCCATCAACAACCCAGTGGGCTCAGTTGAAGTCAGACTGGGCTCAGGAGTGGCAGAATTAAATTTTGTGGTCCAAAGTTTTGTACCAAGCTCTGTATAGGTTTTCCTGATTTTTCATTTCTGAAAATTATTTTGGGAAAATATTCCTTTTTATGATGTTTATAAAGTTGGAGCTATAATAAGTTTTTATGTACATTTAAAAATAATAAATATGAATATCGAACCTGCGATGCTTTGGTTCGCAGCCCGCGCTCAACCCAATGAGCTATGCCAGCCAGGGCAGATGCTCATCTTAATACCAAATTATCAAGTGACAAAAAACTGCAAGAAAAGTTAGGGGTTTACCAAATGCAAGCAACCTAAAAACTGAGGAAAGCAGCTCATGTGAAGGGTGCCAAGTGGCCTCCTCTAGCCTGTTCTGACTCTGGTCAAGAGGGTAAAATAGTGTCATAGCACACCTGAGTGAAAGATATTGCTGCTGACCCACACTTGAAACTCAATATACCCATAGACTTACCAGTTAGAGCTGAAAAAAAAAAATACTGTGCAATTATTTAAACCTAACTGGAAATTTGGGGGAATTCTAATAATACAAAGCTTGTCCATGATCAGAAGCAGAAAAACTATGTTTGCCATTTAATATTAAAGCAACTGATTTCTGGCAAGAAGAAAGTAGGTGATGCAAATAGATCACTTAAGGCAGAAGCTACAGTAAGTGGACACAAGGGTTGAGCTGTCACACTGAGTAGCACAGGGCAGGGACAGCATGGATACAGCACTCTGAAGAGCTGCTCAGTCTGTAGGCATGGCCAGGCCTCTCAATAGACATGGGCCCTGTATAAACCAAAATGGCCAGAGGAGCACAGAGAACTCTAGTTTCTTTAGTGCTGTGACTGGGAAAGTGGTTTTGAGCAGCTGAAGGGCAAATGCACCCCTTTTACTCCTTTTACATCTGTCCCAGCATTGGGTCAGTGTTAGCTTAAAAAAAAAGTGATGATTATGAAGCATAAAAAAAGTAACTTAAATAACGTAGTAGAAAGTTTTTAAGGTTTGCTTTCATGCTTGGTCACAAAAATTCTTCAGGAGCTGCTGGAATGACTGATTTCATAAAGGACTGAACTGTGGGGTTATACGACCTCTGCCAATCTTAGTTCTAGGCTGTACAAAGAAAAAAATATATATATGTAGTTCTGTTATAAACAATTTGATCTAGCTGCTTGAGTGGACCAGAAGATGTCCTTACAATTCCCTCCAACAAAAGGGGCAGAAAAACAACTTGTTTCCCAATGAGTCTGCAGCTAAAGTACCCTGGGCCAAGGACCCCACAAACTGGCCATGGGTCCCTGGGCTACTCCAGCTTCCAATGAGGAAGGGAAACTCCTTATAATGAAACCAGAGGTCTTAGGGAGCAGTTCAGTGTGAGGAAAACTGCATATTCACAGAGACAACTGATAACACATGGTGTAAAGTGCTGTATGGGGTGCCCTTTTCCAAAAGCACCCCAGCGAAAAGTCCTTATTCTGACAGCCTTCAGGTGAGTTGTCTGTTTGTGGCAAAACAAATCAAACCACATCCTAAGTGTTGCTAGCCCTGGGAAGGGGGCACCTCTACTAATGTGGTGATGATCACAGGTTACTGTATTTTTTGGGCTATAAAATGCATCCCCCAAATTTGGGAGGAAAATGGGGTGCATCTTACAGTCCAAATGTAGCTTACCTGGCTCACTGTGGGGGTGGTGGTGGTGGCGGCGGCAGCCTATGTTATTTATGTTATTAAATATTTTACTATGTTTTTGCTTCAAAAATTTTTTTTCCTGTTTTCCTCCTCTAAAACCTAGGTGCGTCTTATGGTCCAGTGTCTTACAGTGTGAAAAATTTGGTATATTTAGACAGTGATCCAACTAAAATAATCAAATGTTTTCTGTGGACCAAGCACTGTGCTAGACATTTTACAGGTCATATCTTGGATCTCCAAAACTACCTTATATGCTTTGTACTATTATTATTTTTTTTTCTGGGGGAGGAAACTGAAGAGCAGAGAATAGAGGTGTTTTGCTTCAGGTCTCTGATATAGTAAATGCCAGGGCCTGGACTCAAGCCCCAGTAGCCTGACTTCTGGATCCTCCTTTCAGCCATGGCACTGTCATTCAACATCAGAATTCTCCCCAGAAGAGAAGAGACACAGGAGAAAAACAACCCTGTGTTTTGAAAGATCTCTCCTCCTACCAATTAAATAAATCTCAATGCTTGTATCTCAAGTAGGTACTGCTTGCTATAATATGTCGGTGGGAGAAATTCCTGTGGGCTAGAGCAGGGATGAACATGATTATTTCACTAAATCCCACTGGAGGGTAATTCTTGTGTTTCAGGGTGGACTTCTGCAGCACAGACACATCTAGTCCTTTTATCCTGCTCTAACCAATGCAGAGGTCTCTTTCCCTCTGTACTTCAGTCCTTAATTAAACTCCCCCAGGCAGACTCATCCATGTGCTGGTGTCCAAACTCCTCAGAGCCTGGAGCCCTGGCACAGTAGTGCAGGGTGGCCATGTGCATCCTTCACGTCCTGGTGCTCCTGGTGTTAACATTTACCTGCTGTGGTGTCCACCATGGTTTTCAACCTGATACCAGACGATGTCATGCCAATGACCTCACAGGTTGTTAAGTTACGGAAAAGCAATTTTCTCCATTTATCTATGGCTAAATCTGGGTCAGGGTGGACTGTGGGAGGGAAGATGGGGAATTTGGGCAAGGGTGTCTTCTTTTATATTTGAAGAGTATTTGTCATCAGGTGCAGAGCAGATATTCAGTCCCATGTGATTCTGACATTTGGACAACAAATTCAACATCTACACTAAATTTCAGTAGGTACCTTTGAGTACATGGAAATTTTCCATTTTTGAGAGTAATGCAAAAGGAAATAAAGAAACAAGGCTGTTCCAGTGAGAACAAAGATCAGAATTAGAAATTCTCTCATGACAACACCACACACACTTTAAAAACAAAATGTATAAATAAAAATGATGGGTATTTACCTCTTGATTTCATATCTTTATTTTCTGGGATTATTCCACTTTATACTCCAAATGAAAATTACCTGCTTTTATATTTTACATGCAAAATTCCCTGTAAGAGATCCCATTCATTCTGATTAAATATTTGTCACATTACAACAGAAATGCTGTTAAAGATAAAATTCCCAACTCACACAATTCTCTGGGACTTTCCACATTTAGGCCTCAAAGAGTCACTCGATATCATCTTTAGGACTAAAAATATAACTGCAGTATTACTTAAAATTATAATCAAATCATTCTCTTGCAAATGAAGACACTTACTCTTGGAAAAACAGCAAAATTGAATTAGGTGTGCCTTTCCTTGATAGATCTAAAAGCAGCTCTATTAAATCAGCAGTTTTATATTAATGGCATGAGATATGGCTCAGATGAGGAAAATGTCCTTTGGAGACATTTTGTATTTTACTTAAAGAGAGGTGGAGATGTCCCTCACAATTCAAATATGAAGCACAATTGTATCACAGGTCCCCAGAACAGGTGGCCAGATATGATCTTCATGAGGTTGTCCCAACCACACCAGAAAGCCTAGGTTCTTTCCCCTCAGTTCCTTATTTCTTCCAATTATTGTGCCTGCCCACATCCATACAGCTATTTACTGAATGCCTTCTATGTATCATTATTCTTCCTGTAGGTGTAAGAAAAGTACTTTTGCTCTTCGACTCTCAAACTAAGTCTTGGCTTCTACAGTACTCCAACATCACAGAGTGTTGCAGTATTTGGGGAGGATTCGAAAACACATCATGGAGAGGTTACATTGTAATTAGCCTGAGTTCTGTTGGAACAATGTTACTTAGAATAAAAAATACAGTATTTATGAAATAAATAAGAACCACCAACCCAGTGCTGACACAATGCTCTGTCTTTTCATAGCCAGGAATCTACTGGATTCTCCTGGAAACCTCAAACAACAGACGATAAAGCAGAGAAAGAGAGCAGAGATGATCCTTCTGATACCACCCAGCTAGTAATCATTGGGGCTCAAACTCAAGCCCAGGCCAATTTGTTCCAAATGCTGGCGTCTTCCACTCTTATGCGGTATCAATTTAATTTCAATATTATTTTAGTTAAGAGCTTGCATTGTTCATGCTAAGTTAATTTACAAATATTGTTGTTTGGCGCTGACAAGAGGGATGAAGATAGACAAATTAGATCCTTCTCTCTCCCAAGAATAGCACAAAATAAAGTGGTAGTTGTTACAACTAATCTGGCATAAATGATGACTTTCTAGATGAATTATCTGGTTCACATAAGAGGCCAGAATTTAGGGTAATAAATTATATTAATTCAATCCTTACAATTATGCATCAGGGATTGGGAAATTTAAATGAGACCATTTCAGCAAACTTGATCTTATGTGCTTATTTCTAGTCACATTCTGAAGATAATGAGCACAAAATTCTAAAATTTTATTAATTAATTATTTTGAATGGACATTTTTGATGAGAAAATGATTCAGCACCACTGGATAGTGATTTTGAAGTCAGTGACATGCTTCAACACTGGAGAACAACTGAGCTTTCATTGTAAGACCCATTTGACTTTTGTTTCACAATCAAAACACTGAGAGGCAGTAAAGATTGTTATTCTTCAACTACTATCTTCCAAGAGCAATAAAGCTTCTAGAAAATTTTTGTTCACAAAAATTATGCGCCACTTGGTGTTATTAAAAACATGGAAGTGAGTAAAACCACCTGTGCAATGACTGAGTAAGAGGGACTAGAAACCGAGGCCAGATATTCCAGGTGTCATTGCTATTGTATGGTTAAGGCAACCCTGAGTTCAGATGCTGACTCTAATGAGTCTGTACCATGTGACCCCAGGCAAACAGCTTGCCTCAAAGAAGCTCACCTGTCATCTAGGAAAGAGATTTCAGGGCTGACTCGAACATCCACATTGCAGTGAGGGGGAATGGTACTATATGTGTACTGAACCCAGGGTCTGTGGAAATGCCTGTCTGTGACCACAGCAGCAGTTGTTGGAGTTGCAGCACCCCATTGGTGGACCCTGCCAAAGAGTAGCTGGCAAAGGAAACTGTGGTGTGAAGAGTCCTGGCATCACAGGATGGAAGGACTGATAGGCTTCGATCAATACTCTCTTACACATTCAGTGTCCAGGTCATGGTCCCTGAGGAAGCTGAAACATTGAGGTCTTCCCTTCATGGGAAAGTGCCACATTATTTCCTTGTTCCATGGCCTGAAATTATGTCCTTCAACAGGTGGGGAAATATTTCAGGGAATACGTTTTTCTCAATTCAAATCTAAGACAGGAAGACCAGGGACTAGGATAGCAGTCATTTTAAACTGTGAAAACCTGAGTCCCATCTACAGTAGATTCTGAACCTGATCAAGAATAATGGTGATACACTTTGTAAACTGTTGTTTCCTGCTATTCTCACCCACTTTCAATGCCTACTTAGAAATATCACTTTAGAAATTCCCTTTATACTTTTTTTTTTTTGCTGCAAAAAAGATTACTGTTTCCATTTGATCTTATTTGTGGTATGGGAGAGGGCATCAGAGTGGTTAAAAGGCTGCCTAGTGGTTGCAGGAAGAGGCTTAGGCAGAAGCCTGACACCAGGGGACTACACAGGGTCCCCTCAAAGGACTCTGGGCTCCAAAGGCTCCTACTCATGCTTGAGTGTGAGCCTTTTAAAGAGATACTTGCCCAGCCCAGGCTGGGGGCTGGCCATCTGATGGATTCAGGTGGTTGTCCATCTTATTGGTGAGTTTTACCTCCTCATCTAGGAAGTGGCTCTCTAGGAAGTCACAGAGATGAGGGTCTGTGTGGGCAGAACCCAGGGCAGCCAGATCCAAGCCATGGCAGCTTTCATGGCGTCCTGAGTTTCACCCCACTCATCTTAGCAGGGCTTCTGCAAGTCCTGGATGATAGTGCAGCCACCATGTTGAGTTTGCATCTTCAAGGGATGCTCAGTGCCCTCATGCTTCTCCTGGCCCTTTGTACTCATTTACTGCTCTCACCTTTAGACTTCCTCTCAATTATATGCAGAGAGGGAGCCTCACTGCTTTCATGGAATGTCCCATACTCATGTCACTGGGAACACCTGGTCCCAGTATATATTCTACTTGGACCCCAAGGATCAATGGGAGTGTGTAAATGAGAGGATCTTTAAAAAACACCCACATATCCTTAATCAGGGGTAATATTTTTTTGAGTTCATGAAAACTATAAAAGGAACATAACTCATGGTCCCTATCCTCTCCTAGCTTACAACTGCCGTGACATGACTGACAGGATACTCTTCTCAGAGTTTCTAGATTGTGCAGATAAATGCACTACTATTTTGAGAAAGGAGCCAGTTATAGCTTTTGGTGTGGCTGCGGGGCTTTGTGGAGAGGGTCCTCCCTGACCCATGGCTCTGAGGCTGGGTGGAATCTACATGTGGAGGGTAAAGAACGATGAAGGAGGCAGGAGGGCAGCATCACGGGGCATTTCCCAAGAAGACATGCCTTAAAAAGTAGGAAAAACAAGGCTCCTAGGGAATAGGAGTGGGAGGTGTAGATGTCTATGCCTGACATATTGGCATTAGGGAGGCATGAAGGCTCCAGAGGAAGAAAACTAGACTGATGAGGTAGGGAGGCAGGTATGACAGCCAGGCACACAGGCTGGAGGGCAAAGAGAGACCACATAGCCCAGGGGTCTGTATAGAAAGCCCTTGATGTCTGTGGGTGAGAAAAATAGTAGGGTAAGAGAGGATCCCAGATAGGCAGAAGACATTTCAAAGAGCAACCAGGTCTACTGGGCGTTGTGGAGAAAACTGAAACTTAATTATGCACGAAATTTTACAGTTTTTAAGTTTTTGATTGAATTTGTAGGAATATTTGCAAACTGGTAATAGACTATGCTAAAATTATTCTTGAAATGGGAGATTGGAAACATGCAAAACTATTTTAAACATCGTTATTTTTCTGAGATTCTCAAAGTGAGTAGGTGTCACAATGTCATAAATGTCACAGAGAGAACATGTGCACCTCTGGATGCAGCAGTAGTTTCTGGAACAAGCCTGTGCCCTGGGATCTCCCTCTGCATGCAGTTCAAGTATGGACTATCTTTAATGAGAAGTATCTACTAATGTTACTTGCATATAGTTAGCAGTAACTCATAACAAATACTTAGGCCACTGAAATCGTATATCTTTTTTTTAAAAAATATAATTTATTGATTATGCTATTATAATTGTCCCATTCTCCCCCTTTGCTCCCTTCTACCCTGCACACCCTTTCCCACCCACATTCCCCCCTTTAGTTCATGTCCATGTGTCATACTTACAAGTTCTTTAGCTTCTACATTTCCCATACTGTTCTTACCCTTCCACTGTCTACTTTCTACCTACCATCAGTGCTACTTATTCTCTGTACCTTTTTCCCCCTCTCTCCTCCTCCCACTCCCCTGTTGCTAACCCTCCATGTGATCTCCATTTCTGTGGTTCTGTTCCTATTCTAATTGTTTACTTAGTTTGTTTTTGTTTTAGGTGTGGTTGTTAATAACTGTGAGTTTACTGTCATTTTACTGTATCTGTTTTCTATCTTCTTTTTTGTAGGTAAGTCCCTTTAAAATTTCATATAATAAGGGTGTGGTGGTGATGAACTCCTTTAACTTGACCTTATCTGAGAATCACTTTATCTGCCCTTCCATTCTAAATGAAAGTTTTGCTTGGTAGAGCAACCCTGGATGTAGGTCCTTGCCTTTCATGACCTGGAATACTTCTTTCCAGCCCCTTCTTGCCTGTAAGGTATCTTTTGAGAAATCAGCTGACAGTCTTATGGGAACTCCTTTGTAGGTGACTGTTCTCTTATCTCTTTCTGCTTCTAGAATTCTCTCCTTCATTTTACTCTTGGCTAAGGTAATTATGATGTGCCTTTGGTGTGTTCCTCCTTGGGTCCAAGTTCTTTGGGACTCTCTGAGCTTCCTGGACTTCCTGGAAGTCTATTTTCTTTGCCAGATTAGGAAATTTCTCCTTTATTATTTGTTCAAATAAGTTTTCCACTTGTTGCTGTTTATCTTCTCCTTCTGGTACCCCTATAATTTAGATGTTGGAACATCTAAAGATGTCCTGGAGGTTCCTAAGCCTCTCCTCATTTTTTTTTTGAATTCTTGTTTGTGCATCATTTTCTGTTTGGTTGTTTCTTTCTTCCTTCTGGTCCACTCCATCGATTTGAGTCCCAGTTTCTTTCCCATCACTATTGGTTCCACTTTATTTCACTTAGCATAGCCTCCATTTTTTCATCTAATTTGTGACCAAATTCAACCAATTCTGTGAGCATCCTGATCACCAGTGCTTTGAACTGTGCATCTGATAGGCTGGCTATCTCTTTGTGGCTTAGTTGTATTTTTTCTGGAGCTTTGATCTGTTCTTTTGGCTTTTTTTTTTTTTTTTTGGTCTGGTCACACCTGTTATGTAGTGAGGGAAAGAGCCTTAAGTGTCTACCTGGGTGGGGCAATACAGTTGCTGGGTTGTGACACAGTATGTTGGGGAGGGATCCAAGAGCAAACAATGGCGCTCGCTCCTCTCTCTGCTGGATTTCAGTCACTGCCCCCACTTCCCCCAAGCAAACATGGCCCTTCTGGTGCTAGTTCCTGGGTGGGTGGGTTTGTGCACACTCTAGGACACTGTGGGTTTCTCCAACGAACTCTCCTGTGAGGCTGGGAGTTTCTCCTGGCACCTCAACCCCCACAGGTGTTTTTAATCAGTGTTTTGAGGCTTCATTTCCCTTAGCTGGAACCCTGGGTTGTGTGGTCTGTCTTGCTCCCTAGTTTTGCCTGGTTTATCTGTGCGCAAATGTGGGACTGCTGGTTCGCCAGCTGCCTTGTATGCCTAGGCCCTCCACAATCCACCGCCTGGCTGGGTCCGCCCGCTGCTGGCCACTGCCACCTGTGCTTGGGGTCCTCCAGCCTCCGCTTTGTAGTGAGTCCTGTCTCACCCAGCTGCCTGACTCCGCCCCTCCTACCAGTTTGGATGAATGTTTCTTCTTTAACTCCTTGGTTGTTGGACTTCCATACAGTTCAATTTTCTGTCAGTACTGGTTGTTTTTGGTTTCTAAATTGTTGTCCTTGTTTTGGTTGTGCAAGGAGGCACAGAGAGTCTACCTCTGCCTCCATCTTGGCTGGAAGTGAAATTGTGTATCTTTCTGAATAAGTACTTGGTGAGAGAAATTCTAAGGGCTGTGAAGAAGGAATCATTGTTGCCCACAGGGTTAGTAGTAATCTTGTGATTGTCAGAATTCAGCATGAGAGCAAGCCATGTTTTTCCCCTTGATGATCCTACTACTATAGAATAAAATACTTGGGACATTTTTTTAGAGATGGGTCCAAGAATGTGTCTGTCTTATTGATGAGTTACTGTCTCCTTTGGTAATTATAATTAGCTGACTGCTGTCGAAGCCAGGTGAAAGTGATCACAATGGAACAAAGATTGGGGAAAGGTTAAGAGTTACCAAGTGGTGGTTCCACCCAGCTTTGTAACAATGCTCATCTTTAGTTAAAGGTGAGCAATAAATCATCCAAAGAGCTTTTTACCTTTCAACTTTTTGGGAGACAAATTAAAGGCACCTATCTGGACTTTTTATGCCTTAGTAATGCCATTTAATTCCCTCAATTAGGAGAAAATTAAAAATAAAGTTCACAGCATTTCATTAGAGAACAGTTATGTAAAGCTAGTGACTTAAGGGAGACTAAATAGCAGACTAATTCAATGTTGGGGAAGTAGATTCAGCTATTCATATATACGTATCACAGCTATGTTATACATATGTGGGAAAGCAAAGAATTTTTTATTTATTACAATGGTTTATTTTAAAAGAATAAATTCTGATCTCTTTTCAACTAGCTGTGTCTCATGTTTATTTTTGTTTGTTTGTTTGTTTGTTTTTAACTAGCTGGCCTTCTCTTTTTGCCAGGGATAATCATTATCATTGTTAAATGCATAAATTCCTGGAATTGTCCATTCTGGAGTTGCCCATATGACAAGCACCTGCTCTTTGCTGGGGCCTCTGTCAGGGCACAGCCAGTCCTCTGCTTCAGATGTCTGGAGGTCCACATCTGTCTTGTTGGGCCCCAGCAACTCCTAAGTGAATTCTGCCCATGTTAAAGAGCCTGCATTTTAAGAAAGACCATTCAAATTTAATGACAACTCATTTGATCATTTTTACTTCTTGCCACAAAGACAACACTTATATCCATCCATCTGTACATCGATTTGTCCTATTATGTGCCGATCAGGCACCAAGATTATTCAGACTAATTCTCAGAAAATTCTATGAAAAAGGTATTGCTATATTCACTTTAAAACAGAAGAAACTGAGGTTCTGAGAAGTTAAAGATTAGACCAACAGTACCAATTTTATTCATGGTTCAACCTAATAAGTTGCTGCGTGTGCATATGAAGCAGGGTGGTGCAGGCTGCATTTCTTCCTACAAAATATTTTGAAAGATGTGGAATGAACTAAGAGAGTTACCTAAACCCATCAGGAGTTAGAGGTATGGAAAAGCTGGGGCCATGCGTGGGAGACCATGTCCAGAGGCTGACAGACTGTGACAAATTAGGAATTAGCACTATGAAATAAGTAATAAATACAGATTCAATTCTAAAATCTAGTACATTTCTGTACATGCTGTACCATCAACAGTTTGACTTACAAGGTTGAAATATTTTTAAATGAGGTCTAGTAGCTGTAAATATTCATGAACAAACCCACTCAGCCCATGTAAAGCGAGGTCTTACTAATGAATTTCATAATTAATGTGTCCTCACTTAAAGCTAGTTATCATCATGTACCTAAAAGGACTATAGAGATGAAGTCACCTGATAAGTTACAGAGTCGGGATGTTTTCTTGAAAATGAAGACAATGGTCACAGAAGACTAGGACTAGAATCTCTGCTTCAAAGCACAATAGATAAATGCTAAAAAAGCTTAGAAATGCAGTCAACATTGATGAAAATCTGAAACTTTTCAGAACAGAACATAGATCAAGGAAGAAACAACATTCTGTAATGCATATTTTGTATAGTAAAGAGAAGGATACTTGATAAAATGGAGACAAAAATTTTGATCATGTGTTTTGAACCCCCAAAAGTACTCAGTTTTAATCATAGCTTTTCAGACATGCCGTGCAGTTGCAGAATATCTGCAGTGGGAGGAAGAGAGAAGGCGATATTCTGGGGGGTATCTGGAAAAAAAGCCTGAAGAACCAAGCTTTAGTAATTTAGCAGGTCATATAGTAAGGGATGAAGTGTATATAAACAAAATGAAAGCAAAAAGTAAAGCAAATTCTAGTAACATGGTTAGCCTCCCTCAAATGTAAGTCACTCATATCCCTGCATACTGGACTCTCATGAGGATCAGTGAGAAGTGCCAGCACCTTCTCTTAGTGCAGGTCCTGGGGAAGGTACAGTGTGAAAAATGACAGTCAGCAACAGGGCCTGGGCTTTTTAAATTAATCAGTTGAAAGCCAGAGTAGATGGGAAAGGGTAAAAGCACCTTAAACACAGGTGGAGACGTTTTCAGCCCTTTCTGAGTTTTGCAGGGGACCTTTTCAGCTACACCCAGAAGTCACTGAGGGCAAGTTGCAGGTACCCTGACACTAGAACACAGGGATGCTTTAGGATAAAAGCTTGGAAGTGATGAAGCAGGGTGAACTTAACGAGATATAACTCTACATGTTATTTTTTCATGTTATACTCCTTGCACCAAAAGCAGACTGACATCATATGGAGATAGCTCTAATGTGGAATCTGTTCTTTCTCTCCAGTTCTAGAATTCAATCTGTCCCAACACTTGAGGTACAAGGGACCTACCTACCTGATACTGCGGAGCAGGAGGCTCTTCAGCCCCATTTCCGTCCTGGAGTTTCTGCAAAGCCACCTGTGCTGTGTTCCTGATATTAAGGGAGAAGGTTTTAGTTTTTGCCCATTGAGTATGATGTTGGCAGTAGGTTTCTTATATATGGCCTTTATTATGTTGAGGTATGCTCCCTCTATTCCCACTTTGCTTAGTATTTTTATCAAAAATGGGTGCTGGAATTCATCAAATGCTCTAGCATCTACACAATGGAATACTACACAACAGAAAGAAAGAAGGAGCTCCTATTTTTTGTGACAGCATGGATGGAACTGGAGAGTATCACTGCTGTTGGTGACTCCTGGTGTGAAAGGACATAGCTGAGCAGTAGCTATTCTTAGGTAGGAGCTGACCAGCAGCCGTTCCCAGACAGCAGCCATTCCCAGATAAGCAGTTATCTCAAGGTCGTACACTAACCCCTGTTTTAGCAGTTGCACTCCTTCCCCTCCTCCTTCTGCCTGTGTAACAAGCATATAAAGCCTCCAGCTTAAGCTCATTGCCCAGAATTTGGATTTTATCTCCTCTGGGTCCGCATGCGTGAATAAACCCCACTTCGTAAACTCCCAGGCTGTCTGAGTCGTCTTTTCTGTAACACTGGCACTTCACTCAGTCCTGGATGAAGGAAATGGCCATGGGAGACAGTGGGAGGGAGAGATGAGTGATGCAAAATTATGAAACTAAATTTCATGATAAAGAGGCAGAGGTAAGAAGAGGGAATTTCAGGGGGGAATGGGTAGGGATTACAGGAACAAATTTGGAGGACACATGGACAAAAACTAGGGGTGGGGGGTAATGGGGGGAAGGGGGGAGGGTTGGGTGGGTGGGCTGGAATGGGAGTAGCAGGGAGAAAACTGTACTTGAACAATGATTAAAATAAATAAAAAAAAAAAAAAAAACAAAAATAAAGAGGCAGAGGTAAGAGTTTGAAAACATAGTGTGTTCAGTCATCTGTCCTAGATGTTGGGGAGGGGTGACAAAAGGGGTGTATGACAGCTTTCACTTTCAATGGCTTTGCCTCTTAGGGAAGAAAATATGCACAAATACAGCTAACAGAGAAAGGATAGTGAAGAGTTAACTCTTTAATCAAATGTAAGCTCAATAAGTCATATCTGAGGAAGAAGACTAGGGAATGGTTTTATAATGAATATCATTGGTGCAAAGAGCTGAGAACTTGCTCCTCTGGGAGTAAGGAAGAGGGACAAGCACATTGCATCCCCTTCAGGGCAGGAGAAAGGAGAGGGGGCACGGGTTAACAGTGGAATTATTAGGAACAATTAGTGAAGAGTTAACTCTTCACTATCCTTTCTCTGTTAGCTGTATTTGTGCATATTTTCTTCCCTAAGAGGCAAAGCCATTGAAAGTGAAAGCTGTCATGCACCCCTTTTGTCACATCTCCCCAACATCTAGCCTTGTTAGGAGGCTGCTCTGAAGTCCTTGTATGGTGAAATGAGGCTGTTCTCTTCACTAGGAAGTGAGGGACCCTGATGCTGGGATGGGCCCACAGGCAGGAGCTGTACCCCCTTCCCTTCCCAGGGCTGCTCTCATAGAACTCACATGGACAAGAGCCAAGAGTCAGTCTGTGGGTAGGACTGGTAACAATTTTTGGAGATACCTTGTTCTAAATTCTTTTGAAATGAACAATCCCAAATACTATAGCTGCTGAAGTATAAAAATGGGATGAATTAAGTATTAGGTTGAATCATGCAAAATTGCTGATTTTTTGAACTTAAAAAGCAGCAATTTCACATGGTCCAACCTCATTCAGAAAGGCACTGATCACTTTGGAAAGCCCATGGGCTCTAGATGCTTCCCCTTGGGAGTCTGCCTAGGCCACAGCCCACCAGGGCACTAAGAGCCTCCGGTATATAGTGATTGCAGAATCCTTCAAACAACCCACAAAAAGAACCACAGAGTGATGAAACCCTTAGTGTCTCCATGCCCCACCAAATCAACTCAAGACCTTGCAGACGGGTTTTACAAGAGTTTTCTGAAAAGATTTCAGTCTATGTGTAAATACCACCCCTACTAGGCCAAACAATTTAATAAGGTAGATCTTTCCTTCCTCAAAAGTATTTTTATCTATTCCCTCTTCCAATGCTGTTCCTAACATGAAGGAAAAATGAACTGGTGGCTGACAGAGAAGGTGTACTTAAATGCTATGGCAATAAGTGAGTAATGATGGCAAAGTCTCCTTGTCAGGTAGCCAGCATTTGCCCTGGGCCCTGCCAAAATGGAGGTATAGGTAGATACACTTTGCCTCCTCGTACAACCAAAAGAAAGATAACCAATTTAAAAACAAAAACCAATCAGAACTGCCAGGAAATCGAACTGTATGGAAGTCTGACAACCAAGGAGCTAAAGAAGAAACATTCATCCAGATTGGTAGGAGGAGTGGAGACAGGCTGCTAGAGAGGGGAGGGCAGGGCCACAAGGACAGGGCAGAGAGGTCTAGGTGGTCCCACATTTGCATTTGGATAATCCAGGAGGAACAACTGGTGAGCAAGACAGACCATGTAACCCAGGGTTCCAGTGAAGGAAAAGAAAGCCTCAAAACTTCTGGCTGCAAAAACCTGTGGGGGTTGCAGCAGCAGAAGAAACTCCCAGCCTCACAGGGGAGTTCATTGGAGAGACCTGTAAGTGTACTAGAATGTACACAAACCCACCCATCCACCCAGGAATCAGCACCAGAAGGTCCCAATTTGCTTGTAGGTAGCAGAGGAAGTGGCTGAAAGTGGGTGAGAGCCAAGCAAGCCACATTGTTCCATCTCTGACCACTCCCCCACATACAACACTACAATCCACCAACGTGGGTTGCTACACCCTGGCAAATACCTAAGGCTCCACCCCTTACAATGTAACAGACAAAGAAATATAGCCCAAATGAAAGAACAGATCAAAACTCCAGAAAAAGAACCAAGCAACAAGGAGACAGTCAATCTATTAGATAGAGTTCAAAACACTGGTAATCAGGATGCTCACAGAAATGACTGAGTATGGATGCAAATAGAGGAAGTGAAGGCTATGCAAAGTGAAATAAAGACAAACATACAGGAACCAACAGTGATGGGAAGGAAACGAACTCAAATCAATGTTTGGAGCAAAAGAAAATAAATAAACATCCAACCAGAATAGGATTAAGAAACGAGAATTCAAAAAATTGAGGAGAGGCTTAGGAACCTGTGGGACAACTTCAAATGTTCAAACAACCAGATCATCCTTCTGGGTGCCAGAAGGAGAAGGGAAGAGCAAGAAATTAAAAACTTATTTGAAAAAAATAATGAAGCAAAACTTTCCTAATCCGGTGAAAGAAGTAAGACTTCCAGAAAGTCCAGGAAGCTCAGAAAGCCCCAAAGAAATTATACCCAAGGAGGAAGACAACAAGACACACCAATATTAAATTACCCAAGATGAAAGATAAGGAGAGACTCTTAAAAGCAGCAAGAGAAAAGGAGAGAGTTACCTACGAAGGAGTGCCCATAAGACTCTCAGCTGATTTCTCAAAAGAAACCTTATAGGCAAGAAGGGGCTGGCAAGAAGTATGCAAAGTCATGAAGAACAAGGGCCTACAACTTAGATTATTCTATCCAGCAAAGCTTTCATTTAGAATGGAAGGACAGACAAAGTGCTTCCCAGATAAGGTCAAGTTAAAGGAGTTCGTCATCAGCAAGCCCTTATTATATGAAATATAAAGGGGCTTATTTAAGAAAATGAAGATGATCAAAATATGAACAGTAAAATGACAACAATCTCACAACTATCAACAATTGAACCTACAAAAACCCCCCAAAACAAAACAAAACTATGCCAACAACTAGAACAGGAATAGAATAACAGAAATGGAGATCACGTGGAGGGTTATCAACGGGGAGAGGGAAGTATGGGGGGAAAGGTACAGGGAATAAGAAGCATTAATGGTAGTTACAAAAAGATGGGGGGGGGGCGTTAAGAATAGTGTGGGAAATGAAGAAGCCAAAAGAACTCACATGTATGACCCATGGACATGAACTATGGGGCTGGTGGGAGGAGGGGTGCAAGGTGAAGGGGAATAAAGGGGGGGAAAAGGGGACAAGTGTAATAGCATAATTATTAAAATATACTTTAAAAAATAAAAATTTCCAAAATAAAAAATAAATAGAAGCAGCAGAAAGGCAGCCGAGGGCACCTGCCTGCTTCCCCTAGGTAGGCAAAGACTAGGATGGCTCTCAAAGGTCTCAGCAAGTCGACACTGTTGACTTTGATGCCATAAAACTGGAGGTGGGTGACTCATTTCAACAGAAAGAAGAGAGCTCTGGATTTGGCAGGAGGGTTCTCTGGAAGGCAATGGGTTGTCCCTGAGGCACCCAAAAGAGACAGAGTTACTGTCTTGACAGCCATGCCTGACCTAGTCCCTGTCACAAGCCTGCAGCCTCTGAGTCTGGGCATCAGCAAGGAGCCAGGCAGGCCCTACTGTACACCAGTTAGACCATGCTCTGGATGACTGATGGGAGGCACAGAGGTCCAAATGGCCAGTTCCCTGCCCCACCACCCCCTGAGGCCCATGACTTCCTCTGTAAAATGGGCATATTACAGAACTAAACAAATGCTAGTTATTATTGTTAATTTAAGTAGATATTTACCTTTTGCAAATGAGGATTTTAAGTCAAACTAGTGACCATAAATTATACTGACTGTCCTAAAGACTTGGTGATTTAGGATACTCACAACTCTGTTCCTTATGAAATGTCACATCCCATCTGGGGTAAATCCAACTCTATCTAGAACCTAACCACTTGTTACCACTGTACGCCCCCCTGAGACATGCTGTCATCATCTTGTCCCTGGAGTGTGGCACTAGCCCACTACCCAGTCTGCTGGCCTCTCTGCACCCAGTGCTGGGGGTCTTCCTCCAATGCCCCCATCTCACATAAAAGCAAAATCCATTAAGCTGCCAGTGAGGCCCTCCGTTGGATGAGGCCTTGCCATCAATTATCTCTGACGTCCATCGTCTCTCCAACTCTCCAGGCACCCTTTGCGGCCCTCTCTGTGTCCTCTGCCTGCAACACTCCTCTGCAATCCCTCCCCTCAGCTCATTCAGGTCTTTTTATTCAGATGCTACCTTCTCCAGAAGCACCCTGATCTAGACCCTCTGCTCTCCTCCACACTCATCACCCACCCATGTGCTCTACATTTGAATGATAATCTTGTGTGCTGTCTGCCTCCCCTGCTGGAGTGGAAGATCCATGAGGGCAGAGACTGGAGTTTGTGTTGTCTGGTCTTGGCCCTGTCACCTACCACAGCAGGTCTTGTACCTACCAGTGTCAGAACCAACTCCTTGGGTGGCTGGGTGGCTGAAGGAATGCTGTAGTGAGTGACTCTGGCCTTTTATCCAGTTCAGAGCCTCCAATGAGGCCAGGGCAATGGGCTTTCCTGATTCTGTGTTTCCTGTGAATCCCCCAGGAGTGTTTCTTAATCTGGGTGTATGCACCCTACGTGTCTCTTTTCACATGATGACTAGAATTCAAGGAATCCATAAACTTGGATGGTACAAACTACATCTTTATTTTCACTATCCTCTAAATCAGGCAATTCTTTCCATTATGAACATGGACAATGCACCACAGTTGGAACTACCTGTGACTATGACACCAATAAAATTACAGATATTTTTGTATTACATTATATTGTTGCCATTGTTTCCAAATATTGATTCTGTTCATCACTGCCTCAAAATTATAGTAGTAATAACACCCACAACTACAGCTCAGTATTGAATGTATGAATAAAAATGTCATACACAGGTACTTGGCTTAAAAAGTATTTCACTCTAACTGATTTACTTTATAAATCCTATGTATTTTCTGCATTTTTAAACATTCTAAAAAGGGCTGGAGGTCCACGGCACAAAGAAGGTTGAGAGACCCTGCTAATGGGACTGCCTTTAGTGTCCCTGTTTAATTCTATGGTATGCCCAAGGCCTAGCTCTCAGAGGCAGTGAGAGCCCCCAGGGAACACTAACAATAAGGCTGAGCAATGCACACATACTAACCACTGAATCTGTCCAATCTCTCTAGATCACACTGCCTTCAGCCCATCTTACATACAGATAAAGAGTCATGGAGAGGTGGGCATTGCTGAGGTCCAACACAGAGCAGGATTCACATCTACATCCTGAGACAGTGTCAGGGAGGGTTGCCAATAAGGCTCTTCAGTTTGAGCAGAAAGTTCCAAGAGAAAAGAGAAAAGAGAAAATTCCAAGATAGAAATTCCAGAGTAGGAGACTAAGGGATGGGAAATATGTGTGTGTATTTTCTTTTTTCCCAAAACTAAATTTCATATGTATTTACTTTGTTCTTGTAGAGTACTTATGTAAAATGGGATCTGAAAAATAAATCCATTAGAAAAAAAAGGCATGAAATGGAGTCATTTTCCATTGGAAAAGACCCAACTTGTGGTAAGCAGGAAAGAGATTGCATTTATTAAGTTACTCTCTGTAGCAGACCCTGCACTGACAGCTTTTCATGTACCACTGTATTTACCAGTCCTTTTCACAGACATGGAAACTGAGGCTAGAAGCCATGACTTAACTTGGCTAGTCATTCTCCCAGTTTATTACTAAGTGGCCTAACTGCCATTCGATAATGCACTGAGAAAGACTGCATATCTAACACTTGTTCTTCTAAGCAGTCGTGGAAACTCTTTACTGTTAGGTACCACTAGACAAAGTAAATACCCAACTGGAAACATTTTCCTCATTTCTGTTTCTAATGACACTGATCTAGGGGTGATGGGTAGATGGGATTAACCAACAGAAAAGCTACATGCAACAGTTCAAGTTCCTCTGAATCAACAGCTATGTGCACAGCTTCAAAGCAATACAAAACAGGTAATTTAATTTCATAAAAGGATCTTTCTACAGTTTGTTTATTTCCTCCCAGCCTACTGAATGTACATACCACAAGTACAAGTACAAGGTACCGTTCACTGTAATTTTACTTCTGCACATATTAATGTGCTGCTGGGGATGAAGCATTTCATGGTTTCTGTGCTTAGCAAAGGAAATAAATCAATGTTGAGAGAGCAATAGTTTTCTTGCTGTTTGGGAGAAAGTGCTCTTTATTTTTCTATTAACATGAACTCAATGAACCATTTAATATTCAAATCCCCTTAGAAAGGTTGTAATGCCGATTTCTTAATTAAATTTTTAAGACAAATAATGCTAATTTTCTTTTATACCTCCACATGCATAGGAGTGCTTTAAAAATTATTGAGAATAAACAACAGTATAGAGTGAGAAATATTTCAGTTAGTTAACTATAGATGCTTGTAGAGCTTTATAAAGGGAGAAAAAGACCTGGCCAACCATTTTATTTAGTATAATCAGAGGAACCAGGGAATTTGGGTTGCCATGAAATTCAGGCCTAAATAAAGTTTACCTTTTGGTGGCAACTTGGTGTTATGTTTCAACACAGGAAGCATAATAAAGTTAGCATGCTTTAAGAAACAGTGGTCGCTCAGTATTTAATTTCCTTTTCTCGAATTTCTTTTACATTTTTATGTTTCACCTTCACAGCTTGTATTAAAAAGGCCAAGGCTTGGTTTGATGCAGACACAGGTACTTGAAGCTCACTGCTGCTTCATTCTCAGGCCAGTCTGATTTTTTTTTTCCTTCCTAATTGCAGCAGACAGCAACAGAGCTTTGTCAGCATTACCTGCTCTGAATAGAAGCGCTTTCGGCCCCCTTGTCAAAGACTAGGGAAGAAAGCACGCTCTCCTGTTGGCAGCAATCTTGGATTCTCGCCCCCGGCCATACTGTGCAATCACGCTGTTTATTCCACTGTAACAATCAGACAGCACAAGCAGAGCACCTGGTCCTCTCGGCCTGGGCCTTCCTTGGCAGCTGACGGGCACCCTCACTGCCAGGTGGTCATGCTTCAATTACATTAGCTAGCCATTCTAGGGTTAACAAGGACCCACTTTCTTCAGAATGCCCTGGGAAAATCAGTTATTCATAAAGGACAGTATGCCTTTTGTTGATCACTGAACAATGTTGCTGAAAATCCATTAAATTAAATTCTCTTTATTGGACTGAATAATGTAATAGCGATAGCCCCAGCTAGAAGTTTGCACATTTATTTACCAAATTTCTGAATAATTTATACATGGATCCTGGCTTTTCTCATTCAGTGGCCAAATGCTTGCTTCTTCCAAATGAACAGTGTAGCTTTGCCTTCATTTTAATATGCGCTAACAACACTCACTTGCAAAAAAAAAAATTCAGAATTTAATCAACTGGCCAGAAAACTAAGTCTCGTTTTAACTGAGAATTCACTTTCCAATTTTCTTTTGCAGAAGGACATTTTAATATATTGGCATAAATTTACATAAGATGCTTTTTTGGGATCTTTCATGTGACCACCATTTTAATAAAAAAATGAACAATAAGAAAACACGAGTACAAAGTGTGAAAGGTTGCTAATCTCTAAGTTGCAGAGCCGTTGCTGATGCTTATGTGGAAGGTGGTCCTAAGGAGGTGAGTTTAGGTGGACATGTAGATACACAACATTTGAATTAGATGGATGGCTAAGATGTCCCTTCCACCCACCAGGGAGTTGCTCTCTGCAGGCCTCAGGGGGCAGAGGTGATCATGGCAGGACAGCAGCACAAAAGCAGCCCTCCTTTCCCTCCCACTTCTTAGCTTTTCTTCCCCAGGTACTGAGAGAGGGGATCACCAAAGGAGCCCACCTTTTCTCCTCCCAGAGGATGCTTTAGTCTTTCTATGGTTAGACACTCAGGCTGGCAGCCTCTGACACATGGCTGCACAATTTGAATGTGTTGGAAAACCTTGAATGTAAGAAATATAAGAAAAACGTAAAAGTCCTAGAGGAGAACATAGGCAGGAAAATCTCATATATTCCACACAGCAATATTTTCACCAATATGTCCCCTGGAGCAAGGGACATAAAGGAAAGAATAAACAAATGGAACTTCATCAAAGTAAAAAGCTTCTGCATGGCTAAAGAAACATCAGCAAAATGAAAAGGGAATGAACCATATAGGAAAATATATTTGTGATATCTTGGACAAGGGTTTGATCTCCAGAATATATAAAGAACTCACACAGCTTCACTCCAGGAAGACAAACTATCCAATTAAAAAATGAAAAAAGGACCTCAATAGACACTTCTCCAAGGAGGACATACAGAGGGCTCAGAGACATATGAAAAGATGCTCAGCATCACTAGCCATTAAAGATGCAAATTTAAACCACAATGAGATACCACTTCACACTGGTGAGAATGGCCATCATAAGCAAATCAACAAACAGTAAGTGCTGGCAAGGTTGTGGATAAAAGGGAACCCTAGTACATTGTTGGTGGGAATGCAGACTGGTGCAGTCACTATGGAAAATAGTATGGAACCACCTTTTGACTCAGCAATTCCACTGCTGGGATTATACCTTAAGAACCCTGAAACACTAATTTAAAAGAACCTATGCACTCCAATGTTCACAGCAGCACAATTTACAATAGTTAAGTGGTGGAAGCAACCTAGGTACCCATCAGTAAAGGAGTGGATCAAAAAACTGTGGTACATTTATACAATGGAATACTACACAGCAGAAAGAAAGAAGACATTTCTACCCTTGGTGACAGCATGGATGGAACTGGAGGGTATTATGCTAAGTAAAGTAAACCAGGTGGTGAAAGACAAATACCATATGATTGCACCTATAAGTGAAACCTAATCAGCAAACCAAACAAGCAAGCAAAATATAACCAGAGACACTGAAATGAAGAACAAACTTTATCTGGAACAAACTAAAAGGGGGAAGAGGAATAACAGGGGAAAGCAGGGAAAGGATCATTAAGGAACATGTATAAAGGACCCATGGACAAAGCCAAAGTGGGGGAGGATAGAGGGTGGGAGGTAGGGGGAGTGGTGGCAGGAAAATGGAGACAACTATATGTGAACAACAATTTAAAAAAGGGGGGAAAGGTCAGATAGTCACTTAAATAATGTCCTTAGGGATTTAGCCTTAGCTCTTTGGGAGATGATTTAAAACAGGATTTAAAAGAAAAAATTCAGAAGTAGCATTAATAAAAAAAAATCAACAAAAAGTGAGAGTATTCGGATGTGCATATTAGTTAACCAAACATAAACCAAGCAAAGAAAAAATTTCTACTGGATTTTATTTTCATTTAAGAAAATAAACCTTGATTTTTTTTCAGAGATTCAGTGTGTCTGAATAAATTTAGGAAGGAAAATTTTAGTTGATATGCAAATTCAAAGTACTCTGTCAGAATATTCTTAGCAATATTCTGACAATGCAGCTGGGAATTTGGAAGACTTTAGAAAGCATAGTGGCTAAGGATGTGAGCACTGGTCTGGATGTGAATTCCTTTCTACTTATTGGCCAGAAGACTTAAGCAAGTTACTGACTTCTCTCTGTACCTTAGTTTCCTCTTTTGTAGAATGGGGCAATAACCCCATTTCTTAGTTATGATGATTGCACATAAAACAGCATGTTGTACACATCCCATGAGCTCAGGTAAGGATCTGACCAGTAGGCATTTTGTGAGAACATCCCAACTTCCAGGTCACCAAGGCATCTCCACTCCAGTCTCCATTATCTTAGCCTGATTCAAGTTGGGAGTACTCACTCAGGTATACTCTTGGCCCAGTAATGTGACCATATTACTGATTTCTTTTGCAGTAAAACCTCAAAAACAAAAGCAAATTAGAACGCAGTGCTAGGACAAAGCAAGCACAAAAAAAATAACTTTGCTATATTGCTGATGAAATATCAAGATTACAATTGAACATTCAGAAATAAATGTTTTCATTTTGCTTCCTGATCATTTTCGATAAATGCTTTTGGCTTTGCCTTGGCATTTATCTTACTGAGGCAGATGGGTATCTGGTTACAATGTATGGGTCTAATAACATTATCTCTGAATTATAAGACCCACCTTGAACAAGACTCCAACACAAAGATATTGGAATGTGCCAATGACAAGCGGATGCTCTTCTGTGGCTCAAAAACAATGGCTGACACTTGTGTATGAATAGACAGAAAGAACATCAAAGGCAGACTTTTATAGAGAAACACTGTGTGATGCCTACTTTAATCTCTCTAAAAATCTATGCACAAACTGAACCCAATTTCATTTTTCACATAAATACTAAGGCTTGATACAAGGACATCTTTTACTTTACAGTTAAAAGATGAGAGATATGCTAGCATATCCTTTGAACTTTCTATAGCTGTATCAATAGTCCATGACACTTAACCACTGATACAAGGGCAGAGATTTTATAATAGTTGCATTTAAAGCATTCTAACTAAAATCAGCCATCATTTTAGATTAAGGAAAATCATTAATATCTACATTTTCCTTAAGGCTACATGGTTTTTATACCTTGAATACTCTGATCAATTAATAAAGGTCTAAAAAGATAAGACAGTAATATCTCAAAGGTTTATAAAATTAGAGTGGCACAGGGATGTGATTTGAAGGGGGATCATATTTATTTCTTAGATGAGGAAAAATGCAGAATAAGCACCTGTTTGGGTGGGGGTGGGGGAGACAGTTCTCTAGCAAACAGATGCCTTAGAACTGAGATAATCTAGGCAGTCACTTTTCTGACACTGCATTATTTTGGGGAAACTATGGAATGATATCTCCAGATACATCCTGATCTCCACCCTCATCTCCTTGTCTTTGTGAAGGAGCTTTGGGTGTCCCAAAACAGGTACCCTAATTGTAAAGCTGGTGTTGTTTGTCTTTCATAATTTCCAACCAATATCCTAATGTCCCCTACTTTCTCCTGCCTGCCAGGCTGATAGTCCAACTCTCAACATGTGACACTCTTATGAGGTGAAGTTCAGGTTCTGAGATCAGATTGCTTGTGCTCCAAGCCCACCATCATTACTCATCCAGCTGTGTGCTCATTGTTAAGTCAGACTACCTCTTTGGGCTTCGGTGTCCTCATGTATAAATAATGAAAACAGTGGTCCTACATGAAATGCTTAGTACAGTATCCAGCAAAAGCTAAGCCCTACATGGATGTTAGCTACTATCTACCACTCCCTGCTCTCAGAGAAACTGCGGAGGTTCTTGACTCCATCTTTCACATATCAATAGTAATCCCTTCTCCCTGACATCCTTGAATTCCTGTTAAGAGGGCTGCTCACTCCCTTATGGCAGCAGCTTATTTCTGGCTGCACCTTAGAATCACCATTGATTAATCCCCACCCCAAACCAAGTTAACCAGAATCTGTGAAGGTCCTGGGCATTAGTCAATACTGCAATTCCCCATGTGATTATATGGTTGAGAACCATGGCTCAAGTCAATACAACAAAACATTTCCCCTGGAGTCCTCCCCTCTCTTCACAGGGGCATAGAATAGGAGGGTGGAACCTCTGGGGGCCTGGAAGCTGGGCCTGAGAAGCCTACAAGCATGAAATTGTTAGATTTCTTATCTTAAAAATAATGTAAATGCATGACTTGTGCTTACTTTAATAAAAAAATGTCAATGATCACTTACCAAATACTGCTGATGGTCTGCTATGTTATGCTTCTCATGGGACTTCCCTGTATCTGGCTCATTGCCTGGTTTTTCAGTTTGGGAAGCTCTAATGTAATGTCTAGCTATCCCAGGAGTGTTTGAGTTATGAAAGGAGATTCCCAAAGACAGAGAAGCCTATTATACTCAAAGGGCTAAAGTCAAGATGGCAGAAGAACAGATAACAGGGCAAATATACCAGTTAGAGTTTGGCTGTGAGTATGGAGGGCCAATGAGTGAACTGGAAGCTCAGGAGAGCCTTTAACCTAATTCTGGCTTTGGCTCCTGAAAATCTTGTTTTAAAAACAAACCAAAAGCAAAAGAGGCCAATCCCTCACTAACAAGTCTTTGTTTCCCACAGCCACTTTGCAGTGGCCTCTCAAAAGTGCCTTCTGTGTACAGCACCAAAGCACTGCCATAGTGTCTGAACTGTAACTTAGGTCTTTTAAGACTCACATTTCAGTGTGATCTTAATTCCAAATAGATTTTATCAGTTTGCCCAATGACAGTACCATTCTTAGAACCAGCTTGTAAAGAAGTATGCTCTTCAAAAGAAAAACTGGCAAAATCCAGCAACTGCTTGGAAACACACTATAAGATCTGAATTGGCGGGCATTTTCTAAAAAGCTGAAATCGTGACATAGCCAAAGCTAATGTAGTCTACTAGTACTGAATGACGCACATCTGGTTAAAAAAAAATGACTGAATTTACAAACACAGTCTATTGTCTTCTTAGACCCCAAAATATAATTTTTCTTGCTGGAAAACCTATTCCTCTCCCTTCAATAGGCATTGTGGTCAGAGAAATTTTATATTCTTAACTACATGTTTTTTAATAGAAATCAAAAGTGTCACCTCCTTGGTTTGTTGAATAAATATGTATGTTTCTAGTTAGTAGGTATACATAGTTAAAACTTGAAAGTTATAAAGCAGAAAAATTTGATATTTCTTTTCCTCTCAATTTATTTTGACGATTTTACTTAAAAACAAGTGAAAACCATTTAGAGAAAAAAGAATTGTAAACTAATTATAAATAAGTTAAACACATATGGTGGGTGGTTATAAACCTTTTTTGAAAAGAACCACATTTTTTTTGTAATGAGACATGTGAATTTTCAAACCAGGTTGTGAAATTAATGAGGAGAACAGGAGGAGGAGGAAAGGAAAAGATGGAAGAGGATGGAGAGGGAGAGAGCAGGAGAAGCAGCAGCAGCAGCCTGCATAAAAAATTACAGTATCTTGACTTCACAGGACTACTGTGGACTAAATGAATTAACAACAGTAAAGAGATAACACTGTGTTAGCCAGTACTGCCCCAGGGTGATCTAGAACAAAGCTGACTTGGGATACCACAGGTTTAGTAGAGGCCAAACATGCCACTGGGCCCCATGGTTTTATATAAATGATAAAAGTGATTATTGGATTCAACAAGGTCCTGAAACTTCAAAATATATCTGAGGCCATATTGGGGTGGGAACACTGGATAACTTCTTTGGAATGACGGACCAGTCACCTTTGCTTTTGCTTAGCTGTGCTCAAATTCACATGCAGGAAAGCACTCTAAGGCCAAATCTTGCTCTGGAACTCTGTGGCTGCCATTGTTCTTCGAAGTTTGAGTTTTATGACCCATTTGTCATGATTCAAAGCCCACTTACACTGGTTTCCCAGCTGATTGGTAGAAACAAAATTTTAATTATCTCACTTGTGAATTTTAATAAAAATTACATATAAAGCAAAGATAATTTTTTCCATTCACAAATTTTATTGCAATAATATAAAGGTGGTTTGAGTACCCTTTGAAAGGGCTGGTAAATGAAGGAGGACTATCCACTACCAGCATCAGGAGATGGTTAGCTGTGAGGTCTGTGTTGGTCTTGAGAATTTGCTAACCTGGCAGGCAATTCAAAAGTTTCCCAGGTAAAGGTGTATTTCATTTATTAATTGATTTTAAAAGCCCTTATCACAAAACATGATTGGAGATACTTGATATAATAACAAAATCATATTCATTGGGTGCAATGCCCAGAGAAACCAGGTACACAAATACAAGAATAAAGGAAAAGGATGGTGTTAGAGAGAGACCGAAATGGTTCAAGACAGAGCACCCTCAACAGCTAGAGGTTCCATGGAACAAGCAGCCTTGTATATGCAGCCCTGGGCTCTGGCAGATGTCCTGTTAGGCAGCTAAATTCTCCTCATAACCAAAATGCACATGAATTTTTCTGCACAGTTCATGGAGTTTATGTTCATATAAAATACCATTTTGGGAATCCAAAAAATTAGGTTGAATTGTATGAAAAAGCCTGTTTTTACTAGGTCAAAAATAGTCAAACATCAGCAATTATGTACTTCAACCCAATTTAAAGCAAGGTGTGGAACTCATCCTGCATTCTGTCTCTAATTTTTTGTCTTGAAGCTATTTTTCTGAGCACCTCTAGAGGAGACACAGTAAGAGACAGTCCCAGATTGGGTCATATCAGCAGAATCTGAGGATCCCTGCTTCTTATCAATTTATCAGTGATGTCTCTAAGAAGGATGTTGTGTCCTTGACTGCATTCTACTCAACAAACCTTAGATAAGGGAGAGCAAAGAGGTAGCACTCTTCTAAAAGTAATAATCCCATTTATCCACACATGAGCATTTCATAGCATCATTCTAGCTGCTTTTTGCTCCAATTAATTCTTCCCACTATTAACCTCTTTTGCTTTTATGCTCACCAAATATGGGGGTACTTAGTTTTGATTAACTTAACATTGATTTTCAAATTTATTAAGTTTATAATTGTTAAAAAAATATAGTTTCCCCTCCAATTCTAATTGGGGTGGGAAAAGATACTTTTTGAAGAAATGAATGTTTAGATATATTTATTTTTACCATTACAGAAATAAGTTAATATTATGATGAAGAAAAACTGTATACATTATGAATGTGGGGCTCTATTATATTTCAGGACAAAAAGAAATTCTAGGACTTGACAGCACTTGACAGGGTAGAGTGGGTTTAATCTCAATATTAAATAGTCTTTAAGACAAGGCACATAAACCATAGGTATGTTTTAAAATAAATGAACATGGCTAGTCTTATATAATTTGCCTTATAATTAACAATTTAACAGGTATTTGAATAGTTGCTAATAAGAAAGCCTCTAAATCCAGATGGAATTTTATAACACATTAAAAATTAAGTAGATCCTGAAATTTGAAAATTCTTTGAGTCTTACCATTTTCCCAGAGGAATAACAAATGCTGTTGTTATTCCATTTACTTTTAATAAAATCTGTGCTACAAAGTTCCTTAGGCAGTTCCATAAAACTGATACTGGAAAACACTAATGACATTTTTGACATTTGAGCATTTCAATAACTTTTACTCTGGAAGAAAAAATCTCAAAATAACATATTTTTATTACACTGAAAAGAAGTATAGATTTTTAAAATATGAATCTTTACTCTCATGAGAAAGAAATTATAAAAACTGATTAATAACTTACATAAAAACTAATCTGACTTTGACTTCACAAACATATATGATGAAAGAAAAAGTAAATCTTTTAAGTTAAACTTAACAGAAATTTGGTGAGTCCATAATTAGCACCTCCCATGGTGGGCTTTCTAGATCTCAGCATGTAAAACCTGGAATGCAAGTCCCATTCAACAACCTGGGAAGACGAAGAGCTCTTCACAGGCAAGGAACACATTATGAAGTTCATTAATTAAACAGTGCGGGTGGAGCAGATGGATGCTACCTACGCTCGAATGACGCTAAATTGGGACAGAGGTTTGCAGTCCTTAATGAGACTCTATAAAATAAATGATTACATAGTGATCACAAGTAAACAAGCTAGAGAGAAGAGCAGGATTATTAAAGCAACAAGTCCTGCAACATGGTAACAAGAACATCAACCAGAGTGAAGTATCTAATCCATAAACTGCCTGAGGTCATGCAATCCCAGGCCAAACCTGGGGCTAAGGAGAATGGTGGAAGTCTACAGAGCGTTAAGCAAGAAATGACAGGGGAGCAATAATAGGAAAAGGACTGGCCATGGAAACAAAGGGAAAAGAAATCTTTCTGTCACATATTAAGTGCATTTAAAGAATGAGACACTCAAGCTTCCTTTTATCTTCACAGAAAAACAGAAATGCAAAACGTACTAGGGTTTTTTTAGACCAATGGCTTAGCCAAAGCTGCTATCCATAAAACTATTTCTTAATGATACTTTTCCCATATCACTAATTGATTCTTTACTTTTTCAGCTATGTCAAAACCTTAACTTTTGGGGATGGGGAAGTCCTAACCAGCTTTTGTTGCACATGGACTTGTGTATCAAGTCAAAAGATTTTTTTTTAGAATCATAGCTAAAATAGAAATTGATCTTGATATTAAAAATTTGCTATAAATATTTGTTGTTGTTTGGTACATAAAGTTTTGAGATTAAAATTATATTTCTTTAAAATGATCTACTACATTTTCCAGTTTAGATTTACTATATTCTCTTATATAGTAATTCAAAACTTGGGAATAAGGGTATTCAGAGGACATAGGGTAGCTACACATTATAGTGCAGCTGTAGAGGTCAGTACTAATTAATGGGGATCCCTGCTTCTGTTGCCACACCTCCCCACTGGGATGCCCTACATCATTATGCCTGATCCTACTTCCTTGGCTTTGATTTTCTGTCAGTACACATGGCCTTTGTTGTAAGTTCCTTGAAATCAATTTTTGAAAGAAGTAGAATATAAATAGATTCAATATATACAAATATCTTGCCAGAAACATCATCATAATGAAACTGTGTTTTCAACTATTTATCAAGGCAAAAGTATAATGAGTCATACCAATCAAGTGTGACTAGACTGACTGAGCTAGAATCTGACGAGACATCACTGAGAATATGGTATTTATACTTGGTAATGTTTCCACTGCTTTTTAAAACTTGGATTCCACATGTATTTAGGTAAAAGGGATGTATGTATGGTATCAGCATGGTAATACTTTCCATTCTAATTAAAGAAATAATTTTGTTTTCACCTTTATCGCATAAAATTAAGGTTTAAAGGACTAAGGTAATTTTGGCAGCAATAATAATAGAGTAGGCTAAAATTAAGTGAAGTTGCCTCACTTTCCCAAGCTATATAATTCTGATGGCCTCCTGTTCTTTGGTGGAAAATGTGGACAAGTAAGAAATAGCAGGGGGCGCCCAGAGTCAGTTGGCCTGGGCTCCCATCCTGGCCGTGCCCTGGCTGTGGGGTCTTGGCCAAGACCCCTGCTTCCTCCATCTGTGAAGCTGGATTAACATGGCCCTATTCTACATGGTTGCCACCAAGAGTGGGAATAATGAACCAATGGTCCTCATCCTCTGTGTGGCTTTGATCAGCCTGTGCTTCTGCACATTATCTAGCCCTGTTCCAAGCTGCCTTTTGGATGCTGACTTTGGCCTCTGGTATATCAGCTGGTAAGACAGCATTTTATTAGTCACATTCAATCTTTGTAGTGTCCCCACTTCTATCCTTATGCAATTACTTGGATTTTTCATTGCATTTCCCTGTCACTTTATAAAAATTAGTAGAAATAGGAGAAAACAAGTGTTGACACTAGTTACAACAAAAACAGCTCTCAAACTCAAGGTAGTGGAAGCAAAATTAGAAATCCTTTGCTTGGTAAACTCAAGTAAAATATTTTTAAAACTTCAATATCTGTTTAATTTAATTTTAACTATCATGGTTAATGTTAAGTGTTTAGTGAATTGTAAGGCGTATTTCCAATAGCAAAGGGAAAGAGTATTAGCAAACATTCTGGAAAACAGCATCCAACACTAGATCTAGAAAGTGAGGCACACTGAAGAATTTTATATGTTTTGTTCCATTTTCTGAAACAGAATACCCTTCATAAGAAGTCAGCTGCACATCTGAATTTATATCTGTAGATAAGAAAAGCTTTGGATTTCAAAGTGTAACCAAAATGAAATATAAATATTGAAAATATGAGTCTCTAGTCTCCTCCCCCAAAGAAATCTTCTGGTGTTACATAAAGTAATCTATTAAAAAATCTGAATTATCCTCCTAGATGAAAGTTCCTTTAAAAATTCATGCATTCACCAAAATCTGATTGCAAAAACTCTCTTGTGCCAGACTGACTGCAAAACATTTAGTGATTAGGTCCATAATTAGATGCTGTCTAATCATTTTATGCTGGTAATTCTTGACTCTGAAATGTTTAAATAAAATGTTCAATAAAGGATTATTTATAAAAGAAGCACTATTTTGATTACTAATTCAAAAGGAGGTCTGATTGGATAAATGCAAATAACTGCCTTATTTTGGTAAACATGCTCTCAGATTAAATTTGGACATCTATTAACACAACTGATCCTAAATAATTTAGTAGAAACACTTCTAGAAAATACCAATGTATTTTATAGCTGGAAAAAATGTTTACTCTAATGTAAACTTCATTTATTTTTTAAAGGTTTTATTTCTTTATTTTTAGAATGAGGGGAAGGGAGAGAGAAAGAAAGGGAGAGAAACATTGATATGTGGTTGCCTCTTGCATGCCCCCAACTGGAGACCCAGCCTGCAATCCAGGCATGTGCCCTGACTGAGAATTGAACCAGTGACCCTTTGGTTCACAGGCCAGCACTCAATCCACTGAGCCACACCAGCCAGGAATCTGATGTAAATTTATAATCTAAACTTGTTTTGGTAGGACTTAATATTTAAATAAGTGACCCCTTTAGTGCACCTGAAGAGACTATGCAGTATCATGTTCCACAAAAGAATCAACAAATTCTTATAACCTTAAAATATTCTAATGTGAAGAGCTTGAAATGCTCCACAGTTGAGCTGATACAATATCAGGCAGTAGTTTCTTTGGGCCGTTTAAAACAGAAAGTTAACTTATGAGCAGTTTCCAGTGTTCTACCAATATAGTACCTTCTGACTTTTTTCTAAAAATAGCTTAAAAAAAGAAAAAAAAAACGTACCAAACTATTAGACTCTTCCATTGTGAGGCAGGAACAAAGTTTAAGCTTAAACTTTTCCTTTCTGCAGAGGAAAAACAAAAAGTCCAGAAATTTTAACCTCAACCCAAAGGCATTTAATATGGTTTCAATAAGTGTAACACATTTATTTATTTATTTATTTATTTAAAATATAGAATCCAGAAGCCATCTTTCCAGAGCCTTGCAACTAAAGACTTTTTAGGTGGAGGGGTTAAAAGTGTGGGTGTGGAAGTCAGCTTTTGTTTGAAAAATTAGCAATGCTATGAGTCATCCTGCATTAACAGTAGAAGAGTTTTGCATCTTGTACGAATCCAGACACCATATGCCATGCGAAGGCCTGTTACTTTATTCCATGCCACTGCTGACAGGCAGCCACGTGGGCATCCCCAGTGGAAGGGCTGTCTCCTCCGGGTGGTGGAGACAGGAACCCAGTGAGCTGAACACATCCGACATTGTACAGAGCAGCAGGAACAGCTGGTAAGCTAGAGAGCAGCAACGGCTGAGCAGAGCACGGATGCTAATGAGCCTGGCAACAATACTGGCCTTCAGAGGGGCAACTATAAAGTCTGTCCACGTGTCCCCAACAACAGTCTCAGGAGCAGAATCTGCTTCATGCCTTCAGTCTCATTAAAACATAATACTGGCATTTGTGGCTTATCAAAATCAGTTGTAGGTCACAACTTATAAATCCACTCAACAGATCCAACATGCTTTAAAAAGTTGCACTGAAAATGTATGCACAATTTCCACAGGCATCTCTGGGCACTTCAAGCAGTGTCTGGGTGCGGTGGGATAATAGTGTGTGCTGAACAGCTGTTGCTGAGTTCAGGTCCTGGCTCACCACTAAAAAACGGTATGGCCTTGGGCCAGTTATGTAACCACTCTGGGCCTCTGTGCCCTCAACTACATTTTTCAAATATAATCAAATACATAATAGATTGTAGTATATAAGATATTGTGCTGCATTTGCATAATATACTAAAATAGGATAACTGCAACTTCCTCATAGGATTGAATATATATGTGAAATTCATAGTGCCTAGGACAGAGCAATAAACTGCTGTCTGTCCAGGTGACCAAAGAGCAGAGCTCTGTCACTCTTCCTGGAACCAAGGCAACAGGCCTTATTCTTTTCACTGTGTAAAGTGGCAGCACAACTCCTTATGAGGGAGGCAATCTATTTCATGGGGATGGAGGTGGGGGTGGGGGAAGGTGACACATTAGGATGAGATGGCAGTGATGAGGGAAATGGGGATAGGGACTCTATGGATCCTGATGTGGTAAGTAGTGATATGTGGGTTTGGGCTCCCAGTGGTATCTGGTGTCCCCAGACCCCACACCACTACATTCCTTGATGGTTCCAGGTCTACTAAGGGCTCTGTGCCACTTAAAGGCATTTACTTTCTCTGAATGTCCTGTCTTTGATTAAGTCCCTGGGACTTCCAGTCACCCTCCAAATATCAGGTGAAAGGTCCTTCCTTGGGATACCTTCCTTTGGGCTCTGGGCTGAACTCTCTATCATGCCATTATGAAACATTAGACCCATCTTTTCCTTAATGTTTTTATACTCAACAAAGGGCCTTTGAGGACAGGGACCATGCCCTCCATTTGGGCACCCTCAGCAACAGCACAGCTCCTGGCATATAGGAAACAGCCAATGAATATTTTGTTGAAGGAATAAACTAATGTAAAAAATTGCTTTTGAACTTGTCATTTTCGGAATTGGTGTCTGGGAGTGTGAATGAAATTATGACAATCTGTTGATGACTTTTTTGCCAAGAGTTTGTTTAAAGCTCTAAATAAAAGACATTTTATTGAAAGATCCTCTCCAGCAGCAGATACACCCTCTGCCTGTTTCCTATGGTTGGGTACATGTACAAATGATGAGAAGACTGCCTGGTACTTGAGGGGAAACCTTGTCCCCTCTGAGTTTTCCTAAAGCTAAGTTCAACTCAGGGGTCTCTAAAGATGACATCTATACTTTCTGAAAAATAGAAAGCATGCAGTTGCCTGTGGAGTGCAGATGTGTGAAATGATCTGCCACAAAGTTTAAAGGCTATAAACATTGAAATAAAGATTACCCACCAGAAAAGCTGAACTTGAATTTAAGAAGTACAGTGATAAACATCCTAATGAATTTTGTATAAAATATAGTGTGGACTTCATTGATGAATTCAAGCATGGTTTAACTTGGAAAACTGTTTGTTGAGGAAGTCTTAGTTCTTCTGACTGGAAGCTGCTGGGGCTCTTACATGTAGCAGGCATTAGACCCTAAGCTCTATTTGCTTCTGGCTGTCTGCTCCTCAGAGGGTGAGCCTGCATAGTTATCAGTTTTGACCCTGGTTTAAATTTGTTGTATCCCATGTATTTACTTCCTTTACATCCAGGCCTTAATTTACCGTTATATCTAGAATTTCAGACATATTTTAGATAACTAGATATGGAAATAGGGGTTGGATGGCCAGGTAAAGAAGTAACAGGGGCTCTTTCTGACTCCAACCCTGCTTACCATGGAGGCACAGGGCATGAGCTGATCCACAGGCAGAGGGTCCTAAGGCATCAGTAGTCCTAGAAAGCCAGGTCTTACTTAATGCCTGTGTCTATCACTTGACCATAGCCATTCAAAGATGGAAGTGACATACAATGTTCATTATCTTCGAATAATCTTTTGTGGGAAAGTAGTTTCTAGAATAAAAATGGTCTTCAGTCACTGGACTTCAAAGATTAAAAAAACACTTTAATGTTTAAAAGATACCCAAGAATGCAAATAATTGCACAAGGTGGAGGACCAGACAAAACTGTCCAGGATACAGTTATGATAAGGAGCAGCACAAAACAGAGAGAGCTGGTAGAGCTTGGGAAAGGAGCAAAATCTGTTTCTGAAATTCACAATCGCACACACACATATGCCCCAAGCACCCATTTCCCTGAATCAAGTTTCAGAGGAATGATGATTCATGGAGGAGATTATAAGAAGCCCACATTATGAACAGAATGTGCCCCTAGGAAAAGGGCTATGAAACTGAGTCACAGAGCTGCAGCCTCCATGGTCCCATATGATGTCATCTAAGTGCTCTGCCTCATGTGACTTACTGCAGGCTGCTGCAGATTAGAGCTATCGATCACTCCCAGCAGAAGGATCTTGCTGTGCAGAAGGAAGGTAAACGGTGGAGACAGACAGCTCAGGTATTGATCTGCTCCAGCAGGAAGCTGTACTTCTAAATGAGGGTCAGCACTCCTTCACACCACCTAAGAGAGTTATTATGATTTGCATCCCAGTATAGAGAGATGAGAAAGGTGGGGGTTAAGTACTTAAGTGTAGGAGTCACTTCCTCTCCTGTTAGCTGGTCATAGTACCTTCCAGAGAAGCCGAACATGCAGTGCAAAATCTCAAGGTTGCCCTCCCCCCCTAAAAAAAACAAACAAATAAAAACCATGGCAACAGAAGACTAGGAAGGACACTTGTGCATTCTTCCAAGCAGTCTACTTTCACAAAGAAGTTACAGAGGCCACACTGAGAAAACTGTCAAAGCACTGTGCATGCATCTTCAAAAATGTCCTTCTAATGTCTGAAAAGTTTGCCAAAGCCAGAGGACAGCTCTTATTATAAAAGACAAACATCTTTCCCCTCTAAAGCTGATGCCTCCCACCTAAAGCTGAACATTTAAAAATTGGCCCAAACTGACATTTTCCTTAAGGGAATCTCAATTATGCAAATGAATTTCAAAGAACTTTTAAGAAGACAAACTTCCAGAGGCATAAAAACATAAAATCATCTAAAATGTCAAGTACAATTAAGAGGTACATCACAATTTGTGATACCTGAAGGCAATGTAACAGTTAATAAAGGATCAATAAAAGCAGATTAAAATAAAAAATGTAACCCAAAGAAATCAAGCTATCAACAAAATGTACCCTTTAAATGTGTGTCCCTGTGGACACGAAAATAGATTTGAATTCAATTTTATTGCTTTTATGATTAAATTCTTTGGATTAAGAAGTCATTATTTAAAATAAGCTATCTCTTCTTGGTATCCATTTTAAGTCACTTCCTCCTATGCATGCATAAATACAACTTGTGGTATAATTAAATAAATGGTACTAGAATCTACTTTGCCCTAATTAGAAATTCCTTAAAATGTTTGCATTTCAATTTTAATTCAATGAACACCTACTGAGTTCTTATAATGTTGGATGTGGGAGACTGAAAGAACGATGAGGCATAGCCTTTGCCTTCAAGGAGCTCACTATCCATTGGAGAGGGCAGGCACAGCAGAATGAGCCCTAATTCAGTGTGGCCAGCAACACTCCACCTGTGCCAGACAGAATTGTCTGCCAGCCTCCTCTTCTCCCTGTGCAAGCAGCCCACTCCCCTCAACAGGCTCATTCTCCTTTCAATCTGCTCCGGCCTTGGAACTCTTGGCTAACAGTTCTGGGTCTTCCAAGGTTAGAATGGGAAAAACCTTGCACCTTCCACCTGGGTCTCCTGGAGCCCTGAGCAGTCCTGGAAGACCAAGACCAACCATTGTGAGGTTACTTTGCTGTGAGCTAGCCAACTGTGGAGGCTGTGGAAGAGAGAGATTTTTGTGGTCTGCAGCTGTTCAGCTATGTTAGTGTACGTACCAGACACATAAGAAACCTGGGTAAGAACCACCCAGCTGAGTTCAGTCAACCCAGGAAACCATGCACAATCCTCCCTCCACCATTTCTTTTACAAACCTCTGCAGAAGACTTTAGACTTTATCCCACAAATGTCCACAGTGAGATATGACAAGACACTTCTTGTCACACATTAATAGTGCTTCTATTAATATTTATTTTCATCTCAAATTAAGATGAAAATGAAGCTTTACTAAAATTTAACACATGGCCTAAGGCTGGTGCCAATCTTGCTAGTACATCTACCAGTTTCCCAGGTCTGGTTCAGTCCTTAGTGAGACAGGGGCACAGGGCCTGCCGGTAACTCTCTACTTTCACCACAGTGTGATGTATCATGGTTTACATGACCCCCCCAATACTGAAGTTCTAAACTTTATTACCTTATAAATAGTATCATCTTTCTAATACAATTGTACAGAGGCAGGTCATGACCATGAATATCTTTCCTACCACATAAAGGTTTCCTCTTTATTGCACAGGAAAGTTCTTATAAAAATACTTGACCATAAAGATGAATTACTCATCTTTTTTTTTAATAGAAAGACAAATGCACTAAATTTGGTGACCTTTCCTGCGACGACAAGGGCTAAATTTACTAATGCATTCACCAGGTATTTATTGAACAAATGTTTATTCTGTGGCAGGTGCTGAAGCTACATCCAGGGCTGGTATTCACCTGGAAAACACCAGCATAGGTGGTATCCTTCCCTTGTGGTACCTGATGTCAAATATTTTGATATCATCCTTGGATGTATCAGTGAACAAAACAGACAAAACTCCTTTTTTCTGGGGGCACAGCATGAGTAAAATGAATAAGTAAATTAAAACGGGCTATGGAGAAAAGAAACAGCATAGGTGTGCCACAGGAGGTAGTGGGAAGTATGTGTGCAGGTGCGGGTAAACTTTTTCCAGGGAGGTTGGGGAGAATTGGGAAGGAGGTGAGGGAGCAAGCCAGGTGGGCATCCTGGGATAGATGCAAAGAGAACTGAGCACTTAGGCCTTCCCCGTAGGACTCCAACTTTGACTCTGAGTGAGGTAGGGCCCCTAGAGAGTGTGAGCAGGGCAGTAACTTGGTTCAAATCTCATTTTAGTAAGTTGGCTCTGGCTGTTGTGCTGAGTTAGACTGAAGTAGGAGACAAGTGGTAGACCCTTAGCCATACACCCTATGTGTAGTAGATTCCACTGTTCCCCAAAAGTTAAAGGGGCAAACTGACACCAAGTGAGAGAGTAAATGCTATTTGAAAGAACATGCCATGGACATAAGACCTGAGAAGAAATGTTGAAAAATGCTGCCTTCACATGGGAATTTATTGTTGAATATGGTGCATGCTTTCAGAAAATCTTCTTATCTGTACCATCAAAAAATTTGTTGCTCTGACTGGGTGGCTCAGTTGGTTGGATCATTGTCTGTACACTAAAAGGTTGTAGGTTTGATCCCTGGTCGGGGCACATACCTAGGCTGCAGGTTTAATTCCCAGTCAGGGCACCTATCCAGGTTGTGGGTTTGATTTCCAGTCAGAGAGTGTACAAGAGGCAACTGATAGATGTTTCTCTCTCCCTCCCTCCCTCCCTCCCCCCCTCCTCTCTTTCTCTCAAAAATCAATAAACATATCCCCCGGTGAGGATTTAAAAACAAAAACTTGTAAACAGAATTTTGTAAGCTGTATTTAACCTTCCAAGTGAAGCCATTTTCAATCTTTATGTTAAAAAAAAATAACAGTGTAACAACTGATATGACATCAGCAAGAACCTTCATAGAAATTGTGGCTAAGAATGAGTACAAGCATCATGATTTAGCAGGCCAAGACAGAGCTCTTCTGCTCTAGTGGGTCTGTATATCTTTGCAAGCTTTGAAACCAAATATTAAAATAAAAGTAGTTTAGAGGGACTCCTCAGAACTAATGCATCTATGATGCAGACCACTGCATCATAGAACTATCAAACTAAGATTATAAAAGTAACGCAGCACATGTCATCCTATTGCACTCGCTAAAATAGCATTAATATCTTAGTAAATGCAAAACAATTTACTAGTAAATTGTTGTTTACCTCCAGTTGTTTATTTCATCTTTATCACATCTTTTCAAATTCTCATTGTTGAGTACATTTTATGTCATAACATATTAGTATATTAGAACCTGCATATACTTTAAAACATACTTATACAAATGTTTGAATAGCTTATTTGAAAGTTCTCTTTTTGTCTTTTGATGGGTTATGAAATCAGAAAAAGACTGGAGAAACAAAGTTAGGGAGTGGGTTCGAGGTGGGTGTCGTCACCCACTGAAGCAAGGACTGTTCTGCCACCTCCCTCCTCTCCTCTGGAATGGAAAGAGGAACAGCTACATACAACAACAATGGAAGGCTCCTCTCCAGAAGCCCAATCACTGAAATAAATGTGTCATCACCATGGAATAGGCTACAGGCATTTATGTAATCAGTTGTACTCAGTTTATGAATATCTTTTTGTAAGGCAAAATGAAAACAAAATTGTGAAATTTCCAGCTTTTTGAGTTGTAGGTGACATATACATAAAGAGACACTACTCAGAGATACACAAAAATGTAAGAACAATCTGACAATGCAACTAGAAATAATCTTTTCCCTTAGAGTTCCCATGACCATCTGATTCTCTTTATTCTATCTTATGTTTTAATTATTCAACAAAGCCCACTGGGCAGGCCTTTGTTAGAGCAGGAGTTGCATTTTACCCCATGTCACAGTCTTATCACTATTGGCTGGGAGGCTTCTTGAGGACAGACAGGGCCCCTTAATCTCTACATCTTGCAGTGCTTGTATGTCCACACCAATGTTCGCTGAAAAAGAAACATAGAACATGACTGCTCTGAGTTACCATGGCACATGAGGCCGTGTCTGGGACCCAACTTGTTCTTCTGTGCTGGTGGCATGACATAGGCACTTCTGATTATAGAAAATGAGTGGGGGTGCCAGGCCCTTCTCTCCACTTTTACATATGCCCATCAATTTGTTCCATGTATAATCCATTCATTTCTCAATCTATTCTTACAGAGAGTATCCTCTTGCCAGTCTTACTCTGGGGTCTAGGTGTTGGGGATACAGCAGTGAATATAACAAAATTCATACTCTCCATGCTAAGGAGAGCATGGTGAAACTGCCCAGAGAGAGGGCTTGCTATTTTAGGAAGCTTTCTGATGAGTAGCTTATGAGCAGAAAATGAAGGGAACAGAAGGGGTGAGCTATGCAGATACTGGGGGACAGAAGAGCATTCTTAGCACACATGCAGTTTCTGAGGCTGGAATATGTTTGTGGGTCCTCATAGGATGCTGGCTTTTTCTATGGGTGAGAATGGGAAGCACTTGGAGGGTATTGAGCTATAACATGCTCTGATCTCTATTTTAGAAAAAAAATTCTGGCTCCTGGAGAGTTTTTCAGGGATACCAGGGAACAGAGAAAAGCAGGAAGATTGGGAGGAGGCTGCCACACTGGCCCTGGGAGCTGTAAGCACAAGGGTTAAGTACAGCAGGCTGGGAATGATGGAGTTTTATGAAGCAGCTGGATTTTGGTTATATTTGGTGGATTAATTCATTTTATATGCTCCTTATTCCATAAATCCTTACAATAACCAGGCTGTGAGATATTATTATTCTCATTTTACAGGGACACTGACAGAGGTAAAGATACTTGTTAACAGCAACAGAACTAGCTATTATTTAAACTAAAACTGAAACCCAAGGTCTCTCTAAGGCCTACTGTCACATATCACACCTTACAATTTATCTGGCACTTGTAGGAAAATTGCTGCTGTGAAGGGAAGAGAATGTCCAAGAATTGAGTCTTTACCATAAGTCATTTCAGTCAGTGATACTGCCTAATGTGAGACCCAGAAAAGGGTTGAAATTACTTTCAGGTTTTAAAAAAAGAAAAAGAAAAAAGTTTACTATCTTACTGAGTTATCAGTAGAATTTTAGTTAAACAATCAGTCTACGTGACAAACTCACAAAGGAAATTACGGGCCCCCAGTACACATATTTCAATAGTCACTCAAGCATCTTTGAAACTCAGAAAGCATAGCTGATCTGACACCTTATTTAATCTTTGTGGCCTAAAGTGTGATAATTAGGACAAATGAATCCAGACAAAAGGAATGATTAAAGAGTATGGAAATGTACCTCAGAGGAAGCCAATAAGTTAAAAGAAAAGCACAGCTTATGCTAATCTGATAAAAGCTAAAATCAACACTTGGAGAAGGCTGAAATTTTCCAAAAATTTGGAGTTTTTGTGATGTTTACGCATAAGTATACTGCATTTGTCTGACAAAATTATAGAGCATACATATGTACATAATCTCTTTTCTTCATTCAAAAAATGTAAATGCTGTTTTATAATGTAGAGTTCTGATGTGCATTATGTTGTTCCCTGCAGAGAATGTTTAGCCTGGTAGAGAGGCATAAATTCTATTTTCCCAAATTAATGAGTAGATAGTGTTTCTGAGACATTCTAAAATAGGCTCTCCTTTATTTAAAAGGTTCAAAACTCTATGAAAATACTCTTTAAAGCACTTTACATCTCTTTCTTATATTCACATTAAAACTGGTTTCTTGGGAGCAGAAATTCAATTTAAATAAGTTCAATTCCTTTAATTTTAAATATATGAAGAAAACACATATCCTATTTATTTTCTCAGTCAAGCTGAACTCTTATCGGGAAAACACAACATGATAATTTTCATGTTCTTCTGGGGGAAAAGTTCTTGGATGTTAAAGGCAGAACATAATGGCGGGTAGCAGAAGCTCTCCCCATCAACACCACTCCTTTATTCCACCGAGGATGGCAGTTTGGATAGAGACCCCAAAATCTATTCTGTCCATCTGTTTTATTATTCTTAGAACAACTGTCAAAAGTTGCCTAGGGATCAAGTTGCAAACATACTAATTTGCCTTTGAAAAGTAGGCCCTGGGGGAATTCTGGAACTCTGCTTATAAATTCAGAATCCCATCGGCTACCCTTTGTGGAGGTATGAGACTTTGCACTTCCAGGCACACATCTGCCTCAAAGCCGGGATGCTGGATGCACTGATATACTTACATCCCACTTCATAGGCAAATAAGGGAGAACCAAAGGGGCTTGGCATATTAAAGGCTGGCTTGTTTCATGACGAGCAGGCACTGAGTTTTTAGGAGGCAGCCTCTTCATTGAACACTGATGGATTAAGGACCAAAGCTTTGTACTGTTAAATGAGTGGACACAGCAGAGGGACACATATTCTATACTCTTTTACATCCTAGGACCAAATTAGAAAGACTGAAGTCTGAAATGAAGTATTAGAAGAAATAAGCTAAGGAAAGATAAATACCATAAACCACTAAGTATTGTATTGTTTCATTTTTGTGAAGTGATACAAGTGACAAGAGTATCACTTGGACATATACTGTATCTGATATAGGTTATAAGTAATAAGCAATGCCAAAGGGGGTGTCTGTTTAAAATAATTGTTGTGTTTTAAAACATGCCATTGTTGGAAACTAAAGCAACCATGTACCTCAAGATGGCTATGTTAAAGGCATGTACAAAATACAACATAAACATTAAAGTCTATCTTGACTATCCAGTGGCTTGCATGCTGGACACCCAAGCCTTGAGGGGTGCGGTAATAGGGTTGGGGGAGTGGGATGAGGAAAGGGGACCAGATGGGTACTGTCACTGATCCTCAGAGCTTCCATCTTTCCTTCCCCTACCCTGGCCTCAATGTTCTTTATGAAGTCTCAGGGAACAAAGTCAAATGCTTTCAAAGCACAGGGCCTCAGAAACGGATTTGAGATACAACATTCAAAGTTCCCATTTTAGAGTTTGGTTAAATTCCACAGAGCAAAGTAAAAAGGACATCCTTTCAAGGCTAACATGATGGCATTTGGGTTGTACTCACCCACATACTACCAAAAAAGTATTCTGCTTTGATTTAAAAATTTACTTGAATGTGTTGCAAATTACTCCGGCTCAGAAGCCTGCTGGGAGCTTGCTGCATACACTAAGGCAGACAGGCACAGAAGGGCTCTCACCATTTGGATTTGCCTGCTTTGTCCTTCTTTGGCTTTGCACAATCTCTTATTATAATAAGGCATGTATTATCCTTTTTTTGAGATTTGAATAACAGAAAGTCTCACTTTCAAATATATTGCTTATAATCCTAGAGTCTACTAAATGTTCTGTGGATGCTGTTTATAGCATTATGTTCCTTTCAAAACAGGACTGATAATTAGTAAACTGAAATTTGATTAATGTTGGATTAAGAGGTTCTGATGTCTCGCTTCAATGTGTTATTTCAGTCTGTGGGCACTGAAGAGATTGTTCTTAGGAAACTTGTTTCCAGAATGGGAAGAGGAATTTAAAACCCTGATTTTTCAAAAAGAGAATTTAGTTTTATTTAAGTTTGTAATGTAGGATTCAGTTTTTTCTCTCTTTTTTAGTTTGGTTTCTTACTTTGAAGCTTAAGCCAATGAATTAACTGTTTGAGAGAGAAGAAAATAAACACAAATAATTCTTTCTTCAAAAATGTGAGCGGTGAGCCCTTCCTGGTTATGGCAGAGTAACCTGGCATGGGTAAATGGCCTAGACAGTCTCACCTCTCATTAGGCCCAAGTACAGAATTCTGAGAACATGAAAATCTCTGAAAACAAAGGACCTGTCTGATATAAATATCAAAGCCAGTGAAACTGACCATAGATAATATTTGAAGGAAAGATTTAAAATTAATACCATTTTCACTTTTTAAAGTTAAGGTTACGGATATCTCTTTCAGTTTCATTAGGATTCTAAAGAGGCCTGTAATGGCCAGAATTTCTTCCTTGCTCCATGGTCAGAAGATTCCATGTTTCTTCCTTGCCTGTGCTTTTAAATTCATAATCTTGTTTGTATACTGCTGAAGAGTGTGGGAGAATCAGGAATAATAGCTCCCTTTGAAGTGATGCCATTTCCAACTTAACCATCTGAATGCTAGAGAAATATTGTCATTTATGAATGACCTTCTGCTCTTTGAATATTCAGACATTAATAAATGTTAAATGCCTAGAAATCCTAGCAGTATTATCAAAAAAGGTAGTAGGGCCAGCAAATTCCCTCTTGCTTGCTTTTGACATAATGACCATTTCCACTTTTCTAACAGCAATATGTATTTGGGAACAACAGTGGAATTTGTGTCATCATGACCAAATGATTATGGTGCAAACCCGAGATTCTTCTGGGGCCCAGCAGGCTTCTGGTCCCTATGGAAACGAAGCCTCACATATTGTCCTCTACTCAGCTGGAGGACAGAGTGAGGGAGGCTTTTGTGAGATTTCTTCCACAACCTTCCCACATCAGACCCTAGTGCTTCCTCCCGACTCCACTCTAATTGAGATGCAAATTAATCTCTCTGGCTGATTACACTTCCCTTAAAGCTACTAACAAATGCAGCTGTAACCAGAGTTTGCGGACTTTCCAACAAGTGACTTCAGCTGTCAGTATTTGCATGCCCAGCCCAGGCCCAGCCTGCTCCAAGTCTCCGATGTGTGGAGAACTTCCCTTAGGCACTGCAGGCGTTTTATTTACGTGTATAAAATTTACATACAATTAAGGGTAAAAAAAACCACAACCCTACAACTAAGTTCCTAGGATTTAGACATAGATTCTGTCACACTCTTTAAGGCATTTCCTGACAATACTTTCTTACTCTGAACTGGTTACTCCCCTCCCTTGTGGCCATGGCTTTAATGGCAACATCAGGTTTCCTTCCCACTTCCTTCTTGTCTGTAAATTTTCTGATCTTAACACTGTTTAAATTCAATCTCTCTTTCTAAAACTAAATAAATTTATTGCTCTAAGGAAATGGGATCATTGAAGAGCCTTCACTTACTTTTTCATGGTTCTCAATAAGATTCTGTTAATTTCAAAACCAAATATGAAGCCATCATTTTAACTGTAAGAATTTTCACATAAATATCCTTCAATGACTTTTTGGGGTAGTAACAGAATGATTATTATTTAGAATGCAACAGAAAGTTAATCTTCATTCAATATAAAGAAAAATACACACAAAATTTCATTTTTTAGTAAAAGTTCTACCATTTTTTCTCTTGAATACTACTATGTATTTTTTTGCTAATCTAGTTTACTCAAGAATATTGAGTACTCCATATGTGCAAAGTGCTGTTCTAAATGTTAGAGAGCCAATAGTCAAGTAAACATTCAAAAACTTAAAAAATATCTATAGATACATACATACACACATATTCTATTTATAGAGCAGTGTTTCTTGGATGATTAAGGTTTTCAATTTTGAAAAAAAAGGCAAGTTTATAAAATATGATTTGTTTTTGCCTTGTTTTCTGAAAACTTTTTTTTTTTACCAAATTATCTCTCCCCCTCCCTTTCTGTTCCTATGCACACACATACACATACACTCACTCATGATGTACTAGGAGGTGCATGTGAGAGAGATATCAACAGAAAGGAAACAAGGCCCTGGCTAGGCAATTTACAGTATAGTTGGGAGAGAAGAGGTTAAAGGAAGGCCCTGTCTGGTAAGGAGAACTATATTTGTAAAGCTAGATGGCTACCGGACAGTGAGGGATCTATGTCACAGGAGAGACCCAAAAGGAGCCTTGGGGTTGGGGGACAGCAAAGTGGCCAAGAGGGGAATCATAACGGGAGTCATCACTGTACTCTAAGGCTGCACAGTGGGAAGGAGCACATTTCTGTAAAGGACTGGTGATGAGAGGGTAGACCCAACAACCACAGAATGGAAAGTGGGAAGAGAGGAGGAAAGTTGGGGTGGTTATTGATATTTCCTTAACCATGATGTCAGCCTGGTTTCTGTACAGATTGCTCGATTTACAGTAACTTTTCCTGAAAGAAAAAGCAGTCTCTGGCCTTTATTTTAACACCTGCTATGGCAAAAAGTAAATACTTCTTGAGACCTAACTCCACAGTTGGGTGGTTCCAGTTTTCACAAAAGGCTCAAAACTCTGTATTGCCCTGGCTGGGTGGCTCAGTTGGTTGGAGCTTTGTCTGTTTGATTCCTGGTCACGGCACATACCCAGGTTGTGGGTTTGATCCCATCAGGTTGTGTACCGGAGGCAACTGATCGATGTTTCTCTCTCACATTGATGTTTCTTTCTCTCTACTTTCCCCTGTCTCTATAAAATCAATAAACATATCATTGGGTGAAGATTAAAAAAATAAAGTAAAACTCTGATATTTATAGGGTCCAGGCTGGTAACGTGATAATAACTGCAATAATATTCACTGGGCTCTCATGATGGACCAGTCATTATTTTACCTGCTTTACCTACTAATCCTCTCACCAATCCTCAGATGGAGGCCAAGTGGGGTGGGGGCACCATGCTGGCGGCACCTGGTGCCAGGCTTCTGCACTGGAGAGATATGTCAATGGGCCAGGCTGTAGTGAGCAGGAGAGTACATAGCCTATAAAGAGGCTGATTGCTGCCAGCAGAAAGGAGGACCAGGTAGGGTCAGAGGTTTTGATTCTTAAGAGAAGTCAGAAATCTAGATTTTTTAAAAATATAAAATCACCCAATTTTTCAGCGTGGCTGACAACCTCAATTTTTATAAGTAACGCTGGAAGCCAACTGAAGTTCAAACAAAGCCCATCTGGGGGCTGGATTCGGCCTGCAGGTTTTGTAGGCTTTGCGTTTTGAATGTTTGCTTTGACACTGAGTTAACAGATGCTTCCTGGTTTTCGCTGTTCATTGGTCCCAGTTCTATAGCCTCATCTTCTCTTTAAAAGCCCACTAGGTTCCTGAAACAACTCCTTGGTTTTTATGGTTCCCTGAGACCCAAGGTGCAATGATCTTAATGTCGAGGTCTCCCTTACAGCATGGCCCCAGAGTGGGTGCACCACCTTTTACATTGTGACCTGAAGCTGGGAGAGTGAAGGGATGATATGATTTGTACCTGTGATTCCTGTGACCCAGACCTCATGTTCCTTGTGCTGTGGTCTCAGAGAATGCAGTGTGCTTTGCCACTACATCACCCTTTTTGTCTCATTTCAAATTTGTGCTCAACCAAAATCCTCAGATGTTTTCAAAAGTGACTAGTATATACTATTTATATCAACCTCATCCTGTACTCACACAGTTGATTATTGAAATGCAAGTCATGGCATTACAGTCTACCCTACTAAATCTCACTTTGTTGATTTGGGTCTGGCAGTCTCATCTGAGATAATCCTAATTTCTGACTTTGCCTTTATGAAATTAAGTTAACCCTCTCAGTTTTCTTACAAATAGTATTTTGATAAAAATGTACTCTAGACCTTTGTGAAAGCTGCTGATAAAAAAGTTGTTGAATAGAAGAGGGCTTGAGCAGAGCTATGGTACACACACTGTACCAGAGACACAATGGCCACAGTCAATTGGTGGTCCATGAATCCACACATTTTAGGTTTAGCCATAGTGGAGTCACCCGGCTTCCATTGGCCCATATTTCTTTTGCCTCTCTGCCAGATGATTACGACATTTTATCTTGTGTTTTACTGAAATTGAGATTCATAAACTTTCTCTAACCTCTGAGAATAGTAATCTTATTGAACACAATATTTGAAATATTTATTCTCTGTGAACTCTTTCTTGAAGAGTCACAAGCCATTTAATAATCTAGTTTAACGATTTTACAAAGAATTCATGCAACATTCCAAAATTCACCCTTTAATCCTTTGAACTGAGGAAAATATTTTCCTGTTTTCAATTCTGGGTATATCCTTTTTATATATGATTTCTTTAAAAAAAGTTCCTGTGGTTCTGATATGACTGTTGTAAATTTGTTCTAAAACCAACATACATGGCCTTGAAGGCTGGATCTTACTTGCAGAGGCCAATCCTCTTTACATGAAGAAGATGGAGGACAACTGGGATTCAGGTTAACAATGACAACCTTCTGTCAACCCAAGGCAAAGCTCCTCTTTTAATCCTGATGTCCATAGTTTAAATATGAAGTTATCAGAGTTCACTCTGTGCAACTATACTGCTCTTATATGCCTTCCCCTTTTCTTTCTTGGATAGTTTTCATTTTATAATAAAAAGCTCTCACTTCTTATTCCCTTTTATAGCCTCAATCCAGGTATGGGACTGTGCTATTTTCTCCTCTGAACTCAAATTTTTGAAATGTGCTTCCATAGGCAGGGTACAGGTCTACTTGTATTTCCCTCCCATTCTTATAATCTTTTAAATTGCTAAGAAATGGATCCAAAATAGTGGTTCCCTGCATTTGCTTCCTCCATCTTCTGAGAGATGAGATTATTTGCCAGCCAAGAATTTATCATTGCTTGTTGCCTTTAGTAGAATGTACCCTGAAGCTAACATCGAGTAGTGTAAATCCCTATTACAACTATATTTTGCCTTTGGGCCTCTTTAGAAATGTGAATTAGAAAAACATTGTGCACAGCCTCACGTATGGAATATTACTCCAGAACGGCTGGCTGCTGTTCTTCAACTCAGCCCCCTCTTGTGCATTTCCCATCCTTAGGCACTACCAACCCCTTACTTTTGGTTACCTTTTTGGTTATGTGCTGTTATCTGAAATGTTTTTTGCCTCTCTCCTTGAAACAATTCAGTTCTAGGTCATATTATACCCAATTCTCTAGTGAAGACTTGAGACTGCTAGAAGTGGCCATGCATATAACCTCCCAGGAGCTTGTGTCTTGCTTGTCTACTCTGGTGAAGTTAAAGCTTCATTCTGTCCTCCTTGCTTTGCTGAGAAACTATTCTCTCCTTTTCCTCCCCTTCTCTCTCCTTACCTCCTCCACCTAGGCCTACTCTTTCAATGTGATGCTCCAAAAAGTTCTGTCTTTGATCCTCTTCTCATCACCTTCTGCACTCCAACAAATCTAGCAGTTTCCACACTGAATTAATCTACCTGCTTTACATAGGTATCCAATCTATCCCCTTGCCACTATCTGAAGTTAGGTCCTCACTTACTCTTTGAACTCCTCCCACTGCCCCTGAAATTCCTTCATCCCCTCTATCCTGTGTGTGACTCCCACACTCTGCTGTATGAAGCATCTATGGTTCTCAAAAATGTGATGTACTTTTTCAGAGCTTAGTCCATAAGCAACTCTTGTCCCCTTACTTGGAATATTTTATTCATATATTTATTCCTAGTGGCTAGGACAATGCCTGGTACATGGCAAGGGCATAGTAAATGTTGGCAAACACTTAACTGGTGCTGCATGGCAAAATAAACCACACTATACCACCTGCCTCATTTTCATACACTTTCTTAAGTATATGGAGACAAATGGAGGAAATTAAAAGTCTTCTCAGAAAAAACAAAAAGATCATGCTAGAGAGCCAAGAAACAGGACTGTCTATTGTATCTCTAGGGAGAAGGACCATTTTTGAAGGTGTGTAAATTGAGAATATAACTTAGCAATATGAAGAAGTCACGAATCTAAGACAGAAGCTCTAGTATTATCATATATATCTGCTACCTGTAAATGAAACTAAATTTCATATGTGAAAGAATGAGGTAAAAAATCACTTTTCTTAGGCACCCCAGCTCTCTCAGTCAAATGCTGATACTTCCAGGGAGCAGAGATGGCAAGTGCCATTGAGACTATTGTTTTATTGAAGTGGATGTTTATTTTAAAACACCACCATCTGTCCGATTTTGGGTAACCTCCTCCTAATGGGCACAATACATATTGTGTGCAACCTTTTCCCTGAAATAAGTTATCTGAGGAAGAGAATGAAAACACTGGTTCAAATGGTTTTGGAAACTTCTATCAGCTGACCATGTTTTGATTTTGGAATCTTTAGTTGGCTTGGGAACTGTAAACATGACATGTGGCAAGCTTCCCATTTGCAATACTCTAGGCACAGAAACAGGCCCTCTGATTGCCCACAAGGGATAAAAAAAGCAGATGGCAGGTGAGTTGGCCCTTATCACTCAGAAGAGCAGTGGTCACAGGACGAAGGCTTCACTTGACAGATTTGATTTAGTCTGCTGAGGAAGTTACCAGAAAACCCAGAAGGAACAAAGGAGCTAGGCTGAAATGTTACTGAGGGTACTTTCCAAATACATCCCTACTGTGCTAACATTTTTTTTTATCATATAAGTTAAGGGTATTTTTCAGTCTCGTATGAGCCTTTACCACTCAGGTCCAATGATCATTTAGCCAATGCCACGCCAAATAAGAACTCCTTTGTATAGGTTCTAAGTTGGATGTACTGCTCAAAAAGATCCTAAAATTTAAGGGAAAAAAAGCAAATCAATTTCAACAATGCTCCCAGTCCTCAGCTTACTAGGAAACATTACATTTTCTTGAACAATACTAAACAAAATTGATAAGGAAATGTCCACATCTCTAGACTGAATCTCAATTGACACTATTCTAAGGCAGTGAAGCACAATAATCACTAGCTGGAGAGAGACAGGAGAGAATAACTACTGCAAACTAACTCTAATGGCTCCTTATCATCAGTTCCAATGTTTGGTTATCTATGGTCAATACAAAAAAGCACAAGCTCCTTTTTTAAAGGATTTATAGAATGTCTGAACTACAGCATGCCCTTTCTTCATAAAACAGTCATTTGGATACCTAGAAAGTGAATGAAATTTGGATGAAACGAGCAGTTTGGCAATGTTCTACTTAACAATTGTAATCTAAATATTAGAAACAAAATAAGGACACAGCATTGTCGATATAAATTGGCCTGTGTTGACAAAGAAACTACACTTTCTTTGCCAACACTCATTACTGTACCTAATATTGCCAGGCTGGGTAAAGATCAAAATTCAAAATTCCAAGTATGGTTTCTTGGAATTTCAAGTACCACTTTCCCACTATCAGAATGTTGAAAAAATTTGCAAGGTGCACTATCCTAGGTTGGGAATCCTCTATGTTAGCCAACAATTTACCCTGAAAATGATGACATAGAAGGAAAAGGAAATACAGAGTGACCCATAGATTATTTTCCTGCTAGTCCTTCCTTATCAGTAAACTGAAAGTAGAGATTTAGTACAATATGTGCATATAAAGAGTGAAATAAAAATAGATAAATTAGTTTTATGCAGTGTTTATTAGTTATGCATGGTTGTGGTAAGAACAAAATATATCCATGTAGGAGTTATGAAATATAAACTGTAATTCAGGTGATTCCATATGAGTTACAATGTTCTTATATTTGCATATTAAACTGGCATTATGCTATACACAGAATGATTAAAATTAATGTTAATAATTTAAATTTCAATATTTTTTACTTAAAATGATATTAAACAATAAAAAATACCAAAACCAGCTGAGAGCAAAGCCACAGAAGAATGGAAAATGTTTTATATTTTAGCATCTTTAAAGTCACTTTTCCCTTCTTTTTGAACAAGGGGTTCAAAAAGAACAAGCAGTTTCATTCTGTATTTGGACCCACAGGTTATGTAGCCAGATATGATTTCAGGTATGTCCACACTATTACTGATCTTCTCAGCCCTTAGGGGGCTTGCAGAGGCTTGTGGTGGTAGCCCCTACACTTCCTCTCCACCTGTGGTCTTGATTCAGGCAGCCTTGATGCTATACTAAGATTAGAACTTGCAAGGCAGGTGCCATGAAGTTAAAGGGTTAGGGAAGCTTGGCTTTCTCAGGTACCACCCTGAAAACCATCTCTGCTGGAAGCTTGCTCTTCTGTCTGTCATAGGCACCCTGATGGACTTGACCATGAATAAAATTCTAAAAAAAACCAAACCCCAAACAAACCCAAGTTTACCACCTGAGAACACCCTCAGTCCTTATACTTGCTAAGTGCTCTCTGCATAGAATACTGCCCTACTGCCTGGGGAAAGCTTCTCTCTCATCCCTCCAATCTCAGCCTATTTGATCTCTCCAAAGAGGACTTTTCCCTATGGTTTAACCCCTCCCCATAACCATCTCCCCCACCTTGTAGTTGTTCTACAGAACTTATCAGCTTGTTTGTTTCTCTACGAAGCACAGGCCCTGAAGCTCATCTGCTTTGGTCCCCATGTACCTAGAGCCCCTAGTACTGGGCTCAATATTTCTAGAGTCCACACTATTTGGTAAATGAACAAATATAAGGAGACACTTGATACCATGAATAGTGTTTTTCAAAATTCAAATTTAAGACTGATCTCCATAAAGCAGCAGATTCCAGATATCAGCTGTTACAGAAACTAGTTTAGAGTTTTGCCAAAGCATGTGAGGATCAAGATGCTTTAACAAAAGATTAAGGGAGCAAATTAATTATAAGTAGATGAACAAAAATACAAAAAAATTCCTTCCCCCCTCACTTTACTTCTTATTATCTCTTTGGTTTCTGGCCTCAATATTAGCCCTATGACAGGCAGAAATTAATGAATTAGAGTAGTTAAGCCCTGATCATCATGGTTCAGTTGGTTGAGCATAATCCCATAAAGTGACAGGTCACCAGTTTGATTCCTGGTCAGGGCACATGCCTGGGTTGCAGGCCAGTCTCTGGTTGCAGCCTGTGCAAAATGCAACTGATGGATGATTCTCTCCCTCTCTTCCTCCCTCCCCCTCTCTCCAGGAAAAAAAAAAAAGAAAAGAAAAGAGTAGTTAAGTGATTGCAAAGCTTTTCTCATTGACTACATTTCTATAAAAAGTTACATATATTACTTATTGTCTTGAATTATTTGAGTAGCATCAACTAAATCTTCTCAAGGTATAAGACAAAAGAAATATTTAATATTTTTATAATAATCAACAGAATAGGTGTTCCCTTTCCTAATTTCTATACTAAGTTGTCCTTGGAGATGTCAACCTGGCTATTTCATGAGTTATTTTAGAACACATCATTTACTAACCCACATCAATAGCCCTAACTGGCATCCATATTAGTTGAATGTATTGCTTGAAAAGTTTATAAAGTGATGCTGAATTGTATCCTCTGAACCTTTAAAAATATTGTTTTCCCTAAACCTGGTTATTCTGATGTCACCTTAATTCTTATTTGAGAAAGCAGTGTTCAACAAAATTAACAAAGCATGTATTTTATAATGAGAAGTTAGACAGGTGGAAAAGGTGACATGACAAAGATCACAATGGACTTACATAAAACAGAATTTTTGTTTGCAAATGATTTTTTTTTTTGCCTTGATCCAACACACTTGACTGATGAGTGTCCCACTTATGCTGGTTGACATGCAAATTGACAAGCCAATTGCTGAATAGGTCTTTCTCATTTCCACCAAGAAACTCTTTTTAACAGCATGTGAAATAAAAACTCCATGCTGAAGACTAAATCAACACAAGCCATACAATTAAGTCTAGAATGCTGCAGAAATCACTACAAAGAATGTCATCTCCAAAACATGCACCACTAGCCTGGACAAAGCATCAGAGAGCACACTGAAGGGAATAATGCTGCCCTGGCCTCTGGAGAGGGACCAGATGGGACCTAATAGCTGTTTTCTATTACTAATTTCTATGATAATTTCAAGTTGCCACATGGTATATGTATTTTTTTTTAAAATCTAAAGACAGAATATCAGTCAATGAAGTGACCAGGATTTTAATGAAAGGTATTTTTCGTATACTGTATCTATTCACACATGATATTTCTCACCCACCCCTCACCCCTGACCTCTAGTGACACATCACTTATAGTTAGGTTGGGAGAAGTAGAGAGAACAAGGTCAAATGCAGTGTTTATAATCACTATCAATACCAATTAGAAACAAAGATGTTCTATGGTTTATTAGGGGGTTAGATGAGTTCTGCAGCAATTTTATGAAGTCACTTAGTTTCTTTTTCTTATAATCAGCTATCATGCCTGGATTTTAAAATTACGGCATGCCAATTAATGTTTCATAAAAATTACAAAAGTGAAATTTCTTCTGTTTTTAGAGAAGATTAAGAATTAGAGAAGCAGATATTAATGATTTGGAAAAATTACAAAAAAATTTCTCGTCGTTCTTACTGATAAATTCAAATGTAACTTGGTTAAGGATGCTTTTCCCTGTCCTCTCAACTAGATGCAATTTCTCCCATCTCTGACCTCTAGAAGAGTATTTTTACTTCTCTGGTGGTACTTGCCACATTCTTTGATGTATTAGTTATTTCATTTGCTGTTGGTTTCTGGTAGGCACTCTGGAGACCCCACTACCAACTGCAACAAATAGGGATGGATGAAGGAGGAGTCAGAACTTGGGGAAAAATACCTGGGAAGATATGACATCTCTTGAGAGTCACAGCTTCTTAGCACAAATTTATATAACTAAATTATGAAAATAAACTCTTCCTAAGTTTGATGCAGCACAGAATTACTGTATTTAATATATATTAACAAATGGTATGAAACAATTGGAAATGGAAATGGAAATGGAAATGGAAAATTTTCTCTTCCTTCTTCAACACAGTTGTTAATACTTACCTTGGAAGAAAAATTGCCAGGATTCTGGATTCTGGTATGCCTAATAAATTGTATATTTAAAGTAAAAAGATACAAGCTCTGGTAGAGTGGGATGAGGCACTTCACAGCCCTGCTGGCATTGATGCATGTGGCACATATAAGGCTTGGCAGTAACTTCCCACTCACTATGGCTCCATCAAACAGAGGCCCGAAAAATGGAACCTGTTGATTCAAAACAGAAAAACAGTGAATTTTCAAAAACTAGTAAAAGTCAAACCAAAGAAATGAGAATAGCCAACTGATGTCCCCGACCTGCCATGACCATTAAGGCTCTCACCCACGGAATAGATGCTGACCTTAGTAGGGCAGAAAAAAGGATTGCTCCACAATTATCCCCTATTGTGAACTCTTTTGGCAAAACTTCCAATGACAAATCGTTATCAGGTTATTCTTTTTTTTTTCATGTTGTCATTTACAGAAATGGCATTATTCATTTTAAGTGCCTATATTGTGCACATTATGCACATTACACAGCCTTGCTTCACTCCATACCTTTGGCCTTGCATCCTTCTGAAGCCAGTTTTGGAACTGGCAACATTTCTTCATGGATCCTGATATATAATAACTCTTAACAGAGATGATGACTAACCCAGTTACCACCTACAAGGTCCTAGTTATAGTCCTCTTTCATATTGAACCTTTTTCCTCTGCTTCCAAGATACTGCATTATCCTCATTCCCTTCTACTCTTTAAACACAGGCTCCGCTTTCCTTCACTGGACCCACTTCTACCATGTGGGCAATCCATAAGGTTTTGATGCCTATCTTTTTTAGATTTCTTTCTTCCCTCTCACTTCTTTTGTCCATGAGAATTTCTTTGACTTTACTCCATTCTCTAATATGAAGACTGTCAGCTCCATGAGGTCAAGGACTGGGTCTGACTTGTAACTCTTGTATTTATTCACTCTCACACTTGCTTACTTATTTATTCAAAAATATATATGACAGGTACTGTTCTATTCACTGGGGACACAGCAATAAATAAAAAAATTCCTCATATCACTGGGCTTAGAATTTCAGAGAACAAACAGCATAAATACATAAAATATATGAAGGTGCAAGGTGAAAAATAAAGAAGGGAAGAGCAGTGGGGCTCTCTCTGAGGGGGTAAGTTCCCCAATTTTAGATCACATGGTCAGGGAAAGCTTTAAGGAGAATATGATATTTCAGTAAAGACTTGACAGAAATGAGGGAATGAACCTCAAGCCATAGAGTCATCTCATAGAAGAGCATTCCAGGTAGAGGAACAGTAAATACAATAGCCCTGTGGTGGCAGTGGAATTAGTATGTTTAAGCAACAGCATGGAAGACACAGTGACTGGAACTGAGTGAGCAAGAAAAAGAATAGAAGGAGATAAAGTTGGACAGGTAATAAGAAGGGTCTTGTAGAAAATTTTAAGGATTCTGTATTTCTGCTCTGAGAAGATAAAAGCCATCTGGGTGGTTTAGGGAAAGTGGGGGATATAATTTAACCTATATTTTAAAGGTAGTGTCTGGCTGCTATGTTGGGAAAGTTATAGAAACCAGTTGGGAAACTACTGAATTCAGGCAAGCGATGATGATGGTTTGAATCAGAATAGGTAGCAGGAGAACTGGGGAGAAGTGGCTGGTTTCTGGATAAAGTTTGAATGTTGCTGAGGAATACTAATGAAATGGGAGAGGAAAAAAAAAGAACTGAAGGATCATGCCATGGTTGTATAGCCTGGTAATTGTTAGGCTGTAGCCGCCTTTTCCTGAGGGGAGGCTCATTGGCTCAATTTTGCATAAGCTAAGTCTAAGATGCCTATTAGATATCCAGTGGTAGTGTACAAAGGTGTCAGAAGATATATCAGGCTAGAAATCAAGGTAGAGGCTAAGGGTATAGATTTATAAGAGTTATTCATTGATAGATGGTGTTTATAGCCACAAGATTGGATAACTGAATAGATAAGAAAAGAGGTTCAAGGACTATATTTTGTGGCCTTCCAATGTTTAGAAGTTGGAGATATAAGAAAGAATTTGCAACGAAGACTAAGAGGGGTGGCTGGAGATAAAGGAGTAAAACCTGCAATGAGAAGCACTATCCCTGGCATATTGCTAGAATGAAAATTAACTGTTGAATGAGTGAATTAATTAATATTTTAAATAATTTAGATAAACTAATGAATATGGGTCTTCAGCCTAGACCTTCTGACCAAAGACTATTTATCAGTAGAACACCTTTTCTGTGGCTGTTCTTGGGATATATGGTGAAATATTTGCTCATAGGGGCATAAGAAAGGTATGGTTTATATATCTCGACAAAGATGTAAAAACCTTTTACAAATGGTTAGCATTGAGTCCAGAAATATATAAAAAAGGATATTGTATCTTGACCAAATGGTATTTTCCATAAAACATCAAGGTTGATTTAACATTTATAAATCCATCAATGCAACTTACTACATTAACAGAATAAAGATAAATTATATGATCTTTTGAACTTCCAGACAAGATGAAGGTGTGGGTAGATATGTGTTGCTTCTTCACACAGCCAAAAGAAGGCCAACAACCAATTGAAAAACAAAAAACCACCAGAATTGCCAGAAAATTGAACTGTATGGAAGTCTGACAACCAAGGAGTTACAAGAGAAATATTCACCCAGACTTGTATGAAGGTTGGAGATAGGCAGCTGGGGTGGAGAGGATGTGGAACAAGGCGACACACTAGGCTGGGCAAGGGGGTGGCTGACAGATGGGGTGGTTCCATATTTGCATGTGGATAAGCTGGGAGGAACAAATGGGGAGTGAGACCCATCATGCAACCCATGGTTTCAGTGAGGGGAACTAAAGCCTCAATACCCCAGGCTGTAAAAAACTTGTGTGAGTTGTGGAGGTGAGAGAAACTCCCAGCTTCACAGGAGAGTTCGTTGGAGAAACCCATAGGGTCCCAGAATGTACACAAACCCATCCACCTGGGAATCAGCACCAGAAGGGCCAATTTGATTGTGGGTAGCGGGCAAAGTTAAATGAAAGGGGGGCGATGCCCAAGCAAGTGGCATTGTTCCCTCTCTGACCTCTCCCCCACATACAGCTCCACAACACAGTGAAGTGGGTTGTCACACCCTGGAGAATATCTACGGTTCCGCCATTACAATGTAACAGAACTGCTGAGATATAGAAAATGGCCCAAAGAAAAGAACAGAGAAAACTCCAGAAAAAGAACTAAGCAATGAGGAGATAGACAACCTATCAGATTCAGAATTCAAAACACTGGTAATCAGGATGTTCACAGAAATGACTGAGTATAGATGCAAAATAGAGGAAGAAGTAAAGGCTATGCAAAGTGAAATAAAGAAAAATATACAGGGAACAGTGAAGGGAAGGAAACTGGGACTCAAATCAACAATCTGGAACAGAAGGAAGAAATAAACAATCAAACAAAAAACTTATTTGAAAAAAAAAATGAAGGAAAACTTCCCCAATCTGGCAAAGGAAATAGACTTCCAGGAAGTCCAAGAAGCCCAGAGAGTCCCAAAGAAATTGGACTCAGAGGAGCACACCAAGGCACATCATAATTAAGTTATGCAAGGTTAAAGAGAATGAAAAAATCTTAAAAGCAGCAAGAGAAAAGGAGAGAGGTACCTACAAAGGAGTGCCCATAAGACTATCAGCTAATTTTTCAAAAGAAACCTTGCAGCCAAGGGGATAGAAAGAAGTATTTAAAGTCATGAAAGGCAAGGACCTCCACCCAAGATTACTCTATCCAGCAAAGCTGTCATTTAGAATGGCAGGGCAGGTAAAGTGCTTCCCAGATAAGGTCAAGTTAAGGAGTTCATCATCACCAAACCCTTAATATGAAATGTTAGAGGGACTTAATTAACAAAAAGAAGACCTAAACTATGAACAGTAAAATGACAATGAAGTCACAACTATCAACAGCTGAACCTAAAAAAAAAAAAAAACAACACGAAACCACAAAAGCAAACTAAGCAAATAAGTAGAACAGGAAGAGAATCACAGAAATGGAGATCACATGGAGGGTTATCAGCAGGGAGAGGAAGAGTGGAGAATAAAAGGAAAAGAAATAAGAAGCATAAATGGTAGGTACAAAATAGAGAGAGGTACTCCAGTGATTTTCAATCTTTTTCATCTCATGGCACATATAAGCCAATTACCAAAATTCTGTGGCACACTAAAAAATAAATACTTTTGCCAATTTAACCAAAAAATAAAGGGTACAATTTTGATTCATTCAAACCAGATGGCTATTGTTGTGTTGGCTATAGTTATTTTTTTTTTTAATTGGACAATCTAAGGGAACAGAGGTCAGTGCCCCTGACTAAATAGTCAGATATTAACATGTTTTAAAAATTCTTGTGGCACACTGGTTGAATATTACTGCTCTAGGCTGAAAATCCACAGATATAGCCTTCAGGGCCTAATACCAATTTGGTGCCTTTTCTTGCATAGCTTGCAAACTAAGAATGGTTTTTACTTTTTTAACTGGTTGAAGAAATATCTTGTGATGTGATAATTACATGAAATTCAAAATCAGTCCAAGAATAAAGTTTTACTGTGACCCAGCCTCATTCTTTCAGTTATATATTGCCTATTCTGGCTTTCACATAGCAATGACAGAGCTGAATAATTGTCAGACACTGTGTGGGCTGCAAAGCCTAAAATATTTACTACCTAGTCCTTTACAGAAAGTTTGCTGAGCCCTGTTCTAGGTCATAATGGAAGTCTCAAAAAATTTCAAGGAGTTGAACTCATACAATCTATACTCTGTGCCCAAAGAGTTGTTAAAAATTCACAACAAAAGAATAACTAGCATAAATCTTTGCTTAGAAATTAAGAAACATACTTCTAAATAACTAAGGGGCTAACAAAATATGGATTTGGAAATTTAAAAATAGGTAAATAAATAATTTTTATTATTTACTGAAAGCTAAATAATAATGAAAGTGGCAGATATTATGTGTTGAAGCAGTACTTATTGGGAATGTGTGGGATTGAATATATTTATCAGAATGAAATAAAGATTGCAGCTTAATGAAAGAGGCATCTATCTCAAGAAGTACTGAAAAAACAAAAGAGTAAAACTCAAAGAAAGTAGAAGCAAAGAAATAATAAAGATGAAAAGTTGTTTCTTTAAAAAAAAAAGTCTAATACAATTGACTGACGGATCTCTGATAAGATAAATCAAGAAAGAATGCACATTTACAATCACCAAGATATGGAAGCAGCCCAAGTGTCCATCAACAGATGAGTGGATAAAACAACTATGGGATATTTACACAATGGAATTTTACTTGGCTTTAAAAAAGAATTTTTTTTCTTTTACCCTTTGATAAAAGGGTAAAATTTTATTAAAATTTTACAACCTGGATGGACCTGGAGAACATTATGCTAAGTGAAATAAGCTGGTCAGAGAAAGATGCATACCATATCATTTCACTGATATGTAGAATCTAATGAACAAACTGAATTAAGAAGCAAAACAGAGACAGACTTATAGATGGAGAATGGATGACAGCTAGTGGTGGAGGAGAGGTTAGGGGATGGAGGAATTGAACAAAAAGGAAAAAGGACTCATGGATATGGACAACAGTGTGGAGACTGCTGGGGGGAGGGGAGTATATGGGGACTAAATAGTAATGGAAAATATAATGAAGATTATATATATTTTAAAAAATAATAAAAAAGCACAAATAAGTATCATTAAAAATAAGAGATACAACTGTAGATGCTTAGAACAGGTATACAGTTTTATGCCTATACATTTGAAAATTTAAATAAAATGGCCAAATTTCCAGTAAAATATGACTTAACAAATATAGACACAGATGATAAATAAAAACTAATAATTCTATAAGCTTTTCTTTGTTAATTAAATTTTAGGGAGAGGCAAAGGGAGGGAGAAAGATAGGGAGTGAAACATTGATATATGAGAGAGATGTCCATCAGTTGCCTCTTGCACATTCCCAACTGGGGACTTGGCTTTCAAACCAGGCATGTGCCCTCACCAGGAATCAAACTGGTGATCTTTTGGTTTGCAGGATGATACCCAACCCACTGAGCCACGTCAGTTAGGACTAATTCTATAAGCTTTAAAGTAATTAAATCACAGTGAAAAAACCCCTATTTTTCAATAAAAAAAAAGCCATACCAGATAGTTTTAATGGCACATTATACAAAACCTTCAGAAACAAAATTTTTCTAGAGAAACTTCCAGTGTATAGGAAAAGGGAAAACAAATCCACTCATTTTATTAATAACAAAATTAGAGGCCAACCTCACTCATGAACATGCTTATAAAAATCCCAGCAAAATATTATTAAACCTATTCAATAATGTGCAAATTAGGTATATCCTAGAAATACATGTATAGGTTTTCATTTAAAATCAATCTGTATGCTTACCACATTAGTAGAATACATGCCAAATGTCAGCTGATCACCTCAATAGATGTTTTAAAAATTTTTCATAAAATTCAAACCCATTTATGAAAAAACAATTCTTAGCATTTTTGGAATAGAAGGGGATTTCCTTAATCTGTTAAAGAATACCTACTCAACCCTATGGCAACCACTAAACTTAAGTGTAACACATTGAAAGCTTTATGTGTGAGACCATAAAGGAGATAAGAATGTCCCCTAGATCATATCTATCAACATAGGCACTGAAAATCCTTTCCAGTACAGTAATGTAAGAACCAGAAATAGAAGATTATAAATTAAAAAGGAAGAAGCAAAACTGTCATTATTTCAGGTGGCATAATTTCACAGAATCTCCAAAAGAATCTACAGAAAATGCTCAGAATAAGAGAGTTTAGCATAGTTAATAGATATAGAATAAACTATCAAAAACCCTATCGCACTTCTATCTACTAGCAACAAATGTTTAGACAATGAAATGAAAAGATATTATTTAGAATGACATAAAAATACAAAGCCCATAGGAATAGATTTAACAAGGAAACATATATAGAAAGTTTTGAAATGTTATTGAGAGACATTAAAGTAGTCTAAAAAGTAAAGAGGTTATGTTAAAGGAATGATATATCTTTTCACAGATTGGAAGACTAAACATTATTGTCATTTCCCTTCCTAGACTGATTTATGGGTTGAATGTAAGGTATCTTGAAATGATACTAAAATCCATATGGAATCAAAGCAACCAAGAAAAGCTAACCATTGTTGAGGAAGAACAGAGTAGGGACTTGGTCCTAGCTATCAAGACAATGTGACAGAGGCACACTAAACTAGTGGATCTGAATGGAGGAGCACAGGCACAACCTCATGCATGTATGACAATTACTGACAACTCAATCCAGTACTAACTGGAATATATTACCTTGTGAGGTGAGGATATTGACCTAGAAGATATGGTATACCCTTGGAACCAGAGGCCAATACATGGTGGTATTTCTTCCATAAGCAGAAAACTCAGGTCTGGGTATGGGGTTGGGGGCGGGGCAAGGGTAGTGCTTCTCACTTGATTCCTCCTGACCCACATATAATTTTTTCCTTGTGTTCCTACAATGGTGATCTGATTTTAGTTTTTAGATAAAATGATTCCTTCAATTTGAAGTGGAAACTGCCACTGGCTATCAAGGCCTTCACACAGAGCCTGACATGAAGCAGCCTCAATAGATTATGCTGCCTGAATGATGATTGAAGGACCCCAGGTCCCCAGGCTCTGACATTAACCAAATCTCTTGTCCCTCTTCACATTTCTAGAACAAGATCTGTTGTGACTGTCTGTCTTTTACTTCATGGAGATAGCTGAAAGGTCAGAGAAAAAGAGTGACAGGCATGGCCATGGGGTCCTGAGCAGGCTTCCTCTGCCATACCTCTTCTGTTAGGTGGGTTTGAGAAAAGGGCTCCACAGTTAAAACAGAGATGTAAAAACTGCTAAGATTGGGCAAAGCTGTTTTGAGATCAGCACCTACAGTACAGAGGAAGCATTTGGATCTGAGGAAACTCAAATGGAAACAAAAGGATGGGACTTAGTTGTAGTGAGGACAACTGATGAGTGTTTCCTCATGATAGTACTGGGGGAGTGGGCATCTTAATTCCAAAGGGGACAATCAAGGAACCAGTCCTCATTGTCTAAAATCACTCACTGTTGCCTAGTCCCAGTAACAATAACAAACAAATAAGAAAATAAGAAAGAGTAACCCTCTCCTTCTATCTTTAGCAATACCACACTTAAAAAAAATTGTTTAAAATGTATACCTTAAAAAAATAAGTGCACTTCCTCCTACAACTTACACTAAAAGCAGACCAGAGATGAAGCTGTGCTGGAAGTATTTATAAAGAAAACAAAACAAAAGAAAAACCAACAACAAACTGATGAATTTCAGATACAACACAGAAAATATACCTGTAAGAATAAAATCTCTAATTCTGGGGGCAAATTCTTAGATGTGATATGTACTCTATGGTTTAGGAAAGCAGACACCAAAAAGATGAAAAAAATGAGTGTGATTCTATGAATAAAGTTATTTCAGAAGAGGTGGTTTAAAAGAGCCATGAGGCTATGAAGATAGTTACATGATCACAAAAATGTGAAAGAATATGGGTGGGCATTTCATGAGAAATAATAAGATTAACATTCACTGAGAAAAATGTCACATTTCGGTCATTGAAACAGTATCTCAATCCTTAAAATAGTCCTAGAATAAGGAGGGCTTATAATCCATTTTATAGATGAAGTATAGAGATATTAAATAACTCTCCTAAGGTTAGATACCCTAATAAGGAATGAGGCCAGGATTTGAACACTAAGGGCCTTGTTTCCTTCTCACAGAGGAGTTCTGTGTGCCCCTGACACCCTGGCCTCCCTTGCTTGGCTTCAGCTCACAAGTTGTGCAAACGTGTATAGGAATGTAGGAAGGTGCTGAAAGGTCAGGAGAACATGCCCTGTCTTTTGAGCCAGAAGGCCCTTCCTGCTGAAGTAGCTCAGAGCTAGAGGATGAGAACTGTCTTGTTTTTTGACATAAAGCAGGATATACCATTTGCTACTCAGTATACATTTACACCCTAGCTCCGGCTGGCCCAAAGAGGGAGGAATAGGCAAAGGAGAATAAGATGTATATATAAAAGATCAACCACAAAAGAAGTAAATAATGTCAACTCTTGAGGAATGTCAATTGAAAAGAAATTCTCAATAGCCAGCTTGTTATGAAAGATAAGAGGTAGGAGTTAATAACAGGCTATAGATTTTTTCATCTACATTGAAACTCATCCTATAAATAAATGTTCTTTATTATTCTCTGGCAACTGCCTATGGGAGACACAGATAAGCTTTCAGAAACTGGACAAAAGCAATAATAAAAATCCCTTGTATCCAGGGAATTCCTCTAAATTAAGGGTGGTAACAAATTAAAGAAATTTGATTTTGATGTAACACCTGCAATTGACAGCTGCCTTTTCACCAAGTTCTTAATTTCATTCCTTTACGAAAAGTGATAACAATAATAAATTACCAAAACACAATAAATTAATTATAGTAAATTAAATATTTTATTATGTTTATTTATTAATAAATTACTTATACCAAATAATATAATATTCAGTATATTTAGTATTAATAAATTATGTTTTATTATTATTGCAGTAATACATTTAATTTTAGTAAATTATGGTTATCTGCAATGACCTTTTCAAAATAAATGGTTATTTACATATTTAATAGTTAACAACTCACTTTCCCTGAGAATTTCCCAGAGTATTTTTAAAGTGAATGACTTAATCTCAAAAAGATTATTTGGTTGGGGATGAGAAAAATATTTAAGAAAACTGCACATCTGAAATAAAAAGAAATTTACATAACCATGTTATAGTCAAACATACTCCTTATATAGTGAAGCCACAGTAGTAAAAGATTTTCTTTCAAATACAGGTACCAATTCTGGCTACTCTTGGCCTCACATGTACAAATGGTATTGTGACTTCTGGTGCATTAATTAGCCTTAAAGAGCATTTCTGGGCACTTGCTCCAGGTGATGACCCTGGGCTAGCTGTCATCCTGAAGAAGTACAAATATACACATTGACTCACAATAGTTGCTGAGTCTGCAAGGGAACCAGATGCTAACTCAAAAGCAGCCTGGCAAGTTGGAACAACTTAGGAAAAGATGGGCATCTATCTAGGAACAAGAAGATCCAGCAATGGTCCTTTTGTCTTGAAGGAAGAAACCCTGAAAGGACTGTCAAGAGAATTTGGTTCCCAAGGAGAATGTGACAGAAAGCTAAGGTCTAAAGAAATGGAAAAGATCTACCCAAGATACTTTGCAGTCTCATTTCCTACTCTATACTTTTTCCTACCTATACTTCTCAGGAATGATTAAATCCTCTCCCCTTCTCCCCATATCTATATCTACCAGGTCTGAGTAAGTAGCATTTGGAGGACATTAACATGTTTTTCAATGATAAAAATGATACTCTGGTTGAGGTGATAAGGAGACTCCTTCACCAAAACTTTTCCTTTGTTTCAACTGTTGCTGGTCAAGGTCGCTTCAGCATTTCTACCCTTCCATTAGATAGTCACCAGCCAGTCACTACTATGCCTAGAGAAAAACATGTGAAAAGTGCTAAAACTTACTTTCACAAAATCATAAAAGCAAATGTTTTGAACACCAATATTACTTTCACTTACTGAAAGAAGGCAGCAATACGGGCACTGACTACAATATGGAGGCTTTATGATTCAGCTTTCTGCAGAACAAATTGGGTATTTTAACAAGCCTTTTAAATCACTTACGTTCTGCTCTATATGCAAGTCTTCCCTGAGTGTTGACTTAGTAATAAAAGTAGAAAAAACGGAAGTCTAACAATAGTACATTTCTTTTCTGTAACCAAAAACTATTGTGTCAATATTTATGAAGATGGACTTACTTTGAAAGTAATTTCACAGTGAAATGATATTGCTAAGCACATTGATATGTATGTATGCATTTATTTATTTATAAAAGAAAGTTCAGTAAAAAGCTCAAGAAGTGAACAGGCCCTTTTGGATGTGAGGGTTTTATATGCTCATTATAAGCACACCCACATTTCTTCAACACAACATTTCCCAATGTTGTGTATTAATAAGAGGTTGCAGATTCTGCCAGACACATGATTTGTATATTTAAGGGAAGTGTATGGAATGAAAGTGAAATATGTTAAATTGCAAAGGACTTAGAAGTAATGCTGCCTATGATCTTGTATCACAAACAGCCTTACATTATTACATACACTATTAATGAGGCTGAATGAATAATAGTACAATTTGAATATGCATGACTCTATCCAATGAGCAGGACTTTTGTGTACTGTTGAGGTTTTCTCTTTCTTCCTAAAAAAGGATTAAAATTATTCTTAGAGAAGTATGGCTTCCCAGACACCAGTAAGTGCGCTTAGACCACTGAGCCACACTGTATTCAAATGAAATATATAGATGCTGAGAGAATGGTTTTGACTCAGAATTTTTGACACTTGTACATATCCCATCCTCCCAAAAGAATATTACTCAAATTCAAGCAGCTGTGTCATTATAATTTCTAAGCAAATATAATGATTTTTGGTGGCAATCTCTAAAAGTAGGCAAGGTTAAATAAACCTTCAGAGCACAAAGCCTTCACTTTCATAGTAAGGAGCACTAGTTAAAAGACTAGGGAATGGGTAAATTATTGCACCAAATGGCTGAGAATTAATCTCTGCTGACTAGCTGTAATCTAACGAGGCGTCTGTGTCCCAGGAGCCTGCAGCATGTCCCTGGCGGTATGCGCAGTGTGTTGAGTCTGCGTGGCACCCTTTGTCCTCACTCACAGGCGGCCTTTCCCCTCATTGTCCATAATATCCTCATGCATCTGGGACGCGTGGAATGCATTCATACTAACAGACTGACCATTGTTTTCTCCCAGAAGCTTTGTTTAGCAAAGACTGCATCAGGGTTACTGATAATTATATTGCTTAATTAATCAAGACAAAAAAAAATTTGCAAATCACTGCCTGGTTGCCAAGCAGGGAGATAAAAAATGACAACAATACAAGCTGAAGCAATATAACAAAAGTAACAGCTATCTGATCAGAAATTCTTATATAATGAAGCTATTAATGCTAAATCGGTTAATGTTAACATTGCTCCAGGTGTCTCTACTTAGATGCAAACAAAAAGGCTAACATTATGGATATAAAAGGCCAAATGTTGCCATGGATTCTGTAACCTGATAGAGAGGACAGCCTTTTCATTTGATTAGGGAATGCAATTTAAATACCAGGGACTGAAGCCAAACAAACAGACTTTCCCTCCACAAGCCTCCTGCATTCACCCTGGGGTCAGTGGTTGGTGAACAAAAGGTCAGCCACACTTGCCCTGCAAATGTCTGGATTAATTTTATTACATTGTAATGATTTGTATTTTAAATATAGGATAACACTAAATTTTTGTTCACCATTATTCTCTTCTTCCTTTTAGGCTTTTAAAATTAAAATATTAAGAATGTGATTTGCTCAATTCATCTTGTCAGAATTTATGACCAAATTTATAAAACTTACGTATATTTTTAAAAGAAATTTTAAAAGTTATGTTAATATTTGTTTTCATGCATTATAAATATACTATCTTTTATGTTCTTTATATATCATAGAAATAAAGTCAACATTTTTAAAAATATTAAGTGACATTTTAGAGAAGCAGGTTGAGAATGAACTAATAAAGCCAAATTAATCCATACTAAATATTAAAGAAACACATTTTCCAGTTATAAAAGCTATCAGGCACTAAATTTATTGATTGGCTAATACTAAACTTTTCAGTTTAATTTTTAAAATTGAAGTAGTGGTCTTTGTACATAAATAAAACTGTTATTAGCACTAAGAGCATTTTCTTATAAAAAAGCAAAAACTTCATATACACAGAAACCTGAATCAAAGATAATACATATACTTAACATAAAAAAACTATGGGCATCTTTGCTCCCTAAAAAGAAAAGAGGGTTCCCTTTGTGTCAGGTTTCTCATCAGACAGAATGTGACCATTCTGAATTCAGGAGTGGCTGAATAATATATCTATGTAGTCTGAGAAATAATCACGTTAAACTTAAGATTCATTATTTATTCTATTTTCATGGTGGTAACTATAACAAAAAATAATGACAATAATAATAATAACTAACATTTAAATAGCTTTACTCTGTGCCAGGGACTGTTTGAAGCACCTTTCATTTCTTAGTTCATTTAATCCTCCTGACTTTAACACTTCAGGTTATATATCCCAGAAAATTTCAGATACCTATTATTTAAAAGCTCAAAAGTAGAGAGTATTTAGAATGGTAACTTTTAATTACTTTAGGAGAATAATTTGGAATATAAATGATTATTTTTAATATCAAGCTTAAAAAGCACAAGTCATTTTCTTAAGGAGTGACTTAATACATCAAATGTTTAATTAAAACACTTATAAAACCCCTTCTATTAATAATTCCAAAACAAAAACAAGTCATTATGTAAAGCACAGTTAAATACCACTAAAGACATGGTAAGGACCAAAACTGCAGTGAATTTAGCACATGGCACATAACTACTGATTGTTCCAGCTATTCCCAAGATCAATACCAATTGACATGGCTGAATTGACATGGCTGATTCTGTGGCAAGGTGCTTCAACTGTTAAAGGTCATCACATGGGCTGTGCTACAGAAGCCCAGCTTCTTCAGGGACATGCCCATAATCCTTAAGAACTGAGCCCTGCTAGCAGCAGTCCGAGTCTCGAGAAGCAGTGTCTGTTCACTGTGCAAGGTTGAATTCTATAACCGCAGCCATCCACAAAACACTAGATGTGATATGGCATCCATTTAATTCTTATTAATCAAAATGCCCCAAATTTAAAATTATAGTTTTTTAAATTACAAAATTTAAAAAATTGAGACATTTAAAAAATATTTTCAAAAAGGCTAAGTAATAAAATATGGAATTCTGTGCTCATGATGGATTCTTTGAAAATCCCAATTCATATTTAATTCCTATAACATTTGTAATTCAGATATATGTAAGACATTTATGACTTGGGAAAAAAATCCCCTTTTACATATTTATATCATTGTTTTTAATAACAGTAATCACATGGCATATGCTATATGAGTCAGTCAATAACATGAAAATGTACCTCTGGTTTCTTCCTTATCGTGATAAAGAACATGTGATTCTTTATTGGGTAAATAATGATTGAAACGTCTCCAAATGCAGTTGGGATAATACCCCTGCGATAGTCCCTGGAGTGTTCAGACCAGACAATGTGGACCTCGTCATTCCCCAAGTGGCGGAGCTGCAATGGCAAATTGGCTCTTTATTAATCAGAGTAATAACAAGCAGTTTATTAGGGGTCATGGCTTACAAATTGAATTATAATACTCAGAGACAAAAATTATTTTACTACCACAAAAGGCTACAATACCAATGTCCTCTATGAGGATTTGAAAGAACATCAAGGCATGAACACACAGCTCACCTGCCATAAAACACATTTGGTATTAAGATGATGCACATAAGCATCACATTGTGGCTGGATGTGGACAAGACCTTTTCAAAGAATTTTTTAAAATTAAATTTTACTCCTGCATCAAAGCCTTATACTTTTATTGCTGAACATGTTTGTAAATAATTAATGACATGAGTATTTTATTCTATATTATTTACAGAGCTTCATAAGACTTAGTTGAATGGTTATTAAGAAAAAAAGAATATAAGAGAATGTAGCCATCATAGCACAATTGCTACCAAATGCATAAAGCTAGACTTGTGATAAACCTTCAGGAAATATGTTTAAAATTAGTTTTGTTTAAGAAACTAATAAATATTACTTAAATGTAATAAGGACACTAGTACTTATTATTTAAAGAGTGCCTTATTGTATAGAAAGTATGTTCATACATAATTTTTTAATCTTTACATTATCTAACAAGGAGGCAATGGGGCTCAGGAAGGCGAAGGCATCACCTACCCAAGGTGCATGAACAGTGGGTGGCAGAGCAGGCCTGGAAACCTTGGCTGGGCTCTTAATTCAGTGCCATTTCTACTTTTCACACCTGTCTAAGCCTACACCAAAAGTTATTTGTGTTGTCATAGCTCAAATAGTTTAGCTCACTTGTTTACCATTTTATACATAGAAAGGCCATAAAATTTAAAAACAAGTCAGAGCCTCTGGCCTTTCTGAGGAGACCTTTCTAAGTTCTAGGACTTAGCTCTGTCAGATGCAAGGACACCTGTGATAAAACTCTTGACACAATGCTTACATGTCCTGGGCTGAAGAAAACAGCCTATGAAATCATCTGAGAAAGCCTGAAAGTGTATTTAAAATAAACCAGGTCATAAAGATTAAAATGTTGGCCAAAACTGAAGTCCTAAAATTGTGAAGGCCCTTTGACACCTACTGAAAATTTGAGATTTCAGCCCTCTCACACACTTGCCAAATACCACTTTCTACCACCATGAAAACCCATTTTTTAAAAATGTATAGCCTTTTCTTTTCTTTTTTTTTAAGATTTTATTTTTATTTATTTCTTAGAGAGGGAAGGGAGGGAGAAGGAGAGAGAGAGAGAAACATCAGTGTGCAGTTGCTGGGGGGCATGGCCTGCAACCCAGGCATGTGCCCTGACTGGGAATCGAACCTGCAAAACTTTGGTTAGCAGCCCAAGCTCAATCCACTGAGCTATGCCAGCCAGGGCTGAAAACGCATTTCTTGCTTCCTACATTAATTATTTGATAGATGAACCCTAAAAGTGACTAAGTTGAGAGGCATTCAAATGTTATATCAAAGCTAATGTATTAATCTTAAAATATTAAAAAAGGATGATTTGGAATACTCTTTTTTAAAACATAATAGTGTAAATATCACTCTCTTTATAGACTATTTGACCACAAAGGAAAAACTGGAAACGATGCTAACATGGCCTCCTTTCCCTTTATAAAATTACAAAGGAAGTTGGTCTGTTACAATGCCTTCTTATTCTTCACTCTCATACTTCTGGGAACAAGTTTACAAGTTAAATTTTGAAAAACAGATTTGTATTTGTACCTTTGCACCTATAGTGAGAGGCACACAAATTCATTGTGTCTGAATATGGGCTCTGTGGGACAACTGCAAATGTAGGTGCTGAGCACAAATCACAATATCCAGGATAATGTAATGATATCTACAAATTTCTAAATGCAAAACTATTCACTATATTTTTATTTTCTCTTCTGTGCCCTGCCACCACATATGAAGGATAAAAGAGTAGCAGGCAATCCGTTACGTAAATAGGAAAGAAACGGTGGGTTCTCACAGTAACTGAATATTTCTCTCTTTCCATCTTAGAGGTTAAAATTTTCTTTTCTTTTTCCTTTTTCATAAAACATTCAAGGACCTTACAACACACACCTGACATGCAATCCTTCTGGAGGGAAAACATGGTAGCCAGCATTGCCCCGCAGCACAATAAAGGCATTTTCAAGGGAAATATGAATAGTATCAAGTTGAAACTTAAGAAAGAATTTAGACCAGCAGAAGGTAATTGTGACAACTGGGGCTCCCCAGAACTCACACCTATACTTCTCATTCTGCAATGAGAGCCAAGCTTCCAGGTGGTTTTGTGCCCCTTGATATAATGCTGGCACAAACATCTTAACAGAATCAACCCACCTACTGAATGTCTTTCAAATGTGGGGCTGCCACCTATTGCCAACACCCTCTGTGTGACCTCTCCTGTCAATCCAGAAATATGTGTTGCAAGGCATTAGCTCAGAAGTAACATAGTGATTATTGAAATTCTGTAGTTATTCTCCTTTTTCTAAATTATGTTGCTCAATTGTATAACCCAAGTAAGTCTTTCCTAATTTTATTTGCAATTGTATTTTTAGAACTAAAGTAAGAGAGAAAAGTGCCATACCAATAGACCCATCCTCCCAATGTGGCAATTTTGTTATTAAGGAAGAGCTACTTTTGTGTGATAATAACACAATATTCATCATCTCAAAGCTGCTTTCAATGTCATGTGTCTCAGACCTCTGCACACATCACAGTTTAACTAGTTAACTCACAAAACTAAGAGCTAAGACCACAGGACCAATTGGCTGATAAATCTGGAGCAAAGAGCAGAAACACACCCACTTCTGTCAATGACAATACAAGTAGGTAAAATGAATAAATTAACCTGGAAACTTCAGTGTTGCTTAATTTAAAAGGACTTCAGTATCAAGATGTCATTTTATGAGTTTTGAAAATTTTGGATTAGAGGCCCTAAATCAGAGATTCATCAATGAATTCTGCGCACACAACCTAAGGTGATGTGACCTGTGTATAATCTGGGAGGAGAATGAGGATTCTTGTCCTAGAATGGAGCTGTCATTCATACCAGCTACTTCTTCAACTGTACAACAGGCTCAGAACAAATGTTTGGCTCTTAAGTCTTAAGAAATCAAGCACATGTCCTGCCACTTCACATTCTGACAGAGTTTTAAAGTCCCTCTGCCTGGGCCATTCTGCCTGCTACTGCAGGCAGAATGCACTGCATACACTGGTGACACTGGTCATGGTGCACACCTAAAAGGCTGACCTCCTTTCTCGACTAATTGCATTACATTGCCAGCTGGCTCTAGAAGGAGTCGTCTGTTTGATTGAAGAATTCCTGCTCCTCAGTGGGCCTGACTGCTACTTTTACTAAGTAACAGTCAGGCCTGACATCCCCATTGTTCAGTTGACAGTGTGCCCATCCTAAAATCTAAGTTTTATTTGTAAATTAACCAAGAAACTTCCTGCCAGAACAGTGCTGCCTGGAGACTGATAATGTGGGCCTTTCATCCCTTTTCACTTTTACTGTATCACTGCCAATTTGTTTTTTTTTATGTGGCTGGCCAGCCTGAGGCTATAAAAGCCTTGTAAGACATAAGTGCAATTATATTCCTGGAGTCAAATGAATTGGACAAATCCAATAGCACAGCTCTGTCTCCACTCTGCAAACCCCTACAGCAGTTAGATTAGCTGTGAAAAATCTAATCTAGCTAGAGCTAACAAATTTCTGTAGTGAAGGATCAAGAGTTCAGTATGGGGTTGCAACCAAATTGCAGAACTGAAAAACTGCCTCCATGACAGGGGTATAAGAGAGCATGAAACACTTTAGAATTTTGCAGCTCATTTTTAAGCTGTTAGAAACAATTTAGTTAGAATAAAACAAGGAACTGTGGGCTGCTATTACTGTGACTGATTTTTAGTCTAGCTGTGAGACATCCTAATAAAGAGAGTTTGTCACTAATGATGCTAAATCTTGGAGCTGCAAAAGGCATCAGCTGAATTTTGATTATTACAGTAGGGAATCTTTCAGGCAGGCCAAGCCTTGGAACATTATTTATCACATGACATTTTATCAAGAAAACACTAAATCTTTTCTCAAAAAAAATCCTCCTTTACTTAGGAAGTAATTTTTAAAAATAATTTATATATAAATCTATCTTTTAATGAAATAGTTTTCAGTCATAAAATTACAAACTATGGTGATACATTTGCAGAGTAGCAGCAATTATATGATACTGTAAATAAAATGAATGTGTAAGCCCTGCCTGAGATCTTGGTAATCTGAAATAGATTCTCTGAGGGTAGGGTCCCCTTTACTAAAAACACCACAACCAGGGCAGCCATCAAAACCTAAGACGTGGAGGCAGCTCCTTCACATCTGTGGGAGCCAGCTGATGGCCAATGAGAGGCAATGATAGCATGTGGGCCAAGAAGTGAAAGCCAATCATGCTTTGTACATACCAGACAATTTGTCACTGTGAGAGTTGCCTGTGATTGGCCATGAACTAAGTTTGGAGGTCTCATTAGCAGATTCATTGCCAGACACCACGAATGTGGTCCACAGATCTGAGCTATTGTAGTGAAAAAGCAAAACTGAAGAGGAAAGAAATAAAGCAGATATAGTAAGGCCCATCAGCTAATATCAATCATCTGCCTAATGGGGCAGGGGAATAAAAGACTTGATTAGACCAATGGGTGTACAATGACGAGAGCTGATGTTTAGAAATCTTACCAGGCATTGTGCCAAGCAATTTTGCAGGCATTATACATTTACTTCACAACAACCCTGTGACATAGGTTGTTTTTAATCTCATTTAACAGATGGGCAAACTGAGGCACAGGCTGGTAAAGTAACTGGATAAACACTTGAGCCCAGATCTATCTGTCTCCAGGCTATGGCTATCAGAACCGCTCCAGACTCCCCATCCCCGGGGGCCAGCATCTGTACTCCAACCCACCCAGGCACTGTCCTTGCATCCATGTAGGAACACAGTGGGTGTGAGGTAGGAATCGCAGGTTCTGCCACTCACTAGCAGGCTAGTCAAAGTTCTTCTCATCTGGAAACTCACAAGAGTGGGTCAGATTTTTAGGCTTCCTCTCAAATTAAAATTCTTCTTCTATTTAGGTGTTCCTTACTTCTAACAGAATGTCACCTGAGGTGAGCATCCAGCAGATTGGAAAGTACAGGGCATGTTACCCTGAGGAAGGGGGGGCGGGGAGTTTCCTCAGGGGTGAAGAAGATTTCCTTTGAATTCTAGAGAAAACTGCCCACAGGGCCAACTTGAAGGAGAACACAAGGACAGTGCCAAAGGTGTAACAACTGGACAACAGCACACCTGCATTATCCTTTTGACAGATATTGCCAAATTATCCCACAGCAAGCCTAAGAGGTACCTGCTTTCTTGGAGCTACACCAGTACAGTGTCATTATATCTTATGACCTTTGCCAGCCTGAGAGGTCAACACCATTACTTACTATCAGTTAACAGTCACGTGACAGAAAATCTAAAAGTATCAACATTTAAGATCCTTCTTTTTCCTAACTCTTAATCTCAGGATTTAAGACTCAAATGGCTCATTGTTTTTCACATATTTCTTTATCTGGTTTGTGATACGCTGGATATTTCAGATTAACTACAACTGTAGTTTGGGATGAGTGACACTGAGGTTGAATCCAGAATTAACTTGGTTCAATGCATGCTATGCCATGGCCTTTGTTCAGTTCTAGGAGAGCCTCACCTATAAACCAGGGCCCCTTACCTTTTTGGTGAGTGAATCATCTGAATCTGATGGCATCCGAGTGGAAACGTGGAAAATCACTTCCACAGTCGACGTAGCATAGTAAGGAGCAGTCTGACCTGTGCTGCCATTGCGCTGAAGTCCACCCATGAATCCGCAGTGGGTTGAGAGATCCACCTGATACAGGTCACAATGGGAAAAATGAATCAGGGTTAAACAGCTGTTCTTATTCACTAAGTAGGAACATGGATTTTCAAAATATCCAACTATGTTCATTTCTATAGCTTTCTGATAAAAAGTTAGACAAAATTAAAATATTAAAGAAACATTAACAATGAAAGTATTCTATAATCCTACCAATTATTAAAAATTACCTGTATATTTCTCTAACTTTTCTCATTCTGGATGTGTGTATGTGTATATATGTAAGTGTATATTTATGTATCTAGGTGTACACACACACACACACACACTTTCCCTATTGATGGTTTTACTGACTTTTCTGCTGGTTAAACCTGAGGATGATTAAAAGCAGTATTTCTACAGGATGGTGGGTCAAAGGGTACAGGTGTTTCAAAATTTAACAGTAATTGCTAAACTGCCTTTTAAAGGGGTTGTTCTAGTTTACACCACTGCCAAAAGACTGAGTCATATTCTTTTTTTAATATATTTTATTGATGATGCTATTACAGTTGTCCCATTTCCCCCCCTTCACTCCCCTCTACTCTACAACCCTTCCCACCCACATTCCCCCCCTTTAGATCATGTCCATATGTCATAAGTTCTCTGGCTTCTACATTCCCATACAATTCTTGCCCTCCCCCTGTCTATTTTCTACCTACCATCTATGCTACTTATTCTCTGTACCTTTTCCCCTCTCCCCTCCTCCTACTCCCCTGTTGCTATCCCTCCATGTGATCTCCATTTCTGGGGTTCTGTTCCTGTTCTAGTTGTTTGCTTAGTTTGCTTTTGTTTTAGATGTGGTTGTTAATAACTGTGAGTTTGTTGTCACTTTACTGTACCTGTTTGCTATCTTCTTTTTGGTAGGTAAGTCCCTTTAACATTTCATATAAGGCCTTGCTGATGATGAACTACTTTAACTTGACGTTATCTGAGAAGCACTTTATCTGCCCTTCCATTCTAAATGAAAGCTTTGCCGGATAGAGCAATCTGGGATGTAGATCCTTACCTTTCATGACTTGGAATACTTCTTTCCAGCCCCTTCTTGCCTGTAAGATAACTTTTGAGAAATCAGCTGACAGTCTGATGGGAACTCCCTTGTAGGTGACTGTTCTCTTATCTCTTCCTGCTTCTAGAATTCTCCTTCATTTTAATTTTGGGTAATGTAATTATGATGTGCCTTGGTGTGTTCCTCCTTGGGTCCAACTTCTTTGGGACTCTCTGAGCTTCCTGGACTTCCTGGAAGTCTATTTCCTTTGCCAGATTGGGGAAGTTCTCCTTTATTATTTGTTCAAATAATTTTTCCACTTGTTGCTGTTCCTCTTCTTCTGGTATCCCTATAATTTGGATGTTGGAACATTTAAAGATGTCCTGGAGGTTCGTAAGCCTCTCCTCACTTTTTTGAATTCTTATTTCTTCATTCTTTTCTGATTGGATGTTTCTTTCTTCCTTCTGGTCCACTCCATTGATTTGAAAACCAATTTTCTTTCCATCACTACTGGTTCCCTGTGTATTTTTCTTCATTTCACTTAGTGTAGCCTTCATTTTTTCATCTAATTTGCGACTAAAATCAACCAATTCTGTGAGCATCCTGATCACCAGTGTTTTGAACAGTGAATCTGATAGGTTGGAGATCTCTTGGTCCCTTGAAAGTATTGGCTTTGGAGCTTTGATTTGTTCTTCCCTTTGAGCCTTTATTTTTTTTGGTCTGGTTGCACCTGCTATTGTAATGAGGGGCAGAGCCTTAGGTGTTCCCTTGGGCATGGCAACCCAGTTGCTGGGTTGTGATGCTGTATGTGGGGGTGGCCTCAGAGAGGGAACAATGGCACTTGCTCTGCTCTCTGTCGGATTTCAGTCCCTTCTGCCGCTTCCCACAAACAAATTGGACCTTCTGGTGCTGGTTCCTGGGTGGGTGGGCTTGTGTATGTTCTTGGACCCTGTTCGTCTCTCCATTGAACTCTCCTGTGAGGCTGGGAGTCTCTCCCTGCACCTCAACCTCCACAAGGTTTTCAGTCAGTACTTTTAGGTTTTATTTCCTGGTGCTGGCACCCTGGTTGCACGATCTGTCTCACTGCCCGTTTTCACCTGGTTTATCTGCGAGCAAATGTGTGACTGAGGACAGCCAGCTGCCTTGTGTGCCTCACTGGGTCTGCTTGTTGCCGCCCCACGCCTGTGACTGGGGTCTGCCAGCCACCACTTTTTTCTGCCATGACCCCTCTCCATTGGCCACCGACTCCACCCCTCTTACCAGTCTGGATGAATGGTTGTTGGGACTTCCGTACAGTTCAGTTTTCTGTCTGTTCTGGTTTTTTTTTTTTTTTTTTTTGTTTCTAAATTTTTTTTGTCCTTAATTTTGGTTGTGCGAGGAGGCACAGTGTGTCCACCTATGCCTCCATCTTGGCTGGGAGTCATATTTTTTTTTTTAAGCTATGGTATGAATGTTTACTTCTCAGTGCCTAGATTTGTTTTTTAAATTTTCATAAACTAGTATTCTTCTAAGTAAAGCAACTATTCAAAGATAATAAGGAAAAACCAGAAGAATCTCTTCTGTGCCAAATACAACCAATAAATACACTGAATTAACTAATTTTCTGATCTTTTGTTAAAACTCTAGTTAAGAATTAATCTAATTACTTTTAATCTAATTACTTTTTCAAAAACCTATTAGTTAAGTATTTTGCATAACAACAATGTAACCTTATTAGTAAAAAGAATAATTATTTGTTCAAAGTATAACAACTCTCTTAGACCAAGACCTACTTGACCTTTCAGAAAGTACATTGTCTTGAAGTACTAATACCCTGTCCCCACCTCCATATCAGTTCCTTGTTAACTTCATCTCTCAGAAACAAGTCTTTCTTATACACCCAGAGAGTTTCTCACAGCACAAATAACCAAGAAACCAAAACAAAAGTAGTAAGAAGAAAAATTATTTCAGATATGCTGATTTTCATTTTAATTACTCTGAATTCTTTTAGATTATGGGAATATATTTTTCTTTAGATTGTGTTTCTGGGAACAGACATATGCATATGCACACATATGTAAAAATGTATACATTTCTGTCTGTCAGAGTATCATTTAGTTAAAAAAAAACAAAAAGAACATATTTTTTCATTATTTGTCATCCTGGGATCTATCCTAGAAACAGGTTGAAAGCTAAACCATCACAGCTACTATATTCTATTTTCATTCCAACTTTTGACTTCAGTCAATTCTTTATTGTTTCACCCATCACGTCATTGATTTCTTCTCCATTCTCCATAATGTGGCCAAAGCCATTGCTTCTCTGCCCATATTTGCCTTCTCTTACTACAAACTGTCTATGGCTGGGTGAACTGATGTGAGCTGATCTGACCTGATCTGACTATTCATTCAGTTCTAATAAAGAGCAAATGAAATAATGTTAAAAGGAAAGCTAAGGGGAAATAAAAGTTCATGTATGAAGTACTAAATACCTAGTAGAAAATATTAAATTCAATACATTCTTTAACTCCAGAACTCTACTCATGCTATAGTTGAATGTAAAATACACATGTAAAAACACAGGTAATTAATCAGGTAATTGATTACCTGTACAAACAAGTAGTATAGTTTATATACATCTTCAAATAGTGCTGGTCAACAAATATCTATTAAATGAAATGTATTACCTCCCATCCAAGTCCAGCAACAAACTCTTCATATGCTTGGCTTCCTTTGTCATTGGAAAGGATTGAACACTTGTCTTCTTGACCTTCAGCAATGTAAAACACTGCAATTTTATGTGTTTCACGGCTACAAATTTTTAAATTTAAAGGAGTAAGAATTCTTATATATAAAATTTTATTTTACTACTACCACCAGCATGACTTCTACTATACAGCTTACATTTACTAAGAAATTACTAGGGGTCAGTCACTATTCTAGAAAGGTTCCACACATGATCTCATTTACTCTTTGCAACTACCCTAATGAGGTAAGCATTATCAGCGTCACCTCCATGTAGGGGTGGTTGAAAGGAGACACAGAAAGTTTTTAAAAAGCACATACACCAAGCTGGAGACTGGGAACTGAAGCAGGAAGTCTAGTTCTTGAGGTCACTCTCTAAAGACATATGGCATATTTAACAGCATGTTACAACACATTGACAAGTTCTCTCTACTTTTGGCAGAAAATATATTTGAAAGCATTTTAAATGGATATCAATTGTGAATAGATCCATGTTCCTACCCATATTTCATTATTTCTAAACTTTGAGCTAGGGATACTGGATAGTTCTATGACTAGAACTGTAGAACATGCCTCACAAAACTTTATGAAAAACACAAACTTCTTCCAAGGAGAACACACTTAGATACTTTCTTTGTGAGGGGGTATACCCACTTCATGCTCTGACTAATCTGATGGTGCCTGGTAGGGTGAATAGCTGTAGAGGGAAACCTCTTAGGCCATATAGACATTTCATCCACTTTTTCCATGATGGGTTTTGGCCATGTTACTGTTAAGTCTAGTAAACATAATATGTGCCTTGAGGAAAGGTGCCCAGTTGAATCTCTGGTGAGCTGACCAGAGATATGATGATATATTTAAATGTATTAGTGACCAATTTCTACAAATTATACTCTAAAGTGTCAAAATAACTGGATCTCTGCCAAGCAATTTGGTAACAGTTTAGAGATGAAAACATGGTTCTCACTGAAACAGTGGTTTAATCAAGAATCGTTCATTCCACACTCTCATCATTCAAGAGTTTTATTTTACTCTAGTTTTTATCTTCTAAAATTTGAATCACCACTTCTGTAGTAGTTCCATCCCTCTCATATTTGCATTGCATTCTGAAAGATCTCATAGAAAAAAACTATTAAGTGCATAAACAATATGAAAATGTTTCTGTTGTCTAATATCTCAACATTGTAATCATGTTATAGACATCCATATTGGTGGAATTTGGGCTTCATATTTTATTCTCAAGGACATTCTCAAGCATGTCCTTCTGAAGTTTGTTTTTGTTTGTCTGTTTTACTAACAATCAGACTGAATTAAAATTCAACCAAAAAGTCATATAAATAAATGGAGGAGAGTTCTCTCATATTTATCCAGACAGCTTATTCATTTCTACCCCCATAGTTTACATGTAATAAACATACAAGGCAAACCACAAAATTTCACAAAAAATTACAAAAACTTGTTATCTGAATATATAAGCAAAGAACATTAACTGTTACTATTTTTGTACAAAAAATGAGCAGCTACTATATTGTATTTTGTAACTGATTTTTTCACTTATAATATTTATGAACACTTTATTGTACAAAACATACATAACATACAACTCTCCATTTGAACCATTTTTTAGTGTGAACACTTTAATACTATGTGCTTCTATAACCAAGTTATTTAATGGTAGTATAGCATTCCATTGTATTAATATACTACATACCAAATCCTCATTCTAGGACATTTAGGTTGCTTCCATTTTTAGAGACATTTTCTCATTGTCTTTGATATGTCCTTAAAATAAATTCATACAAATGGAATCTTGAACACTAACCATTTTTAAGGCTTTTGATGTGCACTGTCCTGCTGCCACTGGAGAAGGTGAACAATCTGAACACCCTAACTGGTGTGGCATGAGCACATTCTTAGGGGTGCCTCTCTTGATGAGAACAGGTGTTATAAAGAGAGGTGAGTTTTGTGGGGACGGATCCCTGGGACTCAGTGCTTTAGTATAGATCGTGTGCTCCCAGACTGTCTGTCAGTAAACTTGTCCTCATGCAGTGTAAAGTTCTGAAGGTAACACCATTTAGTCCCTGACTGACAAGCAGGGTATATACACAGCCTAGAATATGACTCCCTTATTCTCAGAGATATAATAATTTGGGGCCTCAGATGATACTAGAGACCATAACCATGACCTAAAAGACTGTGTCTTTCAACCAAGAAGAAAAAAGTATAGTTACTTAATTTCTTTTGGCAGCTCTCTCTCTATATTTAAAAGAACTCAGTATTTATTTTTTCTCTATTCTATGTACTTTGCATACATGAAAACAGTCTTAGGTTTATCTGAAATGTTTTTGTTTATTCTCCTTAAAGTCCAAACTTTTTACATTGTAGCTGCTCACATATCCTTGAGTCGTCATTAACTAAATGTGGGAGCACAAAGGAGCTAAGCCCCAATAACTGCCTGCCTGATATAGGTGTGAGGAAAGGTGACTTTTAGCTATGAACATTAATCAAGTTTCATATCCTCCAAAATGTTAGCACCACAGAGAGCATGCATGGATGCAGAAGCTGTTGTTTGGCCTTATGAGAGCCAGGGTTTTGAAATGATAATTAGCAACATCAACTGCACTTCATATCCATAAGCTGCAGGACCCATGCATGAAGGAGCAGGTAATTGAAGAATACACATATGTAATATCAACCATTTCCTCTTCTTCATTAGAATGCATTTTTCTTCCTTATTAGAAATAGACCAGAATAGAAATAGACCAGAAATAGACAAATTTCCCTATGCTGTCACATTAAAAAGCTAAAGAAGAAACAATTTTAATCTTCACCTTACCATGTGGTGACAAGAGGCATTAATATTTAAAAGGGGAAACTCACTATAATTTGTATGTATAGTCATCACACTATTTACATCTTTGCTAACTTCACAGTATACAAAGGATATAAATGATTGCAAGACAGCCTCTACTTTTCCTAAGTACATGCTAAGAACTATGCCTTGACAGCATAGAGAGAAACTGATAACAGAAATAAATAAAAACATCTGAATTGAAAGTTGAGGGACAAGGTATGTTACATGCTAACTGACCAATATATGCCACAGTCTATATTTCTCATAGCTGAAGAGTACTGACTTATTTTCACTTAAAAAAAACCCAAACAAAACCTTGAAAACACCCTTTACCATAAAGTAAGTTGACACTTTTTTGATGTCAAGAAGGCACCAGGAGTTGGGGTTTTAAGTGGAAGGCAGAGGAGTTGGGGTTTTAATCAAGGGGCAGAGGATTTGCTAGTCAGCTGTCCAAAACTGTATTTACTGCAACAGTACCCCAAGGAGCTAATTCAATTGTACCTCATGCAATTAAAGTTCAGTAACATTCACAAGATACCAATGTATTCACTTAATACTAAGAAGCATGAAGTAATTCAGCATATGCTTGAAAAGCAGGGTTTGGAACCCAAGTGACTGCTTATTTAATACTGGAAGATGAGAGGGAGAGGACAGTGAATCCCTAAGTCCTTCAGAAAAAGTCCCTCACAGAATTTCCAAGAGAATTCAGTCCCTATTCTTCTAGAGAAAAAGAAGCACAACAACAACTGGGAAACTGAATATGATGAGGGTCAATGCAAGGAATAACTGCTTCAGGTTTTTCAAGTCCCAATGGGAGACCTAATGATATTCTTAAAGAGAATGAAAGAGGAACAAAAGACATTTTTTAAATGAATATTTTAAAAACTAAAGATTAAGGAAGTAGTTTGTTCAAGATTTTTGAGTAGCTGTTATGTACCAAGTATTATATTTACTTCACTGTGGTGTTTTTTTGGAAGCACTCATTTCCCAAAATCAAAAAACTGGTTGTGAGCTATTTTTAGAACTGTGTCTAAGATTGTTTGAAAAAGAGGGAGAACTGAGATTTGACCAGCTTTGGAAAATGAGGCTTCCTGTTAGGAAGTTACCAATTACAACAAATTGATTTTATCCTTCCTAACACTGTAGAGCACAAACTGCAGAATACCAGTGCATTAGTACACAGCATGGGGTAAGAAGTCAGACTCACTTGCTTCAAGCAACACAATTGTGAGAGCACAGGAAAGACATTTGGCCTAGCTAAGGCTCTCTTCTTCATCAGAAAGAAAGATGGTTGCAGAGATTAAATTAGAATAAATGGCCACTGGCTACCACATGAAAAGCACAGATTAGGTGGGAGCGCCAACCTCTTTTTAGTGTAAGCAAGTGTGTAAGCTTATTCCTCAAGGGTAAAAACACCAAAAGAATGACATGTGCAAATGTCACTAGATTCTGTGTTACAGAACTACCCTTGGGTTTTCTGCAGGTATAGCCATCTATAGTCCTGCAGACGTTATCTATCATCTAAGACAGTAGTCACCAACCTTTTTTTGGAACCAGACACCAGTTTTGTGAAAGAATTTTTCCAAGGACTGGAGCCTGGGGGTCGGGGAGATGGTTTTAGAACAGTCTCTGCACAGTTAAACCTCTCTGCTAGTGATAATCGGTATTTGCAGCCGCTCCCCAGCACTAGCATCACTGCCTCAGCTCTACCTCAGATCATCAGGCATTAGATTCTCATAAGGAGCACACAACCTAGATCTCTTGCATGCAAAGTTCACAGGAGGGTTCAGGCTCCTATGAGAATCTAATGCCACTGCTGATCTGACAGGAGGCAGAACTCAGGTGGTAATGCGAGTGATGGGGAGCAGCTGTCAACAGAGATGAAGCTTTGTTTGCTTGTAGCCCACCACTCAGCTCCTGCTGTGTGGCCTGGTTCCTAACAGGCCATGGACAAAAATACTGGTCCATGGCCTGGGGTTGGTGACCCCTGATCTAAGACACACAAAGACAGAAGGGAATAAATTGGTGTCATAAATTTTCACATACCACTGACGGGAGTCTAGATTTTTTAGCTCTCTCAATAATTTTGAATTTTTCTTCAACAGATGAAAATTCTTCCTATAAAGAAAAAGGGATGGAAGAAAAGTCATGTAATCAGACCAATTTTTCCATTTCTAGTCAATCAACTGACAAACTTCCCTATCATCCATCCATTCACCCATCTACCCATCCCCTGCATGAACAAAAGATTTGCAATCACAGCCACAGAATGAACTCTATTCTCCTTATGACACTCAAAGGTAGCAAAATTCCAACGCATTCCATTGCTATCCAGTGACACTGGATGGCTCTATGGTGAGTATATGACTTGTGTGCTTGTGCCTGTTTTTTCACTGTTGGCTCTGCTAATAATCTCTTTCCCCTACCTCTGTCCTTAAACATTCTACTCCATTGTCAAGTTCCAGCTCATATACACCCCCTTCCACAAAGTCTTCTCCATTGAATCATACTTTCCATTGGATTTAACTGTTCCTCTTGAACTCCTGTGTCATGCCGTTTTTCATTTAAAATGTTTGATGCCCTTTAAAATATACACTAGATGTTTGGAATCAATCTGTCCATCAGTATAGCAAAGTTTCTAGCTTTAATTTAGCAGCAGAAAGGTGTAAAGAAGAGAAAAATTTCCCTTTCTATTCTCTGCTTCCCCAACTCCAATTTGATAAAGAATAATAATCACACAAAAATAACAACAAAATAGTTAAAAGTGTAGAGCAAATTGTTACCTTCTGTCCCAAGAATTCATTCCCAACTCATCAAGCAACAACCTGCAAAAATAAAAGGGTCCCTGGGGTTCCACTGGTGAGGGCTGCTCCTGGCTGGGGACTCTCAGGGCCGAATCAGAGTTATCCCTCTGAACATACTCATCTTCTTGTGCATTCTGGTGCAAAAGGACCTTGATGATTTCCTTCTCTTGGTCACGGTTCATTCCAAGTGGGGGTGGGGAAGGCTCATTTAGATTTAGCTGTGATGGTAAAAGACATTCAGGACTAGTGTGGCCAATGTTTTCAAGTAATTTATCAAGGACATCATCTCCCTCTGCAGTCTGAGAAAAATCTCTCTGAGGTCCGAATGGTTGATGATGCCAGCTCGAAATCAGAAATGAAGGATTTCTGTTGTTGGGTGTTAAGCAGCCTTCTAAATGTCCATACAAAACCTTCCCATCCCAGCAGTACTTTCCCGAGATGTCCCTCACAATTACCCTCACATCTGAGAGGGTGCCCACTGGTGAGCTGCCTGCCATTCCTTCTGTGGGTGTCTGAAGGTAGGAGATGAGGGTGCTATCATTAAATACAAACAGCTGCAAGTTTGGACTCCTGAACACCTCGGAGGAAAGCTCAGAAGCTTCCACAGGCGTGTTGTCATGATTCTCGCTGACCAGGCTATGCAGTACAGCTGGGCCCCCATGGAGGGGGAAGTGTCCCAGGTGGTTCACCAGGTGGGCCATCACCATTTTGGCAGTCAGAGGGATTAGCTCCAAACTTCGTCTCTTCCTCTCTGTGAACAGGAGTAAAGAAACATAAAGAAGCAGTGGATAATGAAGATTAACACTCAATATCATCAAATTTCAATTTGTAGTTACAATATTGGCTTTTTTTAAGTCTGGGAATCTTTTTCACCTATTTTCTTTTTTTAACATATTCTATGTGGAAAAAAAAGCACAAATTAAATAGACTGCTAAAAGAATCAACTTACATGAAGATTTCACTCTGAAAGGGACATTTAAAAATTTATGTGTACACAATAAACAAAAGAACAAGAGAAAAGTCCTTGTTGTTAAAAAGGTGGTGGTTTGGGAACTCTAGGAAGTCAGAATCTGCAATTGAAAAGGATGGCACAGCTGGAGAGCTGAGGCATGGAGGTTGATGAGGGCAGGTGGAGGCTGGGCCAGAGAGGTTACCTTGCTTTTTTCAGTGGGATACAGGCAGACAATGATAAGAAAATGAATCCAGCCTGTGACTGCTTAAATATAGTTTACAGTTGTGAGTATGCAAAACAGTTTGTTTTTATATTATTATTTATTAATTATTGTGCTATTTTCTGCACAAAGAACTTCAAAACTACTTGTGGCGACCCTCTATATTTTGCAGTTTACTTTAAGGTCATTGTGATAGCACTGGCTTCCCTGTGGGTACTCTCTCTACATTCTCCACAATGCTTCCATCTGCAGTGTCTCCTCAGGCATCTCCACGTGAATCTGCTCCTGCTTTTGCTGAAACCCCGGAGAGGGAAGAAGAGAGACAGAAACAGAGAGACCAAAAACATCAGTGTGAGAGAGAAACATTGATCACTTGCTTTTTGTATATCCTCCCTTCTCAGGGATTGAACGCACAACCCAGTTCTGGAACCTCAAATTTTGAGATCAGGTAGTAGGCTGGATTGTTTTCTCCTGAGGACCCTTTCCTTTTCATGCAGAATAGTACTGGCTTCATAATTATGAATTTGGAACTGTTATTCTATGGTTTTTAAAATGGTTGGAAGAGGAAACCCACCAACAAAAGAACCACCAACAAATAACAATGGAAGAAGGTAAAGGAGGGAGTGGAAGCCACACTAATCTCAACCCAGGGCCAATCTGGAAATACAACTAAGTGGTGGTAAAATAACCCAGAAAAAACAACTGAATAAGAATGAGAGAGAACCCTCAAAACCACATACAGACAGAAGAACCAGCTTCAACAAAACCTGTCCATACCTGCACAACAGAATACAAGATGTGGTGGATGGAGTGACCCTCAGTTAACCAGCTGTAGGGAAGGACCCACCAAAGAAAGACCCAACAACCATCAAAACCCAAAGACAGACAGAGAGCCAACATAAACACAGCCCAAGACCAGCAAGCTCAGGAGATCAAGGAGACTGCACCACTGAATCTCACATATTTTCTACCATAGAAGTTCATACCAGAAACCCAGGGAGTCAGAACACATCAATTTAAGAAGTAGAGGCTAACAAGAAGAGTCTCACAAACAATGGGGAGACAAAGAAATAATCCCCAAGTGAAAGGAAAGGAGTAGGCCTCAGAAAGAATGCTACTCATGAAATAGAGGCAACTCAACTATCAGATATTGAGTTCAAAGCAATGGTTACCAGGAGGCTCAATGAGCTCACAAACAGTTACCAAAAACTACAAGGAGACTACAAGGAATTCATTGCAAACTATATCAACATGAAAAAAGAAATAGAAACTATCAACAAAGGCCAAGAGGAAATGAAGAAGACAATTTCTGAACTGAAGAACACAGTAGAAGGAATCAAAAGCAGGCTTGATGAAGCAGAGGATCAGATCAGTGAGCTGGAGGACAAGGTAGAAAAAAATACCTAGAAAGAGCAAGAAAAGGAAGAGGCTCAGAAGAATGAACAGGGGTTAAGGGAAATGCAGCACAACATGAAATGTAACAATATCCGTATAAAAGGGACACTAGAAGGAGAAGAAGAACAGCAAAGGACAGAAAATGTGTCTGGAAAGTAATGATGGAAAAATTCCCCAATTTGATGACAGAAAAACTCACACAAATCCAGGAAACAGGGAGAGTTTCAATCAAAAGGAACCCAAAGAGGCCCACTTCAAGACACACCATAATTAAAATGGAAAAATTCCAAGACAAAGAGAGAACCTTAAAGGCAACAAGGGAGAAACATGAAGTAACATACAAAGAGAGCCCCGATAAGGCTAGCAGCCACCTTCTCAATGGAAACACTCCAAGCCAGAAGGGAATAGCAAAGAAACATTCCAAGTAATGAAAAACAGAGACCTGCAACCAAGACTACTTTACCCAGCAAAGCTCTCAATTAAAATGTTAAGGCCAAATAAGGAGCTTCCTGGACAAAAGAAGCCTCAAAGAACATACCTCTTCCAAACCAGCTCTGCAAGAGATGCTAAAGGGTCTGCTTTAAGAAGAGGAAGAAAAACAGTGAAAGAGAGGAACACAGGTACAAAAAATGGCAATGATAAGTACCTATCAATAATAACCTTAAACATAAATGAATTAAATGCCTGAATCAAAAGATATAGAATAGCTGAATGGATAAGAAATCATGAATTACACATACACTGCCTACAAGACACCCACCTCAGAAAAAAAAGACCTTCACATACTGAAAGTGAACGACTGGAAACAAATATTCCAAGCAAATAAGAAAAAAAAGCTGGGTTAGGAATACTCATATCAGACAAAACAGACTTCAAAAAAAAGAGCCATAAAAGGAGACCCAGCAGGTCACTTCATAATACTTAAAGGAAGAATCCATCAATAAGATACAAACATTGTAAATATATATGCATCCAACATAGGAGCACCCAAATACATAAAGAAAATCTTGGAGGACTTCAGGAAAGATATTGACAGCAACACAATTATAGTAGGGGATTTTAACACCCCACTGTCAAAAATGGACAGATCTTCCAAACAAAATATCAACAAAGACATTGTGGCATTGAACAATGCCCTAGAGGAAATGGACTCAACTGATATATATATATAGAGAGAGCCTTTCATCCCAAAGAAGCAAAATAAACACTCTTTTCAAATGCACATGGAACACTTTCAAAGATAGACCACAAGATAGGACACAAAACAAACCTCAACAAATTCAGGAAAATTGAAATCATATCAAGGATTTTCTCCAGCCACAAGGGACTGAAACTAGAAACCAACCTCAAAGAAAAAAACCCAAAACACTCAAAATCATGGAGACTGAATAGCATGCCATTAAACAATGAATGGGTCAAGAATGAAATCAGGAAAGAAATAAAAAAATTTCTGGAAACAAACAAAAATGAACTCACAACAATCCAAAACTTATAGGACACAGTGAAGACAGTCTTGAAAGGAAATTTCATAGCGATACAGGCTTACCTAAAAAAAAATAGAAACCTTTCAAACAAACAACCTTACCCTATGTCTACAAGAACTTGAGGAACAACAAAGATAGCCCAGAACAAGCAGAAGGAAGGAAATAACCAAGATCAGAGCAGAATTAAATGACATAGAGACTAAAAGCACAATTCTAAGGATCAATGAATCCAAGAGCTGGTTCTTTGAAAAGATAAACAAAATCGACAAGCCTTTAAGTAGACTCATCAAGAAAAAAAGAGAGAGGACCTAAATAAACACAATCAGAAAGAGGACAGATTACAATTGACACCACAGAAATACAAAGGATTGTAAGAAATTACTATGAAGAACTGTATGCCAAGAAATTGGAAAACCTAGGTGAAATGGAGAAATTTCTAGAAAAATAGAATCTTCCAAAACTCAGTGAAGCAGCAGAAGAAAGCCTGAACAGACCAATAACAGCTGATGAAATTGAAGCAGTAATCAAAAAGCTTCCAACACACAAAAGCCCGGGACTGGATGGTTTCACAGGAGAATTCTACAAAGAATTTAAGGAAGAGCTAAGCCCTATCCTTCACAGATTATTCCCAAAACTTCAAGAAGATGGAAGACTCCCAAACTCTTTTTATGAAGCCAACATCATCCTAGTCCCAAAACCAGATAAAGACACAACAAATAAAGAAAACTTCAGGGCAATATTGCTGATGAACATAGATGCTAAATTCTTCAACAAAATATTGGCAAACTGCATCCAGCAATACATTAAAAAGATCATAGATCATGGTCAAGTGGGATCCATTCCAGGGATGCAAGGATGGTAAAATATTCATGAATCAATAAATGTAATACATCACATAAAAAAAAATGAAAGACAAAAATCACACGATCATACCAATAGATGTGGAAAAAGTCTTTGACAAGGTACAGCACCCATTTATGATACAAACACTCAGCAAAGTGGGAATAGAGGAAACATTCCTCAACATAATAAAGGCCACATATGAGAGACCTACAGCCAACATCATACTCAATGGGTAAAAACTAATGCTCTCCCACCAAGATCAGGAACAAGACAAGGATGCCTGCTTTCACCACTTCTATTCAACATACTTTTGGAAATCCTAGCCACAACATTTGGACAAGAAAAAGAAATAAATGCATCCAAATTGGAAAGGAGGGAGCAAAATTGTCATTGTTTGCAGATGACATGATAGTGTACATAGAAAATCTACAGACTCCACCAAAAATGTACTCAACCTAATACATGATTTTGGCAAAACAGTGGGATACAAAGTCAATATTCAGAAATAAAAGGCATTTGTGTACACCAACAATGAAATATCAGAAACAGAAATCAGGAAAATAATCCTATTTGATATAGCAACAAGAAAAATAAAGTACCTAGGAATAAACCTAACCAAGGAGGTAAAAGACATGTACTCAGAAAACTATATAATACTGAAGAAAGAAATTAAGGAAGACACAAACAAAAGGAAGCATGTACTATGCTCATGGTTTGGAAGAATTAACATCATCAAATGTCCATACTACGCAAAGCAATTTATAGATTCAATGAAATCCTTATTACAGTACCAATGACATATTTCACAGATAGAGAACAAAAACTTCAAAAATTTAATGAAACCATAAACAACCCCAAATAGCTGCAGTAATTTTGAGAAAGAAGAACAAAGTAGGAGGGATCACAATACCTGATATCAAACTGTATTACAAGGCCACTGTAATCAAAACAGCCTGGTACTGGCATAAGAACAGGCACATAGACCAGTGGAATAGAACAGAGAGCCCAGAAATAAATCCAAGTCTCTATGGTCAATTAATATTCGACAAAGGCAGAAGCAGCATAAAATGGAGTAAAAATAGCCTCTTCAACAAATGGTGTTGAGAGATCTGGACAGCTACATGTGAAAAAATGAAACTCAAGCACCAACTTACACTATATACAAAAATAAATTCAAGGTGGATAAAAGATTTAAATGTAAGTCGTGGCACCATAAATGTCCTAGAGGAAAACATAGGCAGGAAAATCTCACACATTCCATGCAGGAACAACTTCACTGATATGTCCCCTAAAGCAAGGGACATATGGGAAAGAATAAACAAATGGGACCTCATCAAATTAAAAAGCTTCCGCATGGCTAAAGAAAATAGCATTAAAATGAAAAGAGAACCAACTATATGGGAAAACATATTTGCCAATGATACCTCGGACAAGGGTTTGATCTCTAAAATATATAAAGATCTCACACGACTCCTCCAGCAAGACAAAAAACCCAATTAAAAAATGGGCAAAAGACTTGAGCAGACACTTCTCCAAGGAGGACATACAGAGAGCCCAGAGACATAGGATGCTCAATGTTACTACCCATCAGAGAGATGCAAATTAAAACCACAATGAGATACCACTTCACACCATTGAGAATGGCCATCATAAACAAAGCAACAAACAACAAGTGTTGGCAAGGTTGTGGAGTAAAGGGAACCCTAGTGCACCGTTGGTGGGAATGCAGACTAGGGAAACTACTGTGGAAATCAGTATCAAATTTCTTCAGTAAAGTAAAAATGGAACTGTCTTTTGACTCAGCAATTCCACTGCTAGGATTATATCCTAAGAGCCCTAAAATACCAATCCGAAAGAACCTATGCATCCCAATGTTCATAGCTCCACAATTTATAAGAGCCAAATGCTGGAAGCAACCAACCTAAGTGCCTATCAGTAAATGTGTGGATGAAAAAACTATGGTACATTTACACAATGGAATACTACACAGCAGAAAGAAAGAAGGAGCTCCTACCCTTTGTGACAGCATGGATGGAACTGGAGGGCATTATGCTAAGTGAAAGAAGCCAGGTGGTGAAGGGCAAATACCATATGAACTCACCTTAAGTGGAATAAAATTAACAAAAGGAAAAAGCAAACAAAATATAAGCAGAGACATTGAAATGCACAATCTAACAATAATCAGAGGGGAGGGGGGAGAGGACAATGGGGGAAAGGGTTTTTGGGAACTACTGTAAAGGACAGGTGGACAAAACCAAGGGGCAGGTTGGAAGCAAGGGAGGGACGTGGTTTTGGCTGGGGTGGGGAGGGGAGTGGGGCAGGAAATGCAGACAACTGTAATTGAACAATAACATAATTAAAAAAATAAAATAGTTTCAAAAGAAAAAAGATCATTGTGACAATTTATGTTTTGTTGTGAGGGTATTTCAAATATTTCACTGAATCTGATATATTCATTCATGTAAATACTTACATGGTTTAACTAAATTTGTAGTTGATGATTAAATGGCGAAGAGCAACTGGTTTACAAAATTTTCAAGACTTTAAATATACAGAAAGATTTGAGAACAGCGTCTAAAAGTGGGCTTTGTAAAATGTTTGAGGTATATGGGCAAAGCAGATAAACTAAATCCCTAAGTACAGCCTGAATGACCCACCTAAGATTGACAGTAGTTAGGGAGAGTTTAATCCACCACAATAATAGAAATAAAATTGTGCATTACTCTAAGAACAAGTTAAAGTGAAACCTTTTAATTCTAACAAAAATATCACTAGATGTTAAATAAACTAAGATTTAAAATCTGGGCTTACAGGTTTAGGGCATACTTATTTTCTAAATTCACAATTTATTAATACAAAATTACTTTAATATTAATTTAATCTAAATCCACAACATGAAATTTAACTTTCTTATGTCAAACACCCTTCTTCTCAGACACTGAAAATCCAATTGATTTTTCTATAAAATAACACTTTTATGATGTATAAACCCTAGAAACAATTAAACTCTAGAATCTAAGAAATTCTATGTGATGACTGAGTAAAACAAGGCTGTCTTGACTTTTCTTGAATTTTTTGTTTTTTTCCTTTTGTGTGAACAAGAAATTATCTGTATTCGGTAATGCAAAATAAAAATTTCACATAAAAAACACTCCTATTTTAGAAGCAAAGAAGTCATCTAATCAATTTCTAAAATTCAACTCTTCTTCTCGTCCCTGGTAGAACTGTATATGACTTCCAAACAGCTGAAACATTTAAAATACTTCGATTAATTCCCTTGAAATCACAGCTATGAATGGCTTTGCTTTTGTGTCCACATTAACTTTTTCAAAGTTATACATGCTTTTTAATCGTGCTGATCATTTCATATGAATGTATGCTCCATCAGAAATGTTAATGCCCCACCAACAAAGGCACAGCCAGCTCAGGTATCATAATGTAAGACACCATGTGGTGATATAGTAGAGCATGATTTGAAACTAATCACAAAGGTCCAACTTGATAAAGCCCAAGGCGTAAAACAACAACTGCAGAGGCAACTTTCCCCTACTTTTACTTACATAGGTTGTGTTTTCAATCTGAGATAAATATAAATTTGTATTTTAATAAATGTTTGAATTCTACAATGGGAAATTAACCTGTAGTCACACTAATCAAGTCATAAACCATGACACACCCAAAGAAAAACCCAAAATATTTTTGGTACTAAAAAGTAAGAAAAGGTAATATTTATAAAATAAGAATTGTTCTTCCCTGGCAGACTTCAGCTGAATCAACTGCTCATAGGTGCCCTGAGAAATAAAAAGAAAATCTAAACTCCATTAGAGAAGAAACAAGCTCATGACTTCTATAAACTATGAAAAAATATATTCCAAGTATTTATTTTTTTTAAATTTAGGAATTAAATATAAAATCAGTAATTTTAGGTTGTCCTTTAACTTATATTATTTTTAAAACTCCTCCCCTCCCTTCATTTTAAGCACTTAAGTATTAATGATGAGAGCCCATGTGCATGCCATTAATGACTTTTCCTTGAGCGGGGCCAGCAGCTACAGTAGGTAGTCAAATGTGTTTCTTGGAAATTTTTGGTGAAAAAATCATTTGAAAATAATAGATAAAATATAATATCGCTTACCAGAAACATTACTTGACTAGAAATAGTCTGGTTATGAATAATAAATTATGGCATTAAATGAAAGCAAAAATCCCTCATATATGAGCACATATTGTTTAAACGAAAATATCTAAGTTATCTCTATTTTTCCTCTTTACTCTGAACAGGATATAGTCACTCAGAAAGAGCATCTGTGTGTGCCAATACGTTTCTAAGGCTCTTTGCTTTTTTATTTAAAGTGGTACGTATTATTTTTAGTACCACAGAACTATTATTAGAACAAGACAGCATAAGGTCCTGAGGTTTTCTGGAGAACAGATATATTCAAGTCAAAGAATATTATACACAGAAAGAAAAATGCTACCAAAATTTAAAGGTGTATTTTTAGGTTCTTCCTTTCTCACTAACCTGCTAATCTGCTATTTTCAAGTGACGAGTCATCATAAGTGGTGGACCCATTTTTGTGATAGCTACGTGAGATGAATACAAATATATGACTGTAGGAAAGAGTTAATTTTCTTATGAGACATAGACTTCAAGGAAGAAAACAAAAGAAACAGATAAAGGGTCACTTTATTTTAAAAAGTATGGTTTGAATTTACAAGTGTGGGGAAAAAAGGCAAGAAAATATTGCAGTTTAAATGAACAGTGAATTCCAGGAAAAGACATCTACATGATTAAGCAAATGGAGGGCAAAAAGAGGACAACATGAAAATCTGCCACTTACCATCCACCAACAACACAATTCAAAATGGGTCTTTAGTGCACTCTTGCAAAATATCAAAGTGAGGTTTCAGGAACCTGATCATTAAATCTTAAATTCAAATCCCACCTCCATTACTTCTCAGATATATATCCTTGGAAAAATCCCTTCACCTCAGTTTGCTCATCTACAAAATGGAGCTAACATAAGGACTGGGTGATTCCAGAGCCCTTGTTCCTGACTGGTGCCTCACCTCCTGTCCTCTTCATCCGCACCTTACTAGGCACCTTCTTCTCAGCCTGAACTACAGTCCAGACTCTATAGTCTACAAGCATAGCCCTGGACTCCATGGCCTTCCTCAGCTAATGCCTACTGTGGCCTTCCTTTCACCACCAAAGGCTCCACAAGAGGAGTCTGTCTTGAAATTCTGAATGGTCATCCCCTAGGGTATCTGTTCATGCTGTCTGGTTAGAGACTAGCAAAACCTACCACCAAGCATTTATTTGGGAAATAAAACAATTCCTGTTCTGTTGTCACCCTCCCTGGGCTTTGTGAAGCACCTACCACTGCTGACCTTCCTTGGCTCTTTATCTGCCCTCTTCCTTTGACTTCCTAGAAATGACTTTTGATGCTTTTTTCCATTTCCCTCATTTTGCTTTCCTAGTGATATTTCCTCCTTCTTTTTCCACAGGGTTCCATTCTTGGTCCTCCACACCTACATTTTTTTAAACTTTTAATTTTGAGATTATTGAAGATTCATATGCACTTGTGAGAAAAAATACAGAGATATCCCAAATATCCTTCACCCCAATAGTAACATCTTACATAGCTATAGTACCATATCAAAATCAGGAAACTGACATTGAGACAATTCATCAATATTTAGAGTTTGGTAGTTCTACATACACTCATTTGTGTATGTGTGTGTGGGAAGGTACAGTGCTATTTTATTAGTTTTATGTATAGATAACACATGCACATTTTGACTCACATTCCAGAGAAGGGGTCTTGTCATTCTGGGGAAAAGAGTGGTTGAGGAAGACATACAGCAGCTCCTAAGCCCTGATGATACCCACACACTCTAAAGTGGTCCCTGTGCTGTGAAAAGAGCTATCCTTAAACTGTGGCATGTAAATTAACATCTTTCTCTTCATGATGCTCCTTAGTCTAGAACACTTTACCAGCTTCTTTCAATGTCTGTCCACCCTTCTAAGTCTGGCTTTGGTTCGTCTCCATGGGAAGCCCCTATGGTGCTACCAGTCCACAAATGAGTCCTTTTGTATTAATCCTGTCTCTCCTATTAAATGTAGAACTCCTTTGGGATACAAAGTAAACTGTTTTTGTGAGTTCCATGGGTCTGAAATATATGGGTCTTCAATAACACAAAATTCAACTAAGGTGGGAAAAGAAAAGGAAAGAGAAGAAACAAGGAAGGCAGAACTTTCACAGAGGACTATAGAAACTAAGATTTCAAAAACTAGATTTAAAAAAAATCACAGCAAGCGTGAATAAAAGGCTAGAACCTTTACTTTTCCTGCCCACAAGAATCAATATTCTGAAAAAAAACCTCACCCTCTTCAACAGTAAACAGGTTGCCCATTTCTGCTGATGAATGATATTGGACTGGCTCAGAATTCTTCACATTTGCCAGTGGTAGGAAAGGGTCATAATCTGAGGATGACAGGTCAGCCAGGGTCAGTGTGTAGTGACTCTGTTGGGTGTATGTGCTTGAGCCACATACACAGCAGTGTAGAACCTGTGAAAAAAAGAAGGGAATGTATGCCATGGATGCTGCTAACCTTCTGTACCTGATAATTTGTCAGACTACAACAGCACTTAGGAGGTAGGACTCCTGCTTGGTAGTACTTGAAAACATCAAATCCTTTCCATTCTAAAGCATAATCTTGCTATTGGCAAGTTCATTCGTTCCTTTCACATCAATGCCAATAAATATATTCTCAAGGCAAGAAAACAAAACAAAAAAAACAAAAGTAAAAAGTGCTTATTTCACCATTCTGTGTGGTTGTACATACGTAGGTCCTGCTTTAGTCCACCAAGGACAACAGAAGTAATTAGAAAGGACTAAATCTGGAGACGAAGACTAGCTATGGAATAAGCCATAAGGTAAACCACCATCACTAATAGTGAAGGGTAGACTGCAAGCAATAAGCAGAGACTGTCAGCATTTCACAAATGCTCATGACCTTAAATTAGTATAACTCACAACCCCAAGAATTGGAAAGACTACTTTAATACAATTTTAAAAGTGTGATTAATGAACTAAATTTAATATGAATTTTTTAAGTACTCTTATTCTCACAAGATCAGTTTCCTAAAAGCTTATCAGTTGTTTACAAATTGCTGTTGACTCTATAAGCTTTTTTAAAAGTATTTTTATTGATTATGGTATTAGAGTTGTTTCATTTTTTCCCTCCCATGTATCCCCCTTTTCCTGGCATCCCTTTTCCAAAACTTCCCTCCACTTAGTTCATGTCCATGGATTTTGTATACAAGTTTGGCTTCTCCATTTCCGATATTGTTCTTAACCTCCCCCTGTCTATTTTGTGCCTACCATCTTTGTACTTTTTATTCCCTGTACCTTTTTCTCTATCCTTCCCCTGCCCCATTCCTGTTGATAACCCTCCATGTGATTTCCATTTCTTTGATTCTGTTCCTGTTCTAGTTGTTTGCTTAGTTTATTTTTGTGATTTCTTTTTTTTTTAGGTTCAGTTGTTGATAGCTGTGACTTTGTTGTCACTTTATCGTTCATAGTTCAGATCTTCTTCTTTTTCTTAGATAAGTCCCTTTCACTTTTCACATAGCAAGGGGCTTGGTGATGATGAACTCCTTTAACTTTACCTTGTCTGGGAAGCACCTTATCTGCCCTTCCATTCTAAATGATAGTTTTGCTGGATAGAGTAATCTTGGATAGAGGTTCTGGCCTTTCATGACTTTGGATACTTCTCTGCAGCCCTTTCTTACCTGCGAGGTTTCTTTTGAGAAATCAGCTGACAGTCTTATGGGAACTCCTTTGAAGGTAACTATCTCGTTTTCTCTTGGGGCTTTTAAGATTCTGTCCTTATCTTTAATCTTGGGTAACTTAATTATGATGTGCCTGGGTGTGTGCTTCCTTGGGTCCAACTTCTTTGGGACTCTCTGAGCTTCCTGCACTGTCTGGAAGTCTCTTTCCTTTGCCAGACTGGGAAGTTTTCCTTCATTATTTTTTAAAATAAGTTCTCCATTTCTTGCTCCTCTTTTCCTTCTGGCTCCATTATGATTTGGATGTTAGCACGTTTAAAGTTGTCCCAGAGGTTCATTCCTAAGCCTCTCCTCATTTTTTTTGAATCTTTGTTTCTTCATTCTGTTCTGATTGGATGTTTCTTTCCTTCTTCTGTTCCAAATCATTGATTTGAGTCCCGGTTTCCTTCCCTTCACTGTTGGTTCCCTGTATATCTTGCTTTATTGCACTTTGGATAACTTTCACTTTTTTCTCTATTTTGCATCTTTACATAATCATTTCTATGTGCATCCTGATGACCAGTGTTTTGAACTGTGCATCTGATCAGTGGGCTATCTCCTTGTCATTTAGTTCTTTTTCTGGAGTTTTGATCTATTCTTTCATTTGGACCATATTTCTTTTTCTCGGAGCACCTGGTAGTTGTAAGGGGCAGAGCCTTAGGTATTTGTCAGGGTGTGGCAACCACTGTGGTGCTATACAGGGGGCAGGAGTCAGAGAGGGAAAAAGTGTTGCTTGCTCAGTTCTTGCCTCACTTTGTCACTTTCTCCACTACCCACAAGTGAATTGTGCCTTTCTAATGCTGATTCCCAGGTGAGTGTGTTTCTGCATGTTATAGGGCCCTGTGGGTCTCTCCAATGAACTCTCCTGTGAGACTGGGAGTTTCTCTCACCACTGCAACCCCAACAAGTTTTTATAGCCAGAGGTTTTGAGGCTTTAGTTTCCCTGGCTGGAAACCTGGGATGTGTGGTCTGTCTCACTCCTCAGCTGTTCTTCCCAGCTTATCTGCAAGGAAATGTGGGACTGCTTGGTCTGCCAGCTGCTGCCTTGCCTGTCCCGTCTATTGCCCTGCCACACATTCTCTTCACCCCGGCTACCCATCTCTGCCCCTCCTACAATCTGGGTGAATGGTTCTTCTTTAACTTATTGGTTGTCAGATTTCCGTACAGTCTGACTTTCTGGCATTTGTTTGTTTTTTGTTTTTAAATTTGTTGTTGCCCTTCTTTGGGTAGCAAAGAGTATCTACCTATGCCCATCTTGGACGAAATTGTACTCTAGAGGCTTTAGAAGCTACGTAAATGCAGATCATCTTGCACATGTCAAAATGTATAAATGAGCTAATAACTATAGAATACTTTACTTTTTGATCATAAATTCAAAATCATAAAATAAAAATGCTGATTTTTATGAAAATCAAGGTAAAACCTTAGAAATTGGGGAGATATCTTTTGGACTATATTTATACAAGTCAATTCACTTTTACTTATTTATTTCAAAAAAATTTTTATTTGGTCCTGGCCGGGTAGCTCAGTTGGCTAGAATGTCTTCCCAATACACCAAGGTTGTGGATTCAATCTCTGGTCAGTGTACATATAAGAATCAACCAATGAATGCATAAATAAATGTAAGAACAAATTGCTGTTTGTTTCTCTCCCTTTTTTGCTCTCTCTAAAATCAATAAAAATTATTTTTATTGAATTTATTGGGGTGATATTGGTTTACAAAATCATACAGGTTTCAAGTATACAATTCAATAACACAGCATCTGTACATTGTACTATGTGTTCACAACTCAAAGTCTAGTCTCCTTCTGTCAATTCACTTTTAGATGAGTAGCTTGATTTACCCACATGGCAGGAGGCCTTGTTTTGGGGCTGGACAGCTTCCTGTTTAGTTCCTTCTACTCATGTTGACTCTTGGGGACTAGAGGAAGATTTAGGGGTATGCAACTTTTGTGCTCAGCTGAAAAGTACCAAGAACTATATTCAGCCAGGATACTTACCTAAGTATGTCCTGTTCCTAGCAGAAAAGCAGTACAGAAAAAGTATGGTGCCCTTCTTATTAATATAAAAATTGAGCTTCTCTCATTGAGAAAATTAATTTCTATTAGTCAATTGCAATAAAAATATGAAATGCAAATTAAAACCACAATGCAGAACCACTCCATACATATCACATAGCAAAATGTTGGCAGCTGCAACTCTCACGCACTGTTGGTGACAGTATAAATTAGTATAATCATTCTGGAAAATTATTTAGTGTTCACCACTGAAGCAGAACACATGTACTCCAGCAACTCTACTCCTAGGTATAAATCCAGCAGAAATACATTCATATGTATACTAAAAAAAACATACTGGAATAGAATGTTCACAGAACTTTCTTTTTAATGGTCCCAAATCTAAACTAACCAGATTTCTACCTACAGTAGAATAGAACATAAATTGTGGTTTACTCTCATCATGTAATACTAAATAGCAGTGAGAGCAAGAAAATCTGTAACTATTCCCAACAATATAATGAAGCCATCAAAAAAAAAACATTGTATGAAGACATTAGGCACATAAGGACATACTGTATGTTTCTATTGATATAAAGTTCAAAAACAGTCAGATCTTATGTATGCTGTGACAGGATAGCAGTTATCCCTGAGTATGTGCGTGGGGGTAGTGACTAGGAAGAGGTGCAGTGGGGGCTTCTTGGGAGGCTAGGAATATTCTGTTTCTGGAGTTGGTTTCCCAGGTGGCTTTGTGAAAATTCATCAAGCTCTCTCTTATGACTGATGCAATTTTCTAAATGCATTTATACTACAATAGAAAGTTTCCTTTAAAAATATATAAAAAGTTATTCAATAAATGTGTTAACTGAATCATGTTAACTATGAGGTGACTTTTGTAAAGCAATTTTAAGAGATATTTTTTATATAATTGATCCTAAAATAGTTGTTAAAATCTGTGACCAGTAAAGAATCCATTTAAAAATACACAATACTTTTTAGAAGAATTTCAACCAAGGTCAAGTGGTATTTTTTTTTATTTAGTAAATTTTAAAATAAGAATAAATTAATCACTTAATGACTTCATCTCTTTTTTAAAAAACTATTATTAAAAGTTTGTTACTAGTATAAAGAACACATGGACAATAACAAGGGTTGTGGAAATGGGAGGGAGGTGGGGTAGCCTGGGATGGGGGTAAAAGGCAGAAAACTGTACTCGGTAAACAATTAAAATAAAAAAAGTTTGTTACTAAAAAAATAAACAATAGAATTGTCCCTACATAATAGTAATTATTCAATGGATACCCAATGCTAAATAAATAAATGAAGCCCTCACAGGACAGACTGTAAGGCCCATATAGAAGAACAGTACAAAGGATGCAGAGTAAACAGCATACCTAGTCATTAATATGGGGTGACTTCAAATATTTTAAGTACTGTAAAAACAAGGCTAATTATTTTGATGTGATATATTTCATTAATTTATCTCCTAAGATCTTTTAAAGCAAAGAGATCACTAGACGTACTATGCTTTTTTCTTCCATTGAAAAACAGATTTTGTCAAACTAAGGCTGTAGACATTTCTATAATATCGACAGTTCTTTTTTAAATTAAGTAGATTTGAACCATGTTCCATGAAAATTGGGGGATTCTGATCAAACTGCAGTTGTTTAAAGATGACATGCCATGTAAAAATGCATGCATCGTTCACAAGGTAATCACTGCTTCTCTACACTTATACCCATTCTGTTTTCCCTCTCGAAGTTATTCATTCCTTTTAATCCCCCTATAAATCCTTTTCAAAAGGGCACAAATAAGTAAATGCATAAAACATATTTTTGTAATTCTCTGATGCTTAAGTCCATATTATATGTCTTTTAGGCCCAGTTGGAGACTCACCCTGTAGATATAGTCCAGCAAAGGGGCTCTGGATGAGTTCTGTTCCTCGAGGGCTGCCACAGACACTGGGTGGAGAAGGGCATTCACTGGCAAAGCCATGCACCAGTCCAAGAGGCAGAGTAACAAGGATACAATAAACTGGAACAGGAAACAGGACCATTACCTTATACTGCAGTCTTTTAAACTTCACTAAAGGCAATTAACAAACAACAGAATTGTCCCTGCATAATAGCAACTACTCAATGGACACACAAGTAAAAAAGGGGTAAGTGAATGAACAAAGGTTTTCATAGGAATGTCAGCAGAGAGGGATATTATGCAGGGATGTCCAACCTTTTGGCATTTCTGGACCACAATGTGTTGTCTTGGGCAACACATTAAATCACTGCAACATATAATCACAAAAAAATCTCATGTCTTAAGTAAATTTACAATTTTGTGTTGGGCCACATTCATAGCCATCATAGGCTACAAGCAGCCTATTGGCCGCAGGTTGGACACCCCTGTGAAGATATCCCTGCATGTAATATTATTTATCATTATGCTTTACATATTTAAGAAATAACTTCTAGGGAAAACTTATCCAATGTGCCACTTACCTTCTTATCTGTTTCCACTGAGGAGTACTCTGCACTTGGTAAAAGAAAAGCAATTGTGGCCACAAGGATCTGCATAAAAGACAAATCCCCAATCAAATAGACCATAGTATTAATTTTGGAAGCCACATGGTAAAAATTTCCATATGGCTTCCACTCCATATGTGGCAAAACTGGGGACCCCAGAGACAACTATTTCTCTTTAGAGTCATATAATTTCTACCTTCAATCTCCATACTATTCACTAGGAAATCAAAAAATACTTTGAAAAAATAACTATGAAAATGCTTCCATTTAGTTTTCTTATATACTACCCCAGGTCTTCACCTGTTATCCAAGTGTCCCAGCATCCCTTTTATACTCAAAGATATTCTGTTTAGATGATAAATTATATGGTTGCCTTATAACCTAACTTCACATTTTGCAGTACCTTACACTCCTATGTCCAAAGTTCTATTTCACTCTAAGTCACTTAAGGGGAAACATCACTTGTGATTTTTGATGTAGTAGAGAGAATAAAGTGATCTCAATGTTGAAATCTGTTTAGAGCTGAGAAAATAAATCACTATTGTTCTCTCTCCCTGGAATACCACATGAGAGACAAACCAAATTTTCTTGAAGAGTTACCACTGTATAAGTACAGCTATAAAAATGGCAGAAACAGGTGTGCTTTAATATCAGGCCCCTAGAGAGGTGAGGGTACCTGCTCCTGCACAACCAAGCAACCACAAATGTAATCAACCTTAAGGACAATATCACTGAGATGATTTTTCTTTCTGTCCCTCTCCTCCACCAACTACCCTCACAGAGGGTATTATAGCAGTAATCTCATTATCACTGGGTAATCATGCTAAAGCAAAGCATGGTCCAGGACGTCAATATGGGAAAGACTTCTGTTCTATACAACAGTCCCCACTTTCTCCCCAATGCATCCCCCCAAACACACTGAGGGCTTCATAACCAGCTGCTTACTCCTTGTTGGCACCATCCAAATTACTCTGGATGAATAAAGTTCAGTCTACAAAAGGTCTCTTTGTTGTTGTCTAGTCTGCCTTTAAAACTGTCCAAGTGGAAGACCCTGCCCTGGAACTGGTAGCTTCATTACGTAGGGCCTGAAATCACAGCTGAGAACCAGTTTAATTCAACTTCAAAATGAATGACTCATATGGCAATTTAACTGTCAGTTCTCTAACAATTATTTGAGTATCTATAACTAATAAATATCAAATAAAAAATAAAAGGCTTATACTTTAGCATTGCAGTAAACAGACTTACTTCTGCAATTTTCAGAGGCAGAGAGGTTTCAAACATCTGAAGCTTTTCCCAGTAGGAAACCAGCAACTGAAGAACATCGCAAGCTGCCTGAGCCACGATTTTGTTAGGAAACTATGAAAGAAAACAAAACCCTAACTAGAAAGTAGTACAGACTTCTGGACAAGATGGAGGTGAAGGCAGATACACTTTCCCTCCTTGTACAACTGAAAGAAGGACAACAACAAATTTAAAAACAAAAAATAACCAGAACTGCCAGAAAATCTAACTGTATGGAAGTTGGACAACCAAGGAGTTAAAGAAGAAACATTCATCGAGACTGGTAGGAGGGGTGTAGATAGGCAGCCCGGTGGAGAGGACTTGCAGCAGGACAGCAGCTGGAGGACCAGGGTGGGTGAGATGGACTAGAAGAGGCAGCTGCTGGCAGACCAGGCAGCCCCACATTTGTGTGTGGAGAAATGGGGAAGAACAACTGGGGAGCTAGATAGACCACGCAACCCAGGGTCCCAGCACAGGGAAATAAAGCCTCAAAAGCTCCAACTGAAAAAATCTGTGGGGGTTAAGGCAGCAGGAGAAACCCCCAGCCTCACAGGACAGTTCGCTGGAGAGACCCACAGGGTCCTAGAACATACACAAAACCACCCACCTGGGAATCTATACCAGAAGGGCCCAATTTGCTTGTGGGTTCTGCAGGAAGTAACTGAAAGCCAGCCAAGAGCTGAGCAAGTGGCATTGTTCCCTATCAGACCTCTCCCTGACACACAGCGCCATGATGCAGTTATGGGTTGCCATGCCCTGGCAAATACCTACGGCTCCGCCCCTTACTATATAACAGGCCCGCTGAGACACCTCCCCCCTCCCCCCCGGCAAAAAGAAAACACTCAAATGAATGAACAAATCAAAGCTCCAGAAAAAATACAACTAAGCAATGAGGAGATAGCCAACCTATCAGATGCAGTGTTCAAAACACCGGTAATCACGATGCTCAGAGAAATGGTTGAGTATGGTTGCAAAATAGAGGAAAAGTGAAGGCTATGAAAAGTGAAATAAAGAAAAATGTACAGGGATCCAGCAGTGATGGGAAGGAAACCAGGACTCAAATCAACAGTTTGGAGCAGAAAGAAGAAATTAACATTCAACCAGAACAGAATGAAGAAACAAGAATTCAAAAAAAATGAGGAGAATCTTAAGAACCTCTTAGACAACTTTAAACTTTCCAACACCTGAATCATAGGGGTGCCAGAAGGAGAAGAGGAAGAACAAGAAATGGAAAACTTATTTGAAAACAAAATGAAGGAGAACTTCCTTAATCTGGCAAAGGAAATAGACTTCCAGGAAGTCCAGGAAGCTCAGAGAATCCCAAAGAAGCACACAACAAGGCACATCATCATTACATTAGCCAAGATTAAAGATAAAGCAACAAGAGAAAAGGAGACAGTTACCTTCTAAAGAGTTCCCATAAGACTATCAGCTGATTTCTCAAAATATACCTTACAGGCAAGAAGGGGCTGGAAAGACATATTCAAAATCATGAAAGGCAAGGACCTGTATCCAAGATTACTCTATCCAACAAAGTTTTCATTTAGAATAGAAGGGCAGATAAAGTGCTTCCTAGACAAGATCTAGTTAAAAGAGTTCATCATCACCAAGCCCTTATATGAAGTATTAAAGCAGAGGTATCAAACTCATTTTCACCACAGGCCACATCAGCCTCATGGTTGCGACTAGTTCTTAACTAGGGGCAAGGAGCTCGGCATTGCTGCTGGGTAGAAACAAGGTTCCACGCCAGATAACACAAGGTGAAGGGTGGGATTTGGCCATAGGCCTTGTGTTTACCACCTGTGTGTTAAAGAGACTTATCTGAGAAAAAAATAAAAACCTATGAACAGTAAAATAACAATAAAGTCACAACTATCAATAACTGAACCTAAAAAAAAAAAGCCAAAAACAAAATAAACTAAGCAAACAACCAGAATAGAACAGATTCACAAAAATAGAGATCACATGAAGGGTTATCAGAGGGATGGGGGAGGGGGAAGAATGGGGGAAAAGGTACAGGGAAGATGAAGCATAAATTGTAGGTACAAAATAGACAGTGGGAGGTTAAGAACAGTATGAGAAATAAAGAAGCCAAAGAACTTGTATGTATGACACATGGACATGAACTAAGGTGGTGGAGTGATGGTGGGAGGTGGGAGTATAGGGCAGAGGGGAATAAAGGGGAGAAAGAACTGGGACAACTGTAGTAGCACAATCAAAAAACATATTAAAAAAAACCCTGAACCAAATAACCTAACTTAACATGTGCATATACATTATTCCTAAGGAAGAACAAAAGCTATTTCTTTCCAGCTCCTTTTAAAGACAGACTTCCTTGTTTTGCATTAAGTTTGTGAAAAATCAGACAGTTTATACATGATCACCATTCTAGAATTCTTATCTTAGACTAGCTGTATTAATTCATATAATATTCTGTAGAAAAAAATAGCTATCACTTGGAAATTAAAACCATAATTTCAAAAGTTTTTTTTTAATGTGATCTTATTCAGATCACATAAATCATAGTTTTGACTATGAGGAAATTAAAAATCAGTACATTATTAAGTATCCACTGTGTGTTAAATCTTTTATGAGACTTTTACTCATTTTAGCATTGAAAAATCTTCATTAACAGCTCTTTAAAGTGGATGTTATCTTCATTTTACATATAGAGAAATGGATTGATCAAATGACTTTCTATCCTATGAAATTAAACTTAATCCATACGTGTAACATTAAAAATGTGAAAAATTTGGGATTATGAGAACATGATTCATGAGCTATAGTATATTCAATTACTTTGAGTATGTTTTTTGATTTTTTATGTGTCCAAGGTTCTTCTGAGATGGCATGTCAAAAGGGAAGCAACTGTGAGGACCAATGGATGAGGGTGCATATAAAAGAGGAGAGTACTTTGGCCAGAACCTGAAGCTACATGGCTACATGGCTATCCACACCTTATTTTCTAGAGCAGAAAGGTTTGTCACTGATTCTGTGTTTCTGTCTAGGGAAACTTCTGGATATGTAGCTTAGTTACATGAAGCAGACACCAATTGACCTGGGTACTACAAAACAACACAGAAAATCTATCATTTAGCACCTCAGTGACTAATGCAGAGAAGAAGGAACAGGTGATTACTTTTACTGAATAATTCTACAGAATAAAAATTTACTGACTACCCCTTCCTGGCAGAGGTAAGGTAAACCAGGGTGAAAGCACATGCATTCAGGGGCTCTTCACAGTCTCATCCAGACCTCAACTATCTTGATTCTCATGGGCTTCTTTTCATCCCTTCAACACTCTGGCTTGTTTCTGCCCCAGCGCCTTTATACCTGCTCCATGTTTGCCTGAGGCATTCATTCTCCCTGTCTGTATTTGGTGGATGCAGCCACATCTTTTAGTTCAAAGCACTAAATGCCACTTCCTCCACACGGCCACCATACCCATCCGAAGAAGTAGTGGCCCACCTCCTCCAGCTCTTCAGTTTCATCCTGTTCCCATTATAGTTTATGGTATTAAGGGCTGTCAGAGCTGATCAGTTGTGTTTCTCCACTTGTTCTTTTGTGCTTATTTTCCTGCATCTTTTTTCACCATTGTATTTCTAATGCCTAACACAGTCCTCTGGGAGGAAATGCATGGTGTGTTTGCAGTAAAGATGGAAGATAGAGGGAGTGGAAGAATGAGTGGGCAATGGGTATGTTTCTGCTGTGAAACAGTGGGGTCATAAGGTAGATACAAAAATGTTATGGCTCTTACATCTAGAAGCTAAAAAAAGACAAAAGGATAATGATGAAAGGAGAGCTACGGTAGACAAAAGGGCTATTGGTAGAGAGGGATGAGGCATGAGAAGGAGGGCCAGAGAAGGTATTGTGGACGATGAGTTGAGCTGAGCCTGTAAGAATGCAGAAGGAGAGAGTTTCCTTTCAGGCAGTGGACAGCAGGGTATAGGCATTGAGAGCTTCAAATTGGGTGGTGTAACTGACTCAGAATGCTGTGGGGAATTGTTAGGATGAAGTAAATCACTCACTCACTCACTCACCTAGTACATACTCAGAGTACTGACAGTGTGCTAGCACTAAATTACAAGCATAGGGCACAATATGAGCAGGGCAGATACAGTTCCTACTCTGAAGAAACTGACAGTTTCAGAGATCCATTTGGACCCAATGGATCTAAACAGGCAGGTATCCATTTATGTACACACCCAAGGGCCATGCCCAATACTCTATAGTCTGTGGATCATGTCATGAGGACTGTTTGTAGACTGATCTCTTTGGCAAAAGTATGGGCAAATTTGTGGAGTCCAGACTAGGGCCATGAAGATGGTGGAACAGGAGGCTCAGAGCAGAGTGAGCCAACTATGTGATGGATGGCCCCAGGGCAGGAGATGTGACTGGGTGGGCATTCAGGACTTCGTGACTAGAAATAGTGAGGGATAAGGAGGGGAAGAAAATCCAAGGTATCTTCTGAGATGGGATAAAAGAAACAGCAGGTGGGCCTGAGGGCAGGGGCCTTGGGTCAGGCCTCTTCTCACCTGAGCTGTCCTGGAGGCAAGATCAGGCAGCTTACCTGTGCCTGAGCCAACACTGTCACTCTAGTGCCCTCACCACAGGTCCTAGATGGAACATATAACTCTGTAAATACAGCACTAGCTTAGAAGCCTCCATCTATCCCTACCCCCACAGACCACCTCACCAGAAACAACTAGCCGAATGGGATTTTCTGACTGGCTGTGTAATACACTATTCTCATTTTTTGCTGTGGCCACAAGCTGATTTTCATTGATACTCTTTGGGGAGCATTTTCTTAGCCTTCCCTGACCTGTGCCCTTAATATCCAGGGCAACCTCATCAGGTATTCCCAAAGGTCATGGTTACAGCAGAGCAGTGCCTGGAGCTCCAGAGCTATGTGGAGCCTGTAAGGCAGAAAGCCCTTCTAGGTCTCAGGCTCCCTGTTGCCTATATGGTAGTTCCTGGTCCTGGCTGGGCCTCCCGTTCTTCCTCCCCACTCCCTCAATTTCTCCCCGTCCTGGCAGAGCCCTGAGCCTCCCTGAGTGGTTGTTATACACTTGTTCCTAATGGTGACTCTTTCCCTTTTAGTCTTTGTTCCTTTACATTTATGTGTTACCTCCTTTAGTAAAATTCCATCTGGCACGGGGACGTAGACATCAGACGGAAAGTGGGAGGGAAGAAGAGAGGGTGGGAGGGAAGGAGGAAGGAAGGAAGGGTGGGAGGTGTCGCAGGAATCAGGACTTCCATCTAGGAGTTTTCCTCTGTTAATCATAATAGTTAACAGGAGACTGATTTGGCTGATCCTGGGTCTCTGATTTCATTTTGTAGCTTCTTTTAAAAATAATTTTTATTGCCTTTATTAGATTGACATTGGTTAATAAAATTATATAGGTTTTATGTGTATAATCCAATAATATATCATCTGTATATTGTATTGTGAGTTCACCACCCAAAGTCAAGTCTCCTGTCACCATTCATCCCCCTTTTATCCTCTTCTACTTCCCCTACTTCCTTTTCCCTCTGGTAATCACTATACAGTTGTCTGTGTCTATGAGATTTTTTTTTATGCCTAATTCCTTCACCATTTTTATCCAGCTCCCCAACCTCCCTCCCATCTGGCCAACCTCAGTTTATTCTCTGTATCTGTAAGTCTGTTTCTATTTTGTTTGTTTATTTTGTTAATTAGATTCCACATATCATTGCAATCATATGGTATTCATTTTTCTCTGACTGGCTTATTTCACTTAGCATAATACACTCCAGGTCCATCTATACTACTGCAAAAGGTAAAATTTCCTTCTTTATTACAGCCAACTAGTATTCTATCATGTAAACGCACCTCAGCTTTTTTTATCCACTCATCTACTGATGGAACTTGGACTACGTCTAAATCTTGACTATTGCAAATAATGCTGCAATAAACATAGGTGTGCATATATTCTTTCAAATCAGTGTTTCAGGTTTCTTCAGATATATTCCCAGAAGTTGAATCACAGAGTCATAAGGCAGTTCCATTTTTAATTTTTCGACAAAACTTCATACTGCTTTCTACAGTGATTGCAACAACCTGCATTCCTATCAAAAGTGCAAAAGGGTTCCCTTTTCTCCACATCCTCGCCAGCACTTGTTTGTTGATTTATTGATGACAGCCATCTGATAGGTGTGCAGTGATATTTCGTGGTTTTAATTTGAATTTCTCTGATGATTAGAGATGCTAAGAATCTGTTCATGTTTGCTGGACATCTGTATGTCCTCTTTGGAGAAATATCTATTCAGGTCCGTTGCCTGTTCTTTTAATTGGATTATTTCTGTGTGTGTGTGTGTGTGTGTGTGTGTGTGTGTGTTGAATTGTGTAAGTTCTTCGTGTATTTTGGATATTAACGCCTTATCAGATATATCATCGGCGAATATGCTCTCCCAGTCACTGGGCTGCCTTTTCGTTTGTAGATGGTTTCCTTTCCTGTGCAAAAACTTTTTAGTTTGATGTGGTCCCATTTGTTTATTTTATCTTTTGTTTCCTTTGCCTAAGGAGATATATCAGAAAAAATATTGCTACAAGAAATGTTGGATTTTTCTTCCTATGTTTTCTTCTCAGATTTCTAAGGTTTGCAGTCTTACATTTAAGTCTTTAAACCATGTTGAGTTTATTCTTGTGTTTAGTGTAAGAAAGTGGTTTAATTTCATTTTTTGCACTTATCTGTCCAATTTTCCCAATACCATTTATTGACTAGACTAACTACCCCAGTGTATGTTCTTGCCTCCTTTGTCAAATATTAATTAACCATAAAGGTGAGGGTTTATTTCTGGACTCCCTATTCTGTTTCATTGATTTATGTGTCTGTTTTTAAGCCAGTGCCATGCAGTCTTGATTTCTATGGCCTTGTAGTATAGTTTGATATCAGGTAGCGTGATTCTTTTAACTTTGTTCTTTTTTCTCAAGATTGCTGTTACTATCCAGGGTCTTTTGTAGTTCCATATAAATTTGGGGGATATTTGTTCTAATTCTGTGAAATACAACGTTGGCATCTTGATAGGAATTGTATTCAATCTCTGGATTGCTTTGGGTAGTATGGACATTTTAATGTCTCTTTTGTTTTTTTAAAGTATATTTTATTGATTATGCTATTACAGTTGTCCCATTTTTCCCCTTTATCCCCCACCTCCCTATGCCTAAGGAATAGGCATATAAGTTCCTTAGCTTCTCCATTTACTATACTATTCTTAACTTCCCCCTATTTTGTGCCTACTAATTATGCTTCCTATTCCCTGTACCTTTTTTGCCCATTGTCCCCCTCTCCCTCCCTCCCCACTGATAACTTTCCATCTGATCTCCATTTCTGTGAATCTATTCCTGTTCTGGTTGTTTGCTTAGTTTTGTTTTTTAGGTTCAGTTGTTGATAGTTGTGGGATTGTTGTCATTTTACTATTCATAGCTTTTGATCTTCTATTTCTTAGATAAGTCCTTTTAACATTTCATATAATAAAGATTTGGTGGTGGTGAACTCCTTTAACTTGACTTTATCTGGAAAGCACTTTATCTGTCCTTCCATTCCAAATGAAAGCTTTGCTGGACAGAATAATCTTGGATGCAGGTCCTTCCTTGCCTTTCATGACTTTGAATCCTTCTTTCTAGCACATTTGTGCCTGTAAGGTTTCTTTTGAGAAATTAGCTGATAGCCTTATGGGAATTCCTTTATAGGTAACTATCTCCCTTCTTCTTGCTGCTTATAAGTTTCTTTCTTTATCTTTAATCTTAATAACTTAATTATGATGTGCCTTGTTGTGCTCCTCCTTGGGTCCAATTTCTTTGGGACTCTGGGCTTCCTGGAAGTCTATTTCCTTCGCCAGACTGGTGAAATTTCCTTCATTATTTGTTCAAATAAATTTTCCATTTCTTGCTCTTCCTTTTCTCCTTCCGGCACTCTCATGATTTGGATGTTGGAACATTTAAAGTTGTCCCAGAGGTTCCTAAGACTCTCCTCATTTTCTTGAATTTTTATTTCTTCATTCTGTTCCAGCTGGATGTTTATTTTTGCTTTTGTTCCAAATCACTGATCTGAGTCCCAGTTTCCTTCCCTTCACTTTTGGTTCCCTGTATATTTTCCTTTATTTCACTTTGTTTAGCCTTCATTTTATTTTGTTTAGCCTTCATTTCTTCCTTCATTTTGTGATCAAGATCAATCAATTCTGTGAGCATCCTGATTACCAGTGTTTTGAACTCTGCATCAGACAGGTTGGCTATCTCCTCATTGCTTAGTTCTTTTTCTAGAGTTTTGATCTTTTCTTTCACTTGGGCCATATTTCTTTGTCTCAGTGCACCTGTTATGTGTAAGGGGTGGAGCCTTAGGTATTCCTCAGGGCAGGGTAACCCTCTTTGCTCCATTGTGGTGCTATCTGTGAGGGTGGGGTCAGAGGAGAAACAATGCTGTTTGCTCTGCTCTCATCACACTTTCCCTTGCTTTCCACAAACAGTATGTGTCCTTTAGGTGCTGATTTGCAGGTGGGTGGGTTTGTGTGTGTTTTTGGACCTTAATGAGTGTCTCCAACGTACTGTCCTGTGATGCTGGGTGTTTCTCCCACTGCCACAATCCCCACAGATCTTTTCAACAGCCTGTGGTTTTGAGTCTTTAGTTTCCTGTGCTGAAACCCAGCCTTAGCGGTCCATCTTGACCCCCCTGCTTTCTCCCAGGCTTGTCTGCGTGCAAATGTGAGATCATCAGTGCAGGCCATCAGCTGAATTCTCTCTTGACCCTCCTACTGTCTGGTTGAGTGTTTTTTTTCAACTCCTTGGTTATTGGACTTCTATGCAAATATTTTTCTGGCAGTTCTGGTTGTTCTTTGTTTTCCTTCTTGTGGTAGTGTGAGGAAGTGAAGTGTTTCTACCTATATCTCCATCTTGGCTCCAATCATCTTAATGTTAATTGTTCCTATCCATAAACACAGTATTTACTTCCACTTATTTGTATCTTCTTCAATTTTTCTTCAGTATCTTATGATTTTCCAGGTATAGGTCTTTTACATACTTGGTTAAGTTTATTCCTAGATATTTTATTTTTTGATGCAACTGTTAATTTCTCTTTCTGATGTAGTTCACTATGGGTGTATAAGATTGCAACCACATTTCTGGATACTTACTTTATATCCTGGTACTTTACTGAATTCATTTATCAGTTCAGATAGTTTTCTGGTGGAATCTTTAGGGTTTTCCATATACAGTTTCATGTGTTCTGCAAAGTGAAAGTTTTAATTTCTTTAATCCTATTTAGATGCCTTTATTCCTTCTTCTTGTCTGATTGTTATGATTAGGACTTCCAGTACTAGGTTGAATAAGAGTGGTGAAAGCAGACATCCCTGTCTTATTCCTAAACTTAAGGAAAACATTTTTCGTATGATTTTGGCTGTGGGTCTGTCATATGTGGCCTTCATTGCATTGAGGTATGTTCCCTCTATTCCCACTTTGCAAGAGTTTTTAATCATAATTGGGTGCTGGATGTTATCAAATGCCTTTTCTACATTTATTGATAATAATGTGAGTTTTATCTGTCAATTTGTTTATGTGGTGTTTCACATTTTATATGGTGTTGCAGATATTGTACCAAGCTTGCATCCTCAGAATGAACCTGACTTGGTGTTAGTGTATGATATTTTTTAATGTATTGCTAGATCTGGTTTATAATATTTTGTTGAGCATTTTTGCACTTATGTTCCTGAGGGACATTGACCTATAATTTTCTTTCTTTGTAGTGTCTTTATCTGGTTTTGGAATCAGGATAATGCAGACCTCATAAAATAAGCTTAGGAGTCTTCCCTCCTATTGAGGAGGAACAGTGTTTGGAACAGTTTGAGAAGGATAGGTGTTAGTTTTCCTTTGAATGTGGTAAAATATACCTGTGAAGCCATCTTGTCTAGGACTTTTGATTATTGGGAATTTTTTGATTACTGCTTCGATTTCATTAGTTGTGTTCAGTCTATTCAGATTTTCTGATTCTTCCTAGTTGAGTTTCGGAAGACAGTATATTTCTAGGAATTTATTCATATTATTCAGATGGTTCAGTTTGTTGGCATATGGTTGTTGGTAATATTTTCTTACAATCTTCTGTATTTCTGTGGTGTCAGTTGTTACTTCTCTTTCATTTCTGATTTCATTTATTTGGGTCCTCTTCTTTCTTGATGAGTCTGATTAAAGATTTGTTAATCTTATATATCTTTTCAAAGAACCCACTCTTCATTTCATTGATCTTATATATATATTTTTAAACTCTATTTCATTCAAGCTGGAGCAAAAGTGGTTCCTTGGCTTTCCTTTTTCACCTCTTTTATTTCTAAAATGGATAGAGCAACAGAATGTACAGGGGTGGGGGATTCAGTGAGGCAGCGCATGCACTGTACTGGAACACCCATGACAGAGTAAGGGCTCAATACATGGCAGGTACTTTTTATTCTGGTGCTTTATGTTTTTCCTCATAATTACAGAAAAATTAGATAAATTTTTGAAAATCTGTATAAATACAGAGAAAAGAATAAGTTTTCAAATCCCTCTCTTGTTATCAATTTCTATCTCTCTTCTACACTACACAGAAGAATTAAGGTAGCAGGCTACATATATACATATGTATATTTGTATGTCTCCTTCATTCTAAGATACTATCAAATTATTAACAGCTTTTCCAGGAAAGGGATAAAGGTGGGAGAGCCATATTACCTTAAATATACATTTATAGATTTAAGAAAAATTAAAATTTGAAAAACAGATCTTAGAATTGGAAAGATAAGAGATTAAAAAATGAATTGGAATCAATCTACATATTGGGTTAGCCAAAAAGTTCATTTAATTTTTTGTGTATGATGGCTCTAGTAGTGCTTAGTTTTCTTTAACTTCATTTGAAACAATTTTGTTACATTGTATTCTGACAGCTATCACATCAGTGTGCATTTAAAAACACTTATCAAAACTGGTAAATTTCTGTGCAGCCATTATAATACCAAAGATGAAAGAAGATATTCAAATTTCGGTGTGTTATGTTCCATTATTTCAAGAAAGGTAAAAACACAACTGAAATGCAAGAAAAGATTTGTACAGTATATAGAGAAGGTGCTGTGACTGATCAAATGTGTCAAAAGTGGTTTGCAAAGTTTCTTGGTACTAATGACATTTTCAACAAATAATTCTTTGCTGTGGTTGGGGCTGTCTTATGCATTGGAAGATGTTTAGCAGTACTCCTGGCCTCCGCCCACTAGAAGCCAATAGTGGCAGATAGCCAACATATTGAAACTATCCAAATCAATAGTTACTGAACTATTGATTTGGTAAAAATGTGTCTTTTATTTTATGGAAAAAGCTAAATGGACTTTTTGGCCAATCCAATGGATATACAGTTGACATCCAACTTTCTTTACTTTAATGTGAATATTTCTCTATGGCTTTGGGAGACGGGGAAGTGTCCTCTATACCACAATTGTAAGAAAGCCCGGACATGGGGCCAGAATGTCTTGGGTTTTACCCTTGCAAGCTCTATCATTCCCAATAAGCTCATTTTCCTTATCTGTGAAGTAGACTTGACAATAAATCCTTCCCCTCATAGGGTAGTTCTAAGGATTAAATACAATGACAAAAGTAAGGGGCCAGCAGGAGCACTCCTAAGTGATATCTTGGTTTGATCAATTTTCCATTCCATTCCACATGGATCAGCAGCAAGCATTTTTCCAACTCTCATGATATATGTAACCAGCAATGCCAAGTGTCAATGAGGAAGGAAGAGGACAGGGTGGCAGAGGAAGGTGGTCAGAGGGTACATTTAGGAAGCAGGAGGCATTGAGTTTGGTTAGGAAGAGGGGTGGGTGAGGAGGGCTGCTATGAAATCAGGCTGCCAAGGAAGACAGCGGCTAGATCAGAGGGCTAGATGCTGAGCCATAGGCAGGGGAATACCACTGGCATTACCCCATGGGCTAAAACACAAAGGGTAGCACAGGGGCTTGTTAATGGCCTGGTGATGACTGTCACAGCATCAGCTGCAATGGCTGTTATTATTGTAGCAGACCAGAGACAAGAGCAGGCAAGAGCCTGAATGTTGGTGATACATGGACAGTTCAGGATTTGAACTTTGACTTGGCCAGGCTCTGTAGTCTGGAACAAGTTCTTTAACTCTCCTGCACCTCAGTTCCTCCGTTGTAAAATGAGACAATGAGTTCGCAACTGAGAACTTCCGTATGTCCTCAGCAGGGGTTGGGGACTCACTGGTTCCAGAAGTGTATTATCAGCAGTGTTAATTATTACCATTTCTAAGCAGGAGTCAGAAAAGGACCCAGGAGGATTTGATCTGTAGTTTAAGAAGGGGCCTGACAGGACAAATAAAAGTTGAGTTTTGTCTTTCATGTCACACAGATCAGTAATCACTATTGCCTTCATCATTTATGCCTGCATGGCCATGGGATCATGAGCTGATTTGTCTGGGCCTTGCTTTTCTCTGGCATGACACAGGGATTGTAACATCTACCTCACAGAGCTGTCATGAAGGTTAACAAAAGAATTTAGAAATTTTATCATGAAATCTGGCCCAGTGTGAATGCTCAATAAATGGCAGTTCTTCTTTTCATTACCAAAGCAAAGGAAGAAAGATGTCCTGAGAGTACCCAAAGCCCAGTTGGACCATGAACACTCAGGGTCACTAACCAGGGCTATCAGGTTTCTCTTAGTTCTAGGAGACCAGAGCACAAACTCTCACTTTCTTGTCCCTCCCACAGGCTGGTGACAGTGTCCTGCTTGCCAGTGGAGCTGTCCAGCCACCAGAGGAACTCAATTTAGCCACTGAACTTGGTATAGGAACACTCAGCCTATGGATGACTGGGTTGTAGACAGTGGGAAGCAGCCATTGGTAGTCTCACCTGAGAACCTCACAGAACATTCAATATGGCTCTCAGAAAAAGAAATTTTGAATTAAAAAATCTCTCAATAATATAGGGAAAAATAAAAATGGGGCTAATTCAAACAAAAACTAGTTGAAAATCTAGAATATAGCTTAATGTTCAATGTACATCATGAGTTGGTAATACCTTCAAAGTGACACCTATCACATTGATGGCCTCTTTCAGCAGAGGATGCCTTGTACACTGTGCAAGCTCTTCGCATATCCAGACTCCAAGGGAGCAAATGGCAATGCATCTTTTGGAAAAAAAAAAAGGGAGAAAGAGTCTCATGAAATTTAATGTTTTAATTCCTGTACCTAATTTTCTTGGTATTTTCAAATTATAAAAATATTTTTTAAAGTAGCAAAAATTATAGTTATACCAACAGAATGTCTTCTTGAGAAACAACGATAAGGTAACCTCAAAAGACCAGTTTCAGGACAAATAGAAATATTGATAATGGTTAGTAATTCGATATTTAATTAAATAAATGGTAGATTTTCTGTTAATGTAACAGCCCACATAGTACTTACTTTTGCTAAAACTAATTTTCTATTACATTTTACTGCTTCAAGATATTTTTGAAGAAGAAAAATGTGAATCTTAGAAAAATTTAGAAGTTGAATTTGAAATTGTTTTCCTTACAATAAAATATATAACATCAGCCACAAATGGAAGACAAACCCTGTATTTTGTTGTGAAGAATATTTGAATACAACTTCCAAAATAAGTTTCACTGTTATTTCTTTTAAACAATATGTTCAGACAAAATAGTTTTTGAGTTGTACAGTCCTTTACAAGTTACCTTTCTCAATTATAAATCAACTTTAAATGGTAACTCTCTTGGAATTGATACACTCCATTATCTTTTGCAATAATCAAAAAATCATATTCTTGTTAGTTTTTTTTTCTGAGAGCCTATATGTACATTTAAAATATTTGCTCTTAAAACTACTTACTTTCAGAACAAAAAAGGGGATGCCAACCACTGTTTGGAAACAGACCTTAGCTGTACAATGTATCTGTTGTTCTTTGTAATAAGAGGTCACATTGAGAGCCGGTCAAACTGGACATACTGCTCTGCTCTCCACATTGAACATTCCTTTGTATTCAATGTATTTCCACAATTAAAATCATTGAGTCTTTTAAACTACCATGTTTCACTGGATTCTCTCCTCTTTAAATAAGGATAGACTGAGTTCATCAGAACAGACATATTAAAATCCTCTGAAGACTGTGTCGCCTTCTGCCAAAATTCATTCAGTAAAGCAGTTCAACTCAGTTTACAAGTTGTGCCCGGTCTTTTTTTGATTCTCCAACACCAGCATTATTCAGGAGTTCCACATGATTCTAACCCTTGATGTTCCTGTCTCTTCTCTTGCCTAATTCCTATGCTTACTCTCATATAGAACTACTTTGCATTCTTAGTTTGCATATACTCTACATTCCTATGGTATTCTATACCTTTTCAAAAAGTCTCTTTATTTTCCTGCAGCTTAACCCAGACTCTGTTTAACCCACTAAAATCTACACAACTTGAAATTACATCCAAAATTCCATTTTTACCTTTTTAAGAGCCTCGCTTTCTTTGTGTGCATGTGTGTATGTAAATGAGTGTGTATATGAAAATACATATATTTTTTTACAACCCATTAACCTACTTGTTAGATATAATTTGTTAAAAGCAAAGATCTCTCATTTCTAGTAATACATGGATTACTCTGTTAATTAATAAGTTTGCACTATGGAGAACATTTGTGACCCATAAAATGGTTTTATAATCTAAACTACTCTCACTTGCTTTGAGTTTTAAGCCATATGAGCTTATAAGAGCTCTTTCATGCTATTTTGTTTCTTTGAAATTTATCATTTAACATTCCCATTTAGCATCTTCCAATTCCAATACTATTAATTATTCCTCATGCCTAGGCATTCCTGCCAATTAAGAGTCTCTGCATCCCAAGTATGTCCTTTGTGATCCCAAATGAGTTTTATGTATCAAGACTCTTTTTTACCTAATGGCAATACTACCTTCACTCTCATGCTATCTTCCAACAAGGTCTCCTCTTTGCTACTATGCCATCTCATACCACTCCAATTGATAAAACAAAACTTATTTTTCTAAATTATCACTCATCATTATCTATATTCTCTTAATTGTCTCAATTTATTTGAAATCTTGATCATATGTCAGTCTGCTTGCTTATTTACACTTACATGCCCTTAATTTCATAATCTGATTCCTTTTATATGCAACTAAGAGAGACTGTCTCATACACATTACTTTCTACACTAAAGAAAAGGGGTTTGAAAAAAAAGTACTGACAACTTGTTGAAGAGCTGAATGTGCAGGCAAACAGTGTTTCTGACCAATGATGCAACCAGTAGCAAAAAGATAAATAGAAATAACCATATATTTGGAAATTCAAAAATATGTCTCTAAATAAATCATGACTCAATGAAGGAATCATAGTGGAAATTGGAATAAATTTCTGATGAAAAAATTAAGTAAAGCAATTTCCTGATACAATACTTGTTATACTTTTTAGTGTGTATAAGGGTAATGCAAAATAATAAGCATTTATTAACATTGTGTTTTACACATAAATGTGTATCTTAAAATTGTGAAATGGTTTACTTTTATTCAAAATTTACCTTGCACATTCACTTGGTTCCTCTGTAGCATTCTTCAGTAAAATATTTATGAGGCAATGCTAAAAAAAAAAAAGAAATTAAGTAAAATAAGAACTTTTGTTTAGTTGTTGGTTTCCCACATGTTCTGACTGTGTTCCAGGCAGTCGGGAGTTACTGAAGGACCAGGGACCTCTGGAGAGGCTCCTATTAGGGAGAACCTGGGGGAAGGAAACAAGGCGGTTTGGGGTAGCCCTCTGGGCAATCATGCTAGCCTACAGAGCAGAGTTTCTGAGTATACAATAAAAACCTAGCAAAGAAATGAGACTTCTAGATAGGAAAATCTTGGTTTACTTTTACTTTATATTTAAGTGTATTTTATTAATTATGCTATTACAGTTGTCCCATTTTTTCTCCTCTTTATTCCTCTCTGTCCTGCAACCTCCTCCCACAATCCTATCCTGCACACCCCAGTACATGTCTATGGGTCATACATATAAGTTCTTTGGCTTCTCCATTTCCTATACTATTCTTAACCTTCCCCTGTCTATTTTGTACCTACCATGTATGCCTTTTTTTTTTTTAAAGATTTTATTTATTTTTAGAGAGGGAAGGGAGAGAGAGAGAGAGAGAGAGAGAGAGAGAGAGAAACATCAATGTGCGGTTGCTGGGGGTTATGGCCTGCAACCCAGGAATGTACCCTGGCTGGGAATCGAACCTGGGACACTTTAGTTCCCAGCCCGCGCTCAATCCACTGAGCTACGCCAGCCAGGGCTCCATGTATGCTTTTTATTCCCTGTACTTGTCCCTCATTCTTCCCCCTCTCCCTCCCTGCTGATAATCCTCCATGTGATCTCCATTTCTGTGATTCTGTTCCTGTTCTAGCTGTTTGCTTAGTTTGTTGTGGATTTTTTTAGGTTCAGTTGTTGATAGTTGTGAATTTGTTGTGATTTTACTGTTCATAGTTTTGATCATCTTCTTTTTATTACACAAGTCCCTTTAACATTTCGCATAATAAGGGCTTGCTGATGATGAACTCTTTTAACTTGACCTTGTCTGAGAAGCACTTTATCTGCCCTTCCATTCTAAATTATAACTTTGCTGAAGAGAGTAATCTTAGATGCAGGTCCTCGCCTTTCATGACTGAATACTTCTTTTCAGCCCCTTCTTGCCTGCAAGGTTTCTTTGGAGAAATCAGCTGATAGTCATACGGGCACTCCTTTGTAGGGAACTGTCTTTAATTGTCTTTATATACTATATACTGAATTATTGATTGTAATTATGTACTACAGATAGATTAGGTTGATCAATTTTGGGATTTGGAAAGCACTTTCTTTTTTGCCCCAAAGTCAGGGGAGGAGAGAGCAAATGCTTACTTTTATTATCCAAGGAATAATTTGGAATTTCAAATTATTTGTATAATTTAATCAGGCCACAATGAAAAGGAATATTTAGCTTATTTCAATTATTTTTTTTAAATTCATTTGATGCACTAATGCAGCATAATTAAACTAAAAATAATTATAAAGGATGGTTTATTACATTATTATGACCATAGGCCTCATAAACAGATCTAATAAAAAACACCTGAAGAACCTATCAGTTATACCTGGAGTATGCTCTGAATCTCATACATTTAATTCCCCTAAAACAGCCTTCTAAAAACAAAACAAAACAAAACAAAACAATTAAAACATTTAAACAATATAGCAAAACTTTCAGGCATAATTAGGTTACTATGTAATAATGGAAGAGATAACCATAGAGCTAGAATTATAAAATGCTAAACTTGAGATTTAATCAAATGCATTATGTACCTTGACATCTTCAGTTCCTATAATGACTTCACTAACTTCTGGCACTGACTGCAACAAAGGGATCTCCTGGTAGGTATTTGGAAAGCAGACAAGAGAGCCTAGAATGGTGAGAGCTTCTGAACGAGGTGCCTACACACAAAAAAGTGAAACACATTTTACTTCCTGTAAGTTAGAAACTTTAGATAGGAGTCATGTTTACTTTTTCATGCTTTTGAAAGGAAATCTTTATAATTATTTTATCTTAGATTAAAAATATCAAGCTATACCTGGTTATTTTCCCCCAGATGAATACTTAAGCAAACAGGTTTGCCTAAATGAAAAAGCACATTTCCAAGGAACAGAAAATATCACTATATTTAGATATAAAGAAGCAAGTGAAAACTGGTCTGCAGATTCATTCAGAGTCGGAAAAGCAAATGACTCAGTCATAATTGTTTTACCTTTTCTTTTTAGTCTTATGTTCTTGACAAAAGGTATATGATACCAACTTAATATGAGTTTTTCTGTAAAGACAGTTAATGAAAATTCATAAGGAAGAGAGGTCAGGCTAACTATCAGAAGGTAGAGAGAGAAGACATCATCTACCAAATTTATTGAACTACTTTGCAAAATACAGTGTCTGGCATCCAGTGAGATACAACATCACTCGTTTCTCATTGCTGCAATTAGGTATATATTAAAGGAAGCATTTCACTAGATTTCAATTCAACCAACACTAACTAACATCTATGATTAGCCAAGAATGGGGACAGGCACCAGGATTACAAAGGTATGTCATCCATCCATTCACCTCTGCTTATCTTCTATTATCTAATTATTACAACTGTAGCTCACACTTAAGGAGTTCTCACTCTGCTAGGCACTGTTCTAAGTGCTGTACAAGCATTTCCTCATAGAATACCCTCAATAACCCAATGAGTAGCTACTGCTATCATTTCCATTTTACAGGTGAGAAAACTGAGGCTTAGAGAAATTAGTTTTTCAAGTAATGAACCCTGATTTGAAATGATGCCATCTAACTCTAGGGTCTACACTGGGCCTATACTGTTGAATACTTGAGTACAAAATTAAAGAGAGCTCCCCTCAGAGACATGGCAGTGTGGTTTGTTGGATGGGGGAGAAGAGGCAAGTAATACCTATGTTCAATTCAATGAAGCGGTGCTATGAGAGCCACATACTAGGGATATCATAGGAGCCCATTACATTCATTTTTCACCTGTCTTGTTTCTGATCAGTACTTAAGTAAATAAAAGACAACATAAAACACACAGAAAGGTGTCCAACCTTTTGGTGTCTCTGTGCCATACTGGAAGGAGAGTTGTCTTGGGCCATACATTAAATACATTGTAACATGTAATCATAATGTTTTAAGTAAAGTTAGGATTTTGTGTAGCGCCACAGGTGGGGCACCCCTGGATAGGAACCAAGATGAGGTAATGATTTGTTCTTCTCAGGATGGTTAGAAAACATTAAAACAAACTGCTGTTAAGAGTCATATAGTGGAGTAGGAGTCATCTGGACAGGTGGAGAGTAAGAGTGAGGCACGGAGTCAAGAGGCACGTTGTAAGCAGTGACAATGGAAAAGGCAAAGGCACTCAGGGCACCCATGGAACTGTAAAAGGTATCAGGTGCACAGGGCCCAGAGAACATGCAAGTTTGCTTAGAAGGGCTGGAGTTACTATAGAGGAGTCTGAGAAAGGCATCAGGGGTGCCTGGGAAGACATCCACAAGCCACGTGGCACAGTTCTCATCTATTCCATCTGAGGAGTGATACCATCAGACTCCTAACCCCAGCAGGAGTGTGAATGGATGAATAGATTCTATCAGGAAGAGGAGAGAGCATTCAGTCACTGAAGTATAGTGTAGGCAAGCGCAATGATAGCTCTGAGGGGCAATGGCATCAGGGATAAAGACGCTCATTTTGTTGATGGTTTTTTTTGCTGTGCCAAAGCTTTTTAGTTTGGTGTAGTCCCATTCGTTTATTTATTTTTTTATTTCTCTTCCCCTAGGAGACATATCATAAAGATTTGAAACTACTATAGCAAAATGTAAAGATTTGCTTACGCCAGTCAGTGAGTACACAGCTTCTTGTTATCTGACTTCCACAATGCAAAACTCAATGGTCACCATCCAGGCCTTATCTCACCTGACTCCTTAGTGGCAATGAATGCAAGTTGACAGCTCCCTAGCACGTGGGAACACTTTAATCATTTGGCCTATGGGACACCATTTTATTGGTTTCCAAGGATATCTGACAATCCCCATGCTGGAACTTCTCATTTCCTCAGGATCTAAATTCTGGGATTCTGAGTGCAGTTCCTTGCCTTCTTCTCTCTTAGATATAAACTCACTCCAAGGGTTATCCAAACCCATGGATTTAAATGCCTCTAACATGTTTCTTACTCCCCAACATATCTCTCTAGCTAAGACTGCCTTCCTGAAGTCCAGATTTGTAGATACAAGTACTTGTTTGACATCTCCACTAGGGGCTCAAGAAAGCAGCTCACTCTAACAAGCTCCACCTTACCACAGAACTCTGTAATTCTGTTTAACAGCACCTGCCTCCATTGCTCTGTCCTCTTGTCTGCTACCTTTACTTTCATTTTTATGTTAAGAAAAATTTTAAATGTAAAAGAAAAAATGTTTATCTATACACCCAATACGTAGTTCAAGATTTTACCCTCCTTGAAGCATATATCGTGTTCATACTAGCCAAAGCACGCTACAAATTCAATGCAACTCCTATTGAAACAGCAATGACATATTTCATATATTTAGAACAAGTATTCCAAAAATTTACATGGAATCAAAAAAGTCCCCTAGTAGCTTCAACAATCTTAATTAAGAAGAACAAAGTTGGAGGTATCACAATACCTGCTATCAAGCTACACTAAAAGTACACTGTAATCAGAACAGCTTGGTACTGGCATAAGAAAAGGCATACAGATCAATGAAAAAGAACCGAGAATCCAGAAATTAGCACATGTCTTTATGTTTAATTACTATTCGACAAGGGAGTCAAGAACATACAGTGAAGTAAAGAGAGTCTCTTCAATAAACGGTGTTGGGAAAACTGGACAGGTACATGCCAAAAATGAAACTAGGCCAACAACTTACACCATACACAAAGATAAACTCAAAATGGATAAAAGACTTAAACGTAAGTCACCACACCATAAAAATCCTAGACAAAAACACAGGCAGTAATATCTCAGACATCTCTCATAGCAATATTTTTGCTGATATATCTCCTAGGGGAAGAGAAATAAAAAATAAATAAACAAATGGGACTACATCAAACTAAAAAGCTTTGGCACAGCAAAAGAAACCATCAACAAAATGAAAAGGGAATCTACTATGTGGAAGAGCGTATTTGCCAATGACACATCGGATAAGGGGATAACATCCAAAATTTATAAAGAACTCATAGTACTTAACACCAAAATCACAAACAACCCAATTAAAAAATGGGCAAAGGACCTGAATAGATACTTCTCCGAAGAGGGCATATAAATGCCAATAGACATATGAAAAAGTGCTTAATATCACTAGTCATCAGAGAAATGCAAATTAAAACCACAATGAGATATCACCTCATGCCTGCCAGAATGGCCATCATCAATAAATCAACAAACAACAGTGCTGGTGAGGATGTAGAGAAAAGGGGAATGCTCACATGCTATTTGTGGGAAGGCAGACTGATGCAGCCACTGTGGAAAACAGTATCGAATTTCCTCAAAAAGTTAAAAATGGAACTGCCTTTTGACCCAGTGATCCCACTTCTGAAGATATATCCAATGATGATGATGATGATGATAATAATAATTAAAAAAAATTTTTTTACTTATAAAATGAAAAAAGATTTTACCATTCTTACCTCATCTATCTCCTTTTCACTTTTGATTTCAAGATTTAAAATTCACTTAAGTTTTCACTTTCAGCATTTTAAAGCAAATTCAAGATTGTGTCATTTCACCTGTTTTCTAGCATCCCTGCTTTTTTTTTCCTCTTGCTTAATCATCACTTCCTGTTGCGTTACGTATTCATTTAATGTTTGTATCCTCCAAGAAGGCAAAGTTTTTGACAGTCTTCATCACTTCTCTATCCCAGCGGATGCTCAATAAATACTGCCTTGAGATAAGGGGTGGCTGCTGCTGTCCTCATTTACTGGATGAACACTGATCACCTTTCAGACTTCTACTTCAGCATCACTTCTTCCATGAAGACTTTCCAAATGCATGGCTTCCCCACCAACTTTTACCAAGCAGAATTAATTATTCCTATATTGGTGCTCCTCTGGGTTCTGGATATGATTCTACTGTGGCTGCAAGAAACTCATGTGTAAACATTAATACTTAGTTTACTTACCTGATTCTAAGAGTAGGGACCCTGTCATACTGATTCGGACCAGGTCCTGGCTCACAGTAGGTCCATGGTGTTTCTCAAATAGACTTACTCTGTCACCCCTCACTGTTGTTCTTTCTACCAGTCTTAGTGAAGACTTTAAGTTGATTCTTTTCCCTAAGTAGCCTTAAGTACTATACAGTGTGTGAGTCTGGCTTGCATCGTGGACTTTTAGATGCAGTGCCAGACTACATAACAACTAAATACAAAATATTCTATCTTAAAGAAAGAAAATAGAGTTGTTGCACAGCTTAATTCAAAGAATGTAGTAAATCTAGATGATTTTTTTTACCTAAGCACTGGGCCTATGATGAACCCCAATTTTCATACAGAAGAAATGAGGCCCCTGTGCTTAAGTATATGGTCCAAGGATAACTAATATAAGGCAGTGCTGGGATTGAACCCAGTCCTGGCTCTATGGAGCTCCAGGGTAAAGAATGGAAAGAGACTTACTATATATAATATTCTACCCTTTGTGCACACCACAATTCATCTGTTCTGTTGTGATAAATATCTGAATTGGTTCTAGGTTTCGGCTATTACAAATAATGTTTGCTGAGCACAGGCTTCTACCCATCTCCTGTGACGCATGTATGCATCTCTCTTTCCCTCATTGCCTTAGCAGGGCAGGTTGACAGAGCAGAGGTACTTTGGACTTGTAATTAATATGCTAACTGAAAATTTTGACTGAGCAGATATGTCACATCTAAACACCTCTCACCAGTTCCCCTATAATTTTAATCTTCAATTTTAAACTAAGAGAGTAATTCAAAGACTTATTGTTCCTTTAAGCAACTCTTAAATTCTCATTCTCTCTCTCTCTCTTGGAAGGCTACTATAATAGTTCATCTAGCCAAAAGAGAAGTTTTCACAAAGAATGAAAACCATTCATATTACTCTAGAAAGGGTACCACCATTTTTATAAAAAATTCTCACATCAAGTAAGAAAAAAAATAGTATGTTTTTCCTTCCCATATCCTGTGTTTTTTCAATGTTGATTTCAATGGCTGAAAATAAATCTGAAGTTCTTTGAGAATGATTATCCTAAAATCTTTTAGAAATGAAGTATTTAAAGTTGTCATAGTCTGCAGAGAAAAAGAGTTAAAGAAATTCGACATTTTTCTTCCTTTTTTCCTTCTTTCACTCCTTCCCTTTGCTTTTTAATTTAGCCTTATAAGAAAAAATTAGTGCGTGAAAATAGCAGTATGAAATACCACTTATACAATATATTAAAAAGCAATTTAATTTAAAATTCAGTGCTGGAGTCTGAAATTAGGCACAGAAAAATAAGAGAGAAAAAGTAACATTGTGGGGCTGAAGGAAGATGGCGTCGGAGTAGGAGGGAGCACATTTGACTTCCCTCTGCTCAGGGATAAAATCCTGGCCGATCTACAGAGTAGAGGAGAAAGCAACCAACATACTTCAGCATAGGTGAAAATAGGTGACCAAAGATTGTGGCAGAACTGAAAAACCAGTCCCTGAGAGGAGTGCTGCAACACAGTAGGGTCCCAGGGACTAGCTCGGGGTCCAGGGGCTGCAGCCCCAGGCCCAGCACCTGCTGCTGGGTTTGCCACAGTGTCCTTAGGAGAGAGCTGGGACAACTGCTCCCTCCCCAGCCAAACAAGGTCTGAGCAGCACCAGGAGGAACCCAGTTGCTAGTAAACACACAAGGGCTGTGAGCACCGTTGGAGGGGTTAGGTCACAAAGCAGGCGTTGATCCCCGTGGTCACCGGTCTAGTTGGAGAGTTGGGCTGTGGGAGAAGCCAGGCCACTGTATGGAGTGGCAGGCTTGAATAGGAGGAATTTCTCAAGAGGAAGGAGTGAAAAGACAGACTCTGTTTGGGGAATTCTCCTAAAGTGATCAATTGCTCCAGCCTCCCTGCCACCCAGCTGGGCAGTGATCCCAAGGCTGCATGGAAGGTGTGCTTCTGTGGAGGACCCTGTGCAGCCCCATAGCACTGGGAAGGGTGAGGCAGACTGGCCGAGGGTGTGCTCCCAGGAGAGCATCCCCGCACCCCAGCCCACAGCAGTAACCCTGGGGAAAGCCCTGATTCCCACACCCAGGGCACAGGGCTAAGGAGCCACAATTGCTTCCCAGATACTGTGCACACCACCAACCAAGGAAGAAAAACCATACCAATCACCCCTCAGCCTGCAGCAGCCAGCAAGATCAGAAAAAACGGTTTGGCCACTTTGAAACCAAGAGACTTTTTAATTTCATTCTATTTTTTTTAATAATTCTTAATTTTTAAATTTTTATTATTTTTATTCTCTTTTAATTTCTTTTTCCTCTATTCCCTGCTTTCTCGTTTTATTCCTTCCTCCTTTCTTTCCTCCAATTTTCTCTTCTTCCTTCCTTCGTCTGCCTTACAAGTGAGACAAAATACCTACAAGTGAGACAAAATCCTGGAGCTGTGAAAAGACCAGAGTTGAACCCAAAGAAGAAGCTTCACAACAGCTGGGAAAGTGAGATGAATTTCACTCTGCTATTACAGAGAACCTGCAAGTTATTGCATATTTGTATTATTATTATTTTTCCAGTATTCTTACATCTTTTTTTAAAATAATATCTTTGTATCCCTCTTCTTTTTGTATACTCTGCTTTGCTAGGCTGGTTATATTGTATGATCTGACAGCTTTCCCCTGATATCTCTTTCATAGTGTATTACTAATATACTGTCCCTTAACTCACCTGTGTCCCATTAGCACACTACTCAAGGTTCTGTACTCCCTATTCTTGTTACCTCGATCTCATAGATTCTGTCATGATTGTTGCCATAATATTACTGTAAATAATTGCTGCTCCATGCAATTATAAATACTTCACAACACCCCTCCTAGATCTTAGCCCCTTTCAAAGCTTCCCGAACTCTATTTGTGTAGTGGTTAACTGCTCTCTCACACACTACACCTATTTACTATCCTTTACTCTCACCTTGCCTCAGAATCTCACCTCCCACAAACTCACTGCTTTCTAGATCCAACTCACAATCCTTCCTTCCCCAACAAAAGTCTTATCTTCTTTCCATCCTTTCTAAAAATCAGCTAGCTGGGTGGAAGATCATGATTAACACTATACATAGTCAAAGGATCTCCTATCTCTTCTCTATTGGCTGCTACTGTAAAAATCATAGAATACTCTCCTGCTGTCTTAAACCATTTTGCCTTCCCCCTCCAACTGATCACAAAAAAGAGTAGGTGGAAGCGGTGAACACCAGGATACCCACTGGAAGAGGAAACCCAACAACAAAGGTACCACTAACAGATAGCAACAGAAGAAGGTGAAGGAGGGAGTGGAAACCACACAAACCTCAATCCAGGACCTATCTGGAAATACAACTAAACAGTAGAGACAGTACCCAATACAAACAACTGAACAAGAGCAAGAGAGAATCCTTAAAACCTCATACACACAGAAGAACTAGACTCAACACAACCTACCCTCACCAGCACAACAAAATACAGGAGGTGGTGGACAGGGTGACCCCCATTTAACCAGCTGGAGGGAAGGAACCACCAAAGAAAGACCCAACAACAATCAAAACCCAAAGACAAACACAGAGCCAACTTAAACGACAGCCCAAGACCAGTGAGCTCGGGACATCAAGGAAACTGCACCACTGAAACTCACTGGTATTCTACCACAGAAGTTCACACCACAAATCCAGGGAGCCAGAACAGATCAGTTTAAGATGCTGAGGCTAACAAGAAAAGTCTCACAAACAATGGGAAGACAAAGAAATAATCCCCAAATGAAAGAAAAGGAGGAAGTCTCAGAAAGAATGCTACTCATGAAATAGAGGCAACTCAACTATCAGATGTTGAGTTCAAAGCAATGATTGTCAGGAAGCTCAATGAGCTCACGATGAGCTACCAGAAACTACAGGGAAGCTACAATGAACTCACTGAAAACTATATCAACGTGAAAAAGGAAACAGAGACTATCAACAAGGGCCAAGAGGAAATGAAGAATATAATTTCTGAACTGAAGAACACAGTAGAAGGAATGAAAAGCAGGATCAATGAAACAGAAGATCGGATCAGTGAGAAAATAGAAGAAAATCGGATCAGAAGGAAACAGAAGATCGGATCAAAGTAGAAGAAAACAGCCAGAAAGAGCAAGAAAAGGAAAAGAGGCTAAAAAACAATGAAGAGGGATTAAGAGAAATGCAAGACAATATGAAACATAATAATATCCGTATAATAAGGATACCAGAAGGAGAAGAAGAGCAAAGGATAGAAAACCTATTTGAAAAAGTAATGATTTCCCTCATTTGATGAGAGAAAAAGTCATACAAATCCAGGAAACACAGAGAGTTCCAACCAAGAGGAACCCAGAGAGGGTCACTTCAAGACATATCATAATTAAAATGGCAAAATACCAAGACGAAGAGAGAATCTTAAAAGTAGCAAGAGAGAAACAGGAAGTAACATACAAGGGATCCCAAATAAGGCTAGCAGCTGACTTGTCAATCGAAACGCTCCAAACCAGAAGAGATTGGCAAGAAATATTCCAAGTAATGAGAACCAGAGGCCGGCAACCATGGCTACTTTACCCAGCAAGGCTCTCAATCATGATGGAAAGCCAGATAGGAAGCTTCCCAGACAAAAGAAGTCTAAAAGAATACACCTCCACCAAACCAGCACTGCAAGAGATGCTAAAGGGCCTGCTTTAAGGAAAAGAAAGAAGAGAGACAGAGAGGGAGAGGGAGAGAGAGAGAGAGAAACACAGGTATGAAAATGGCAATGAGTAAGTACCTATCAGTAATAACCTTAAATGTAAATGGATTAAATGCTCCAATCAAAAAGACACAGAATAACTGAATGGATAAGAAAGCATGACCCACACATTTGTTGCCTACAAGAGACCAACCTCAGGACAAAAGATCTATACAGACTAAAAGTAAAGGGCTGGAAACATATTTTCCAAGCAAATGGACAGGAAAGAAAAGCCAGGGTAGCAATAGTCATATCAGACAAAATAGACTTCCAAAAAAGGGCCATAAAAAGAGACCCAGAAGGTCACTTCATAATGATCAAAGGGAGAATCCACCAAGAAGACATAAACACTGTAAATGTATATGCACCCAACATAGGAGCACCCAAATACATAAAGAAAACCTTAGAGGACTTCAAGAAAGATATGGACAGCAACACAATTATAGTAGGGGATTTTAACACCCCACTGTCAAAAATGAACAGATCTTCCAAACAAAATATCAACAAAGACATTGTGGCATTGAACAATGCCCTAGAGGAAATGGACTTAACTGATATATTTGAGCACTTCATCCCAAAGAAGCAAAATACACATTCTTTTCAAATGCACATGGAACATTTTGAAAGACAGACCACATGATAGAACACAAAACAAACCTCAACAAATTCAAGAAAACTGAAATAACACCAAGCATTTTCTCTAACCACAAGGGACTGAAGCTAGAAACTGATCCCAAGGGAAGAAACCTGAAACACTCAAAATTATGGAGATTCAATAGCATGCTATTACACTATGAATGGGCCAAGAATGAAATCAGGAAAGAAATAAAAAAATTTCTGGAAACAAACAAAAATGAACTCACAACAATCCAAAATTTATGGGACACAGCTAAGGCAGTCCTGAGAGGGAAGTTCATAGCCATACAGGCCTACCTAAAAAAGATAGAAACATTTCAAACAAACAACCTAACCCTATGTCTACAAGAACTGGAGGAAAAACAACAAAGACAGTCCAGAACAAGCAGAAGGAAGGAAATAACTAAGATCAGAGCAGAATTAAATGACATAGAGACTAAAAGCACAATTCTAAGGATCAATGAATCCAGAAGATGGTTCTTTGAAAAGATAAACAAAACAACAAGTCTTTAAGCAGACTCATCAAGAAAAAAGAGAAAGGATCCAAATAAACACAATCAGAAATGAAAGAGGACAGATTACAACTGACAGCACAGAAATACAAAGGATTGTAAGAAATTACTATGAAGAACTGTATGCCAAGAAATTGGAAAACCCAGCTGAAATGGAGAAATTTCTAGAAAAATATAATCTTCCAAAACTCAATGAAAAAGAAGCAGAAAGCCTGAACAGATCAATAACAGCTGATGAAACTGAAGCAGTAATCAAAAAGCTTCCAACACACAAAAGCCCGGAACTGGATGGTTTCACAGGAGAATTCTACAAAGCATTTAAGGAAGAGTTAATCCCTATCCTTCTCAGACTATTAAAAAAAAATCCAGAATGATGGAAGACTCCCAAACTCTTTTTATGAGGCCAGCATCATCCTAATCCCAAAACCAGATACAAACACAACAAAGAAAGAAAACTTCAGGGTAATATTGCTGATGAATATAGATGCTAAAATCCTCAACAAAATATTGGCAAACTGCATCTAACAATACATTAGAAAGATCATACACCATGACCAAGTGGGATTAATCCCATGGATGCAAGAATGGTTCAATATTCACAAATCAGTAAATGTAATACAGCACATAAATAAAAGCAAAGACAAAAGTCACATGATCATATCAATGGATGTGGAAAAAGCATTTGATAAGGTACAGCACCCATTTTTGATAAAAACACTCAGCAAAGTGGGAATAGAGGGAGCATTCCTCAACATAATAAAGGCCATATATGAGAGTCCTACAGCCAACATCATACTCAATGGGCAAAAACTAAAATCTTTTCCACTACGATCGGGAACAAGACAAGGTTGTCCACTTTCACCACTTTTATTCAATATAGTATTGGAAGTTTTAGCCAAAGTAATCAGACAAGAAAAGGAAATAAAAGGCGTCCAAATCAGAAAGGAGGAAACAAAACTGTCATTGTTTGCAGATGACATGATAGTGTACATAGAAAATCCTATAGACTCTGCTAAAAAACTGCTTGACCTAATAAACAAATTTGGCAAAACCGCGGGATACAAAGTCAATATCCAGAAATCAAAGGCATTTTTGTATACCAACAATGAAACAGCAGAAACAAATCAGGAAAAAAATCTCATTTGATATAGCAGAAAGTAAAATAAAATACCTACGAATAAATCTATCCAAGGAAATAAAAGATCTGTACATAGAAAACTATACAACACTGAAGAAAGAAGTTAAGGAAGACGCAAACAAATGGAAACATACCGTGTTCATGGATTGGAAGAATTAACATCATCACAATGTCCATACTACCCAAAACAATTTAGACATTCAATGCAATACCCATTAAAGTACCAATGGCATATTTCACAGACATAGAACAAACACTTCAAAAATTTATATGGAACCATAAATGACCGCGAATAGCTGCTGCAATTTTGGGAAAGAAAAGCAAAGTAGGAGGGATCACAATACCTGATACCAAACTGTATTACAAGGCCACGGTAATCAAAACGGCCTGGTACTGGCATAAAAACAGGCACACGGACCAATGGAATAGAACAGAGAGCCCAGAAATAAGCCAAAGTCTCTATGGTCAATTAATATTTGACAAAGGGGGCAGCAACATAAAATGGAGTAAAAACAGTCTCTTCAACAAATGGTGTTGAGAAAACTCGACAGATACATGCAAAAAAAATGAAACTCGAGCACCAACTTACACCATATACAAAAGTAAATTCAAGGTGGATAAAAGACTTAAATATAAGCCATGTCACCATTAAAGTCCTAGAGGAAAACATAGGCCGGAAAATCTTAGATATTTCACGCAGCAACATTTTTAGTGATATGTCCCCCAGAGCAAGGGACATAAAGGAAAGAATAAACAAATGGGATCCCATCAAAATAAAAAGCATCTGCATGGCTAAAGAAAACAGTATCAAAATCAAAAGAGAACCAACTGATGGGAAAACCTATGCGCCAATGATACCTCAGACAAGGGTTTAATCTCCAAAATATATAAAGAACTTACATGACTACACTCTAAGAAGACAAGGAATCCAATAAAAAAATGGGCAAAGGACTTGAACAGACACTTCTCCAAGGAGGATATACAGAAAATCCAAAGACACATGAAATGATGTTCAATATCGCTAGCTATCAGAGAGATGGAAATTAAAATCACAGTGAGATACCACTTCACACCAGTCAGAATGGCCATCATAAACAAAGCAACAAACAACAAGTGTTGGAGAGGTTGTGGAGAAAAGGGGACCCAAGTGCACTGTTGGTGGGACTGCAGACTGGTACAACCACTATGGAAAGCAGTATGGAACTTCCTCAGAAAACTAAAAATGGATCTGCCTTTTGACCAGGCAATTCCACTGCTGGGACTATATCCTAAGAACACTAAAACACCAATACAAAAGACCCTTTGCACCCCAATGTTCATAGCAGCACAATTTACAATAGCTAGGTGCTGGAAGCAACCTAGATGCCCAGCAGGAAACGAATGGATCAAAAAACTATGGTACATTTCCACAAAGGAATTCTATGCAGCAGAAAGAAAGAAGGAGCTCCTACCCTGTGCAACAGCATGGATGAAACTGGAAAGCATTATGCTAAGTGAAATAAGTCAGGCGGTGAAGGACAAATACCAAATGATCTCACCTTTAACAGGAACCTAAACAACAAAACAAAGAAACAAACAAAATATACCAAAGACACTGAAATAAAGAACAGACTGACAGAGTTCAGAGGGGAAAGGAGAGGGAATTTCAGGGGAAAAGGAGAAGGGTTTACAGGAAGAAGTATAAAGGACACATGTAGAAAAACTAGGGGTGGGTGGAAATGGGAGGGAGGAGGGAAGGGCTGGGTAGGTGAGTTGGGATGGGAGTAAAAGATAGAAAATTGTACTGTAACAACCATTAAAATAAAATTTAAAAAATGTAAAAAAAAGTAACATTGTGTCAAAGAAAATTCAGGTGGCTAGATACACCTATTGATTTCAATACAAGTCCCTGGCAAACAGTCAAGCCAATTTTTAAGAAAAATTTCCATCTGACTTTATTTTCAAGTACACTTAAACAACAACAGCATACTTTCTGTGGGGATGACAAATATCAGTATTAGCAAATCTAAATGTAATTTTACAAAAATTACTATACATTATTTGGGGTAGATATATTTACTTTTTGGTAATATATATTAAGTGGCACTAATTACACTATAACTGTAAGGTAACTTAACATGAAACCACAGAACTGTAACTTTGCTACAGCTGCATGGACTTGGGCCTTTTCTGGATGAACACATTTTGAAAAAACTGGATGCCCACTCCAGTGCTATGCCAATGAAATCTGTTCAGAAGTAAAGTTCTCAAGTGGGGACTCACCAGTGTACCTTGCAGCTGACAGATGGCAGGCAAGATATGTCAGTTATGAAGTAGTTACAGACTAATTCACAAAAGTTACCATTACTGTTTCTAGAAAGAAGCAAGAAGTTAAGAAATTCCTTGAATTAGAAAGGCATTACAAGGACCCTGGCAGGTCACGTAGGTGGGACATCGGTAATAATTATGGCTGGCTTCTACACACCAGTAGCAAAATACTCCTGATTGTGATCTTAGGCAAAGTATAGATAAATGAAAAAGGCCAATAATCATATCCTAAGAGTAATAAAAAGAACTTCAAAATAAACCACATGATGGTTGTACCTGCAGCAGGGTTTCACAAGGCAAGGCATCCAGATTTTTTTCTTCCCAAGTCTGGCGTACAGAGCAGCTCTTGTGTCCATTTTAAAAACCTCCCTCACTCCATCTTTGGTCTTAACTGATGAACATTCCATGTATCTAAAAGCACCAATCCTGTTTGCCCTATCTCTGCCTTCCTCCGATTTGACTGGCTCCTGCTTCATCTTGACTAACTCCCACCTTGTGTGCTCATCATTCCAAAGATCCTCCTTGTTCCCAACCAGGATGATGGGCATGCTGGGACAGAAATGCCTGACTTCCAGAGTCCATTTTTTATGGGGCGTTTTCTAAACTATCAGGGCTGTCAATGGAGAAACACGTCAGTATAACATGAATGTCTGGGTAGGAGAGAAGCCTCAAGTGATCATAAAAACACAACTAAAAATAATGAGCATGCAAGTCTTGCCAAAGTTTCCACCAACCATCACCAATTTCTTCTAGAAGGTAGCCATTATTTACAAATGTGCTGCCATCCACCTGTATGGCAGAGGTTTTACAAAGTGCCTTGAATTTCTGATAAAAGGCTCCCGGGCAACGCTCTGGCTCCCACCTCTCTGCACTGAGGATGCCTGTCAGTGAGTCACAAGCTTGGAGACTAGGGTGGGTGACTGAAGAGGGGGTGGCAGACTAAAGAGAGAACCCACAGAGGATGGCAGGTGGAGGGTAGGGAGTGAGAGGGAGCAAGGATGGGGGGCAGTGGGCCAGTAAAGCTAATTTTATTTACACTGTTTGAAAAGGAAAAAAATGAATCTGAACAGGTAACAGTTATAATGAGCACAAATGTAAGAAGCCCTTTAAACTTAAATGTATGAGTGTTCTCTCAAAAGGCATTAAGATGTTGCCCTAATAGTGGAAGTTAATGTGGAAATTGCAAATAAATTCTTTTTTAAGCTCTTAATACCCATTTAGTCAGTCCATGTGCTTCCAAATTTTCGGTACAGGAATTCTGCACATTAATAAAATATATATTCACTTTCAAGTTAAAATGTTAGTGTTCTAATATTTAAAACTATTTTCTACTAGACTTCTAATAACTAAGACAATAATGAAAAAATGTTGATAATGTACACTTAAAATTCTGTCTTTATCATAGACATCTCTTTATGTTCTAACATTTTAAGAAAATATTTCCTATTAGACTTCTAATAAATAAGGCAATAATGAAAAAAATATTATCGATAATGGTCACTTAAAATTCTCTATTACATACATCTAAGTCTGTGCCACCATTTACTAGAAAATGCTAATAAAAATCTAAGAGACAAGTCCTGCTTCTGACTGTGTAAATGTGCTGATATATTAGTGAGGATATGATTTTTCACACTCTGGCCTTTTGATGAAACGCCTTCCCAATGCCAGTGTGTCATCTTATCCTACAATTTCACACATCAGCTGCCAGGGCATCTATCTGAGAGCCCAGTTTCACATTGCACTAATGAGTCAACACCTGTTAAGAGTAGAGAAATCTGAACCTTGATAGCAATTGTAAAGCCTCCTGGGAGTTTGGATGCTGAGCATTGTCATACTCACCGCCAGCATGTCTGTACTGAGAACCTTGGCAGCAGCCATGATAAAGTCCCCTACCAGCATTGAGAAGCCAGGCAAACCCAGGGAAAAAAAACGAGGTGGACAGTGCCTTATAATGGTATTTAAGATATCCTAAAAGGGAGAGAAAAAAACACAACTGTAATTTTCAATAACAGAATTGTAAAAGAGTCAATTAGTCTCTACATGACCACTGTAAGATAATCTAAGTGTACACAGATCACAGAAAATTCTCAGTAAAGGGGGTACTCAGAGATGAGTTAGTCCAAGGGCTATTGTATCCATTTTACATATAAGAGAATGGGGCCACTAAACTGTAAGATGACTTGTCCAAAATTGAAATTGTGGCATTGGGCCTAGACACTTCTTATGCCTTCCTCCTAAAGGGAAGCTCTCTGGACAACCTACAGAAGTGTTAAGGTAAATATACAAATAAAAGCTTTGAACATCTATCACTTACCATATTCTTCAATTTCCATAAGTTAACATACTGTTACATTAAAAATTCTTAAAGCAGTCAAAAAGATGGAAATTTTTACTCTTCAGGTAATTTCATGGGTTAAACAATAGGAATGCATGGAGTGCTACAGTAGTATTGTAACTGGTCATATTCTAAGGTCAGGTAGTTGGTGTAGCTCTGAGTATAAGTGTGATTGTGAGGTCTAAGTACAAAGTGCAGCAGTAGCCTTTTTTCACAACTGCCCAGACACCTGGTATTCCTGTGTTTGGAATAGCCTCTCACTGTTGAGTGGCTGGCTAGCTGGCCCCTGCCCACCAGCTCTGTTCTGAGGCAGTCACCCATTCAACCTGTGGCAGACCAGACCAGGATTCCACTGGACAGCATTCATGCCCCCATGATCAGGCCACATCTATGAAACCATCTGTGTAAGTGTGTATGCACAAGGGGGGTCATTAAGAAAACCAAAAACTACTTTTATGTAGTTCTAGGCAATGCACATTAATCAAACAGGCTAACATACTATAGCTATGTTACTGATAGTTGTACAACCTACAGTCAGTCTCAAAATAAAAAAAGCAAAATATAAAAAAAAATTTTATTTATTTTCTCAGATTTCAGTGTGGCTGTTTCAAAAATCCTGCAAAATAATCTCAATTTAATTTGATTAAATTAGAGCATAGTAGTAGCAACATACTGAATTCTGACATAAGTGTTCTGTAATCAAAATAACCTCATTTCTTATCTAAAAAGAGAATTTTTGTGTTCATAAAAGACTTCTTTTCCTTCCATACTGGATTCATTTTGTTTCTACAAATTTTACTGTTTATATGCTTAAATCAACTGTCCAATGCTTACTCTATTACAGCTCATATATGGTAAATAGTTCAGCAAGTCCTAATTTAAAGTTTTAGAATTCAGCAGACTTTCACTTGTACATAAAAATAAATATACAGATAAATAGATAAACAGATAAAATGAAGGAAGGAAGGAAAAAAAGAAAAACCTGAACCACTTCTTCCAAGTTAATGTTTAAGCCTGCTTTAATCACATCCTTTGATACACTTTAGGGTCCTTATCAGCCAAGGCAAACATTCTAAAGGGCTTAGCAGATGGATGCTGCAGTTTAAAAACTGTGTGGTAAACTCATGCTCCAAGAGGAACAAAAGATCCACCTTCTTCATAATTAAGCCTCTGATTAATGCCCTGGGCTCCCTACCACACACCTGTAATTACTCACAGAGGTACGCATTGTGCTGGGCCTTGTCTCAGAATATCAAGCATCAAGCTATCCAGCAGCAGATGGAAGCACATTTTTGTTGACATATGCTGCAATGAAAGGATTCATGCAAACCTGGCTAGCAAGGTAGCAAAATGCCATGCATTTGAAGATTAATAATGCAAACAACCATGTTAACTTTATTATGTTTATAGTGTTAATTCCATCTGTTGAGATGAGGAACTAAGCCTTGAACACTATAGATTTTTAGTATCTTTAGCCCATACTTAACTCAAATAAGCCATTTCACAACTGGAATTTAGAATTTTAATTTAAAAATGTTTTTCTGGGATAAGTTTATGGTAATTATGAATGAAATCCTTTAATAAGCTAAAGCCAAAATTTGTAAAAGAAATTCATTTTGCTTTATGAGATTCATATGTGCACAGGCAATGATCTGTAAATGGGGCATTCACAAAAAATTACTGAGTTGGCATTGATACTAAAGACAGCAGAAATGCACGTAGCCAAGGTAAAGTCACACAGTTCCCCGTACCCCTGGACCTTGGCCAGTCACTTCAATGGAACCTGTTTCTATGGGCAAGAAGATTGGAAAGAGAGAGCAAAATAACAGATGGCTAGCCTACCGTACCCTGCCACCCACATAAGACAGAGCCCCAAGGAGAAGCAGGGCCTGTGCTGCTGAGGTCAGTTAAAGACAGCATTGGAGTAGATTAATGTGTGAGTTAAACAGGGAAATATATGGCCAATCTGCCAAATTATGGCCATGTGCCTGCTTATTTTGCTTATCTACACTGAAGTGGAACAACCCAAAGATTTTATCTTTGTGGTTAACATTTTAAAATTAGGAATAACTGAGTGGTACTCAAGAGAGCTGTATATTCTGAATACAGGGACATCCAAAAATATGTTCCACTCACTTCTAGTAGACTCCTTCTTTCACTTTCCCCTTGATACATCAAGATCATAGCTATAAATGGAATCCTTGGAAAAATAAAAATCTTGAGACTCTGAAGTTTTCTTCACAGTCGCCAGGGCTTTATATATAGACAGCACAGAACACTACTTCCCAAATGCCTATTATTCATGTACAACTTCATGCTATTGTCATATCCACACCCAAAGTGAATATTATTTGTCCATTTTCAAAGTACTTTTTTGAACTTAAATAAAATTATTCTAGAAAGCTAGTATCCTGTGTTGTAAGCAGGAAATACCCAGGAGAGTCAAAGGACTAGAAAGAGGCCATTATTCCCACTGTGTGATTTGAGGCTATTCAGTGCCACCTCCATTGTGACCACCAGTGGGAAATGTCTCTCTAGAACTGAGATGAGGCCTGGGTTCAAGGCCTAGTATATGTGATCATGGGCAGATCATGTCATGCCTAGAGCTTCATATTTCTCTCCCATAAAATGGGATGATTTCCTTTTACAGAGCTGTTATCTAATGGTATGAAAGATGTGAACACATGCCTCTGCGACAAGTAAAGAGTGACAAGTAAAAAATTTTTTTTTAAATAGAAGGACTATGAAAGATTTTACTTTCCAGAATTTACTTTGCAGAATTCTATGAACTACTGTTTTGATGACATTCAGAAAGAACATTAAAAACATTTCAAAGGTGGCACAGATAATTGTCTTAGATTATATTATCCCAGAAATTAAAAAACTCTAGACATTAATGCTTTCAAGTAATATCCTTAGCAAAGCATTACAACAATTACCCATCTGTTTGCGGTAAGTGAAAGAAAAACAGGAAAATGATTTTTATGTATTTTCTAGGTTCCACTCTTCTATTTACCCTATACAAGTGATTTCAATAGCAAAACATTAGTTTATTTTTCATACTCTAAGCAGACTAAAAAATAATACACTAAACAATAAGTTCAATGAAAAATAGGAATTATTTACTCTTGAACATTCACCAGTTTAAAACATAGACAAAACCCTTTCACAAGCTTTTCTTCAAGGGAAATAAAACACATTTTTCAGAATGCTGTCATATAGTAAACAGGCCACAAAACGAGCATTTTTCTCTTGATTTTGGTTGAAAGTCCATAGACATGCTACACACTGAGTGTGAAAACTAGACTGTAAGATGATAATTGTGAATTTTCAGCTTATCAAAAGATTTAGGTTTATGAGAAAGTAACTGGTGAGAACATCTGTCTTTTATCACTGATCTTACAAAAAATCAGGTAATTCAAACACAGGCGTGTTGTTTCCTCTCCTCCAAAGCACAGTTCTATAAACACAAACCACATTCGGCCTGGTAAATGAATCGCTTTAATTGAATGCTATGTACACAGTAACTGGAAAAACCGTAAGTGATAAGAAAAAAACATATGGTGATGGCAACAGAAATTGGTTTATTCATTTTACATACTGTTGTTTCTTTAGTTCTCTTATAATTGACCTTTAGAATGATAAATGTGTAAAATAATTTTGTTTATTATGGTCCCAAACCTTCTAACAATTACACAAAATGAGAATTTTAAAAGGAAGGATTCATTCCTGAAGCATTTCCATTGTTTACATAATTGCACAGCTATAATTTAGTGCTCATGTTGTTACGGAAAATAAAAAAAAGGCCATTACAGGCCATTTCAATTCAAAATATCACACTGTGGTGTCAAAAATGAGGCAAAATGTTGACTTTAAAATAGTTTAAAATGGATTACCCCGTAAACAAAAAGCATTTCAAAACAGTATTCTATGAAACACAAATGTTCAAGAAGTCCCATCCTTCAAACAGAATTAGAAATGTTGCAACTGTACTTTCACACCAATTACATATATATTATTCACTTAATATTTGCTCATGGCCCAGCAGATGATGGCTGTAACATAATAGCCAGCCATCTGTCTCCCAGGCTTTTCTTAGGGAACTCACGCCTGCTTCTCAGGAGCAAACAGATCCGGTTATTCCACCTAAAGTCATTCAGACCTTCCAGGAGGCCAAAGAGAATTGTTAGGAAATAAAATCTATGCATGCAAAAATCACTGGACTCCTCCTTTAACTTTTTAAGAAAACTGAAAATGCTACAGAATAAATTCATCATTTTTTCAGATAAGATACCTGTCTTTTATCTAGAAATTCTATATGAAGCTCTTGTTTGGTCTTACGGGTAATGTTCAGATCTGCTTATCCCATTAACCTAGTTAATAAAAATGTATGACTCATTCCACACCCAAGTGGAATTACTAATTATCAAAAACTCTGAATGGAAAGTGATATTTTTAACACTAAACCTGGACACAATTTAAGTTTTCTTTAACAATTCAAAAGGCAGCCACAATCCTGCAGTACCTAGAGAGCACACTTCTAGGTATCAATTATGGCCCTACTGGCAAAGCTCAGAAATGCTCAGTGACCAAAAGGTTTTAGTTAACCAGAAGCACAGATATGGAGTCCTCAAAGTCCCAAGGCTTGTTTCTTCTTGTTTCTGCCAGTGAGTCTCGGCTCCATCACATTCACAAAGACATCTTTTACATACCACAAGAGGATACTTAGACTCTTCCATGCTCTACATTGGTTCAGGTAGCATTTTTCGTTGATAAAAACAAAGCCTTTAAAATACTGGCTTTTTTAAAAAGCACAGCAGATCATGTCACCAGCATTGCACTTATAGAAAAGTCACTGGAAACAAAAATATAGCAGGACAAAGCTAAAAATTACTATCAAGACCCCTGTAATGTCCTTTACATTACCTTTGTGTAACCTGGAGAAAAAGTAGATTTTTATAAATGCCAGAAAAATGTGACTTCTCTCCGTATAACTATGTTATCAAGTCTAGGAGAAATACGACATGACAGATGAGTTGGTTCCAAGACTGGGTAAACACAATTGCCCTAGTGCTTCTCATTACAAAAAATAAACTTCTGACAGTTACAGGAGCTGCTCTTGACAGTGTGCATAGCATCGGGATTTCAGGAGAGAGGGAACCACCAGGCAGATGGCCAAGAAAGTCTTCGTAACTCTCAAGCCCATATTTTTCATGATTGCTTTACACTTAATCCCACACCTCTATAAAGAAAAACTCTCCTTGCCTTTATACTGATGAAGACTGCTCAGGCAAAGTGGGAGTATGATTCATGGATTTTGAGAAAATTTTATGAATTTAATTTATACTGGAGTTGTTGTATCACCACATTATCTTAACTGCTCTTTTTGTTTGTAAGAGCTTCACTGAGACATAATCTACATATAATAAAATTCACCCTTCAAATTATACAACTCAGTTTTTAGTCTATTCAGAGAATTGTGCACTATCATCACTATTTAATTTGAGAATATTTTCATTACCTCAAATTGAAACCCTCTACTCATTAGCAGTCATTTTCCATTCCCTCTCCATCAGGCAACCTAATCTGCTTTCTGTCTCTATGAACATGTTTATCATGGACACTGCAGAATCTGGCTCATACAGTAAGTATAGCAGGTGGGCTTTTTTCCCCCCTCGATTCTTTCACTCGGCATGTTTTCGAGGTTTATCCATGTTGCAGCATGTAGCAACACATTATTCTCTTTTATGACCAAATAATATTCCACTGTATGGCTAGACCACATTTTATTTACCCTTTTACCAATGGGTGAACATTTGGGTTGTTTCCACCTTTTAGTGACTCCTGTGATTTTCATTAGTGCTACCATGAAAATCTGTGTACAGATTTTTGTTTGAATACCCGTTGTCAATTCCTCTGAGTATATACCTAGAAGTGAAACTGCTGGTTAATATGGTAATTTTATGTTTAACTATTTTAAAAAATGTTTTTTATCCTCACCTGAGGACATTTTCCATTGCTCTTTAGAGAAAGAAAAGGAGAGACACATTAATGCGAGAAAGAAGCATCAATGGGTTGCCTCCTGTACACACCCTGACTGGGAGTCCTATGTACCTAGACCAGAAACCAAGCCTGCAACCTAAGTATGTGCAGTGACCAGGAGCTGAACCTGCAACCTTTTGGTTATGGGATGACGCTCCAACCAACTGAGCTACAGCAGCCAAAGTTAACCAAAGTGAAACACAACATAAAAGTTATGTTTAACTTTTGAGGAACTACCAATCTTTCTGTGGCAGCTTTGCCATTTAATATTTTTACCAGTAGTGTACAAGGGTTCCAATTTCTTCACTTCCTCATCATTTATTTCCCATCATTTTGAAAAGAAAATAGTATAATAGCCACCCTAGTGAGTGTGAAATGATATCTTGCTGTGGCTTTGACTTGCATTTCCCTGGTGACTAATAATGAAAAACATCTTTTCGTGTGCTTATTGCCATTATATCTTTTCTGGAGATGACTAAATCCTTCACCATTTTTTAAATGGGCCGTTTTTTTCCCCCTGTTGAGTTGTAAGACTTCTTTATGTGTTCTTGGCCCTAGACCCTTACTGGACATATGATTTGCAAATATTTTCTACTATTTTGTGAGTTGTCTTTTTACTTGCTAGATAGTGTTCTTTGATGCACAAAAGATTGTAATTCTGATGAAGTACAATTCACCCATTTTTTTTCTTTCATTGCTTGTGCTTTTGTTGTCATACCTAAGAATTCACTGCAAAATCCAAGATCACAACAATTTCTATCTCTTTTTAAAGTGAATTTTATAGTTTTAGCCTTATATTTAGGTCCTTAATCTATCTGAGCTCATTTTTATATATGGCATGAGGCAGGAGTCTAACTTCATCCTTTTGTATGTGGATATCCAGTTTTCCCAGCACGACTTGCTAAAGAGACTATTCTTTCCCACCTGAATCTCTTGGCACCCTTTTTGAAAATCAATTGTCCACAAGTGTGTGGGTTTATTTCTGGACTCCATTGATCTATATATGTCTAACCTTTCACCAGTACCATACTGTTTAGATTACTGTAACTTTGGAGTAAATTTCGAAGTAGGGAACTGTGAATCTTCTAACTTTATTCTTTTTTTTTTAAGATTGTTTTGGTTTTGCAAGGCCCCTTAAAATTGTGTATGAATTTTAGGATTAGTGTTTTCATTTCTGCAAGAAAGTCCACTGGGCTTTTGGTAGGGACTGTGTTGAATTTGTAGATAAATTTGGGGATTATGCCATCTTAACAATATACAGTATTCTAATAAAAAATATGAGATATATTCCCACTTATTTAGGTCTTCTAAAAATTTTTAGTACATTTTGCAGTATTCGATGTATACATCTTACACTCCCTTGGCTGTATTTATTCATAAAATTTTGTTATTTTTGATGTTACTGTAAATGAAACTGTTTTCCTAATTTCATTTTCAAGTTGTTTATTGTGGTGTATAGAACTATAATTGGTTATATTTTGCTTGCTTGTTCATTTTGTTGATTAGGTTCCAGTTAAAGGTGAGATCATATGATATTTGTCCCTTACCACCTAGCTTATTTCACTTAGCACAATTTCCAGTTCCATCCATGTTGTCGCAAAGAGTAGGAGTTCCTTCTTTCTTTCTGCTGTGTAGAATTCCACTGTGTAAATGTATCATAGTTTTTTTATCCACTCATTTACTGATGGGCACTTAGGTTGCTTCTAGCACTTGACTATTATAAATTGTGCTGCTATGAACATTGGGGTGCATAGGATCTTTTGGATTGGTGTTTCAGGGTTCTTAGGATATAATCCTAGCACTGGAATTGCTGAGTCAAAAGACAGTTCTATTTTTAGTTTACTGAGGAAATTCCATACTGTTTTCCATAGTGGTTGCACCAGTCTGCAATCTACCAACAGTGTACTAGGGTTCCCTTTTCTACACAACCTTTCCAACACTTGTTCATTGCTCTGTTTATGATGGCCATTCTGACCTGTGTGAAGTGGTATCTCATTGTAGTTTTAATTTGCATTTCTCTGAGGGCCAGCAATACTGAGCATCTTCTCATATGTCTCTGGACCCTTTGTACATCCTCCTTGGAGAAGTGTCTGTTCAAGTCCTTTGCTCATTTTTTAATAGGCTGACAGTGACCAGAGGGGAGTGAGGAAGGGATAATGAGGGAAAAGGGGGAAGGGTTTACAGGAACAATAAAGGACACATGGACAATAACAAGAAGGGGTGGAAACAGGGCAAGGAGGTGGGAAAGGCTGGGGTGGTGGGGAGGGTTGGGGGGAAAAGGCAGAACAGTGTACTTGAACAACAATAAAAAATATATTAAAAATAAAAAATAAAAATAATTGATTTTTGTATACAGATTTATCATCTTACAGCCTTGCTGAATTCATTTATTCATTCTGTTAGTGCGTATGTGTGTATTTCTTAGGGCATGGGTGTCAAATTCATTTTCACCAGTGGCCACATCAGCCTCGTGGTTGCCTTCAAAGGGCTGAATGTAATTTTAGGACTGTATAAATGTAACTACTCCTTAACAGTTAAGCCAAAACTCGGCACTGCCATTGGGTAGAAACAAGGTGCTGGGCTGGATAAAACAAGGTGCCAGGCCAGATTTGGCCCACAGGTCTTCTTTGCCACCTGTGTCTTAGGGTTTTCTATATACAAGATCATGTTTTCTATAAATACAGATAGCTTTTCTTTATTTCCAGCATGGATGCCTTTAAAGTAATTTTCTTACCTAATGGCCCTGGTTAGAATATCTACTACATTGTTCATCAAATAGAAGCAGTGAGAATGGACATCCTTGTGCTGTTCCTGATCTTAGGGAGAACATGGAAGTTTAAAAGGGATATGTGTATTGTTTTTTTTTTTTGGTGGGAAGAAAGCCTGAGCCAATGATGTGATATCCAAACCCCAGAGTAACCTTTTCTCAAAACAATTTTGGAGATTAGTCAATTAGTGTAAGGATGCTCAGGGTACTCAGAGATCAGAGGCTGTGGGAAAGAACTTACCCATTATCACATGAATCAGGTCATTCCCTCAGTCTCAAGCCCTCAGCAAATGTGATCAAAATATAAAGCCCCCTTTACTCTGACCAACACAACATCCTGCTTCCAGCCCACAGATCACAATGGGCTGCTTTTACATGTGCTTCCTAGAATGCGGAGACTGAGGAGAGGGCAACCCCGTCAAGAAATTCTGGCACATTTATGATCCACAAGATGAAGGAAAATGTTGGAGGGTTGTAGGAAGAAGTGACTTACCAGCTGTACCAATCATGCCTTTAAGATGCTGTGGTCTGAATATGTAATGGCTGTCTTAGTTGTGACCCTGATACGCCTCAAATCTACAACACTGCAGTTTGTACAATGGGCTGGCTTAATGAGGTTGATGCAGATGCTCTAGAGAGGTTATTAATTCCTCACAATGAGCTTTTAGTGAATGAGGGCTTCAATGAGTTGCCACTGGCAAGTAATGACAGTGGGAGCATCGAGGCTGCATCAGACTCGTGTGCATAAAGTGCTCTCAGAACACAGGACATCCATGCAGTACTCTGAAAGAGGACTAAACATGATGGCCAAAGCTCAGAAACAAGTCTACGCAGAATGGCATTTGTACATATCAAGAATTTACAAGGGACTAGGGAGCAGTGTGGGTGGGATGGAATAGGAGGATACTATAAACGGCTTTTTCTGAGGCAACCAGCTGCTTGTTTCAAAAGAAAATAAACCTAATCAAGTCTCCATACTCCGTAGTACTCCTCTCCTCTACAGCTTTTACAACGTTTTGGAGCATAAGTAAAAGCTAAGTCACAGCACTCATAGATAACAAGATTGGTAGAAATGCATAATTTATGGAAGTAATACCATTAAGGCAAGAATTACTGCAATGATTGAAATATGCACACATAATTAAAACAGGTATGCAAGAGACAGGCAGCCATACTGTTCCCAGTATGACTTAGGAATGCATTTGCTAGAAATACATTCTTCTTACAATATTAAAAAAAAAATTCTTGGATAAAACTGTAGCCTTAATACACTTAGGTTTAATCAATATCACCCATGATGCCAAACAGAATAATCATCATGCTTCCATGCTGGAATCCAGCTACACAATTATGTTACCTTAGAATGAAGCAGAAATTTACTAGGGAAAATACATCTCTACTGAATTTGGGTAACAAGGACACTGAATTTGTTCCTTTGGAACCATGAAAACAGAGAGGAAAGATCTGAGGTCATACCCAATCTTTTTATTTTACAGACATAAGGTAGGAGATCAATCAAGGCCAGAAATTGCCCCAAGGTCTGGACACAAACCCAAGTGTTCTCTTTCTCCTTAGAGGAAGAAAAAACATTAACTCAGAGGCAATAGAACACCATTTAACATTCATGAATGACCAGCCTCAAATATAAAGCACAGCACTGTTTTGAGGATGTTACCTACCTCTAAAGTACAAATTACTGGTATTTTTTCATCTCATTCACTTTGCCTAATCATTTTAAAATGCAAGTAATACTTATTAAAGTTATACTTCCAAGTGAAGTCAGCAAATGACTATTATGGCTTAAAGATGTGTTTCCAACATATACACATAACTCTTACTCTCACAGAATTATCACATGAGGAAACTGGGTCATGTATCTTCAAAATAAAAATGAGCCTCTCACCTCAATATTCTTCTTAGGAAACTGTTAGAAATTGTGTGTATGCAGGCATGGATATGGGGAGGTCATGGTTATAAATATTTTACGGAAAAACACCGAGAAATTTCCCAAGACTGCAAAAAGAAATCAAGATTCCTATTTTTCTCTCAAAGGGACCACTAGAAAACCCACACCAGCCTCAATTCTGCTTGAAAGACTTAGAGCTTCTGGTGCTGCTAAGGCTAGCCTCCACTGCATTTAAAAGTTTTTCCTTCTCATCTGGGAAACCTGTTTCTCAGGTTTGGGTGAAAGTGAGCCTGGTAGGTGGTGCTGAGTTCTGCTGGGCTGTTTCCCAGCCTATGACCAGAAATAAGTTAAAAGGGAAAACTATTTCTGTTGTAACTTTCCATGTCTTCTGGAATATTATCACACTAGGAAAGTAATAAACTTAGGAATATCATTATTATTCATTCTTTTCATTCCAGGCTAACACAGAATGCATATGCTTTAGTTTTGTTCCTTGAAAATAAAATTATCCACCTGCACATAAGAGCAACATTGAAGCTTTTAACATGTCCGTGTTCTGTATTAAAAAAGAAATCCAGTGATCATTCAATTATGGGAGTCTACAGACCACTCACCAATGTGGGATGGAGATCTAGATGAATTACATAAAGCAGTTGCAACAGACACTTTTTTTTGTTTTTTTAATTTTTGCTTGGACAACAGAATTAGCACTACTTTTTAGGGAATAGGAGACTGCCCTGAAAGTATTTTGTAAATTCTAGAGCCTCATACACCACTGCTTTTATATTACAGACTCATTTTAATCATGATCTTACTAAAATATTTAGTAAAGATCAACTGAAAATTAAAACTTAAACTTAAAATCTACTCATTAAAAAAGTGTGAAATGAAAGACAAGTCATTCTGATAATTTCATTAACAAGCATTTAACAATAAGATGACAAATTTCTCAAGGGCTGACTGGGTTGAAGGTACCATGTCAGCTGCTGGGAGGAGTCTGAGGCATAATAAAGCATGGCCCCTGCCTTCCAGCAGTCACCTCTTAGGGGCAGGGCCCAGCTATGCAGAGCAAGGCCAGGGAAGAAGAGCATATGGCTCCTGCAGTGGGATGACCAGTGTCGTCTATGGGGACCAAGGGGAAGACACGAAGGCACTGGTTCTTGATAATAGGACCGTGCTGAACACGTTCAACACAAGACTCCAGTGCTGGAAAAAATAGTGCTCTATTTTGATATCTTATTAGTAAAAAGTTTTCTGCCAAAATTTCTCTAGCCCATAGGAGTTTTCCTTTCGAAAACCTAGGAAAGACTGTTTTTCCATGGAAGAACAAAAGAAAAACTGTGGTTTATGATTTCTATAGAAAACAATATTCTCTCTAAAACGTGTTCCAGTAAATAGCATTAATAGCTGAACAATCTGCAATTAACACACTACCACTTATTGCTATGTATTGAAGAGAAAGTAACAGGCAAGAAGAGATTATTCCCCACAAGGAGCATACTCTCCCACAGAAACAAAACTTGCAATTTAAAATGCTTTGCCTGATGTTATTTCCTTGTATCCAAACTATCCTTTATGGATCATAAACCGCAGTCAAGATTTCAGATCTCTTATATTGAAAATCACTCCTTTCCAAATGAGAGTTAAAGTACCACTCTTTCCCAGTACTATTTAGCACTTGAAATACGGCTGTCTCTCAGCTCTTCTCTGCCTAAAGAAAAATGTGAATTTTTAAAAAAATCTTCATAGACTTCTAAATAGAAAAAGATGGTCTTGCAGGTTAACAGTGATATTTCAAACAATAAATCCCCTCTGCAGTGCCTGCACCATGCCTATTGACGGCCTGCCTTCACCTTTCCAAGGCCCCAAAAAGAACAACAATGATCTCAGTTCACAAAACAAGAAGCTCAAGCCTGAAAAGGCTATGTGGTCACTGACTCAAGGATGCAGTGACTTAAGTGCAAGGCCAGGGTTAAAGCTCCAAAATAGATGTCCCTCTTGCCCAGGCTGCCTGTGAGACAGCCAGGGCAAATAGCCTTGGATGAGTAAGTATTTAAGAGACAAACAAACCTCAAATACATCACCCTCCATGCCTTAACAGGGCACTGGGTTAGAAAATGTCTCTGGTGGTGAGCTGAAGTCTTACAACAGTCCCTGCACTGCCAGTAAGACACCCTGATCCCTTTCTCCTCACAGATGAGGCTCCAGACATTTGAAGGAAGCCATGATCTGTGCCCATGTGCCAATTCTTCACCACACAAGCCATTTTCTCACCATTCTTCTTCCTCTCAGCTACTTGAGTGGCAGGCATGGGAGGAAGAGAACTATCCTGAGCCCCTCCCTCCCTCCATTCATGCTTGGGTGCTTTCGGCTTTGTGGGTGCAGACTTACACTACTTATTCTATTGGGCTTTCAGACGAAATCAATCTCAGATGTTTTTCATATTGACATTGAACTTAGCAGATTTCTCCATATTTTACTTCTTAAATTAATTTTTAAAATATAAATGCAGAAATTTTTAAGTTTGAACCATACAAAGTCACCCTCCCCCCACCTTTTTGAAAAATAGTTCAATATTCGCAATTTTCATCTAGTTCAATGTGAACATTTGCCTCATATTAATCTCCCTGGTTACATTTGTGTATGTTTTAATTTCCTTGGTTAAATTGACAGAGCTAGTCTTTTATACTTTTTTTTTTTTGATTACTGAGTTTGCCATTTAATTTACATTGCCTGCCTCTTCTTTCTGGTGTCATCTGCATAGTACTCCTCTAGAACAGGGTTTCTTAATCTGAGCACTAGTGACACTTTGGATTGTAAACTCCTTGTTTTGGACCTGTGCATCATAGGAAGTTGATGACATTCCTGGCCTCTACCCACTAGATGCCAGACTATCTCACTTCCCCATTTGTGACAACCAAAATGTCTCCAGACATTGGTCCCCAAAGTAGTGGGGGTAGCAACTCCCTCACCATCCTTGTCTCAGGAATCACTGTTTTAGGAAAATGAAATTGGCTGGCTCAACACTCTATAAGGTTAATGCCTGCAATGAAGTTGATAGTTGGAGCCAGAGACTCAACCAGAATGCTTCAACTCAGCTACTTTGGGCACTCGTTCTTCACCATGTGGCCACCTGGTTTTAAGGTCTTGATTTAAAAAAAGTTTTTTTCTATCAATCCACACATTTATTGAGTGCCTGCTATGTGTAGGAGAAGACAAAATACACTCCAGTTAGTCTACTAAGGAAGATTCTAGAGGTCACAGCAAGTCTCTTTCTAGAGACAGACCTCAGGGCAAAAGAACATTTTCTCTACTGAAAATTGCAGGTCAGCTTACACACTATATCATATGGTAACTTTTTAATTAAAAAAAAATCCAATTTTCCACATATATTAAGTTGCTATTATATTGCATTTTATGCTTTATTTCATGTAGCATGTGCTTATTAAACACAGCTATATATAGATTACTCATATTTTTTCACTGATCGCATTTAAAAGTCTTTACAACTTTAACTTCAAATGGAGATATCAAACAAAACTCTAGCTTCTGGCTCTCAGGTAGTCTTTTTCCTGTCTGGATCAGCCTCCCTTGCTATCATCTTACCCTTTTTAAAGCGGTGAAACAAATTTACTGCACATGTGTTAAACCTCATAACTGAAACCCCAACCATCTGTTACCTTCTACATATTTCTACTTTCCTTATTTAGGTGTAAGTGGGCTCAGTCTGCAGCTTAGTGAAAACAATTATTGGATTTATAGCTGTAAAAGAAAGAAAAAATTTGTCAATATATTATTTGGGGGCAGTACTTAAAGTCTCATAGCCACTGATGGCTGGATAAAGTTATAATACTTTTTTTTTATAAAACTTTGACTAATCTCTGGCTTGTAAATTCTCATGAAACTTTATAGGAAACCACTATATATTACTTGTTGGCATTAATACTAATTATACGACAGATTCTACATTTGATCACCCTGAGTCTATACAGTAAGTGATGATAATAAGAATTATCATTAATTTAATAATATGTCAGGAGAAGGCAGATACATACTATCTATCCTTGTAGCTATTATTCCAGCAAAACCTAAGTCAAATAAAAAGTTTTGTTTATTGCTCCAGTATACCTTTATACTCAATAAAGTCTTATTAACGTAAATAGAGTAAATTCAAATGAAAATATTTTTAGAAAAATAAAGAGCGTTTTTAAGTGTCAAATTACTTTAGAAAACAAAGAGTAACAAAACTGACTAACAAATATATAAAATATCAGAGACCTTTAGAAATTCCAGTTTAACAAATGTAAAAAAATTTACACTTTGTATATCAACTGTTTGAATTCCAACAGGGTAGAAAATATGTTCTCAAGTGGAGAGAAAACATACCTGGAAATCTTTCCCATGCATTTCTACTTCCTAACAGGCAAGAATTCTTTGGGGGCAACCCCTGATATATCTAGCCTGCCTTGTGCAACAATGTCCATGATGAAGAGAGGGATCATATCCCTTGCTCCCCACCCCCGCCACCTTTCCTCAATTCATCTTCTTGCTTTCCTGAATCAACTTTTGCTTTCAGGGATAATGGGTATAGTGTCAGGGAGTCTCTACCTTCTCAGGGCATTTACCACTCAGCATTATATTTTACCTGTTCCAAGTATTTTATACACACCCATACAAATATATGCACAATCTACACAAAACACATATGCATGCAAGTACATAAATATATATGTATGTACGCACATATAAATAAATAAATTTGTACACACACACAAATCCCATCCATATCTCAATCTTTGTTAGGCCCTCATCACCTTGACCCTGGGCTACTACAGTAACCTCCTTTCTGTGTTTGTCATCATTCTCTCCTGATTATAATCCTTCCCACATAATGACTGTAGCTTAAGTTTCTTAAAATGCCTTTTTTTTGTCATGTTGAGTGTTGTGCTCAAAAATCTTCAACAGCTCCCCATTATCCACTGGATAAAAAAGACTGAATCAAGGCTCTTTATAGTGCACATATGTGGCACTAAATAAAAATCACAATGGTCGCTGTTCCTTGAACATGGCTTGAGAAGGACAGTATCTTTGATATGTGACATTCCACCCTGCTTCTTATCCTACTATCTAAATCCTATTCATCTTTGAAATTCCTGCTCAAATTCTACTTCTTCTGAGCGCTCCTTTCAAACCAACTTAACTAGGAGTATTCAACCCAGTGCAATTCCTATAACCTGTGTATCACTAATTTGGCCTTTTGCACAAGTTAATGGATATTACAGATTCTCATTTACATGCATCATACTACTGTATATACACCTTTCAGAACCTAGTTAGGACTTTACTATAGTAAGGAAAAATATTCCAAGTGAAAAGTTTATTGAACCTTTAGTAAAGAACAATGTGATCCTCATAATAAAATGCTTAAAAATAAATCAGAGAATCCAAGAATGCTCAGTAGGAGGGTCCTTAGAGGTCCTCAGGTTCAGCTCATTCACTTGACCATCTGTGGTCTGGCAAGTCCCCATGGCCAGTGTGTGGCAAAGCTAAATCTAGCACCCAGGTCTTTTAGCTTCCAAAAAGAAGACTGTCATCCATAAAAGTCAAATGCTGGATATATTTTGAACCTATCTTATATCCTATAGTCTTTGAAGATAGATCTCCCCATTTTTAACAACCTTAGGAATAAGGCCTGGACTTAGTCCTATTTTTATTCACTGTACAACCCTATAGTTTTTAAGAACTGTTTTTAAATGAAGCTTTTAAGTTAGCCTTATAAATTTCCTGCACTGAGGCATACCAAGGTTAATATTTAATCCTTTAAACATCAAGTAGACCTTTAAATGTATAAATATGCACTTTCTCCTGCTACAATTGCACTAAAATCCCATGAATTCAAACACTGGTTTAAAAAAACACTTTCTGCCTTGGCTGGTATGGCTCAGTGGATTGAGTGCCAGCCTACGAATCAAAGGATCACAGGTTCAATTCCAGGTCTAGGGTACATGCCTGGGCTGCAGGCATGCAAGAGGCAACCACACGTTGATGTTTCTCTCCTCTTTCTCCCTGACTTCCCCTCTCTAAAACTAAAATAAACCTAAAAAATATATATATGTACAGAACAAATATTTTCAGATGTATTGCAATTATTTCCCTGGATTTGAGATAAACAAGGTCCCTACTTTGCCATCTTTATTCTTCATTCTCTGAAACCAAATACTCATTTATGTTCAGCCTTAAATATATTTATAAATTTATCTGTATCTAACATATATGGTTCTAGTTAAAAGCAAATTTTCAGCAAAGAACAGTTCTTTGTCTGAAAAAAGGTGATGCAATTATTACATATCACTGCATGATACAGGCTGTCTGGGATTATTAAAGGAGTCAGGTATGGCCAATTTATAAGTATCACCCCTGCATCTTGCTTTCATAGCTCACTGAGGGGCCCCTTGAGAGATTTTTTACAAATGCCTATTATTATATTATTCCATCATATACCTCATGAGAGGAGGTTGTAACATCTGTTATGAAAATCATGAACTATTTTGACTTCTTTGATAGAATATTACTTTATATGTAATGTTTAAAATTGTTTTAACATTGGTATAGCAAAAAGGTTCATTAAAATATAAAATTAAATAAAAGCAAAATGTTCCTAAAACGAGTTAATCACTCTTGGCTACAAAGAAAGTAACCAAAATTAAGAGAAGAAGAAAAGAAATACTACTGCACATTTAATAGCTGAAATATATAAACCAGTGTTGATCATGTATTGCCAGTGCCTAGCATAGTACCTTGCAGAGTAGTCACCGTCTAAGCTAGGTTCTTACTTGCAGACAATAAAATCCATTCTGCTGAGATTAAGAGGAAAGGGATTTATATCATGGCATAAGATGGCTTATAGAATTTCTACAAGTGCCAGGTAACCAACTGTGAACCCTCTGTAGCCAGGAACAAGGTGGCAAGCAGAAACACCCAGGCATACCACAGTGCAGTTCCTGCAGAGACTCTGTGCCTGCTCGTGTCACCAGCAATACAGGTGCCTGAGCAAAACTTCCACAACAGCTGCCACCCATTACTCCCCATGTCTGCTTTCCAATGCCACATAGCTGCCTCTGCCAGATGGAATTTGGGTCCATGTCAATCCAGCTGCAAGGAGTTAGCGACACGCAGAGCTCAGCTTTCTCGCTTCTATCATTTATAAGGCATGGTGGGTGGGGCAAGGAACGAGTAAAGTGAGTCAAGGGACAGGGACACACAAGAAATGTTTCAGAATCCCACAAGAGTTAATTAAACATACTACTGTATTTGACCCATAGTGTGGGGAGAGGTTATTTCTCCACATGTTCTGAAATTTCACAATGCCTACCTACATTCTTAGTGAAATCATTTGTTCAAAAGAAAATATATGGAGGAAGAAAAAGAGTCAACATTTAAGATGTCAGAAAAATAAAATAACTTGGTTATTCAAACTGTTGCCGTCCATCTCCTCACCCCGTTCAGTATCATTACAAGGGCTCACATTTACTGAAGGCCATTGGGTCCAGGCTCTTAACTGAGTGCACTACATGTTTTACCTCCTCAAAGTTTTCAAACAACCCTCTGAGATAGGCACTATAATTACCTAATTTTATAAGTAAGGTAACCAAGGCACATCAAGGTGAAATGACTTGAGTAAGGGTATAGACAAGACTGGAGCTCACACAGGCTATCTTGAAGTCCATGCTCTGAACAATTACACAATTTCATACTACATTATACTACTCATAACTTTATATTACTATGATTCTGATCTGTAACTGGATTGTTACATCCAGAAAAAAATAATACATATTCCTCCAGTGGAGAGAGCCTCATGCTTTTTGGGTGTGTAACACGATGCAATAATGACCTTATAGGTGAAAATAACAAAGACCAGTATTTCCTAGAATTTTTACATGCAAATTTGCAATAATAATTCTGCATTAATATAAGTTTTTCATTTAAAGAGAATTCAACTTTGATGTATAACAGACAAATTACATTAAGGCATTAAATCTGTAAGTCACTGTTAAAAAATAGTTTACTTATTTTAGGCAAAGAAAACTTCCCAGTCTTTGATACATGTTCTTAGAAACATGAAACATAAAACTCCTTTCCTCAACTGTCCTTTTCCATTTCACACACATTGATCTTTCCATAGGCTTTAAATAATGATGAAATTAATAGTAACTGTTCTTTTTTTTTAAAGATTTTATTTATTTGTTTTTAGAGAGGGAAGGGAGGGAGAAAGAGAGAGAGAAACATCAATGTGCGGTTACTGGGGGCTGTGGCCTGCAACCCAGGCATGTGCCCTGACTGGGAATTGAACCTGCGACTTTGGTTCGCAGCCCAAGCTCAATCCGCTGAGCTATGCCAGCCAGGGCTTAATAGTAACTGTTCTTAATAAATCCAAATCATAACTTCTTTCATGTCCAAATATTTTTGGGAAGACTGAGGTAAAAAATCTGCTTAAGCATTAGGAAAACCTAAGAACTAGGAACAGCTTTAAAAGAGAAATTAAAAGAGGGTGATGAACTAGGGAGCAACTATGAAAGGTATTTGCAGGTTGGACATGAGACAGTATTCCAAAAAGGAAGATTCTGAGATCAGGTGAGACCACGGTCAGAGCCCAGGCAAAACAAGACAGAAGGCGCCCTGGCCAGTGTGGCATGGTTGTAGCATCTTCTGTACCCAAAAGGTTGTGGCTCAGTTTTCGGCTGGGCCACATGCCTATTTGATCCCCAGTTCAATCCCTGTTGTGTGTTCAATCCCAGTTCCAGACACAGGAACATACAATTTCCTGGTCTAGGCATGTACAGGAATCAACTAATCCCTGCTTCTCTCTCACATCAGTGTTTCTCTCTCTCCCTTCTTCTCTCCCCCAAAACAGTGAAAAGATGTCCTCAGGTAAGGATAAAAAAATAAAATAAAACAAGATGGAAGGAAGGAATAGGACCAAGGACTGTTTGCTTGACACACTTGTCAGCTGTGAATCAATGAAAAAGATATACCCTCTGGATTAAGCTAGGCCTGCCTGTGAATTCTAAGTCTTTATAAAAAATATGTGGCATTGGACAAAAGTTCTCAGTATTTTTTGAAAGTTACTTATTTATACAATGGGTTATGATATTTCTTTAACTGAACTGCAAAGAAAAATCAATGGGAGAGCATCATGCAGTTCGCATCAGAGTCTGGCACTGTAGGTACCGGGGGAACAAAGACTCTCTGCCCCCTAGACACAAAGCAGCTGTGCAGAGGAGGGCCAACTGAAAGACCTTTCATAAGCGGGCTGGGCAGCCCCAAAAGAAATCCAAATTTCATTCATAATTTACAGTTATTCTGAGAGTCTTTAGACCCTAATTATTTTTCTAAACCATTAACAGAATCAATTTTTGAAAAACTTATAGTCAAGGAAAAATAAAGCTATTTCAAAGTATTTTTCTCAATCACACTAAAAAACTAAACTTACACTGTGGCAATGCTATTTGATAAGGTCATTGTTTTAACTATTAAATTTATTAAAGTTATTAGACTAGCTAGAACTGGTCCAACCAATATTAAAAACAGTTGATTTGGAATGTCACTTTTTGAATTCTGGCTATTCAATATAATTTACTATTATTTAAATATAGAGGTAACTATATTTGTTTACATAATTTGCTATCACATTAGATCAGCAATTTTTAAACTTTTTCACCTTGTGGCACAAATAAGCTAATTACTGAAGTTCTGTGGCGCACCAAAAAATATATATTTTGCTGCTCTGACAAAAAAAAAGATATAATTTTGATTCATTTACACTGACAGCTATTGTTATACTGGCTGCTGTCATTTTTAAAATTTGACAAGCTAACAAAAAGAGGTCAGTGCCTATGACTAAATAGTCAGGTACTCTATGTTTTACAAATTGTGTGGCACACTAGTGTGCCACAGGAGATAAGTTGAAAATTGCTATATTAGATGAATTGATGACTTCACAAGATTGTATCACAGAATGCAATCTGTGAGACACTTATTTCCCAGTTTTTTTAATTTAAAAAGTCTTTAATTAATACAAGCATCCTTATATCTGAAGAAAAAAAACAAAAAAGATTTTTAACATCTTAGAGCTTATTTCAAATTCAACACATTATTAGTCACTTCTAAAATAATTTTGATACTTTCAGATTTAGGAAAGCATTTGTAAAATTACCATGCCACAAGATGATGCTCACAGGGCCCTGGGCCTTAAGGCAATTTTAAAATTCAGTGGTGGTCCTTGAGCCACACAATTGAGTCATGCAGACAAGTATGCCACCCAGAGGCAAAAGGAAGAAATGCACCTTAGATTTTAATGTGTGAAACTTAATAGATGGTAAAATTATAAAAATTATTTTTATTACTTATCTTATTAAAAATAAGAAAAATTAATAAAGCTCTTTCTGCATGACCAAAGGCTTTAGTGCCTGACATAAAAGGGTGGCTCTTGAGAACTCTCACAACATAGAAACAAGCCCTGAGACGGTAGCCATCACAGGTGCACAGTTTGCCAATTAAAAAACCGAATTTAACTGCACTATTTATGGTAAAAGCTTCCTTTTCCTTTTATAATATAACATGTGTTTCCAGAAGTACATATAAGTTATGGAACAACCACCAATGATCTATTTAGACATGTGGGCCACAGTTAAATTAATTACCAGAGATATTTCTTACTTAAATGAGAAGTTTCTTTCATTGGAAGATATGTGTAATTTTCTTCTGGCAAAGGAGTAAAGTTTATTTAGAGAAATTCTGTTTGGCAGCCAAGGCTTCTAAAACATATACCAATAATTGTAAAGGTTAAAGCAAAACAGTTAATTCTATTAAACACAAAAATTTAAACAGGGAGGTTATAAAATAGATTTATCATATCCCCATTTTATCTTAGAAGTTTAGACACTGGAACTACTGCTAGCAATGGGCCATCATTTAAGATTTATGTTTTTTTTCCCCCTGGCTGGTGTGGCTCAGCAAACTGAGCGCCTGCCTGTGAGCCAAAGGGTTGCTGGTTTGACTCACAGTCAGGGCACATCCCTGGGTTGTGGGCCAAGTCACCAGTAGGGGGCACTCGAGAGGCAACCACACACCGATGTTTCTCTTCCTCTCTTTCTCCCTCCCCCTCTCTCTGAAAATAAATAAATCAAACCTTAAAAAAAGAGATTTATGTATTTTACAATGAACTACAAAAGATCAAATTAACAAAAAACATGGCATACATTACAATGTGAAAATGATTTTAAGTATAAAATTTGAAAACTTTCTGCACTATAAAATCCTGTTTTTCAAAATAATGTTTTGGGTTCTCAAATTTTATACTTATTTAATCTCATTTTATTGTTTCATTTTCATTCCAACACACTTAAAAATAGAAAGATGTTTCTAAACTCACACCTATGCATATGACTTTCAAGAAAATTCATTCTAGAAATACTGTTTACTGCTAACTTTAAATTTGTTTTTATTAAATTAGAAGATTCTACAGTTGATTATTATTTCTAAGTAAATTTTTTTCCTGCAAAAACTTAGCAAAATACTACTTGCAAGTGCAGCAGTGTTAACTACAGAGTCGTCTCTTGGTTCTGTCACTGAGGGATGTCATTACTATCTGTGAGAGTTAATTCTCTTCCTTATTTACACCATATCCCCTGAGTTGCAACATTCTGCAAAAGATGCTTCCACCTGCAATGATGGCTGCAAAATATCTGAGCACAGAGCACAAACACTTCTATTTTCCCATCTGTTTCTATTTAGGAAATAAATGAGACTATGGGTCTAAGTCTAGCCTGATATAAATGTCCTTTACACAAAGCTGAAATGGGAGCAAATATAATAAAAACAATTCAGTTGGTCAGTATGGCTATTAACTTCAGATAAAAAAGCTCAATGATTAAAGCTCAAATTGTTAATCAGGGAACATAACGCAATAGTTTGGTTAGGAAGATTTAAGTACACTGTGAAGCAACAAAAAAAAGTTGTGTTAAGCCCTGGTTGGTGTGGCTCAGTGGACTGAGTGCTGGCTTGGGAACCAAAGGGTTGCTGGTTCAATTCCCAGTCAGGGCACAAGTTGGTTGCAGGTCAGGCCCCCAGTAGGGGGCACTCAGAAGCAACCACACAATGATGTTTCTCTCCCTCTCTTTCTTTCTCCCTTCCCCTCTCTATAAACAAACAAACAAACAAACAAATAAAATCTTTATTAAGAAAGAAAAGAAAAGGTGGTTAATCAGGAGAATGATCTCTTACATGTATCCTAGGAGTATCAAAAAGTCTGTATCTGCATCACACATTCAAGAATGAAAGAAATACAGAAAGAATGACTACTTACAATTCACGAATGATTCAAGTTCATTAATAAATATCTACACTAGCTCAAAAATTGGTAAAGACCTAGTGATAAAATTAAATGCCTTAAAATTTCTTGACTCTTTCCTGCTGTTCTTCCCATCCTCAATGCTACCATCTTAGTTATCATTTCAAAAATAATTGTATATTAATTTAATTACTTCCTAATTAATCTGTCTCCAGGCCCAACTTCCTGCTCTATCCTACCACTTTCACATTTTTTAAATCTATTCTCCAAGCAGAGTCCAGAATAATCTCTGTGAAATACGAATCAATCACATCACTTGTTTGAAGGACATTCACACAGAAATTCAAGACTCAGGGTTTTCCTGGCTTCTTTCCCGTCTTCTGCCCACTGGCAGGAGAGTTCTCAAGGGAGGAAGGCCAGGGTCTGGCCACAGCCCACCCTGCACACCCAGGGTCTACAAAAAGACGTTATTGCTAATGACTCCTTTGGCCTTTCTGTTTCAACTTAACCACCAATATTTCTCTGTGGAAGAAATGAAAGTAACTCCTGATCAAGAAATGTCAGGACCCCTAATTCATGGATGAGGTCTTCCACAAATATATTCTAACTTCTAAAACAATAGTTTTCAAACATTCGAACATTTTTAAAAGACCAGAATCATTTTCTTCAAACAATATGTGATGTAGAACCCCAACAAAAAGTGGCTGAGCAGCCTTTTTGAAGCTGACAACATAAGCAAAGTTTAGATTATATAGAAGTGCATAGAATAAAATTCAAATTTGGTTGATTCAATGCAAAGTCAGTGGAGAGAAGAAATAGGTATATGATAAAATCTTATTTATATTTTGGAAAGACCAGTGTGGTACTGTGTATGAAAGAGTCAAAACTACTGAGGATTTTAACAGTTCTGATGTATTTTCAAAAACCCTGATTTGACCTGCAGAGTTATAGGCACATTCCCAATAATGGGCTACCATGATAAAGGAATCACAGAATACCTGATCCTCACTGGTTAATCCCAGGTGCATCACAAGGTAAAAATGTACAAGGAAGTCTGAGTTTGGCAGAACATCCTGGCGTCTGGTCATCATGGCACAGATTAATTTGTAGGCTTGTAGTTTACCTTCCTTATATTCATTTGGCAATGTCGTTGCCTGCCAAGAAGATGATGTTTAAAGGTTTAATCAACTCCAGATGCAGCAGAGCATTCCAGCATTTCATTTATTTTTCAGTTTTCCATATGGAGATGTGGGATGCGTTGGCTTTAGTAATACTGAGACTGTCTTCAAAACATCCAGTATTGGGCAATTACATTTTTAAAACTCAATTTCAGGAAGGAAGAGGAAATTACAATGAAGGAATAAAAACATATCGACTTGCCTTAAATAGCCATGATGCAAACATTCTGAGTGGTGGGATCAAGACCGGAGGAGATGGAGAAGACTGGTTATCCAGGCTTATTGCTAGATTATCTCGTATCTGATTCACAAAGAGAAGAATTTTAAGGAACAACACAGTTTATCCCAACAATATTCCAATATTGTATTCCATGGTCAAATAGCTTCTTCCAATAAAATTTCTGTAAGTGAAAACCTACAATGTTTATAAGTTTTTCTTTTCTTTTATTATGAGATCTATTGTCCTTTCAAATTATATGTCTAATTTACCATATGTGGTTTTAGATGTAATACAAAATTAGGGCATTGTTTTTCCTTGAATATTAATGCCTGAAGAGGTCCTGAACTCTAAATGATAAGAAATGGTTCAACAAGATATACTGTATAAACATAAATCATGGATTGGAAAAAAAGGGGCAAATGTTATTAACACAAACAAAAACCAGAATGAAAATTGTATGTACTCTAACAAAAATTTATTTATCTGTAGAAATAAAAACATTTTTATTATTAGTTCTCTCTGTGGGGAGGTGATATCAATTTATTTCTTAGTATTTTTCTACATTTTTCAAATCTTGTAAAATAAAACCAGTATCAGTTTTATAAAAAGAGTAATTAAAATGACTGAACAACACCCTATTCTTTAGTATCCTATAGTAATATTATATTTATACATTAAATAATTTTTATATTTATAAAATAACCAAACTGTAAATATTATTTATTCTTTGATAATCAAACATACTTCATGTAAACAACTAGTTTTTGTTCCAGGATATGTTCAGTAATGACTTGCAACACAGTTTTTATGTTAAACTAAGTCAATTTTTCCATATTAGAATAAAGGTAACACAGCAAGAGTACCTTTGCTAGTTTGTACCAGAGTTCATATAGATAGCCAAAAACTTTGGCATGGATCTTTGGCGACTGGATATTATTCACATCTCCAAGGATTCCTAAGATTCTTCGCCATAACACAGCAGCAGAGTCTGGGTGCCAACCAGTGAGGTTCCCTCCAGCAATTATGCTGCAGTCATCTGCAAGGCATTCGCTGCTATCTACAGAGAAAAACATGTGTGTTAACCCTGGAATCATAATCTTGATTTCATCATGGAGGCTTTTTCTTGAATGAAAATTACCAGTGCTTCAGGGTAATATCATTAAGATGAAAATTGTTATTTGACAATTTTTACTGAATTATTTTAAAAAATAAACTTTTTTAGAATAGTTTTGAGACTTATACAAAAATTACTAAGATAGTATAGAGGGTTCCCATATACTCCATATAGAGTTTCCCTATTACTAAACATCCCACATAAATATGGCACATTGTTACAATCAATGAACCAATATTAAACCATTATTATAAAGTCCATCCTTAGATTGCTTTAGGTAATTTTAAGCTAATAACTTTACTCTGTTCCAGGATTCCATCCAGGATATGACAGTGCATTTAACTGTCATGTTTCCTTAGCCTGCTTTTGGCTGTAACATTTTCTTAGATTTTCCTTCTTTTTAAAGACATAGACAGTTTTGAAGAGTACTGATCAGATATTTTATAAAATCTTCTTTAACTGAGATTTGTCTGATGTTCTCGTGATGAATTTTTTTCTTTTTGGCTTGTGTTCCTGTAAAGAATGTTTCTTACTTCTGATGTATGATCCTTTCCCAATATTCTTAGATTTCATTGGAATGCTTTGTTTAGGAATTTTGCTGATACACTTTTAAGTAAGATGGACCCTAATTTTTCCTTTTTAAGTATGCACCTTGTCTGGTTTCATTATCAAGGTAACACAAGTTAGATAACAGAAGTTAGGGAGCTTTCTTTCCCTTCTGGCATCTGGAACAGGCTGTTAAAAATAGTTTCTCACTTATTTGAAGCTTCACAAAACTAGGGATTGGTCTTTATTTTTATAAATATATTCAAATTAACCTACTATATTATTTAAAATTTTTTTAGTTCTGTTCCCTTTTCACCCCCAATACTCTTTCCTTAATCAATCTTGCCAATCATCTATTTTATTTTTTTAAAGAGTTGTTTCTGATAGTCCCCTCTATTACTTTCTAGCATATGAGTATGCACTTTGCTTTATTAGTTCCATTTTTATTAACTTCTATATATTATTCTGCCATTTTCCCCTAATTATTTTTAATAGAACACACAGATAAATTTTTTCTCTTCTAATATAAAAACCTATTTTCTTCCATATAGTCTTTAGCTACATTCTAGAGCTTTTGATAGGTAGTTTTCACCGTAGTCCAGTTTGAAGTATTTCCTAATTTATAATCTAATTTCTTTTTGGACTTACATAAAGTACAGTGGTTAGTTTCTTAATCTATTTTTATTTTATTATTCTTTTGTTCTTAATTTATATTATCACATTTATAGAATGTGATATGATTGCAAATTTTGACATTGGTTGAGACTTCCTTAAAGATGTAATCGGTCAATTTCTGTAAATGTTCCATATGCTTTTAATCACACGTTTTAATCACATTTTAATTCAGTCCAAAGTTTTATACAGGTATAAAATATCTCCACTGAGTATATATAAATATCTCCATTAATTGTATTGTATAAGGTTTCTCTAATCTAATATATTCTTAACTCATCAATTTCTTAGAGTTATTAAATTTTTCTACTATAAATATGGTTTTATCCGTAGTTCCTTATAATTCTGTCAACTTTTGCTTCATTTATCTAGAGGTTATAAAGTTCACATAAATTCAGAATTACTGCTGTTACTAATGATTTCTGTTTTAAAGTTTATGTGACATACATACATATAGTTAGACCAGTGTTTTCTTTCTTTCTTCTTATCTATCAATATGTTGATTTAATTAGGATCTCCTTTGCTCTGCTTCTCTTTTAAATCTTTGGAGGCAGTTTAAAAAGTTGTGTCCTACCTCTACTACTAGACCCCTTTCTCTTTTATCTTACATCATTTGTTATTAACATAATTATTCCTAAAGTTGTAGTCCTCAAAAATTTCCCACACAGATGAAGACTGATTTCTAGGCAATTATTAATTCCCACTCTCATTGAGTACCTATGTTGTTGGTGTTTATAGGGCCTAATCAAAGAAATTGAAGCACAGTTGGTGGGTGTGAGGAACTCAAGTACAGGAATGACAAGACTCAATGAGGAACAAAAAGGAGTGAATCTGACAAGGAGCCAAGGCAGATCCAAGAATGGTCTGCATCCTTTCCTGCACTCAAGACAGCTGGTAATAGCTTATTTTATTATACATTAAAAGATCCCAAAACACTGAAACAAACGATTTAATGAGGGTGGCACACAGTGTCATGGAAAGACCTTAAACAGGAGCACTGTTCCTTCTTAAAAGAAAACACATCTGTATTTCCCATATAAGTATCATATAATCCACTAAAGAGACACACTAAAATGTGCAGATCTAATTCAAAATGGAATTCCTAAACATTGTGACTCAAAGACGGGAGGTATAGAGAACAAAAGCCTGATTATGGGTCTTTTCTTCTCTGAAAGAGACTCATCCTCCTAATGTTTAATCTATAAAATAAGTACAATACCAAGCATCTGTCAAGAAGGTATGATAAAGCTTTAATGAAAGTTTATAAATCAACACAAGACCCCAAATGAATAAAGAGCATAATATGGCATTTATTTTTCTCATAAAAAATACTATGATGTCTTTAATCCCTTGAGGGGTATTAAAAAGTAAGGGGATTAGATGATTTATAGTTCTATTTAATCCCTTCCCACCATTCCTAAAATGCAGCCATACAAAATAAAGATTAGCCCCCTAAACTCCAATCACACTGCAGCTTTGCTTGAGTGACACCACAAGGTAAAAAAGGCTAGGTACCTCATCATCTGCACCTCCTTGCTACCTGCAAATAATACATTCTTAGTTATAAAAAGGACCCTATCTAAAAAAATTTTTCAATACTCCTATGCTCGCTGAAAAATTTATACCTCAGTGATAAAATCCTAGGTAACACTGCCATCAAAATATGTTGAGTCTTTTAGAAGTGTCTGAAATAATTGCATGCTCAATATTACTGTGAAAAAATTTTTAATGAGATGAAATGTTTTTGCCCCAAACTACTGCACTCATGGCATAAGTAACAGAACAGATGCTGACATTTTACATGTAGATGGTTCCTCAGTGAAGCAGTACTTAATGAAAAATAGGGATTTGAGAGATTTCAGAAAATTTCATGTTCACCCAAAAAACGCCAAATATTTACTTTTATTTTCTTTTTCATGAGCAAGCTGGTATGCTAACCTAGGATCTTTTCATTTCATTATGACTAAATGCAGCAGGGGCATTTAAATATTTCTTATTAAACTGGAAACTCTTGTGAACAAATAAAATCTCTTTCTCTCTAAACATATACATGATTTTTAACAGAGCAATATAAAGTTTAGAACTTTGCAAATACACAAAAATTTTTAGTCATAAAATAAGTCTTGGTAAAATAGGCACTTATGACCAAATGATTTCACACAGGGGCAATTTTATGTAGGGGTGGTAGAGTGTTAAAGAAACATACCAGGCACTTTAGAAATGAATTTCTCTTTTGATTTGAAATTAAAGACAAATCTAAAGGCTGAACTGAAACACCTTAATTCTGGGACCAGAAAAATCAGGCCTGACCTTTGAGGATCCAAAGTGGAGAGGTAGCAGGTTTGCTGGTGTTCTGTTGGCTAGCACTAGAGCCTGACTTTCTCTCCTTCCTTATCTGCTTTCCAAGATGAGCAACCCATCAGACAGATCAAAGCCAAAATGCTGAAAAAAAAGTCTAATGGCAGACAACGCCGACAAGCACACTATTTCACCAAAACAGCTTTGGAGGCAGGTAACAATGAATGTAATTCATATGCACAGCTATAATTAAAAGCAGAAGTGCTAAAAGGATTTCTATAACAATATTTGGAGGCAGGGATGTGAGAAATACACTAAACAAAAAAGGTTTTGAAACAATCTCACATTTTTTATTACTAAAAAAGGTTAAAATTTAATGGTATTTTAACTAAATAAAACAATAGTCTAAACTTAAGGAGGGATGTCCAACCTTTTGGCATCTCTCAGCCACAGTGGAAGAAGAGTTGTCTTGGCCCACACATTAAATACATAATGACACGTAATCACACACACACACAAAATCTCATAATGTTTTAAGTAAATTTATGATTTTGTGTTGGGCCGCATTCATACCCATCCTGGGCCACATGCTGCCTATGAGTTGGACACCCCTGTTCATTCATTGATTCGGCTTACTAATGTTCCTCTCCTGCCCTGTACAGTTCTGGAAGTCAAGAATCAGCTGTGAACAACAATGACACCCTCCCCGAGATTATATTCCAGCAGGGGAAGAACAGTGACCTTCTCCTCACTAACCCAAAATGTTGAATACAATTTCTTACTAAACCTTATCTTAAAACACATCACTGACCTGAAAGGAACCTGGAGGGGGAAGAACACCAAAGCTGGCTTTTTCCCTTCAGGGTTCTGCCACCCCTTAGAGTTCTTAAAGTTTTTCTGATAATAAAAAGAAAGTTTTAATTATGCTGCAATTAAATTAATGACTAATAACTCTATTTCGGTTAGCTTTTAAAAAACATATTGTTTAAGAAAACCTTCCCTATCCAAAAGTCTTAAGATATTTTTAGAAGATATTCTTCTTCCAAAAGTTTTTAAAATTTCCTTTTAATGTTTAAGTATTTTATCCATCTGGAATTGACTGAGCATGGTGTAAGGTAGGGATGATATTTCATTTTTTTCTATTTGGCTAAATACTTGCCCCACAGGCATAAAAGGATAAAATTAATCCTTTCCTTGCTAGATCTAGACTGCCACCTCTTTCATAACATCATGATTCCATTCCTGTGTGGATTCAGTATTTTATATTCTATTCTATTACTCTATTTGTCTATCTCTGTGATTAAAACTTTCTGTATATGAACCTCATAGCACTTATCACATTATTTGTCACTACAAGGAAATGTCTTGTTTTCTTGGTAAGCTATTAAATCAACTGTGGTTACGATTATTCCTGTTTTTACTTCTTATAGCATCAAAATCAGTATTTCCAGTTTGTGAGCTTATTTGCTAAATAAGAGATTATTTAGTATAAGAGAATATTCTTAGTCGTAAATATTCTTCAAAATCATTACCTCAGCAGAACAAAATTGATAAAGGTATCAACTGATGCTCTGGATTCAGAACCTCCAGATCAGGAAAGGACCGTCCCTGCCCTTCCTAGGGTTAATAATTCCAAGAGACAGCCAACAACTCACCAGAAATTGTCCCTTTCATACTACCCAATACAAAGCTCATACCTCCTAACTATCTCCTTTATCTGGCTCTTTCACATCAAGCCAACATATCTATCTCCCTGCCACAGTCACCCCAGGGCCTGGCACTGGGCAATCAGGGTCAGCATCTATGCTCCAGAGTTAGCTGAAACTGTTCAAAGTAGCTATCCTATCTCTGCTTACCCTGGCTTGCCTTTCCTTTCCCATGGAAATGACATTAAGGCTGTTGCACAGTTTTCCCCCTCTTTCCCACTGTCTCCTGACCAACTCTGGTGCTTTCCTGTGTGGCTCACCTGCACAGCAGGCCTGGCCTCCTGTTTCTAGGGATCTGTGAGTATAAAGTTATTCCTTCATGATAATCATTTCCATGTCTGCATGCCTTACCATACCAGATTAAAACAAATACCCATTACATTTTGACAGAAGGCACAGTTAATTTAGCTGTTATTTTCAGTAAACATGAAATGATTTAAATGAGAAAGCAAATACAAAACTAAACTGTTCTTTTGCCAGTGATAAAAGAATTTAAGATTTTAGACAATGAGAAACAGATACACTCAAATTGTTTGATCACTCTCTTGGCATGTCCTAAAGGCCAGGCTAACATTAGTTTTATTTTGTACATTTACAAAGAAATCCTCTTAAGCACAGAAAGTTAAATTCAGAACTGTGATAATCCTTAAACCTTATCATATTACGGTTTGTCCTTTTCACAGATGACAAGATGAACTATTGAACTGAGTGTGCTGATTCTCTACATCAGCATTTCAAAGAAGAGCTAAGTAGCTGGAGGAGTTAATCATGACACATCATATACAGTTACCTCACATAAGTTTATTAAATTGAGGTATCCCATGTATACTCTGAAATGGGATCAAAACTAATCTTTCCAAAGGACAAAGGAAGTAATCACCCAATTTTCTTTCTTTTCAATAAAAATAATTAAAACTAGTTTCTGTTTAAATAAATTCAACTTAAAGATTCAGTATTGCCTTCAATAGTGCCACCATGAGTTTCCCTTAGGTAGTCTGTATATTAAACCCAGAGAAGCCATTTATTCCACAAATGTATTAATGATTTTCAAATAGTTTACAGGGTTTTGCAGTTGTAATTTTAACAGCAGTGCAGTGGAAGGGAGTAGACAGCACTGCATGTGGAGTCAAAACACTTTAAAATCCAGTTCTAACTGTGGCACGTACCTTCTAGCTAGATTAAATTTCTCAGGGACTAAGTTTTCCCATCTCTAAAACAGACTATGTCAGACTTAGCCTTCTTACTGTACAGAATCAAGTTCTTTGTAAAGGGGTTAGATCCCATAAAAATTTACAGTATTATTATTCAAAATCATTATACATAACTATATATAAACAATTTTAAATCACTGTAAAAGGAAATGAAAATTTGAGAAGTACAAATTGCTACCCAATAATTTACAAACTAACCCCATATTTTCCCATTTTCTCATTGCCTTTGCAAGGATTCTACCATGGCAGATTTGAATACACAGACCAAAAATGTCTACTATCTTTTAAGGATAGCACTACAGCATTATAAGGCAGTATGTTATAGCTAATTGGTCTATTTTTATTATTCTATTCTTAAAACACACATACATTAAATACACATTAAGATATTTCTTGGTCTTATCTATTTTATACATAAGAGGTTTTATCGTATACCACTTTTCTATGTAAATTTTATAAAGTTTTAATGTTACTCCATCAGAAACTTCCAAAACATCAGAGACTCTGGTTAAATTTTACATTAGGATGAATAGAAACCAAAATTTGCTTGGTTAAAAAAAAACTACTTAAGGTAAAACTTTATATGAAAATCATTTTTGGCATTTTAATAACAACTTCTCAACATGTGATTTATAGCTTGTTGTTTCATAAAAGATACCTGTATGTAAACATGAGCATGATAGACCAGGAAAGACTTGGCTATGGTCAGTGTTTTCCACACTGAATTCCTCAGCATACTTGTCTCTCCTGACACAAAAACTCAGCAAAACAAATACCCAACTCTCTTTGGGGTCACCATTCTCAACAGCCCTGTCACAAAGGTGAGGGAGCTAAACCTTTCAAGGTTTGCACCCCCAGGGTCACACATTATACATGTGTGTGCATGTGTATGTGTGTATGTGTGCATATGAATAGCTTAAACTGCAGAGCACTTCCACACAATATTCTGTGCACTAGACTTGTATGTGCATTCTTTCGTTCCTCCAACAACCCTATAGTAGGGACTATTATTATACCTATTGTACAGAAAAGAAGAGGAAGGACAGTGAGATTAACTAACTTGCTCAAAGTCACCCATCAATTCCTCAGCAAAGCCTGGATGCAGACCCAGAAAGTTTGGCTTTGTAGTCCATATATGAATCTTAAAAATACTATACTATGGGGTAAAAGGTGCAAAAAAAAATAGGGAGTATAACATCACTTTTAAAAGTTTAAAAATATGATCTATTTGATTGCTTGAGGACAGATATATGAGGTAGATATATAAATAAATCAAGGGATTATAAAAATTTTTGAGATAGGGTCACAGAGTAATGGGAGAATGGGACTCGAGAAGGCCTTCTAGGAAATCTTACTGATTTGGATATTGTATTTTTTTTAATTTTATTTATCCATTTTTAGAGAGAGAAAGGAGTGGGGGAGAGAGACAAAGGGAGACAGACAAAGAGAGAGAGACAGAGAGAGGCATTGACTTTTATTCCACTTATTTATGTACTCATTGGTTGCTTCTTTATGTACCCTGATCAGTGATCAAACCCACAAACTTGGTGTATCAGGACGATACTCTACACAACTGAGCTAGCCCACCAGGGCTGTTGTTCTATCTCTTAAGTTGTGTACTATGCTCACTGGTACTCACTTTTTATAGTAAAATTTCAAAAACATACTCATCAATAAGCTATTCAAAGTCTAAAACTTATCCTAGATTTAGGGCCCTTATAAAGTGAATAAAATCACTCTTCTGTTTTCAGAGTCAGGGATGTCAAAGGCTTGACATGAGTATCATCACTTCTTCCTTTGGTGGATAGTGACTGTAGTTTTCTTTCTATTATCTGGCCACTAATTTAGAACCCTCTCCACATGTCTCAAAATTCATGACTGATTATAAACAGGTGGTTGGGGCTGCCACAAGCAATTTGGTTGGAGGTGGCACCCTTATCATCATTGTGCTAAAGGACCCCTAAATTTCTTACAACTAGGAAACCATGGGATCTCCCATCCATTAGCACTGTTGCCTCCTTTTCAAAGACACAGTTACCTGTGAAGTTTGAAGTATCAGTGGGACTCAGTTGTAACCAATGGCGGGCATCAGAGTCAGCTACAACATCTGTGGGAGAGTTCAGTTCTGTATCTTCCTCACAGGTCTGCCATGAAGTCATGGACAACTCTGCCTCATTGTTCCAGCCAAGAGCTGTGTCACTGCTGACACTTTCACCTGGCACAATGGAAGAAGCAAAGTCTGAGATAACTAATAGCTGGAAATTAGAATGCTCACAATTACCTACACACAAGTAAATAAACACCTGACACAACAGGAGTCATAAAGGGCAGAAGGACTCAAAACATGCCTTTGTGGGGCTCTTGCTCAGTGAAACAAAGCTTTTAAGTGCAGGACCTTAATAATTATTATAGTTCACTGTATGTCACACAAGTAGCATCGTTTTCAGAAGCTTCAACTTAGTTATACCATATATCCAAAGGACTGCATCATTTCCTTAAGCTTTGTACTGCAACTTATAAAACTATAAAATGGGGGTGGAAGAAAAGGGGGGAAATTGGTTCACTACAAATGCAAGTTTATTCTGCTGGCTAGAAGAGTCTAATAATGTTTTACATTTTGAGCCTGATGTCTAGACCTCAACTCAGGCTGAATCACCCAGGATCACTAGAGGATAAGGTATTCTGCAGCAAAACATCTGCAGTTGAAACTCTCTCCTTCATATACTAAAAAGTTGTAATTTGTTAAAATACAATGATGCTTTCAAAAGCTATTAAGCCTTAGAGGGCTATTTTGTCTAACACAAAACAGACCTAGACAGTTTACTCTTCCAGGTCTCCTGTCTACTTCATAACAATTTATGTGTCTCCCCTTTCTGTTGGCTCACTCTTTCAGCTGCTTTTTGTATCTGTAGTTGACAGTTCCCAGCCTTACTGCTTCTAATCTGCTGTCCTCTTTCCATTTTCAAAGAACTGAAAGTTGTCCTAGTTACTAACCCGTTAAGTCCCTTACTTCACTGCCACAGAACTCTAAGACAACAGGGACTGAAGGAGACTAAGAGAAGTTCCTCCATATCCCACCAAGAACACCCTGGACCTGAGTTGTTTACTACGTTGCTCTGAGAAGAAGGTGGCCCAGCACTTGCTCTTGAGAAAGCAGAGTTTTAAGACACATGAGGGCCACATTTTACTGCACATGATAAAATGTGTAAGGATTCCAATCAAGTATTATTTTTTAAGTACTTACACTATTGACTTCAATGTGCTTCTGAAGCATTTTGCTCCTAGCTGGTGGGGATACTCTAGGGAAGATCATTTTTCCTTCTTGGTTTGTCTGCTCACCTAGCTATTAGTCTTGGTTGTGCCTCTCTGAGGAAAGGCCTGGTGGTGGTGGTAGGGGGAAGGTGGTGGAGATAGGCCTCTAAGGTACAGGTAACTGACTGGGACTGTTTATTGTATGTGTGAACTAAATGTCCATCAATCCTAAGATTCCAGGAATAACAATGTCCCATTTCGCAACCACATCTCTTTAGATGATAGCATTTAAATTAGAAAGTAAACAGAAAATGAAATACAACAACTCTGGATCTGGATGAAAACACACCACATTTCCTGGAACTTACTCTTCTGTCTTTCCCTACATTTTCCTTGTGTCTGCTGCAAATCATCTTTTAAATCCAGTTCAGCAGAGCTGCTGCTTCTTCGAACTAAGATCTTCAGACAAAAGAAATATTTTATTTGTTACAGGAAAGTTTTCATTTTACAAGACTGTAAAGTTTTCAGTCTACATTTCTAAGGAAAGAGAAATAAACAATAGTAGCAACAAAAAAACCTGAATGTTGTTTCTATTTAAAGGATGTGTTCACAAATTATAATTGAATTATAAATTACTCACGATCCAAAATTTATGGCTTCTACTTTGTCAACTGACATTCAATTAAACTGATTTACTGAAAAGAAATACAAAATTATATGAAAATACTTTATTTTCAAGTTCTCTTTGTTCCTCTGCTCAAACACACATATATAGTGAATGCAATTCTCCAGAAGGCCTAAGTTTCCCACAGATGGTAAGTCTGCTGGCAGGAAAGGGATAAACTCCACCAAGACTTTTCTAAAAGTCACTTAGTGCCTTACTTGTTAAACGTGCAACAGACTTTCCTGAGCACCATTCAACATTGGACCCTGTATTGAATATAGAGCACCAAAATATTTGGAGGCAATCTGCATCCTATAAAATTTATGCATTGCTTGGAGAGACAAAACATATATAAATTACACAAAATGATAACAAGGTACATAAGCAAAATAGGCAAATAAACTTTTCTACAAGGTATGCAGAATAAAGTGTTACCTTAATTGGCCACAGTAACAGGACAGCTGTTCAAGAAGGCAACAGACATGAAGTGGTAGAGAGAAGGCAGGAGGGGATTCAAGGCAGGAAGCACTGAGTGGTAATCAGCAAATTCTATGTGTAGGAAAAGAAGCTGATTATAGCAGGCCATGCAGGGCAGGCAGGTGAAGAGAAAAAAAGATAAGAAAATGAAGACCACCTTCTAAAAGAGGCAACTGCCAGTGGGCCTTCAACATCAGGTTTAGGAATTTCAACCCAACATTGACAAAATGAGCAACTATATGTTCTTCCAAACAATGACTTATTGTGATTAAAAACATATCTAGATAGAAAAGTCTAGTAGTTATCTGCAGGATTAGTGTTAAGAAGAAATTGTTATGGAACTGTTATGGTGATTCAGAAATGAGCAGATAAGGCTTTTATTGGTAAAAAAGAGAGAGAAGCGGGGAAGAGAGAGAGAGGGAAAAGGCAAGTAAGAAAATGGAATTCTGCGTAGAAGAAAGAAGGAGCTTATACCCTTTGCAACAGCATGGTGGAACTGGGGAGCATTATCCTAAGTGAAATAAGCCAGGCAGTGAAGGACAAGTACCATATGATCTCACCTTTAACTGGAACATAATCAACAGAAGAAAAAAGCAAATGAAATAAGAAATTTTCAATAACCAGAGTCATTGAAAATAAGAACAATCTAACAATAGCCAGAGGGGAGGGGGGAGGGGACAGAGGGGGTAAGGGTCATCAGGAACTACTATAAAGGACACATGGAGGAAACCAAGGGGGAGGGTGGAAGCAAGGGAGGGCGGTGGGTTTGAAGGTGATGGGGGGAGAGGGGTGGGAAGAAAATACAGACAACTGTAATTGAACAATAATAAAATAATTAAAAAAGAAAAATGCTGAAGAATGGGAGACAAGAGATTATAATCAGCTGCATATGACAGTGGAATAAAATGAAATCACAAAAGGAAATGAACCTAGGGGACCATGTTAATGATGGTGACAAAGGAAGGAAGGAAAAAAAGGGTAATAAACAAAGGAACAGAGAAAGTTTCTGATATTTGAATTTTCACCTATGGGCTGAATATCCAAAGAGAATGTCCTGTAAGTATGTTACAGGGTGCAGCCAAGAGGGGGACCCCAAATAGGCATTTGAAATGGGGTCCAGAACTTAAAGTGTCCAGGAGATTTTAAGATGTCTCCATCCCCCACCCCAGGGTGTGGGTTGGGGGAAGGGACAAATGGAAAAGGGCCATTGAGAGCTGTTTTGCATAGCAACAGCCTTGCAGCTAACCTCTGGGTTGGTCATTTAGCATATCTATGGCCTTTGGCTGGTTGCATGGATATGTTAAGTAGCCGTGATCAGCTCTAAGCCAGGGGAACAGAAGTAACTTCCCCACCCAGACTGGGGAGGGCAGGTCCCCTGAGTTATAGCGCCTGCGTGGGAGCTCAGAGAAGATTGGCTCCAGGACATGGGGCCACGCCTGCCCAGACTCATGATGGCAGCCCAGTAAAGCTAGAAGAACAAGAGTTCTGGCATGTGAAGCCGAGTGTGGGAGGAGTCGGAAATGGGGCTGCAGAGGAAGATTGTCCGCGGGAATTTAAAACCCAGATTTGGCGGCCATTGAGGGAAGAACCACGCAGACTCGATGGAGTAGAGAGCCATGTACAGCCATTGAGGAGGAGAACCAGGCTGCTTTAAGAAGAAGAGCCATGTGCAGCCCAGAGGAGGAGAGCTATGCACAGCCCTGAGAGAAGGAGAACCGTGCTGCTTTAGAAAGGAGAGCCATGCGCAGCCCTGAGGAGAGAAACCACGTGGCCTTGACGGAGTGGAGACTCCTGCAGCCCTGAGAGAGGGAGAACCACGCGGCAGCCTTGGAGGAGAGAACCATGCAGTTTTGGCAGAGTGGGGACTCTCTGTTCCTGCAGCCCTGAGAGAGAGAGGACCACATGCCTGGCAGAGTGGGGACCCCCGCAGCTTTAAAAGGGGGAACCACCACCTGGTTTTAGCAGAGATCCCGGTGACTCAGCGGAGGGTGCCGGGAACCCCAGTCGAGATGGAGTTCTAACTGGGAAGAACCAGAGGACTGCCTAAGCCATGGACTTCTATTTCCTTTCCTGAGATACGGTACTCTGGACTGGGCAAAGGGGGAAGGAAGGAAGGACTGTGTCTGTTTGTGGGTGTTTTAAGGGACTTTGGGATTTTGGTAAAGACATTAGGTCACTATTTTAAGTTAGTATAACATTAAATAAACGTTTCCTTTCCTTTTCACGAATCTCTGGCATTGAGAGACGTCTTTCCCCTGGCGGCGGACATAACAGACCCGGGGCCTTCTTTCAATAATAATATATCATCCCAGGCCCCCCTTGTGTGTTCTGTAACAAGTAGGCAACAAAAATTCAGGATTGTGAGACAAGATAAATCCAGGAATGAAAATGTAAATTTAAGGTCCTCCAGTGTAGCGTCTATTAAGAAAACCTAGATTTAATGAACCAAGTAAAAGAACAAATATTAAACAAGCAAACAAATGAGAAGTAGGGACTAAGATATAATTAATTAAAAGGCAGAATAATTATAAGCCATAAAAAGGTGTACAATGGTATATTAAAAATATTATACAGCCTTAAAGAAGGATGATATAGCTCTAATGTGATAATGGAAATATACCCAGATATTTCCTTAGTTGAAAAGCAGAATGCAGGCTCTTCTGCTTCCGACTGAGAAGTGATATGTCCACCAGCTACAGAACTAGATCCTACATAAAAAATTTGGGTTTTAATTTGGGATTCATAAGGAAATGAAAGAAAATCCAAGTAATCCACAGCCCCTCTCCCAAAAGCAAGGAGAAACCTGGGTAGTGAAATGGGTCTATCTTAAGGGTAAATCTAGTATTACCACTGCCCGTGGCAAAAGAACTAAAACTCTAGGATTACAGTAGTACTCCCTGGTTCCTGGAAGAAACAAATGCAAAGGCTGTCCTGGTGAAACTCCATCACTTCAGACATTCAAGTTTTCTTAGATTAATATTAGCCATCTTGGAACTAAATCGAAGACCACCAAACACCTAAGGAAATAAATCACCATGCACAAGAGTCTCAGAAACAACAAATATTAGACTTAAACCCCCCTCCCAAGGGTTATAGATAATCAGATAAAGAATTTAGAAGTATAATAGATGAATAATTTAAAAAAATAAAAGATAAGAATTACAAAAATAAACAAGCAACATGAGATTATTAGAAATCACAGATACCAGATATACTTGAATAGAATCAACCTGAACTTTCAAAAGCGAAAGGCATAATTGTTGAACTAAAAAACTCAATGGAAGTATTAAATAGCAGACTACATATAAGTAAAGAGAGAATTATTAAACTGAATGAAAGACAGATTTGATGAATTACCTAGAATGTACCCAGAGGGATAAGGAAAATGGAAAATATGAAAGGGGCTTAAGAGACATGGAAGACAGAATAAGAAAGTCTAAACATACTTTTACCTAGAATCCCAGAAGAGCAGAGAGAACAAAAGAGACAATATGTGAAGAAATGATTACCAAGAATTTTCCAAAAACAATGGAAGACGGCATCTACAAATATTTGCCACAGAGCATATATCAAAAAGACAAATGTATAAACCAAAAGAAACTGCACCTAAATATACTATAGTGAAATTGAAGGACAAGGACAAAGAATGAGAAACAACAAAGAGGATGAATGGAGGACTTCTCAACAATGCAAGAATAGCAATAATGACAGACAAAAGGTAGTAGAAAAATAGTTTCCATTAGGAGAGGTTGGGAAAGGATAAAGAAGTGGGGAACTACCTAATTAAGATATTGTACTACTGTGCAGAGAAATAAAGTAACCAGAATCAAGGTAAGAGACACCAAAATAAAGCCTCACACATCTGGGAAACAGTATATATGAAAAAGGGAGGTGGTATTTCAGATCAATTAAAAAATAATAATAATTTAATAAATGGGACCTGGGACATGTAGCTATCTATGTGCAGGGTGGGACAGAGGACTGGATCCCTGCCTCACTCCCCAGATAAAAATCAATTCCAGATGGAGGAAAGACTTATATGTATAGAAAAAAACGAAAACACTTACAAATATAAGGTAAATATACTTATCCCTGTGGACTGGTATTTTAAAATTTCCATTAAACTGAGCCATAAAAATGTTTGATAACCAAGAATAGAAAAATTAAGAACATCTTTTCATCAAAAGACACCACAAAGAAAGTGTAAACATAAGATGTACTTTGGGAGAATAAATCTGCCAGAAACAACCAAAATAGGATCAGTACTCAGGCTATATGAAGAATTAGTACAAATTAAAGAGAAAAAGACAAATCAATAGGACATGGGGCAAGGACATCATTAGGCATTGCACAGTTGAACACACATGATCAATGAACATATGGAAAGATTTTAAACTTTATTAGTAATTTGAAAAATAAAAAAATAAGATCCCATTTTCACGTACATAAGTCATAATTTTTTTTAAATCTGGCAAAGCAAGTGCTGACACGAATGTGAATGAATGGTAACTTGTATGTTGCTGGCAGAAATATATAGTGCAACCACTTTGGAAAACACACATTCTCTTGTAAGGTAGAATATTCTTCTACTCTATGACTCATAAATTCTATTCCTAAATAGCTACCACAGAGAAAACCTTAATCTTGTAGATATTAAAACACATACAAGAATGTATATAGCTGCATCTTTCATTAAAAAAAATTCAAATGATCTAAATGTTCATCAACAAAAGAATGGAAATAGATTATGGTATATTCGCAGTAAAATAACATATAGCAGAGAAGAGTTAATGAACTACAGCTACATGGTGCAATGTGGATGAATCTTAGAAATACATAAATGACTGAATAAAACAATAACATCACTTTTATAGCGTTTAAAAATAAGAAAAACTAAAGGATATATATTGTTTAACTACAGAGCAAAGCAAGGGCATGATAAACACACAGCCAAGAAAATGCTGCTCCTGTGAGGGGACAAGGAAGGAAGTTACGAGCCAAAGGAGTGCCACTGGAAATGTTCTAGTTTTTAAGCTGAGGCGTTAGTTTGTGGGTGTTTATGTGATTACTGAAACATACATACAGAACGTACATATATAAGCTGTTATATGTCCTTTTAAAAAATAAAGACAAAAGAAATTTTACACTGGTTATCTTCCAGGCAAACTCTTTCTCTTTTTAATTTGTACCCTTTATGATGTTGGGGTTTTCTATGATATATACCACATTTTAAAAAAATGAATAAACAGGAGTTATCTGCATAAATGAAATATAGGCTACTTTTAAATTCTCTTCTTTATACTTTATAGTTGTTTTAAAAATGCTATTTTACACATTAAAAAAAAAAAGAAACTGTAACAGATCTTTGCAAAAACTGACTTACCTAGCAACTCATGTCAGATGGAGGCTACTACCTAAAATGATGTTAGGAACAAGGGATCTGAATGTATTTTTGAAAGGCAAAAATACCTGATTAAAAAATAGAGAGTGCCAAATACACACCAGGTGGTGGATTCCATTTCATGTTAATTTTTCTATTTTTTGTAATGTGACTATAATTTTACATAGAAAGCAAGCAAGACTTTAAAAGACTTCAAGGTTACATGGGCTTATGACCCATCTAAATGGAAAACTATTACTGCCATTAATAAATGTATTATTGTGTCAGTAATTTATATGTTTATGTTTAATGACAAATTAATTTGGTTTGAAAATATCTTACTGTTATTCCTTCATATTCTTTCTTCACATATCCTTTATTCTCCTGGATAGGCTTAGGCTCTGAAGAACTCAAATTCTGTGTGTTTTCTACCTTTTGACCTAGATAGAGATTTGGTGGGGAAAAAAATCAACAGGAGGAATATGTCAGGTAGTAAAACTGAAAAAGTATTTTTATATATAGGTAATTATTAAATATAGAAATTCTAAGATAGATAAAACAGGTAGTCAGAGGTCTGGCAAACTGGTAGTCTACGGGTTAAGTCCACACTATAAACCTTTGGCCCACAGTGACCTTGTAAAAGGACTGAATGCCACTTCTTTCTCAGCACATTATGTTAGCACAAGAGAAGGCAGGAACACTGTCCTGGAGGTTGTAAAGAAAAGATCTCAGAAAAAAGCTGCCTGAGTTAGCCAGGTGAGCTGACAGGAAGAAGAAATCAGTAAGGTGGCTCAGAATCTCTTAAGATTAAAGACTGCTGAGAAAAAGAATATCCAGAATCAGTTATTAAAAAGGGAATATCATCACAAAGCCTACAAACATAAAGACCATAAGAGGATTTTGTGAAAATCTGGGACCAATAAATTTGAAAAAAAAATACATGAATTAAACAAATCCCTAGAAAAAGAAAATTATCAAAATTAAAACAGGGAAGGAAAATCTGAATAGTCTTATAATGATTTAAAACTTGAATGGTATTTAAAAACCTTCCCACAGAAAACTGGCAAATGGTGGGTTCTACCCAAATATATAAGGGGAAAATATCACAACAATCTTACACAAAAACTTTCAGAGACCAGAAAATCTTCAGATAATATAGTTCTCAAATTATTTTTTATTGCATTTTTTTATTTCAAGAAAATTCTAAGAAGCAATACTTCCCTACTCATTTGATGAGGTTAGCATGCCTGTGACATTAAGAATTTTGAGAAAACTTGTAAATAAATAAGGTTTATTTTTTTCTTTATGTAATTCATAAAAGTAAACTGAATGGTAAGTATGTTCATTAACACTAGACATGATTTACATATGTTCTTTCATTCTATGTGTACAATGGTCCAACCATCTGCCTCTTTGCTTTCTACGCCATGCTGCTGCTGAAAGTTGGAGAAACCGTGTAAAATAATGCTATTAAGACTTATTTTCAATGTCAATAGAGTCTACAAGCTGCCAATAAAATTTTTCAAAAGTCTGGGCAGCTTTCCATTTTGTCAACTTTCGTGGCTCTCTTCATGGCTCTTTCCCACATCCACCTAATCCTGCCCTGCCTTCTACCTAACTTGCTCCTCTCCCTGACCTTGTGGTGTAACCTTCTCTGCTTCATGCCTGTTCCAGCCACTCAGGACATCTTTCTAGTTCCCAAACATGCCACACTGGAAAAACACTGGACATATGTAAGTGCAATTTATATAACTATATTAAAATAAATAGTGAAAATATTTTATTCCCAGAAATTATACCCTTAAATTCCAAAACTAAGAAGTAAATTCCCTTGAAATAAGTAGAATAAATGCAGAAAGCAGTAAGTCATACAAGCTTCTTCTTAGCCAGAGTCAACATTTCTGCATTAATAACCGAAGAACCTCCTCCATACCCTGAGCTGACCCTGAGCACAGTGGCTCAGTGACATCAGGTGTACTGCTGCTCCGAATAATCTGCTGCTGCTGCTCTGCCACCAGGTGACCAGATTCAACTGCAGGTGCATTTTCTGACTGCTGACATTCTTCCACTTCTGTGGGCATTAACACAAAACATGTAGAGATGTATTTCAAAATTTTTAAAAATAATTTCACCACTTAAAACAACTGATTCTAAAAATGTAGTTTTAGGTATAGTTTTTCCCCCACAAAAACTGTGCAGGAAGATAATCTGCATTTACATTAGAAAGTTTCCTACACTTGTTAACACTAATATACTACTTACTTTAAAGTTCTACAAAGCATTTTGTTTTGTAATCTAAATGAAGAGAAGGATAGAAAAAAACCACAGAAATGGTTGAGTATTATAAAAGTCATTTGGAATTCAGGGACAGGCATGCCCAGGAAAGGGAGACCCAGAAGATACAAGGAATAGGTCATTTACATTTGAAGGGCACAGAAATCAGTGCACACGCACATACACACACACTCTTAAAGGAAGATAAAAGGAAACATGGGAATTTCAACTCTGTTCCTTTTAATGAATAAATGTACAACTTTCCAAAATAAAAAATTATAATTTTTAATCGCTTATACCACCAAATGCAATGTTGAAGTAATCAATGAAGTATAAAAATGATTCACAGGTCTTTTCAGAAAATCAATACATATATTGACCAACAAAACAAAACAAAACAAAACACCCAAAACCCCAGAAAAACACAGATGAGCACTAACCACTGGATAATCTTATCTAGCAGTATGACAAACTATATTGCCCTAGAGAATGAGTGCCCTTCTAGTTCATTTCCAAACTCTATGGTTCATTTTAATCTACAAACACAACACAAGGCACTCGAAGATCACAGTACCTTCTCTTTCTAGAACTATAATTTTGGTTTGGCCTTATTTTTTGCCTAGGTTATTATAATATTCTCCTAACTGGTCACAGTCCCCGTTTTGTTGCCACTCTCACATGGTCCTCTATGTGGTCCTAAAGAGGTCCCTTTAAAACTAAGATGTGACTGTACCACTCCTCTCCTGTCAAGGCCCTCCATCACTGTATAGTCAGGCCCATGCTCCTCACAGTGGATTCAGGGCTCTCCTTGATCTCACCCCACAGACTAGACCTTGCACAAAGAGCTCTTATTTACTTTAGTTTCCAGGAACCCTAGTCTACTCAGTACGTGCTGCTCTCTCCCTCCTGCTGCTTACTTCTCCTTGCTAACTTGGCACCCCTGTTCCCTCCTCCTTCTCTCCCATACTGCTTGGGAATAGCCCCTACAGAACTCACCACATGGTCTTGCATGTGAACCTCACTATTACATCCCTGACTAGATTCCATACTCACTTCCATAGTCATGAAATTTTACATCCATGTAACTATAATGTCATATTTTCTGAAAGCTTAATTAGTAAAGTTTTACTCCTAAAGAAGCAATGGATCAAAACTTATCCTGTATCATCGTACCTAGTAGTATCACCAAATTCCTTACCTGAAATAAGACTCGCTGTCAATGTGCCACCCCCTCTGTATAATCCTTTAATCTGAGTCACTAACCAATGTTCTGGTTCACCCTAATCAATAAGTTCTATGTAGGAAAATTCTAAATATGAGAGAAAGGATTTCAACAAAAATTGCTTCCTTATTTACACTTTCCAAATAAAAATCCCATTTAAAGTACACTGATACAAGTTGCAAGATCCTTTACTTATAATTCAGAGTATTGGGCCACAGTCTAAGTTCAGACACTGACAGGAAGCTGAACTGAGGGTATAATCAAAGGAAAGCCAAGTACAAGAGCACACAAACTCATTAAAGCCTTGTCGTTCCAGGATGTCTTTGCTCTTTTCTTGAATAGCTGTTCATTTTCCTACAGAGAAACACAAGATTTGCGTACATATTTGTGATCTATCCACACACCCCCAAGTATGGACTTTTCACAGGTCTACTTCCAGGCTCTAAGCAATGGAAGCCAGATCAGCCCCCTCCAACTCTCTTCTTGCACTGTTTATTGTAATTAGGCAAGACTTTGAAACCTTCTGGAAAGAGTTTTAGTTCTTAATGAACCTACTTGTTCATCCAGTATCAGTAGAGGGAGTCCAAGAGCTTAGTAGTGCTCTAAAAAATAAGTGGTGCCATTTTTTATGAGTAATGAGAAGAGTGGGTGTTATTCACTTAAATTTCATGCTAATAGTTTCTGGGCTATGAGCAGACAAGTAAGAGCTCGGCCAACACTGGCAGCATCTTTATAAAGATAAAGAACATCGTCACCTGGTGGGATGAGATACAGCTGCAGCATCATGGTTTCCAAATTACTATGTCTCTACTGGTCCACACACAACAGACATATGAAGAGCCTGCCATCACCAGCTGGTCTGCCTACCCAACAGGTTGGCCTGATGCAACTTTAAGACTCTATTTTTGTAAAATTGTTGGTAGGGAATTCTCAGGTGGAGCAAGTCCAAGCTTGTGGAAATCACCAGAAGTGATGCGAGTGGGAGCATCCGTGATAAGGACAGGAAGAAAGGGAAGAATAATAATGTCAAAAGTGCTGTGAGGGCTCTTGTGCTACTGATACCTAAGCTATTCCTGCAGTTGACTGTTAAGTGATACTGTGTGCAAAAAAAGAATTTTAAATTCTACCTATCCTACAACTTAAACCCAATTACATGTGTAAGTATACACTTCTTGGCCTTTTCTCTCACTTTGTACTAAGTATATAATCAATATATGTTTTGTATAAATGAATACATGAATACCAAAAACATTTTCTTGATGCAGCTCCTTAACACAAAGAAAGAAAAAAAAAGTTCTTGAGCTCCCTCTGCTGGCCGTTTATTTGTGAAGAGCAAGTAACATTAAAGCTGCTTCCATTGTACAGTATCAGTTGTAGCAGTTACTCTTTCATAATATATTTAAAAACATTTTAATACTGATATTCAAATATCAAGATAAAGAATTATCTGATATTAAAATAGAAAAAATTAAGATATATAAAAATTACATTATAAATCCTGGAAGTTCTAATGCATTCTCTATTTAGAATATCACACAATATCAATTGGAATCACTTCAAAGAGCTCAATTCTATCTCAGATTCACATCATTCACATTCTCCCAAGCACAGCTAACCAAATAACCCAAATTTTTAACGTGTTAACTTTCTAGCTTCTTGACAAGCCACACAAAACCACTACTAAACCATTGCTTTCTAAAGCTCCATTCAAAACACTAGTCAACTGATCAAATAAGGATGACTTAATTTCATTTTTCTCACTGAGAGAAGAATCGGCATAATTAAATTAAGTACGTAAGCTCTTCAGAACCTTCTATTTATTCCAGATATCTGACTTCTTTTCAAAGTAATCTCACTCATTCTTTTACCTTAATATATGGTGTGAGACTCATTCTTCAATTACCAAAATTCAGGATTCTACTTAGGCCTCATACAAGGTTGCATAAGCAAAGTAAGTAATTTCCCATCTTTTAAAGCACTGTGCATGATACTAACCTACCCCTGTAAAAACACAAGATGTGTAAAACAACTCAGCATCTTGATGTTTATTACAAAGTTCAAAGATGAATCAGCCTGGACCTTAACAACAAGCACTTCCTAACAATCAAGAAGTGCTACCTGGAAGCCAGAGAACCTGTTGCAAAAGCAGCTAAGTGAGGCTTTCAATCAGGTCCCATTAAGTCTCTTTTAAAATGAAGAAAGATCACAGATTCTCTAATTACTACTATTACAATGTTCCTAAAAGAAAAATAGTATCTATCATGTTCAGGGCCTGTAAGCACTAAAAATCAGTGTTTTCAACTGGTATGCTGTGGCAGGCACATTGGTATGCCTCAAGAATTTTTAAAACACGCAATACCTATTTAGTCAGAGACACTGACCTCTTTTCCCTTAGATTGTCAAATAAAAAAATGACAACAGCAAACACAACAATAATTGTCTGGTGTGAATGAATTAAAATTATACCTATTTTTTGTCACATTGACAAAAACTGTATTTTTTGGTGTGCCAAAGAATTTTAGTGAATAGTTTATGTGAGCCATGAAATGAAAAAGGCTGACAATTGCTGTTATAGACTGATAAATGTCCCAACATAAAAGCAGTTAAAATTGCAAGACAGCTAGAAAGAATTGTTCCCACAAAGGAGAAAAAGGGAAATCACTGAAACTGCCAGTTCTACTTCCCGTAAGTTTCTGTATATAGCTATTCATGTTAATGGGTTACAGGTGGTTGTGACCTTCCCAAAATTCTGCTGTGGCCAAATAAAAAGTCAGAAAGGGATCAGAATGAGAAGTAATAGTGGTTGAAGGTAAGGAACTTTCTATTGTTTATATTATTAACACAATTTGGTGGATCAAATAATCATAAAGATTAGAAATAAAAATAAGAAATGCTAATTTAAACAAAAAATTAGCAATCATTTTTATAGTAAAATACCAGTGATCAGAAAGTCAACATCAAATGGGCCTGCACATTATGGTTAGATGAATCTACATTATCTAGATATTTAGCAACAGGTTAGCAAGATATGTAAATACACTAGGATTTAAATTAGAGAACAAGCTTAAGACTCTACTAAGCCAACCAGTGAATAATGTACAAACTAAGACTGAGGACTGGTAATGCATTGCTCTTGGCCCAGTCTCTTGATAGAACAGCCACAAAGGCAATGGCATCACCTTAATATTAAAGAACAAATGGCATCAGACTAAGGAGGAGTTCACTAATGTAGTTAGGTAAAAGAAAAGGAACAAAAAGATAATTTACTACTTTACAAATAGATAATTTCCTCACTTGACTACAAAGTCTCTTTACCCTTTAAGTCAAAAACAAAAAAAAAACAAAAAAAACAAGGATAAGATCTTATGCCAAAGACAGGAAAACACAGACCCAGCACAGCCTGCTTTGTCTCACCCTAAATAAGGGTCCCTCAGTCTCAGCACTACTGATATTTTGGGTCAGGTATTTCTTTGTGGTGGGGGCTGTCCTGTGCATTTCAGGTTATTTAGCAACATCCCTGGCTTCCACCAACTGGATATCAGTGGCACTGCTCCAGTTGTGGCCATCAAAAATGTCTCTAGACATTGTCAAATGTTCTCTGGGAAGCAAAATAATTCCCAGTTGACAACCATGGCTCTAAATCATACTCAACTTCTGTTGGAACAGTGTAGGTATATATAGGAATTGAGAGAAAATCTGAGTAAACTATAAGGTCAAATGAGAAAAAAGTCTCCCAAATGAGATTACTAACAAGAAGAGATTTCTTCTCAGACAATATCCCAGACAAACTGATAAAAATTTATATAATATGGGAGGAAAAATGGACTGTGAAAAAAGAAAATTTTAAACCATGAAAAAACCTTTTGGGTCTACTATCAGCCAAATAGAAAACTAAACTATTTAAAATAGTTTATTAATCAGCTCTAGATAATAGTTATTTTTTTGAAAACCAAATTACCAAAGAATTAATGTACATCAGTTATTTGACTGATACCCATCACCCCATATACCACTCTTAATGTTTTTCACCTTTGGTATTTACTAGAGAAAAAGACTCTTCTAAGAATCATATAGTCCTTATTCTCTCTCAATAAAACTATCTTATGCTCTCATATTCTATAAATTAAATAATATGATATTTTACATACTTATCAGGGGAACTCAGCTTTAATTTTGCTTTGCTAAGCCATCCTATGGCATCATTTAGTGGCACAGAAAGCCACAATTAGGTTATCTCCAATATTAAATAAATACTAATAATGCCCTCTTTCTAAAAATAAAAAAGAATATGAAAATATTTCCCTCTTTAGAAGATTCAGTTCATCTTAGGATCACTTAAAAAAACATATAGACTGAGACCTAATTATTCACTGTAGTGCAAAGTAAATCCTTCTGTTGGAGTATCTATGCCCAAAATCACTTTTGATGCTATAATGTCTTAAAGGTTTATTGCTACAATGTCTTAATAAACCATTAAGACATTATATTGTCTATAAACCACATGTAGCTAAAGTCCATTTTAATTGGCTGAAGCTTAGGAACAATTTTTCTTTATTTGAAAAATTAGAACTTTTTAGCAGAGATTTTAGTTACTCAAATCTCAATAAGCAGTATGTATCTGCATAAACTGATCATTACTTTATATGTGGCTATTATTGATTAACTCCAAAGAAGCCTTGCCAGCATAATTTTTCTAGTTTATTCATTTTAGAGGAGGTACAGCAAGCATTCTAACATTGAAATGCTCAAATCTTTTGTAAAATTTTATGAAAATTCCCTTCCATTTTCAAGGAAGTAGATAGAAGGTACACTGAGGCAGGCGTAACTATTTCTCTCTATTATAAATTATGGGCCAAAAAAATCCTCTTATCCTTCTTAACTGCAAAGACCAGTGGTGCTACAGAATTTTTTCTTGACTATTAATTGCTACTAAACGTCTACCTACATAATAATGATTATTAATATTCATTGGGAAACAACAGAAAGTACAATGCCCAGGTACACATGTGTGATATGAGGATATTAACAAAGAAAGCAAGATCCAGAGGCAAGTGGAAGATGCCCAGGAACACTGACAGACATGAGAAAGCATTACAGTACCTGGTAGCCTGTGAGAGCAAGAGGAGTAAGAGAGACCAGGTAAGAGAGTGCTCACGTTGTGAAGGAGGAGCGGGATGCTTTTAGTAGCAGGCAAAGCCTCAGAAAGTTGGACACAGTTGCTGATAGACTGGCTTCTCTTAGCTTCCAGGAAAGATAAAGTAATAATTATGTCAGAAGAACATAAGGATCTTTCACTTTTATTATTATTATTATTACTATTCTGGGTTCTCTTTAAATACAACATGGGGCAACAGTAGGTTTACAGTTGTGAGTATATGCAACAGAGTTTATTCTTGTATTACTATTAATGACTGTATTATTTACCATACCAACAACTAACTGTAAACCTACTGTTGCCCCACCCATTATTTAAAAGAGGTCATTTTAAACTTTAAAGGCAGTCAGTACAAAGCACATACAGTCAACTTTCAGTCATTCTGATGGTATGGGAGACTGAACAATTCACAAACAATCTTATTTTATTTTTTAGAAAGATAGAGGAAAGGGGAAGGAGAAACGGAAAGAAGGAGGGAGTGGGGGTGAGAGAGAAACATCTACTTGCTATTCCACTTATTTATGCATTCATTGGTTGATTCTTGTATGTGCCCCGGCAGGGGATTGAACCCACAACCTTGGCGTATTGGGACAATGCTCTAACCAACTGAGTTACCTAGCCAGAGCTCACTCAATTTTATTTTAGAATGCTTTATATGTTTAGTCTTTCCTTGTTTTCTGTTGTGTCTCAGATTCACATTTGGGTTGTTTATTTGGGCAAGCATGATAATCCATTTTCCCTTCCTATAAGACACACAAAAAAGACCATAGCGAGGGAAAGAAAATCTAGCCTAAGATTAAAAGTGTTCTATAAATAACACATAATTCAAAAATTGATTTACTGAGAGCTGACTATATTCAAAAGAAAATCATTTAGTAAATTAAACATTCGAAAAGCTTAAGCACATATAAAAGTCAAACTAAAAATTAAGATACAATAAATGGAAAGAAGATAAAAACTTCCATGAAACCCATCCTTTTTTACATTACATTTCATGCTTCTTAAATTCATAATTTCCTATTACAAACTTTATGGTGTTCTTAAGTTTTCAGTATTACTGCTATCCAAATGACCATTTGAGAAAATAAATGCAGGAAGAGAATATGCCTCCCATATGAAAGTACCATCAGTAAAATCAGTTTATCCTTAAAACAAAATTATAAAGGTTTACCTGCTCTCTTGTTATCTTTACGCGATTTTAACATTAATGAAATAGAACTACAAATGCTAGTGACACATCTGCAAAAAGTGAAACAAACTTTTTAGTTTCCTGTCTTTCCTTCCATCCCTTGGCTATCAGAATTTCCAATTCTAAAGGACTATCTGCAATGCAACTGCAGTATAATTCACAAATGTGTAAAATAATATTTAAGTGAAAACGACTTCTATGTAAACACCAAACTGACTGACTTGAAATTTCCTATAAGATTTGTTCATCTCTCAATGTTAGACACAGATTTGAGTGTTGTTTTAAAAAGTGTTCCTTTTACAAATCAAATGATTGTGCATTTTCCCAAAACGGATCACTAGATACTTCAGAGATAATAAAATGTAGAATAATTATTTTGTGTGAAAATTGATTTGCTTTAATCACTCATTTTACACACCTAAAATTTTAGTATCATTCACATCCAGGAACAAAGTTTTACTTTATAATTCTTTAACACTTTCCTTGCTAGTCCTTTTAACTTGCAAACTAAGTACATTCTCTGTTAAATTGCCATTTCCTTACTCAGCAATTCCTCATTTTATATTTCCCTCTTGCTACCATCACTGACATTTTCTCAAACTAAGAGTAGTCTGTGGGGAAAATCAAAATATAATAGTCTTCAATTATTCTGAGACTGGAAAAAAAAGTCACTTTCAAATGAGTCTTCCATATTAGTATCTTAATGCTAAAAGTAGCAAAAACTAACTTCATGAACGTGCTTGTTCTCTCATTAAAAGGTGTCCTCTATATAAATAAAAATCTACCATGAAAATAATCTGGACCTTTTTAAAAGACAAACAGGTAAATTATTATACAACGTACAAACAACAAAACTGAGTGAAACCACTAATATTTAGTTTATAGAGATTAATTTTATAAAATAGCATAATATAAAATCTTCAAAGACCATGCTTTCACAGGAAACAAGATTTATAATTTTATAACTTTAAAAAATGTAACATAAAATAGGACATTCACACATATGTATCCATATATACATATATGCAAAATATATAAGATTATAGATATGTCCAACTCAATAGCTCACATCTTCATTACCTTTTACAGGGTATGGTTTCAAGTATTTTTAATTTAATTAATCCCACAAAGGCCAGGTTTATGGTTTTTAAGTGACATGGTCTACAAATATGTTTATGATTTTATAAAATTCTTATTTTTGCAATATCATGGCTTTTCAGACACTTGAGGACACCGATAAACAGATCCTCACTTGCCTATACGTGCTGAGGATTTTTTAAAACATGCTGTGGCCTATACCATATTATTGTTCTAATATATCTATTGAAAAACTAAGATGCAATCTCTTCTATGGCTGTGTTTTGGCCAAGTAGTGGCATATGAAACATGCAATGTCCAATAATTTGCTCCTCAAAAAAAGGTGAGAATAGAGTTTTTAAAAGTGTTTTGAATGATCACTTTTATTACCATAGTGATTCAAGGGTTGTGACTGACAACAGGAAGTCTGAGCAGCTCAGATATGACACCACTTTTGTCATAAACTTTTATTCTGATCCCATTCTTTTAAAGATCCAGTGATAAAAGAAAGGAGTTTTTAGGAGGTGGGACAAGAAAGGAAATCAGTGGATAAACCTCCCTACAAGTCGCCTGTTACCAGGAATAGGGAGTTTCCTCAGAGGAGAGGATGCTGCAGAAAGGAGTTAAATAAGAGGTGAATGTAAAGTGGGTGATAATAATCAACAAATGCTTCAGCCAAAAGCATGAGACAGTGTTACGGTATATTTCCATAAAACTCCAACAGGATTCTAAACCATCTATATTTATTTACTAAACACTGAGAAGTATGTTGAGTGTAAATAAATCTTTATTACTAGAGAATATTATAACTTCTGCAGTAAACATGCTGATTAACAATTATAATTGCATGTATTATTGATGTGAAAAACTGCAGGAAAGTTGTTTTAAGTTACAGCTTCAGAGTCACTGGAGGGGTGGTGCTTTATTTGTTATTAAATACTGGATATAAGCTTACTTTTTGAAGATTTCTCTTTTTGTTTTAAGAGTAAAGTGTAGCAAAGCAGTCTGATTAACTGGGGTTCTTGGTCATGTTCTAGTTAATTCTTACTGGCTGTTAAGGGTATCTATAGCCATGTAAAACTCAATTTTCAAAAGATACAAAAAATTTAAATGTCTGCATCCAGTCCTGAAAACTATTATTCTCCTTGTTGCTGGGACAAGTTGCCACACTCTTTCAAGATTCATATTTTTCAATAACATTAATAGACATTAATGTAACTAGTTGTGTGACTACTAGTATAACGGGAGATGAAGGGTGAGAGGCCCCTCCCACAGGCTTGGTGGCTTGTGAGCTTTAAGGGGCAGCAGGGCAGGAATTGAGAGTTGTTTTTGCATATCCACAGGAGGCTAGCTAGGAAGATGGGCATGACTTTGACCCATGATGTAACTGGGAGGCAGCTCCCCAGCTACAGCCCTGTGCAAGAGCTTGGAGATGGTTGGCTCTATACCATGGGACCTCAACTGCCTGGACTAACTATGGCAGCCACAAAAGGCAGAGGATATGAAAGTGCTGGCAGGTGTATCGGATTGTGGGAGGAGTCGGAAATGGGGTTATGGAGGATGTTCCAGGCTGGGATTTAAACTAAAGACAGTCTGCCACAAGGGATGAGGCACAATGCAAGACAATGGGGGACAAAGTGAGACCATGCGGTAAGACAAGGGGTGAAAGGATTCTTGCTAGAAGGCCATCAGGAGGTGCCACATCATTGTGGGTTAAGAACTAGAGATTGCGGTGACACAGCTGGTAGTACTGGGGACTGCAGGAGACCTGCCCAGCCATGCACAGATTACTGGGATGAACTGGGAGTCCAGCTGAGCTATAAACTTTTATTTTTTTTCCTGAGATATGGTACATCTGACTGGCCTGGATCGGCAAGGGGAGGTAGGACTATGTGTGTTTGTGAGTGTGTTAAAGAGATTTTGAGATTTAATGGCAACATTCCACCATTATGCTAAACCTACATAACTTTGAATAAATAATTGCTTTCCTTTTTACCAAACTCTGGCATTGAGAGCCGCAATTCCTACCTGGCAGCAGGCAAGAAGAACCATAGCACAGAAAGATCCCAGGGCAGGGGGCCTATTTTAGTACTAGTACCTGGGCCAAATGTGTCTGTTCTGTAACACTAAGACTCTTATTTCCTTAAGATTCAATAAAACATCTATTTTCTAGCTTGTACAAACACCTCAGTCAATGTTAACATCTCACTCAATATTAAAGCCTTACCACAATGAAGGATTTAAAATATGAAAAATTGAAAGTAACCATAATAGAAAGTTAAAAAGATAAACAAATTTCATTTAATGAAAGGTCTAGCTTTTAATTCCTAAGTAAAACTTTAAAACTTTTACAACATTTTATTCCCATAAATCCATTTTATTTTTTATTTTTTTAATCTTCATGTAAAGATATGTTTACTGATTTTTAGAGAGAGAGGAAGGGAGAGAGAGAGAACAAAACATCAACATGAGAGAGAAACACTGATGAGCTGCCTCTCCTATGTACCCCGACCAGGAATCAAACCCACAACCTAAGTATTCTGCCTTGACCACACACTGAACCCACAACCTTTTGGTGCATGGGACAATGCTCCAACCAACTGAGTCACTGGCCAGGGTCCCATAAATCCATGTTAGATAGCAATATACCTTTGGGGTATATTTAAATAAATGCTTACCAGTTGCTTTTTGGCGAATGGTATTTCTTGCTTTCTCAACTCCTGGTGCCCCAGATGTGGTGGCACTCCTAAATCGCATTGGCTCAGTCACATCTGGGTGGCTCCTCCAGCTGAGAGAAAAGGATCTCCCCACAGTGGTTCCTTTCTGAGAATCTAGAATGCAACCTGATAAAGGATAAGACAAGAAAAAAAAATCTAAAGGCTGAATTCATTATTATTCATTTTATAGCCTATGTTGCTCAGCAAATTTCATACCCACAATTATGTATAATCGGCAGCTTCTCTTGTTGCAAATTAGGTACCAATTCCCTATATTGTAATTTAGGAAGTCATTCACGTACAGGTAATCCAAACATTCCTACTGACAAAGTATTTTTCAAGCATCTCCAACAGTCTCATGAAAATTCCCATATCTTCATAGTACTCACTCCAATACACACACAAGAACACATCAGTAAACCTCTCTCAATATAAGAACAATGTCAAATGAAGTTATACCACTGCTCCAAAAACTTTCATAAACCAGAAAATCAGACATCTGATTTTAGACTAGTATTTCATCCTTTAGGTACCAACCTCTCCACAAATACCCAAAAGAAACTGATGCCTATAATCTCTAATTAGAGACAACCAAATAAGCAAGGAAAATGACAATCTACAAATAATAAAAAATCTTATTTTAGTAAAGCTCCAAAACAATGAAATATTACAGCTCTGCAATTCAGATTCTCTTCTTTCCTCTCATATTGCTCTGGTCATGTATTTCAAATGTGTGGTCCAGAATACAAAAGAAATACAGAAGAAAAGAGAATGAGACACTAAGAGATTTCTGCACAGGTATAATGTGATTGTTGGCTGCCACCTGTGGCTTGTTTTCACACTCAGGTTCCTCTCAGAGTGTATTTTATTTCCCCAGGTCCAGTGATTAGAAGCCAAGTACTTCTATAATGAATATTTAAATATTTTTAGAATAAAGCAATATAATACATAAATCAGAAATATATTCCATACTCATTAATTAAATTTGTTCTGTATTGTTCCAAAAATAGTGCTTCTGAAGTTGTTTACCTTTCTAAGACACATCTATCTTTTCCTATGACTCTGTTCAAACAGTGAGAGGAAAAAATATTGTGGGGGTTGAGGGGGAGGGTAGATTACAAGAATTTCAGGAGGTAGAGAATGTGCTGAGTTTGAGAAAATCCTGACCTCCTGTCTCAGTAACTCCCCTCATCCTGAAAGTCACTCATAGTCAGGTAGACTCTCTTCTGGGCTGAGAACTAAAGTTTTAGAGAGCCAAGTTTATTGTCTTAGGCCTGGGTTTACATAGAGGCCCTCAGAGATGCTACAGAGCACAAGACACAGGCCAAGGGCCCAGGCTCTTGGCTCCCTGACTCTACTTCAATCCCAAATCTCCAGTTTAATACAGTTTTTAGGAAGGGCTCTGTAGTTTCAAAGGGGGAGGAAAAGGGATATGCTGCTAAAATACATTAGAAAATCATTAGTCTAAATCTAAACTAAACTGTCTCACTGGAATACTATGTGCTTAGACTACTCTGTTTTGGCTTCTTACTAACTTGCTTTTGTAAACTGATGCTTTGGCAAGCCACTCACAGAATGCAATGAAGATACTATAAGAATCAACCATATTAATGATTGTAACTCATTCACACCTACCAATATGCACATTCTCTTTTGTCCTCTCTCCCACACTTACAGCTTCATCATGTGATTTACTTTGGTAGCAAGACTGAGCAAGCAGAGATTTAAAATGCACCCATTGCCCAGTCACCCCTGACAGCTAGCCAGCCCCTAGAAGTAGAGAGCTGCCTAGCTGACAATTCAGTCTAACTTAGTGATTTTCAACAGGTGTGCCATGGCATACCAGTGTGCCACAAGAATTTTCAAAACATGTAATGTGTGATTTAGTCAGAGGCACTGATCTCTTTTCCCTTAGACTGGCAAATAAAAAAACTGACAACAGCCAATGCATCAACAGCCATCCTATGTGAATGCCTTGTCTTGAACAATAAATATACTGGTCATATAAAAGAGTTGCATTTTATTAATCATGTTGCATAATAGGGTTGTATCTGGTTGCTTAATTCTTGGTATCAGAAATCCTTATATATAAGTGTAGGCATCTGATTTTTAAAAAGTCACTTTGGAGCAAAAAGGTAGGTAATTATTATTGTAACTTTTTTTGTAAATCAATAAAAATTACAGCTTTTTGTCAGATCAGCAAAAAATGTATTTTTTATATGTTGCATAATTTTAGTAATTAGTTTATGTGGGCCATGAGATGAAAACAGTTGAAAATCACTGGTCTAGTTGACTGTAAACACAGGCATGAATCCAGCAGAAAAACTGCCCAGCTAAGTCTGATCCAAACTTCCAATACATAAAATCATTACTAAGTAAATGGTTATTATTTACAGCCACAACATTTTGGGGTGCTTTGTCACACAGTAAAAGCTAACTTACAATTTATAATAAGGCTACTGATGAGCTTGCAGTGTACCACAAAAAGCAATGTACCCTTTATGAGTCTTTGAAGGAGAAAGCCGTATCACCTAAGCAAGTACTCTCTGATGCTCTGATGTAACCCTGTGAAAATCAGAGTCCAATCTGAGGCTGCCTTCCCACCTCTCTAGCAAGCATAAGGCTCTATGGCATGCAATTTGGCATTTTAACCATACCTGTAGCTCCATCCCTTTCATTTTGTCCTGATGTCCTTATGAATTTTAATGATTGTACTATATGTATTTCTATGAGCTGCCTCAAATCTTTACATAATAAATTGGAGAACAAGTGAATTCTATGAACTGTGTCACAGCCTTCCTTCAAAACAGTAATGAAGACAGGGGTTGCCAAATTGTCATCCCAAAAGAAACCACCACTGATGTTTCCACCTTGATCTGATTCTAGGTATCAAACCAATTTCTACCCCAAAACACATCAAAGCCAAAATGACTCCCATTTGAAGTACTCTGAATGTTTACACTTTTCCTAGGGAGGCAACAGAATATGTCTTTCTAGTGTGGCATTTTGAGTTGGACTTGCTTTACCACTTCTTAGCTATGTGACCTTGAATGAGTTAATCACTGTAGACTCTATTCTTCAGTTTCTTTGTTTGTGATATGGGGATAGTCAACAGTATCTACCTCATAGGAAACCATGAGAGTAAAGAGAGAGGATATGTACAAAGCAGTAGCCATTATTATTGTTTTTTACTACTATCCCCTTTGTCTTTCTTCTTCTTCCACAGCCTCTTCATAAACTTATCATCCTCATTAAGGGAATAGAATACCATAAGACACAATCTAATGGCCCCACTGAAGATACTGCCTATCTATATGGCTGGTTCAGTTTATTATGAAGTTTCATAATACTCCTTTCCTGATGTCTTAGACATCTGGAGTTACCCTGTCAGAATAGAAATACCTTTGCCTCGTTGTTTCTTTTCCTGCTGTTCACGTAATTTGTCCAGAGGTAGGTTTGTCATCTCAACTCCATAAACAGTTCTTGCAAGTACTGCTGTCAAGGAATCCATAATGTTGGTCCACTCATTTATGAGTTCCTCCCACTCCGTGAGAGAGGACAGCACACCAAGAAAGTCATCCCAGAGCTCTCGAGAAATGTACACACAGAGGTTTGCTCGGATCCAAGCCACAATGAGTGTCTAAAACCAACCAACCAAGTGAGAGGATTCATTATCTTCATTTGGAAAAAGTATAATTTTTAACAAAATATTAAGTCACTAATAACAAAATGAATTTTATAATAGTAAGTGCTTTTGGATTTTGTTTTTCTTGTAATTTCTCAAAATCCACTTGATCAACTATAATCAGGATTTTTGAGCTACTGTGAAGTTAGTTATCATTATGAACAAAGCTACTAGTCCAAAATTATGAACAAAGCTACTAATTCAAAATTGGTCCTGGTATAACTGAGGAGAAGACAAAGCTCTTTGTACAACAACTATTCTGTTTCCTGAAACAGCTCTTTCATTCTCTACAGTGGCTACTTTAGACATCATCCTCTATACATAAACCTCCAACCTCACCAACTCCTCCCTGATTTTTAGTAGATGAACTCACTGCAGACTTAAGAGAAAACATAATCCATCAAACAAGATGCCTCTGACCTCTGCCCTCCAGGCCACATGTCTGCCACCTGCAGTCTCTGCTCTTAACACATGTCCCCATTCTGCTCTGGACCTCTTCCTCAGCCCTGCCTCTCCTTTATCTCCAATCCAGCCTACCTCCCAGCTCTTCTCATCAGCATAAAATACTCCAATTATTCCACATCTTAAAAAAATAGTTCCCTTGAACAAGGATTATGAAGATTCCCCCTCTAGCTATAGCCCCATTTCTCCCCCTTTCAAAGCCAAGTTTCACACTTACTCCATCTGCACTTGTTCATCTCCCAGTCAACCTCTGGCTTTCTCCCTCCTAGGCCATCCCACCTTTTGCTTGGGTTTTGATCTCCATTCTCATGGCTCTGGTTATCATTTGTGTACTGTTGATTTCTGAATCTCCATGTTCATTCCAGACCTCTTTGCTGGTTTCCTGACCTATCTGCTAACTAGATAGCTCTACCTGCATGTTTAGCAGACATCTGTAATACAGTATAATAGTAAAAAGAATTCAATTTCTTCCACTGAGATTTTTCCAAACCCTTGACCTGGTCTCTCCTGCTCTTCCAGTAGCCTTCAGTTTCTATAGTTCTCTGCACTTTCCTCCATCAGAGCACTTAATGCCCTTTTCCTTAGGAGTTTATTAACTTCTCTGTGTCCCTCCTCTAGTCTTATGATCTACAGCATTACAACTGGCAACATGGGCAACCCCACAAGACTACTATGCATATATTCTGGATAGTTCCTTACCTTAAAATTGCCCAGTTCCTTACCTCTGCCAAAATATTCCACATCCTTTAAAATTCAAATCAAAATAACTTCTACCCAATCAAGACAAATAGGCTCCCACTGTCATTCACTCCAAATGGGCCTCATTCTCCTAGAGCATTCTCAACCACTCACCTACCTACTGTCCAAGTCACTGGTCCACTGGTCATTCCCCTCTTACCCAATATGCTTCTCTAGGCATCCAGATTAGTTTTCCTCCTAGCTCCCTGATCACTCTTTCTCAGCATTTCGGCTGGCTTCTCTCCTTCACCAATCATGGAAATGGCCCTCTTCCTTCTATGACATAAATTCTTTCCCTAGGTAATCCCATCTGGTAATGTGGCTTTAAACACAATTGTTCAACACACCAATGGTGCTCACATTTTTATTTCTAGCCTAAACTGCTCCCTGACCTTATTCCCATTCCCATACTTCTGTTTATCCTTTACCTCTTCAAATCTATCTGGCTCTCCACCAAAGTCATCAGCTTTTAGTATTTTCCTAATTTCTATGAACTTCAAGCAAATCAAAAGAGGAAGTAAATGGCAAAGAGGTAAGGCATAAAAGAAGCCTTGACTAACTGTAAAGAATAGATTATAGTTTTATGACAAAACAAAAAATTCTAATTAAATTTCTAGAAGTTTAAAGTTAGTTTAATTTTTAGTCAAAATTCTCTGTGATTAAAACTACTTTGATGTAAAATCTGATTCATTTGGTGCACTTGCAGTGTTTTAATAAAAAAAGACTTACCCTGAACAGTAATCCTGCCAAACTCTGGGCAAACCAGTCCTTTATTTGTTTATCCTTTGGCTTCTGCAGGACAGCTTCCGTTATCCTGAGTAGTATTTGCAACATCTGTTCCCTGAGTCACCCAAAATAAAAGCTCATATTAATCACATCTCCAAAGCATTTTAATTTATAGGAACCAGAAATTCTCTTAAGAATTCAGCAACACTGATAAACATGTATTACTCAAAAATATTAAAAATTGGAATGCCCATTACATAACAAATACTATATTTTATCAAAATAAGCTACCTTATGTTACAACAGTTCTAAAAATATTCCTCTTATGCCCACAATAATAGGCAGGATAAAACAGGTATCATCCTGGTCTAATTTTTCTCCCCTTGCAAGAAGGGAAACAAGACTGTTTCTCCACCTGTGCCTTTCTGAACTTATGCAACACTCTTTAATTTTCATATCCATTATTTTACTTAACCTCTAAGGTTTCATTATCTACCTTTGTGATAGAAAATAAAACTTAACTTTCTGGTCTTTGTTCTGCAGAGATATGCAGTCAGCATAATAGTATAACTGAACTCCACAGTACTCTTAAGGTAGGAAGGTTTGGAAAGGCCACTATTGGCTACTTTGAGTACTTTTGTTCCTGGAAGATCCTGACTCTGTACCACAAGGTACAACTGAGACAGTTGCAATCATAACATCTTAGTCATAGTGTACCTGGCAGAAAGGGGTTTTTGTGTAAAAGATCTTTGAAGAGTATAAAACACCAGACAGACAGTAACACTGCTAATTGTAATAGTAATATGGTCTTCCGAACAGCCAAAGGGCATTTTTCCTTCTCATAGCTAACTTACATTCTTCATATGAGAGAGTCTGCTCACTTTTTCTTATCCCAAATTCTATCTGTGAATATATTATCTTTGGTATTTATATATGGGGCAGTCTATTTGTTCTCTAAGGGAAATCACCTCAGTTCCACTTTTAACTTCTCCTTTGAGATCTTACTAACCATTTGTTTATCTTTATAACTTTCTTTTTGGCCTTACTGCTTGTTAATGATAAGATCAAGAGCTGGACAAAGTCATGTAGTTCAAGTCAGATGAGATATCTAAATCATAGTTCCTTTATACTTTTCTCATATTTCTGCACATTAAGACAGTTATTTTCTCTTAACATGACATTGAACCTCATTAAACTTCTATGACCTCTACAGATTTCCTGCCCTACTTGCATCTGAGACCCCATTAGATTTTCATCCTGGGGTTTGTTAGTGTACATTTTCACCGCACTCTGTTCTACCTGTTTGCTTCTCCTATGCACTGTCTATGGATTTCAGAGCAGGGAATAAGAAGACCTATCAAGTCATGAGAGATATGGGCACATGTGCATAGAGTGAACTGTGACTGCAAAGAGGTAAGGAAAAAATGGAGCAGAGCAGGGGACAGCCTGTCACTCACCACATAGGGGGTCCCCAGGCCCCTGTCATAGGTGGAAAGAAGGGCAGCCATTGTCACCACTGCCCACTCACATTAAGTGATGCTTAAAACAATGAAAAAAAGACCCTTTTCACATGAATAGTTATATACCCATCCTGCAACCATGATGAGAACAAGAGATATAATAATTTTAAATAAGACCTCAGTCATGGGAACTACTATCAAAAAATGTAAACCTGATCTAAGCAATGACTGACAAAGACACACGTGAATTAAATTTCTGAACCCATGAAAGCTTGAAAACCCATGAAATTCCCATAATCATCATCTGGAAGAATCTGAGAGTGAAAAATTGTCTCTAGTTTGGAAAGATCTTTCCTAACAGTTTTGACTTTAGCTTGTTTCCTTCTATTTTGTGAAACACCGACTTTTGGTAAGTCTTCCTCAAAGGATCACTGTTCCAAAAATGTAACAAACTTCTATCAGAGTATATGAAATTATGTGTATGAACTATCCTCGTGTTGGCAGGGTATTTTTTTCCTGCACTCTTTATTATTTACATTGTCCTCATGATCTCACACAGATTATACTGTTGCTCATTCACACACCAGTGTTTACTATTCTGAAGCCATTTCTTAGCATCTCCTTGACTACAGCCTTGGTCTAGCGGCTGCCATCATCTATGGCCACAGACTTTGCGCTCCACCCACTTCATGTCTCTTCTCCACATGGCATCAGAGATCTTTTGGAAGCATAAATCAGATTTGTGTCACACTGCTGCTCACACACAGAGATGCAGCCAGTGGCTTTCCCGTGGTCTGCAAGGAAGGCCCTGTGCAACCTGGCTATGGTTGGTCCCCTGCCTCATGCTCTCCCCCCTCCTTTTCCCAATGTGTCTGCTCCAACACATTGGCTATCATCTTATCTGGCCTGGAACATACTGTACTTGTTACCTGCTATTTCTTCTACCTGGAATGCTCTCCCCTCAGACCTCCCCATAGCCCCTTCTCCCTTTCCTTAGGGATCTACTCAGGAAGGCCTTCCCTGACACATGATGAAAAAATCTACCCCACCCTACACTGCTTCCTTGTTTTATACTACTGAAATTGCTTCTGTGAGCATCATATTTCTCAGTCTGTAAGGAGCAAACCTCATGAGGGCAGGGACATTATCTGTCAATTTCATAGTAGCAGAAGCTAGGTAGTTCTTTACTGAATAAAAGAAGGAAAGGAGAGGTGGGAGAGGAAAAGAGCAAGGGAAGGAAGGGAATTCAGGAATTGTCTGGCTCTAAAATACATAAGAAAGTCTGTTAGGGATAAAGGCACATCCCTTTCTATACTCTACTGACTATTTTTAATGAGCATTTTCACCCACTTCTATAATTTGTTTTATTTTATACTTTCACTTGGAAATTTCTGAATTTTAAGGAACAGAAAGGAATGGTATAATTTCATTCCTTACAATTTTCACTAAAAAGCTTACAAAATATCAAAAAACTACTGATATAATAGTATACAGAATTCATAGAGTTTTCAAAGAAAAAAACATACAAAATACTATTGTTATAACTGTGGTATTAAGAAGCAGATGTTGCAGATCAAAGCACACCAGCATTTCTGATCACTTTTGATAATACTGACATAGTATTTAACTTTGTTTAAATCATATTGTTTATCACTCTAACAGTTCCAGCTTTAACAACTGCTTCTTGGCAAACAGTGCTAAGTTAAAAAGTCTAGGAAAGATGACAGTGGAATTTATATCTTAAAATAATAATTTTGATGCTTGTAGTTTATCTATTAGTGAACTTTCTGCAAACAGGGTTCCTCTAGGTCTACCTTTCCCTCACCTGTGAAAGAAAAGGGCTGGACTCATTGGCCCCTAAGGTCCTTGCCAGTTCAATCTGAACTCAGTTTTATGGTTTCCAATATGTACAGACAGATCCCTTCACAGCACCCTTTGTGCTGACTTAAGGATGTCCAGAAAGGCATCCAGAACACAGGCCTGGTAACAAAGACCCCCCAAACTTCCATGAAAGAAGTGTGCCATCAGTGTCGGTCTGCAGTGACCTCAGTGAACTAAAAGCCACAACCAAATATCACCAAAAGGAATCCCGACCATAGCCAGGGGAACAGTGAGGGCAGGTTATCTGCTGGTGAATGGTGGCTGGATGAAAGGAACATGCAAAAAATGGACTGGAAAGACATTTTAAAGGCAGAATTGAGAGACTGTATTTTGGATACATTAAGAAGTACAAAGCAGCTCTGAGGTGCTCTGGTGTGTGGCTGAGAACCTCTAAAAATACCTCAGAAGTTCACATGCTTTGAAGATATTCATTTTGGAGAAGAGGATGGGAAAAAAACCTAATTCACTGTTAATCTCTAGGGATATTATAAAAGCAGCAAACAAAAACAAAGATTAAAAGTGAAAATACTTTGCATAAGCATATTTTAACAATGCCACTATTATTTCTGACTCAGTCACTCTGACAATTTATCATTTAAAATAATTTGTTTTCCAAATGAATTTCAAACTTCAAGTCTGAAGAAACAAAAGTTAGTTTACAGCATTTTGGAACAGGGCCTATGAAGAATGATATTGGGTTGGCCAAAAAATCCATATGGGTTTTTCTGTAAAATAAAACACACATTTTTCATTTTCATCAATAACTTTATTAATTTGGATACTCTGGGTATGTTGGCTATCTCTTATGTGGTATAACACTGATTGTCTTCAATTAACATATTGATTTGATCACTATCAACTTTAACTGGTCTACCCAACCATGGAGTATCATCATGTAGTGAGAAATCTCTAGCAAACTACTTTTGAAACACGTTTGATCAGTCACAGCACCTTCTCCATACACCAACCAAATCTTTATTTGCATTTCAATTGTGTTTTTACCTTTCCTGAAATAATTTAAAGCATAATATGCCAAAATGTTGCATATTTTCTTTCATATCTGATATTAAAATGGCTACAAAAAATTTGCCAGTTTTGATGGGGTTTATTTAATATACTGCTTACATGACAACTGTTACAATACAATCTAACAAAATTGTTTCAAAATAAGTTAAAAACAACTAAACACTACTAGAGCCATCTTACAGAAAAAAATGAACAAACTCTTGGGCCAACCCAATATTATAAAAATCTCAGTTATATTACTTGTCCGCAAAACTGTTTGATTAAAATGTCAGTTTAAAATGAAAAAGTCTGCTATTAAAGTAACCTGACTACTTACTATTAATTCAAGAATATTTTAAAAAGCAATAATGAAAATAAAGGAACTATCAAAGTACTGAATATTTACCTTCTTCACAGAAAATTTTACAAAAGACTAATTATCATCTTATTGGTAATTCTGTAAAGCCATATAATATGAAAGCTATAACATTTAAATTATTATGTTGAAAAGCTGAAACATCTGTTTTACAATATTAATTTGAAATAAACTTACCATGTCTTTTTATTCATTGTAAGTTCCATTATCATGCGTCTAAAAATAATCAAAACAGCTTTACAAGCATCAACTTGTTCTTTCAAGAGTATGGGAACTTCAGCACATGGTTCCAGCAAAAAGACATTTGCAGCATTTGTCAAAAATACCTTAAAATAAACAAATTTTCCTTTAGAAAATATTAAATATGAACAAATTTTGCTTAAAAATAAAGACACTAATTTCCCTTTACCAATGAATCACCTTTGAGTTAGTTCAAGTAAGGCAAAAATATGGTACCAACATATACTCAAAATTTCTTTAAATTTACCTCTTAGAATCACTCAAATATTGAGACATCTTGAGATCTTTCTTAAAAAATGTTACTATTACATATTATTAATGTTGTGACTTTAGAAACCATAGGAATCAGAAGAGCCTTTTAAAATTTGACTTTAAGATTTTATTCATTTACTTTTAAAGATGGAATGGGGTGGGAGGAAAAGGAAACATCAATGTGTGAGAGAAACATGAATCAGTTGCTTCTCGCACACACCCAACCAGGGACCAAACCTGCAACCCAGGCCACATGCCCTAACACAGCATCAAACTGGTGACCTTTTGCTTGCCAGGATGATACTCAACCAACTGAGCCACACCAGTCAGGGCCAGAAAAGCTTTTGAAAACCTTTGTTTGATACCTCCTCCAAAAAGAGAGAAAAAAAGATAAGATATGATCACTGCCTCTGATTGAGAAATTATTGTGTGAGGGAGGGAAAAGGAAGAGACACTGTGGTCAGAAAGCGGTTGGAAAGAACTATCTGATTATTGTTGAATCTCCCAGAACATGAACAAACTCTGACAGGAAGCATAGCCAGTACCGCCCAACATGGGTGTGGACTTCTAAAAGCAGTGGCATGCCAGGAAATAAAAGCCACACAATTGACATTGCACATCTTCCAGGAGCATATATTTTTTTTTAATATGAGAACTCTACTGTGCAGTAGAATGTAAAACCTAAGTTAATTCTTTTTTTTAAAGATTTTATTTATTTATTTTTAGAGACGGAAGGGGGAGAGAGAGAGAGAGAGAGAAAGAAAGAGAGAAAGAGAGAAAGAGAGAGAGAGAGAGAGAGAGAGAGAGAGAGAGAAACATCAATGTGCGGTTGCTGGGGGTTCTGGCCTGCAACCCAGGAATGTGCCCTGGCTGGGAATCGAACCTGGGACACTTTGGTTCCCAGCCCGCGCTCAATCCACTGAGCTACGCCAGCCAGGACTCTCTAAGTTAATTCTTAAGATAAGAACAGATTTCAAAAAAAATTTAATCAGCCGATCAATCTATGCTCTGTCTCAAACCTTTAGGATACAAGTTCACTATCTTCTAACATCAGGCAGGCATGTTTCAGCAGAAAATTATGAGAAGCAGTGACCCAGGCTATCACATGACAAGTTTACTGCTTAGGGGCACTACAATAAAATTACAATGTGTTACCATTTAGACACATGACACTAGCAAACTCTCAATTGAGGAGATTCTGAGTTGTCATTCTGGTAATGTGGATGGATCTGCTCCATATATCTAGAGCTTTATTCCATTTTAGGTTTCCTTTGTGTTCAACAGTACAGATTCAAAGGATCTGGGAATAAGTAGAACTTTGGCTCACCTGTGGATGAAATCTGTTAGCATCTCAAAACAGATGCAAAATTGACCACAGAAAGGAACATACTCAAAAGTCAAGTGTATGAACTAAAATATTGACAGTCTAGAAAATTACCTTATACAATATTAAAAAGATATAATGCCCCAATTTTCTAGGAAAAATTACTAAATAAGCAGCATAATAGTTGATAATAGATAATAATAATAATGGTAAAGAATTCACTAGTCTTCAAGTAAGAAAAAAGAAAACAAAAGACCTTTTGACTAACAAACTAAAGCAGTTTCGGTGACTATATTTTTAAATAAAGTTTGCCATGGGTGACACGTTGCAATGCAGATCCTTTTCATTCAACATTATTTGGCTTCTTGATTTGAATTTGAAACTTTTGCATATTTTCAAGTAAAACTGAGGAGGTCTTCATATACAGGGTGGAGAAAAAGTAGGTTTACAGTTATGAGTATGTGAAATACAATTTATTCTTGTATAATTACTTATTAATTACTGCATTCCCAAAAAACAACTGTAAACCTACTTTCGCCATACCCTGTATTATACTTCTTTCATTTTGCTTTTTAAAAAATATGAAAATGTGAATTACATGGATATTTCTTATGACCATGTTAGTATCTGTTAAGGTAAAAATAAACAAATTAGTAAAGTTAGTATGTCCACATTGTACTTAGGAAGAGCAGCTATAGAAGAGTACTATCTTATCCAACCTCCATTTGGCTACTTTTTCCTAGTGAATGGAGCAAAGGGCCCAGGTACTGGATATAGTGAGAATACGAACAGCTATTTAAGTCCAAACCAAATTTTTAAAAACCTGTAATGCTAAAATCAAGTAGAATATTTTTTCTTGGTTCAGCCAAGTAGTTGTAACTTATACTTTCAGAAAACAAGTAACAATCTTCTGAAGCCAAAGAAGTAACTGGCACCTGAAACCTGGCCAACATTGGGATGGTTGACAATAGCAATCTGGCATCCACCTGAAGGAGGGGGCTACCAAAGGGCTCAGAATAGGGACTCCTGCATGCATTTCTTTGGTAGGGACACAGGTTACATTTAAGAGCCTCACCAAAGTTCTGTGAAGCAACTAAAGTAAAATCATCTTGATTTTTAAAAAATTAAGTTGAAATTATTTGCCAACTTTCAGTGGAAAAGAATTCCATGGTAAAAATCCTATCAAGAGACAGATGATAAAATTGAAATGTCATTGAAAACTGAGTAACATGCATGCCATCCATGCCCATGCATGGAATCTGGTGACGACCAGACTCCACGCCTGTGCTGTGTGGGAAGCCTAACTGGACTTAGCCATAAATGTGCATATGGGATGGAAGATGGAGTGCCAGAGAGCAGGGGAAGGAGTTTTCACTTATAGTTGTAAGTTGAATGGGACCAAGAGGTAATTTCCCAATCCCTATTTCTGAGATAAAATACTGAGGATGGGGGAAATTAAGTGATGAGCCAAGGTTGTTCTTTCCAATCTTCCCAAATGGTATCATTTCTAGTTTATGAATTCATTCAGATAACTATATAAAAATTATTGCATTAATCATCACTCTTCATAAATACAGGCAATTTTTAAGAGGAATACTACTTATAAGATTATATAATCAACCACGCTTATCTTGCAAATTAGAGTCCAGGTAACTAATTACCCATATGTATAATGAAGACACTTTTAAGATTTAAATCTCAGTCATTTCACATTTACTATATAATAATCATTCTTAAAAATGTGCAACCACTTCATATGTCTCCTTTGACAGAAAAAAAATCTTTACAAATTGAAAGAAATATGAAAGAAAACTTAAAATGAGAGTTTAAGAGCTGTTTACTGACAAATGGCTAAAAATATTACCACACTTATAGGACCCTGTCTTAATATACAAATGTTCAGATTGACTCCAATTGGGTGCCTTTATGTCTCTGGCTGGCCAGCAGCATACCTGCAGTGTAGCCTGGGCCCCAGCTTTCACATTCTTATTTTCCTCTTCTGTCACACACCCTCTGCTCACAGCGCTTGTGAAGGAGTATGTTCGTCCCCAACTGGAAGATCGCTTATGACCGGAGCTTTCAGATGCAGTCTTTAGAAAATAACAATCAGTTAACAGAGAGGAAAAAAGCACATACTCAAATATTTAATTCCTTACTTAAACCAGAATTCATAAGCATAGGTTCTAGAAGGGCAAGGTTTTTTTCCCGTTTTGCTCACCACTTTACTTCTAGCACCTAAACTGTATAGTCTGTCAGTTAGCTATGTGTTGAATAAATAAACATACAATGACTGAATGAACATGTAATACATAAACCTTTAAAATGTATGATTAATTCCATTTGCTTATCTATTGATTTTGACCTCTTGGCTAGTTATTAAAATGATTTCACCAATACTGAAAAATCAAAATTATGTAATTATTAATACAGATATTTAAAAGTGATAGGCCTTTGGTTACAAATATTTTTAAATGTTTGTTAACTGCTATGACAAACACCTATTTTTAGAAATAATATTTCTCGGGCTAACTTTCAAAATAGCACTCCATAAATATAGATTTGACTGAAGTTTCTTTTGTATTTCAGAAACAGGTCCACTCTGTTGTTTTATATTAATCCAGCCTGTACCTTTATCAAACACAGACTAAGAGGTCCATTCTGAGAGCACCCACTCTCTAAGAACAGCACCCAGCCCACAGTGAGGCTTACTTATGGTAGAGAAAGCACTCATTATTGGGCTAGTCTTTTCAAGTGTGTAACATCCTGACTGCTTCTGGTACAGGCCACTACCTAAGAAAAGGCTGCCAAACATTCTAAATTTAGTTTCTCAAATGTTATTTATTTAAACATGTCAATGATAAGGCAGTGACATTTTTAGGCTCATATGGAGACATGTAAAATATGATGGTTTATTTTGTAACTCTTGTGCAATGGTGAATAATGAAGCTGCAATGCACTTGTGGACCTAGCCTGAGAGTTAGATAACCAATGATCTTGTATAGAGCACAGACATAGTCTCACTGAGACAGGTCCTCAGGACTGTCTCAGCAACTTGAGAGTATAGGAGATGATAGAAGAGATCGACCTGCCTGGGATCTATGACTTAGTAGGTATACTTTGCTAAAAAATTTTATACATTTTATATTTGTGTGTGTGTACATATGTGTATATACTCCCAAATGAAACAAATGATAAAATATTACCTCCTTGCTGTCAGTCTCAGAAAATCCTAATTTTTCAGCATCTGCTTGGGCAACTTCTTTTTTATCTGGTTCCTCCATGAACACAGGTTTGTCCTGGAGGATCCATTTTTTGTACACTTGAACTACTTTCCTTGTTACAGCTATGTCACAGGAAGGCAACAAAAATGCCTAAAATGAAAAGAGAAAACCACCTTTAACTCCACATAAGCTAAGATCACTACAAAGACACACAACAGACATTTCTAATCAACATCACCAATTTCAGACTTTCTCTTAAAACATATAGTAAGTAATACATTACACAGGCTATATATTTTTGTGGATACCAAACTTACCTAAAGAAAAAAGCATTTTCATAATTGGGCCAGAAAATATAATGAAATTTAAAAATAATTTCTATATTCTGAACAATTTTTCCACAAAAATAACCAAAATGAAAACCTATACAGATAGTCCAATTAGCAATATAAACAATAATAACTGTACAATGGGGAACTTTTCCCAATGAATCAGATATAGATTTAAGATAACAAACTAGCACAGCCAGTTGCAGCCAACTGTCACATCTCTTCCCTGTCACATCTCTGTCACAACTCCATATTCAGTGATGTCCCTGTTGGTAGCTTGAATTAGCCAAAGTGAAAGTACTTATACCCCAGAAGTCTGCCAAAGATACCATTTGCTTTTGCTTTTATTTTCTTGTCTTTGCCTTTCTCTTTGTCTTTCTTTTCCTTCTTTCTTTCCTTCCTTCTTCCTTTCCTCCCTCCCTCACTTTTTTGAGAGCCAGTTGTTCAATATTTACCAGCACACCACTATGTAGAAGAAATACTAATGGTAATGACAGCACTGGCCAGTTATAGCATTATGCATACTTAGTACATTTGACATTAAGAAATTCTCTTGTATATCTACATAAGATTTTGATTTAATGTAATAAATTTCAAAACTGTAAAGGGAAAATGCATTTGCCTTTTTAGTATAAGCTTTAAGAAATACTTCTGTATAAGGGCTAAACACAAAGAAGTACTCAACATGGCAATGAATGCTTTAATTCCATAGATGAGAAATTAAGATGATACTCAAAACAACTGGGATATTTTCCAAGGTTATAAAGTTAATAAGCAATGAATCCACATCTTGATCTCAAGTTTCTGACATTGTTTTAATACCGTCCTAAAGCTTCATGCTTCAGGATCCAGTTAGAGGTAGAGTTCAATGCAACAATGGTTTATATAATATATAAATATCCATAGGCATTGACCATATCTCAAGAAATTCCAGAATAGAGGTTTCTGTTATAACAAGATTGCAACATATCAATGTATCGAATATTCTGATGTGTGCTGCAAGAAAGATGAACAAAAGCAGAGTGTAACAAAAGTATACTGGTATCCCATTCTAATTTTGCTGCAAAATTTTATTACAAATATTTTCACACATAGAAAAATTTCTAAGACTTTTACTATGATTACCCATATACCCATCCCCTAGACTCCACCATTAGCATTTGTGCTATATTTGCTTTACACACATCTGTCAATACATCCTTGTATCTATCCTTCTTTTAATTCATTTTATTTTTGATGCATTTCAAAGAAAGCTGCAAAAATCAGCACCCCTAAACATTTCAGCATGCATATCACTGCCAGTTCAAAATTAATTATCATACTTAGATAAAATTTATAAACAATAAAATGCACAAATGTTAAGTGGAGCATATGATGAGTTTTGACAAATGCAGACAATGATTTAACTCAAATCCAATAGCAAGGTATATCATGTTATACTCTTTCCAGAAAACAAATATAAATTCTCTCTGGATGAAAATAAAATAATAATGAAACCAAAATTATTTGTATGAACAGTCTAGCTAGTATGATATGTAGCATATTGATAAAAAGTCAGAAATATTAGAAGTCAATATTAACAAAACAATAATAAACAGACAGTTTAAAAATACATATATCTAAAGTATCAGAAAAAGACGTAAAAGGAGTTGAATAAATAACTGAAATGAAAAACTCAGAATGAACACAGCTGAAGAGAAAATATATCAGAAGAAAACAACATCTAGAGTGAAGCTTGAGAGACAAAAGGATGGCTAATGAAAAGGTTACCCTATACATAGCTGGAGATGCAGAGGAAAGATTAGTGAAAGGAGCAGAAATAATGTTTAAAGAAAGAATGTCTGAGAATTTCGCCAAAATTGTTAGGAGATATCAATCCACAGATTCAAGAATCACAAAATAACACATGCAGGATAAATACAAAGTACACTACAGTAAAACTGCTGAAAACCAAAGAAAATCAGAAAATCTTAAAAGCATCTAGAGAGAAAAGGATACATTTATTCTAAACAAGCAACCAAATGACTTAGCATGACTTCTCAAAGAAATAAAGCAAGCCAGAAGCCCGAAACAAAATAGTCAATGTGCAGAAAGAAGACAGCTGCCGATGTAGCATTGACATCCTAAAAGAATATATTTGTAAAATGAAAGCAGAATAAAGACATTTTCACATAAGAAAATAAAAATTTTACCAGGAGATCTGACCTAAGGGAAATACTAAAAGTTATTTTATCTTTACGCAGAAGGAAAATAATCCTACGTCACAGATTTGGATAGGGATAGAATGTAATAAAAGAGTAATTATTTAGATAAATCTAAGTAAATACATATATATGAATAAAGTAAATAAAATTGTGTAATTATAGTACTTCTGAGATTATATATATATATGTATTTATAGGTATATAAAACATACTACACTATTCAAAACATGGAATTCAAATACATAACAACAGCACAAACTGAGGAGTAAATAAAAGTGCATATAAAAGGGTGAAAGTTGGAATTAATGCTAGATTTTTAAGTTATAGATGTGGGCTGTCAACCATGAAAATATAACAAATGAGTGCAAAAATACTAATCTGAAGGAGAAAAAATAGGATGCTAAAAACAATGCCCTGAAAGAATTCAAGACAACTAGAAAGTAGAAAGACCATAAACTTAAACATAATTATATCAGTTGTTACCTTAAATGGAGCTGATTGAATAATGTTCCAAATGAAAGTGGAATAACTCTCAAAATGAAAGAAATTATAAGACTGAACTTTAAAAATACTATAAGCCATTTATAAGAGGACACCAAAATACATTGATATGTGTGGGTTGAAAATAAAAAGTTAGGAAAAGCTATGCAAAAGGCTATGCGATGCAAACATTAACTGAAAGAAAACCAGTAGAGTTATATTAAGAACAGACAACATCAACTTTGAAGAAGGGAAAAAAAGCATTACTAGAGGAAAAGAGAGAAATTTCTTAATGATAAAAGATTCAATTCAAGCTAATAATATTTCTAAATCTGTACCACAACTAATAATTATGCCTCAAAGATATACATCAAATATTGACTGAAGAAAAAGTAGACAAATCCAGTCTGACTAGGATCTTCTCAGTAACTGGCAGAACAGCAGACAAGAAATAATAAGGAAGAGGAGAGCTAAACACATACTTCTTGCCTTCTCACTATATCTTCCACGTCTCAACCTCTCATACTTTTCATCTCTCTGAGGTACATTCAGGATAATAATTTCTTCAGATATGTCATCCAGTTTATTCTCTATTCAGCTGTATCTAATCTGCTATTAAAATTATTACTGAATTTTTCCTTTAATATTTCAATTGTTATAATTTTTAATGTTGAAAAGTTCCATTTTCTTACTATTCAAATTTGTTTACTTCTGGCCAAGATGGAGGCATAGGTAGACATACTGTGCCTCCTCACACAACCAAGATAGGGACAACAACAATTTAGAAACAGAATAACAACCAGAACTGACAGAAAATTGAACTATATGGAAGTTGGACAACCAAGGAGTTAAAATAGACATGTTCATTCAGACTGGTAGAAGGGGCGGAGCCGGGCAGCCAGTGAAGGTCGTGGGGCAGAGGGCAGAGAGCACTGGGACCCAGTGCCTAAGGCATCTGGGCCTGCAAGCGGCAGCTAGCAGACCCCGGCTGAGGGGTGGCAACAGGCAGACCCAGAGAAGCTGCGATTGTGAAGCAAGGCACTGCGTACAACCCAGGAGCCCACTGCTGGGACACAGAGCATTGGGGCACTGATTGAAAACACCTGTGGGAGTTGAGGCGCAGGGAGAAACTCCCAGACTCACAGAAGAGGTCGCTGGAAGGCCCCATGGGGTGCACAAGCCCACCCATACCAGAATTGGCACCAGAGGGGCACAGTTTCCTCAGGGGGAGCGGTGGAAGGGACTGAGGTCCCAGGGAGAGCGGAGCAAGCACCATTGTTCCCTCTCGGACCCCACCCCACATGCAACGTCACAACCCAGCGACTGGGTACCCGGCCCTGGAGAACACCTAAGGCTCTGCCCCTCATACATAACAGGCATGACCAGACCAAAGGGGGGGGGGGGGAAGATGGCTCAAACAGAGGAACGAATCAAAGCCCCAGAATCAGTATTTTTAAGCGACCAAGAGATAGCCAACCTATCAAATGCACATTTCAAAGCATTGGTGATCAGGATGCTCACAGAATTGGTTGATTTTGGTTGAAAATTAGATGGAAAAATGAAGGCTACAATAAGTGAAATGAAGAAAAATGCACAGGGAACTAATAGTGATGGAAAGAAAGCTGGGTCTCACATCAATGGAGTGGACCAGAAGGAAGAAAAAAACATACTATCAGAAAAGAATGAAGAAATAATTTTAAAAAATGAGGAGAGGCTTAGGAACCTCGAGGACATCTTTAAACATTCCAGCATCCAAATTATACGGGTACCAGAAGGAAAAGACAAAGGTCAACAAGTGGAAAAATTATTTGAACAAATAATAGAGGAGAACTTCCCCATTCTGGCAAAGGAAATAGACTTCCAGAAGTCCAGGAAGCTCAGAGAGTCCCAAAGAAGTTGGACCCAAGGAGGAACACACCAAAGGCACATCATAATTACATGAGCTAAGGTAAAAATGAAGGAGAGAATCCTAGAAGCAGATAAGAGGATAAGAGATAAGAGATAAGAGGACAGTCACCTACAAAGGAGTTCCCATGAGATTTTCAGCTGATTTCTCAAAAGATACCTTACAGGCAAGAAAGGGCTGGAAAGAAGTATTCCAAGTCATGAAAGGCAAGGACCCACATCCAAGATTGCTCTATCCAGCAAAGCTTTCATTTAGAATGGAAGGGCAGATAAAGTGCTTCTCAGATAAGGTCAAGTTAAAGGAGTTCATCATCAGCAAGCCCTTATTTTATGAAATGTTAAAGGGACTTATCTAAGAAAAAGAAGATAAAAAACATGTATAGTAAAATGACAGCAAACTCACAGTTATTAACAACCATACCTAAAACAAAAACAAAAACAAACTAAGCAAACAACTAGAACAGGAACAGAACCACAGAAATGGAGATCACATGGAGGGTTAGCAACAGGGGAGTGGGAGGAGGAGAGGGGGGGGAAAGGTACAGAGAATAAGTAGCACAGATAGTAGATAGAAAATAGACAGGGGGAGGGCAAGAATAGTATGGGAAATGTGGAAGCTAAAGAACTTATGACACATGGACACGAACTAAAGGAGGGAATGTGGGTGGGAGAGGGTGTGAAGGGTAGAGGGGAATAAAGGGGGTAATGGGACAACTGTAATAGCATAATCAATAAAATACATTTTAAAAAATGTGTTTAGTATTTTCATAGGTCGATCATCTTCCTTCTGGATCTTGACTATTCAATTCAAATTAAATCATTACTGTCCATGTATGTGTATAACAGATGCATTGCTATGGCAACATTAATGGGAGGAATATGGCAGATTTTTTTTTAAGATGAAATAGAGTTTTGATTTTTTTAAAAAATTTATTTATTTATTTTTAGAGAGAGAAAGGAGGGAGAAAGAGAGAAAGAGAAACATCAATGTGCAGTTCTGGGGGGCGAGGCCTGCAACCCAGGCATGTGCCCTGACTGGGAATTGAACCTGCGACACTTTCTTTTTTTTTTTTTTTCCGACACTTTCGTTCACAGTCCCCGCTCAATCCACTGAGCTACGCTAGCCAGGGCCAGATTTTTAAATAATGAACTATTATGATGAAAGAAAGTTTTGGCAGCCCAATGTATACAGTATAGACTAGAAAGAGATGACACAGAAGGTGTAGGACGCCAAGAAGCATTTTGCTAACCATGGTCAAAAGAAAAGGAGTGAAAAACTTCCTGCATAACTTGGCTAGTCAGTGATGGCTCACAGGAGGAGAGGATAAGGAACCTAGGAGGGCTAAAATTAATATGCACCCAAGAAAGAAGCAGTCTAGTCGGGAAGAGTTGATGTTAGGGAAGAAATGAGATAAATTTTGGCCTTGTGTTCATGAGGATAGCACAGGAATGTCAGATATCACAAGTGAGCATTTTAAAGAGAAATGTGGAATTCAAAAGCAAGGTCTAAACACACAAAAAGACTTGTTTGGAAGTCTCATGCAAAAGTAGTTGCTGGCACTAGACAAGCAGTTGAAGACCCCAAAGAGACAAGAGTGGAGTTATAGGAGAAATGGCTCAAGTCCAGAATTTTGGTCAACTCTTATAATTTGGGGTGAAACAAAAAGAAGGGAAAAAATGAAACAGAGAAGACAGCCAGGAAGCGAGAAGAACTAAGGCAGTGCTGGGTCACAGAATCAGAAAAAATATATTATAAGGGGAATTTTAATTACAGATTAAACAAACATTTTCTTAAGCAAAATTTTACTTTCATTAAAATAAAAAATACAATAAACCTCTAGATTGTTATGGATTATGCTGGAACTTTTATTTTTGGTTGATTTTTCTTTAATGGAAGTCTCAGAAATAAAAGAGTTGATCATTTACTACCTGGAAATCTTTTCTCTTCATGGCGCATATGCATCACTCATGTGTACAGAATTTGCTTCTTTTCAACATTCAGGGGCCTCAGCCTCTGCTCTGGTACATGGATGAAACAACTATTCCCCCATTATACACACAGGTGCACAAGAGAGCCATGCTCTCTGTTTCCAAGGCACCAGTACCAAGACATAGGTGGCCAGTGGCTCCACTGCACACTACAGAGCTGCTGTCTTCCTAACTATATTGAATGTTTCCTCGCTCTGTCAGATTGCTATAGCTCAGTTTTGCCACAACAGCACTGATGACATTTTGGACCAGACTATTTTTTGGGGGATGAGGGGGGAGTGGCTGTCCTGTGTTTGTAGAATATTTAACAACATTCCCAGTGGTTACCCACTAGCTGCCAGTAGCACTGTCCTCTCCCTAGTTGTGACAACCAAGTATCTCCAGACACTGCCAAATATCCCCTCAGGAGCAGAATCAGCCTTGGTTGCTGCTCATGGTTGGTAATCCCTCCCCCGGCCTCTGATCACTTCTGTCCTCTTACTCGCCTGCCCCCTGTTGCCCTCCTCACCCACCTTTCTTCACTTATGCCAGAAATACTTGTATTAGATGTGCATGCCATAGGCTTTTGCAGGGCAAGTACAACTGTCTGCAGAAATCTTGAGCTCCTCAGAGAGCTTTTAAGGCCCTTGGAACAATACCAGATCTGGGTTCTTCTTTCCTTGTTCATTTGTTCAAGCATATTCAGGAATGATTTTCCTCCCACCTACCTCTGGTTTTGAAGTTTGTTATGGAAACATGAGGTATTTTGGAATGATTTTGCTTAAATATAAAATTTTCCCTCCACATGTAGTAATTCTACAAAAATACAATTAAAAATTCACAAATGAAACAGTCACAATACTCCAGATGACAAATTAAAAGCAGGTAAGAAGGATTATTCAATCATATAATTTGACCCAACTCATCAACACTATTTCTTGGAGTATTATGAGTAAAAGAAGAACAAAAATCTCTTCAATGTCATGAACATACACACTAACCTGGCGAAATACTTCATTCACAAAATTGACATAACCTCGTGTTGACAAGAGAATCCGCTGCACCATTTCATACATGGTTCGGTGCTCTTCTTCAATGCTACAAAGGCTAGAGTTGCTGAGTCTCCGGTCTGACAAGGTGCTGCTGTTAGAATGGTTTTTGTCTGGCTCTGCAGGTCCATCACTCTCCAGCTCTGGTGCCCTTTCTTGAACTACACCACCACCAACAGTCTGGAAGAAAGTTATTACCACTTCTGAGTCACCCTCTTTGGCACTCAAGAACACCTAGGAAAATTGAAGACTTGCTTTATTTTAAAGAACTCTGGTTACAATCAACTTGACAACAAGCTGGAAAACAGCACTGCAAGAAGCACAAGGGACTCCAGGACCTAAACTTACCAACTTTCCAATTCACCAGCTGACCCCTCCCCAACTCAGTTATTTTAATAGGAAAACTACCAAATTATTATAGGAAGGAAGGTTGTGAAATTTTACCAATGTAAAACATTTTATTTATGTTTGTAAAATCACAGAATAAATTAACATGTGAATGAATTGATATTATCATCATCTTTGGTCTCTACACTTAGGCATTTATTCTACAGTTGCAGAGACCTGATAATTCAGCAAATAATTTGAAGCCACAATGTTGCATGCATCATTTGACTCACAAGACTAAGTGACAACTTGATGGGGAGTGCCCAGATCTTTAAAGGGTATAAGAACCTTGATCTGAGTTTTATATCTAGATCAAACTTAACTGAAATATTTATAAAACTTTAAATATCTAGGAGACTATAAGAACAGAAAGAAATAAAATAATTCATGCAGTGGGTCACAAAGTTTAACACTGGTTTCTGCTCTCCTTTCCCAGAGAATTAAATGCTTCCTCCAAACATGTATAATTTCACTTCATTTTTGTAAATTCCACTATTACTCTTTTAAGTGCCAAAGTAAATAACCTAGATACTACTAAAATTCTACCCACTGTAAGTATTTTTATAAGAAGTGGTAAGATATGAGTAGTACAAAATAGTCATTTCAGTAACTACCTTGGACAGTTTGAAAGCAAAGCAGATATCAAAATAGTAATCTCTAGGGAAAATTAATGGAATATTTATAATTTTTCTCTTCATGCCTTAACTATTAAACCTACATGGCTTATCAAAGGCACTATCACACGTTGAGATGAGGTACCTATAGAAATTATTTCATCTTTTTGATAGATTAACTATATTCTACAACAAATTTAAATTTTACTCATTTTGAGTAATATATGTTTTATTTTAATTGGTAAAGCATGGAGGCTAGATTAAGTTTAATACCTCTTGAGGCTTATAACCTGTGACTTTTTGATCAACAACTCCCATTTTCCCCACAGGCCAAAAAAGGAAATAAAAAACATACATACAATAAATATGTAGCAAATTAAAAATGGCCACAAATACTTTGACATTCTTTGTGTAGAAAGATGAAGTTTATGTCCCCTCTCTTTGATCCACATGAACTGTGTGACTGTGTTAACCAGCAGAATGGAATAGAAGTGACGTGTGCCAATATCAGGCCCAGGCCCCAAAGGTTGACTGTCACCCTTCCCCATCTCTTGGAACATTTGTTCTTGATGCCCTAAGCACACAGGAGAGAAGTCCAACTACTCTGACAAATACCACATGGAAAGATAGGCCCAGCTAGGCCCAGCCTTCCAAATGTGCCCACCAAAGTAAGACATGTGAGTGAAGTCATTTTGGACCTTTCAGACTAGCCAGCTGGCAGCTGAAGATCTTACTACCCAATGACCTCAGTTAATGCCACATGACATAAGAATTGCCCAACCAAATCCCGCCCAAATTCCTGAACCAGTAAGTGAAATATGTAGAATGATAAGAGTTTATTTATTTAAGCCACTAAGTTTTGAGCTCATTAGATAATTAATTAAAAAAATAACAATTAGATAGCTAAAATAATGTAGATAAAGAACTATGTTTAAAGGTACCCAGTCATTCAAAAAAATAAGTTGTTATCCAAATAGAACACAATGGTAGCATAATGGATTTCCTATCATGCCTTAATTAAAATTAGTTGACCCTTGAACAACATGGGAGTTAGGGACACCCACCTGCCAGAGTCAAAAGCCTCCATTTAACCTAGGATGCTCCCCCACTAACCCCTGCTGCATGTGCAGATTCCCAACAAATGAAAAATAATGTACTCCTGATAAAACAATGCTTTTCTTAGCCTCCTCTAGATCACACTCCTTCCACAAAAGGCTGCTTTCCAAAAGTATCAACATGTTTTGACAGACAATTATAATTATATAGTAAGTAATGAGAGTGAAAACAAACTGATAATCTAAGTCTATTCATTTCTGATCCCTTTTAGGAAGATTAACCATGAGAGCATGAATAAGAATTAACCACAGCAGAAAGAGGTCCATTTTCCACCCACTACAATCAGGCTGGAATCCCCATTATTATTTGGTATTAGCTAACTTGGTGGTAAATGCAAGAATGATTCTTACTCTTTGGCATATGATGAAGCCTTAGGGAAAGACCTATCTGCTTAGACCATGCCTGCACTGCCAGGGCTCAGGGAATTGCTTGATACAGACTACCTTTTAATCCCTTCCCATCAACCCCCCCTACTACTCTGGTTTCTTTTTAACCCACACCTTAAAGGGAGAGTTGTTCAGACTCAAGGTAAGGCTCAATGAGGACACCTACAAAGTAGGTGTGAAACAATGCAACTGAGTGCCTGATGCCACTCAGTTCCCATCATGATGTGCATGCATGGTTGGGGGCAGCCTACATTTTCCCTGGAGAGCTTAAGAACACAGAAAGTATTAAAGTGGTAGTCAACAAATGCGTTTGTACAATATATTAACCTCTGTAGGGCTGACAATTTATGCCATTCACTTTCTCTAACTGTTCATCTCATTAAATAGAACAATTTCAGGAAATCCATAGCCCCATGAATCATTATTACAGGGCTAGTTCAGTAAAAGTGATACTCCAGTAATGTAACTAAAAGAGTTATCATACAAATGAATGTGATCAAGTGTCTTACTATCTCAAACTTTCTTTTTCATTCACTAATGGACTTCTCTGGGTTTTAATGTTTAATTAATGTACATATAGAACTAGTAAAACAACAGTTGCTGCCACAATTAAAATCACCATTCTGCTTTTTCTATTACACATTGAAATACTACTGTCTTATAAAAATGAATCATTAAGAAGTAATTCTTCACTGAAAACACTTTCAACTAAAATGATGAACAAAGATTGTCCAGGTATAAAAGGAGGTATTGCTGTTATTGCCAACATATTATAGATGCATTGGATGTACTTTTTGTTCTTCTATGAAAGACACCAGATTCTCTGAGTGGAAAATAAGCTAAGTCCAGAAGATGCACTAATTCCTTTCTTCCTTGGTGAAAAATACTGTCAAATGTACTACTTTTAATCAAGAGGAAGTAAATTCTCTTTGGGAAAAAAAAACACACAACACACACAAAACCCTCCTTATGCATGACCTTTAACATAGTAATAGTGGCCAAAGTGTGAATTCTATTTAGAAGCAGCACTTAAAATAAAGTTTTAAAGGGCTTTCATAAAAACAGTATATTCTTTGAAAAGAAATTTTGGACCACCTGACTTAGACAGTGATGTTCATTTTACATGATTAAAATTATATTAAATTTGAAATTCTGAACAAAAATATTCAGGAGACAAAATGCAATTGCGTGTCCTTTTATTCCTGCAACTTCATTTCCAAAGGTTAACATTCAGTTGTTTAAACTGCTTCTTTTTCTAATGTATAATGTAAATGAACTGTAGAACACAGGAGATGCATGTGAGATGAGGTGGGAACCACAGCTGTAAGGCAGAGAACGTAATATAGCAGACAACTGGTTAGCAGAATAATGACCCCTGAAAGATGTCCATACCTTAACCCCTAGAACCTTTGAATGTTAACTTATGTGGCAAAAGGGACTTAACAGATATGATTAAATTAAGGACATTGAGACAGCGAGATTATCCTGGGTTATCTGTGTGGTCCCGGTGTAACCATAAGGATCATAAGGGGTAAGGAAAAATGAGACACAGAAAAAGTGATATGAAGATGCAAACAGAGGGAGAAAAGATGATGTGATGAGAGATCATGAGTCCAGAAATGCAGGTAGTCTCTATAAGCTGTATACAGTTTAGAGGTAAGAAGACTGATTCTGCTCTAGAGCCTTCAGAAGGAACACAGACCAGCCAACACCTTGGTTTTATTCCACTAAGACTGACTTTGGACTTCTGACTTCCAGAACAGCAAGACAATGTATTTGTGCTGTTTCAAGACACTAAGTTTGTGGTAATTTGCTACAGAGGCAATAAGCAACTAATATAACAGCTTACTATGAGATGTTTTAATAGTCTCTACAGCGACAGTGGCATTTCTATGCATAGCCATCTTCAGGGTGTGGTAGCACTGGGCACAATGGTTGTCTGCCCAGCATCCATTCCCACTCCCTGACAGAACCCCAGTGCTTGGTGTGCCTCTTCCCATGAAGCCCACGTTGACTCACAAGAAGCTAACCCAATCCACAGTACCAAGGGAATGTTCTGTTTCATCATGGAAGCAATTGTCCCTCCCTACTGCAACATTCTCACACCCAGTTTTAAGCTAATCAGTGCCTTGTTATGGTTCTAGAAGTGGGCAGGTAACCTAAGTTGTACCACTTAGACAAAAGGAATGGCTTTGTATTTTCAGTTGTCTCTAAGCATGAACAATGAGCACAATGCCCCAGCTTGGAATTATTGGGAAAGCTGAAGACACATTTGCCAGAGGGAAAAAAGGTTGAGTAGAAAAGAGAAAACCGCAGAGAGCATGAGTGAACCTTATTGTCAGCCACATTATTCACTTCTTTTTCATGAGATTAAAATATTTCTTTTTACGTTTTAGTTCAGTTTGGTTCTGGTGTCCTTTTTCTGTTACAGTGATAAAAATCACCCTAATTTATTGAGGAGTTCAGACCTTTATGACACTAAAAAAGATAATAAAAGTAGATGACTCACAAGTGTGAAGAGTCAACTAAGGGAAAAAGTTATAACCTTGAGGCAGTGGTTAATTTGCTATTCTTGCTACTTCTCATCATCCAAGTGAGAAACTTATTTTCAATAAATAAAGGTGATGGTTTTTCAAAAGTTAGAAGTAGGTAGGAAAGTTACATCCTTTAGGTGGACTGTTTTGAATTGACTGAAAAACCACACAGATGCGTTGTAAAATTTATCAGTGTGATTGAGTTTCTTCTATGTAATTTCACACACATTTTTGTCTAGATGACTGGTGAATAAATCTCTCATCGTGGCTCAGAACAAACTGTTTCCCTGACTTCTGGTGAAATCCAGGCCCATTTTTATTTTCTCTTCTGTAAACTTTCCTTTACCTCCTTTATCCATTTTTCAGTTGGGCCATCTGTCTTCTTATCAATTGGTAGGCACTCTTTATACAGTAGAGACATGAGTTCTGTTAATAGCCATGATGTTAAAAATGCTTTTCACAGTTGACTGCTTGGGCATGGCTTTATGCTATCTTTTTGACACATAAATCTTTTTCTATTTTTTCAAATAAAGTCAAATCTAATTTCCTCCATGGCTTATGAGCCTTATCTCTACTTAAGATGGTCTACTACTTGCCAAATTTATACATTTCCCTAGATTTTTTCCCAAGTTCTTTACTATTTTGTTTTTATAAATCAATCTGACATTTGCTTATGTATGTGATGTGAAGCAAGGAAGTTCTGAGAGAGACAGATAGCCAGGTTCTTTCAGCTTCAGAGCTATAGGTTACATTGCCTATTCAACGCTAAGATAGGTCTTATTCCTTTGAAGAAACCTCTAATTTCTGGCTGTATAGTTTTTTCTTAATCCCTGAAATCAAAAGCCTAGATTTGTGTCTGTTTAGCTAATTCTTCCTGGGACTCAAAGGCCTCTTAGTCTAAAACATTTCTTTTTGGCTCAGGTAAACTTTTCTCTATACTACTAGTTCAATTATTACTTCTCATTCTTTTCTCTTCTGCCCTCACAATATTTGCATGTTATGTATGAATCTGTCCATAACTCTTATTTATTTCTAATTTCCAAGTCTTTGAATATTTTGCTCAGTGTTGTAGGATATTTCTTCAGAAAACTAATTTTGTTCTCAGCAGTAATCACTACCATCTTTGGTTGTACCTACTAAGTTTTTGTATTAAAAAAATTAAGGTTTTTAAAAACATTCAAGTCTTTTGTTGTTTGTACTGATATTGTGTCTCCATTAGACTTCTTTGAAAGTATGTTTTTCTAGTTCTTCAGTCAGTTCAATGGGGCCAGATGCTCTGGACTTCAGTTTAGTATTCCTTCATCAAGGTGCCAATTACCCCTCAGGTGTGTGTACTTTCTTAAGTCAGGCCTAAGTCACAATGCTAGGGAACTCTAGGGCAAACCACCACTACATAGACCACACTTCTGTCCCTGTTCTTATAAACAACAACAACAACAACAAAAACCCCTCACAAAACCATAACTCTTCTGTGAAGTGGCTGCTCTCTGACTCCACAAGTGATCCTGCTCTACCTAGCACTAAGTCCCTAAGGAACTCAGAATACTGGTCAAGCCTCATTTGCATTTGACCAAGGCCAGCAAGGACCAGAAGGCCCCATAGAAGAAGTCTTCACCTAATGCCTCAAAGAGAAGATAGCCTTCTCTTCCAGGGACCCCAACAAGGCTCAACAATCACCCCAAAATCTTGAGCTGCTGATCTATTCTTCCTGAGTTCCAGAGAGTACTTGGCAGTCTCACGGATCTTCTCCATAGCCTATCTGCACAATTCCTAAGGGCCTTTCAGATACTGGGGACTGGAAAAAAAACAAGATAGGCCCTGGTGTAATGCTCAGAAGTCACTAGACCAGAGTGAAGAGGGAAAAATGAGATGGAGCCAGGAGTGTGCAAACAACCATCTTTTCAGAATGCCTCCCTTCACCCTCAAGATTGCCTCATCATGGGTATGCCAATAGAGTACAAGTCCTTCTAACTCAGGCTTCTTATGAGACCTTGGCATTTTAGACATAGAATACACAAAGAAACTGAGAAGAACCTGTAAGAAACTTACAACAACCTGTAAGAACCAATAACTCTAATAATCAAATAATGTGTCAGTATGTGATATTACATACATATGAAGATATAAAAAGATGATGATGACATACCTGCATAATTTTAGGCAATACATCGCCTCCATTTTTAGTGTTTTGTGCTGTACTTAGATACTTTTTTTCCAAAAAGAAAGTTACAATCCACTTAATAAAAACAACACGTGCTGCCATGTATGGAATTTTTGTACTGTAAATGTTTTCATTGTCTCGAGCTGTAGTAATATACACTGGCTTTGGTCTTAAATGGGGGATATCTGGAAGAAAAAAGAATACATCATTACTTGGTGAGTCTTGACATTATCTAACCCCTACAAATGTTTCAGTTTCCAAGTAAATAGACATATATTTGGTTGTATGAATAGCAATAAGATTAAAGAACCAGAAATGATTAAAAATGTCATCTTTTGGAAGGCTTGTTTCTAATTCTGCCTCATAATCTGACCAAGATGGACTGATGGTGGCTGTTATTCCTTACAGCTGTGGTATACAACTACGGAAAAACTAATCTAATCACTCTTCATAAATTTGAGGAATGACATGAGATTATAATAATAAAAATCTTTTCACATACATTATAGCCAATTAAATATCATTTTATGATAAGAACAAATGTAAAACCAGAAATATACAGACAGTTCTTCATCATTTTATTTTAGTATCCAACACTACAATAATAAAAGCAATTGAACTTTAGTCTTGTATCCTTTTCTCTTTAGATGAATCCAAGGAAATGGGATCAGTATAACCTACTTTATAGCTGAAAGAATTTCAAAAGTCATGTTTCATTTTTGAGGCATCAGACACCACCATTTCCAAAGTATTAATAAGAGGTTTTTAAATTCCATTATCAATACAAAAATTATGTGACACTGGATTTGAGATAACTACATGCTGTAGTCCACCTCCTACTAATTTTTGTAAATGCTGAAGGAACTTCATGAGGCATTAAACGCAAATAACTTTTAATCTCGGAATGTTAACAATATACTATGTTTTCTAAAATGGATATCGATTACTAATAAAATCAGAAACAGGCCCTGGCTGGCGCAGCTCAGTGGATTGAGCTCGGGTGTCGCAGGTTCGATTCCCAGTTAGGGCACATGCCTGGGTTGCAGGTCACGGCCCCCAGCAACCGCACATTAGTGTCTGTCTGTCTGTCTCTCTCTCTCCCTCCCTTCCCTCTCTAAAAAAAAAAAATCTTAAAAAAAAATCAGAAACAAAATTTGAAAAAAACATGCATATACATTGCTAACAAAATATATAACATCACAGTACCCTTAAAGTCAGTACAACTTTCAAAATGCACCAAGTTTCATCTGTTTTCCCCTTGCTCAAGTGTATGTTTGTTTTACAAGTAAACACCCACAGACAACTGAATTAGTTGTCTACATTCCCTAGATGGATTAATGTCTGTGGTGACTTTTCCCCTCTAAAAGTGTTCTTAATTACTCATTTTAACTAATTTCACCTGCTTTAAAATAAGAGGCAAAGGAAGATTTGCCCTACCTCCATCACACTAAGGGATGCTTCTGGCCTATGAATTCTCATTTTTTGAAGAAAAACTTTAGAAGCTAAATGAGAAATTCCCTTATGTTTTCTTCCCCTCTGGGCTTACCATCCCCAGGATGCCCAATTGTCTAAACGTCTGCCCCTCCATAAGCAGCTGCTGCTAGATGAAAGATCCAGTAAAAAAGAAATGGCATACTATGGGAAGTTGTGTGGTCTGGGGTGGCCTGCCTATGACCACTGACTAAGGTCTGGGATCACCATACGCCACCACCAGTAAGAGAACACTTAAGGAAATGCAAGTTTGTTTGTTTTTTCCACATTAAAAGATTTTAATTGTAATTCCATCAAAATAATCACAATTCACTTCAAATTATTTCTGAACACAGGAACCACAGTACCCTTTTATTGTTGTGAGCTGAGATACACCTTAGTTTGTACAAACGCTTAGAACACTTAAAATCATTTATTAGGAAATTTTAAGTATCTTACAATAAAGTTAGCATTAAGTATAAGAATAAATTAACTATTTTACTTCAAAATAATCAAAGGTCACTTTGAAAGAGTCCGTACAGCTTCCCCATGGAAATCCTCTGTACACGGCTCAATAAGTACTTACCAAGTACAGGTTTGTAGATGTTTGTTAACTTAGTAAATGATGGGAATAAATGAGGAAGATAATACTTTCGAAACAATGTAAAAAGAAATTTAAAACCAGTATCTTGATTCTCTTTATTCTTCCACTCCAAGCTTGCAGCCTTGGGATAATATGTGGAAAAAAATACATATATTTACATTTCAAATTAATGTATACTAAACTGAAAATGTTATTGTTAAAATTCCTATTGTAATTTAAAAAATGGACAAATAATATTGATAATTATGTAATAAAATCATATCTAAAAACTCAGATGACAAAAAATAGTTGAAAACAAAACAGCAACTATGTTAAAAGCAGCATTTTTACTAAGTATTACAAAAATCATCCAATAATGTCACTCTTTGAGACTTGATCTCCGACATCCTGCCCCTATTTTTCCACATGTTCCTTGTAATGATTTAACACTCCTTATACCATTAAAACATCTAGTTAGATATAAAAAGGTGTACATTTTTTTTAAAGATTTTATTTATTTATTTTTTAGAGAGGGGATGGGAGAAACATTTCTGTGTCAGAGAAACATCAATTGGTTGCCTCTCCCACACTGCCAACCAGCAACTTTGCCTGCAACCCAGGCATGTACCCTGACCAGGAATTGAACTGGTTGATCCTTTGATTTATAGGATGATGCCTAACCCATTGAGCCACACCAGTCAGGTCACAAGGTGCTTTTAATTTTTAATTTATTTTTGATGTTTTTATTGTTGGTCTATTATAGTCCCAATATTCCCCTGTTGCTCTCCCCTACCCTGCGTCCCAACTTCCACAGTCAATCCCCACCCTACTGTCCATGTCCATGAGTCATTTATGCTTGTTCAACTAGACCCTTCCCCTTCGTTCCTCCCTTCTCACCACGCCCCCCCAACTCCTCCCCTCTGGTCACTGTTCATATGTTGCTTGTTTCCATGCCACTAGTTCTATTTTTCTCATTTCCTTTCTTTTATTCATTAGATTCCACCTATAGGTGAGATCATATGGTATCTGTCTTTTGCTTCCTGGTTTATTTCACTTAGCATTATACTCTCTAGTTCCATCCATGCTGTCCCAAAAGGTAGCAGGTTCCTTATTTCCTTCTGCTGGGTAGTATTCCAATGTGAAAACGTACCATAGTTTTTTCATCCACTCACTTACTTATGGGCATTTAGGCTGTTTCTAGCACTTGGCTATTGTAAATAATGCTGCTATGAACATTGGGCTACACAAGTTCCTTTGAATTGGTGATTCAGGATTCTTAGGGTATAATCCCAGCAATGGAATTGCTGGGTCAAAAAGCAGCTCCATTTTTAGTTTTTGAATAAATTCCATACTGTTTTCCACAGTGGCTGCACCAGTCTGCATTCCCACCAACAGTGCACTACAGTTCCCTTTTTCCCTCATCCTCGATAGTACTTGTTTGTTGATTTGGTTATGATGGCCATTCGGACAGGTGTGAGGGGGTATCTCATTGTGGTTTTAATTTGCATCTCTCTGATGGCTAGTGATGTTGAGCATCCTTTCATATGCTATGGGCCTTCTGTATGTCTTCCTTGGAGAAATGTCTGTTCAGATCCTTTGCCCACTTTTTAATTGGGTTGTTTGTCCTCCTGGTGTTGAGTCATATGAGTTCTTTATATATTTTAGAGATCAAACCCTTGTCTAAGGTATTACTGTAGGCAAATATGTTTCCCCATATGCTTGGTTCCCTTTTCATTTTGATGCTGTATTTGGCTGTGAATAAGCTTTTTAATTTGATGTAGTCTCATGTGTTTATTCTTTTCTTTATTTCCCTTGCCCTAGAGGATGTATCAGCAAAAATATTGCCATGTGGGATACTTGAAAGTTTACTGCCTGTTTTCCTGTAAGACTTTTATGGTATTATGACTTATGTTCAAGTCTTTTATCCATTTAGAGTTTATTGTGGAGTATGGTGTAAACTGGAGGTCTAGTTTCATTTTTTTGCATGTACCATTCCAGATCTCCCAGCACCATTTGTTAAAGAGGCTATTTTTACTACATTTTATGCTTCTGTCCCCTTTGTCAAATACTGACCATAGAAACATGTTTTTTTTCTGGGCTCTCTATTCTATTCCATTGATCTACGTATCTGTTCTTATGCCAATATCAGACTATTTTGATTACAGTGGCCTTGTAGTACAGTTTAATATCAGGTATTGTGATCCTTCCTACTTTGTCCTTTGTCAAGATTGCTGAGTCTATTTGGGGTCATTTTTGATCCACTGAACTATTTTAATTATTTTAATATATTTTATTGATTATGCCATTACAGTTATCCCATTTATTCCCCTCCGCCCAGCACCAACCTTCCCACCAGCATCCCCCCATACTACCATGGGTTATACATATAAGTTCTTTGGCTTCTACATTTTGCACACTATTCTTAACCTCCCCCTGTCTATTTTGTACCTACCATTCATGCTTCTTACTCCCTGCACCTACTCCCCCATCCTCCCCCAACCCCTCCCTTCTGATAACCCTCCATGTGACCTCCATTTCTGTGATTTTGTTCCTGTTTTACTTGTTTGCTTAGTTTGTTTTTTTTCTGGTTTTTTTTTTTTTTAGGCTCAGTTGGTGATAGTTGAGTTTGTTGTCATTTCACTATTCATGTTTTTGATCACCTTCTTTTTCTTAGATAAGTCCCTTCAACATATCATATAATAACAGCTTGGTGACGATGAGCTCCTTTAACTTGACCTTATCTGGGAAGCACTTTATCTGTCCTCCCATTCTAAATGATGGCTTTGCTAGATAGAGTAATCTTGGATGTAGATCCTTGCTTTTCATGACTTTGAATACTTCTTTCCAGCCCCATCTTGCCTGGAAGGTTTCTTCAGAGAAATCAGCTGCTAGTCTTATGGGAACTCCTTGACAGATAACTCTCTCCTTTCCTCTTGCTGCTTTTAAGATTCTCTCCTTATCTTTAATCTTGGGTAATATAATTATGATGTGTCTTGGTGTATGCTTGCTTGGGTCCAACTTCTTTGGGACTTTCTGAGCTTCCTGGACTTCCTGGAAGTCTATTTCCTTTGCCAGATTAAGGAAGTTCTCTATTTTGTTTCCAAATAAGTTTTCCATTTCTTGCTTTTCCTCTTCTCTTATGGTACCCCTATGATTCGTTTGTTCGAACGTTTCAAGTTATCCCGGAAATTCCTAAACCTCTCCTCATTTTTTTGAATCTTTGTTTCTTCATTCTGTTCTGATTGGATGTTTCTTTCCTTCCTCTGTTCCAAATCACTGATTTGAGTTCCGGTTTCCTTCCCTTCCCTGTTGTTTCCCTGTATATTTTGCTTTATTTCATTTTGCATAACCTTTACTTTTTCCTCTATTTTGAGACCATACTCAACCATTTTTGTGAGCATCCTGATTACCAGTGGTTTGAACTCTGCATCTGATAGGTTGGCTGTCTCTTCATCACTTAGTTCTATTTTTGGAACTTTGATCTGTTCTTTCATTTGGGCCATATTATTTTGTCTTGGTGTACCCGTTACTTTGTAAGGGGCAGAGCCTTAGATATTCACCTGGTGGGGTAACCCACATTGCTGTGTTGTGACACTATATGTGTAGAAGGGGTCAGAGAGGGAACAATGCTGCTTGCTTGGCTCTCAGTAGGCCTTCAATCACTTGCCCTGCTACCAACAAGCAAATTGGGCCCTTCTGGTGCTGATTCCAGGGTGGGTAGGCTTGTGCACATTCTAGCACCCTGTAGGTCTCACCAACAAACTGTCCTGTGAGGCTGGGAGTTTCTCCCACTGCAGCAATTCCCACAGGTTTTTACAGCCAGAGGTTTTGAGGCTTAATTTCCCCGTGCTGGGACCCTGGGTTGCGCGGTGAGTCTGGCTCCCCAGTTGCTCCTTCCGGTTTATCCACACACAAATGTGGGACCGCCTGGTCTGTCAGCTGCTGCCTCACTTGTCTAGTCCTCTAGCCTCCACCTTGCTGCAAGTCCTCTCCTCCCCAGCTGCCCATCTCCGCCTCTCCTGCCAGTCTGGATTAATGTTTCTTCTTTAAGTCCTTGGCTGTCAGATTTCCATACAGTTCAATTTTCTGGCAGTTCTGTTTATTTTTTGTTTTTAAATTTGCTGTTGTCCTTCTTTTGGTTTTGCAAGGAGGCAAAGTTCATCCACCTACTCCTCTATCTTGGCCAAAAGTTCCATATAATGTTTTGAAATGGTATTTTAATAGGGATTGCATTGAATCTAAAAAACTTAGAAAAGGCCATTTATTATAAACACAATTATGGAAACAAACCCTTCCAAAGATTTTATTCAATGTTACCTACATGCAAAATCAGTACCAAAAGGTATAGCTATGGAATCTTGAAAAATGCAGTATCCTTATGAAAAGCAATCCACAGGATAGTATAAGCCAGGCCTGACACCCCAGCCCCACCTGTCAGCGAGTCTTAGTACTTGCTATAACACTGAGTGTCCTAAGCAGTTTCCCAAATTCCTTTATAATGCAGCCCACTTAGAAAATGGCAGTAGTCCAGCACCTAAGGTAAAGAAATGAGGGGCTTAGCTGCCCCAGGGCAGAAGATCTCAAGAGTCTGTAAACTTCCAGTTCTCTGGGATGAGCCAAGGTAGAAATTCTGCTCTGAGGACTCACCCCAGTAGACAGAAGGGAGGGGATGAGAGGGGGATGGCCATGCCCATACAATTCTGCACACATATTAAAGGCTCACAGTCCATGTAAAAACCTTCCCCTATATCAACGGCATCCTTCCTCTAATGGAATCCTGGGGTATTCATGACTTATCTGAGGTCATACAACTCATTAATAACATATCTAGAATGAAAACCCAAGTCTCCCAAAACATCAAAGTTTGAGATACTGTATGCTGATCTGTCACTTCTGAACAGATAGAGTTCACAATCCATGAAGAATGGGCCTGCAGAGATAAAATGTAGAGGAACTAAAATTCCAGAAGATGAGAGAATACCTCAGTTGGGCTCTCAGAATTTTAGAGCCCTGTGTTTCTGGTGCTGGCTAAAGGAAATGGGAGAGGAGAACAGACAAGATTACCCAGCAGGAAAGGGTATTCAGAAAGAGCAGCCAAAGACTGAATCTTGAGGGACAGCACAGAGAAACACATTCCCCAGTGGAAACTGGAAAGAAGTAAAAGGGAGAAGGAAAGCCAGAAGAAAATATCATGGAAGGAATCTCATAAAGGAAGGGTAGACTGTCAAGTCATCTGAAAAACTGAGTACAGCACAAACTTAAGAGTGTCCTCCCTCTGGACTTGACCATAAGAATCCCTTAATATTCTTGGACCTCTTAGCAGTGACAAGGCAGAGAGGCAGGTAATAGAGGGTGTCAAGGAATATTAGGGGAGGAAGTAGACTTCACAGAGATTATTAGGTCAACAAACTTGGTTGTGAAATGAAAGGACAGAGATTGGACTATACCCAGGAAGAACTCAGAGATGAGAGAAGTGTTTGCTAAGAAAAAAGCACTCAGGAGCTTTTTCCAAACTGTATCAATGCTCAGAAATACAGACCAAGAGACATAAATCACCTATTGAAATCATAAACTAATGATTTTAATTTTGTATTCAGTTGGTAAAATAAAAGAAAGAAATTATGTGACATAAAGCAGGCTTGTGCTGATGGCACAATGAGGTAATTAAATATACTTTTGTTCAAATCTCCTTGTCTGCTCTGCCTATTCCTAATCTATTATACTCATTCAGCTTCAGGGCCTGCCTCGTCTTCCGTCTGTCTCTCTAGCATAGAGATCAGGGTTTGGGAAAGAGTAAAGAGGCAAAAATAGTTTACTAGGCAATGAAATAATAGTAATAATAAAAAAATATATATATAGGCCTCTGATCCCAGTTCCTGGCCACAAGTACTGGGCCCTAAAACCCCTATAATTTCCTAAGTTATGAGAGCACTAGGAGCACCTTCTGTTCTACTAAGGTGACTCTGGATGGGCTCCTAGATGGCTCCTAAATGAGGGCTGGTCACCAGAGAGACTAAGCCATGATTAGAACTTGGAATTTTTAGATCCTAGCTGCTCCATTTCTCCAGAAATGAGAGAGGGACTGGAATTGGGTTAATGATAGGTCATGCCTATGGGGAAAAAAACCTCCATAAAACCCAAATATAGCAGGGGTTTCAGGAAGCTTCCATGTACCAGACACTGACATACTGCAACTCCATGGGGACAAAAGCTCTTGCACTCAGGCCTTTCCCTTCTTGTGGCTGCTCATCTGTAGCCTTTATCATATTCTTTAAAGTAGTAAACATGAGTAAATATTGCCCTGAGTTCTGTGATTAATTTATTAGTCCTCTAATTTATTAGTCCTCTAATAAATTAATCACATCTAAAGATGCAATCATAAGAAGCTCTGATTTGTAGCCAAATTGGACAGAAGTTGTGGGTAACCTGGGGACCTACTACTTGCAATTGGTGTCTGAATAGGATGGGAATAGTGTTAAGGGGCTAAGATCTTAACATGTGGGCTCGGATGCTATCTCCAGGTAGACGGTGTCAGAATTGAGTTAAATTGTGAGACCCTAGCTGCTGTCACAGAGAATTGCTTGTTGGGGGTAAAAATCCCATACATTTGGTGACCAGAAGCATCACACATGAACTGTTCTCTGAAAATGTGGTAATAATATTACAGTAAAGGAGATACACAGATGGAGAACTGAATTTTTCCTTTTACCTGCACACTTACATAAAATAGTGTGTATGCCTGGAATTTGCTGAAGTGCCCTGGCCAGACTCTGTGTTTAGTGAAATAGCACATAAAATCATCTCAAATAAAAAGCAAAGTAGAAAATGTGAGCAAACAGAAAGAAAAGAGAGAATGTTTTCTCTTTCCTACTGAGAATAAGACCATCACTAAATTATCTACAATTTGCTCTTACCTGAATAACCATATACTTCAATAGTATTTGGAGAAAAAAGCATGTTTGGTCCTCAACTATCTTTTCCCCTGATATGGCTGGCAGAAGTGGAGTGATTTCTTCTGGATATATCTTTGCTGCAGAGTGGAAAATAATGAGAGTCTTTCATCACAATTAAATTTTAAACGGGATTTTTTAAAAATGGCCTCTACTAAAATACATGTATCCATTTATTAGAACTGCTCACATGGACCAAGTCAGTGTGCATGAAGGGCTTAGAAGCATGATACAGAAGCCACAAAGCCACCTGTCCCACTGCACCATTCTTTCCCCTTTCAAATTCTGCTTTGGTCATCCTAACATCAAATACCTCTCATTTGGCAATAAAAGTGACAGGTAGTTATAAATCAATGGCCCTAACAGGACACAAATGGCTGCCATTAATAGTCCCATGAGGCATTTACCGTCCTCCCGTTAATGTTGCATGAAAATACATAGCTAACAAAAAAAAAATGTTGGTAAGCAAATGAATGAAACAATAGCAATGAGGACAACAGACAGTAAATACTATGGATAGTGGATTTGAATTGCATTACCAGTCACAAAAACACTCCAGACATACCAAGTGTCCCTACTTCCTGCTATTGCCAACATCTGTCCTACTCCCTTCCATTCCTGTTCCCACCACTTCAGTAATTTTCTCTTGCCATCATTTCATATAAAATAGGTTTAAGTCTTCCAATTCAAATATGTATAAGAATCTACCATGAATATGAATGGGAAATAATTCCTGTTCAAAATTCATTTATGAAATCAAGATTTCTATTCAAGAAAATGACAAACCAAGGAATTCCTCAATGTAACTTTAAGAGTCATTTCAACCTGTAAGATCTGCTCACATCACTCACCATCAGCTGTGCTAGGGCTTGGACTGATGAGTGTCTCCAGAGTACAGGGCCCTCTGGAGGACATGATTGCTGGGAAACCAGGCACGAGGCAAGCAAAAATCAGCACCTGTTCTTCTGCACAGTTTGTCTGAAGTGCTTGAAGCCACAGAAGAAACAACTTGATTCCTTCACATCTTATCTAAAAAAAATAAAAGCAACAAAATTAAGCATATGTACTTGTGGAAATGCATTGCAATGTAGCATCAGTTCTGAGGAAGAAAAACTAGAAGTGAAAGGTATTGTTAAAGCACTGCGCTAAGTTCTTTACTTGGTGACAAGTAAGGAAGGATGCTGCAATACAGCACTAGGATTAAGACCTTGGGTTCTGGAGCCAGGGTGCCTGGGTTCAAATGCAGGCTGTGTCCCTTTCTAGCTTAGCTGTGACCTGTGGAGAACCACTTAACTTCTTTATGCCTTAGTGTCTCCAACTGTAAAATAGGGATGATGATAACAGAATTTACCACAAAGTACTGGTATAGGATTAAATGAGTTAGAAGAGTGCCTAACTCACAGTAAGCACTATTTATTTCCTATTGACAATATTTAATTCTTAAAGGCACAATCCCCATATCTGGAACACTCAAATAACCGTGAAAACAATGCAAAGATAATCTTCCAAATTCACACTGTGCTTTGGACAGCATTTATGTCATGTCACTACAATATGCACAAGTACAATGTTCTTGTATATCTGAATGTTTAGAGCTAATTAAGACCTTAAAGAATTGACTCAATGGGATGAAATAGCTCTCTAGCTTCCCTGCCTTATGTACCTACTCTATTCTCTCAACACCTTTGCCATGCTCTGAACGGTGTTTTCTATACGTCTATAGGGGTAGATGTGTCCTCCTTTTACCTCTAGACTTACTTTCAACTTCATTCCATTCCAAGAATCTATAACCACAGGTATTTCCATTTCTTATATTCCTAAATGGCCTAAAAGATAATGTCAATAAAAGAAGTTAAATAAGCAAAAGAGATGAAAAATAAGTCAGACACAGATGAAAGATTAATGAACTCCAAATGCAGGTAACTGAGGAACTGCCTGATTTCCTTTCAATTACACCAAGCTGTAGATTCCTCCAACAAGCCAAATAGGAAGCTCTGCAGAAAAGCCAAGAAAAGAAGACTCCCAACCCAAAATAAAGGGAAAAAAAAGAGAGAGAGAAGGAAAAATCTGGGCTAACTCCCCAGAGTAGACTGATGACAGTGCTCCTCCCATTAAAAGTGAATTCCACAGCACACTTTCAGACACACTTGTGGACTCACCACTTCTCTGCATAAAGCTCCATGCCCACTCACACCTGTCCTCTCCCAAGCATTGAAATAAGTGGTGACATTGGTGAATGCATAGTATTATTCAGCATTAGGCCAAAAATGATATGGCTCTATATATACCTAACTAAATTATATTAAATTTAACAAGAGGAAAGTTTCTTTAAAATTCTATCATAAATCTTCAATTTTTATGTTAACTGTTTTTAAGGTAACTAAACATAAATAAGGCCAATAAGAAACATGAGATAATGACCTGGCGGTTTTATACTATTAATTAAAATAGGAGGGACAAAATATGGTATCTATTGTGAAGCTAGGAATAGCCTGTCTCCTTTTTTCAACATGTAAGAAATACTTAACTTACCAAGATTAATTGGCTATGATGTTTTAAACTGCTATAAAACATAAAATGCATTAGCTTATTAAAGGCACACATATAACTTAATGAGCTATGAGTGAATTACCTTTCATAAAACACACATCCAAAGCTGGCTTCTTTCGTCAATGATTTTTAAGTGCCATCTTATCCCAGCATCAAATGGTATGTCATCATAAAAGGCATATTCATTTTAATAAGCCAATTTTAACTTAAATTGTAAGATCAATCTGCTGTAAATCAATAAATACTCAAAAGGAAGGTTTTGTTACTCTTTTCCCACACAATGGTGCTCAAAAATAATTCATAGACAACTAGAACTTTAACAACAAGATTACTGGGGTGAAGAGAATCAAGCATGTTAGCTCTGAAGCTCAGCAAGGAAGTAATCAACCCCTTCCCTTTCTGATGATAAAACTGGAGCAGTTAGCACCTTGCTATTGGTTCCCTAACTGTACACAGCAGAATCAAAATTAGAACTCAGAATTCCAAACTTCCAACCCCAAGCCAGTTTCTCCTAATTATATTTAAGATGTCTATTACAAAAGTTATGATGGAAGAACAAAAACTCTAACAAATATTAGAAATATAATTTCTCAATTAAAAAAATAAGTAAAGTGGTTTTCATAGTGGCCTAATTTTATTAATTTATGGAATAATTTAAGATTAAAAATACCATTACATATTCATCTAAAATAAATACCTTAATAGAATTTGCAGTGTGTAGAAGCTTCTTTAAAGTTGAGCCTGGAAGTTTAAAACAATAAATCAGAAATAAAGCATATAAATTTGAGATCTATTTTTAAAAGATTAGTTTTAGAGAGAAAAAATGTTCTTACAACACAAGACATTATATATATATATATATTTAATGTACTTTTAATGGTCAATTTTTCCAAACATTAAAATATTGAAAAATTTTTAAAAACTCAATATTAGAAGTATTAAAAGTATTAAAACTCACATTATTTTAAATATTTATAAAACAGAATACACTATAATTTTGCTTTCCTGGCTTAATGGAACCAATTCATCAATATTTTCTAAATCTACTTTCTTGCTTATCTCATTTTCAATTCCAAGAACGGCCATTCTTGATAATTTCTCCTGAGACATAAGTGTCAATTTTTTAATTTTATTTTTTATTGTATTTTTTCCATTACCATTTATCTCCTTTCTATCCCTCTCCTCCTCACACCCACAATCAGCATACTTGTCCACCTAAGAAGTGACAATCTTTTAAAGATCTTTTGAAGGCCACAAGTTCATAAAGATAGTTCAAATATAAATTTAACATTATAAAATCCTTTATTCATTTTAATTTTTTAAAAACTCCCTCTATATATCATGCTACAAACTAAAATCAACAATCAATGGCAGTATACCACCAGGAAAGAGACAAAAACACAGAGAAACACCCTCTTTGGTGCTGGTGTGTGAGGTCTGCCAAACGCTGACAGTGGAGCAGGAACATAGACCTTCTGGCATTATAATGTCTAACAAATACAAGGGAGCAGTAGTCCACTGGAGTAATCTGAAATTAACAAAAATTAACTCAAAATGACTCAAGGAACTAAATGTGAAATATGTAAGTATAAAACTTCAAGAAGAGCCCTGGCTGGTGTGGCTCAGTGGGTTGAGCGCTGGACTGTGAAGCAAAGGATCACCAGTTCAATTCCCAGTCAGGGCACATGCCTGAGTTGCAGGGCAGGTCCCCACTGCAGGGCAGGTCATGAAAGAGACCACCACACATTGATGTTTCTCTCCCTGTCTTTTTACCTGCCTTTTCCTCTCTAAATAAATACAATCTGAAATAATAAATAAATAAATAAATAAAAACTGAGCAATACCACTGAACATATGCCTTACCACATAGTGATAGCAAACAGCATATGAAAAGATGCTCAAGATCATTAGTCATTAGAGAAATTCAAGTTAAAACCACAGCAAGATACCATTACCACTAAACCAGAAAAGCTGAACATATCAAGTGTTGATGAGAATTCTCATCTTCCTGGTGGAAATGTAAAATGGTGCAACCTCTTTGGAAAACAATCTAGCAGTTAAATATATACTTTTATATGACTCAGCCATTCCATTCTTGAAGTAAGAAAGCACATGACCACACAGAGACTTACATGCAAACAAAAAAGCTTTATTTGAGGCCAAGTACTAGAAACAACCCAAATGTTTATCAACAAATGAACAAACTATGTTATAGCCATACAGTGGAATGCTGTACTACTCAGAATACGAAGAAATGAACTATTAATATATATACCAACACAGATGAATCACAAAATAAGTAAACTGAGTGAAAGCCAAACAAAGAAGAGTACACACTGGAGGATTCTTTAAGACTATAGAAAATCAAACTAATCTATAGCGGCAGAAAGCAGATCAATGGTTGCCTGGGACTGGGGAATAACATGGGGAAAGGTGGGAAAGGATCATGAGAAAACTTTGGGGAGTGATGACTATTCATTATCTTGATGGTAGTAATGGTTTCACAGGTATACATCTATGTCAAAACTTAGAAAAATGTACATTTTAAATAAGTATGTAAATTATACTCCAAGGAAAAATCTGTTTTTTAAAAAAATAAAAAGCAGAGCAGGTAGCCTGGAAGTGACTCAGTGAAAGATCAGGAGGATGAAGGTTGCAGTCAGACAGAGGTCAACAGGTGACAACGGACCAGAAGATAAAGTAAGGAAACCACAGAGGGTGTTGGGATCAAGGGGTTAATGGGTAACTTGGCATAAAGAAAAAGAACTGGGAGAGAACAAGGCATTAAAAAAAAGAGCAAGAGGACACGGCAGCAACAAGGAAGAAGACAAGGTGTCATAGCCAAAGGAGAGAGATTTCCACAAGGGAGATAGTGGATAATGCCTGGAATCAGCCTTAGAGGAAAGAAAGAACATTATTTTTACCTGCATATCCCTGAGGAACACAGACAAGCCTCAGAGAAAAGCCAGGTTTCACATGGCCAAAGAGATGAACACAAGAGGCTGAATCAGTAGGGCTGTTGCTTATCCCATAAAGAGAATTTCCAGAGGGAAGATCACACAATGGGAAGAAAGGGAAGAGATGCAGAACACTGATGGTAAAAGCACTCCAAAGAGGACCCTGAGTAGATGCCAAGTGAGCTGAGGAAGCATTAAATCCAGTTACCCCGGGCAGACATGAAGGCATGCAAGGACCCTAGATTTCGCTTAGCCGGGCTCTGATGCACCTCTAAAGGAGTCCTAGCATGAAGGACATTGGGAGACCATGCTGGCTCAGAAAGAGTAAGCTATGGTGTAGCCTGTCAAACTCAAGGCCTGTCTAATTCAGACTCCTGAGGAGAAGTTAGAGCCCAGTGAGCCCTAGAAACTTTGAGAAATGAGGCTGCTCAAAGGTCATGTTCATATCCCTGGTAATATGAGGCCACTGAGTAGCCCAAGGCATAAAGCCAGAGCCACCCTTAAAAGGTCATAAACAAATGTGCAGTTTAGTTATGTCCTTGGTGTTTATATTATGTATGAGAAAAATCTAACTGAGCAAACTAGATTCAATTATGACTCATATAAAACACATATGAGGTATTGTACATGTGTGAATTTTTCACTACCTGAGCCCACTCCTTTAAGTACAAGGTTATTTTTAACATTTTTTACATAAAGTATCTCGAGCATAAAATATATCCTTCTACCCACTCAGCAAATATTTACTGAATATAGGCACAACACTGTACACTGAATGGGACAGGAAATCTGCTTTCTAGAGGCTTGTGAGTAGTAAACCCTCTTAAAGCAAACACACATATAACTTGAGTCCTGTAGTGATGCCACATGAGCACATGAAGGGGTGCCACAGCATTCCCTTGCACCGAATATCCCTGGTTTGCTGATGTGCCCTTCTCTGTCATCTCCTCACTCCGTGTCAATTCCATTATTTCACAGAGATGAGACTATAAGCAGCCACCTTTACCCACCATGATTTATTGGCCTAAAAATGACTTCAGGAAAATTTTGATAAACGATTCTTTTCAATTTGTAATCAGTAATAAAATTTTATAAATAGTTGAGTAGCAAATAAACATACATCAGACTTGATGAGAGCCTTGTCAACTATTTCCCTAATCTTCTTACTCTCTAAAACACGACTTGAAGCAATATCTCTAACTGCCTGGAAGAATGAACCTGTGTTCATTACACACTGCAAAACTTAAAAGTTCAAAGATTTGTCCTCACTCAATGATTTATATAGCAATGATACAGTCTTTAAAACCATAAACAAAGAGAAAATTTAGGACTTTTTTTTTCCTTCTAAAAAGAGTTTTAAGAGAATTAGAATGTCTCTTTTTCCTGAAGATCCAATAAGACGCGGTGATTAAGAAAAAAAACTTCAAATACTGTGGCAGTTGATGTTATAAATTACTTTCTTTCTTCTCAGGATAAAATGTAGCTATCCAGTAGGTCTGAGAGCTTTAAAGACTTGCCATAATACAGACACTGCTATTATTTTAAGCTTTTATGCTTAGTATCATTGCCATTTGTAGTATGAGACAGCAAGCAAACTGAATCAGTGGTATGTAAACCAAGCCTTAAGTCTCTAAATATATATCAGAGTACCTACTCAAGATGGCAAAGAAGGTGGAAGTTGCACTTACCCTTTTTCATGACCATGTCAAAATTACAACTTAATTATAGAATAATCAACCTGGGTAACCATCTGAAGACTAGCTAAAGAAAAGTCTCATAATTAAGGATATACAGAAAAAGCCACATGGAGACTGGTAGGGAAGTGAAGGCACAAAACGGGCTAGCTCTGAACCCATGTGCAGCAGCTGAGAATCCAGAGGGATATCTCAGCTACTGAGGTACCCCCTGAGGAACGTTGTGTCTCAACCCCATGGGAAGCTCCCTAGCCCAAATCACCAGTGCCAGGAAGAGGAACATCTGGCAGTGAAATTCAGCAGGAATTCTACCTGCCTAGGTGAGAGGGAAAGCTGTTGGAAACTCAGGTGTCCTCTTAAAAGGACAATGCACAAAATCTCACTCACAGGCACTCACCCTGAGCTCTAGGTAAGGGAGGGCAGCTGTGAGGGTGCTTGAGGCACACATGGAGAGACTGAGTTATGTGGCTTTGAGGAGAGGGCCAGAGAGACAGCCGCTAATGTCCCTGTGTTGAGTCCCTCTCTCACACAACACCCACAGAAGCCATGTTTCCTGGGTAGAACACTCCCCACAACAATATCAGCCTAAGAAACTGCACTGGCCACACCCTGAACAGCACCCAGCCTGGGTCTGTGCTGCAGTGTTTCTTAAAGAAGTCTCAAAGTATTCTGGCTAAGCTCAGGGCATGCCTGTTACACAGAAAAAGAAACTGAGTTGTGTGACTATCAGGGCAAGGGCATTTTTCCATTTTCATTCTACCCCTGCCATACTTCCTGTGTTGAGCCCAACCTGTATCCTCATAGCATTATCCTAGAAAGCTCCACTAGCTCCATTTTGGCAACTCCCTAAGGCCTTACCCTACCCAGTTTACACACCACTGTAGTCTCTACAGGTGGTGACCAGCATGGGCCCACATTACAGTTGTTCTTAAAATGGGGAACTCCAGGCAGACTTGGTGGCTGCCAGAGACATACATGAAGAGGCTGAGTTGTGCACCTTTAGAACAAAGGCCATCTTCCTGCATACCAGATGAACACCACCATTCCTGTGCTGGGTCCTCCCTTCACATAGCCAAATTTTTATCTGCTTTAGCCTGAAGAACTCTACTGGCTCCACCCTGATGACACCCTGAGACCATGCCCCAATTCAAAGGTCCCCAGGTCCCAGGTGGCTGGTGGCTGGTCTCAGTATACCCTGAGACTTTTGCTGAGTGGCCTCAGACTGGCACTGGTGCCTAGATTTAATCTGTATGGCTCTCGGGAGTGGGGTAAGGGTGAAAAGAAGGCGAAAGGACTAGTCAAGGAGTATGCATTAATGACCCATGGACATGAGCAACAGGGTGGGGAATGGCTGTGAGAGTGAGGGGGTGGGGGAGGATGGGCTGGAACAGAGGAGGGCAAAGGGGGAAAAACTGGGACAACTGTAATAGAATAACAATAAAATATTTAAAACATAAAAATAAAATAAATTAGCCATCAAAAAAAGAAAAGAATCTATGTTGCTCTTACCTGTTGATTCCCTGAGAACCTAGCCCAAAGGCTCTTTCAATGGTAGAGCTGAGCAAGGACCCAGCAAGCAGCAGAAAGTCTCAGGGTGCCCTGGGACTTCTGCTAACATGCTCAAGGCCTGGTACTGGTGGCAGCCAGCAGCAGGACACAGCTTGGTCCCTCCCATGCAAACCCAGGCCCAGCACAGGCAGCAAACACTGTGGATCACTCTGTAGCTCCTAACATATAGCCTAGGGCCTGTCATAGGCAGTGTGTGACATTAACCTGCACTGGAGTCCTCCCCAAAAGGTCCAAGAATGAACACACCTAGTGGCTAGCTTCAGAACACAACAAAGCAGAATCCAGTTAGCTCCATAAGCACCATACCCACAGGGAGGTTTTACAGGCATCAGACCTCACTGAGGTGAATTCTGCTTCATGGGGTTAGGCCTCACTCTTACACTATGGCCATGACCAATCCTCATGTTACAGGGGAGAGACCCAAGTCAGGGCTCCCAACCCCTACCTCAATCTTCCTCCTCAGTTCTTGTCTCGCTTGCAAGAGATGAATTTAAGCAAGAAACAAACATGTATCATGGAAATGAGATAGTAAGCTTATTTATGAAATACATATGAGCACAAAGCTTAAAGCAGCAGGCACCCAGCTAATCTGAATGCCCCACGTATAGAGGAAATAAAGTCGTTAGTAAGTTTTTCTATACACTTGAGCCGAGGTTACAAGTGGGTACTCAGCTAATCTGGTGCACCAACTCCTAGGGTTTGGGGGTTATATACCTTAGTCAGCTTCGAGGTTCCCCCTCCTCTTTCCCCTTCTAAACCTCAGGAATAATGTACAGGTACAAAGGCTTTCTTTTTCAGCTAGTGAAGGCTCTTTGTCTTAATAGTGAAATTGCTACAGAGACTCCCTTTCCCAGCACAGAGTCTCAAAGACTCCCTTCCTCCTGTGCTATCTTTGCTTGTGATGTTCTGAATGTCCAGCAATCTTATCGGACCAGGCTCATAATTGCTGAATCAACTGGTGAGCCATGTCTTCCTCCTCCTCCCTACCTTAGTTTACTATCCTATACTACCTAACACTCACAGCAAGCCAGCCTGAGGGTCAAACCCACACATGAACATGCCAACAGCAACCAAGGTTCAACTACAACAGAAGGGCTCATACTACCCACACAAAGGAAACTCCAGGGTACCTGAATGAAATAATCAGGGAGACTACACCACTGGTTCCCACAGTCATCTACTGATAAGGCACCTGGCCAGCACTGGGAGAGTAGCAGATCTATCTAATACAAAGAAAGAAACACAGAAAGGCAGCCAAAATGGTGAGACAAAAAACATGCCCCAAATGAAAAAAGGAGAAACCTCATCCCTCAAAAAAAGAACTAAATAAAATGGAGGCAAACAATCTACCCGATAGAGTTCAAAACAATGATTATAAGGTTGTTCGAAGAACTTAGTGAGAACTCAACAGAAAAAGAAGTCAGAAATGAATAATACAATATCTGAAATGAAGAATACACTAGAAGGAATCAAAAGCAAATCAGATAAAGCAGAGAATCAAATGAGCATTCTGTAATACTATGTAGGGGAAAACACCTAATCAGAGCAAAAAAAAATTTTTTTAAGAGAATACTTCAAAGGACCTCTGAGACAAAATCAAGTATAACATCATTTACATATTAGAGGTGCTGGAAGGAGAAGAGAGCAAATGATTGAGAACCTATTTAAAGGAATGACTGAAAACATCCCTAACCTACTGAAGAAAAAATACATACAAGCCCAGAAGTGCAGAAAGGTCAAAAAGGTGAACCCAGAGAGGCCCCAAACCAAGACACAAGGTAATTAAAATGGCAAAGGTTAAAGACAAAAAAAGAATCTCAAAAGCAGCAAGAGAAAGTTACCTATAAGAGAGCACCCATAAGACTGTCAGCTGATTTCTCAACCCAAACTTTGCAGGCCAGAAGGGATGGCCACAAAATACTCAAGGAAATGAAAAGCAAGAACCTACAACAAAGACTGCTCTACCCAGCAAGGCTACCATTTAAAATTGAAGGAAAGATATAAAGCTTCCCACACAAGAAAAAGCTAAAGAAGTTCATCACAACCAATATTACAAGATATGTTAAAAGAACTTCTTTAAAGAAGTAAAAAAGAGGAACATTAATATGTATCACAAAAGAGCAATAAATACATACCTATCAATAATCACTTTAAATGCAAATGGCTTAAATGTTCCAATAAAAAAACACAGTATAAATAAATGAATAAGAAAAAAACAACCCATATATATGCTGTCTACAAGAGTTCCATTTTAGATCAAAATACACATACAGACTGAAAGTAAAAAGATGGAAAAGATATTTCATGAAAATAGCAACAAAAAAAGCTGAGATGGCAACATTTAAATAATTAAACAGTAGAATTTAAAACAAGCACTATGACAGAGTAGTACATTATTATAATGATACAGGGATAAATTCAATAAGGGGATATAACCCTTGTAGACGTTTATATACCCAATATAAAAACACCTAACTATATAAAGCAAAGATGAGTGGACATAAACAGAGAGTTCAACAGTAATATAATCAGTCATAGTAGGGAATTTAACGCCCTATTGACATCAATAGATAGATCTTCCGGATAGAAAATTATCAACAACAACAACGACAACAAAAACTCCAGCAGCCTCAACTAACACATGAGATCAGAAGGGTTTAATTGATATTTTCAGGGCAGAATGTACATTCAAGTGCCACAGAACAGAATGCCAAAGCAGCAGAATGTACATTCAAGTGCCACAGAACATTTTCCAGGATAGACAACATGTGAGGTCCCCAAAAATGTCTCAACAAATTTTAGAACCCTGAAATTATATCAAGCATCCGCTCCAACCACAATGTTATGAAAACAGAAATCAATTACAAAAAAAAAAAATCCCACAAAGACCTGAAAAACACACAAATACATATAGGCTAATTAACATGCTACTAAGCAATGAAAGAGATCAAGGGAGAAATCAAAAATATCTTGAGACAAGTGAAAATAAAACCACAACAACCCAAAATCTATGGAACACAACAAAAGCAGTCATAAGAGGGAACTTCATAGACTACAGGCCTACCTCAACCCCCCCCCCACAAATAAATAATGTAAGGTTACCCCTAAAGTAGCTGGCAAAAGAACAAACAAAATCCAAGGTGAGTACAAGGAAGAAAATAATAAAGATCTAAAACAACAATTAAAAAGATCAACAAAACCAAAAGCTGGTTCTTTAAAAGATGTACAAACCTTTAACCAGCTTCATCAAGAAAGAAATAAAGAAGGCCAAAATAAATGAAATCAGAAATGAAAGAGAAGTGAAAACTGACACCACAGAAATACAAAGGATTTTAAGAAAATATGACAAACTATATGCCCCAAAATTGGACAATCTAGAAGAAATAAATGTCTTCCTAGAAACATACAATTTTTCAAGACTGAATCAAAAAGAAATAGAAAATCTGAAGAGACCAATTACAACCAATAAAATTGAAGCAGTAATAGAAAAACAAAAAACAAAAAAACACCTCTTCTCCCACCAACCCAAAAAAGGTCCTGAACCCAATGGCTTCACAGGTGAATTTCGGCAAACATTCAAAGAAGAACTAATACCTTTCTTTCTCAAACTATTTCAAAAAAATTCAAGAGGAGTAAGACACTATAAAGAAAGAATATGATAGGCTAGTATCTCTGATGAACATAAACACAAAAATTCTCAACAAAATATCTGCAAACTGAATTCAGCGATACATTAAGAAGATTATGTAAAATGACCAAAGGAGATTTATTTCCAAGACGCAAAGATGCTTCAATATCTGCAAATCAATTAATATGATACACCATATCTGATTATATCAGATACGGAAAAAGCATTTGACAAATCTAGCACCCATTTATAATAAAACCTCTCAACAAAGTAAGAAGAAACATACCTCAACATAATAAAGACCATATATGACAAACCCACAGCTAACATCAGACTCAGTGGGGAAAAACAAAAAGCATTTCCCTTAAGATCAGGAATAAGATGGGGATGTTCACTTTTAGGAACTTTTTGGCAAACCTGATACATACTACATAAATTAGGTAAACAACACATTCTGCAAACCCAACCCAGGAGTCAACTATTCCTGGTAAAATGCTATTAAATAGGGTAAAAAGATACTTGTACCAATAATTTTAACAGTAACCATGTGGTACTAGGCAGAATTAAAGTAACACTAAACACTGTCTACTAGATGCACAAAGTTTCACAACGCATTTGGCAAATTAATTCCCACACATAGTTCTAATAAATTTATTCATGCTGAGGTTAGCCTACTAGTCTTCAGAGGCTTTAAAGTATTATCCAAAGAAAATGAGTATGGTTTTCATACAAATGGCATAAAATTTAAGGAATATATCTAACAAAGATAAAAAATACTTATATGTAGTTACTTCTCATTGTCATCCATTCCTACTATATCATGAAGTATAACAAATCCCCATGATGTCTCTTTATACTAAGCATTTGATTTTGTTTATTTTTAATTTAAATACAAAAGGTCAAAGCATCAAGTAGCAGAAAGGCTATCAACAACTACCTAAAATTTAAAAAACTTTATACATGTGTTTGAAAGACTTAAACACTGAGGCATTATCATTAATGATTTAATCACTCAGTTCAATAGATGTATTTACTATACATACTTTACTTTCTATACATTAATAACAAAACTTTAAATAATTCAGTTTATGTTAAGAGTCAGTTATATTCTTCATACAAATAACTCCAAATTAAAATTAACATTCTGAATTTTGAAATATCCACTGAATGTGCCCTCTTCTTTCAGGTTCCATGTCTTTTACATACTGATTTTTCACCCAGAAAGCCCTTTCCACACTTTTCACACTCATCTTTCAAGGCTCAGATTAAAATTACCACTCTTGAAGCGTTCCTCAATTCCTCTGAATAGAATTATTCAACTTTTCTTGTTTGCTACCATTACACTTCTTTCATAGTAACAGTTATACTGTAATAATTTTTTTTCTCATCTAACCCCCACTAGATAGTTGGTTTATACAAGGACAGTAACCTAGTCTTTGACTTTGCCTCACAACTTTGCAGAGAAATGTCTCTCCCTCAGTAAATATTTGAATGAATGAATAAACAGTTAAGATTCCATTATAAGGCCATACTGTCCTCAAATGCAATCATCTAATAAAGAAAAATTATAGAAAATGTCAATCTTCTAAGACTAAAGGACTAAACCAGAAGCTCATTAAACAGAAGGTAGAACCACAAATTGCCATATTCTGCCATGTATAACGTGCACCAACATTTTTGGCCCAAACTCTCAGGAAAAAAATCTTTTATGTTTAATTCAATTTTTATTTATTTATATTTAGATACTTATTGTTTGTATTATAAGGAAATTTCAGCATTAATTTTTGAACATATTATGGTACAAGAAATTTTATATAACTAATAATTACAAAACACAAGAAGAGATACAAGGCATTTTAGGTACTACCCATGTATAATGCTTATCCTTATTTTTCCTTCAAAAATTTAGGCAAAAAAGTATGCATTATACATGGAAAAATATGGCACTCTAATTGTGCTGTAAATATTATTTTGAGTTGAAATGCTATCCAATGTCAAGAATTGGACAGAAAGGGTAGCCAAGGTAACTTGTTCTAGTTCAAGTACCTTCTTGCTGCCACATCCTACAGCGTTCAAACAGAAGAATTTTAAGTCAATGATTAAGGCTTGAAGAACAAGATACTTTTATAAGTAAAAATGTAAAATTACTTAAGAAAAATTCTCGAGATCATAATTCACCAAATCTTTTTGCACAGGAACCCCTGGTGCTCTGATTAAAAATGAAGACTTAATTTGGTATGTCTAGCTGGGAACTGAAATTCTGCATTTTTAAAAAGCTCTCTGTTGAGGATGCTGCTGCTGATCTACAAACCACATTTTAGCATAAACAAATATTATATGTCCTCAAGTCCAGGCTCGTCCTGTCTCAGTTTTAACTAGCATACCTTGTTAATATTCCTTGCTACAATCTATCTTGATGGTGTTAATTATATAAAACATTACTGAAAATTCAATTAGAAGAAATCCATGTTACTTGAAAAATATTTATTTGTTCTTACCTATACTTTGGTAATGCCATCGAAAGAAAATGCGTTCAGGTAGAAACTGCAGTATTTTCTAGAAAACAAACAAAAAATCATAAGAAAATGAACTATAAATGAAATTACACATTTTCATGATAGGTCCATAGTACTTACTATATATATTTCAGAAAAGAAAAAAATTATGTGCAATAACATAAACACTGTACTTGATCCTGTGCCCCTATGGAACAGTTTCTTTTACTCACCCCATGCAAGCTTCCCTAAATGTTTTAAAGAGATTCCTGTCCCACATTTAATTCCCTCATAATGAAAAACAAAAACAAAAAAACCCGAAAATTTTATCTTAATTAAATCACTGCCATTACTTAAATATTAAAAGATTAATTTCTTAAATGTCATGTTGCCCAGGTTTCTTGTTTTTCACCGTTCACTTCCCAGTTCCATTATAATCACTGTTAGTGTCTGTACAAGAAACAGAGTTGGGAAGAAAGATGAACAAAAGAGGATGAGATCATAAACAATTCTGTGGAGTAATAAAATGAAACTAGCAGCAAAAATTTCTTGAGATTAATAACAGCTAAACATAAGTTTTAGGACTGTAGTTATGATTCCACCCATTGGAACATTTCCAAAAGACAAATTTACGACATACAAGAATACTGGCTAATAAAAACAGTGCCCCGCCCCTCCACCTCCCAAAAAAAACCCAAAACCAATGAGGGTTATACTTTTTACTCTAGAGCAAGTTTTGGCAAGTTATCCTTGGGTATTATGATTTCTTCTACTTTACCTGCAACTACCTTTTTCTTTAAAAAAGTAGAAATCCAAAACTAGACAAAATAACGTTTCTTGGTATTGATAATACTTTACTATTTTACTATGAAAATACTCCATCTAAGTTTATCTAGTCCAGAGATTTTCAACCTTTTTCATCTCATGGCACACACAAACTAATTACTAAAATTCTGCAGCATACCAAAAAATATATTTTTTTTGTCGATCTGACAAAAAATGGGTATAATTTTGATTATGTTGTTGGCTGTTGTCATTTTGCTTTTATTTGACAATCTATGGGAAAAGAGGTCAGTGTCCCCGACTAGTCAGGTATTGCATGTTTTAAAAATTCTTGTGGCACACATGTTGAAAATCACTGATCTACACCTAATACTCTAACATTTTGAAAGGTTAAGGTAAATATTTTATATTCAGATCTCCTGATAACTGTATTTCTAGGCAGCTAACAAACTGCCTTCTGCATTCAAGTCATCTTGGGGTTTGGTTTGGTTTGATTTTGTCTTAACTTTCTAACTGGGTCAGTAACAATACACATGTATTTACCTAATTTGTTCTCACTTGACAATAAAAGGATTATGTAAGAACTTCTGGGAAAAGGCAAAACAAGTAAACTTCCATCAAACATGACTTTAAATGGCAAAGACTTTTCCCTCAGTTTGGATACTTCTTCACCCATAGCCTTGAACAGAAGGGATAACCTGACCATCCAGGTCTCACTACAATGTTACTTCCTCACAAAGGCCTTTTAAAATTCTATCAAGAGAGGCTTCCATCCTGTAACACCCCACTGGTGCTTTCTGCATCACTTGTTCTATCTTCATAGTCCTCATCCCTAGGGAAAGGATCTTGGTTCACTCATTTCAAAGCAATATTCCCTCCAACAGAGTATAAGCCCCATAAAAGCAATAATATCTTCATATTGTTCCCTGAAATATCCTCAGCACCTACAGCATGACTGGCACACAGTATGTGCTCAATAAATACTCATTAAAGGGATTTTTGAAAGCTTTTAATTTGTGAAATTGTGAATTTTACAGGTAAGCCCAATCTTTGCTATGGTCCTATGTTCACATTAACTAAAATATACTTTGTCTTTCCTTAAATGTCATTGACCTAACAATACTCACATTAAAATATGTGGGCATAGTTTAGCCCTTAGTAAAGAAAACTCAAAAAAATTTAAAAAATTAATTTTTCAAGATTTGATAAATATAAATACTAAAATATAAATGTATTTAGATCATTATTACAAATTCTTCAAACTATATATCTACACAGATAACAACGCTGTATAAACTATATCAAAGGTTATTTGATTATATATTAAAAGCAGTACATAGCTGATCACATGCTGAAAATCACTAAAGTTAATGTTCTCCTGCATTTCCTTTGCAGACTTCCCCTAGAACATGTTGGTTTGTTATCTTTTAAGACCCTTCTCTAAAAGTATATCTTATTTTACTATGTCATAATGCTAACATACACTCACACACAAAGACACATACAATGTGGTGTGCATATGTATCAAATCCTATTTAATGAAAAATACCTACACACTAGATACCAAACTTGACATCTGAAATAAAAGAAATGTGAATCAAATACTTAGTTTTCACTTCTAAGGGTTTCATGATTAGTGAAGAAGAGAGACAGTAAAGGAATTACTGGGTTGGCCAAAAAGATCATTTGTTTTTTTCCATAAAATGGCTCTACTACCACTTAGTTGTCTTTAATTTCATTTGAAACAATTTTGTTAGACTGTATTGTGACAGTTGTCCTAACAGCATACATTTAAAAAAAAATTTATCAAAATTGGTGAATTTTTGTGTAGCCATTTTAATATTGAACATGGAAGAAACCATGCAACATTTTCGGCATACTATGCTTCATTATTTCAAGAAATGTAAAAACACAACTGAAACGCAAAAAAAAAAAAAAGATATGGGCAAGGTGCTGTGATTGACTAAACATGTCAAAAGTGGTTTTCGAAGTTTTGTGCTGGAGCTTTCTTGCTGGATGATGCTCCATGGCCTGGTAGACCAGTTGAAATTGACAGTGATCAAATTGAGGCATTGAGAACAATCAACAAAGTTACTGCTGAAAATGAAAAATGTGTCTTTTATTTCACGGAAAAAACTAAACAGACTTTTTGGCCAACCCAATATCAATAAGGAGAAGGGGAAAAAAGCCTGACACAAGTTTGTCTGAGGTGCTGCAGAGGTGAGGGGGGAAAGTATGTTATCTCAGCAAGGGCATCATAAAATGTTTCTTGGAAAAGAAGACACTTGAGCTAAGATGTACAGGATTAAATTAACCTAGTGGAGAACAGAAACAGAAGGAAGAGCATATGTGAATGCCAACAGGCAAAGACAATTTGGTGTCTTAAAGAAATGGCAGCAGCAAGAGGGTCCACTTGACTGGTAGATGGGCAAGGATGGGAAGAGATGGGACTGGAGAGGCAGAAGAGGCAGGTGAGGCTGGAGTTAATGTTCTCACAGAGCACTGCACAGTACCTATTTAGGTTCCAGTTGTAGGTGAATTTAAGATGAATGAGAAGAGAAGCAGAATTGTCCACAAAGAAGAAATGGTAGTATTTCAGATAAGGAATGAAATGGCCTGGACCAAGGTTAGCATGGTAAAAAGGAGAAGTATACGATCATGATAGTAAGGAGGTAAAATTGTCAGGATGGGCAGGTAGAATTGTGGTAAATGGAGGACTCAAGAATGACTCCCTAATGGCTTAGTAGATGGCAATACTTTTATCTAAGATATCAAATCCAGATGGAATCCCAGAATTGAAGCATGTCTAGTTTACTTCTGGACATTCTGGAATTTGAGGTGTCAAATAAGTATCTTAGTGGAGATGATCTTCTAGGCAATTGAATATTTCAGTCTGGAATGCAGGAGCAGGATTTAGATGATAACAGGATATAGGGAGCAGCCAAAGATGTAGTACATGCAATCCCTCTGGGAGAGAATTTAAAATGAGAAGATGAGAAGAAACCTCAGAAATATCAGTGCACTGGAGTTCCCCTAAGAAAGTACTAAGAAAGCAAGGATGAAGGAGGTAGAGGAGAAGCTAAAGACAATGTGCACAGGTCAAAGAAGAAACTCTTGATGTGTCAAGTGCTGGTATGTTTATTTGTTTTAAAGATTAGAAATAGTAATGTCTGTTATATGCATAAGTAGTTAGAAAAAGTTAAAGACACTGGCATATGTGGGAAAAATTTATGCCATGTAACAAAGTGACTTCAATATTAAATCAGGGTGCTCAATGTTAACTGTTGCTCAGAGAACCCAAACATTTGTCAGCCAGACACCAAATGCCAGGCAGGAAAGATCCATCTATAAATTGTGCAGAGGAAAGTGGCTCTTTGAGAGGAAAAAAACCAAAATAGGTCTTCGCCTTACAATATACACACACCAACATGAATTTTACATGGATAACACATGAAAGGAACTAAATGCAAAAACTACATTATGTTTTCAGTTCCATCACACTAAAAAGAAATCAGAAATTGGAGCATCATCCCAAATACCAAAAGGCTATAGGTTCGATTCCCAGTCAGGGCTTATATGGGAGGTAACTGGTTGATGTTTCCCTCACACAAATGTTTCTCTCATTCTCTCCTCCCCCAACCCTGCTCCCTCTCTCTCTAAGATCAATAAGCATACTCTCTTGTGAGGGTTAAAAAAAAACAACAGTTCTCTAGAGAATACTTTAATAAGAACCCACACGAGCATTGCCCTAGTTAGAGAATATAAACCTAAACTTGTCCCCACAAGGTATAGAAGAGGACACAGACAGGTGTGAGAAATCCAGAGAGCTTTCTAGAGATTATGAGAAAACACAAACAAAGAAGTTAGTACAAGTAAACTGATGACTCTGGAACTGAGAAAAGTATGAGGGTCTCAGCAGTCAGGCTGCTGCCAGGCCAAACAAGCAACTCTAGGGCCTGGAATAAGGACAATGTAGAGATGGACTAGGAGGTCCTCAGACTAAAGAAAGAAAGATGACCTCCACTTTCACCTAAGTTTTATGATATTTTAACTCATACTTTCTCTTTAGTAAAAAATTTACTATAGAGGCAAATTCAATATGATTGATAAAGAATTGAATAATTGTTGCAGGTTGAGTTCTCTGGGGAACAGAATACTCAGTAGACTTAGGTGTGCTAATGACTTATTGGGGAATAGCATCTGTGAAAGAGAAATTAGAAAGCAGGATTGGGCAAGGAGCCTCAGGCCACCACACAGAGCTAACAAATGTCTGCCAGCCTTGAGAGAACTCTGGAGCAATGATGGTATGTTAGAGGTGCCCCAAGTGCCTGAAAATAGTAAGACCATTGCCTCACTCAGTCATTGGTTGGTGACCATGATAAGGGGTTGACCATGGCTGGAAAGCTGAAGGTATTAACAGCTGCAGGTTGCCAGTTAATCCATTCCTTGCAGCTGGACAGCAAATTCTTTCTCGAAGGAGAATGTAAGGAACACACCTCTATGTCTCCCACAATAAAGTTCAAATAATTAATTAGAATAGTCTCATCATATTAAGAGGTTGCAGAATTAACAGACTTGTATCCTACTTCAGGGAAACAGTCTCTGCTGACAATGTTTCTCATCAGTTGGCCGCTGCCCCACATTGATGGAAGCCTGGGTCCACTGAGTCCTTCCTGTACGTTTTTTGCCTCCTTCCTGAGCAAATAGTACAACAGAGACCAGTGTACTATTTTTTCACACATTTTCATCCAAGGGGACTTAGCACATCAGTTATATTAGAGGGACATCTTCTGATCCCATCTTGCCACTTAATTTAAAAAATGTCTTACAGAAGACACTGAAAAAATTAGAGATTCGGGATAGATCTTATCTTGGACTAGATGAATGCCTGGTGTGCACACTGTTCTTCAGATCTTTACTTTAGTCAGGAAACCAATTTGGCACTGAATCATGCTTTTCAGTTTTCCAAACTACTTATTGGTTTTCTTGGTTTAGGTTTCTTTTCCACAGAGAAATTTCTCTTTGTATCCAAATACTGCAAGGGCCAATTTTATATACTAAACTCTGTAAGGTCAATTAAAAATAAAGACCTACATGATCATCTGTGTCTAAATGATAAGCCTGCCCCTTGAAAGTCCCAGATGAAGCCTACCCTTCCTGAGGCAAATACAATATGACATTTCTACTGCAGCCATTATTCTAAGTTACACTACTGTGAATGCCATATAAGTTATTGACATCTTATCTGTAGCTTCACTGGAGAGTAAAATAAAAAAAATTCAGCAAAGTCACACAGTGTCAATAAATATTACTCTTCTGAAAAACATATGGCTTTGTTTAATGCTCAGTGCTCAGCTACATCTATATGGTAATCCATTATAGCACACCAGAAATCAAAATTAAGTGTTACTAACTGATCAGCACAACAGGGAATCTGTCATTCTTTTAACTGATTATCCACAGTTCTTTTTTCTTCAGAACCTACTGCATGACCACAAATAATGTGAAATGGAAGCTGGAGTTTATACAAGATGCTATGGTGTACTTTAAAAATGCTGATTCTCATTAAATTTGTGTGGGGAACTTTTTTTCCCCAAATTATTAGCAAATGATTGCAACATATCCCAGGACATTGACACTTGATTTCTACTCCACTTAGAAATGGAAGACAGTGAAGAACAAGGAAAATATTACATACTAATTCATATAAGACATACTAAAACAATGACTAACTATACCTAGAGGACAAGGAAAGAAACTCTCCCTGAAACTAGCTGTATGACACAAGGGTCCTAGGTAAAGAAAATGTTGACTACGGAGAAAACCAAAAGTTTGGTTTTAAAGAATAGAAGTCTTACTTACCTTTCAAGTTATATATGTTCAGAAAATTTACGATGAGAACTGGACAGTTAGGTTTAAAAGAAACATCCTGTGAATGCCTGTGCTACAAGGATGGTCTCAGAAGGACCCATGTGAGCAGGAGCCCAGAGGTATGAACACTTCCAGATAGACTTATGGAGAGGGCAAGTTATTCTTCGGCTGTCTTGGGCCTGGCCACTCATTTCTTATTAAAAATGACTCAACTTCCTGACATGGATGAGATATTTTCATTAAAGTTTTTGAGTGTCAACACCTCTTTGGGACCTTATAGTTTAAGAAAAATAGAGCTAAAATAAGGAATTACATAATCTCAAACATAAGGTGACTACATTTTTTTTCATTTTAAAAAATGCTTTTCTTCTTATAACTATCTAATCACTAGCCATGTTGTTACTAAATAAGGATAGCCCAGCTCCATCTTGACACATACTTTTCAGTCTTTATGACCAAATTCAAACATCATTTTTTGAGAAAGGCCCAATTCAACCGTAACTCTCACCACATCCCTTTTCAGCTAGATGGCCACAGGGCCCACTCCACCACTAGATGCTGGATTCCTTGAGAAAAGAGACCCTATATTAGCCATCTTATATTACCAATGTCAAAAATAGTGCCTGGCACATAATGTTTCCTGATAAGCACTCCATACACAAATAGACAAGTGAAAATTACAAAAAGAAAAACCATGGGAATTATTATTTTAGTTCACACACACAGGCAGACACAGGGAAATGTCCAAACTTAAGAAAGGTAGTCATACTCTAACATGATAGAAACACAGAACCTGGAGACTGGGCACTTTATAAAGATAACTGAGAATGAAATCGTGCTTTCAAACACTGTAGTAAATCTAATGCTTGCCTAGAACACCATTCAAAAGGCCATACTTTCCTTGGCTAACAAGAAAATGAATAAAATTATTTCAAAAGAGACACAACATACAAGGCAAAGGCATCTAAAGGAAATATAGAATGTAATAAAAAGGGAAAAGCATCAATTTCTCCCTCCTGCATTTTAAAAACCCATATTATAAAGTTAAAGAAACCTCATTAAGAAATGAAAACCAGGAAAGGGCAAAGAACCTCCAACTACACCCAAAACATTTAGAAGATTTACTGCTTAAAGCACAAATGAAACTGCAGAGACATATGAGGGGCTGTGGTGGTCCCCTGTCACGAAAGCAAAACACACTTAGGATATGCAGCAAAGGAGAAATTCTTCTCCTATGGAAGAATGGAAATTCATTCTTCCAAAATACATTTGCTTAAAAAAAAAAAAAGAAAAAAGAAACAGGGTAATTTTTTTAGACTTTCTGATTCATGTTCCACTGAAACTTTTTAAGACCTAGGAAAATAAAGGAAGCAGATACAAAAATAAGTGACATTATGAAAAATCAGAAATATTACATGGAAATAAAACACATGGAAAGCATGAGTCTAGAATCCTCTGCAGAGTCTTTCCATTGTAACCCTGCGATGAAACATTGCACAATACATAGGACCTCCCTACAATTACAGAGAAAAATGTCTAGATGTAGCAAATTTAAAGTTGTAAATTCAAATATAATTAAAAATCCAAGCCCTGGCTGGCGTAGCTCAGTGGATTGAGCGCGGGCTGGGAACCAAAGTGTCCCAGGTTCGATTCCCAGCCAGGGTACATTCCTGGGTTGCAGGCCATAACCCCCAGCAACCGCACATTGATGTCTCTGTCTCTGTCTCTGTCTCTCTCTCTCTGTCTCTCTCTCTCTCTCTCTCCCCCGCCCCGCCTTCCCTCCCTAAAAAAAATAAATCTTTACAAATAAATAAATAAATAAAATCTAAAAAAAAAATCCAACAAAAATCTAAAAGGAAAAAGTAGTATCCACAAAGGAACAAAAATCATGCTGACCATGGCCTTTCTCTGCAACATTCAGCTCCAGAAGACAGTGTTGTTAGTGACTCATTACAAGCCAAGCTGATTAGAATGGGCACCAGAATATAGACACATATGGAGATCAGCAGTCCTAAAGTAGACCAGGGCATACATAAGAATCTAGTATATGATAAATAGCCAGACTAAATTACAGTAACTTTGAAAAACAAACAAATTCAGAGTTTTGAGGGGAAAAAAGATTATGATTTGAAAATTACATAACCAGCTATATATGTTTATAGCTAAAAAAAGATATTCTAGAGCTGGAAATGTATCAGCCACATACTGTCCTTCCTAAACATACTAAGTGATTCATATTCCAGCAAACATAGAAGTTAATTAATTAAAAATAAAAAATAAGGGGTATAAATAATGTGACAGTGAACTATATTTATATCATTGGAGTCAGTATGATTATAAAATATAGTAAATTCTCAAAATTACTAACATAAGAGAAATAACATCCTAAAAAATAATAAAATAACTGGATATAAAATGCTTAAGGAGATAGGTGAGAGAAGTGAGAATTACAAAAGATACACAGGGTTAAAGAAAAAGTATGGGGATATTATCAAACACTGCTTTATTCTTGATATGGATAATCAGAAGAAAAAAGGTTCAAATAGTATTTTGTTAACATAAAGATAATTACTGGAATGATAGAAAGTAGACACTATATTTCCCTAGTCACAAGGTATATTCCATAATGTGAAAGTCAGTAAACTCTCCCCCAAAAAACACATGTAATAGAAAAAACCAAAAATGTTAGTTATCACACAGAAAGAGTAATATAAATATGAATATAAATATAAACAGTTTAAATTTACCTATAAGATCAAGTCAATCAGAACTGGCTTACAAACACAGAAAGATTAACAATAAAATACAGAAGAAGATGTATCAGGTACATGTGGGCACAAACACACAACAACACAGCACCAATATCAGGTGAAAGACTTTACGGGGGAGACAAGGTATCATTTCAAAAAGATTTAAAATGTAATTTACAATTTAGCTATTGATACTCAAAAACCTTTATACAACCAATAACGCAGATAAAATAATAAAATACATGAAAATAAAACATACAGACACAGGAGAAAATACATTTATAATGGAAGACTTTAATGATCTATTTTGACATATAAAACAAGTCAAAAGTACAATACAACAGAGTTCAATATAGTGAGACTCATTTAATAGATATGTTTGTAGAGAAATATCACTTCAAAGATCCTAAAAGTCATAAAACATTTACTAGAAGTTATTTTTCAAAGCCATGTAAATAAACCCCTCAAAGGAGGAGTTTCACAGGTCATAAGCAAACTCAACACATTAAAGGTCCACCACTGAGTTTAAACTAAAACTTCTTAACTATTTGAGGAATTTTGAAATACTCTTTTGAGTGACACTCAAGTTTACAAAAAAATGTTTTAATTATAAACTAAACAATACCAACAATGTAAATGCTATATAATAAAAATTAGTCAAAGCTAAAAATAAGGCAAATTTGTAGACTTTAAATTTCTATAACACTAGACTAAAATTTTAAAAAACTAAATTTTAAACTCAAAAAGTTGAATAAAGGTGATTTTTAAAAATAAATATAGAATCAATACAATTTTGGTATCAATGAAATCCTCTCCAAGCACTGCAAATCAATAAGCTATAGACAGAAATTTTAATTGGTAGTAGTATAAGTAATTAAAACAAATTACCTCTGAATCAACTATTTACTCGATTCCTTAAGAAATATTCTTAAGTGCCCCTTTTGTACCCAGTGCCATGTAGCTCTAAAAGCTACAGCCCTAACAGGAAAAGGCAAGAACATCAGCAATGTCAGTTCACGCACAAGGGAGTACAGACAAGGCACACTTCCAAAGGGAGACTACCTAAGGCAAGAACATATGATGGGGTAAAGACAGCCTATTCAATAAATGGTGTTGGGAAAATTGGATACATGCAAAAAAATTAAACTAGGTCAGCTTATTATACCCTACAAAAGAATAAACTTGAAATGAATTAAAGACTTAAAATGTAAAATTCAAAACCACTTAACTCCTAACAGAAAATATAGGTAGCAAACTGACATTTCTCTCAGCAATTTTTGTTTCTGATGTCTCTCCTCCTCAGACAAGAGAAACAAAACAAAAAATAAATGGAATATATCAAGCTAAAAAGTTTTTGCACAGGAAAGAAAACCATCAACAAAAGGAAAAGGCAGCCTACTGAATGGGGGAAGTTATTCACCAATGACACATCCATCCAATAGGCGGTTAATATCCAAAATTTACTGGGTTAGCCAAAAAGTTCATTTGGTTTTCCTGTTAGCTGGCTCTAGTAGCGCTTAGTTGTTTTTCATTTTATTCAAAACAACTGTGTTAGATTGTATTGTGATAGGTGTCATATCAGCATGCATTTTAAAATACTTACAAAAATTGGTGAATTTTTGTGTAGCCATTTTAATATTGAAGATAGAAGAAAATACACATTATTGGCATATTATGCTTTATTATTTCAAGAAATTTGGGTTGGGGGAGTGGTGAGAGGAATATGCAGACAACTGTAATTGAACAACAATAAAGTAATTTTTTTAAAAAGGTAAAAACACAACTGAAATGCAAAAGAAGACTTGTGCAGCATATGGACAAGATGCTGTGACTGATCAAACATGTCAAAAGTGGTCTGCAAAGTTATGTGCTAGAGATTTTTTGCTGGACAATTCTCCATGGTGGGGTAGACCAGTTGAAGTTGGCAGTCATATCGAGACATTGAGAACAATCAATGTTATACCTCATGGGAGATAGCCAACACACTCAAAACATCCAAATCAATAGTTACTGATGAAAATGAAAAATGTGTTTCTGTTTTTTTACAGAAACAAACTTTCTGGCCAGCCCAATATAAAGAACACATACCACTCAACACCAAACAAAAACAAAACAAAACAAAACAAAATCCAAAATCATCAATTCAATGCAAAAAAAAAGGATCTGAATTAACATTCCTCCAAAAGAGGACATACAGATGGCCAATAGACATATGAAAAGATGCTCAACATCACAATCATCAGAGAAATACTGTATTTTCCAGACTATCAGATGCACTTTTTTACCGCATTTTTTGCTTCAAAAATTTTTTTCCTACTTTCCTCCTCTAAAATCTAGGTGCGTCTTAAGGTGCACAAGTCCAGAGAACAGAAGTCCAGCTAGAACATAAAGAATATAAATATATTTATATAGAATAGAAATGTATATAGAAATAGAATATAAATATAACTAAGAATATAAAGAAGAAGCCACATCAAGACTGACTGGAGGTCCAGAGATGCCACACAGGTTGGTGCCACATCCATGTGTGGCAGTTAAAAACTGGGAGGGATATATCTGCTGCAGAGGTCCCCCACCTTGGAGCCAGGTGTCCCAGCCCCACACCAGGAACCCAGGCTCAGGGTTTCAGCGCCCTGAAGAGAAGTCCCCATGACTTCTGGCTGTGAAAATGAACAGGATTATGCTCGAGGGATAGAGGGCTCTCTGAAGTCCCAAGCATTCCTCTTAAAGGGCCTGTGCTCAGACTTTGACTCAGACTCACTGGCTTTCAGCTCCAGCACTAGGGCAGCAGATTGAAAAGCACTAGGGACATACAGTGAGAAACTGAATTGTCTGGTGGGATGAGAGCTGGAGGGGCAGCTTTCTCCCAGGCATTAGTCCTAGCAGAAGCTATTGCTCCATTCCAGAGCCCTCTACCTACAGGCATAAGCCCATGTCATATCTGAGTCTCTGCCACCTGGATAACACTGTTCACCCAGCCCTAGTGATTCCCTGAGCCTTAAAAAGCAGCAACAGAAAAAATGTTAGTTACCTACAATGGAGCTCCTGTAAGACTGTCAGCTGATTTCTCAACACAAACTTTGCAGACTAGAAGGGACTGACACAAAATACTCAGCATGATGAAAAGCAAAGACCTACAACTGCCCAGCAAAGCTATCATTTAGAATTGAAGGACATACAGAGAGCTTCCCAGAAAAGAAAAAGCTAAAGTAGTTCATCACCACTAAACCAATAGTACATGAAACGTTAAAGGGTCTTCTTTAAGAAAAAAAAAGGGAAAAAAGATAAAAATTAAATAAATGGCAATAAACACATATCTATCAACAATTACTTTAAATGTAAATGGATTAAATGTTCCAATTAAAAGACATAAAGTGGCTAAATGGATAATAAAACAAGACCCTTACATACGTACACTTTCTATAAGAGACTCATTTCAGAGCGAAAGGAACACATGGACTACAAAGGGATGGAAAGGGATGTTTCATGAAAACAGAAACAAAGAAAAAAAAGCTGAGGTAGCAATACCTATACGAGATGAAACAGGCTTTGACACAAAGGCTATAACAAGAGACAATGAAGGACCCGGCAATTCAACTTCTGGGTATTTATCTGAAGAAACCCACAAGACTAAATCAAAAAGACATGCACCTATTGGTCACTGCAGCATTATTTACAATAGCCAAGATATGGAAGTGACCTATGCATCCATCAATAAAAGAATGAATAAAGAAGTGGTGCATATATACAGTGAAATATGGCTGAACCGGGGGGAAAAAAAAGAATGAAATCTTGCCATCTGTAACAATATGGATGGACATAGAGGGTGTATTTTGCTGAGTGAAATAAGTTAGAGAAAGACATATACAAATGTGATTTCACTTATATGTGGAATTTAAAGAACAAAATAAACAAAACAGAAACAGTAAATTGAGGATTGCCTGATGGTTAGAAAAGATGAAGGAATTAAGAAGTACAAATTGGTAGTTACAAAAGAGTCACCAGATGTAATGTACAGACTAAGAAATATAATCAATAATATTATAATAACTATGTATGGTGCCAGGTGGGTACTAGAGTTGTCAGGGGAATTACTTCCTAAATGATGTAACTGTCTAACCACTATGCCATACTAATATAAAATAATATTGAAACTAATATAAAATAATATTGTCAAAAAGAGAATGTTTACTGAAAAAGCCAATAAGATCTGTTCAATTTACTCTGTTGAATTTTGTTCTCTAAGTTTTAAATTGTTCAAATTAGAGACATTTTTAAAATAAAAATAAAATACCTGAAGCTAACACAGAACAATATTGAATGTAAACTATATTTTAAAATGTAAAATAAACTTTTTAAACTATAAAAATAAAACACCTGAAACTAATATAAAATAATATTGAATATAAACTGTAATTGAAAAAATTAATTTAAAATAAATAATAAAAATAAAGCTTGTATGAAAGTGAAGTTCCATTAATTTTTCTATATCACATTATGTCAATTCAGAATGATACAAATTTGTATTAAAAATAAACAAAACAAAACAAAGAGAAACCACTCTTGAACTAAATCCTAAAGGATACACAGGAATGAGCCAGGCACAGAAGGGCATGTTAAGCAGACTAAGGAGCTTCAAGGTGTAGGAGTGGGGGAAAACCTGCTGCTTTCTCTGACCTTCAAAAGGTTGCCAGATGAGGCAGAAATAAGATGGGTGACAAGGGATGTATTGGGAGGCACAGGTCAGAACAGGAAGAACCTGGTAAACCTTGCTGGGGAGTTTGACCTGTTCTAAAGGCCATGGGAATCAGAATTACATTGCACCGAGATCACTCCCAAGTAGGTGAGGGAGAGAGAAGGGGCAGAAGATCACAGACCAAAAGACAGACTAACAGATACTCCAGTAGGGGGAAAAAACTGAGGCTCTGACTAAGTCTAACAGAGACTAAGGCAGTAGGCAGAATAAGGTGTCCAAGTGCACCTGCATGAGATGTACAGAACCTTGGAGTGGAGAAAAACACTTTCAATAGAGATCAACATAAATACACAGATGCAAGTAGAAAACTATTTTTAATAAGTGCTAAAAAAAACTTTGAAGTGTATGCACTTGAGAGATTGTAAGAAGTTATTTTTTTCACTTTGTTTAAATTAAGATCATGCAAAGGTCTAATCTCTTTTTAAAGAAAATCAAGTTATATTAGACTCTTTCTTTACTTTTTTTTTAATCCTCACCAGATGATATGTTTATTGGTTTTTAGACAGGTCCTGACTGAGGTTTGAACCCTCAACCACTGGTTGCCTCCCAACACGTCCCAACTGAGGAATCACACCCGTAACCTTTTGGTGTATGGGATGATGCTCCAACCAACTAAGCCACCCATCCATGGCTCTTTGTTTACTCTTAATGAGAGAACATCCAAAGACCTGACGTGTAATTCTATCCACAATACACTGTTTTGCCCTGAATAAAGCACTCACTGGAACAGATTCAAGGGGAGTCTTCTTTTCACACAAGGGTCTTAGATGGGAGATCTGTCACAACCAAATCTGTCATATTCTTCATTTCATGCAAGCTTCTATTTTCTGGCTAAAAACTACATTTTTCAGGTCTCTTCAACTTTAGTACCAGTACAATGAGTTGGCTGCCTTTTCTGTGCCATTTTTCACTATACACGCACACGCACACACACAAATTCACTTCCAGGGAACTTCTAGGTTACTGATAAGTAGAAATCACAATGACCCTGTGAAATTCCACCACATGGCTCCCACCATCCTAAAAACTTACAGGATTTAAATTCTCACTTCAACACAATTAGGAAGTATCACAGTCTGCAATCATCTCAGGACTGGACACTCCTCCAAGTTCACTCAATAAATGCCCAAGGAAGAGTATCTTCAAGCCAGATACTCTTCCCTTCCAAACTGTCCAGTGTCACTAGCACATCAAATACTAGGTGTCACTCTGTAACAGCCACCATGCTGCACATCCAAACAAAACAAGCTATAGAAAATTTATAACAGAGCATATATTCCTACAACTCCCTCTTAGATTTATATATACATGTGTATGTGTATATATACATACACATATATATAAGAAATAATATACATACACATGTATATAAGAAATCATTTCATCTAAATTGTATTAACACATCAATTCCAAAAAATTCAAAGGAAAACACTCTTTACATATTTTCTGCTGTTCTAACAATAAATACAACATACTCAAGTTTTATGGTGAATTTTCCATATATTTAGCCCTGATGCAGTTTCTACCATCTGCCCTTAAAGGGTTCTTGGAAGCATTTGCTATTGCTATCTTCCAGAGGACTTGTTCCAGAGAGTGTCAGTTACCAATGAGTCTCAAGTGAGAGGGGCCAGCATGCCACCAAGCTCAGGGCACCTGGGCTGCAACAGATAATCACAAGAATGTAATTTCAGACTTTCACAAACATCTTGTCTCCAGTTTCCTTTCTCTGAAGGTGGATTGAGTAATTCAGTGTATCCTGTTGGTTGACTCCCAGGTTTCACACCTAAGTCCTGACATATAAGGGAAACTTTAGTCTTGAACATGAAATGTAAAAGTTAAAAAATGTCCATTGAAAATGGCTTTCAACCTCAGATACTTGTGATCTAATTAAATTAACATGCTGTAATAAGATAATCGAAAATTTACCACAAACAATGCATTCAAAGTCTCCAGCACTAGATGTTTATATTTTGTTGCCATCTTCCAGTTTGCAGAGATCACAAACATTTCATGATCAAAAGTAGACATCACAATAACCATTTGCTATGGAAATAAGAGACTTGGGCCCTGTGTTTCATTTCCCCAGTATCCTGTATAGGACACAGCACTGAGGAATGATTACTGAGCTAACTCACCACCACAGGCAATACGTGAGACCAGTGAGAAAGAACATACAGGCCACCCAGCCCACTACTGTGATCCCTGCAGAGGGGGCAGGTCACACTATGTCATAATAATAATGCTGTCATCTAGAGTTGTTCCCAGCCAAATTCAACATTAATAAAAACAAGTTTGACTAACATTATGAAAAGAGCCAGGAGAATTATATACTTCTATTATCATTTAAAATATATATAAAAGAGATGTGCTCAATGTTGTTAGTACTACTTGAGGTCTGTATTTGATTTTCTTAAATTCCCTTTAAAGAGATCTAATTTATGGTTTTAATTTTAGGAGGCAAACACTTAAAATCTGCAGCAGTTAGTTCTCATTCTCCATTTTGCCAGTTCTTTTATTGTTATGTGATCAACTAACTTTGTATGTGGGTTTCAATGTAAAGTATGCATACTCCTTTTATGTGTATTAAATCATGAAATGTAATTTTGCACATTTAATGTTTCTTTTAAATAAAGTAACTAATTCTGTTGTTATATATATATATATACATAAAACATATTAAAAATATATCTCAGTGTCATAAAGGTGAACCAATATTCTGGTAATAACAACAGTGGCAGTGCCAAGGAACTCAGTATGACTTTGGGAAAGAGAGATGGGTGAGATGGGTGTCTCTGTCTTTTTAAAATGTTCTCCAGGAAATGTAGACTAACAATGACCATTTCTCAGTTCCTATCCATCATTTAGAATTATGGAAGTGACCCAAGAGCTGCATTCAAAACTGGAACCATTCATTTTAGAAAAATATCCATTGAAGTATCCAAATATTTGAACTGAATAGGAATTTAAATTCCAAGGATTTAAGAAGAATCTGTTTTTCCTGTTCATGTTTTTTGTTCTTGTCCCTCCTGCACTCAATACAGTAAAGTAGTCCTTACGAGGAAAAGAAATAAAAAGTGTGAAACAATAGCGTAAAACGTTTGTGGAAGGAAGCCCTTCACCTGGGTGTAGGGAGGAGGGAACAGCATGGAAGTATTTTTGTAAACTGGACATCCTGGAATAATAACAAATAAAATTTTAAAAAGGCTGTCGAAACAGCTAATTGTAAAAATACAAATATGTTGTCTTGCTATGTGTTACCTGGTTGTAAGAAAAGGCTTTAGCCATTGCATAAAAAGAGAAAAAGAATTATGAAAATCCTGTAGGACACCTGCCCATGCATTTGCATTTGCACTAAACTAAGTTGGTTCCATTTTCAAAGAGTTATAAAAGATATACAGTTTCACCAAAAACAGAAAGGAGAAGGTGACAAAGGGAGGAGCAGAGATGTTTTGGGGGAGAATGGAAACAAACACCTCAGAATTATTTGTAACCCTGTTATATTCATAATTCTAGTTGTTCTTCAGGCAATTCTTCATTATTAATATCTGAAGTAGAGTGATGGTATTAAATGTAAAAAGTTGGGGACTTCCGGCAAGATGGAGGAATAGGTGGACGCACCATACCTCCTCGCACAACCAAGAACAGAACAACAATAATTTACAACAATGATTTGCAGTCATAATATCAGAACTGTCAGAGGGTTTATCTAAATGGAAGTCGGACAGCCAAGAAGTTGAAGTAGACCCATACATCCAGACTGGTAGGGGACGACGAGCCGAGTAGGTGCGGGGATGGCGCGGGTCGCAGGCACGCGTAGGTCGGGGGAAATTTGGTGCAAAATCCGCACGACAGCAATCCAGGGCGCAGGAGCGCAGCGGTGCAGCGGTGATCCCTGAGTACACAAGCAGCGGCTGGGGGAATCAGTGGGGCAGCAATTGTGGACCAGGACAGAGCTCACGGCCCAGAAGCCCAGGGAAGTGTCTGGCTCCAGGAGTACAGAACGGTCGCCATTGATCCCTCCTGTCCCCGCTCCCGCCCCTGCCCCCACATTTAACGTCACAATCTAGCGACTGGGGCGCCCAGCCCTGGTGAACACCTAAGGCTCCGCCCCCCACCGTAACAAGAGCAAACAGACCAGAGAAAAAAATAAGTAAATAAATAAAATAATAGGAGAGATAGGGAAAGATATAAGATATGTTTCCAGCAGAACAGATCAGTCCCCCAGGACTCATCCTTTTGAGTGACCAAGAAATGGCCAATCTATCAGATGCACAGTTCAAAACACTGGTGATCAGGAAGCTCACGGAACTGATTGATTTTGGATGCAAATTACATGAAAAAATGCAGATTACCATAAAAGGGATGCAGGAAGATACATGGAGGAGAGCCAATAGTGAAAGGAAGGAATCTGAGTCTCAAAACAACACAGTGGACCAGAAGGAAGATAGAATCAACCAAGCAGGAAAGCATGATGAAATAAGAATTCAAAAAATCAAAGAAAAGCTTAAGACCATCGAGGACACCTTTAAACGTTCCAACATCCGAATTATAGGGGTACCAGAAGAGGAGGACCAACAAGTGGAAAAGTTATTTGAACAAATAATAAAGGAGAACTTCCCCAAACTGGCAAAGGGAACAGTCTTCCAAGAAATCCAAGGAGCGCAGAGAGCCCCAAAGAAGTTGGACCCAAAAAGAAACATACCAAGGCACATAATTACTTTAGCCAAGGTAAAAACGAAGGAGAGGATCCTAGAAGCAGCAAGAGATAAGGGGACAGTAACCTACAAAGGAGTTCCCATCAGACTGTCAGCTGATTTTTCAAAAGAGACCTTACAGGCAAGAAGGGGCTGGAAAGAAATATTCCAAGTCATGAAAGACAAGGACCGACATCCCAGATTGCTCCATCCAGCAAAGCTCTCATTTAGAATGGAAGAGAAGATAAAGTGCTTTTCAGATAAGGTCAAATTAAAGGAGTTCATCATCACCAAGCCCTTACTTTATGAAATGCTAAAGGGACTTATCTAAGAAAAGAAGATAAAGAAAAGACATGTATAGTAAAAGGACAGCAAACTCGCAATTATTAACAACCACACCTAAAGCAAAACCAAAAGAAACTAAGCAAACAACTAGAATAGGAACAGAACCACAGAAATGGAGGGCACATGGGGGGCTAGCAGTAGGGGTGGGAGGAGGAGAGAGGGGGAAAAGGTATAGAGAATAAGTAGCATAGAATGTAGGTTGAAAATAGATAGGGGGAGGGCAAGAATAGTACGGGAAATGTAGAAGCTAAAGAACTCATAAGTATGACACATGGACATGGACTAAAGGGGGGGAACGTGGGTGGGAGATGGGGTACAGGGTGGAGGGGAGTGAAGGAGGAAATGGGACAACTGTAATAGCATAATCAATAAAATATATTAAAAAAAAGAAAAATATGACTTAAATGTAAAAAGTTATAAATAAGTGCATTTGTATAGGAAATAAAAGCAATATTTAAATTATTGGAGGGAGTATACAAAACAATTGTATAGAATGAAAATCTGCCATTTGTTTCACCTTTTGTACAACTCTGGGCACTACATTGGAACCAATTGTGTTATTATTATCAGAAAAGCTAAGGAATCAAAGGCTAAACCAGCTATCTTATATAAGTTCCCTTGGAACAAGAACAACAAACCCTGTGTGGAATTCCATTCAAGTAAGAGAGATTTCATGCCAGCCCTGGATTTAATGCAGGTCAGTTATGACTCCCAAACATAACTGCACCCCACAAGACTCTGCACACACCTAGTCCTGCCTCTAATCCAGCATTACCTCCACAATACAGGCAGAGAAAATAAATGGTATGTGAGAGGTCTACAGTAATTTCAGACAACCAATCTTTCACCCTCAATAGTAAAAGAAAACAAAAACTAACAACCACAGTATTATGCCCCTTCCTCTGTCTACCCTTGAAGAAGCCCACATATCCTTTATACTCTCTTGGCAGCTCGCCTGCTGCAGTCAAGTCTCTTATGTCCATGCTTCTCCCACACCAAAGATGCGGTGAGGGAGAAACAGCATGCATCATCCTGAAATGATACCAGAAGTGTTTTTTTTTTTATCTGGGGTTGAAGATGGGGCTGCAGGGTGGTGGAAAGCATGGTGGGGAGATAAAGTACTACATAATTTGACTGTGCATTATTTAAAATATTATTTCATCTTAAACATGAAGAGAGCAAAATAAAATTGTGCGTGGCTTTTCATTTTTGCATTTACAGAAGGCCACTTTAAAGTCATGTTCCCCTAACCTATGAAGGCAAATGCTTATTACCCCTTGGCCAAGGGCACTTTAGTAGCAATGCCTGAGAAGCCTAGGGACACCATTTCTTTAAAATACTAAACCTCAAGTCCCCTACCGCAGAGGACACAGATGTGCAACATGCTGAGGATTAACCAATGTTTAACAAAGAGGAGTTTTTAAAATGAGACAATGAGGCTCCAATGGAATACTACAGAGCTCCTCTGCCTAATCAGCAGCCATTGGCAACCCAAATTTAAATTAAGTCACTTAAACTTGAAGTCACTCAGTCATAATCACCACATTTCAAGCTCTAAAGAGCCCATGTAGCTAGTGGTTAGTTACCTAATTGGATACCAAATAGGCTACTGCCACAGAAAGTTCTATTAAACAGAGCTACTCTAGAGAAAAAAGCCACTGATTAGCAAAAGCTAATCCGAGTCAAATCAATTTAATATTTAAAACTAAATGAAAGCATAAAACTAAATTTCATGCTAAAAATGACTTTATGAACTTTATTTTGAAGACTTCAAAAAAAAAGCTGTATTTGAAGTATCTTAAGCTGGTATAGCTGGAAGAGACCACAGAGCTCACCTAGTCCCTCACTTTAAGGACATGGAAGCCAAGGTAAAGAAAGGTTGAGTACTTCAATCAAAGCCATGCAGCTTGTTAGCATCAAAGCCAGAACTGATCTAAACCTAGCCAGACTTCTACCTTTTTTCCTATCTCTTTTATCCAGAGAGTTTTAGGTGGGAAAAGGAAATATTTTTAACATAAAAATATCAAATAATCCCATGAAAGATAAGTTGAGAATTTAAGAGATTTAAATATAATAAATATTAACAGGTGCAAATCACTGCAGGGGATACAAAATATTTCATGTAATGGTTGTTGGCCTTAAGACACAGAAAGGAATGCTAAGAACATCCATCAACAATCAAATGGTAACAAGCAGGGGAGTGTTGTAAGTGTTCACAGAAAAGAATGGGCAAGTTGTAGCTGGAGTTGCCAGAAGAAATTAGTGGGTCTGAAGAGAGCCTGAAAGACTGGGCCAGATGAGGGGAGCAAAGGGCAGTTCCCTGAAAAAGGAATTGCATAAACCAAGGGGCATTAGTGAAACTATGCAAAAAGAGGTAAAGGGACAATAAGCAAAGCACTATGTGTGTGACAGAGCACTTCCACAGAGCAAAACCAACACTAAAATGTGAATGAAAGCTACACAAGGACCATGTAGGGGACTCTTGGTGTTAGACCACATTGGGCTGTACTCTATACATTATAAAGAACAAAGTTCAGTCTCTAGGAAAAAAAAGGATTTATTTAATTTGAAGGGGTAATTTGGATAAATTTTAAAATTAGGAATCTAGAAATCAAATGTCCTATCTGTAATTTCTGCCTTTGTGATATTTGAAAAACAGACAAAATAAGCAACATTATGAGGCCAGAACATGTGTTAAAGTTTTGAAATTAAATCTCTTCCAGCCCTGGCCCTGACTGGTGTGGCTCACTGGACTGAGCACCAGCCTGCAAACTAAAGGGTTGTCAGTTCGATTCCTACTCAGGGCACATGCCTGGGTTGCAGGCCAGGTCCCCAGTTGGGGGGTGTACGAGAGGCAATCACACATTAATGTTTCTTTCCCTCTCTTTCTTCCTCCTTTCCCCTCTTTCTAGAAATAAATAAAACCTTTTAAAAAATAAAAAATAAATCTCTTCTATCAATGTATATTTTAATTGGGGCATGGGAGGGTAATGAAATGCCTTGCTATCACATTCTAGAATTTTTCTTTTTTTTTTCTTTTTTTTTTTTTTTAAAGAGAATCTCTTTTTTTAAGATTTTATTTATTTATTTTTAGAGAGGGGAGGGAGGGAGAAAGAGAAAGAGAGAGAAACATCAATGTGCAGTTGCTGGGGGCCATGGCCTGCAACCCAGGCATATGCCCTGACTGGGAATCGAACCTGCAACACTTAGGTTCGCAGCCCACTCTCAATCCACTGAGCTACGCCAGGGCTAGAATTTTTCTTAACTCAGAACTCCATATCTCTACACAAGATAGTAGATAGTTCTCTGTCAAGAACTCCAAATAACTCCATATCTCTACTAAAGGGGGATGGCATATATCATGGCAGTTTGAAACATTTCTGTAATAACTGTATTTTCTTATTTTCTGTATTCTTGATGCTCTGACATTCTGGGGCCTTGCAGACCTAGGAGGGATTGCCTCTCCTTGTTAGCTAATTACTAGAAATATTATCTGCCAGCATGACTTTCATAGTCCAATCAACCAACGAAATAATCCCAAATCCATACCCATAATCACCTCCTTTTATGGGCTCTCACTCTCTGGAACACTATCCTCCTGTCGAAATCACTGAGGGACCAAGTATTGGACAACTAGGGGTCATCTCTACAACATAGAGCCCACCAAAATTATTCAAACTATCCCAAACTTCAAACTTCTTATTAGCTTGTTTGCCTTACCTTGTCCATTTCTTCCTGACATACCATATTAGACTCCTACCCTCAGGTCCATTCTCTATGCCTACTCACTTTACCATGGTGCTTCTCTGTATGGCCCTTTGTGACAATGTTGTGCCTCCTCTAACTAAGGGGCTGTGAGTACAATAACAACTTCTTCCTTCATACCAATCACTTTCAGGTCTGTGTGTCTTACCATACCTGATTAAAAAAAATCCACATAAAATTAAAATAACCTCTTAACTGCAGAATCCAGAAGGTTCTCAAAATCAAGTAAATTATTTAAACTTGAAACCCATTCACCAGATGCCTTACATTTCTATACTAATCCTCCTTTTCCCCTATGCAGGTAGCCACCTTAAAGGCTACCACCAAGTGACACTTCTGAAAAGGGCCATTCAGAATTTTCTCTGACTTAGAAGGTCATTACTAGAACTCTGACATAACTCCATTCTTACCAGTGGACTCTTCAGGTTACCATGAAATTTAACATATGCTCCATGAGGGCAGGAGGTCCTGCCTGTCTTTGTTTGGCACTGCCGTATCTTTAGCACCTATAAATAAACCTGATGAATGGAAGGTACCCAATAAATGTGTGTAATAAAGAATAGGTGCATGCTGGTACAGATAGCCTATGGAATACAGCTTGAGAAGCAGGAGAATATAAAGACTCCTAAGTGATATACAGCATGGCACTGAATTAAGGAAATGGGTTCTAGAGTCAGACAACAGATTATATCTCCATGTACCACTGGGGAGATGTACAATCTTGGACAAGTCACCTAATATGACAAAGCTCTCATTCTTCCATCGATAAAAACTGGGAAGACAAGACCTACTTCAAAAGGAAAGGATTAAAGAGGATGGCCCATGTAAAACATTTACATTATGGTCAAGATGACAATGTAAATTCACTTTAGGGAACCCGTCGCTCACATCTGAAACACCAGTGACAGATGAAATATGTTTTTTTAAAAAAAGGGTAAAATTAAAGAGTCATAACCTCAGTAAAATAATGTGACAAACATCTCCATGAACCAGCAACAACAGAAACTCTAAGTGGTATACAAATTTGAAACCACAAGCAAAGATGGCTGGAGGTCAACTTCCAAGGGGTACAAGTGCTCCCACTAGAGATAAAGGCCAACACAAAGGTCTGCTCATTGCCTGAAACTGCCACTTAGACTGGGCTGGCAGCCAGGACTGCACATCACTTGCTTTATCACAACACTGTAACATCTCCAGTACCTACTATATCTAAAAACTACTGTTCCATTTTCAAAGGTTCCCTTTCAGTTGGCCTCTGACCTACAAAGGCAGACAGCATGTCTCTTTACATACTCTTCTTTCATGCTTTCTTAACTCTATGCTTTCTTCCAATCCATTTCTTATTTTTACAGTATCCCTTCTGTGACTTAACATGTCTTAAGAAAGCATTTTCAAATCATTCACCCCTTGATAAGAATTTACCTCCAAATCCTCATAGACTATCTCTTTATTTGGCACTAACTTGTAGAAAGTAGCAATAGTTACTTAGTTCTCAGAATTAACAATACAGATTACAACTTAACTTCTAAAGTCAGAGACAGAAAGAGAACTAAAGCATAAACAAAATTAACACAGGTTCATTGTTCATTAACATTTACTATGCAAAATGAGTTTTATGGAACTTTGAATAATGTGTTTGTTCTACTTTATTGGCAACTAATCCTCTTTAGTTGGTAATGTATCACTAATAACACCCTCCCCAATCTAGAATTTCTGTACTTGAGGAAAAGGTATTGAAAATTCCTCTGTGGGAGGTATAGGACAAAGGTCTCTGATAGACTATCCTGTTGCAGGACAACTAGACCTGAGCAAGAGCAATTCTCAAAAGATTTCTGGCTCTGGCTGCTGTGGCTCAGTTGATTAGAACATTGTCCTGTGAACCAAAAGGTCACACTGATGCAATTCCCAGTCAGAGCACATGCCTAAATTGCGAATTCTGTCCCCAGTTAGGGAGCATGCAGGAAGCAACCAATTCATACTTCTCTCTCACACCAATGTTTCTCTTCCCTCCTTCCCTTCTCTAAGCATGCCCTCAGGTAAGGATTTAAAAAAAAAAAATCTGAACTTTAGGGGCCATAGGAAAACTAACTTAAAAATGGTAGGAGAGAAAGTAGGAGAGAAGAAGAAAGCTGGCAGAAGAAAAGTAAGCCAAAACCTCACCTGTAAGCAACAAGTTCAAGAAAAACAATGCAGAGTGCCAGAGAGCTAATGCAATTCCACAGAAGTATCTATAGATGTCCAAGGTCTCCAGATCCAATTCCCACCTCAGTAAGTTTGAGAAACTGAACCTGAGATGCCTCAAATGGAGCAACAGTGATCTCAATGAAGAGCACTCCCAGACTTCTGACAAAATCAAAGGCAAAGCCCTACACACACACACACACACACACACAAAACAGATTACATCTATAATTGATTAAATCTTGCCTAAAAATCACTTCACAAAACATACAAGAAAATAAGCCATTGTGAGAGATACCAGAAATAACCAACAAACTCAGACAAATCCAGATGTTAGAATGAACAGATAGACTATAAAATATTACATGTTAAATGTTTAAGAAAATAAAAGTCTAAAAATGAACAATGATCAAGAGACAATCAAAAGCAACAAGCCACATGATACCAAACCAAAATAAAACATGAAAAAGAATCACTTAAACTTAAAACTCAATAGAATGGTTGCACAGATTAGACCCAAATGAAAACAGTTAGAGCACTAGAAAAGAGAACTAAAGGAATTTCCCAGAATACAAGACAAACAGAGGGACAGAAGCGAGTCTAAGAGATATGGAAGACATATCAATAAATTTAAATAAGAATCCTAGAAAGTATGGCCAGAAAAAATAGAAAAAAAATAATATTTGAGGAGATAGTAGCTGAGAATTTTACAGATATTATAAAAGATTTGAATTAAAAAATGGAGGAAGGACATATATACCAAGCAAAATAAGAAATCTTAAGTAGATCCAGGATGGAAGAGGAGTAAGTGAAAGCTACACTAACCTCCTCCCAGGACCAATCTGGAATTACAAGTAAATTGTAAAGAACTAAACTAAATTGTAGAGAAATCACCTTAAATAACCAACTGAACACTAGCTGGAAAGAAGCCTTACAACCACAGACAGAAGAAACACTTCAGGACAATGCGACTTGTAAGGAGTGTGGGGGAGATGTAAGAGGGCAGGCTGGGATCCTACAGGTGGCAACTAAAGTGCTGGAGGGATATTTCAGTGGCCAGGGGGAGTTCCCCCTGAGAAGTGTGGGATCTAAACCCCAAGCTGGGCTCCCCAGCCTACAGAACTGGAGATGGAAAGGAACCCAGATAACACGCTGCTGCGAAAAGCAGCAGGTTTCTGTGTGTCAGGAAGAGAGGCCTAGAGACTCAGAGAGCCTCTTAAAGGGCCAGGACACAAAATTTCATTTCCAGCCACTTACCCCGGATGCCAGCAAAGGGAGGGCATAGTGGACTAGTGACGCTTAAGGAGAGTCTGGGGTTGGTGGCTCGGGGGAAAAAACTGAGGAACAGCCACCAGGATCCCTGTGCTGAATCATGTCCCATACTGCTGGAGCCATCTCTCTCAGGAAAACCACTCTTCTCTGAATGGCATTGGCCTAAGGGGAAGGAACAGCTCACCAACCAGAATTTCTCTGCCCCACCCTGTGATGCTTAAGCCTGACTGCTGATTACATATTGATTACATTAACAGGTGATCAGATCACTGGCTGATTAGTTTAACATTTAAGGCAGAAAATATAAAGAAAACAAAATGGGAAGACAAAGAAATATACCTCAAATGAAAGAACAAGAGAATATTCCAGGAAAAGTAGATGAAATTGAAGTAAGCACTTTATCAGATAGAGAGTTTAGTGTAAGGATTATAAGGATACTCAACGGCAAGAAAAAAGACATAGAAATCATACAAAAGGATCAGTCAGAAATAAAGAATGAACTATCTGAGATAAATAATACACTTGAAGGAATAAACAGGAGGTGAGGCAGAGGATCAAACCAGTATTTGGGAAGACAAGTTAGAAAGAAAAACAATCAGAGCAGCGAAAGAAAAAAGAACTTAAAAAAATGAGAAAAGCTTAAGAAACCTCTTAGACAACATGAAGCGTAACAACATCCACATCATGGGAATACCAAAAGGAGAAGAGAGTGAACAAGGGATCAAGAACCTATTTAAAGAAATAACAACCAAACACTTACCTAATCTGGTGAAGGAAAAAAACACAAGAGTCTAGGAAGCTCAGAGAATCCTAAACAAGTTGGACCCAAAAAGGTCCACACTAAGACACATCATGATCAAAATGACAAGGCTTAAGGATACGGAGAGAATCCTAATAGCTACAAGAGAAAAGTAGGTAGTTACTTACAAGAGAGCACCAATTAGACTGTCATCTAATTACTCATTAGAAACATTTCAGACCAGAAGGGAGTGGCATGAAATATTCAAGGTGATGAAAAGCAAGGACCTACAACCAAGGCTACTTCACCCAACAAAGCTATCATTTAAAATTGAAGGAGAAATAAGGAGCTTCCCAGACAAGAAAAAGCTAAAGGAGTTTCTTACCACCAAACTAATATTGCATCAAATGTTATGGGCTTGCTTTGAAAAGAAAGAGAAGAAAAAGAGAAAGGGAAAAAAACCCAGAGGAAAACAGTCTAACAATAAAATGGTACTATATATCTATCTATCAATAATCAACTTAAATGCTCCAATCAAATGTTAATGGCTTAAATGCTCCTACCAGTGGGTAGCTAAATGGGTAAGAAAACAAGGCCCATATACATGCTGCCTCCAGGAGACCCATCTCAGATTGAAAGAAACACACAGACTAAAAGGAAATGGTTGGAGAAAGATATTTCAAGCAAAATGAAAAAGAAAAAAAAAGCTGGGGTAGCAGTACTTATATCCAACAAAATGAAGACTTTAAAACAAAAGGTATAGTAAGAGACAAAGAAGGACACTACCTAATGATAAAGGGAACCATCCAACAAGAGGATATAACACTAGGTAACATTTATGCACCCAACATAGGAGCACCTAAATATGTAAAACAAATCTTTATGGACATAAAAGGACAGATCAACAGAAATATAGTCATAGTTGGGGATTTCAACACCCCATTGACTTCATGGATAGATCTTCCAGGCAGAAAAATAAGGAAATAGCAGTCTTAAATGACACACTAAATCACATGGATTTAATCGATATCTTCACAGCATTTCACCCTGAAGCAGCAGAATATACATATTTGTGAAGGGCACATCGAACATTTTCTAGGATGGATCACATGCTAGGACACAAAACAAGTCTCAATAAATTCAAGAAGAGTGAAATCACACCAAGCATCTTCTGTGACCACAATGATATGAAACTGCAAATCAACCACAAGAATAACACTGGAAAACACACAATGACATAGAAGCTAAATAACATGTTATTAAACAATGAATGGGTCAATGACATTGAGGAAGATATCAAAAGATACTTTGAAACAAATGAAAATGAGGACACAATAATCCAAAATCTGTGAGACATTGGGAAAACAATCCTATTAGGGAAATTCATAGCATTAAAGGCCGACCTCTAAAAAAACAAGAAAAAGCTCCAATAAATCATGGAACTTCACACTTAAGTGAACTCGAAAAGAAACAACAAACCAACTCTAATATGAGTAGAAGGAGGAAATAATTAAAATCAGAGCAGAACTAAATGAAATGAAGTCTAAAAAAAAATGATACGAAAGATCAATGAATCCACAAACTGGTTCTCTGAAAAGATAAGCAACACTGACAAACCTTTAACCAGGCTCATCATGAAAAAAAGAGAAAGGACCCAAATAAATAAAGTCAGAAATGAAGAGAAAAAATAACAACTGACACCAAAGAAAGACAAAGGATTACAAGAAAATATTATGAATAATTATATGCCAACAAGCTAGACAACCTGGACAAAATGGATAAATTCCTAGTAACATACAATCTTCCAAAAATAAATCAAGAGGAAACAGAGGATTTGAATAGACAGAATATACCTAATGAAATTGAAGCAGTAATAAAAAAAACTCCCAACAAACAAAAGCCCTAGACCAGATGGCTTCATATATAAATTTTACCAAACATTCTGAGAACTAACAACTTTTCTTCTCAAACTATTTCCTAAAATTCAAGAGGAGGGAAGGCTCCCAAAATCATTTTATGAGGCTGGCATTATCCTAATTCCAAAACCAGATGAAGACACTACAAAGAAAATTACAGGCCAATATCGCTGATGAAAATACATGCTAAAATCCTCAGCAAAATATCAGCAAACTGAATATGTCACTACATCGAAAAGATCATAAACCACAATCAAGGGGAATTTATTCTGGGAATTCAAGGATGATACAACATTCACAAATCAATACATGTGATTCATCACATAAGCAAAATGAAGGATAAAAACCACATGATTACATCAACAGATGCAGAAAAAGCTTTTAATAAAATCCAGCACTCATTTATGACAAAACTCTCAGCAAAGTGGAAATAGAGGGAACATACCTAAACATAATAAAGGCCATGTATGACAAACCCACTGCCAGCATCATACTTAACAGGCAAAAACTACAGAATGTTCCCCTTAAGATCCGGAACAAGATAGGGATGTCTGCTTTCACCTCTTGTATTCAACATAGTACTGGAAATCCTAACTCCTCATACCCAACGTAGTACTGGAAATCCTAGTTACAGCAATCAGACAAGAAGAAGAAATAAAAGGCATCCAAGTTGGAAAGAAAGAAGGAAAATTGTCTCTTAATTGCAAATTACATGATACTGTACATAGAGAACCCCAAAGATTCCACCAAGAACCTACTAGAACTGATAAATGAAGTTAGCAAAGCAGCAGGATACAAAATTAAAATTCAGAAATCAGCTGCATTTTTATATGCTGATAACAAACTAACAGAAAGAGAAATTAAGAAAATAACACCATTTACAACTGCTTCAAAAAGAATCAAATACCTAGGAATAAACCCAACCAAGGAAGTAAAACACCTATACTCAGAAAATTATAAGACACTGAAGAAAGAAACTGAAGAAGATACAAATAAGTGGAAGTATATACCATGGTTCATGGATAGGACAAATTAATATCATTAAAATGTCTGTACTACACAAAGTAATCTATAGATTCAACACAATTCCCATCAAGATTCCAATGACATATTTCACAGAACTAGAACAAATATTTCAAAAATTTATATGGAACCACAAAAGGTCCTGCAGAGCAATAGTGATCCTGAAAAAGAAGAACAAAGTTGGAAGAATCACACTATCTAATATGAAACTATACTACAAGTCCATAGTAATAAAAACAACCTGGTATTGGCATAAAAACAGGCACACAGACTAATGGAACAGAATAGAGAGCCCAGAAATAAACCCACACCTTTATAGCCAATTAATATTAGAGGAAGGAAGCACATACAATGGATTAGAGATAGTTTATTCAATAAATGGTATTGGGAGAATTGCACAGATTATATGCAGAGAAAAATTACTCTATACTTCCTTATTACATTGCACACAAGAATAAATCCAAAATGAATCAAATACTTAAATGTTAGATCCAAAACCATCAAAATCCTAGAGGAAAACATAGGCAGAAAAATCTTGGACATTGCACACACAAATTTTTTATCAGATGTATCTGCCCCAGGCAAGGGACACAAACGCAAAAATAAACAAATGGGACTTCATTAAACTAAAAAGGTTTTGCACAGAAAAGGAAACCATCAACAAAATAAAAAGATAACCCACAGAATGGGAGAACATATTCGCTGACACATATGATAAATATCCAAAATTCGTAAAGTACTCACAAAACTCAATACCAAAAAAACAAACAACCCAATTAAAAAATGGTCAAAGGATTCCAACAGGAAGATGGCAGTGCAGTAGGTGGGGAGCAGAGCCCACTGACCCCAGCACACCGGTGGTACACTTAGCTGACCTTCTGAGGAACACAGTGAACAGCCAAGGGAATCCCAGCTTATATGAAGTTTGGAGGCCAAAATTGTAGAGGACATTGAAAAACAGACAGTAAGGAGATTGCATTAGGACAATAAGGTCCCTAGGACCAGTGCAGGAACCAAGGCTGCTGTGGCCTGGCACCTGCCGCAGAATTACTGGAGGCAAGCCAAATCAATAGCTCCATCCCCTATCAAACAGGGAGAACAGAGCAGCACCAGGATGGACCTGGATGCCTGAAGTCACTGGGGGGAATAAAGAAAGAGTGGGAGGTGCACAAAGGCAGTGTTTACCCACTGGGACTATGGACACTAGCTAGGTCATTACCAGAGAAATTGGGGATCTGGGTGACACCTGAAGAAGGGAGAAGAGTTGAGCCCTGTTGGACTCTGACCTGGATAGTCTCCGACCTGATTAGAAAGGGCTGTGTGAAAAGACGGGCATTTGTTAGGAGTGGCAGGCTTAAACAAGAGGATTCTATTCCAAAATAAGACTCTCAGTCGCTGTTGAAGGAACTCTCACACCACTGACACCCCTTGATTCTACCATGATTAGCTTGAGAAAAGAAATGAGGAGGTGCCCTACATGGACCATTCAGAGAAGGCAGCAGGGCTCAGGGAGTTAGCAGTCCCCAGAAAGACTTAATTCAGTGGGGGAGCTAAACTACCCAGAAGAGACTTTGAGAGTGCCCAACACCTAGGACAACGAAGAGGGAGAAGGTGGTATGTGAGATGTCTCTAAGTAGTGCTCCCCATGGAAAGCACAACTAGTAGATTAAAGGTGCCAGTCTGGTACAGATGGACAGAGGGGGCCTGGCAGTGCACAGAGGACCTTGGCTGGAGACTGGGCAACTGTGAAGATTGCAGCCCAGACCTGCCCCCATTCCTCACAAAACCATATGAAGAGAGAAAAGTGAAGCCCAACCCCCTCAGCCTGGGCATCCTGGAAGACCAAAAGAATTCCCTTGGTGGGTTTAAAGTAAGTACGAGTCTTCTTTTTTTTCTTCCTCCCCAACTGAGAGAGTAAGACCTGGAGCTGTGAAACCTCCAGAGACAAACCCAAGGCTAACTCCCAACAACTGAGAAACTGAGATAAATTTCACTTTGCTATTCTAGAGAACCTGCATGTTATTGTTTACTTGTATTATTATTATTTTTCATTATTTTTACTTCTTTATTAGTATTTTTTATTTCTCTTCTATTTAGTTTTTTTCATTTTGTTTAATTGCATTGTTTGACTGCTTTTCCTTGTTCTCTCTTTCATATTGTATTTTAATTTTCCTTCTTTCACTTCACTCGTTTTGCAATATCACACTACTCTTGGTCATGTACTTCCTATTCTTGTTATTCAGATCATATATTTCTTGTCATACTATTATTGTTCCAATATTGTAAATAATTTATTGTTCCACATAATTGCAAATACTACATAGCATTCCTTCCTTATCTTAGCCCATTTCACTATCTTCTAGAGCTTTATTACTATTGTGGTTAACTATTCTCTCCCACACTATGCCTACTTTCTATCCTTTACTCTCACTATATCTCATCACTTAACCTCACACAAAAGCTCTGTTTTCTGGATTCAGCTCACAATCCTTCTCCCCTCTAACAAGAGTCTTAATTTTTTTTTACCTTTTATAAAAAATGGCTAATTGGGTGAAATATCACCCAATTACTTAGCCAAAGGATCTCCTATATCTTCTCTACTTGTTGGTACTTTAAATCCCATTGAATACTTTCTCGCTGTCTTAATCCATTTTGCCTACACCCTGCAACTGATCACATTCAAGAGTAGGTGGGTCCTGCTGGAAGAGAGAACCCACCATCAAATGAACCACCAAAACACAAAAACCCAAGTACAACAAGACAGCCCACACAAACAAAAGAAAGGGAAACCCTACAGCATCCAGACAAAGAGATCAAAGAGACCACAGCAATGAATCCCAAAGAATTCCTACAATAGAGTTCACCCTGCAAAGACAGTGTAGCAGAACACCAGGAAGCACAGAAACAAACAAGAAGAGTCACCTAAAATGTGGAGACAAAAAAACCCCCCTGCAATCAAAAGACATGGAAGACTCCCCACTAAAAGAGCTAAATGTAAGCAAACTATCAGATATGGAATTCAAAATAATGGTTAGAAAGATGCTCAAGGAACTCACAGACAACAAGGAACTGAGTCAGAACTACAACAGTATGAAACAGGAAAAGACTATAAACAAAAACCAGGAAGAAATGAAGAATACAATTTCTGAAATAAAAAGCACACTAGAAGGAATTATAAGCAGGCTGGGTGAAGCAGAGGACCGACTTAGTGAGCTGGAAGACAAAGTGGAAAGAAACATCCAGGTTGAGCAGCTGCATGAAAAAAGACTAAAAAAATATGAAGATACCTTCAGAGAACTCCAAGATAACAGGAAAACAACAGCATATGAATCAAAGCAATACCAAAAGGAGAAGAAAGGGAACAAGGGTAGAAATCTTGTCTGACAAAATAATGACAGAAAACTTTCCAGATCTGGAGAGAGAAAAAAAACAACAAAGTTCAGGAGGCACAGAGAGTCCCAGTCAAAATGAACCTAAAGGGGACGACTTCAAGACATATCATAATTAAAATGCCAAATTTTGAAGACAAAGACAAAATCTTAAAAGCAGCAAGGCAGAAACAAGAAGTAACATACAAAGGGGATACAATAAGGCTAGCAGCTGATATCTCAACAAAAACACTCCAATTCAGTATAGAATGGCAAGAAATATTCCTAGTAATGAAAAACAAAGGCCTGCAACCAAGATTCCTCTACACAGTGAGGCTCTCAATTAAAATGGAAGGCCAAATAAGGAGTTTCCTAGACAAAAGAAGACTGAAAGAATACACCTCCAACAAACCAAAACTGCAAGAGATGCTAAATGGACTATTACAGGAAAAGAAGAGTAAGAAAGAGAGGAACACAGGTACAATTAAGGAAAAATGAATAAATAGCTATCATTAATAACCTTTAATGTTAATGGATTAAATGTTCCAACCAAAAGGCATAGTTACCTGAATGGATAAGAAATCATGACCCACACATATGTGGCCTACAAGAAACCCATGCCAGAACAAAAGACCTACACAACTGAAAGTAAAGGGTTAGAAAAAAAATATTCCAAGCAAATGGACAGGAAAAAAAAAGACAGAGTAGCAATACTCATATCAGACAAACTAGACTTCAAAATAAGATACATAAAAAGAGACACAGAAAGATACTTCATTACACTTGAGGAAAGAATCCATCAAGAAGGCATAAAAATTATAAACATACATGACCCAATACAGGAGCACCCAGATGCACAAGAAAAATGTGGAGGACTTCAAGAAAGATATTGACAGCAACACAATATCACCAATGATATTTAGGCACTGAACAATGCCCTATGCATAAAATATATACATATTTTATGTCCTTTCATCCCAAAAAAGCAAAATACAATCTTTTCAAATGCACATGGAACATTTTCAAAGACAGACCACATGATAGCACACAAAACAAACCTCAACAAATTGAAGAAAACTGATTATCATATCAAGCATTTTCTCCAGTCACAAGGGACTGAAACTAGAAACTAACCTCAAGGAAAAAACTCAAAAACATTCAAATTCATGGAGACTGAATAGCATGCAATTAAACAATGAATGGGTTAAGAATGTGATCAAGGAAGAAATCAGAAAGTTTCTGGAAACAAATGAAAATGAACTCCCAACAGCCCAAAACTTATAAGACACAGCCAAAGCAGTAATGAGAGGGAAGTTCATAGCAATACAGGCCTACCTAAAAAAGACAGAAACATTTCAAATACACAATGTAACCCTATACCTACAAGAACTGGAGGAACAACAACAAAGACAACTCTTCCCTCTACTTTCTACAAAGAGCAAGTAGAAGGAAGGAAACAATGAAGAGCAGAGCAGAATTAAACGACATAGAGACTAAAAGCACAATTCCAAGGATCAATAAATCCAGGAGCTGATTTTTGAAAAGATAAACAAAATCAACGAGCCTTTAAGCAGACTCATCAAAAACAAAAAGAGAGGCCCCAAATAAACACAATCAGTAACAAAAGAGAGATTACAACTGATACCACAGAAATATAAAGGATTGTAAGAAACTACTATGAAGAACTATATGCCAAGAAATTTGAAAATCTGGGTGAAATGGACAAATTTCTAGAAAAACATAATCTTCCAAATCTGAATGAAAAAGAAGCAAAAAGCTTGAACAGACCTATAACAGCTGACGGAGTTCAAAGCAGTAATCAAAAAACTCCTGGCACACAAAAGCCCTGGACTGGATGGTTTCATACGAGAATTTTATAAAACCTTCAAGGGACAGCTAACCCCTATCCTTCACAGACTATTCCAAAATATCCAAGAAGATGGAGGACTCCCAAACTCTTTTTATGAAGCCAGTATCACCCTACTCCCAAAATCAGACAAAGACACAACAAAGAAAGAAAACTACAGGCCAATACTGCTAATGAACATAGACAATAAAATGCTCAGCAAAATATTAGCAAATCACATAGGCAATACATCAAAAAGATCATATACCATGATCAAGCAGAGATGCAGGGATGGTATGATATATAAAAGTAATACATCACATAAACAAAAGGAAAGACAGAAATCCCATGATCACATCAAGACATGTGGAAAAAGCACTTGATAAGGTACACCACCCATTTATGAGAAAAAACACTCAGCAAAGTGGGAGTAGAGGGAGCATACCTCAACATAATAAAGGCCACATATGAGAAACCTACAGCCAACATCATACTTAATGGGCAAAACTAAAAACTTTCCCACTAAGATCAGGAACAAGACAAGGTTGTCTGTTTTCACCACTCCTATTCAACATAGTAGTGGAAGTCCTAGCCACAGCAATCAGACAAGAAAAAGAAAGAAAAGGTATCCAAATTGAAAAGGAGGGAGCAAAACATTGTTTGAAGATGACATGATAGTGTATATACAAAACCCTAAAAGAGTCTGTCAAAAATCTACTCAACCTAACACATGATTTTGGCAAAAGAGCAGGATACAAAGTCAACATTCAGAAATCAAAGGCATTTTTGTACACCAACAATGAAATATCAGAAACAGAAATCAGGAAAAAAAATCCCATTTGATATAGCAACAAGAAAAATAAAGTTACCTAGAAATGAACCTAACCAAGCAGGTAAAAGACCTGTACTCAGAAAACTAAACAACGCTGAAGAAAAAAATTAAGGAAGACACAAATAAATGAAAGCAAGTACCATGTTCATGGATTGGAAGAATTAACATCATCAAAATGGCCATATTACCCAAAGCAATTTACAGATTCAATGCAATCTCCATTGAATTAGCAATGGCATATTTCACAGAGATAGAACAAACAATTCAAAAAGTTATATGGAAGCATAAACGACTTTGAATACCACAGCAATTTTGAGAAAGAACAGCAAACTAGGAAGGATCACAATGCCTGATATCAAACTGTACTACAAGGCCACTGTAATTCAAACAGCCTGGTACTGGCAATAAGAACAGACACAGATCAGTGGAAGAGCATAGAGAGCCCAGAAATAAACCCAAGTCTCTATGGTCAATTGATATTCAACAAAGGAGGAGAAAGCATAAAATGGAGTAAAAATAACCTCTTCAACAAATTGTGTTGGGAGATCTGGACAGCTACATGCAACAAAATGAAACACAACCACCAACTTACACCATACACAAAAATAAACTGAAAATGGATAAAAGACTTAAATATAAGTACTGACACCATAAAAGTCCTAGAGGAAAACACTGACAGGAAAAATCTCAGACATTTCATGCAGCAACATCTTCACTAATATGTCCCCTAAAGCAAGGGACATAAAGGAAAGAATAAAAAGTGGGACCTCATCAAATTAAAAAGTTTCTGCATGGCTAAAGAAAACAGCATTAAAATGAAAAGAGAACCAACTATATGGGAAAACATATTTGCCAATGATACCTCAGACAAGGTATCTCCAAAATATATAAAGATCTCACATGACTCCACTCCAAGAAGACAAATTCAACCTAATTAAATAATGGGCAAAAGGCTTGAACAGACACTTCTCCAAGGAAGAAATACAGAGGGCCTAGAGACATATGAAAGGATGCTCAGCATCACTAGCCAACAGAGAGATGCAAATTTAAACCAAAATGAGATACCACTTCACCCTGGTAAGAATGGCCATCATAAATAAATCAACAAACAAGTGTTAGAGAGGATGTGGAGAAAAGGGCTGTTGGTGGGAATGTGAACTGGCACAGGCACTGGGAAAAACAGTACGGAATTTCATCAGAAAACTAAAAATGGAACTGCCTTTCAACCCAACAATTCCAGTGCTGGGATTATACCCTAAGAACTCTGGAAAAAAAACAATTCAAAAGAACCTATGCAAGAACCCATTGTTCACAGCAGCACAATTTACAATAGCCAAGCGCTGGAGGCAACCTAAGTGCCCATCAGTAAATGTGTGGATCCAAAAACTACAGTACATTTACAAGATGGAATACTACACAGCAGAAAGAAAGAAGGAGCTTCTACCCTTCGAGACAGAATGAATGGATCTAGAGAGCATTATGCTAAGTGAAACAAGCCAGGTGGTGAAAGACAAATACCATATGATCTCACCTATAAGTGGAACCTAATCAACAAACAAAACAAGCAAGCAAAATATAACCAGAGACATTGAAATAAAGAACTGACAATAACCATATGGGAAGTGGGAGGTGATAAAGTAGGGAAAAAGTGGAGGGGTTTTCAGGAACTACTGTAAAGGACACATGGACAACATCAAATGGGGGGTAGGATAGAGGGTGGGAGGCAGGAATGGCTGGTATGTGGGGGAGTGGAGGGGGAAAATGGAGACAACGGTACTTGAACAAGAATTAAAAATTAATAAAAGAATAAAAATAAAAAATAGAAATAAAAATTAAAATTAAAAATGGTCAAAGGACTTGAATAGACACTTCTCCAAAGAGGACATACAGATGGCCAATAGATATATGAAAGGATGCTCAATGTCACTAATCATGAGAGAATTGTGAATAAAAACCATAATGAGATACCATCTTACACCTGTCAAAATGTTTACCATCAATAAATCAAAAAACAAGTGCTGGCAAGGATGTGGAGAAAAGGAAACCCATTTGTACTGTTGGTAGGAATGCAGACTCATGCAGCCACTGTGGAAAGTAATATGGAGAAACCAAAAAAATTAAAAATAGATCTGCCTTTTGACCCAGCGATTCCATTTCTGGCAATATATCTGAAGAAATCCAAAACACCAATTTGAAAGACCATAAGCACCCCTATGTTCATTGCAGTGTTATTTACAATCACCAAGATATGAAAGCAGCCCAAGTGTCCATCAACAGATATGTGGTAAAACAAGTATGGGACATTTACAGAATGGAATTCTACTTGGACATAAAAAAGAATAAAATTTTACCCTTTGCAACAGTAAGGATGGACCTGGAGAAAATTTTGCTAAGTGAAATAAGCCAGTCAGAGAAAGACAAATACCATATAATTTCACTCAGGAGTAGAATCTAACGAACAAACTAAACTAAAAAGAAAAACAGAAACTGACTCATAGATGGAGAACTGATGACAGCTAGTGGGGTTGGAGGAGGTTGGGGGATGGAGGGATTGAGCAAAAAAAAAAAAAAGGAGTCATGAACATGAACAACAGGGTGGTGACTGCTGAGGGGAGAGGGTAGAAGAGGACTAAATGGTAATAGAAAAAAATACAATAAATATTATACACTTAAAAATAAAATAAAAAGTAAAAAGATAAATAAAAATTCTTCAACTAGTTATTTTGTGGTAAACCTGCAGAACACCAAAGAATAAAAAGAAAGATTTTAAGAGAAGCCAGGGAGAAAAGGTATTTAAAGGAACAGCAATTAAACTGAGAGCAGAGTTTAAAACTGCTACAATGGCAAATAGACAATATAGTAAAATGATATCTGTATAGCATAACACAAATACTTTCACTACTATTACCAGTATTACTACCAATAATAATAATGTTCCTATTATAAATAACTGTTTCAAGACAATGAAGATTAATCTAGAGCAGATAAAGCTGAAGAGATTGTGACCTCTAAAAGGGTCATGCAAATAAGTTTGAAAACTTCAGTAATAAGAACAAAGTCTTAAGATTCTTCAAATTCTAGCCCTGGCTGGCGAAGCTCAGTGGATTGAGCGCGGACTGGGAACCAAAGTGTCCTAGATTCGATTCCCAGCCAGGGTACATTCCTGAGTTGCAGGCCATAACCCCCAGCAACCGCACATTGATGTTTCTCTTTCTCTCTCTCCCCCCCTCTCTCTCTCTCCCTCTCCCTGCCTTCCCTCCCTAAAAAAAAAATAAATAAATAAATGAATAAATAAATCTTAAAAAAAAAAGATTCTTCAAATTCTTAGAAAAACATAAAATTTACCAAACATGAATTAAGAAAAAGTAGAAAACTAGAATAGTACAAAAATAATACTAAATCTATTGAAGAAAATAATCTTCCCATGAAAAAATTAAACAAAAAAGCACCAGTTTCAGCTAGTTTTTACATAAAAAGACTAAAAACCTTCCAGAAACCAGCCATTTAAAGCTTATACAAACTATTTTATGTAATAGAAAAAGAAGAAATGCCTGACAACAGGTTCTATAAGCTTTATAAAAGGATCATTTGAAGACAATATGAGAAAGGGGAATTTGAGCCTACTTCAGTTGTAAACATAGATCTAACAATGTAAATAAAATATTAGCCTCCAAAAAACTCAGAACTATAATTCACCACATTAATATTCATGAATAACTATATATATTATATCAATCAATGAAGGAAAAAACATTCAATAACTTCAAGACCCATCTATGATTTTTTTATAAATCTTACCAAACAAGGAATAGAAACAAAGTTCTTTAATGTGACCAAATACATACCCATAATTTACAGAAAACATTATTCCTAATGTGGAGACATTAATGAAACTCTCTTTAAATCAGAAACAGAATGACCACCTTTATTATTTCTATTTACCAATATATTAGGTCGGTCAAAAATCTGTTTAGTTTTTTCTGTAAAATAAAAGAAATATTTTTCATTTTCACCAGTAACTTCATTGACTGGATATTTTAAGTGTACTGACTATCTCCCATGTGCTATAACATTGACTGTTCTCAACTAATGTCTCCATTTGATCGCTATCAACTTCAACTGGTCTATCCGACTGTGGAGTACCATCCAGCAAGGAAGCTCCAGCACAAAACTTCACAAACCACTTTTTTACACGATAAATCAGTCACAGCACCTTCTCCATACACTACACAAATCTTTTATTGCATTTCCATTACATTTTTAACTTTCTTGAAGTAATAAAGCATAACCTACCAAAAATGCTGCATATTTTCTTCCATCTTCAATATTAAAATGTTAAAATGGCTACACAAAAATTCACCAATTTGGGTTTTTTTTAATACATGCTGATATTGTAACCAAATAGCAAGTGGGGTCCTTCTGCCCACCACTCCCCTCTAGGCAAAATTCTGAAGGCAGAGGTTTGGTAATAAAGGGAAAGAGTCTATTAAAAAGCTACACAATTTTGGAATAATAGCTTTCCACATGTGTTAGTCACTTAAGCCTATCAATTAAAGCTAAAATCTTTAACTCTTTAGTTATAGCTTTAATCACTTAAACCTATCAATTAAGGCTAAACTCTGCCTGAGTTCTCCTATCTTTCTCCCTGTTAGTTTTTAATTGTCTTATTTCTATAGGATTAGTTTCAAACAAAAAAACATAAGATACAAAAGCTACACAATTTTGAAAGAATGGCAGGCTTTTGCCTCAGAGTCCTCCCCTCTAGAATACCCAAAGAAGAATAATCCAGCCACCCTCTTCCAAGCCAGTCAGATCCTAGGCTGTACCTGAATTTCCTTCCCATCCAAAATACTGTCTGTTGGAAAATGCAGGCAGCTGCAAAATGATCATCCAGGCATCCTTGAGGAAGAAGAGCCTGAGAGCCAGTCTCTGCTCTCTCTCTCTTTTTTGTTTAATCTTCTGTCCCTTAATTCCATGCACTCTGGAGGCATTCAGCTTCTTAGCCGAGTCTGTCCTAGACTGTTTACCATTGCCTCAGACAACCTCCTCCTACGGCCTCTCCTAACTCCTCCCCAGTGATGTGATCAGATCTCTCTGTATCAATTCTCCCCTTTAACACTTCGGGACCTTTGCAATCTTACAAAGGCAAACAGATGAAGGTCTCATTCTGTAGTTACTTTCTGCTGGCCATGGGCACAGTCCTACCTATCCTCTGGTCCAGAAATCTCTAACAGAAATGGGGCATGGAGTGGAGGGAGGCCTTCACACAAGAAAGAAGGACCTTGCAAAGTCGAGGTTAGTTCACTAATCCTGGGGAGCGGTGTGCAAAATATCTGAAGGATAGCATTGCTAGACAAGTTGGCCTTCTTGTCATACTCTGGAGATAACAAATTTGGCAAGAGAGTTAGAAGGCACAATTGGCACCATAACCAGTAAAGGACAAAGCTACAGACCAATTCTACAATGTCTTTAATTAAGAAAGAGTGGCTTCCTTGGAGGAAGGTGTGTAAAGCATGTCACACATGTCCAGAGCCCTTTTGACCACTATACTTAACTGAGGGTGAGGGGAAATATTTTAGAATTCTCCCCTTTAACACTTTTGGGCCCTTTCTGTCCAAACCATTAGAACAGAAAATGAAAGCAGTTTTAAGCGAAGCTGACAGACCACCCCATATTTCACCACTCAACCACTCAGTCCGATCAAGCCGTACAGTCTGAGGAGGTGGCTGTTTAGCCCATGCAGATGGGCTTCTCTAATGAGGCCTATACTGTGTAAACAGTTACCAAGGTAATGAGAGCATAGGCATATGCCCTACAAAAACAGAAGGAAGAACACACAGGTTAATTCACACAATAACCCATAAACCAGTCTTCAAGTCCATGAGGCTACCTTATGAGAAGACATTCAGCTGCATTAACACCATTCTTTTGCTGGGATGATATTAAACAGTGACAATCTGACAAATTCTTCCTGCCCATAAATTGAACATCTCTGATGATGTCACAAATGCAGCTTAACTTCCATTTGAAAACAAAACTTTGAAGACAGTTCGCTGCACTAGACCAATGTCCACCACTGAGTATTGTGATTTTCCTTATAATACGATTTTTCTCCTTAAGATCACTCTTGATATCCTCAAAAGGACTGCATTAGGTCCAGTTTTAATTTTTGACTGTTCATTTGTATAAACACAAGAAGAAACAATTGATCACACAGGACCTTTAAGTCTGCTTTGCTGGACCTCACACAAGGAACCTTTAGACTGACCCTTAGTCTACCCTTCAGGGCACAGAAGCCAAGCCACACACCTGCTATCCAGTACTGCCTTTAGTACCTGCTTCCCTCAAGTCCTTGAGGTTCCTGTACTGTTTTAAAGTTTCTCCTTTCCATCTTTCAGGAAAGCAACCTTCATTCCTTCCCTGGAAAGACTGCCATGAACCACTTGACCAGACATGGAACCAGGCCATTTCTACAGTGGGCTTTTGCTAGCTTCTTTGAAAGTCAATCTCAGTTCCTCAAGACTTTCTGGTAACAACCAGAGCCCCAGTGTGCCTCCTTTAGGCATGACCTTCCAATCAAAATTTTGGTTGACAAAACCACCATTGGCAACTAGTTTTACTGATTTACTGCAAAGAAACCTTATGTCATCACTCACTCCTACAGAATGCCAAATTCTGGAGGGATCAGGTAGAGAGAAAAATATAACGCATGAAGGAAAATCCCTGTCCTTCTAATATCCACCAAAATTTCATTTCTATGCCTTTTACCTTTCATTGTTTACTTTCCATTTGATGTGAAGTTTTAATTCTCCCTGACAAACCTCAATTTCCTTTTGGAACAGAAACAAAGCAAAATCCGAAGCAAAGACAGAGTTCCAAAAGAAGAAAGGGAACTAGAACTAGCCTTAGAATCTTGTCTCACTTCCCACCGGCCCCACTAACTGGCCACACAGGCAACCTTTCCAAGGTCCCAAATGGCCCAAAGCCTCACTGGTAGAGGCACTCTCTCGCCTACCAGGGCATCCACTGGTGTCTTTACAGAGATATACCCTCTCCCCACCCAGTCTCACATCATAGACATGCTGTCTCTCTTGCCCCAAGCCAGATTTCACCAGCGCCAAATGACTCTTCCTTGGTCCCAAATGACAAAAGCATTCTGTCCAACTGGTTTCACAGATGACCTCTCCTAGATCCCAAAGGCCAAACAGAAGAGACAGAGGATTCCTGATGTACCCAAAACAGTAAATTTCAAGCCATGTCCCCATAAAACAAAAAACGAACAAAGAAACCAAGCAAGCAAAAAATAACCACATCCAAGAGTAAGATTTCCTTTCCTCCAGGTTTAAAACTTTCACAACCTCCTATATATACCTTTACTCATTTAGATTTAGCCATAACTCACTTTCAATCCTTGTTCTTTTCCCTACTGGGAAGGACCACATTCAAATACAGTATCTGGCAACTAAAAGTCTCTAGCTTACAAGCACATGAATAAAGTAAAACAAATAATGTCACCCTGTATTAGAGTTCACTGTTCTTGTCTGAAAGAGGAATTTCAAATCTGGAGGAGTACAGGTCCAGCTTTCCCTTTCAGCATCAAACACAGCAGCAGGGTCTGTGTTATCAGGTGGTACCAGTTTTACCCATGTGTAGTGGATCCAGGGCTTGATTCCTGTTAGCTTTAGGGAAGAATGCGTTGTCAACAGGATATCATAGGGACCTATCCATTGTTTTGGCTAGCTGCTGTTTAGGGCCTTGAGTCTTCTAGGTCTTTTATGTGTCTTTGAGTGTGGTTAGTACAAATAGCACTAGTTGTATTTCAATCATCTGTTTCCCTGAGTAGGGTGATATAAGCTATTACCATCTGTTTGGGGAAAAGTATAAACCATATTCTTTTAAGTGTCCTTGGTTTAGGAAAGATAGGATTTTGCAATTTACTAGATGGCTGTGAATTGCTTGGTCAATTAACAATTTACTTAGTTTTCCTATTCCACTTGTTCTAGCTTACTAGCTTGTCTCATATTTATACAACTGATACAAGGACATAAATAAATCTCAAAAATATTTTTCTAACCAAATAAGCCAGGCATAAAAAAATATATACTATATGCTTTCATATATACAAAGTTCTAGAAAATTCAAACCTAATCTATTGTATTTTTCTTTTTTTTAGTTCAGGCATTCCCTTCTCCACTGGCCCTTCTCCCTACAATACACACATTGATTGGCACCTATGGGGTCTTTCCTCCTACCTTTGGGGTCCTGCCTCTTCTTCTGGTCTCACCATAGTGTTTCTAAGAACACCATGGCCTGCTTTATCTTCCTTGCTTCCTGGTCATTGTAAACTTTAAAGACTATGTCTATCAGCTGAGAGGGATTCATTCCCAATGTCCTACCTAACTTCTGGAATTTCCTGCTAATATCTGGGGCACTTTGCCCAGTAAATGTCATGTTCACCATCCGCATATTTTCTGGTGCCTCTGGGTCAGCATCAATGTACTTCCTATAGCCCTGATGGATCCTCTCTAAAAATTCAGAAGGATTCTCATTTGGCTTTTCCTGAAGGGCTTGTATCATATTCAGACTTTTTTGTTTGGGCACCCCCTTCTAAAGCCCTTTATACACTTCCAGTATACACTTTCTGTTGTGTTTCAGGAAGGTTAGGTCACCACCATTTGGGTTCCAGTTAGGCTCTGTCATGAGAATTTTCCCAGCTGGGTTGGGGGTCCTATTGAGATGCTCTTGTTGGAGATGTTGGGCCTCTTCATTACCCCCATTTATAACCAGCCATCTCTCATCTGCAGTTAACAAGATATTTAGAGGAGCCTATACATCTGCCTGTGCCTTGAAACCCTGAATAATTTCTAGATAACCAACAATTAACTTTCAGAGCCCATAATTTGGTTCTCATCTAGCTTGCAAGGTACCAGTTATCTGGCCATTTGTCTGATGCATTTGGAAAAAAAAAAGACTTTAAGCTTAATAGATCAAAAATAAAACCCAAATGTCATTTCAACTTTGAAGAGAATATATAATCAATACACATGGATACATGGATACATACAAAGGTTGCAACCTCACCAGTAGTAAGAAAAATATATATTAAAAACAACAAGTTTTTTCATGTCAGTTTGCATATATAAAAAAGACAAATCATGTCCAGTGTTGGTCAGTGAAATTTACATAAGACTTCCAGATAAGTTTACATATAACTTTATATGACCTTTTTGAAGAGCAATTTGGCATTATCAACATTTAAAATATGCATATGTTTCCATCCAACAATTTCATGTCTAGATACTCACACAGAAAAAGTTCTCCCACATATCTACAAAAAAAATCACAAGAACCCTTTTTTTGCAGTATTATTAGTAAAAATGGAAGGAAGAAAGGAAGGGAGGGAGGGAGGGAGGGAGGGTCCGTTTTTATTTGTCTTCAAGTAAAATCAAAGATATAAAATACCAAATTTTCAACAAGAATCTTAAAAGCTAAATGAATTAATAAAAACTTACCTCAAAAAGAAAGAGGATGGAGTCAAGCTCCTCCCTTTGTGACTTATTATTCCCTGGAATATTAAAAAAAAAGATAGTTATCACACAATGTATAAATTTTAGGATATTAAAAACTTATGTTAAAAAGTATCTTAAAACATTAAAAGCCTCAACATACATTTATTTATTGAAATAATATTGGGAGGTAGTGTGGAACCCACATTAGGAATGCAGATGAACTAACAACCTAGGCTCCACATCTAGCAGAGCTGCTGCTCGCTAACTGTTTAAACACAGCTTCCATGTTTTCCAAGTTGTTAACAACCCATGACAGGTAATTTATTCATTTCTCAATTAGTTACTTAAGAGGTCAAATTATGATACAGTGCACAGTAAAACAGAAGAAAGAGTTCTAATTTTGTGATATGAAGAGGCATAGAGCAGTAATAACCATAAAAGTCACATATATCTTTAAGCAATTGCACACTGCTCTTTTTGATAAGAATAATAATAAAAATTGTAATACATACAGCAGCAGTTACCATGTATTGTCCAGTCTATGTACCAAGCACTGTGCTAAGTGCTTAGCATACATCATCTAACTTAGAAAATAAGCCAAATTCCTCTGTAAAGGTCCAGATAATAAATATTTTAGGCTTTTCAGGCCTCTCTTAAACCACTAGACTCTGCAGTTACAGTGCAAAGGCAGCCATAGACAATGCATAAATGAATGAGTATGGCTGTGTCCAATAAATCTTGATTTACAAAAACAAGCAGGAAGCTGTAAGTTGTGGATGCCTGATCTAACTGAATCCTCACAGCTCTATGAAGTAGGTATCATTCATTCATTGAACAAATATCAAAGAATGTCTCTATATCAGGGATTACTCCAGGAACTGAGAGTACAGAAGTGAATAAAACACGACAACCCTGAGGAGGCTTGCATTCTGGCAGGAGGAGGCATTCAAAAAAATAAGTGAGAAAACCAAAAGGAAAGGCAGATGAGGAATGCCCAAAAGGGTGGTATGCAATTTTGACTAGTGAAGTCAGGTAACACCTTGCTAGTAAGGTGCATGTGTGCAAAGATATAAAAGAGCCTAAGGAACAAACCACATGAAAAGTTGGGGGTAAGAAAATAAGCCATATGGAAATTTGGGGAAAATGTTTTCCAGGTGGAATGACTGAACAGTGCAAAGTCCTATGGCTGAGCAGGTTTGGCATGGTCAGGAAGGAAGGTAACTGCAAGAAGGCCCTTGTGTCTGGAGTAAAGAGGGAGAATTGTAGTAGGTGGATGGAGTAAAAGAAGGCAGGTAGGGTCTGAAGCCATTGTAATGACTTAAGGAATGGGAAGCAATCTGAGGGTCTGGAGAGCTGGGAGTCATAATTTGACTCACATGTTTTAAGAATCACTCCAGCTGCTCTTTTGAAGAGACTTTGGTAGGGATTAAAGAGGGAAAGGAGAGCGCAATGATCCATGTAAGAATAATGGGAGCTCCAGCATTACCAGCATAGGCAATAAGGAGAGGCCAATGATTCTGGATGTATTTCAAATCAAAGTCAATAACTCAGGATCTGGCCTGAATAACTGAAAGACTGAAGTTATACTAAGATGAGTTCATTATTCCTAATAAACATTTCCCTTGATTCTTTTGTTTTAGTATACTTTCTTCCCTGTATTCCTATCAAAACACGATTGTACCAAAATCAAGAAACTTCAAAATCTCTCCCTGTTTTTATTAGTTCTTTGTAATGATTCTTTGCAATAGATTGTAAAAATGGAGAGTTTTTTCCTTTCCATCAGAAGATATCTATTTCTCCATCCCTTGAATCTGAGATACCGTGTGACTTGCTCTGGCCAATGCCAGATAGAGTTGAAAAAAACCTTCCTCAGTTTGGAACCCTAAGATCACCACCATCCAAAGGAGCCCAAGATAGCCTATTAGCTGGAGAAAAGGGGCCACATGGAAGAGAACTAAGGCACCCTGGTCAACAGCTTACTAATAACCATAAGACATGTGAATGAGGCCATCTACCACCAGCTAATATCAGAGGCATGAGCTGGCTCAAAACAGAAGAACCACACAACAGACCCAGAAAATATTAGCTAAATGACTAGCTATTGTTTTATTGCACTCAGTTTTGGGATGGTTTGCTATGCAGCACAAACTAACTGATACAATCTTAAACAGCTATATTTTTCTAAAAATACAGAGGAAGAAAAAGGAGGAGTAAGGAAGGGAGGACCCTTTAAAAATGGGATTTTTAGGTTGTAGGGTTGTTGTTGTCTTTTTAAGATAATGGGGCTTTAAATTTTTTTTGCTATTTTGATTGCATGTAATATCACACTATTCTCCACACACCTATAAAAGGAAAGTGAATTGAAGCAAAGCTAGAAAGCAAAATAATTAAATGAATTCGTATTTGAAATATCTACTGGTTTGGAAAACAAAGAATTTTAAGTTCAAGATTTATATCAATTTATACATCACAAGGGAAAAACAGAGCAATTCATTAAAAAACAAACAAACAAACAAACACTTGTTGGCATTGTAGGCACATGCCTATGTATGATGACCTACTAGAGGCCCGAAGCATTCTGTAAAACTGAGCCATCTGCTATATGTCAGAAACCACCACATTGCCTCACCTCAAATTCCCTGACCCAGTCTCAACTCACTTCCCTCATTACCTTCCACCATCAGTTATCTTCCTTTCCTCAGCCTGAAAACAAGCAATGCATCCTATAAAACCTTCCCATGGCCAAGCTACCCCTTGAGATACAATCCTCTGTCTTCATCATTACACTTTCAAAAGCAGTATTCTCACATATAGCCTTCATGGTCTCACCACACAGTTACTCCATTTCTCTCTGTCCAGATTCTGACTACACTACTCAGCTAGAGCTTTTCTTTCACTAGTCAATGACAAACTCCTCAGTGCACTATCATTTCCTAGTCCTGTTGCTACTCACCTCTTTGCATCAACAGGCACTGCTGATCTTTCATTCTTTGAAATTCTTCTCTGGGCATCTGCGACCAAACACTTTCCTCCCCTCACCCACTACTCCTTTATCTTTCCTCTTTGCCCAATAAAAGAAGGAATTACCCCAAATCCCTGACTGCCACTCTTTCTCTGCATATACATTGTTCCTTGAAAACAGCATGACTGGACCTCTCCCCCAAGTTCCAGTCCCTGTATTTTTACTGCCCAGCCAGAACATATACCTGAGTGCCCCACAGGACACTTCATGGATGTAAGAGGGAGAAATCAAAGATGCATGCAGGATGTTGAGTCTGGTTCATAAGCTGCCATTACAGCAGTGGGGAAACTCTGGGTTAGGGTTAGAGAAGCCAGGTTTGGAAGGTAAGAGAATGAGTGCAGCTTTGGGAAGTCTGAGTTTGAGGTACAGGAAAATCTGAACATTTGAAAAAAATGTATGTCAAAAAATTGCAGAAATGCTTACCTTTTAATTTTAAACTATTTTCCAGTGTTATAAAATTTTCATAGAAGATGAAATATATCTGAGAATAGTTGGTCTCAAAAAACTGCTTAAGTTCACTTGCATCCACATTATCTGAAAGAAAAAGTTTTCATTTATGACCTTATACAGTCATGAGAATTCACAACTTTTCAGAAATTAAAGAAAGTAAAAACTAGCTTTATCCCTTCATAAGACAAAATTTTAAAAAATAGTATTTCCATCCATTTATTTCCTATTAAGGGAGCTCTGAATGGGCTTAGAGCACCCTTCCCCAAAGCTGACCCCTGCAAGAGACTGGAGTCAAGGAGATCAGAGCCATGTGGGCACAGCATTTACAGACCAGCCAGAAGGTCAGAACTGAGAGACTAGGGAAGGAAAAGATGACTTCCCGTTAGCGGTGGGCAAAGTATTCATAGCTTTTGACATAGGCCATTAGAGGGATAGGTTTGCACATCTGAAAAACAACTTGACTGGTACAGTCATGGCCCAGTCTGTGCCCTCCCTCTACTGACATAAAACCAGCAAGAGAAACCTAGCAGGTGAGCTCCCCACCACACCCACCCATTTCCGTCTAGGCCACTGGTCAACACCTTCCTTCCATCTTTTAGGTGACCTGTCCCATTCCCGTTTGGATGTAGTGAAGCCCTCCATAAGTTCCTAGAGGTGCTGTGAGTAGTGTTTCTCCCTGCTGCACCAGTTGTACAGGGAATCTAGCCCAGCAATAACTCTAGATGGGGCAGAGCCAGCAACACGGCCACTTCTAACAGAGGCACAATCATCCCTCACAACTCCCATCAGAGAACTTATTCACTGTCAACACACCTTTGCATGTTTCCCTTAGCAAACAAGGTTGTTTGTGCCATTTACAACAGGGTCCTGACAAGGTGTTATCTCTTTGGATATTATACTAATAACCTTAGGAAAATGAAAAACAGCTTCCTTAAAATTACACAATGGAGAAAAATGTGTTGCTATTCAATCTACAATAGAATGGCATCAATTACTTTTGGGGTCCTAAAACTGGGAATATATGTGAACACACCCATTACTATGCTTAAATTCTATATAGTTAACACTACTGCTAGTGCATCTAAAGAATTGTTTTCCTCTCATGACTGTATAGAACCCTTCATGCAAAAATTTGCCCTGGTTCTTTGAAATAATGCACATAAGGTGTTTTTTAAGTCATGTAAGCTGCCAATTTCACATTCTATTTCCTGCCCTAAAATAAAACTGAGCATAGAGCAATGAAAGTTCCTAGACTAACAAGTTAACCTAAGTGGAAGAAGGTAACAATGAAACTAGTATCACTAATCATATGAATATTATCATTTTTATGAGTTGTGCAATCTTGCCAAGGTACAATTTTGCTACTCAGTCCTTCAGTATCTTCTGTACAATGTGCCAGTTCCAATAAGGTTTTGTCCATTTTCACTCCAATATAAGCTGCTATCCCGCCCACTGCTACCTGTTTCCTCTAAAGCACCTCACCTGACCAGCTCCTACTCACCACTCACTGGTCAAGGGAAATATCCCCAGCCCACCCCAAGACTAGGTTAGTGCCTCTGCTTTGTGTCCTATCACTGTCTTCTTTCCCTATCATAGAACATATTTTACTTTACTTAATTTCTGATGGAATTCCTGAATTAACTTTGATTAAATGGTCTGTCTATTAGAAATACTCCCTACCTTCATAGAACTCCCAGTCTATCTCATGCGCCATTATGTCCTCTTCATCCAGCACAGTATTTAGTTCAGTATTTTCTAGGATGAATTGGATAACAGAAATAGCCTATAACATACAATGATAGGAAATGACCACAACGTGTAAGGCTACAGGGAGAAAAAAAGCCTAACCCTCCTTCAAATCCTTCTGTCTATCAAGAGAAAAAAAATTTAAGTTTTTATTTATTTATTTTTAGAGAGAGGGGAAGGGAAGGAGAAAGAGAGGGACAGAAACATCACATATGGTTGATTCTCACGTGGCCCCCACGGGACCTGGCCTGAAAACCAGGCATGTGCCCTGACTGGGAGTTGAACCTGCAACCCTTTGGTTTGCAGCCTGTGCTCGATCCACTGAGCTATACCAGCCAGGGCTCAAGAGAAAAATTTTATCCCTTTGCTGAGGACTCCAGATTTCTACCTGTAGCCCTGACATACCCCTTCTATACCTCCTTCCCCCTCAAGCTCACAGCCTGCCACCAGCTGGATTTCTCCACATGAAGTTCTAAAAGACTTCTCCAATTAAACATTCCCAAAGGAAAGTTTTGTTTTCTCCCCTCATATTCTGATCTGCCCTCAGGGACCACCATCCACCTAGCAGTGCAAGGCAAAACTTAAACATCATCCTTGCTTCTTCTCAGTCCTTCACAGCATCATCTCCAGGGTGTTAGTTCCACCTCAAAAACGTCCCAGCTCTCGACCTCTTCTCACCCTTCACAGCCTTGCCTGGTATAGATCACTACAAATCCTCACCCAGGCAGCAACCATGCTGGCTGCCTGGGCTCACTGCATCAACTCCTTACCTCTATAATCCACTCTCCACACTGCAGTCAGTAAGAAAATGTGACACTGAAAATCAAATCGAACAATTCCTTTCTAAAAAACACCTTCTGAAGGGCCGCAAGTAGTACTTAAAGTCCAAATTCTTTTTTCTTATTTTTTATTACTTTTTTTCATATTCCTCTTGCTTTTTAAAAAATTATTGCTCAGGTAGAGTTGAGCAATTTTCCCCCAACCACTACCCCCAACCCCAGCCATCCCTACCTCCCACCCTCGATCCTATCCTCCTTTAGCTTTGTCCATGTGTCCTCTATTACTCTTCCTTGATGACTCTACACCCTTTTCCCCCCACTATCCCCTCATACCCCCCCCTCTGGTTACTGTCAGTTTGTTCTTTATTTCAATATCTCTGATTACATATGGCTTGCTTATTTGTTTTGTTAATTAGGTTCCACTTATAGGTGAAATCATATGGTATTTGTCTTTCACCACCTGGCTTATTTCACTTAGCACAGTGCTCACCAGATCTGTCCATTCTGTCGTAAAGGATGGGAGCTCCTTTCTTTCTACTATGTAGTATTCCATTGTGTAAATGTACCATAGTTTTTGGATCCATGCATTTACTGATGGACACTTAGGTTGCTTCCAAAACTTGACCATTGTAAATTGTGCTGCTACGAACATTGGGGTGCATAGGTTCTTTTTAGGTTCTTTTGAGTTGGTGTTTCAGGATTCTTAAGGTATAATCCCAGCAGTGGAATTGCCAGGTCAAAAGGCAGCTCCATTTTTAATTTTCTGAGGAAATTCCATTCCACAGTGGCTGGAATTCCCACCAATATTACTAGGGTTCCCTATTCTCCACAATGTCACCAACACTTGTTGTTTGATGATTTGGTTAAGATAGCTATTCTGACTGGTGTGAAGTGGAATCTCATTGTAGTTTTAATTTGCATCTCTCTGATGGCTAATGATGCTGAGTATCCTTTCATATGTCTCTAAGCCCTCTGTATGTCCTCCATACAGAGAAGTGTCTGTTCAGATCCTTTGCCCATTTTTAATAGCCCATTGGGTTATTTATCTTACCAGGATGTATTCTGCCCCACCCTATGGGGCTTAAGCCTCACTGCTGAGTGTAGAGTGACTAGATTAACAAATGAAGGAGATGTCCACAGAGAGTAGATCCCTGGCAGTCTCAGAGCAGACTGCCTAAGATCAGATGGGGTCAACATCTGACATCACCAGACACGGATCAAGAAAGAAAAAACAGTGAGAAATACTAGAGGCTACAGAGATGAAATCCACTGTGATCTTCTACATGATTAGCGGTATTTTTTTTCTTGTAAAGCTTTTTAACACTCATTTCTTGTCCAGCAAATTTGCGCATATGAAGTCACTATATATTATACTACAGTTTGTTTCTCTCTTTTTTAATAATAGTCTTAGTCTCTTTACACCTTTATTAATACTTGTTCATTGCTGTTGATAGTGTGATTGAGGGGGGAGGTATTTTTGCAGATGTGGGCTTATGCCATGGGCTTTGTGGTTTTCTTCTAGCAGCACCTGCACAGCAGCATACGTGGTGGGCAGAGTGACCTTCAGTCAACCAGCTAGAGAGAAGAAAACACCAAAGAACAACACAACAATAATCAAAACACAATTACATCCAGAGAACCAACATAAATGGCATAAAGGGCATCCCAAGAGCATCAAGTTCAGGAGATCAAGGAGACTGCATGACTGAATCTCACAGGTCTCCTACCATACAAATTCACACCACAAACTGAAGAAATCAAACAGATCAATTTAAGAAGCAGAGGCAAACAAGAAGAGTCTCACAAATAATGGGAAGACAAAGAAGCAACCCCCAATTAAAAGGAAAGAAGAAACCCTCAGAAAGAATGCTAAATGAAATAGAGGCAAGTCAACTATCAGATACTGAGTTCAAAACAATGGTTATAAGGAAGATCAGAGATCAGTGAGAATTACCAACAACTACAGGGAAGCTACAAAGAACTTACTGCGATTATATCAGCATGAAAAAAAAACAAAACAAAGAACAATCGACAAGGGCCAAAAGAAAATGTAGAATACAATTTCTGAATTGTACAACACAGTAAAAGGAATCAAAAGCAGGATCAATGAAGCAGAGGATCGAATCATCAAGCTAGAGAACAAGGTAGAAAAAAACTCCCAAAAACAGCACAAAAAGGAAAAAAGCACTCAAAAATAATGAAGAGGAGTTAAGGGAACTTCAGAACAACATAAAATGAAGTAATATCCATATAATAGGGATACTAAAAGGAGCAGAAGAGGAACATGGGGTAGAAAATCTGTTTGAAAAAGTGATGATGGAAAACTTCCCTAACTTGATGACAGAAAAAGCCAAAAAAGTCCAGGAAGCACAGAGGGTTCCAAGCAAAAGGAGCCCAAAGAGGCCCACTCCAAGATACATCAAACTTAAAATGACAAAATTCCAAGAAAAAGAGAGACTCTTAAGGGCAACAAGGAGGAAACAGGAAGTAACATACAAGGGAGCCCCAATTAGGCTAGCAGCTCATTTCTCAACAGAAATACCGCAAGCCAAAAGGGAATGGCAAGAAATAATCCAAGTAATGAAAAATGAAGGTCTGGAAGCAAGACTACTCCATGCAATAAGGCTGTCAATTACAACAGAAGGAGAAATAAGAAGTTTCCTAAATAAAAGAAGGCTGAAAGAATACACCTCCAACAAAACAACACTGCAATATATGCTAAAGGGACTGCTTTAAGAAAAGGAAAAAAAAAGAGTGTGTGAGAGAGGAACACAAGTACAAAGGCAGGAAAATGGCAATGAATAAGTGCCTATCATTAATAACCTTAAATGTAAATGGATTAAATGTTCCAATCAAAAGGCAGAGGTACCTGAATGGATACGAAAACATGACTGCACTTCTGCTGCCTACAAGAAACCCATGCCAGAACAAAAGACCTATGCAGACTGAAAGTGAAGAGTTGGAAAAAGATATTCCAAGCAAAAAGACAGGGAAAAAAAGCTGGAGTGGCAATACACATAGCAGACAAAATATGCTTAAAAACAAAGGCCATCAAAAGACACCCAGAAGGACACCTAATTATACTCAAAGAATGAATCCATCAAGAAGACATAAAGATTATAAACATATATGACCCAACATAAGAGCACCCAGATGCGTAAGAAAACTTGTGGAGACTTCAAGAAAGATATTGACAGCAACACAATTATAGTACGGGATAAGAACACTCACTATCAAAAATGGATAGATCTTCCAAACAATATATCAACAATGATATTTAGGCACTGAACAATGCCCTAGATCAAACTGACTTAACTGATACATACATATATCAGTTAAGTCAGTTTGATATATACATATTTTATGTCCTTTCATCCCAAAAAAGCAAAATACAATCTTTTCAAATGCACATGGAACATTTTTTGTGCATGGAACATGCACAAAGACAGACCACATGATAGCACACAAAACAAACCTCAACAAGTTGAAGAAAACTGATTATCATATCAAGCATTTTCTCCAGTCACAAGGGACTGAAACTAGAAACTAACCTCAAGGAAAAAACTCAAAAACATTCAAATTCATGGAGACTGAATAGCATGCAATTAAACAATGAATGGGTTAAGAATGTGATCAAGGAAGAAATCAGAAAGTTTCTGGAAACAAATGAAAATGAACTCCCAACAGTCCAAAACTTATAAGACACAGCCAAAGCAGTAATGAGAGGGAAGTTCATAGCAATACAGGCCTACCTAAAAAAGACAGAAACATTTCAAATACACAATGTAACCCTATACCTACAAGAACTGGAGGAACAACAACAAAGACAACTCTTCCCTCTACTTTCTACAAAGAGCAAGTAGAAGGAAGGAAACAATGAAGAGCAGAGCAGAATTAAACGACATAGAGACTAAAAGCACAATTCCAAGGATCAATAAATCCAGGAGCTGATTTTTGAAAAGATAAACAAAATCAACGAGCCTTTAAGCAGACTCATCAAAAACAAAAAGAGAGGACTCAAATAAACACAATCAGTAACAAAAGAGAGATTACAACTGATACCACAGAAATATAAAGGATTGTAAGAAACTACTATGAAGAACTATATGCCAAGAAATTTGAAAATCTGGGTGAAATGGACAAATTTCTAGAAAAACATAATCTTCCAAATCTGAATGAAAAAGAAGCAAAAAGCTTGAACAGATCTATAACAGCTGACAGAGTTCAAAGCAGTAATCAAAAAACTCCTGGCACACAAAAGCCCTGGACTGGATGGTTTCATACAAGAATTTTATAAAACCTTCAAGGGACAGCTAACCCCTATCCTTCACAGACTATTCCAAAATATCCAAGAAGATGGAGGACTCCCAAACTCTTTTTATGAAGCCAGTATCACCCTACTCCCAAAATCAGACAAAGACACAACAAAGAAAGAAAACTACAGGCCAATACTGCTAATGAACATAGACAATAAAATGCTCAGCAAAATATTAGCAAATCACATAGGCAATACATCAAAAAGATCATATACCATGATCAAGCAGAGATGCAGGGATGATATGATATATAAAAGTAATACATCACATAAACAAAAGGAAAGACAGAAATCCCATGATCACATCAAGACATGTGGAAAAAGCACTTGATAAGGTACACCACCCATTTATGAGAAAAAACACTCAGCAAAGTGGGAGTAGAGGGAGCATACCTCAACATAATAAAGGCCACATATGAGAAACCTACAGCCAACATCATACTTAATGGGCAAAACTAAAAGCTTTCCCACTAAGATCAGGAACAAGATAAGGATGTCTCCTTTCACTACTCTTATTCAACATAATACTGGAAGTCCTAGCCACAGTGATCAGAAAAGAAAAAGAAATAAAAAGCTTGCAAATTGGAAAGGTGGAAGCAAAACAATGACCGTTTGCAAATAACATAATTATGTACATAGAAAATCCTGTAGACTCCACCAAAACACTTCTCGACCTAATAAGTGAACTTGGCAAAAGAGCAGGATACAAAGTCAACACTCAGAAATCGAAGGCATTTTTGTACACCAACAATGAAATATCAGAAACAGAAATAAAGAAAAAAATCCCATTTGCTATAGCAGCAAGGAAAATAAAGTACCTTGGAATAAACCTAACTGAAGAGGTAAAAGACCTATAACTCAGAAAACTACACAATACTGAAGAAAGAAATTAAGGAAGACTCAAACAAATGGAAGTATGTACCATGTTCATGGATTGGAAGAGCTGACATCATCAAAATCTCCATGATACCCAAGGCAATTTACAGATTCAATGCAATCCCTATTTAAAAATACCAATGACATATTTCACAGATATAAATCGAACATCTCAAAAACTTATATGGAACCATAAACGACCCTGAATAGCCACAGCAATTTTATGAAAAAACAAAGTAGGAGAGATCACAGTACCTGATGTCAAATTATATTACAAGGCCATGGTAATCAAAACAGTCTGTTACTGTCATAACATTAGCTATACAGATCAATGGAACAGAATAGACAGCCCAGAAATAAACCCAAGTCCCTGGTCAATTAATATTTGAAAAAGGGGGAAGAACCATAAAATAGAGTAAAACAGCCTCTTCAACAAATGGTGTTGGGAGATCTGGACAGCTACACGTAAAAAAAATTAAACTTGACCACCAAATTACACCATATACAAAAATAAACTCAAGATGGATAAAAAACTAAAATATAACTCATGACACCATAAAAGTCTTAGAGAAGAACACAGGGAGGAGTCTCAGATATTCCATGCAGCACTATTTTCACCAATACGTCCCCTAGAGCAAGTCACATGAAGGAATGAATAAGCAAAAGGGACTTCATCTAAATAAAAGGCTTCTTTATGGCTAAAGAGAACATCAGCAAAATGAAAAGGGAACCAACTATATGGGAAAACATATTGGACAATGATACCTTGGACAAGAGTTTGATCTCCAAAATATATAAACAACTCACGTGACTCCACTCAGGAACACAAACAACCCAATTAAAAAAAGGGCAAAGGGGACTTCTGGCCACAACACAAGTGTAGGTAGACACACTGTGTCTCCTTGCACAACCAAAATAAGGACAGCAAATTTAAAAACAAAAAAACAACCAGAACTGACAGAAAATTCAACTATATGGACATCCAAAAACCAAAGAGTTAAAGAAGAAACATTCACCCAGATTGGTAGGAAGGGCGTAGACAGGCAGCCAGGTGGAGAGGAGTCACATCAAGGCAGTGCCTGGAGGACTGGCTGAGGTGGCAGCTGGCTGTCTGGGCAGTCTCACATTCATGTGCAGATAAACCGGGAGGAACAACTGTGGAACATGAGAGGCCACACAACCCAGGGTTTCAGAATGGGGAAATGAAGCCTCAAAACCTCTGACTGAAAACACCTGTGGGGGTTGAGGCAGCAGCAGGAGAAACTCCCAGACTCACAGGAGAGTTCACTGGAGAGACCCACAGGGTCCTACAAGGTACACAAACCCACCCAACCCAGGAGTCAGCACCAGAAGGTCCCAATTTGATTGTGGGTAGCAGAGAGAGTGAGTAAAAACCGGCAGGGAGCCAAGCAAATGGTATTGTTCCCTCTTGGACCCCTCACCCACATACAGTGTCACAACACAGCGACCAGTGTTGCCCTGCCCTGGAGTATACCTAAGGCTCCTCCCCTTACTACATAATAGGCACTCCATGACCAAAAAAAAAAAAAAAAAAAGCCCAAATGAAAGAACAGATCAAAGCTTTAGAACAAATACAACTAAGCGACAAAGATATAGCCAAACTATCAGATGCACAGTTCAAAGTACTGGTAATCAGGATGCTCACAGAATTGGTTGAATATAGTTGCAGATTAGAGGGAAAAATGAAGCCTATGAAAAGTGAAATAAAGGAAAATGTACAGGGAACCAACAGTGATGGAAAGGAAACTGGGACTCAAATCAACAATTCGGAACAGAAGGAAGAAAGAAACATTCAACCAGAACAGAATGAAGAAATAAGAATTCAAAAAAATGAGGGGAGGCTTAGGAACCTCTAGGACATCTTTAAAAGTTCCCATATCTGAATCAGAAGGAGAAGAGGAACAGCAACAAGTGGAAAAGTCATTTGAAAAAATAATGAAGGAGAACTTCCCCAATCTGGCTAAGGAAATAGACTTCTAGAAAGTCCAGGAAGCTCAGAGAGTCCCAAAGAAGTTGGACCCAAGGAGGAACACACCAAGGCACATCATAATTGCATTAGCCAAGATTAATTTTAAGGAGAGAATCTTAAAAGCAGCAAGAGGAAAGGAGACAGTTACCTACAAAGGAGTTCCCATCAGACTGTCAGCTGATGTCTCAAAAGAAACCTTGCAGGCAAGAAGGGGCTGGAAAGAGGTATTCGAAGTCATGAAAGGCAAGGACCTACATCCAAGATTACTCTATCCTGCAAAGCTATCATTTTGAATGGAAGGGCAGATCAAGTGCTTCTCAGACAAGGTAAAGCTAAAGGAGTTCATCATCACCAAGCCCTTATTATATGAAATGTTAAAAGGATTTATCTAAGAAAAAGAAGATCAAAAATATAAACAGTAAAATGGCAACAAACTCACAGCTATTAACTGACACCCCCACTTCCCCCAAGAAAAAACAACAAAAAAAACCTAAGCAAACAACTAGAACATGAACAGAACCACAGAAATGGAGATCACATGTAGGGTTATCAGTGGGGAAGTGGGAGGAGGAGGTAGGGGGGAAAAGTACAGAGAATAAGTAACATAAATAGTAAGTAGAAAATAGACAAGGGGATGTTGAGAATACTATAGGAAATGTAGAAGCCTAAAATCGTATATGTATGACCCACGGACATGAACTAAAGTGGGGAATGCAGGTGGGAGGGGGTGTGCAGAGCAGACTGGAATAAAAAGGGGGAAATAGGACTGTAATGGCATAATCAATAAAATGTTTTTAGAAAAGTAAAAATTAAAATTAAAAAAAGGCAAAGGACCTGAACAGACACTTCTCTGTATGGAAGACATACAGAGGGCCTAGAGACATATGAAAGGATGTTCAGCATCACTAGCCATCAGAGAGATGCAGATTAGAACTGTTAAGCCAAGAGGGGGGACTCCAAATGGGCATTTGAAATAGGGTACAGGACTCAAGGTGTCCAGGAGATTTTAAGATGTCTTCACCCCTCTCCCCACAGGTGTGAGTTGGGGGAAGGGACACACGGAGCAAGAACATGCAGGGCTGTTTGGTACAGCAACAGCTTTGCAGTTAATCCATGGCATGGTCATTTAACATACCTATAGCCTTTGACTGGTCACTTAGATATGCTAAATAGCTATGGCCATGCTCTGGGCCAGGGGGATGAAAAGGGACTCCCCCTACCCTGCCCAAGATGTGACTGGGGGGCAGGTCCCCTGAGTTACAGTGCCTGCGAGGGAGCTCAGAGAAGACTGGCTCTATGACATGAGGCCACACCTGCTCAGACCCACGATGGCAGCCAGAAAAGCTGGAAAGGATGGGAGATTGAGGGCAAGTGTGGCCGAGTGTCATTGTGGAGGAGTCAGGATTGGGGCTGCAGAGAAAGATTTGATTTAAACCCAGATGCAGCAGCCATTGGAGAGAGAGCCACGCAGTTTTGGCTGAGTGGGGACTCCCGTGGCCCTGGGTAGAGAGGACCACACAGCTGGAGTGGTGGGGAGAGGACCACATGCCTTTGCCAGAGTGGGGACCCCCGGAGCTTTAGAAGGGGGAACCACCACCCAGCTTTAGCGGAGATCCCAGAGACACAGCTGAGGATGCCGGGAACCCAGGGAGGTCTCCCAGCCAAGACGGATTACTGGGAAGAACTGGGGGCTGCCTGAGCCAAGGACTGCTATTTCCTTTCCTGAGATACGGTACCCCAGACTGGGCAAAGGGGAGAAAGAAGGACTGTGTGTGTTTGTGGGTGTTTTAAGGGACTTTGGGATTTTGATGAAGACATTAGGTCACTACTTTAAGTCTGTATAGCATTAAATAAACATTTCCTTTCCTTTTTACAAATCTCTGGCATTGAGAGATGTCTTTCCTCTGGTGGCGGACATAATGAACCTAGGGGGTTCCGTTTGGGTAATAGTATATAATCCCAGCCCCCCGCCCTTGTTGTTCTGTAACAAAACCACAATGAAATACCATTTCACAGCGGTCAGAACAGCCATCATAACCAAATCAACAAACAACAAGTACTGGCAAAGTTGTGGATAGTAGGGAACCCTAGTACCGTTGGTGGGAAAACAGTATGGAGTTTCCTCAAAAAAACTAAAAATGGAACTGCTTATTGTCCCGGCAATTCCACTGCTGGGATTATACCCTAAGAATCCTGAAACACCAACTCAAAAGAACCCATGCACCCCAATGTTCACAGCAGCACAATTTACAATGGCCAAGTTTTGGAAGCAACCTAAGTGTCCATCAGTAAATGCGTAGATCCAAAAACTATGGTACATTTACACAATGGAATATTACATAGTAGAAAGAAAGGAGCTCCCATCCTTTACGACAGAATGGACAGATCTGGTGAGCACTGTGCTAAGTGAAATAAGCCAGGTGGTGAAAGACAAACACCATATGATCTCACCTATAAGTGGAACCTAATTAACAAAACAAACAAGCAAGCTAAATGTAATCAGAAATATTAAAATAAAGAACAAACTGACAGTACCCAGAGGGGAGGTGTGAGGGGATGATAGGGGAAAAGGGGAGTAAGGTTGTCAAGGAACATGTCTAAAGGACACATGGATGAAGCTAAAGGGGGACAGGATCAAGAGCGGGAGATGAGGATGGCTGGGGTGGGGACTGGCTGGGGGAAAATGGAGACAACTCTACTTGAACAACAAAAAAAGAAAAAGAAAAAAACCCAAATCCGTCCTGGTGTTGGGGTCATTGTTTCACCTCAGGCCATTGCTGGTTGAAGGGAAGTGGTCTACCTGCGTAGGATGGCTGCTGCTGTCTGGGGGTGACTCAGCACTGGGATCCTGGCATCTAGTCTCTCAGTTCTCTCCCCAAGGCTTCTGTCCCCCATCTCTCCTCAGGCATCACCAGCCTGCTGTGCCCCTGCCTTTGCCAGAGTCCCAGGTAAGTGGCCGATAATGAAAATTTATGTGTTGGGCCATCAAATGGCTCTTGCGTCTCCAGCCCTCTGTGTCTGGTAGGGAGTAACCCTGTCGCTTTTTGCCATCAGTTGTTATTGGTGAACTTTTTGGGCTCTGATGCTCTAGGCTGGTCATATTAGCTTAGGGTTTAGACCCCATTCTTCTCAGGAGGATCCAACCAGCTGCTTAATTATCCCTCCATTGCTGCCATCTATGGGTCCTAGCCAGCCATCTCCAGTCTCCACCACACTAATTACCAGTCATTTAGTGCCAAAGATAATTCTTCTGTCTGTCCGAGGTTATAAGGCTTCCCTCTTGTTATTTTTCAGTTGTTTGTTCCAGGTGATTTCTCCAAAATTTAGTTATAATTCCAGATTGGCCCTGGGTGGAGGTTAGTGTGGCTTCCATTCTCTCCCCTGCCATTGTGCCTCCTCCAAAATCCAATTTTTTTACCAAGGTCTGTAAGGTCCTGCATGATTTCCTCCATTCAACATCAACTTCATTGCACACCACTCGTTCACATCCTACATACATTCTAGCCACTGTGACTTTCTTCCATTCCCCAAACTTCCCAAACATGTTTCCCGCCCACATCCTTAGATCTTCATACAACTCATTCCTTTGCATCCTTCAGAACTAGGGTCACACAAACTGACAAAGTGTCCCCATGTATCACTCTTCACATTTCATCCTATCACCCAACCTTCTTCATAGATTCTGCAATGGATAAATGCCTGACTACTGTGTCAAATAGCCTCAGACACAAAATACAAGCAAAGAATTTCTCTGGCATTGAGAATGTGACTGCACTGATGCAGTAAGATGGCACAATCAACAACTTCTCCATCTTCCCTGGGACTCTCTTGGTCTCTCTGAGACACTGAAATATCAGCAACCTGAACAAGAGGGTCCTCATTCAGGTTTAGAAACCCTTCTATAGACTGAGGTGCTCTCATGAAGCCTAAGTCCAAGTAACAACCACTTCTTTCCTCAGCCATTCACTGTCTTTCTTGTAAATGAGGTACAAATGTTAGGCTTAAAATACTCACCTAAACAAGACAATTAGAGCCCTTCAAAGTAACCCAATACAAAGTGAAAGAGGATAATATCCAAAATGTACTCAGTTTATCTACATGTGTGAGAACTCAGTATTAGGAGTCCTTTTCACATGATTCCCCCTTACAAGCACTTAATATTAGTTTAAATTATCTCATTTATTCATTTACTTCTTCACTGGTTGGCACTCCAGTGGAATAGAAGTTGCGCAAGGGCTGGAATTTCACCTGTTTTGTTCACTACTATATTCCCAATCCAAGAAAACAGAAGTTGGCACCCACAAGGTACTCAACATATATTAGTTAGATGAGTAAACAAAAAATATAAAATATTTTTAACTCTAATTTAACATCTAGAATGACTTGTTGATTAGTCCTTAAAAAACAAGACTCATCAGATGAATATTTATAGACTTATTTATAAAGTAAGCACTGATCTTGGGAAAGAGAAGCACAGGCATTAGAATTTGGCATCCTGCAAATGGGAACACAAGCAAGTATCTGGAGTTCCAGTCAAGATGGAGGCATAGGTAGACACACTTGACCTCCTCACGCAACCATAGAAAAAATTACAACTATATGTATTAAAGCAAACAACACCCAGAACCATCAGAATATTGAGCTATGTGGAAGTCCAACAACCAAGATTTAAAGAAGCCACATTCTCCCAATTGGTAGGAGGGGCAGAGTGGTGAAAATGGGCAGAGAAGCACAGTGATGTTATATGGCTCGGAGAGGCAGAGGTGGCAGAACAGATGATCCCACATTCACATATGGTGGATAAAAATCAGGAGGGATACATTGGGAACAAGCAATACCAGTCCCAGGACAGACTGCACAGCCCAGGGTTCCAGCACCAGAAAGATAAATCCCCATAACTTCTGGATGTAATAACCACTGGGGTTAGGGTGGCAGAAGAAACTGCCAGATTTTCAGGAGACTCAGCTTAAAGCACCTGCACAGACTTAGAACATACACAAACCTGCCACTCTGGGATTCACCATCAGGGCAACAACTGTAAGGGCACCAGTCACATACAAGAAGTGGGTGAAGTGACTGGAAATAGGGTGAGTGCTAGGCAAACCTCCAGAAAGCCAGACAGTGGCACTGTCCCCTCTTTAAGTCCTCCTCCCACACAGAGCCACAAAGCAGTAAAGTAGGTTGCCCACCCTGGTGATTACCTAAGGCTCTACCTCACACAACTTACATGTGCCTTTTCTACAATAGGCCACACTACTAAGATAGGAAATCAAAGCAGCTCTCCTTAATACACAGAAACAAACACAGGGAGGCTGCCAAATTGAGGAGACAAAGAAATGTGGCCCAAATGAAAGAATGGAACAAACCCCAGAAAAAGAACTAAACGAAACAGAGATAACCAACCTATCATATGCAGAGTTCAAAACACTGGTGATCAGGATGTTCAAAGAACTTATTGAGTACGGCAACAATATAAAGGAAGAAATGAAGGTTATACTAAGAGGGAGTATTCAAATCACTGATTTGGAACATAAGTAAGAAATCAGCATTCAACCAGAACAAGAAGAAGAAAAAATAATTCAAAAAAACGAGTAATATAAAGACCCTCTGGGGCATCTCCAAAAGTACCAAGATCCAAATTATAGGGATGCCAGAAGAAGAAGAGCAAGAAATTGAAAACTTATTTGAAAAAATAATAAAAAAACTTCCTTAATTTGGTGAAGGAAATAGACATACAAGTCCAGGAGGCACAGAATCTAAAACATGTTGGACCCAAAGAGGACACCACCAAGACACATCATAATTAAAATGCCAAAGGTTAAAGATAAAGAGAGAATGTTAAAAGCAACAAGAGAAAAGCAGTGAGTTGCCTACAAAGGAGTTCCCATAAGACTATCAGCTGATCTCTCAAAAGAAACTTTGCAAGAAAGATGGGACTAGCCGAAAGTATGAACGTGATGAAAAGTAAAGACCTACATCCTAGATTACTCTATCCAGCAAAGCTATCATTTACAATGGAAGGGCAAATAAAGTGCTTCCCCAACAAGGTAAAGCTAAAAAAGTTCATCATCACCAAGCCATTATTACATGAAATGTTACAGGGACTTACTTAAGAGAAAGATCAAAACTATGAACAGTTAAATGACAACAGATTCACAACTATCTACAACTGAGTCTAAAAAAAACAAACTAAGCAAACAACCAGAACAGGAACAAAATCATAGATATGGAGATCATTTGAAGGATTATCACCTGGGAGGGGAAAGGGGGAGAATGGGGGAAAAGGTGCAGAGATTAAGAAGCATAATTGGTAGGTACAAAATAGACAGGGGGATATTAAGAATAGTATAGGAAAGAGAGAAGCCAAAAATGTATATGCATGATCCATGGACATGAACTAAGGTAAGGGAGATTGCTGGAGGGAAGGGGGATACCAGGCAGAGCTGGGCAAAGGGGGGAAATTTGGGACAATGTAATAGCATAATCAATAAAGTATATTTGTTTTTAAAAGAAAGTATTGAAGGACTGCTTTTTAACAAGGCTAACTTCAAAAACTATGGAGCTATTGTAGAAAGACTCTGTTGGGGGGGGGGGGCAGGGAGAAATGTCTGACAGCAAACTTCCTATACACAGACATTCTTTACCCACTCATTCAAACATTACTGAGCCCATATCCATACCACTAGCCTTTAAGCCAAATGCTAAGAAATTTAAAGTGAGTAAGATTCAGGGTCCTCAAGGGTACACAGATAAACAAGCAAGTAATAGGACAGGCACCATGACCAGAGCTTATGCAGGGCATCAAGGAAGGGTTTGAACAAGGCCACTTGGGGAAGTTGTGAATATTAATAATGCTACACAGTTATGCTTTAAAAGACACTTTTATTTGACCCCCCACCACAACCCTGTGAGGTAGATGTGGCAGGTATGATTAAGATAAAGAAACCTCAGGTTCAGGATCTCATGTGACCTTCCTAAGGTAACATAGCCAGTCAGGGATGTGGGCAGAACTCCTGTTCATGTCTTCCAACTAAAACCTGAGCTCCACAGAGGCCTGAGAGATAAGTGAAAATAAATCAAACTAGAAATCAGGTCATAAATACAAAGAAATAAGTTATCACCTTGTGCATGTGCAGAAGAGCCAGATGAAAAAGAACAGGTGATAAGAAGACAAGTAAGAAAGAAGAGGAAATAGAGTTGTACTGAAGATGGGAACTGCTGATTTCCCCAAGAAGGAGCTTATGGTAATCTTCCTATTCATGGGGGCTAGTAAGAAGAGTGAAGAACACATCCTGAACCATAAAGCCCAGACTGTAAACCACCTTTGACTTTCAGTGTGTTTGGCACAGACACTTAAGACGTCACCTTACTATAATCTGGAAACTCAGAGAAGTACATTCATACTAACCAGATAAGTAACCAGCAGATAGCAGTATAGAGCTAGAAGTCATTCCTGATTTTTTAAAGAAATGTCCTTTAATTTCTCATTCTTGTTTACCACCAACAGCCAATCAACTATTTCTATTAATTTCCCCTTATATCTCAAAAAAATCTTCTATATTCCACACCAAAATCTACACTGACCCACACCTTTGTCCAGTAAAACCTCTTCTTGACAATTATTTCTCCACATTTAACTGAAAGGCAATAGCAAAGCTTAAAGGCAAAACTTTTAGAGCAGACTCCCTATGTTCAAGTCCAGAAGCTACAGGACTTTGGCAAGTTACTTAAACACCCTATACCTCAATTTCCTCATCTGAAGTGGTCCACACATCACAGGACTGCAATGATGACAAATGTGAGCATATGCAAAGTACCTCCAAGAGTGTCAGCGTTATATAAATGCTAGTTGTTTTACAATTACCTAACTCCTGGCCAAGGCCATCTTACTAGGTGGGAATAACACAGCTTCACCTACCTATAAAGCCATAAAACTCAATGACTCATGAAACTCATATACTTAATGACACCATCCCTTATTAGATGACCCCTTAATCCCAATATAGGAGAAAGCACTACTAATAAACATACCTATGAAACCAGTGGGATTATCCCTCCATTTTCTTCCACATATACTCCTTTTCAGTAACAATTCTACTCCTTTTTAACTGGGGGGATCATAGCAGAGTCTCACAAAAACCTGCTTCAGCAACCCCTGGGAAGCACCAAATGAAGGGGAAAACATCCTTCTTCCACTTGAGAGCCCCCAGTGAACTTCATCAAGAAGAAAGAGCTCAGTTCAGTTCTTCCCTGGTAGAGAATGACCCTGCCCCCAATCCTCCCATCCCCCTCTATTCCTCACCCTCATCCCAGAGTGAGAGCCATCCCAGCTCTGCCTACACATGTATGTACAGGTAAAGATAATATCATTTACTATTTTACTCCTATTCCCTAGATACAGCACTGAAGGCATGATGCTCAAGACCACAGGCTGGTGATAAGGAAAGAGAGAAGTGAAAAATTCAAAGTTAACTTGACAACTTAATAAAGCATTACTTACATATAAGTGAGAACAAAGAGAACAAAGGAAATGAACTACTCAGACACAAGACAGGAACACTGACAAGATGAATGTTATTGGTAATGGACTGTTAGTTAAAGGTTAACATGATTCTGGTGAATTCACCTTTTAACAGTGATCTAGGTCCCTGCCCTCTTTCCCTGTTGTGGTAGTTTGTAGAAATACCACATATTATTTCTTCCCTCCTCCCATCCAAAATGATTTAGGGCTGAATCTCCTGACTTGCTATGGCCAACTGATCATTAGAAATATGACCCAACAGTGGCAGGAGAGCCTCAGGTCGTCTCTGGTCCAAGGGAAATGAAGAAACTCATCGAGTGGAACTGGACCCAACTCATAGTGGAGCCAATCCCAGGGAACCTGCAGCCAGAAGCAGAATCACCCCAGCCAGTGCAGGTCTGTCTGTGAGGGAGAAAAATAGATGCTTGTTGCCATAAGGCCTACACAAGCTGTGAGGTTTGGGGTGGATTGTTACACAACATCATTGTTGAAATGTCAGTGGGGAAGAAATTCACCACCAAGCAGCTTCACTGGCCATAAAGGCGAACAAGTCCATGAAAAGGCACCCCTGAGTATAACACATTGTCATCCCCCTTAAAGAAGGAAAAGCGGGAAAAAAAGGATCCAAATAACATAAGTTGCCCACTGATACAAACTTTCTGTCAACTGTGACCATACTAAGCAGAGTACAGGCAGGAACTCCTTTTCCTGGTATCAACCAGTAAGTAGGTTTTAGAACCTCCTGTGTATGCAGAATTGTACCAAGAGCAGGTAAATGACCTGGAGCTTACCTGGTAAGCAGATAAAGTCAACACAATTGAAGCCCTTTCAAGACTCAGGAGATAATCAGTCATAAGACAGAAGGTATGCTGATTGTACTTCAAGGTAAATCAATAATTTTGTCATCATTATTATTAAAGAGAAATTCATATCTGAAAAATGCACTATATACAGACCTAAAAATGTCCCTGGTACTATTTATATACAAATACTAAATCTTCCTGTGAATGGAAATACTTACACAACAACTGAAAGGCTCCAGAGGGCTCTGAAACATGAGATCTGATCAAAGATGTGGCATTATGGTATGAGAAGACTTGGAGAAGAGGATGCATCAGGAGGTGGATGTACTCACTCACCAAAGTCAGCTGGCAGGTAGGGATATTTTGCCTTATACCCACCCTCTCAACCCCCAACCAGGCATGGTTATTTATAGAATATCTGCAAAGCTTTAAGAACTAAAAGATCAAAGTCCATTCTACAAGAACACTTTTTCTAATGCCATGGAGACTTTAAATTTCAGAAAAACTCCTTCAAGTACCATGTTTTTAATCCATATCCACTTATAGGTATAAACATCACTGGATATATTTGACATGGAATTTCTCCTGGAGTCATCCAGAAGTTAAGTAATAATGTACCAAATGAAGATAACCCTTACCACACTCCACCAGAGTGACAGAAGACACCCAGCCCCTCTTCCTTACCTCCCCACCACAAGCTGCCTAAGAGATCAGACTCAATAAGGAAACTATAATTAGAAGAGATCATTAGCCATCCTCTGGGCATACACCAGTGAAGACCCTCAGGCTTTGCACTCGGGTTTCCATCTATCTCCCTGTAAATCCAAGCTTCCCACAGGACCCTCACCTCTGACTGTCACCTCCACATGGCTCTGGGCATCACCTAATCTCACTTGTTTCCTAATCCCAACCCTCCACTCGCTATGTAAATTAAAGCTCACGCTATCCCCTCTCCTCCACTACATCTCTAAAGGTTCCCTTCCCCTTCTGGCTCCACCTGAAAACAGGCAGTCCCCTGAGGACACTGCTTCCCTGCAGACTGTCAGGTAAGTCTTTCATTTCCTCCTACACCTACATACCAGATGATCTAAGATGAGGGTGGCATGTTCCCTGCTCACTCACTGCAATATCCAGACCATTCTCGGGATTCCCCTAGCACACAAAATGCTTCTGTGCTAATCACACCATCAGACTACCAACTAAGGCCCTCCAACCCAAGATGCACAGTCTTTTACTCACCCCAGCATGCTCTCCTAAAGATGTTAGGACCTAGCTCACTATTTTTCACTCCATAACTAGTACTGATTTCAACATTTATATAGATGCTACCTGACTTTATGTCAAAGGAGGTTGTCCTCCACCCCTATCTCTGTCACCCATGCCCAACAGTCATATCCTAGACCCAGTCATTACTTATAACCTCTCTGCCTCCAATACCTCTGTTTCAATACACTCTCCTGCCACCTGCCATTTCTGATCTTTCCTGTTCACTCCTTCTGGGAACCTAGTTCCAACAATGCTTCAATCCTACCAGGTCCTTGAACCTGGTGATCCCACTATCTTATCACTATTTATGATCCCCCTCAAGTCTTTACTTCTTTTTTTCTAATCTGGTTTCCACAGTCCATTTTTTCAATCAGCCCTTTCATTGTCCCCCAAGCCTCTCCTTTCCCCCTTCCATCATATTTACTTAAAATCCCAGTTTCAATTTTGACCTTGACGTAATTGAAAGTATGTATTTGAGCACAGGCCATGTGCTAGACACAAAAGATTTTTTAAATTGTTGTTTTATATATTAAACATATGTAAAAGAATAAATCTGAGCCCTGGCTGGCATAGCTCAGTGGATTGAGCATGGGCTGTGAACCAAAGTGTCGCAGGTTCAATTCCCAGTCAGGGTACATGCCTGGGTTGCAGGCCATGACCCCCAGCAACTGCACAGTGATGTTTCTCTATCTCCCTCCCTTCCCTCTCTAAAAATAAATAAATAAAATCTTTAAAAAAAAAAGAAGTTTGTATATATGTAACTTATGATATGTAATAATAAAACAAACATTTTTTCATCCTCACCTGAGGACATTTTTACATTGCTTTAGAGGTATAGGAGGGAGAGAGAAAGGGAAAGAGAGAAATATTGACATGAGAGAGAAACATTGACCAGTTATCTCCCATGTGTGCCCCAACAGGGATCAAACCTGTAACCTTTTGGTTACAGGATGATGCTCCAACCAACTCAGTCACACAAGTTGGGCTAAAACCAACACTTTAAACCCACCTACCTACCCAAGCATCCAGGCCAATCAAGTTTTTGCCCCACCCACCACTCTAAATTGCTCTCCACTGTTAGCCAATTTTCAGTCCTCTCCACAGCCAACAGTTGATGCACACATACCTCTGTGCCCAAGCAGTAGCCGGGCCTAACAGAAGAAAAAGGAGATTAGAACTCTGGAATACTTTTAGAAGAAAACTGGGACCTAAACTACATACTCCTGTTTGCATGAAATAAAACAAACTTATCTTTTAGCTTCACTGATAGTTTTGTTTCTTACAGATATTACAGCCATGTTCTACATACCAGTTATAGTTTTAATTTTTTAAATTTTCCTTAAAAATGTATATATATTCAAAATTATATCATAATGATCATTTATTGCCATAGGTGTTCTCTACAGCATTTAAACTAAAAAGTGAGAGTGACATGGCACAGCCAGTGCTTTCCCGCCAGTCTCCTAACCCTAACCAACAACAGATCCTTCCTCTTCCTGTTCAGGGATCATCCTCCCCCAGAAAGCCATGACTTTTAGGGAGAGTGGCCTTTCTCTTGCTCCAGCAGATGGAACCTGATGCTGCTGAGCCAATTATTGTGGCAACTGTGCTCCTTGCCAGTAAAGTGTTTAGGCTCAAGCTGCTCAATTAAAAAAAAGGGGGGGGGGTGAAGAATTCTAATGATGTCTGCAAAAGATAAATTGTTCTTAAAGGGACACAAAGAAAAAGTAATTCATTTTTCCCTGCCTTGGACACTGTTCTCTGAGTTCCATGCTTGCAATGGCTGTGGTCATTTTACTACCTGAGGGACAAACCTGCCACATTGAGGACACTAAGGACAGCAGAGTAAGGAAGCAGAGAAAGTCTGGGTTTTCAAAGTCACCAAACTGCTTAATTAACTAACTCTGGACCTACCTTGCCATGGGACCACTTTTTATAGGAGAAAAACATTCTTTATCGTTTACATTTATATTTGGGTTTTCTATTATTACCTGCAACCAAAAACATCCTTGCAGATACTGAAATAAAATCTGACAGTAGAATAGGAAACAAATACTAGTATAATTGGAAAGGTTGTAAAAGTTATATTCACCCCACTTCATTTCCTAAGATGTATTATTTTCATCTAAATATAGAAAATAAAATTCTAAGAAGTCAGAGAGATGTTAACTTTGTTATCCAGGACTGATACGTCACATGTAAAAGTAATTCTGTATGTGCTCCAACTATCTAGTGCTACAGTTTTAAAAAGTAGATCTATTTTTATCTTAAACATTTTTCACATATATCTCAAACACAGGATTCTATACCTTTGTTCTTAACAGAGATAGCAAGTATCAATATAAAAAAACACAACATAAACACCAATGAAATATAATGTTCAAATCAAATGTGTTTTATATACATTTTAATATATCCACTCCTTTTGCAGGAATCCGTTTCTTCTACTTTTCTTGCTCTGAAATAGGGCTAGACTGTATTACAGTCAAAAGCACTCAGTAAAGAAAGAGTTGGAGACAGAAATAAAATAAAGCAGAAGCTAAATGGTGACCTAAACCTCCATTTCCAACATCTAAGGAAAAAGTGGTATTGAGGATAGAGACATCTTACTTATGTCAAATTATTATTATCAGTAATTATAGTAACAGCTTACAAAAGAGTTTTATATATATTATTAACTCAAGCAGATCTCCAACAGCCCTAGTAAGCAGACACTGTCCTTATTGTCAGTGGAGGATCAGAAAAGTTAGGCCACTACCAGGACTTTAACCTAGGTAGTCAGGCTCCCATGCTGCTCATCTAATTAAGTCTAGTATTAACAGAAAGTGATCAAGGAGGCCCAGGAAGCATACCTGGAAATACAATTTTTTAAAAGTACATAAGAGAGACCTGGTATAAGTTACAGAAATAAATAGTTACAAAATCCCAAAGAAAACCCAACAGCTGGTTCATTTAGGACACCAGAGCCAGCCTGCAAGTAGAACGACCTTCCTTCTGAACCAGTTAAAAGGGTGGCCTTTCTGTGAAATTAACTCATCAAACACTGAACTGGCCTTCTCCCAAAGGCTCACTTTACCATCAGAAAATCATTACACTGTCCACTGCCCTGTCTATAGCCACAAACACTATCACATCTGCTGTATTCCTCTCACAAGAAGCCAAAGGCTCCTCTGGTTGCTGAGCACACTCTTCTCACTCCCAGGCCACAATCTGCTACGGCTTGGGAAGTCCTGAAACTCACAACCTGTAAAATGGTGGTGAACAATTTGTTATATGAGTCCTATGATATGACCATTTAAGTATTTTATGTCTTCAACTACTGATGTGGAAAATGTCCTGGGCATTTCAAGTAAAAAATATAGTGTTACACCATGTATAAAGACTATTCTTGTAAAACTGTGTTTATGTGTGTACGAATACCAGACACAAAGAGAGAGTATGAAAAACAGAAGACTGCACAGAAACAACAGCAAGCACAGAAAGCATGTTTACCAAAATGTTAACAATAATTACCAGGAGACTGCAGAATTTGAAGAGCTTTCCTATACTTAAATTATATTTTGCTTATTTGTATTATTCAAATGTTTATAATGAGGAAGTAAAATTTTATAACCAGAAAAAAGTATAAAGCTATTTTTCATTTTGTGGAAGGGGAAAGGTCCAAGAACGTTACAGAAAAAAATATTTTTCAAAGTCTGGCTATTTGCCACAAAAATGAAAAGAAAAACTCATCAGAGATGATACCAGGCCATAATTTTCTCCAAAATTCTCTTATTTTTCAACTTGGAAGAACACTCAATATCAAACAATATATGAAATAGTATCTTTACCAAGGCTAAAATGTCCTTAAAACAGCAAATAATTTAAAATTCCCCTGTCCAACATTATAATTAAACTTCTGTAATAACACATACAATGTACATAATGCTTTGTAATGATCTAGTTATAAAGGACGCTTGCTATCTTTAGGGAAAGCTATGTTTTTCTAATCACCACTTACTGAAAAGTGTAGTAAAAGCATAGAGCCAAGCAGAAAGAAATTACCTCTGTCTAGCTATTCAACACCTTGCAGAGGAGGGACAAGCAAATGTGTGATACCTCTAAATGAAAACATGTGATGAAATTTCATCATGCTAAGATTCATTTGCAAAACCTGGTAGCCTTAGTACACATTAAGTCAGCACTGATTAGCAACTGCAAATACAAAATCTCCTTCAGGGCACACTCAGCAACATTGGTTCATAAAAATCAGATCTTCAATTAACACTGAGCCAAAGTTCAAGACTCCCTCAGGCCTTTCTATTAAAAAACACAATAAAAAGTACAAACAGGGTCCTAATTTAGCTGGGTACCTGAAACAGGGCTAGACTGCAGTGTTTGCTGACTTTTGTAATCATTTGTACGGATAAATTAGTAATATACTAATCCATTAGCATTTTCCTGTGCTCATTCTTTTTCAGCCTCTGTCAAAGCCCCATTTTATGTCAACATCAGAGGCATTTTCAATGTATCTGCTCTTTGCCTCTCACTAGAATTTGGAGTAACACAGCAAGCTCATCTCTATACCATTACAAGCTCTAGTTTTGTTGTCCCATTTGCCAGTGTTCCTAGCCTTTCTACTTATCACTGCTCACTGCTGCAATAAGAAAAGACACAGGCAGGCATGTGTGCCCATCTTCCTCAAAACTGGGCCTGCCATGGCTTCCATAGTCATTCACTTCTCTTCTCCATCACCACTTCTTTCTCTTCCCTCCTCTTTACTGTCCCTAGACACTTCAGTTTTGGGGCAAAGGATGTGACTTTTAAAAAGTAAGCCAAAGAAAACTTTCTTTACAAAGATCAGACCTAAAGGCCAATTTAGGTCACTTCCCTGCTCTTAGCCCCACACTAGGGTTCCCCAAATCACTGAGACCTATAAGCCCCACCTGGTTTTACCTTTACCTCTACTTTCTCATTCATGTTCCTTTCCCTAACCCCTACTCCAGGGGTGTCAAACTCATTTTCACCGGGGGCCACATCAGCCTCGTGGTTGCCTTCAAAGGGCCAAATGCAATTTTAGAACTGTATAAATATAACTACTTCTTAACAGTTAAGTGAGAGCTTGATGCTGCTGCCAGGTAGAAACAAAGCACCAGGCTGGATAAAACAAGGTGGAGGGCCAGATTTGGCCCTCGAGCCTTGTGTTTGCCATCTGTGCACTACTCCTTCAACTCTGTTGACTTCCATGAGATTCCCAAGCCTATTATTACTCAGAACCTTTGCAACCATTGCTGTCTCTGTTTGGATACTATTCCCAGAAATAATCACAAACTGTTCCCACTTAAGCCAGATGTTGGCTGTAAACCCCTCTTCAGAGAAGCCTTCCCTGACTCTGCTATCTAGATCAGCACACTCACACCCTTATCAAGCTTCATTATTGTATAAACATTACCTGAAATTATATATGTTTTTTATTTGTTTATTGTCCACCTTCCTTAATTCAATAAAAATCTCATAAAGCTGGGCCTCATTTGGCACATGGCAGCACTCAGTAACTATTTATAGAATGACTTAAAAACAATGTATATGATCTAACCTAGACAGACTCAAGAATGATCAATCCATTTATTAAAATGATAACCTGACTTCCCTCAAATTACATAAATTCTCAAATATAACTCCCATAGTCTTAAATAAAACTTATAGAACGTTATTTAAGATGTTCTCAATGATCTAGGATTATTAACACAGAAGTCAATTAACTTCACCTTGGGCACAGACAAAATATAAGCAGTGCTGCTTTGTGTGGGGATGTGCCAGAATGCCTGTCCAGAACTATTTTCTCAGAAATACACAAGCCAGAATGAGATTCAGTCTCTAGGTACAGGGCAAGTGATCCAGGCTGGCCAATCAGAGTACCACATCTCCCTCACCTGATGATTGGTACATGACCCACAAAGGGCCAATCAAAATGGTCTCAGGAACTGGGGTGAGCCCTCAGGGAGGGGCCACATTCATCTCAAGTCACTAGCATTCAGGGACCATCTCACCTACACCTGGCAGAATCAGCCTGAGAATGAAGTAAAGAAACAGAAAACAAACACAGAACCAAGAGTGGAGAAGAGTAGTTTCCACCAAGGGGGGAGATGGGAAAAAAAAGATAAGAGTGGATGAGTGTCCTAAACACCACATACATCCCTTTCAATAGCCATACCTAAAACCAAATGTTCCCCTAGACCAGTTGCCTGGGTCTTTAAATACTTTCTCCTTAAATTAGTTTAAGCTAGGTTTCTAACACTTGCAACCAAGAGTCCTGACTGGTACAAATATGCACAACATATACTACCATTCTGGTGGAGCAAAATAAAAGCCCAGGCTGATTAAACACATACACACACAGGCAGCTACCAGAGGCTACAGGGAAGAGTGAATGAATCAGGAGTGACAGCTTATGATTAGTTTTCTGATGGGGTGATGAAAATGTTCTGATAGAGGTACTTGTTGTACAACACTGTAAATATACTAAAAGCCACAGAATTGTTTGCTTTAAATTTTACATAATGTGAAATTGACTTTGGTAAAACAATTTTAAATAAATAATGCTGTAATGCATTTCTTAATACAAAAGTCTTTAAGTATATCTATCATAATTTCCTAGAAGAGGAAATTGGGTCAGATGTTATGCAAATTTTTAAAATCACTGATACATATCAACAAATTACTTTCCGAAAAGATCATACTAAATAATAACCTGATCAAAAGTGTGTTGGAGAGCTAACACAGTATATTATTATTAGAAAAAAATATTAAAAACCAGCAACTTTACTAATAGGTAAATTCATTTTAATCTGTAAACTTATATATCTTAGATTATTAATGAGAAGTGACTTTTAAAACACTGAGTGTTGTCATTTCTTCATTTTGTGACTAATGTATACACATATTTTGAACACTTACTATAATTTTTCCTGTTAATATGTAGGAACTCTTTATGTATTGAATGTATAACTATTTTCTCTCCTATAAGTTTCAAATATTTTTCAGTTTATTATTTATTTTTTGGGTTAAAGGTGATGTGTCTATTTGTATATATTTATTTTAGAAGCAGGAAGAGAAAAATGGGAACATTTCTCTCAAACCCCCCCCCCCCCAAAACCCATCATATCTATAGTATGACACATACACAAACACAGAGAAAGACTAAGTGGTATTTTACTTCCCCCCAGGAGTTCAGCATAAACTCTCCTACCTCAAGTCTATCTGACCCAAACACACCCTCATTTTATCTGATTTTATAATCTATAAAATAAAGAAGTCAGCACTGTTTGCACCAGAAATATGAACAGACAGAAATAAGACACGTCAATCTCTTTAAAAAGTTTAAAATTAGCCTGGCTGGTGTGGGTCAGTAGATTGAGCCCCAACCTGCAAAGCAAAGGGTCGCTGGTTTGATTCCCAGTCAGGGCACATGCCTGGGTTGCAGGCCAGGTCCCCTGTAGGGGGAACTTGAGGGGCAACCACACACAGATGTTTCTCTCTCTCTCCTCCCCCTCTCTCTAAAAGTAAATAAGATCTTTTTTTTAAGCTTAAAAATAAAGAAGCAACATATGTCATTAGTTCCCTCTTCTTCCATGCAGTCTTGAAAATACTACCAAAGATGTCATTGAAAGCATTTTCACCACTAGTTATAACAGGTCCTATTTTAGGGGTGGTGATGCAGTTTTGGTTTTTGTAAATTTAAAATTTTATAATTGTTTCTCTCCAATTTGGTTTCTATGAAAGAATATCTGGAGCACTTGCCTAAGCCTCACCCAAGCCTGTCCTTACTACCAAACAGCTTTCTGGACCTACTGCCTCTTCTCTCCCCACCCCAGCCAAGGTTTCCCAACCTCTTCTCCCTCATGTCTGAAGAAATAGTCCTTTCTTACAGCTATTCCCCTTGGGATCTCAGGGGTGAGTCTGAGATCTTAATTCATGGTCTTAATCATTACTTTAATGCAGTGATTTTCAAACTTTTTCATTTCATGGCACACATACACTAATTTCTAAAATTGTGCAGCACACCAAAAATATGTTTGTTGAACTGACAAAAAAGAAGGTATAATTTTGATTTATTCACACTGGACAGATATTGTTGTGTTGGCCTCTGCCCTTTTTTTTTTAGTTTGACAGTCTAAGGGAAAAGAGGTCAGTGCCCCTGACTAAACAGGTATTACATGTTTTAAAAATGCTTGCAGCACACCAGTTGAAAAGTGTTGCTTTCATAATAGGAACTTCTGGCTGGTGAAAACAATCTTTGGGACAGGAAGGCTTCAGGAATTTTTCAAATCATCCACACAGGTGGCTGCTACTCCCCCATAGACTTAGATGTATCTATTTGGAAATCATATTTTGGGGTTTTTTTCAAATATTTATTCCAGACTTGGATGGAAAGCTCTGGTGTCCCCAGTGCTGTATACAATACCTGACTGTATTATATGGTTAGCAAATGGTTGGTATTGGATAAAAAAATACCTGCTAATGAATAAGAGGCCAGCTGCCTGAGTTCAAATCCTGACTTGGTCCCTTACTAGCTGCATGCATAATCTTGGACAGGGTTCTTAATCTCTTTGTCTTATTTGTAAAATGGGGATAGCAATATTACCATCCCAATTGGAGGGATTAAATGAGTTAATATATGTAAAAGTATTTCTGGCAATACTTGGCACTTAAAAAGTACTGATTAAATATTAATTATTATTATTACAAATAAGAAAGCATGTTACCAAGAGGAATCAAGATGAACAAGAAGCCATTCATGTTCTCAGTGTACTTATCAACTAGTGGGGGGAGGTAAGGCAGAACACAAACAAGAAGAATACAAAGCCAAAGGCTATAAATGCCAAATAAGAGGTACAGAATGCTATGGGAATTCTGAGCAAAGATCATTTTAGTGTAGAGGGACGAAGAAAGCTTATGGAGAATATGTAATGTGTTTGCATTGTCTCATGGAAGAATTTTAGATGGCAGGATGGGCAACACCTTCTGGGGAAAAAGAGGGAGTATATTAGTTTGAGTTCTCTGAGAAGTAGACACCAAGACAAAATTAGACATACAAAAGATTTATCAGGGAAAACTTCTGTGAAGGATAAAGGGGAAGACCTAAGAAGGCAGGGAGAGGCTTCAGACCACAATGGATTTCTGATTCCTGTGAAGGACAGGAGGAAGGAGGCAGGGGAGAAGAAATCTCAGGCTTCAACACATTTCTGAGAAGGTCTTGGTCAGGCCAATGCGGAGTCTTCAAGCCAAAGCCACCTTTCAGAGGTAACTGCGTCTAACAGGAATGGGCCACGTTAGTACTCCTGCTTGCTTAGTAATTGGTTGGGAGTAGCCCTAAAGAAGCTCAGCTTTGGCTAGAAAGTGGTGGTGAAGCCAAGGACAGCAGCTAGAGCTCTGAGTGGTGCATTCTCATGGTTCCCACAGTTGGGCACAAGCAATGTCATCAGTACCTTATGTGTTCATGAAAACATGGTTGAGGCTCAATGAATATTTGCCATCACTTAAAATCAAAGACAATACTGGTGCTTAACTTTTTCAAAAGGGATTTTTTTTAAACCAAACCACAATTGTAATTATGAAGTCAAAGTACATATTTAATGTTAAAGATTACAACTAACAGGATTCAATATTTTCCAGATGTGGTTTCAGTTTCTAAAGCAATATAGAAGATACAAAAGTGATTATGATACATCTCATTTCTAAAAATTAAAGTTAAAGCCCTGAAATGAGGATCAGAACTAACTCAGAAACAAAGGTCTCCTAAGAATCCAGAAGGTAAATATTTTATGAACTGGCAGCAATTTTATCAAATAAGAATATGAGAAACCACTCTACAAAAGTATAAAGTACTACATTAATATCAGAAATCAAGCCCTGGCTGGCGTAGCTCAGTGGATTGAGCATGGACTGCGAACCAAAGTATCGCAGGTTTGATTCCCAGCCAGGGCACATGCCTGGGTTGCAGGCCACGGCCCCCAGCAACCGCACATTCATATTTCTCTCTCTCTCTCTCTCTCTCTCTCTCTCCCTCCCCTCCTTCTCTAAAAATAAATAAATAAATCTTTTAAAAATTTTCAAAAAAAAGAGAAAGAAATCAAGGTGAAAAAATTAGCCAAAGAACACATATGCATAAGTCACAGAGAGAAAACAGTTGGCAATGGCCAAAAGGAAGGGGGCAGGGGCTGGGTAGAGGCAGGTAAGGTGGGAGAAAATGGGGAATAATTTTTAAAAAAGAAAAAAAATCAATACAGTCAAATACAGTTATATCTTACATGGATTGTCTGCAAAAATGGAAAAAATCAAAATTACTCTTAAATACTAGAGCCACACACAGCAGGGGAGATGCTCCCACAGTGAGGAACGTGAAGGAAAGAGGACCACTGAGGACAGAGCAAATTCTCTTATCCCACTTCATATCACTATCAGGCACATGATCACTAAGTAGAAGGCCAGGCAACATCTGCACTACTTAAAATTATTCTCATTATTTATATATATAAATACACACACACACACACACACACTTCCCTTTTGGCCAACCATTTAAAATATAAATTAAATGCACTTATGACATCACTCCCCAAAAGGACAGAGTATGTTACAGATTACAATATTTAGTTTAAGGAGATACATGGTACAGATGAGGGACCAAGACATAATCAGTTCCTATCACTACACCAGTGATAACAATGGCTCAGCAGTTCACTTTACACCTCTTACCTTCACAGGGAAAACAGAACCTGTCTTGTGAGAGGTCCCTCCACGTCCCTGTGACCCAGCACACAATTTTTGCTTTCTCCACATAGCGGTAGAGGAAGAGGTACCCGCCTTGTCAAGCCTGATCTCCTCCCCATGCTCCTGATTCTACTGCAGATCATACCTTTCTCCATTTTTATCCCCTTTTTCTTCTACTGTTTATTCATTTGCTCTGTTATTAGTTCCTTTTCCAAAATGTAAATAAACTCAAATTCCCTTGGCCTTAAAAAAAGTACAAAAATCTTATCTACACACACATGCAAGTGTGCACACACACAACACCCATCCATCTTTGATCTGGAATTTCCCATTCTCTTCCTGTCATATTAATCTATACTCTTCTGTTGCAAGAGCCAGAAATTCGACTCAAGCAAGCTAAAGCAAAAACAGGGTATTACTATTGGCTTATGCAACTGCAAAGCTCAGGAGTGGAGATGGCACACACATGGCTGAACCCATTGGCTCACACAGGGTCCGCTGGGCCCTTCTCACTCTCCCTCTCTCTGCTCTGCCTCCCTCTGAGTGTGAATTCAATTTGAGGTAGGTGCTCTCCATGTGGGAAGAAAGATGAGCACATGCAGCCCAGCCTATATCCTCATGGTTTGCAATCCAGAACGATGGGAGCCTTGCTCTTTTATCATCTACTATTTCAAATCTCAGGGAGATTGGGCCTTCTGGACCACTCACCAAGGGAAGACATGGATTTGGCTCTATCCTCTGCTTAAAAACTCTTCACCAGATTCCCAACATCTAACCACACCACCAGATAAAAGCCAGTAACACTTAACTCCATGGTGGCCAAACCATTACCTTTGCACAAGCTACTCTTTGCAGTCTCCTCACCCCCAACTTATCTACCTAGGAAATTCCCATATTCCAAACACACTTCAGACCCAGCCTCCATCAAGACATGCACCCCTCCAAGAGGCCTTTCTGCTCTGCCTCCTCTGCACCTTGTAGGCTCCTCCACAGTTTCACTAACACTAATAGTAAATGTACTGTATTTTGCCGTGTATAATGTATACCCACATTTTTGGCCCAAGCCTTCAGGAAAAAAAACCTCTGGTTTTAATTTTTTAATTCAATTATTTATTTATATTTAAATACTTGTTTTTTGTATTATAAAGGAATTTTATCATTTACTTTTGAATATATTATGGTACAAGAAATTTTATGTAACAAATTTATAATATTTACCCATCACAGAAGGTCAAGAACTCCTCCTCACTGTCAATATCAGAAGTATCACCTTCTTCAATTCCTACATTACCAGTCTCTTCTGAAGAGTCACTTTCCTCATCTGGGTAAATTTCATTGTCCTCAGTTCCACCCATAGCACTGATGATGCCAATTTTTAAACGATTTTACAACTACTTCCTTCTTGACATTGTTCCACAATCTTAGGATTCAGTCACAAACCTGGGTGATAGACACTTTCTTGATTCTTCTGCCTGTAAGTAGTAAATCATTACCAGTTGACTGCATCCACAATGTCCACTCTTTCTTCATTAGGACCCTAAAGGGCTTGTTTACTGACACATCAAGAAGTTGCAGCTGGCTGGTTAGCCCACCAGGTATCACAGCAAGTTGGGTTTTCAAGTTTCCTGAGGTTACTTTTGCGCTTTGTGTAACATGGGTTTTGAAGTGACCAAAAACAGGCAAAACTGTTTTTTAAGTAATCCTCCAGGCCTTTGTGACCACTTTGTTAAACCAGATGTCCACACCTTCTTCATTCGTCATCCTTTTTCATTGCATGTGGACAATAAACTCCACTTGGAATCTTTTCTTTTGGAAATGTTTTTCTTTTAAAGATGATCATAGGTGGTAGCTTTGTCCCATCTGCAGAGCAGGCAAGAACAGTGAACTATGTTTTCTCATGACCGCTAGTTTTAACAGTCATGGTATTTGCTCCTTTGATATCCACAGTTCTGTTGGATGGCTCATCCATATTGGTAATCTGGGACAGCTCAAAGTTGTAAGTCTTTTTGAAGACTGATAACGTAAGAATGAAATTCTAAAATGTAATTCTCATAGGCTGCTGGAAGTTTTTTTGGCAAGTTTCATTTTTATCCTCATGCTCAAACCTGCTCTCTTTATAAAGTTAAAGCACCATTGAGGTGTCCCCAAGAAATCATCAATATTTTTTTCTCATGGAATCCTTTTACCTTCTTCTTGTATCATCTTAGTCAAAATAGAGATCCCAGTTTAACATTGCTCCAGAACTTCACCTCCTGCTCCACCTCTTGCCACTATGGAGGTTTCCCTCACATTGCCTTCTTCTGTCTTGGCAATCTGAAAAAGCTTTTCTTTCTGTTGCCTCCACAATCTGATAACACTCTCTATGGGAGGAGGTCTAGAGTGTCTCTCTGCAGCTCTGTTGCCATGCTTTTCAGCATTCTTAATAATTGTTAGCTTAAAGCTTGCAGTGTAGAAAAACTGTTTCAACATTTTCCAAGGGATTTTCCAATAGTTTCTCCTGCCTAAAGTTTACGTGCTGTTCACTGTATGGTAATAAAGTCAGCATCACCTATCTTATCAACTGGGTAACAATCAACATGATCTCTCTTACTCTGTGGATAACTCTGTGGATAGCTCTTCATTTCATTTCATTGAGTCGCAACTGCTTTCATTATAAGTTCTTTGTAAATTCAACAAAACCAATTATCATATTCCAGGATATTATTTTGCATACGGATATCATTATTGCTTTCTAGAGTTACACTTTTAACACATAGCATAAATAAAAGAATTAAAAATACTTATATAGATATGGAATTAGTACTACCCATGGATAATGCACATCCTTATTTTTCCCTCAAAATTTTGGCAAAAAAGTGCAGATTATACATGGCAAAATACAGCAGGTGTTTACCTGTCTGTCTCTCCAACCAATCAGCAAATCCTGGCCTTGTGCCTTATTAATCTCTAAAGACACAACCTTACCAGGCAGACACACACATAAATACAATAATGTTTGTGAAACTGAATTTTTTTTAAATCCAAAGATAGTTGTTTACTACATTTATATATTATTTTTTTAAATTTTACTATAGCCCTGGCTGGTGTGACGCAGTGGATTGGGTTCTGGCCCGTGAACCAAAAGGTCTCTGGTTTGATTCCCAGTCAGGGGACATGCCTGGGTTGCAGGCTAGGTCCCCAGTAGGGGGCACATGAGAGGCAACCACACAGTGATGTTTCTCTCCCTCTCTTTCTCCCACCCTTCCCCTTTTAAAAATTTACCGTAAAATAACTTATATTCCTTCCTTTAAAAGTAATTTTAAAATTTGAATCAATTTGTTATTTTGAAAGTCTTTCTTTTTTAAATAAACAATTCCCTACAGCTTTATTTTCAGTATTCAATTTAGAGACCAAAGATCAGTAGTACTCTAAACATCTAGTAAAAGTTTGTATGCCCATTGCAAATAAAGCACTTACAAATAAAAATGCAAATTATAAAAGTTTATGTCAAAATATTCTGGACCTACCAGTTATCTCTCTTCCCAAAATAAAAGGTAAAACCAACCTTTTTGAGTTATCTTAAACAATACATCTGAGTTCAATCAGACTTTTACTCTAGGTTCACCTTTCTCACATTAGAAGTCTAGATAGTGCCCTGGCTGGCGTAGCTCAGTGGATGGAGCTCGGGCTGGGAACCAAAGTGTCCCAGGTTCGATTCCCAGCCAGGGTACATTCCTGGGTTGCAGGCCATAACCCCCAGCAACCGCACATTGATGTTTCTCTCTCTCTCTCTCTCTCTCTCTCTCTCCCTTCTCTCCCTAAAAATAAATAAATAAAATTCTTAAAAAAAAAAAAAAAAAAAAAAGAAGAAGTCTAGATAGTCTCAAGTCCTAGAAGCAGGAATGGTATATTTGTGTTACATGTTTGTGTCCAAAGTTAATTTTACATCCCAAAGGTTACAGATATAAAATGTTACTAATTGATGAAAATATATCAGGTTAGCCAAAAAGTTTATTTGGTTTTGTCTGTAAATAAGATGGCTCTAGTAGCACTTAGCTGTCTTTAATGTTATTTGAAGCAATTTTGTTAGACTGTATTGTGACAGCCGTCATATCAGTGCACATTTTAAAAATACTTATCAAAATTGGTGAATTTTTGTGTTATCAATTTTAATATTGAAAATGGAAGAAAATACGCAACATTTTCAGCATATTATACTTTTAGTAAAGGTAAAAATGCAACTGAAATGCAAAAAAAAGATTTGTGCACTGAGTGTATGGAGAAGGTGCTGTAACAGATTGAACATGTCAAAAGTGGTTTGCAAAGTTTCTTGCTGGAGATTTCTCACTGGACCATGATGCTACATGGTCAGGTAGATCAGATGAAGTTGAGAGCAATTAAATCGAGACATTAACTGAGAACAATCAACATTATACCATGAGGGAGACAGATGACATACTCAAAATATCCAAATCAATAAAGTTATTGGTGAAAATGAAAAATGTGTCTTTTATTTTACAGAAAAAACTAAATGAACTTTTTGGCCAACCCAATAGCAAAGGGAACGTTATGGCAAAATTGCTTTGCTTCAAACAAGGTCAAATGAAAGAGATCATATTAAGACTGCCTGAAAAGCCCGAAATTACACCTCTCAGCTTTGTTCTTGTTGTAAAATATCCACATGGCACTAAGGTCCATGCAAATATTCTACCACCTGCTAGGCCTGCCAAGGGCACAAAGAAGCCAATGAATACAAAAATAAAGATGGAGTCTTTTTATCTTCTGCTATATTTAAATCAAATATAGCCTCAAGTCTCCACAAACTAATATGGCAAAACAGAACAGGAAGAGAGCAGCAATATTCAAAGTGATACTTTTGGGAGACATGCAAAAACTGCTTGGCTTTTGTTTACTATCTTAACATTTATTCAGGTGCACAAATATATTTTCTGGTATGTAAACATGTTTTTATGTCAGATACTTAGCAGAAGCACAACATGGGTTTTATAAATTTTAAGAATCCCAGCTCTGCTACTTATTGGCTAGGAGCTAGTAGACAACTAGTCAACCTCACTGAGTGTTAATTTCTTCATCTGTAGGTTGGGGTAGAAACACTACCTTCAACAACTGTGGGAAGATCAATGAAATTCTGACAATAACAAACAACTATATCATCACTTTCTATCCTCTCATTAAGCTCCAGACCCCATGTCCTATAACCTCCCAGACATTTCCATTTGGATCGTGCCTTTTTCTCAAAGTCAACATACATAACACCTAACTCATCCTCCCTTGTCATTAGCCATGATCTGCTCCCAACTCTTCTGGATCTATCCATGACATGTCCATTGTCCCCAACACCTAACACCAATTATCAAATTTTGAAAATATGTTTATTGCTAATCAGACTAGAGTGGAGACTATAGTCCTAACCCTTGCTGCTGGCAAGCCCAAAGGGAGCAACACTTAAGAAAGCAATGTGAATCGAGGCACAAACATGCTAAAATCCAACAATTTGATTTCAATGGAATCTACTCAAAGAAAATAATGCAAAATATAGAAAAAGCTGTTTCCTAAGATGTTTATGGCAGTATTACTTATATTACTGAAAGCGAGAGGTAGGAAGGGGGAGTAAGAAAAAAGGAAGGAATAAAACAATTTAACCATACAAGAAATGGTAAGCTAAATTATGGAAGACAGTCTCAACAAATGTTTGTAGTTAATAAAAATGAGAGAAACAAAACAAGGGGAAATGCTAGTATTAGATAAATTTAAAAGGCAATATTTAACATTGTAAGTGAACTTAGAGCAACAGATGCACAAAAGAAAATATACCACAATGTTCTATTTTGCTCTATAGTGCATGGAGCAAACTAGTGAGAAACTAGTCTCCCTCTCTGGTTCTAAATATTTGGTCCAAACCCTTGTGTCACTTGATTGCACTTGACTGTGGCTTCTGATCCCAACCCTCTTCTCCTTCTGATTAATTACTCCTCATCTAGCTTCTGCAAACTTCACTTTCATTATTTTATTAAGAGAAGCACTCCTTCTACTCTGGTTCTTTAATATCCCACCCTTCCTTTCCATTCATGGAACTTCTTATTTCAGGACCTCATCACTTGTTTGCTCCATCATTACCTGTGTTTAGTGCCACCCCTCCCATGAGCCCCAATCCATTTTTCCTGGCCCTGTTGGCAGAGACAAAGTTCTCAGAATTATTATTTGACCTGCTAAGAATTCTCCAAGCAGGCCCTCTCACCTACAGAATAAGATCTGAGCTTCTAACTCAGGTAAACAAAACCTTTCTAATCTGGCCCTGAACTAGTCAAGCAATCCTACTCCTCTCCTTCCCGACAAGTCCTCAGTACAACTCACTGTCCTGCCCCTACTCCTGGCCTACACAGTACTCCAGTCATTTATCTGACACTTGGATGCCCACAGCGACCAGGATTCTAGCACCCTATCCTTAATGCCCAACATTACCCTCACTACTCCCCCACCGGACATGAGGAAGAGGTAGGCTGGCATTCCTTACCCTTCCACATCATTGCCATGTATATTCCATCATCTCTTAGTTGAAATTGCCCTCCCCCTCTACTTTCCCAAATTCTAACCCTGCTCTGTCCAGTATGTAGCCACTAGCTACATATAGCTACTTACTCCTGGAAATGACGCTAGTCTAAAATGAGATGTGTATAAGTTTACAATACATAATAAATAATATTTTATTTTCATTACCTATTGATATTATACAAATTAGATACATGGGATTAAATAAAATATATTATTAAAGTTAATTTCATTTGTTTCTTTTTACTTTTTTAAATGTGACTACTAGAAAATTTAAATTGCACATGTGGCTCATATTATATTTCTATTGGACAGAGCTGGTCTAACCATTCTTCAGGGCCTAGCACAATTAAAACTTCAAGGTGCTCTTATTTTTATACCACTCTTAATTATCTTTTTTGCCTCTTTGAAATTCTATAACAGAGTCTACCATATAAGCCACTATCTAATTACACAGTGCACTATTGTTTACTATTACCCCCACTCTTCTTGTTATAACAATGCCATTTCTATACCCTGTTTTGGGACTCAGTAGCCACTAAACTTTTAATGAGACAAAGGATCTTTGTTGGAGCAAGATAGCAATACACAGTATGTTTTTCTGTTTTTGTTTTGTTTTATTTACTCATTTACTTTCCCAATAACAATTGAAACAGTGTAGGGAGAATTGGAAGTCAGGGGACATTATAGCTCTTTCTTCTTCCTATATATAGACAATTTAGCACATGGTTTGGCCCCTTGTAAGGCCTTCTATGCCTCAGTTTCCCCCCACTGTAAAATCAATCAGGCCAATCTATAATATAAAGCCAGATCAAAGTAGCTAAGCAAGTTCTAATTGGAGTCATTACTATGACACAAAGAAATACTCTACTTTTCACAGCTAATTGTGTTTTGTCAGTCAGCTGTCTTAAACACAAAATTTTTATGAAGAGAAAACCAGTCCATCACAATTATGAAAAGAAGTAAAGGTGGGGGGGGGGATTACCTATGCTTCTCATAGCCTATGAATGATAGACAAGTAATGGAAGAAGAAACTGTCAAGTGCCTACTCCAAGTTAAAATAGTTTATATTGGGTTGGCCAAAAAGTTTGTTTTTTTTTTTCTGTAAGTTGGCTCTAGCAGTGCTTAGTTGTCTTTAACTTCATTCGAAACAATTTGTTAGATTGTATTGTGACAGCTGTCATATTAGCGTGCATTTTAAAAAAAACATCAAAATTGGTGAATTCTGGTATAGCCGTTTTAATATTGCAGATAGAAGAAAATATGCAAGATTTTTGGCATATTATGCTTGATTATTTCAATAAAGGTAAAAACGCAACTGAAACGCGAAAAAATTTGTGCAGTGTATGGAGAAGGTGCTGTGACTGATAAACATATAAAAGGGAAGTGGTTTACAAAGTTTCATGTGGAGATTCCTCACTGGATGATGCTCCATGGTCGGGTAGACCACTTGAAGTTGACAGCAATCAAATCAAGGCATTAATTGGGAATAATCAACGTTATACCATGAGGGAGAGAGCTGACATAACTAAATAATATACATGACCTGAAACTGAACAAAACAGTGAAATCTCAAGGAATGATGATTGTGGTAATTTCCCCTGCCTCTATTATTTTGATACTTATTACAGACTTGTTCTCTCTTCATAAAAATTAGTCTTGCCCTGGCTGGTGGGGCTCGGTAGACTGAGTGTGTAGATTGAGTGCCGGACTGTGAACCAAATGATCACTGGTTCCATGCCCAGTCAGGGCACATGCCTGGGTTGCAGGCCAGGTTCCCCAGCATGGGGCAAATGAGAGGCAACCACACATTGATGTTTCTCACCCTCTCTTTCTCCTTTTCTTCCCTTCTCGCTAAAAATAAATAAATAAAATCTTTTAAAAAATTAGTCTACTTAAGACAGCTGGCTGACAAAATATCCAAATCAATAAAATTACTGGTTAAAATGAAAAATGTGTTTTATTTTATGGAGAAAACTAAATGGACTTTTTGGCCAACCTAATATATCACACTCACAATAACCTTTACAAGGCAGACATTATCAAACCCATTTAACAGAGTAAAGAAACTAACGTTCAAACATAGGCTAAGTAACTAGGCCAAATTCACGTAGCTGTGCTGCAAATGAAAGTCAGTAGTATCATCTCTGTATGTAAAAAATGACATCGTTATTAATACTGGAAGATAAAATGGGTGCAAGAGTATTATAAAATATACAAATAAAAACACAATAATAATTTCTATTCATTTTCTTCAAATAGTTTTCTTGATCTTGGCTAATTCCCATCTTTCAGATCAAGAGACCTTTTTTCCCAAGTAGACTTTTTCTTAAAATAGCCAACAAGTGGTGAAGTGGTAGGAACTAAGGCAGTAATGTACTATTTTTCTTTAAAGTTTTAAACCACAATTGAAAGTGGAAGTTTACATTAAATATTATGACTAAAATTCCTGAGATACATTTACAAAAATCTAGTCCCAATGGGTAAAAATTACAATAATAAACTAAGCCATTCCACAAACGAATGCATCAACAAAAGAACAACATATATCTATAGAAATATCAAAGAACCTCTCCATGTTACACAACTTAAGTCATAATGACTTCAAATGAAATGATAAAAGTTCCTCAAAATAAGACACGCATAAATGAAACCACAATTACATAGCCTTGAAAGCTGGCTAACTACTTTCTCAGAATGGTAACTGTGTACTGTGTATCTCTAAGAAACCAAACTGATCTCGGTTTAATTGATTCTGCCTTTACAAAACAGTCAAATTAATCTTACAGACTTGGACATTACAAAAGTTAAAATTCTCTATCACAGAAAAAGTCCTAAAGTATCAAATGCTTTAAAATACTGCTCAACTTATCAAAAATGCCCCTGCAGTAGGTGTTAATCAGTCACTACAAAAAGGCTCTGCACAATGCAACCTGTGTGTGCCTGGTATTTTACTACAGGAAGTAGAAAGTTCAGTTTACCAAGAACACCACATTTCACTTTCAAAGGTCTTGAAAACTAATCCCTCTAACAGTAACTAATTTACATTTCATCCTAAACTGAACAAACAGTGAAATCTTAAGGAATGGTGATTGTGAAGAACTTCACTTGGCAAAACCAGATGTTTTTTTCTTTTAGAGTATAAAAATAATTTGCAACTTTTAATCTCATGAACAAGATCTTTATGTAAAATTCTTACAAATAAAATTAGTTCTTTTATTGCTATATTCAACATATTAAGACTATGTACCCTAAATTAGGGACAGATATATTAAGACTACCTGCCCTAAATCAGGTGATTTTTGCTCATTTTAAGAAAAATGGCACCTCGAAGAAGCAGAGGTGTCCTTTTCTCAGCCCCCAAATACACAAAGTCTACAGACAGCAAAGATGTCTTCATCCTAAACAAAAGGTACAACTAAGGAAGAAAATAGAACACAAAACAGCTTAGCAAACCAGCTACAAATCACCTGCAGCAGGTAACAGAAAGCCTTGTGGATACTGCACAACCACAGGGATGAGCTTCATCCCGGTCAATTGCAGACCCACCTGAGGAGCTACTGAACCTCCACGCAGCAGTCTCATAAAAACGGAAGATGGCATATAACCATTACTGTCATCCTGCAATAAAGGAGAAGCAGTCTCCTTGAACCTAGGAAAGTCACCCCTCCCTCCAAGCAAACACGACCAAGAACACAAAGAAACTGAAGCAGCCAGATTCAAAATAAAGATAAAATTTTAAAGGGGAGGGGGTGGAGTGCAAAGAGATATTATAGTTAAATTTAATGTATCCTGGGACGACCTGGAGTCTCAGTCTCAAAAGTAAAAATAAAATTTAAAGGGGGAAGAGGAAGCAAAAAGAGAAACAGTTCAATTAAGTGTATGCGAGGACTACTTAGGGTTAGTATACTCTGGGACTCATAAAAATTTAAAAATTGGGAAGGGAGATGACAGCTCAACGCGCGTGTGAAGGCAACTTAAGGTCCAGTATTTGCTGGGGAAGGGACGGTCACGGCTGTGCCCACCTCGAGGTTACCCAGTGAGAATACAGGGTAACTGCTCGAGGGCCAGGTTGCCGGTTTTCCGGGGAACAATGCCAAGACCCAGAGACCGGGTCAGACGCCCAGCCACCCTCACCCCACGCCCTCGGCATCCCAGCTCCGACCCCAACCCAGCCCGCGCCCGAGCAGTGCTTCCGATACTAGAGCTCCCGCCCGCGCCTCACCCAGTAGCGCCCGCAGGTGCTTCAGGCGGGTCAGCACGTCCTTCTTGGGGTCCAGGACCTTCTGGGTGGACTTCTTCACATCCCCGTGGCTCCTTCGGGAGAACATCCTGCCGCGGGAAGCCGGGGTCCCGCCGGGGGGACAAGGAGGCGCCTGCGCTGCACAAGTCACCGCACAGGGTCCAGACCTGAGAATCGCGTGGGCCACTTGCAGCCCCCCTTCGCGCTGCCGCCGCAACAGTCGTGACTATAGGAAGGAGGGGCAGGCCGGGCACCAATAGGGGAGGGGCAGGAAGGTGGTGTCAAGGCGAATCAACGGCCCCGCCCCGAGGGAGGTGCCAGTCTCACCTCAGACGCTGAGCTCGTGCGCGTTGATCTGGACTCCTAGAAGGGGCGCGAAAGGTCACCAAGGAGTGCCTAGGAGCCCCAAGGAGCCCCAAGGAGGGCCAAGGAGGGCCAAGGAGCGCCAAGCCCGCGCCACGCGTCACAAAGAAGCTTGCCCCACGCCTTCACTGTACTATAAGTCCCGGGATGCACTGCGATAGAGCCGTCCAATCAGACTGCGGCGACTTTGGCACGCTGGGAGTCAGTGGGCCGGCCCTAAGCACAGTCCGCCTTCCACCTAGCAAGGTCTCCTGGGAAATGTAGTTATGCAAGAAGCAAGGCACTGCGACCGCCTTTCCAGAACGTGGAGCTATTGGGCAGCGACGCCCAGGTCTGTGCCAAGCCCAATTCCCTCTAGTGTTACGTGAACCATAGAAACACCTCAGTAAGAAAAGTTTCAGGGCTTTGAAAATTCAAACCATTTTAAGTTCTACAATAGCTTCTGGAATCACACCGAGGGGACAGGGATCCATGGAAATCCCTTTGATCATCCCAAAATCGCAGCTCAAATACATGGCTTTGGCAAGAGGGAAGGATGTGCCTAGGCTGTCGATGAAGAGCCCTTGGTTTCTGAGACCCAACCTCACTTGGAATATGAGAGTCCCTCACTCAGATGGTTCTACAGGATCTTGCTTCTTGCTTCGTAAGAAATGCACGTTCTCTGTTGTGCAAAGCCCTATTAGCAATCCAGTAGTAGAATAGTAAACAGAACCTGAGGGACATGGCACTGAATCCTGAATGCCTTTTAAGGCCAGGCACCTGTAACTTGGAATAAGACTGAGAAGGAAGATGGTCTGGAGATGTCTTACAAGAGATCTTACTGCATCTAGATACTTTGATGCTACAAAGTATCATTTTAGCAAGTATCCATACTTAAACTGATTGTTTAAAAACATGTGGTTTCCATCAGATTGGAACCACAGAGTTTTTTCATTTGGATGAACTGTACCTTGGAGGATGAATCAGGGATTTACACAGCTTTGCACTGATCGCTGAGCACAGTATTTGGCCTCTGGAAACACTCAATAAAAGTTCATTAAATAAAAGAAAATAAAAAGCCAAAATGGTGCTATATATTTTTTTCATACATAAAAAAAACCTCATAATTGTTAAAGCCTCTAGTTTTAGAGTTGTCCAAATAGCATTTCTAGAACTGGATTATATTCATACTGAAGGACTATTATTCAGCAATGAAAAGGAATGGACTAGTAATACATCCAGTAAAATGGATGAATCTCAGACCCAGAGATGAAAGCCCCATCCATACTCAGGATGATGGCAGAGCTGTCCTACCAGTTTGGGTCCCTAAATGACATCTCCTTTGGAGCTACAAACCCCTCAAGACTGTTACAAGAGAGAAAAAAATCTTTTAAGACATTTTGAGTGGCCTTGTTACAACAACTTAGCCTGTACTTGATCATACATAGTAAGTCACAATATTCATTGCCAGGTTTCTTTAAAATGATACCTTTCATTACACTGATTGAACAAAAATAGAAGGCACTTGCCTTCGGAAATTCAATTTTTTTCTACCATAAAGTAACCTGTCATCATAGTTAAACATTTATTGAGCACCCGCTATGTATAAAGCATGAGTCTAAGTCTTGGGGATAAAAAGATGCAGCCTCCTGATCTCCAAAGCATACAATGTAGTTGAGGGGCAGAAGAACTGCATAAATAACTGGGTAAATGACAGTGTATTGTGAACATGTGACACTGTCAAAACTTGGTAGTACCGCATATGATTTCATTTATATGTGAAATCTAAAGGACAATATAAATGAACAAAAAAAGTAGAAACAGACTCACAGATACAGAGAACAGACTGATGGTTGCCAGAGGGGAAGAGGGTTGGGAGACTGGGTGAAAAAGATGAAGGGATTGAGAAGTGCACATTGGTAGTTACAAAACAGTCATGGGAAATATATTCAATAATATTGTTATAACTATCTATGGTGCCAGGTGGCAAATGGAAATATTGGGAGAACACTTTGCAAAGTACAGAATTGTCTAACCACTATGCTGTACACCTGAAACTAATACAAGATAATATTGAATGTAAACTGTAATTGAAGGAAAAAAAAAGAAAAAACTTGGTAATACCAGAAATAGGCATTTGTGCAGATAGATTCACCTCTTCTATCCTATAAGCCTCTAGTTACTGATGAAAATGTAGAACTCCAGGTCTTCTCCAAAAATTTAAGAAACATAAAGTATCATTTTGTTGCTTTGTTCACCCACATGTATTAAATAAAAATAAATAAAATACTTACTCTTCAAAATCATTCCTGTAGTACTGTGAATTTGGGGGCATCACTAGCTCTATAATTAATTCTTTATCACTGGAGATTCAGGGTGTCAAGTAATTTGCAGAGATCTAAGTGCTATTGAATAAATGTCCCACTTTCATCAATAAATAAAGAAAATGAAATCAACAGTTAAAAATTTGTGATGCAAATGAAAACCACCCTGAAATACCATTTGGATTAGGAAAAAACAACAACAACATGGTATGACAACAAACTCTGGTAGCAAAGCTATAGAAAAACAGAGCTGATAGGAGTGTAAAATAGTACAAATTTTATGGAGGAGAATTTAGCAAAATTACATGTTATTTTTTCAACACAGAAATCCCATTTTTAAGAATCTATTGTGAAGACAAACCTCCACAAATACAAAACCACATGTGGAAGGTTATTCCTTCCAGCACTATTAATCGCCAATGTGGTGGGTTGAACAGATATGTCGTTATCCTAATCCCCAAAACCTTTGATTGTGAGTTTTGGAAAAAGCATCTTTACAGATATAATTAAGTTAGGGATTTCGAGGTGAAATCATTGTGAATTATCTGGGTAGGCCCTAAAACTAGTGAATATTCTTATAAGAGACAAAAGAGGAGAAGGCACGCAGAAAAGACCATGTGAAAAGAGGTGAAAATTGGAGTCATGTAACCACAAGCTGAGAGAACTTCGCAGCCACCAGAAGCTGGGAGAAGCAAGGAAGAATCTCCCTGGTGGCTTTCAGAGGGAGCACAAATCTGAAAACATCTCTATTTCAGATTTCTGAACCCCAGAACTATGAGAAAATAAATTTCTGTTGTTTTAAGCCACCTAGTTTGTGGTAATTTATTGCAACAGCCCCCCAAAAGGAATACTGGCAGATAGTGGAGAGAACCCAGTGTACTTGTCTAATGGGATCTGATTGGGTATAGTGCATGTGTACACATCTAAAAGTGGCTTGTTGAATCCAGTACATCTATATAAAGCAGTGCTATGTGGTACTATGCAACTATAGAGAAAAAGAGAAAATGTCCTAAGTTTCCTCATTTGACCTAATCTTACATATACACTGTTAAGTATAAAAGAAATGGACAGAATATAAAATACATAATTATTTGCTTTTTTTTTTTCAAAAAGAAACTTTGGAATAATAAGTCAAAAACTAACATTAATACTTACCTATGTGGCATGGAGAAAGGAGTGGAACAGATAAAAGTTGGCCAAAGAGTCTTCCCCAAGTATACCTTTTCACAGTTTTGACTTTTGAACCATTTAAATGTTTTACATATTCAAAAATTAAAATAAAAAGATAAAACCTGATAATTAAAAATAAACAGATACATCGAATAAATGAACCCAATCATATATCTAACTGGTAACATAACTATGTAGACAAAATAATTATTTTAAGTAACTTTTAAAGATTCTATTCTGATTGTACCTGTCTAAAGGAATATATGCTAAGGGCGAAGGATCTGCAAAGGAAGATTACTGTTTCTAGGACTAAGATTTTCAGCATATGAAAAGGAGACACACAAATATCAAAATTAAAAAAAATTAGGTAAAAACTGTAAAATTAAATTTTACCTAGAAATATCAATTTGAATTCATGGTTTAAAAATACATGCATGGATCATAGTTGTTTTTTTTTTATACACACATATGTAGTTGTTCCTGCAATATTTATAAAAAGACTTTCCCCTATTGAATTAACTTGGTACCTTGGTCAATTATGAATTAAACATATGTGAGTACTCATTTCTGGACATCCTGTTCTGTCCCATTAATCTGGTTGTTTACCCTTAAACTATTATCCCTCTATCTTAACTACTAAAAACTTTATTGTAAGTCTTGATTTCATGTATTGTATATTTTTCCTTGTTTAAGGTTATTTTGCCTTTTAGGTCTTTTCCAATCCCATATAAAATTTAAAATCAATTTATATTTACCAAAAAAAAAGCTGTGTTTCCTAATTCTTCTAATCTCTGAAAGGACCTAGAAGCAATGGCATCCAGTGGCAATGAGTATACCTATCACCCAGACCTTGGTTTTCAAATATCATTCCCAACCAAAAGTAATCAGTGTTCTTTAAAGAAATGGCAAATTACAGGTAAATATAGAATAATATTTATTCTATAAATATAGAATATAGAGGGAAATATAGAATAAATATTATACTGTGTCCAAAGATCAATGGAAAGTCTCTAAAACATAAGAGCCAGCTTAAAGTGGCTCCTTATGGACAAATGTGGGATAATTTGATCATCAAAAAGAATGACTGTTATTTATTATAACACTTTGAGTAAATGGAAATTCAAGAATTCATAATGATATTCAAAATAACTTTTTTTCAATGTACTAGGTGAATTCAAATAGAAAACATTTCTTGAACATTTCAATCATCTTTGATGATTTCAGACAGACTTAAAAAAATAGAATTTAAGGACCCTCAGGTGGCTAAGACCCTTACTCAGCAACAAATGAGGAACCTCATCTGAATTGGGTATGTATGAGTATTTCAAGATCTTGATTAGGGGAGAGTGCAGGACTTTAGAGCTTTATAATTCCCTGCCTTCATTGCTTGCTAGAAAAGCAGCATGTTTTCCTGATGACAACAAATTGAATTTGATTGTTCAGGAAGACAGTGGCCAAGCTGACCATGGCAAAATAAGGAAAATGAGATGACAGACCAAAAAGGCTCAAAAAATAAATAGAAACACTAATCAATTTCTGATGTTGTTGGAGCACAATTTTAGATTTTTTGGTATACTATTTACATAAATGTAAATGAACATATATTTACTAAACAACTATTATAGCTAAATTGTGATGATCATAGTTTTACACTTTCCCACTCTTTTCTATTGTACTGAAAATTGGTCTTTCAAAGGCCTGTGTGAAAACTGCAGTTCCTATAATCATTGATGGTAAATAGTTATCAAACAATTCTACAATTCATTGTTGCCACGATTGTGCCCAGCATAGGGCCAGCATCACATTTAATCCATATTTATTAAATGGATGGACTTACTCATTCTCTGCTTCAGTAATATCTGAGTCAGCATATTTTGGGAATGTTGTTCAGTATGATGTCCTCAGTCTAACTATGTATTATGCACCCAGATTTTAAAATTTTACCCTTATTTTCTTAGAAATATTTTGGGCTTTCTTATCTTAAACAGATCATTCATCATTTATGAAACAATAATTTATCTCCCCGACAGCTCACACCCCCTTTATCTCCTCCAAAAGTTGTGTTGCTGCTAGCAAAAAAGAAGAAATGTCTGGCAGACCTTCCCCATTTAATTTCAGCCACCTCTTGCTTCAAAATTCAGTCATTGTTATGAGACAATTTGTTTACCTTTTAACTTGCATAGTTGGAATCATTCTAGATGATTAAACCTGCAAGCTGTGTAGTTTACAGAAAACCTAAATGTTAATATATTTTAGTTCCTAATTTTTCACTCATCAGGTTTTCCATTTAGAAGGATTTGTGGGGTTTTTTTTCAAATTGACTAAAATACCCTGTGCCCGCACATTAATCCTGATTATCATGAATATTATGTTAGTTTTAGTGTATGGAAAAATTCAACCTCTAGCCACAAATTTTCTTATCAGCTAAGCTCATTGTGCCTGTCCTCAGGAGAAAGATCTTCAAGCATGTCAAACTGTGAATCTTCATTTGGATGCTATGGCCACAAAAAGCTGACCCTTGGTGGACCCCTGTGACACACAGTCTGTTTTTATTCCTCACAGGACCCTTTGCATTCTTACTTTAAAAAAAACACTGAAGTATAATAAATTCAAATTTTTCTTGTAGTTTTCACCCTGAAATGTTGACTTAACATCTGTTCAATATGTGTGTTGTGCTCCTGAGAATCCACACCTACCTAAAATTCCTAAAGGAGAAGGGATGATAAGCTTTCATAAGAATGAAATGCCAAACTCAATATTTAAGAAACAGGAAAACGAATGTTTCTGTTTTCCAAAAGATATATTACTATATACACTAAAAGTATATGTATTTCTTATTAGTTCCTGTTCTAGTAGGAAACTATTAGTTTTTTTCTCTCTAAATATCTGTTAAGCAAGGATATTTAATACTTAACTTTAAAATTGACTATAAATCATTTTATATGAAAATTTCACTTCAAAACAGATTTGAAAAAGTTTTTGAAAATGTATTTGCCATTTTGATATGTCTAATGAACTCCTGATAACAAAGTAATGCCTTAAGGGAAATAAACCTAAATGTTTTTTCTAAATTTATTCAAACAGATGTTTTTACAGCTATGCATTTCAACCACGATGTCATCTGTTTTAGATACATTTTCATTTTTTATCATCAAAACAGTCTTAACATTTCAGTATTGAATCATGGATACGCATCAACATTAAAAAATATATAAGCCCATAAAAGAAATTTTATAAGTAAAAAACATGTTTGAATGTTAACATTGAATGTTAACATTGTTTAGAATGATCTAAAACATTGATCATTACCTCACACCTGCCCCCAAAACACATACTGCCGCCATTAGGTTTATTTTAGATCAGACTGCTGCCCTAATTTAGAACTGGGTGCTAATTTTCCTAAAAATGAAGGCAGATTATAGAATGTCAACAACTTTCATTCAAAATAGAGACATTCATCACACAGTTTGTTTTACTCATAAATTCCTATAATTTCTTTAAAAGGTGAACCTCAAAATAATTTTTAGGAAACAATAATTCTCGAGAAACACTAAACAAGATTATAAATTATTTTACCAATTTACATATGAATGTCTTTTTTAGTGAATTTCTTAGGGTGATGGGTTAATAAAATTATATAGGTTTGAAATGTATAATTATATAATACATCGTCTGTATATTGTATTGTGTATTCACCACCTCAAGCCAAGTCTCCTTCCATCACATTTAACCTCCCTTTTCCCTCTCCTACCTCCCCACACTCCCCTCTCCCTCTGGTAAACAACATACTGTTGTTTGCCTATGAGGTGTTTTTGTTTTGTTTTTTAAGGGTTTTGTTTTGTTTGCTTAATCCCTTCACCTTTTTTATGCAGTCCTCCCCAGCCCTTTCCCTTCTGACAGCTGGTAGTCTCTTTTCTGTATCTGTGAGTCTGTTACTATTTTGTCTGCTATTTTGTTCTTTAGATTTCAAATATCAATGAAATCATAAGGTATTTGTCTTTCTCTAACTGGCTTGTTTCACTTGGCATAATTGAGACTATTTTTACCTGGTATTTCAGACAAGATTTTTAATTGTATGAATCAGAAAATGACTGGCTATTTAAGTGAAAGATAACTAATTCATTAAAAGAATATTAGGCTTACAAAATCAATGGAAGGGTGGAGAACCAAGTTTAGAAAATAACTAGAAAATCAGGTACCAAGGCATATCTGGGAGGCCTGGGTAGGTAATGTGGCTTCCAAGACAGTGAAGGACCTCCCACCATCCCTGCATCTTTAAGTTCAAAGTCTCAAGAACACCCAATTAGCTAAGCCTTAGTCAGATGCCCAGGTTATGTGTCCACCCTCCCTCGATGCCCTGGGCTAGAAAATCTGAGGTGCTAGCCCTCTTTGGAAGTAGGATGTGGGTACTACTTCTTACCAAGACTATAACTGGATAAGACATCCACTCCCTCCCATTCCCAAGAAAACAGTAGAGTGCTTTGTTGAAGAAAGGAATACTGGATTCTGACTAGCTAAAATAATAACACCAATAAACCAATATATCTTCCACAAACCAATAAAATGAACAGGATTATCATTATTTATAATTCATTTGACATAAATTAATATATGCCCTGGAATAAGGAAAGTGTTTTCCTACAGAGCTGATTTATAATTAAGATCCTGTACTTTAGTAAGATGATTGAAAGATATAGTTTACTACTCTTGGTAAATTTTTTAAAAGTTTAAAAATATGTTTATTGACTTTTGAGAGAGAGAGAAACATCAATTGGTTGTGTCTGATACATGTGCCAACCGAGGATTGAATCCACAACCTGAGTATGTGCCCTGACTAGGATCAAACCCCCAACATTTTGGTGTACAGAGCAACACTCTAACCAACTGAGCCACACCAGCAAGGGCTACTCTCAGTAAATTTTTAAGAATTATATTTGATTTTTTCCCCAAATTCTAACTGGGAAATCACTGATGTGATCACTTAGACATAAGGTATGTGTGAATTATGCAATTATTAAAATCATCATGGTGAATAGTCAAAAAGAATTAAATTATATTATTGTTTTTGTTTAATCAAAATTGAAGACTTCAACTACCACAGAGAACATTCTTAAGTTCCTCCCTTTATATTATCCTTTTTTGTATGTTCTTACTTTTCTTCTTTTCTCTGGAGTACCCCTTTCTGAGGCACACTAATATTTATTATGTTTTATTTTCTTTCTTGGTAATATTTTTAATCCAGTCAGTAGACTTAACCGAGTCCCAACTCTGTGATAGTTTTATGCACAGTGATGAAATTACAAATATGGTAAGGACACAGCCTCAACTCTCAGAAAAGTCATTGTCTAATGGAAGAGACAGGCACAGCCCTGACTGTAGGGAACTCACGATCTAATGTGGGAGATAGATATCTAACTAGGTAACAGTAATTAATAATAGTGATATGTGTAGTGTATTATGGGAGATATCAGGAAGGAGTGGGCAGTAGGGATGAGGAAGGATTCAGAGAAGACTTCCTGGAGGAGGTGACACCTGAACTAAGGAATGGAGCTGAGCACTCTCCAAACAAGGCAAAGAGGTAAGTTGCAATGAGCTGAGTAAAGATCCCCAGAAGCAGTTTGGTGTTGTGAGATTGCTACCCAGGTTTGTGCTTGTGATTGTATACAGCATACCTTTGGGGTTGTGAAAATGTGCCTATATTCTCATAGACTAGTAAAAAGAACAGGGCTGAATGATAGTAAAAGGTGATGATGCCAAAGTGGGAAGAGATAAGCGAACTTCATTTCAATCTGTGAAAGACAGGATGGGATGATAGCAAAAACAAAGGTTCTGATTCCCAGTCCATTCCCCTTACTAGCTGTGTAATCTTAAATGGGTGGCTGAATTCTCCAAGCCGCAGGTTTCCTCATCTATAAAATGGAGATAAACTTTCATTGGGCTATTTAGTCTAAGGAGTAAATGAGCATAGAAAGAACTGAAGCCCTGGCTGGGTAGCTCAATTGGTTAGAACATCATCCTAATATGACAAGGTTGTAGGTTCAATCCCTGGTGAGTGCACACACAAAAATCAACTAAGGAGAGTTCTGGCTAAGATGGAGGTATAGGTAGAGACCCTCAGCTTCCTTGCACAACCAAAAAGAGAATAACAATCAGTCTGAAATCTAACAACCAAAAGCACCAGAAAATAAAACTGCATGGAACTCCAACAACAAAGGAATTGAAGAAAATATCAGCCAGAACTGTGACAGGACATAGCTGAACAGCAGCCATTCTCAGACAGCAGCCACTCCCAGATAAGCAGTTATCTCAAGGTCATACGCTAACCTCCACTTTCTGCTTCCATATGCCTGCTTTCAGCAGCTGCACTCCTTCCCCCTCTTCCTTCTGTCTTTGTAACAAGAATGTAAGCAGCCCCAGCCTGAGCTTGGGGCCCAGAATTTGGAATCTATCTCCTCTGAGCCCACATGCATGAATAAAACTCCACTTCGAAAACCCCTAAGCCGTTTGAGTCGTCTTTTCTGTAACAGAACAACCAGACCGGTAAGGCAGCAGACCACTCTGGCTGACTCAGAAAAACTGCACCACGTGGTGGACATTGGGGGCGGGGCTGGCTGCCCACAGACTGTGTGGGAGGGGCTGACTTAAGGGGATTCAGAGGTGGCTGTGGGCTACTGCGGTTGTGGTGGTAGGAGAAGCTCCCAGTCTCACACAAGAGTCTGTTGAAAAGTGTGCTAGAGAGAAGCAGGTGAGCCGCCCTCTTCCCTCTTTGGCCCTGCCCCCACAGACAGCATGGAAAGAAGGGTTGCCCTGCCCTGGTGAATACCTAAGGCCCCACTCCCTTACAACCTGTCAGCTGCACCAAGACAAAGAAATATGGCCCAAATGAAAGAACAGAGTAAAGCCTCAGAAAGAGAGCTAAGTGAAGAAGAGATCGCCAACCTATCTGATGGAGAATTTAAAGCTCTGGTAATCAAAATGCTCACAGATCTGATTGAGCTTGGTCTTAGAATGAAAAAATAAATGAAGGATACCAAAGTGAAGTAAAGCAAAATATTCAGGGAACCAACAGTGACAGGAAGGAAACCAGGACTCAAAGCAATGATTCGGAGCAAAAGGAAAAAATCAACATCCATCCAGAACAAAGGAAGAAACAAGAATTCAAAAAAGTGAAGAGATTCTTATAAACCTCTGGGACAATCTTAGATGTTCCAATATCTGAATTATAGGGTGCCAGAAGGAGAAGAGGAAGACCAAGAAATTGTAAACTTATCTGAACAAATAATGAAGGAAAACTTCCCCAATCTGGTGAAGGAAACAGACTTCCAGGAAGTCCAGGAAGCCCAGAGAGTCCCAAAGAAGTTGGACCCAAAGAGGGACACACCAAGACACATCATTATGAAGTTACCCAAGATTAAATGTAAAGAGAGAATCCTAAAAGAAGCCCGAGGAAAGAAGAGAGTTATCTACAAAGGAGTTCCCATTAGACTATCAGCTGATTTCTCAAAAGAAACCTTACAGGCAAGAAGGGGCTGGAAAGAAGTATTTGAAGTCATGAAAGGTAAGGACCTCCATCTAAGAATACTCTATCCGGCAAAGCTTTCATTTAGAATGGATGGGCAGATAAAGTGCTTCCCAGATAAGGTCAAGTTAAAGGAGTTCATCATTACCAAGCCTTTATTATATTAAATATAATATGAACAATATGAACAATAAAATGACAACAAACTCACAACTATCAAGAAATGGACCTAAAAAAAATAAAAACAATGAAAACAAAAACTAAGCGAACAACTAGAACAGGAACAGGATCAGAGAAATGGAAATCACACAGAGGGATTTCAGTGGGGAGTTGGGAAGGAAGGAATAAGGGGGAAAAGGTGCGGGGAAGAAGAAGCATGGTTAGTAGGCATAAGGTAGACAGGGAGAGATAAAAAATGGTATAGGAAACAGAGGACTCAAAGAACTTATATGTACAAACCATGGACATGAACTAAGGGGGGAGAATGTTGGAGGTTGGGGGGTAGGGTGGAGGGGGGATGGGGGAAAATTGGGAAAAATAATAGCATAATCTATAAAAATATAAATATAAAAAAAGAACCAACTAGTAAATGCATAAATAAGTGGAACAACAAATGAATGTTTCTCTCTCCCCATCCTCTCTCTTAAAAAAACAGGAAATAAATAAACATAATACTACAAAAATTGAGCCATAATGCCTGGTACAAAAATATTCAATAAACATTATTTTGTTTATCTCTTCTCCCCTACTCCCAGAAAATATGAACAAGGTAATTTCTGATTGCTAAGATTATTCATTTGTGTGCACACTTCACTACTAAATGTGTTGAATAGGAGGGCTTTATGCAGCTAAGGTTTCCTATGGTTTTACATAGTCCACACTGGACACCGTCAGAATAGGTAGAAGCACTGTCCCAGAATCCTTTATTCCCTGTTCTTGTTTTATACTCCTTGGCAAGAAAGGGTATCTTCAATGATGCTTCCATCATACCAGGTGATATCTGCTTCTTTGTCGACCTTAAATTATACTGGATTAAAAATGTTGGCCAAGAGCTCATGGACCTAAATGTGTGCCTCAGCAATGTGTTGCAGGGTGTGTTTTCATAAGATTGGTTATCATAAGACTGAACCCATAAAAGTTTATAGGTCCTTTACAAAGTTAAAGTAATAATTTATATGATTATAAATCAAGTTAGTAATCTAAGATATAACAGTCATAAAAACAACAAAGTGAAACCTCATAGACTAAAAAGTTTGGCTTCAATAATCTATCCAAAAATGCAAATTGACATTTTTCTCCACCACTTAACTGTTTATTTTAAAAATCAAAATAATAAACCTGTCTCATTGAGTCCCTTCACAACTCTAACTTTTTTTTTATTCATTCACCATGCATTTGTTGAGATTCTTTTTGCCAGGCACATATTCTAGTCACTGAATAGACAGAGATAAAAAGGAAAAAATTCTTCTTCCCAACGAACTCATATCTGGTTAGACAAACTATCCAAAGAGGACACTTTGCAGAATAAATATGAACTAGTTTTATTTTTAAATTCCAGAAAGTCTTAACAAAAACCCCTTATTTGCTTTGCCTTTGTATAATTCTGCCTCCCTCCATCCCAGCCCTGGTCTTGATATTGCCTTCTATAAATCTGGGTTAAATAATTTTATATAATTATCAAGGGTTATTAGCAAGAAAATCCTGGAATCATAGAAAGTTTTGAGGGAAAAATGTGACTGATAGATGTATTTTTTCTTTATAAAGTGGGAAATAAAGGAACCCAATTTGGTTAGTGATTCGCTGTTGTCAGAACTGGGGATGGAAACACTCACGTAATTCTACCATGATGCTTCTGGTGCTATTAGGTTGGCTGGAAAATATTACTTTTGAATACCATTTTGAAAAGCAGTTTCATGTACCTCTTCCTGTGACAAGACATAGCTGAGCAGTAGCTATTCTTAGGTAGGAGCTGAGCAGCAGCTGTTTCCAAGGCAACAGCCATTATCTCAAGGCCACCACTAACCCCCGCTTTTGGCTTCTGTAACTTTGCTTCGCCACATAGGCAGAAAGTCCGGGGCTATTTAAACCCTGGGAAAACAAAGCCCATTGCTCAGAATTTGGGTAGTTAACCCCTCTGAACCCGCGCGTAATAAAGGTTCATGCCTCTCCATCTTCCCTCAAGTGTGAGTTATTTTCTGCAACATTTTGGTTCCCTGACTGGGAAAGTGACTCACGCGAGCAGGCATTTTGCCTCCAGTGAAGGCGACCAGGGGCGACGGCGGGGGAACCCTGCTGCAAGGGAAGGAGTACATGCCCTGGTTGTTCCAGGCTTCCCAGGGTGGAGACTCCCATGCCGCATACCCGACCACTCTAAGACCCGGGCGGAGGGGGAGAGACGAACCACAAACTGTCGGAGGCACCAATCGGAATCAGTAAGTGCCCCAGGTACCGGGCCTGAGACCAGAGAGAGGCTGATCACCTCTCAACCGGAAAAATTCAGGAGTCTGGGCCAAGGCTCAGACCATCGGACTCCTACTTGGGGGAGGAAAAGTTGTAAACTCTGTGTGACTGTGTATGTGAATATATCTGCGACTCCACGAGCCAGCCAGGCTTATGGAGTCTGACTGGGCCCTCACCTGCAGCAGGTGTGCAAAAGATCCCCTTTCCCTTTGTTTGTCTGCACCGATCAGGAGAATTCATGGGGGGGGGGGGGGCGTTCTGCCACAGTACTATATTGCATGTATGTTGGAGATCGAACACCAAGCCATGTGAGCACGTCGCCATTTGGGTAAAATGGACGAGCCATGTGAGTGCCCCACCGTGTAGGGTGGAGCGTGCATGGTTGTCATCATCTTGGATAATGGGTCATGTGAGAGCCCCTCCATCTTGGAACTAGGCAAGGTGCCAGGCTAAGGGTTCTCTTCAGATTATGGGCTGTATGCTGCTGCTGTGTGGGCACTGCACCAGTCAGGTTATCTGTAAAACTGGTTCTGATAAGAATGGCTCTGGTTCTGAAGGACATGAACTGAGGTACAAGGGTGAACATCTGACCTATAGGGTGTTTGCAGGGTCTGAGCTTCAGAAAACTGCAGGATGTCCCTGCAAATCTAGGGAATTTTAGTGGAAGGTGCCTGCGGTGCCAGGGACTTTCGGCTGCCACATGCTGAGTTTAAATATAGTCCTTCCCAGAGTGGGAAAGGAACCAGGATTAAAAGAGAATGATGGTTAAATCTGAATGAGTAAAATTATGTATAAAAAATGTAAAGTTTTAAACCTGGAGTAAAGGAAACCTCAACTATTTGTTTTCTGGTTTTGTGGGAAAAGAGCAAATTTCTAACATTGGTGTTGTTTCTGATCAGAAACCCTCTGCACTTAAAGACCTGTTTAAGGTCACCTGTAAGAGCTAAGAAAGGTCGCCTGTAACTGGTCGGGGAGAATGCCTTTGCCACTCAGGAACCAGGAAGGGTCATTTGGGGCTGATGAGTGCTTCAGCCAGAGGCAAAGCAGCATGTCTCTGCCAAAAGGCCGGGCCTGAAGGAGCATGTCTCTGTGAGGCACTGATGGGCGCACTGGTGCAAGAGAATGCCCCTACCTGTGTATTGTTCTGGAACTCTGTGTTTAGGATTTTGCTCTGTATCTGCTCTAAAAAGGAAATTAAGGATTCCAGGGAAGGTTGAAACTTCAAACTCTGTAGGAAAGTAAATAAAAAATATTATATATATATATATATATATATATATATATATATGAAGAAGGTCTGTAGGAAACTGCAAAAATAAATAGAAAAGTAAAAGTTTTAGAAAGGAATTATGTGGCGTTAGTAATAGAAGGTATAAGGCATGGAGATACAATCTCAGTGGATATCAGAAGCTGTATGAAAGGAAGAATAAAGGGTTTGTAAATGTTGCAGAAAGTCTGTAAAAGTAAAGGTTTGAAAGCCCGGTGGATATCAGAAGGAAAAAGATTTCCCTTCATGCTTTGTATTTTTCTCCCTGCCTGATCCCTCCAGAATTTGGCATTCTGAAGGAGTGAGTGAAGACATAAGGTTCTTTGCATAAGACCAATAAGACCAGTAGTTAATAGTGGTTTTGTTAACCAAGACTTTGACTGGAATGTCATGTCTGAAGGAAGCATGTATGGGTTCTGGTCATCACCAGAAAGTCCTGAGGAATGGGGATTGACTTGTGAAGCTAGTGAAGCCCACGAGAAAAGCCTGGTACTTTGGTTGGTTGTGCAGTTCATGGCAGTCTTTCCAAGGAAGGAACAAAGGTTGCTTTCATGAAAGATGGCCAAAAAGAAACCTGTGGGCACAATGGAAGCCTCAAGGATCTGAGTAAAACAACTGGTACAGGCAAAGCCAGATGACAGATGTGTGGCTCTGCTTCTGTGCCCCAAGGGGCGGACTGAGAAGTCAATCTAAAGGTTCCCTGTGTGAGTTCCAGCAAAGCAGGCTTAAAGATCATAAGTGATCCAGGCTGCTCTTGGTGTGTTTATGCAAACGAACAGTCAAAATGAAAAGTGGAACTCAAAGTAGTCCCTTTAATAACAGTGAGGGTGATCTTAAGGAGAAAAATTGTGGTTCAAGGAAAATCACAGTGCTCAGTATTAGATATCAGAATGATGTAGCTAACTGTCTTGAAAGTGTCTTTTTGTTTAAAAGTTAAAACTGGTTTTGTAATATCATCAAAGATGTACAATTTACAGGTCTGGAGGACCTGTCAAATTGCCATTGCTGAATGTCATTGCAGGAAAAACCTAGCAACTGAATGTCTTCCCAAAAGACAGTCTCAAAGGCACAGAGACTGGTTTGGGGACTATTGTGTGAATTAACCTGTGTGTTCTTCTGTTTTCAAGGACGTGTGCCTATGACTTCATTACCTGAGTAATTGGTTGCAATATAGGCCTCACTTAAGGAGCCCATTCTTCATCATCGCCCCCTGAAACTCAATGGTTTGGCTGAACTAAGTGGTTGGGTTGGTAAGCAGTTTGGGCGATCTGTGGGCTTCACTTTAGAACTGATTTTCCCTTTTCTGTCTTGATGGCTTGGACAGGAAGGGTTCAGATATCTGGAAGGAGGGAAATCCTAATATATTCCCCTCAGCTCGAGTGAAGTATAATGGACCACAAGAGTTTTGGGTAGGTGTAGCATGCCTTATATACCTTCCTCCAGATAAGCCATTCTTTACCTAAGCCCCTGCCTTTGTCATTTAGTGGTTATGATTTAATTGTGCCTTCCAACTCTTTCCAAACCTGTCATCTCCAGAATATAACCAGGATGCCAATATATCCAGTAATGCTAGTCTTTGGACACCAAGCTGGCAACTTTCTGGTGAAAGCCAACTGACCAGGATTCTGTAAGGTCCTTGCCCTTACAGGAAGGACTCCCTCCATGCTGCACCCCCCTTCAGGGCATGCCAGACCCACGGGTAGATAGAACAACGTCCATTTCCAGCCAGAAGCAGTTACAAGAAGATAAGACCTTCGTCCATTGTCCTTTAAAGAATTTAAAGTGGGTATATATCTAAAATGAGAAATTGTTACAGGGTGCAGCCAAGAGAGAGGAACCCAAATGGGCATTTAAAACGGGGTCCAGAACTCAAGGCATCCAGGAGATTTTAAGATGTCTTCACCCCTTCTCCCATAGGCATGAGTTGGGGGAGGGGCACACAGACCAAGAACATGCAGGGATGTTTTGTACAGCAACAGCTTTACAGCTAATCCATGGCACAGTCATTTGACATACCTAGAGCCTTCAGCTGGTCACTTAAATATGCTGAATAACTGTGGCCATGCTCTGGGCCAGGGAGATAAAGAAAGACTCCCCTACCCAAGATGTGACTGGGAGGCAGGTCCCCCGAGTTACAGCACCTGTGGGAGCTTGGAGAAGATTGGCTCCATAACATGGGGCCACACTTGCCCAGACCCATGATGGCAGCCAGATGGGAGTGGGTACCGGCCCATCCAAAATCCGTGGGCCATCTACAAAGCAGCCCTCCCCCGCCACCCCGTGGTCCCAAACCCGTACACCCTCCTGAGCCAGCTTCCCCCAACAGCAACGTGGTTTACCTGCCTTGATCTGAAGGATGCCTTCTCCTGCATTCCTGTGGCACCTTCCAGCCAGCCCATTTTTGCCTTTGAACGGAAAGATCCGCACCCAGCGGTCAAGACTCAGTTGACCTGGACTAAACTGCCCCAGGGGTTTAAGAACTCCCCAATCTTATTTGGGGAAGCCCTAGCAGGAGACCTAAAGCCCCTTGTTAAGTGGGGGACGGACCTGACAATTCTGCAGTGCATGGATGACCTCCTCCTGGCGGCCCATCCCAGAAACAGTGCTGGGAGGGAATGCACACGCTGCTGAAGCTCCTGGCTGAATTAAGGAAAGAACACCAGAAGCACATCCTAAACACACTCCTGCTCTTCATGTCGAGTTGCAGAGGGCGCATGCTGTGTATCTGAAGTGCCCCCACAGCTGTCTGCGCAGTCCTCTGTCATGGCCCTTCACGGTGCTCTGTGGGGTTCACCTGCCCCAGTGGCTGGTAAGCTCCCTTGGGGCTCTGGCAGTGTCACCAGGTGCAGAGCTCAGCAACCAGGCTTGTCGGAAGTACTCATGGTGTGATCAGAGGTGCGGACAGAAAATGGCAGAGTTGCCAACACCCTCCAGAACCTTGTCTGGTTTCTGAGAAAAATGCTCAGTCTCCTGAGGAAAAGCCAGCCTGCACCCTGCTGCTGTGGAACTCAGCCCTACTACCAGGCTTTGAAGGGTCCGGGCATTAAGCCCTTAGAATGGGGAGAAAATGAAGAGAAAGCCTTCCAAGATATCCAGAGGTGCCTCAGTGATGTTCCTGCCTTTCAACTGTCAGAGCCGGGGCAGCCTTTTGATCTGTATACCCACAAAAGAGACAAGGTAGCCCTTGGGTCCTGACCCAGCCTGTCAGACCATGGCAACACCCGGTGGCTCACCTGTCTAAGCAGTTGGACCATGTCGTCACCGGCTGGCCACCTTGTCTGAGGGCAGTCGCTGCTGCCGTAGCCCTCTTGCAAGAGGCAGACAAGTTAACTCTAAGCCAAGAAGTCAGTCTTCATGTACCACACGCAGTGAATAGCCTCCTTGCTGGGCAGGGGCATAAGTGGCTGTCAAACCCTAGACTGACTCAGTACCAGGGCATCCTCCAAGGAAACCCAAAGGTGCATGTTAAGACCATGAAACAAGTCAATCCAGCCACCTACTTACCGGCAGAACTTGGAGAGCTGGACCATGACTGTCTTGAAGCAACCGAAGAGGTCCACGCCAGCCAGCCAGACCTCCAGGACCAGCCCCTGGCCCAACCTGATGTCACCCACTACATGGATGGACGCAGCTATATGGTTAAGGGCAGGAGAGTTGCCAGGTACACAGAAGGAAACTGGAGTGCCCTGGACAGACTTACTGCCACTAGCATTGCCTAGGTTTCAGGAGTCACCCCTTGGATCCACTACAGCCGGGCCAAAACAGCAGCAGATCCCGAGGACCTGAGGACTAGGCCTACACCTAGAATACCCACTCTGAGGCACTGGAGGATGCCAGCCAGTAAAAAAGAAATGGACCATTGTTCTGCAGGGTACCTGACTTTAATTGGCACCTTCGCAGGAGCATTAAGAATTGGACTAGTGACTGTGGCCCCTTCGGAATGAAATCCCTGTGAAGCAGGTCACCCTAGAAATAGTTTATCTCTGTTTGGTCTCTGCATTTGGATTTATTGTATGCTTTGCTTAACAAATGTGGCTCCTGTCTCAGCCCCAGCCTGCAAATGTAATACCCCTGGACATAGGATTATGCTCAGTGGTAAAGTGGTCTCTTACTATCTCCCAAGGTCAGCTTTCAGCTCCTCCAATGACATGCCATTGGGTTGTGTTCAGCCACAGCAATCCCTCTGCACTTGGGGAGGGAAGGTATACCAGACTGGAGTAATATCCAGGACCATAGGATACCAGACCCAGAAGTGTCAGGCATATGGGACCCTGCATCCTCCGGACTTTGGTCCAACACCTGAGGCCACAGTGACTTGTAGGGCAGCCGCCAAAGTGTTAGCCCTCCAGCAGTACCAACACCAGTATCAGCAGTTGTAACCCTCCCAAGGACCTCAGCCTTATAGCCAGGTATATATATAGTGATGCTAAAAGGGATAAAACACCTTATAGCATCAAAGGGGGGAATGTGACAGGACATAGCTGAGCAGTAGCTATTCTTAGGTAGGAGCTGAGTAGCAGCTGTTTCCAAGGCAACAGCCGTTATCTCAAGGCTGCCACTAACCCCCGCATTTGGCTTCTGTAACTTTGCTTCACCACGTAGGCAGGAAGTCCAGGGCTATTTAAACCCCGGGAAAACAAAGCCCATTGCTCAGAATTTGGGTAGTTAACCCCTCTGAGCCCTCAAGTAATAAAGGTTCATGCCTCACCATCTTCCCCTGCATGTGAGTTATTTTCCACAACATTCCCATTTAATCCTCACTAAAACCCATGAGGTTGGGATTCTTATCCTATTTCACCTAAACTCAGAGTTGTGTGGCTGATTCAAGGTCATCCAACTCACAAGAAGTAGGTCAAAAGGGCAAATCAGAAGAAGGACTTAGAATAGCAGAGCATAGGAAGTAAATAAATGACTTTTTTTGTCTTCCCTTAGTTGGAGATCAAGGTAGCCCAGTTCAGAGAATAGGAAAGGCTCATAAAGGAGAATAAAAAGCCTCAGTCAAGAACTAAAGACCCACTGTTACCAAAAAAGGACCAGCCTTGAATAGTTCTGCCTCAGGCTGGCCTGTAGCATGCAGGTTCTTGACTTTGTGTAGGAAAGATTACAGGAGCCCAGGTGAGAATTTGAGAGTATGTTTATTAAGGCCAGGGACAGTGAAACAAAGGAAGGACTTATGATAGGAGAAGTAACAAGACAGAGCCTAGGAGATGCTCTGCTTTGGCTCCCTAGAAAAGTTATAGGGAAGGAGTGAGACAAGGAAGGGCTGCTGTTACCTCACCAAGAAGTCAGAGAAAAGGGGGGTCCTGGAGACAGGATCAGGGGGTAAGTTCAGCATGAGCTGTTGCTGCTCACTGCTCCCCTGGCTGCAAGTCTCCTGGACACCCCTGGTGTTTAGGAGGAAATAAAAGGTTCATGCCTGGGAAGGGTCATAGACAAGCTCTAGAGAGAGCCCATACTGAGTCTTTGTCCTGAGGACTTACTATCTTTTTTTCTGTGGGTAAGAATCTTAGTGTAAGGTTTTAGCAGAATATTTATTAGCTTTCCAGGTGCATCTTTAATATGCTGGTGCATCAAAATGAGTGTATAGGGGGCTTGGGGAATATTCTTTGGTCTGCTATACTGTTTTACTTTTATCTTGGGTCTGTCTGGCTTTTAATGTTGTAGGGCCTTTTTTTGTATTTATTTATTTATTTGTTTGTTTATTTATTTATTTTTGTTATTTGTTTCCCCGACTTCATCTGCTCTTGGGTTTAGCTGGGAGAAATGACATTAATTGGGTCTCTGTTCTCTATTTCCTCAGCCCAGGCGAGTGTCCTTGGTTAGGAGGGATAAGGTCTTTCAATTCACCAGCTGGCCGTAAGATACTCAAACTGTTTGGCCTTGTTTACTTTTCTTCTTTCCCTGTTCCACTCTCCCAGGAATTTTGCTAGCTTCTTATTATCCTGCCACTCTACCAAGACCTAGGACTCTGCATTTAGAGCCAGAAGCTACATTATAATTCATCCAGACAAGGAAACTTACAGAATTAGCTGACTTCTTCAAGCCTCTAAAGCTAATCAACAGTCCAGCTACGTAAGAAGTTGACTCCTAGGCAATGTTAATTTAACCACATCATTTGCTGGCAGGAAAGGTCAGTGAAAGTTTAATTTTTAAATGAAACTAAAGTAGAGTGGGCTAATCTTTTAAAATGACTGCTTTCAATGAGCCACACTTCCCAGTATTCATACCCTTGTACTTTTCCTTTCTCCTTGAATCTGGGCTGATTCTGTGACCTTCTTTAACCAATAGAACAAGAAGGAAGTGCCAGGGTATCAATTTCAATCCTAAGCTTTAAAGAGATTTGAAAGCTTTCATTTTTGCACTCTGAAGGAAGACAGCTACTTCTATGTAAGAAGTTTCACTATGCAGAAATTGTCACTCTGTCAGAAGTCTAATCTAGCCATGTGGAGAGGCCATGCTAAAAGAAACTGAAACCAATGGCTAACAGCCTCAGCTAACCTTCAAGCCAATAGCCAACCCCAATTATCCAGCTATGGGAAATCTTGCAAGTGCACCCTTCAGCTCCAGTCAAACCAGTCAGCCATGCAGAGCAGAGATGAACTGTCCCAGCCAAACTTTACCCAAATCACTGGATTGTGAACAGATAAACAAAATGTCTGTTGTAGTTAACCGCTAAGTTTGGAGCTAGTTTGTTGTATAGCATAAGTAATTGAAACAGAGAGAGTGTCTGCTTGTGGCCCCAAGAACCTGGAACTAGCAAATCTCAAAGGCTCATACATCTCCTCAGCTGGACAAAGCCAGATAGTGTAGCCAGTGGTTTATCTCTACATTCTTCTGGTTCTAAAATTCTTTTTTTTTAAATTATTTTTGCCTCTACAGCTATTTTTTAAAGATTTTTATTTATTTATTTTTAGAGAGGGAAGGGAGGGAGAGAGAGAGAGAAACATCAATGTGTGGTTGCTGGGGGCCATGGCCTGCAACCCAGGCATGTGCTCTGACTGGGAATTGAACCTGTGACACTTTGGTTCGCAGCCTGCACTCAATCCACTGAGCTACCCCAGCCAGGGCTGGTTCTAAAGTTCTTTAAGCCTGTGACTCTCTCCTTGGCTCATCATGTGATCTCAGATAAGTCTAGTGTCTATGTGATAAAGAGATTTTTGTTCTCAGAAGCTGACTGGCCTTGGAAGGATTGCTTTTCCCACCAAGGAGTAGAATGTAGGTAACAATAAGGGAGGAAAAATGGTCTTTCAGAGTTACAAGCATACAAAAGATGAAGCTCCAAGAGACAGGGTAATGAGTGGTAGCAAGGAAAGAAAACCTAAAGTTTATCTCCACGGCAGACATTGGGGTATTTATACAGTAATTAACAGACTGCCTATAAGAAAATCACCAGGCAAGGCTGAAATAGTCAAATCAACAGAAACTGACTTCAGAAATTGACTTTTGACTCATTTAGAATGACAGAAGCATTTAAAAATGTACTGGGCTTGTAACTAGTTACTTGTGACTGGTGAGCAGGCAGGAACACAGAAGGAGTCTCCAGAGGAATTGGGAAGAGGGTGTATGAATTATCTATGTTGTTAATATATTGCATGGCAACCAACAACAAAATTTCAGTGGCATACCAATAAACATTTATTCAGCTCATGAGTCTATGTGGTTCACCTGATCTGGGTTGGGTTTGGTTGATCTTGGCTGACTTTGCTTACCTATCTAGGATTTTAATAGTCATTGACGGATCTTGGGTGGCTTTGACTAGGATGACCAGGGTAACTAGGCTTTAGTCAATATTTTTTTCATCTTTCTCTTGGGACCAGTGGATTGGCTTGGGAATGTCCTTTTTACTGTAATGACAAAAGACAGGGGTGAGCAAGCCCAATTGCCCAAGCAGTTTCAAGCCTCTAATTATAACATGTTTGCTATTATTTTATTGGCCAAAGGAACTCACATGGCTGAGCTGAAAGTTAGAGACGGAGAACAAAGCAAATGGATATAGACAGGGATTAAAAATTATGACCATTAATCAGTCTAACAAGGAAATGCTAAAGGGAGCTTTGTGAAGGATCTATCAGGAAGTCTTGTCTGATTAGGCAGCATTATTAGTGCCCAGGGACTTGAAGCAAAGGAAACTTGCCCCTTTAACAAGGAGTACTTGCTGCTCTGCATAGTCTTCAGTCCTTCAGCCACATTAAAGGAACCCATATTTCTCCCTGGTCATTCATATGACTTCCCTTTTGTGAACATCCTTAAATATATTCTGCCTTTTTGAAGGCACATAGAGACCACTGGACTTTGGGGTGTGAGGAAAAACGTTGTCCTGAGAGATAGGGAATAAATGCAGTAATTGCAGTAATAGTTGATTTTCCAAGTCTCTGTTAAGAGACCCGGGTATAGTCTCAGGAAGGAATTGCTGAAATGAGAATGATACAACAGACTTCATTATATTATACTTTAACTATTACAATAAAGGTCACTTGGATAACTGGTTGAAAGGCAAATTAGGCAGTAAGACATTGCCAATACAGGCATACTTTGGAGATACTGAGGTTTTGGTTCCAGACCCCCACAATAGCTTGTCATAATCTTTTTGCCAGTGAAAGGCCCTGCCTTCAAATTGTAAAAGTTAAAACATTTGTGAATCTCAATAAAGGGAGGTGCAATAAAATGAAATGTGCCCGTATTTATCTGAAACTTCCAAGAGAGAAAAAGAGTGTACCTGCCAATCATAACTCCAGTAGTTACTTAGAGGGAAAAACAGCTGGAAAGTGGGAAGCATCATTCAATAACAATTCCCATTATTCTTTTTTTAAATTTTATTTTAATCCCATTATTCTTTATAAAGTGTTTCATTAATTGGATTGGTTGGCACGGGCTACTTATGCAAAGCTTGAAAGCCACAAGCAGACATTATCACACCAAATTTCTGGACCTGCATAACCAAACATTGGACTTGTGGTGATCCTACCAATAAATTCAGACCTTGTAAGGCTCTCTGGGACAGTAGTACTCCTCCTAAGTTGGTAGTTCTTTAGCTGCAGATGAGTTTCTAATGACAGAGCCCCGACCACTTGAGGTTCTGAGCCCTGGAAATATGTTCACTGTCCTGACACAAAGAAAATTTTTCCATAAAAGTGTGGCATTCAGTAAAACATTTATATGGTTATATGTTTCTAGCTCTGGAACATGAAATCCTAGCAAATAGTAACTTTTATCATAATAGCTCTGGTAGATGACATGATAATTTGGAACTTGACTAGAAAGTACGGGTAGACATAAAACTTCCCCTTGAAAATCCATACTCAAGAAGGTGAGAAGATTGGGAAGATAGTGGTGAGACAGGTGGGAGCTAAGTCCACTTCCTCTTGCACACAGGTGAAACACCTAGCCAATCCTCTGAGGAACAGAGCAAACAGCCAATGCTATTCCAGTGTATACAAATACTGGAGACCAAAACTGTATAAGACATTGAAAAATCAAACAGTGAGACAAGAAAACCTTGAGCTATGAAAAGACGAGAGTTAGACCCAAACAGAGGTCATCCTAACAACAGAGTCAGTGAGACAAATTTTACTTTACTACTCTGAGAACTTGCAAGGTGGAAGAGGTGAATACCAGTACACCTGCTGGAAGAGGAAACCCACCAACGAAGGAACCACCAACAGATAACAACAGAAGAAGGTGAAGGAGGGACTGGAAGCCACACTAACCTCAATCCAGGACTGATCTGGAAATACAACTAAATGGTGGAGAAGCTGAGGCTAACAAGAAGAGTCTCACAAACAATGGGAAGACAAAGAAACAATCCCCAAATGAAAGGAAAGGAGGAAGCCTCAGAAAGAATGATAAATTCTAGATAAATAGAAGCAAGTCAATGATCAGATATTGAGTTCAAAGCAATGGTTACCAGGAAGATCAATGAGCTCACAGAGAATTACCAGAAACTACAGGGAAACTACAATGAACTCACTGCAAAATATGTCAACATAAAAAAGGAAATAAAAACTATCAACAAGGGCCAAGATGAAATGAAGAATACAATCTCTGAACTAAAGAACACAGTAGAAGGAATCAAAAGCAGATTCACTGAAGCAGAGGACTGGATCAATGAGCTGGAAGACAAGACACAAAAAAACATCCAGAAAAAGCAAGAAAAGGAAAAGAGGCTCAGAAAGAATGAAGAGGGATTAAGGGAAATGCAGGGCAACATGAAATGTAATATACATATAATAGGGATACCAGAAGGACAAGAAGAAGAGCAAGGGATAGAAAACCTGTTTGAAAAAGTAATGATGGAAAACTTCCCTAATTTGATGAGAGAAAAGTCACACAAATCCAGGAAACACACAGAGTCCCAATCAAGAGGAACCCAAAGAGGCCCACTTCAAGACACATCATAATTAAAATGGCAAAACTCCAAGACAAAGAGAGAACCTTAAAGGCGACAAACAGGGGAGAAACAGGAAGTAACATACAAGGGAGCCCCAATAAGGTTAGCTGCTGACTTCTCAATGGGAATGCTCCAAGCCAGAAGAGAATGGCAAGAAATATTCCAAGTAATGAGTACCACAGGCTTGAAACCAAGGCCACTTTACCTGGCAAGGCTCTCAATCAAGATAGAAGGCCAAATAAGGAACTTCCCAGACAAAAGTAGTCTAAAAGAATATACCTCCACCAAACCAGCTCTGCAAGTGATGCTAAAGGGACTGTTTTAGGAAAAGGAAGAAAAAAAGTGAGAGAGAGAGGAACACAGGTATGAAAAAATGGCAATGAATAAGCACCTATCAATAATAACCTTAAACATAAATGGATTAAATACTCCAATCAAAAGACATAGAATAGCTGAATGGATAAGAAAGCATGACCCACATATATGCTGCCTACAGGAAACCCGCCTCAGGATCAAAGACCTATACAGACTAAAAGTGAAGGGCTGGAAACAAATTTTCCAAGCAAATGAAAAGGAAAAAAAGCCAGGGTAGCAATAGTCATATCAGACAAAATAGAGTTCAAAAAAGGGGCCATAAAGAGAGACCCACAAGGTCACTTCATACTATTCAAGAAAAGAATTCACCAAGAAGACATAAACATTGTAAATATATATGCACCCAACATAGGAGCACCCAAATACATAAAGAAAATCTTGGAGAACTTCAAGAAAGATATTGACAGCAACACAATCATAGTAGGGTATTTTAACACCCCACTCTCAAAAATGGACAGATAGTCCAAACAAAATATCAACAAAGATATTGTGGCATTGAACAATGCCCTAGATGAAATGGATTTAACTGATATATATATAGAGCCTTTCATCCCAAAGAAGCAAAATACACAACCTTTTCAAATGCACATGGAACATTTTCAAAGATAGACCACATGATAGGACACAAAACAAACTTCAACAAATTCAAGAAAATTGAAATCATACCAAGCATTTTCTCGGATCACAAGGGGCTGAAAATAGAAACCAACCTCCAGGGAAAAAACCTCAAAACACTCAAAATCATGGAGATTGAATAGCATGCTATTCAACAATGAATGGGTCAAGAATGAGATTAGGGAAGAAATCAAAAAATTCCTGGAAACAAACAAAAATGAACTCACAACAACCCAAAACTTATGGGACACAATGAAAGCAGTTTTGAGAGGGAAGTTTATAGCGATGCAGGCTTACTTAAAAAAGATAGAAACATTTCAAACAAACAACCTTACCCTACACCTACAAGAACTGGAGGAACAACAACAAAGACAGCCCAGAGCAAGCAGAAGAAAGGAAATAACCAAGATCAGAGCAGAATTAAATGACATAGAGACTAAAAGCACAATTCTAAGGATCAAGGAATCCAGGGGCTGGTTCTTTGAAAAGATAAAGAAAATCGACAAATGTTTAAGCAGACTCATCAAGAAAAAAAGAGAAAGGACTCAAAGAAACACAATCGGAAATGAAAGAGGAGAGATTACAACTGATACCACAGAAATACAAAGGATTGTAAGAAATTACTATGAAGAACTGTATGCCAAGAAATCAAAAACCTAGGTGAAATGGACAAATTTCTAGAAAAACATAATCTTCCAAAACTCAATGAAGATAGGAGATAGCCTGAACATACTGATAACAGCTGATGAAATCAAAGCAGTAATAAAAAAAACTCTTGGCACACAAAAGCCCTGGACTGGATGGTTTCACAGGAGAATTTAACAAAGCATTTAAGGAAGACTACCCTTCACAGACTACTCCAAAAAAATCCAGGAAGATGGAAGACTCCCAAACTCTTTTTATGAAGCCAACATCATCCTACTCCAAAAACCAGATAAAGACACAACAAAGAAAGAAAACTTCAGGGTAATATTGCTGATGAACATAGATGCTAAAATCCTCAACAAAATATTGGCAAACTGCATCCAACAATACATTAAAAAGATCATACACCATGACCAAGTGGGATTCATTCCAGGGATGCAAGGATGGTTCAATATTCGCAAATCAGTAAATGTAATACATCACATAAACAAAAGCAAAGACAAAAATCACATGACCATACTAATAGATGCAAAAAACAGCATTTGATAAGGTACAGCACCCATTTATGATAAGAACTCTCAGCAAAGTGGGAGTAGAGGGAGCACTCCTCAACATAATAAAGGCCATATATGAGAGACCTACAGTCAACATCATACTCAATGACAAAAACTAAAATCTTTCCCACCAAGATCAAGAACAAGACAAGGTTGTCCACTTTCACCACTTCTATTCAACATAGTATTGAAAGGTTTAGCTGAAGCAATCAGACAAGAGAAGGAAATAAAAGGCATCCAAATTGGAAAGGAGGAAACAAAACCATCATTGTTTGCAGATGACATGATAGTATACATGGAAAATCCTATAGACTCTGCCAAAAAATAAATGAATTTGGCAAAACAGTGGGATATAAAGTCAATATCCAGAAGTCAAAGGCATTTTTGTATACCAACAATGAAACAGCAGAAGCAGAAATCAGGAAAAAAATCCCATTTGACACAGCAACCAGAAAAATAAAATACCTAGGAATAAACCTAACCAAGGAGGTAAAAGACCTGTGCTCAGAAAGCTACACAATACTGAAGAAAGAAATCAAGGAAGACACAAAGAGAAACATATACCGTGTTTATGGATCAGAAGAATTAACATCATCAAAATGTCCATACTACCAAAAGCAATTTACACATTCAATGGAATACCTATTAAAGTACTGATGGCATATTACACAGATATAGAACAAATACATCAAAAATTTATATGGAACCAGAAATGACCCTGAGTAGCTGCTGCAATTTTAGGAAAGAAGAACAAAATAGGAGGAATCACAATACCTTATACCAAACTGTATTACAAGGCCACTGTAATCAAAACAGCCTGGTACTGGCATAAAAACAGACAGTTAGACCAATGGAACAGAACAGAGAGCCCATAAATAAACCCAAGTTTCTATGGTCAATTAATTTTCAAAAAAGGGGGCAGCAGCATAAAATGGAGTAAAAATTGCCTCTTCAACAAATGGTGTTTCAGAGAACTGGACAGCTACATGTAAAAATGAAACTCGATCACCACCTTATACCATATACAAAAATCTATTCAAGGTGGATAAAATACTTAATTATAAGTTGTGACACCATTAAAGTCCTAGTTGAGTACATAGGCAGGAAAATCTCAGATATTTCATGCAGCAGTATTTTCACTGACATCCCCTATAGGAAGGGACATAAAGAAAATCATAAACAAATGGGATCTCATCAAAATAAAAAGCTTCTGCACGACTAAAGGAAACAATATTAAAATACAAAAAGAACCAACCATATGGGAAAACATATTTGTCAGTGATACCTTGGACAAGGGTAACCTCCAAAATATATAAAGAACTCACACAACTCCACTTTAAGAAGACAAGCAACCCAATTAAAAAATGGACAAAGGACTTGAACAGACACCTCTCCAAGGAGGACATACAGAGGATCCAGAGACACTTGAAAATATGCTCAGTATCACTAGCTATCAGAGAGATGCAAATTAAAACTACAATGAGATACCATTTCACATCAGTCAGAATGGCCATCATAAACACAGCAACAAACAAACAAGTGTTGGAGAGGTTGTGAAGAAAAGGGAACCCTAGTGCACTGTTGGTGGAAATGCAGACTGGTGCAGCCACTAGGAAAACAGTATGGAATTTCATCAGAAAACTAAAAATGGATCTGTCTTTTGACCAGGCAATTCCACTGCTAGGATTATATCCTAAGAACCCTGAAACACCAATCCAAAGAATCTATGCACCCCAATGTTCATAGCAGCACAATTTACAATAGCCAAGTTTTGGAAGTAACCTAGGTGCCCATCAGTAAATGAATGGATCAAAAAACTATGGTACATTTACACAATGGAATTCTATGCAGCAGTAAGAAAGAAGGAGCTCCTACCCTTTGGGACAGCATGGATGGAAGTGGAAAGCATTATGGTAAGTGAAATAAGCCAGGTGGTGAAAGAGAAATACCATATGATCTCACCTTTAACAGGAACCTAATCAACAAAACAAACAAACAAGCAAAATATAAGCAAAGACACTGAAACTAAGAGCAGGCTGACAGTGATCAGAGAGGAGAGGGGAGGGAATTTCAGGGGAAAAGGGTGAAGGGTTTGCAGAACAATTATGAAGGACACAGGGGCAATAACAGATTGGGGTAGAAAAGGGAGGGAGGTGGGGAGGGCTGAGGGGTTGGGCCGGGGTGGGTGGAAAAGCAGAACACTGTATTTGAACAACAATAAAAAAAAATAAGCTGAGCAGACATTTTTAGTGTACTACCCATTCCCATTCCTTCTACCATCAGTTCTGTGCCCAAAGTCCACTTACTAAGAAAAACTGTAACTGTGCCCAAAGGGCTTTTTTCTCACTATGGGAGCATGCTTGGTCCATGCATAGGGCAAGCTGAACATGCCAGAGAGTTAGTGCTTCCAGAAGCAGCCCTCAACCAATGACAGGCAGGGAGGTGATGGATAAAGGTCCCAGTTCCCTCATTTTTGGAGTGTAATGACTCTGAGAAATGTGTTCTATGCAGTTGCAGTGGTAACCTGCCTTACAATGAACCCCACATGGGCCACATTCCCTGCCCTGTCTAATTTCCCCAATCTGCTACCAATGTTTCCTTGGGATTTCCTCCAAATCAACTACTTGTTTGCAAATCTGTTTCAACCCAAGAAAGTATTCAGTTTCACAAGAGAGCTATGGTCACTAGAGTAATACCTAGGATTTTCATAGTTTTTCTTTGTCTTTGTTAAATTCAGCAAAGTAGGAACTGGTATTATAAGCTAAATGAAAGTGATTTAAGTTGATGAGATTCTAGTAAGAAAAATCCCAGGGCTTCTAGGTGGGTGAGAGATAGACAGACACTTACGGAAAATGATGGGTCCTACTATCTATGTGACCTATCAGCCTATGTCCTAACCTGGGGGTCAGAGGCAGGCGAACTGGAAATTTAAGGAAAGACAGCCTCTACTCTTTACCACCTATCTCTGTGAAAGTTCATAAAGCCTTATAAAAGGACACCACCATTCTTTACAGCTCATCTTGCATCTTGCTTTTTTTGCTCAGTATTATGTTTCTGAGATTTTTTCATATTGGTATATGCACTGGATAGTACTCTAAGACATGGCCCAGATCTTCTCTTCATCCCAGTGGGTCTGAGAGGAGGATGCCAGGTGACACAGGGAGGAGAGGTGGAGACAGGGAGAGGCCCACCAGGTTGGCTGCATATCAGGGATGTCTCCTCCTACTCATGAGAAATTCAAAGTAGTAAATGCCATACTATGGCTGCAAAGTCCTGCACTCCTGGCATGCCCTAACATCTCAGATCTCTTTTCCTCATCTGTTCCACTTGGCCCACACTGGTTTTCTTTCCTTTGAATGTTCCCATTTTATGCTTGCTGAAAACTGGTTCCAGCTCAGGGCATTGACACCCAGTTGACTCACCTCTACTCCAGCATCACCACTTTTGGGGCCTTTCCAGTTCTCCCAGGCTAAAGGAATGCCTAGACTTCCTGCATGCTTTATTTTCCTCTGGGAACTTTTTGCAATCTGAAATGATCTTATTCTAGTGTGCGTGGACAATCCTCCATAACAAAAGGACCCTCTGTAATGTGAGCTCCACGGAACCCTGGCACATAATGGGCACTTCATAAATATATGTTGAATTAATAAGCTCCATTTGCCTATTTCATGCAGGAAAGCCTATCATCTTTAGGTTCCTCCTTGCCCTGTGGAGTATTTATTGGGTCCATCCTCTCTGATGAGCATCTACTTGAGAAACCAGATCTTGTCATCTAAGTTTTTATATCTATGATATTACGGGAGTATACTGGGCTCCTGAGTTTTGTGTAACATGAATATGAAAAAATATGTCATCTCTGAAACAGTGCAAATATCCAACAAGAAAAAAGATGGACAACTGTCCACCAATACCACAGAATGCTACTCAGCAATAACAGCGAAAGACCACTAATTCATGCAACAACAGGAGTAAATCTTAAAAACACTACATTGAGTGAAAGAAGACATACACAAAAGAACACATATTTCATTATTTCATTTGTGCAAAGTAAAACAGGCAAATCAAATCTCTAGTTATAGAAATCAAGACCTGATTCCTCATGTAGTGCAAGGATATTAACTTTAGAAAGAGAGTAAGAGAACTTTCTGGGGTTAAATGAAAAAATTCTATATCTTGTTTTGGGCAGTTGTTACACAGGTATATGCATTCATCAAAAATCATCAAACTGAATATTTGGGAACTGTGTACTCTGTTATATGCAAAAAGGCTTTTTTTAAAAGCCCACTCTCAACAATGAAATGAGATAAAGCCATATCTTGAATTGTAAGAAGGAATTAAATATGCTGGAGTATATTTGGAGTAAAGCAGATTAACAGTGTCAGTGAAGACTTTTTATGATGTAGTTCTGAAGAAGCACAACTCCAGCTGGTGGAAGGATTAAAAGGCAATTTATTATTTCATGCAACCGAGAAGTCTAGGCATAAAACTGATTGAGGAAATAGTCTAAGTGTCCATCATTAGATGAGGGGATAAAAAAGCTTGATACAGTTCTGGCAAAGATGGAGGTGTAGGTAGAAATGCTTCACTTCCTCACACAATCAAAAGAAGAATAACAAGCAATTTGAAAACAATAAACAACCAGAACTACCATAAAATCAAACTTCATGGAACTCCGACAACCAAGGAGTTAAAGAAACGTTCATTCAGACTGGTGGGAGGGGAGAAGACAGGTAGCAGGTGGAGACAATCCTGGAAAAGCAGCGGACCGCAAGGGTGAGGTGGGGCTGGCCGAACAGGAAACTAAAGACTCAAAATCACTAGCTATAAACTACTGCAGGGGTTATGAAGGTGGGAGAAACTCTTAGTCTCACAGGAGAGTTCATTGGAAAGTGGGGCTAGAGTAGAGTGAGTAAGAGGCTTTGTTCCCTCTCTGACCCCTCCCCCACAGACAGCCCCACAATGCATCAAAGAGGGTTGCCCTATTCTGGTGAATACCTAAGGCCCTGCCCCCTTACAACATAATAGGTGTGCTGAGACAAAGAAATATGGCCCACATGAAAGAACAGATAAAAACAACAGAAAAAGAACTAAGTGTTGAGGAGATAGACAACCTATCTGATGCAGAGTTCAAAACACTGGTAATCAGGGTGCTCACAGAATTGATTGAGCTTGGTGGTGAAATGAAGGAATAAATGAAGGCTACCCAAAGTGAAATAAAATAAAATATACAGGGAACCAACAGTGAAGGAAAGGAAACCGATATTCAAATAAAAAATTTGGAATAAAAGGAAGAAATAAACATCCAACCAGAACAGAATGAAGAAACAAGAATTCCAAAAAATGAGGAGAGGTGTAGGAACCTCCAGTACAACCTTAAATGTTCCAACATCTAAATCACAGGTATGTCAGAAGAAAAAGAGGAAGAGCAAGAAATTAAAATCTTACTTGAACAAATAATGAAGGAGAGGTCCCCCCAAATCTGGCAAAGGAAATAGAATTCCAGGAAGCCCAGAGAGTCTCAAAGAAATTGGACCCAAGGAGGAACACACCAAAGCACATCATCATTAAGTTACCCAATATTAAAGACAAGGAGAGAATCTTAAAAGCAGCAAGAGGAAAGGAGAGAGTTACCCACAAAGGAGAGCCCATAAGACTATCAGAAGATTTCCCAAAAGAAACCTTACAGTCAAGAAGAGGCTGGAAAGAAGTATTCGAAGTCATAAAAGGCAATGACCTGCATCCAAAATTACTCTATCCAGCAAAACTATCATTTAGAATGGAAAGACAGAAAGAGTGCTTCCCAGATAAGGTCAAGTTAAAGGAGTTCATCATCACCAGGCCCTTATTATATGAAATGTTAAAGGGACTTATCTAAGAAAAAGAAGATAAAAAACTTGAACAGTGAAATGACCACAAACTCACATCTATCAACAACTGAACCTAAAAAAAAAAAAACAAATAAAAATGAAGTAAGCGAACAACTAGAACAGGAGCAGAATCACAGAAATGGAGATCACATGGAGTGTTATTAGTGGGGAGGGGTAGGGAAAGAATGGGGGGAAGTACAGTGAATAAGAAGCATAATTGTTAGGCATAAAACAGACAGGAGGAGGTTAAGAATAGTATAGGAAATAGAGAAGCCAAAGAATTTATATGTAAGACCCATGGACATGAGCTAAGCATGGGGGGAATGCTAGATGGTGGGGGGCTGCAGGGTGGAGGGGGATAAAGAGGACAAAAAAACTGGGACAACTGTAATAGTGTGATCAATAAAATATACTTTTTAAAAAGTTTGGTACATTTATGCAATGGAATACAATGCAGCAGTGAAAAAAGAAGGAACTCTTACCTTTTGGGACAACATACATGGACCTGGAGACTATTATGCTAAGTGAAATAAGCCAGTCAGTGAAAATAAATACCATATGATCTCACTTGTATGTGGAATCTACTGTACAACATAAACTAACAAGCAAAATAGAAACAGAGTCTTGGATACAGAGAACAGGCTAATAGCTGTCAAAGGGGAGAGAGGAGGGAAGACTGGATGAGAAAAAGTGAAGGGATTAACCAAAGAACATTTATGCACAATGCATAGACATGGACAAGGGTGTGATGATTGCCTGAGGGAGTATGGGGTGTGAAGGTGAGCAAAGGGGGAAAACGTGGAGACAACTGTAATAGCATAAACAATAAAGTATGTTTTAAAAAGAAACTAATAATTATCTTATAGGAAGATACTTTGAGATTATGCAAACAATTTGTTTTCATACTTTCATCACCACCTTTTTTTCTACTGATGTTTGTTGTCTGGAATAATTATTATTGTGATATTTTCTAAATAGTGATTTTCTAATTCTATCATTCCTTTTTCATTTATTAGCTGGAATTCTGCTATAATGAAAAGCTTTCCCTTCTCATTTATTTATTTAACTGTTCATTCATTTATTCAATTATTTATATCAGCATGGACTCCTAGATATTTATTGTACTCTGTGGGTTATTATTAATTATTATCATCATTTATTTTGTTACTCAAAATGTCCCAGACCTAATTACCACATTTTTAAAGTGTATCTGCTACAAGATATGTATCTGCTACAAAAAAATGTATCATATCTTTCCAACTTTCCTTTGTCTCCCTACCCCCACCCAATCTACTAGCACTCCCTTCAGGACTGGCTGTCTAAATGTAGCTGTTTTCTGCAAATGGTCCCCCTTCTGTGACTTCAGCTGTAACCAAATTGTTTTCTCCCTTGCTCCTCCAAGCTTTAAGTACTAAAGGCTGTTTGCTGCTGCTATTCCCTGGACACTTCACCATCCCATGTTGGTCCCCCAGCCCTGCCCTTAGCCCTGTAAATGTCCGTTCATTGAACTCCCTTCAGTTGAACTCTTTGAGTGCCACTTGTTACCTGCCAGATGCACACTGACAGGCAACACATTAATGGGGATAAATAAATGAATGTCCCTCCAAAGCACTGAACACATTATCTAGGACAGAGAAGTGCTTCAGAAGTGTTATTCATGGAGCTGTACTATAACTCCTTACATCAGTTTTGGGAGCTCAAGTGGCTGGTGACAAATGCAGAGTTGCTTTGGAAGGGAGCAAGGGAGGGTAATGTTCTCAAGCTTCCTGTTGTAAATGGGCCAATATACATGATCTTGAAAACTGAGCACTGAAGGATTAAAGTCAACATTTGAGAGTTCTTTTCTGGAACTCTGGGCATTATGTCAAAAGCAATTCATACAAATAAAGTTTGGCAAGGACCAGGGAGACTTAACACTGATGTTATATAACCTGATTTATGAAGAAAAACCTAACTAAGATGATTTAAAAATTCGCCTTTGAACAAATATCTTAGAGTCATTCTGTTTGTATTCTTATCCTAGAGCAGAAGAAAATCCAGCAGAAACCTATCAAGTAGCATCTTCTGTTCCCTAAAGTACACACAATTTTTTAATATAATCTTTATTATATTTTTTCCATTACCATTTAGTCCCCTTACATCACTCCCCACCACCCACTCCCAGCAATCACCTCACAAATATTTGAATAATACCCTGCTAGGCCAACTTAATTTTCTATGACTAGTTTTGGGAAGTAGTCGTCCTGCCTTGGTGACAGTAGGCACATAGAAATAGGAGGTCCAAAATAATCATCTGTGGGATACCTGAGTGAATAGTGGGCTACTGAAAACAAATTCACATTCAGTAATTTGTTTTACTGAATGTAAATGCAGTAGATTCACATTGTTGCTGCTGTTTTTTTGCAGACACTTGATATGGAATGTGAATATATGATTTCCATGTAGAGATAAAATTGATATGATTGAAACCAAAGCACAGGTACAACTGAATAGAATCTGAGGTATAACGTGAATTCACTAATTTAAAAATGCTATAAGGAGAAAGACTAAAGCATTCATTAACCTTGTCTGGGGTGTGAAAAGTGAAAATGTATTCAATGGAATATCTCTATAGATCTGCTTCACTTGGTGGTGACAGGTGGTGGGAGCAGGTGTGGTGGGAAGAATGATGGTAGCTTTGTTTCCTACCTTGTCTTTATTCCTTGGCCTTATTTTTGGAACTGGAGTAAGAGTCAGTGTTGAGAGGTAAGAGAAGAAATTCTGTAAAGGAAGAACCAGCATCTCAGAGACTTCAAACAAAGGTTACCATGTTTATTTGCCAACATGAGAGGAAAGTGGGACTGTGAGCAAAAGCTTTCTGAAAAAAAAATCATGTAAATAGAAGTGAAAATTTTCGGCCCACTCACCCTGTTAACCTTAGAAACCAAATTAATGGCAGGTGACAAAATCCAGTTTTCTGAGAGTACAGAATTTTGAAATATTATTTTATTTTATTGAAGTCATGAGTGAAGTGACTTCGTTTTAGACCTTTGGGGAGAAAATTGTCTACTACAAGGGTGTGTCTCATTTTTCACTTGTAAAATCAAAGGTTTGGAAGGTAGTTCCATAGTGACAGAAAGATGAGAGGGAGAGAATAAATAGAGATAGTGAATAGAATGGGACTATTAATTCTGGAATTATGGCTTAGTCACTTAGCCAGGAAATCCTAACTAAGTTGTTGAATTGGAATTTGAGGAATATTCTTTTTCTTAGTCCAAGTATGTTCAAATGTAACAATGATAAAGGGGGTTGTCCTGGGTGCAGGGAAGATGCTTAATGTGGCCTGGCTTATAGAAGGGGCTCAATGTGTAATTCCTACTTGTTGGTGTTCTTGTGGCTGTTATGGTTACAACCTCCCCCCACCAACTCCATGTTTAAAAAGTCACTATTCTGCCAGTAAAGGAAATGGCCTGGAGCTCTATTCTCAGATATTGTTCAGGACATAAGAACCATACTCACTGTGTGTTTACTCAAGTGAGAGGGTTCAAACCACTTCCTCTAATGGTCACAGAGAAGGGTTGAAGCTTTGTCAGCTGAATATTTGTGATCTGGCTGGCTGGGATTGAATAATTAAACTCCTGCCAACACAAAGTGCCAACACAAAGTGTAAATTCCTTAGAGTGACCTCATATTTGCTCTGTAATGGCATGTTTCCCCACCTACCCAAATAATCATATCAGTGTTGTTATTTAGCAGAAGCTCAAGTTTTAAAGCTCACATACTGCCCTTTTCCTTCATAGGTAGTTTCATAAAAGCAGGCTTAACTCAAACTCTCCATGCATTGCAGGGAACCCTGTGGCCCCCACTGATCTGGCCAAGGGGCTAGAATGTGTCCTACCAAGCTGAGCAAGGCCAGCTTCTATTTTAGTGAATTACCAAAAGAACAACTCAGGCAGAATACAAAACAGAGTAGACAAGTGCCTTTTTGTATATTTGATATTCTTGTGGAAGGAGAGCCCCGTGGAAAACTTGACCTATTTGTATAACACCCTGTTCCTGGAGGGCCAGAATTCATGGGTGGAGAGGTACTTTAAACAAACACAGAGCCACTCCTGAAAAATGTGCTAGGATTGAAAAGAGATCAATTCAAATCCCAGCATGTTCAGAAGATATTATGAAGTATATTTCCTCTAACCATCAGCGGTGGCATATGACATTTCTGGAAAATTTTTTTAGTCATAAGGGAACTAGCTTCCAATGTAGAGGCCTGCAGCTCAGTCCCACTGGCTGCTCCAGTGGAATCACACATTTCTATGTACAGCACAGCTTGTCTGTGCAAAGAAGAAGGAGCTCCTTTTCTTGTCTGACTTGGATCCTGAGCCTCTTCTCACTGACGAGTGGGAAAAAACAATTAACTTTTAGTTCCCCCGATGTGATTGTTTTCATTGTCTTATAAAGCAATCCTCATAAGTCATTCAGATTTCTCCCTCCTCCACTTCTTTCCCAGAATCCTTTGCAAGATGGCTTTTGAAAATTTAAGAGTAAGATTTGGAGTCCTTGGAGAAAGTATTCTCCTGCTCCCTCTTGGGGCAGTGGTCGTTTACTCCCGTGGTTCCTGGAGACCTTGCTGGCCTTTGGGCATCAGTCTGTATCTGTGTCTATCTCCCGCCCACAGGGAACATCAGCCATCTTGCAGCTGATCAGCACCACCTTTGCTCTCTCTGATGGCCTACCCTCAAATCCTGCCAAGGACTCCAGCAGCCTGCTGCCTGAGCACCAGCACACACCCTCTGGAGGCATTACCTCTTCCTACTTAGCAGGTCCCAGGTACTTAGCTCAAGCTCTCAACCTTTGTGGAGCCTGAAAACACTATACCTCAGGGCCTTCCACACCATAGGCACTCAGCTGAAACCCTGACACAGTGTGTGAGTGCAAATAGCTATTTGGGATGTGACACTATGAACATTGGCAGGAAGTAAATAGGGAAAGGAGAAGCCATTAAAGCCTTCATTCTAAAGCAAATTGCCTCTGAGGGCAATTACAACTTAACACCCACCCCTGCTCCCCCAACTGGAAACTCTGAGATTAAGTGTAGAACCTGCCTCAGAGTTGTGGGCAAGTTAAAATAACTCATAAAGTTAATTGTGGAGATTACATGAAATATGCATGCAAAGCAATTAGTGCAGAGCCCAGACATAATAAGGGTTCAGTTGTTGTAAGCATACTCTGCTTTCCCAGAAACACTTCTGTTCCCAAACTCTTACTTGCCAGCTCTTTCCATGGCTTCTTCTCTTGGTATTTCTCTTATGTCTTTGACCAGTTCTTCCTGTTCCTTACTCACTTTTAAAAAAATCCTCACCTAAGTACATGTTTATTGATTTTAGAGAGAGAGGGATGGAAGGAAGAAGGGGGAAATTGAGAGTTTGAGATAGAGAGAGAGAGACAGACAGAAACATGTATGTGAGAGAGAAATATCAATTGGTTGCCTACTGTATGTGACCCAAGCTGAGACCAAACTGCCTTCTAGGTAAGTGCCCTGACCCTTTTGGTGGACAAGATGATGCTTCAACAAACTTAGTCACCTGGCCAGGTTTCCTCATTCACTTTTAATTTTACTCCATGAACTGCAAACAGGTGTTTACTAAAGTTTAGTTTGAATTTTCTGCTCTTTTCCTGCTAAGTGAATTCATCCATTGCAAAGTTAGTGGAAAAATATATTCAAGCCCCTTTAAATGTGTGTGCATAAAGATCTCTCTGGGACATATATTTCATCCTACCTCAACCAGGGGACTGAAGCAGTCTTTGTTAAAATAAAACTTTGTTATTTAAAATGTTTTAAGAAGTATAGTAAAACTATAGTGATTATAAGTTTGATAATATGGAGTATTGCAAGATATTGGAAAAAATTAGTAATTTCACACCATTGTGGTAGATGTTCATATTTATATGGCCATTTTAGAAGGTAATAATATATGATAAAACATCTGGGTATTAATAATTGTTGGGTGGTAATAATATATGATAAAACATCTGGATAGTAATAATTAAAACTGAAATTGCACACACTTTTACCACCCAACAATTCTACTTTTGCATATTTGTAGAGAAACTCATTCAAATGTGTGCAACGATATTCATGGCTATTTGTTTATTAATAAAACATTGAAAACAACCTGATGTTCATTAGTAGGGAGCTTAGACAGATGAAAACTGATGTATTTATATATGATGGGATAACTATATAGCAGTTAAAAAGGAATGAATTGGAACTCTACATATCAACCTAGATAGATCTAAAAAAAATTAATTGAAATAAAATCAACTGGCAACCACTAATATGCTTTCTAATCTTATAGTTTTTTCTTCTCCAAAGTGTTGTTGAATGAAATCATACAGTATGTAATCTTTTGAGTCTGGGTTTCCTTTACTTAGCTTAATGAATTTGAGACTCATCCATTATTGCAGATATCAGTAGTTCCTTTTAATTGTTCAAATGTTTTGCCTAATTTTTTAATGGGCCTTTATATACATAACACTGTTTTAAGAAATAAAATAAAATTTTGGAGATGCAGAAACCAAACTTATAACAATGATGAGTTTTGGGAGGTTAGAAGAAGCCAGGGTTGAGGAAAGAGATGGTTAAAGATTTAGCTTTATTTGGAATGTTATTATTACTATTTTTAAATAGCAGATTTCTGTATTACATGTGTAATTTTAAATTCTGTTTACAAAGGTGATAGATGAATTTGATAACTGTGCTAGTTATGTAAGAGAAAATCTCTATTCTTGGATAATATATGATAAAACATTTAGGGTAAAAGCCTATGATGAATATAACTTACCTTTGAGAAGGAGGAGAGAGGAATGAAGGGGGGGCAAGAGAGAGAGAGAGAGAGAGAATACATTTAAAAATCCTGATATCAGCTGAATAAGGAAACTTCTAATTTACTAAAAGCTTGAGGTTGATGGAAATTCTTTATAAGCTCAGCTGTGAATCAAGAGACAGGACTGAGAAAAGCAGATAGACACTCAAATTCCAGAAACAGGAAAAGAGGCAAACTGGGAGCAGCATCTATGTTTCATGTCAGCAAAAGAGAGAAGAGGGTAGGACCTCACTCCTCCGGATACACCTTGGGGATGCAGCAGGCTCATGTAGCATGGGAAGAGAGAGGAAGGATGAACCAGTCTGAACTACCACTTGAGGTCTCAGGTCTAGAGGGTCATCAAAGTGTGTGTGCATAAGGGATTGTGAGGCTTTTCGCTTGTCCTTCCACTTGTGACATATGGCTGGGATCCATGGCTTCAAATTTACTCAAGACTGAGTCATGTGATTTCCTCAGACCTAGTAACCAGAACAGTTCATGCTGGGTGATGGAGATCAGATGTACAACAAGGGAGTTCACTTGAAAACTCAAAAGGTTAAAGGCAAAAGTTGGAATCATGGGGCTTCCCATACCATCTCTGTAACATCTTCTTTCCTTCTCCTCCATTTTACCCTTGACTCATAATGGTCAAGATCAAACTCAAGGTGGTGCAGGAATAAAGGTAAGTACCACTGGCACAAGATTTCAACTCTAAACAAGGGATTTAGTCTTTAATGTTGCGTTATCTAACTTCTCATTCCACTTCTAGGATCATTTAGATATTCCTGCCAGAGTGCTAAGTGCTGTCATAGACTCTGTATGATATTCAGCTTCCCTCCCAAGCTAATCTTCCTTCACATGTCCTTCTTTCTGCCAATGGCTCCAAAATTTTCAAAATCCAGATTAATGGTTTCTAATCTATCCTTTCTCCTTTTAGTCACAATTGAACCTTTTATTAAAGTTCATTTCTTCTGCCTGTGAAATTTCCTGAGTTATCTCTTCTTCATTTCAGCCCCCACCAGCCTAGATGAGGGAGTCATTACTGTTTAACTATCATTTCCTTTCCTCTGGTCTCTCCCTGTTCATTGCTTTCTGCACATTGCAGTCAATAATTTCAACCCCCCCCCCCCACAGCCCACAACAACTTTCCATTGTCTATCTCATTAATCCATTTCTTTCTCATCTTTAGTTTAATTTCCCATATTCTAGGAGCCACTGCCCTATAAATTTTCTTCCAATTGTGTCATATCCATTTTTTTACCATTTCTATTATAGTCTTCTCAATTCTATTACTCATTATCCATGAGCCCAGTAACCACTGACCTCCTTAATTTTAATTTTTCCACTCTAACCTGCATTCTACCACTGCACTAATCTTGCTTAAACATCATTTCACCAGGCCACACCTCTGCTCAAGAATGCACAGTGGCTTCTTACCATATAAAGTCTAGATTACTTTGCCTGACTGTCCTCCAGCTCTAGACCCAAATTTTCCTACCTTCCCCCACTTTATTAAGCCAAGTTTCCGCTTTCCTGTCTGTTATATAAGCATCCTATTCTTAGTCCTAATAGTACAGCTTTGCTCAGACTCTTCATCCTGTGTTCGATCAAAACCTGTTTAACTTGTTAAGTAAGAACTATGGGATCTTTTATGGCTATCCATCCACTCCAATCCCATGCTCTATTGATGTTAGAACAAGAGTGTTGGAGCAATAAATTAGATTCCACATGGACAGGCTGGAACTAAGGGCCTATGAAAACCCCACAGAAGTAATTGGGCATCAGGGCCTAAACATGGCTCTGGGAGAGACCCCATTGAACTAAGGATAGTTCTGTGAGGCTGGAGTACAGGAGAGAGAATCAAGCCTAGGAAGAAAGTCCATCGCAGAAGACTTTCAATCCCAGGAAAGAATCAGGCATCCTGAGTTTAGAATGAATTCAGAAGTCATAGGTTTATTTCACAGAAGAGAAGAACAGAAGGGAAGAAGATAAAGACGGGACTGGTAACAGAGCTGGTGACAATGGCTTTGGTAGTTTGACCAACACAAAGGTCTTTCATTTACCATGCATATCTTGAGCATTTGCTTGAACTGTGTGTTAGATAGTCTACAATGGTGGCCACCATAAAAACCTTTCCTCATCATTTTGTCACTCTGCCGCTGAAAGGTGGTATTTATTTCTCCTCCCCTTCACCTAGACAGACCTTGTGACAGCTTTGGTCAATAAATTATGATGGAAAATGATTTTCTGAGACTTCTGAGACTGAGCCTTAAGAGCCCAGACATTTTCTATATCCTTCTTATAACATAGTCACCATCCTCTTAGGTTCCCAAGCTATGTAGAGGAGAACCAAAACCCTCAGCATGTGGTCCCAGCTCAGCTCCCAGATATAAGCCAGAATGAACCACCAGCCATGTGAGTTCTTCACTGTGCACTTCCAGTTCGGTCAGTCAAGCCCTTGCACAGTTGCCTTTGAGTCCTAACCAATAGCACAAGGAGCAGAACCACCCAGCTGAGTCAAGTTAACCCACAGAAGTGAAAACATAATAAAATGGTTATTGTTTCTATGCTACTAAGTTTTGAAGTGGCTTGTTTTTCTGCAATGTATAACTGAAATAGACTCTCAATAAATTGACTTCTAATGAGAACTTTCTTTTATCCATCATTCATAACACTTATTATGCTAAGAATCCAAAAGTCAAGGTACTTGGTATGAACAACTCCTCAACAACTTGGGTTTGTATTAAAAATTATCTTTTCTGCTACTGTAGCACAGATAACCTCATCTGACAATGGGTTGTATTTCATTTAACACTTTATTTTAAACTATATTTAATAATTATCTAATTATTTTATTGGTAAATCTCACATGCTCCAAAACCAAGCCCATATTTATATCTTTTTTCCTCTCCCATTGCATGTTGCAAAGTAAACATGCAACATATATTGATGAATTAAAAGTTCATTTCTGAACATTCTTCCATGCATATGGAATTGTCTTTTACATTTAGCTCAAGTGACCAAGAGACAACATACACTTTAATTCATCCTTATGTGTAAGAGATTAACCATTTAAAGCTTCCTTAAAAGATAAAACATAAAGCCACTAACACACATTCAAAATATTAAAAATTTATCAAGACAAATGTTTATTCAGAGGTTCCCAGGAGCAAAAATAGATAATGGCCAGTGACATAGGACTCAAAACCTGGTTCAGAAAAGAATGTTGACTTACTGTTAATTCAAGCAGACTTACTAATATAAACTTCAAACACTGAATATATGTTTCATTGTTGTATTTTTTCTTTTGTTCATGTGCCTTATGGTGGAGATCAAGTTTAAAATGAGGCCATATGCAACACAAATGAGATCATCAAGATTTTACAGATTTGTCTGAGAACATGTAAATTCTCTCAAACACAGCTTTTTCTGGAACCTAAATACAATTAGAAGGTTACTATATTGCCAATATGGGAGTGTTCAAGGTTTTGGTTCATGTGGGTGTGATATGGTGAGTGGGAAGGAAAAGGATGGAGACATAAAGAGCAGTGATCAACTTAATTTAAACATTCTGCAACTGTTTATGTGATAAGGGATAAGCAGGTTCTTCAACAATGAAAATCAACATACTCTTGAACTTACGAATTATTATAAGGGACAGCAGAACCTGTTTGGTCGAAGAACTAGTTCAAACACTTGCCAGTTCTTCAAGCCAGGCTAATGCTTTGCTGAAGATCTTCTCTTCTTACCATAAGAATTAAAATATTTCTCCTGATGGCCCTAAACTGTTAAAAAATCAAAAACAGTATTTATGGTTCTTAGCACTAAAGAAATATAAAATAAAAGAAAAATTAGGATTTATATAATATTAAGGTTACTTCAAATAGGCCCTTGTGTAGCCTGGAAAGATTTACTAGAGTATACAGTGACCCACATTCCTGGGGTTCTATAGCTAGAGAATTTCATTGATAGAATTAGGGTCACATATAGCATAAGACAGATTGGGGAACGTAGAAGGTGCTTATGAAGATTATGAATATGCTTCGAGTCAAGGTGGCTTCTGGAAGCCAGTGTTGTAATCTTGGGTAGCTATGCCGCTTATTCCACAGAACCCATTTTTACTTTTATAAAAGTAGAAAATGATGATATCTGTCCTGCTTAACTCACAGGACAGTATAAAGTTGGACTGAGATAATATATAATAAAACATATTGGAAACAAAGTATGAAACACTATAAAAGGCTGGTATGGCTGAGCAGACTGAGAGCTGGCTTGAGAACCAAAGGGTAGCCAGTTTGATTCCCAGTTAGGGCACATGCCTGGGTTGCAGGTCAGGTCCCCAGTAATGGGTGCATGAGAGGCAACCACACATTGATGTTTCTTTCCTTCTTTTTCCCTCCCTTCCCCTCTCTCTAAAAATAAAAAAAAATATTTTAAAAGTTTTTTAAAAAGTAAGATCTCAGGTATGAGTCAAACATAGAGATGCACAAATAAGAAGTGAACATTGAACCAGTATATAAATCAAACAACTGGATAAGTAAATGAATAAATAAATAAATAAATTTGTGATTGATTTCATGATAAATGTATAGTAATGTGAGTCATAAAAACTTATATATTATAATTGCAAGGGAAACTTGACATGTAAGTTGTGTCTCCTAAATAAATGGAAAGGCTTTATTGGGAAGTGGGATTTTGGGGCCTGAAGGAAGGAAAGAAAGAAGGGAGGGAGGATGAATGCATGAAAGGAAGGGAGGGAGGCATATCAAATTTGTTAAAATGTGAGAGACATTCCAAGCACTACATTCAAAAATAAGGACTAGAGCTCTGGCTGGTGTGGCTCAGTGGATTGAGCTCCAGCCTGCAAACCAGGGGGTCACCAGTTCGATTCCAGGTTGGGATGCGTGCCTGGGTTGAGGGTCATGTTGGGCCCCCAGTGGGGGGTGTGAGAGAGACAACCACACATTGATGTTTCTCTCCCTCTCTATCTCCTCCCCTTGCCCTCTCTCTAAAAATAAATAAATGAAATATTTTTTAAAATAATGACTAGATTGTAAGAAGAATCACAGACTGAGGAACAAAAGGTAACAAAACATTATGTCAATGGTGAACAACCACATGCTTTTCATACTTTCTTCATTTAATCCCCACAAACCACCCTATGCGGTAGGTATTATGATCTCCACTTCATGAAGGACAAAACTGAGTCTCAGAGCCTCATCTGGCTCAATGCTACACATTAAGATGAAACTACTAAAAACTCAGGTCTTTCTGAAATTATAACTGATATTCTTCCTTCTATGCCTTGAGTCAGTATTTATAACGTAATGAGAGTCCCAAAAGTCCCAGTAGGGGTGGGGCTGAAGGTGGAATGGTTGGATGAAGTGGGATAAATATGTTGTGAGCAATGAATAAATTCTTCCTTCCCTAGAGCCTTATTTTGGTCTTGAATAACCTGGTTTCCTTCCAATTATTTTAACACGATCATCTCCTAAATTGTAGAATTTGTCCAGGTTTTTAAATTTGTTTCTCTCTGCAGCAGAAAGAAAGAGAAGATCATTGGCTTCAGGCTAACCTGTGCTTTTTAAATACATAAAGAACAGCCTATTAGCTTTCCTCATCTTCCCCATTAAAAAGACCGCCTATGGAATTAAACACATTACCAACACCACAGTTGCTACATGACCAGAATTACATGACAATCAACAACAGGAAATGATATTGCAAATACAATCGAGAGCATAATATGCTTGAGAACCTTGACAAATTCCTCTTACAAAACTTCCTCTTAGAAACACCCTCTCATCATTGTGGCGTGATCCACTGGCCAAAATAGTTCATCAGGGCTGAAATATGGTCCTCATTATAATTAATTGGCACTTACTAAACTTTTAAACAATAGGATTGTTGATATAATTCTAGTACAGGCTTCCTTTGATGGAAACTTCTATGGGGTGCAGGAAATACCTCAGTGGGAAGGATCCATGTACCTGTCACACAAGACAGACTGAAACTACCAGTTTTAGTTTCTATACCTATGCACTAACTCTCTGCTCCATCCCTGTTCTAAAGAGAACTCAGTTAAAAAACTGGTTTCCAAGAAAAATAACCACAAATATTTTAAAAATCACGTAATATAATTTTCCTCAGGGTTTCAAACAAAGCTTTCAAGACACAAGGGACCCCACCCCCTGCCAAACTTTCTCTAGATCTTGGTAACCATCAAAGCTGAATGTTCTTTTGCTCTCCTTTATTTCTGACCAGATGCTGGGCTATGAAAAGAGGCATTCTCACTATTGCAGGAGTTGGGCAGCCTGGGTATGAATTCTAGCTTTGCCACTCCCTGGCTACTTCATTTGCAAGGCACTTTCACCTCTCAGAACAAAAAGTTCCTCGTCTTCAGAATGTGCATATTTAAGTATATGAACTCAAGCAATTCTTGAACTTTTCTGGGACTGACAATGCATAGATCCTACTGAGTCTTTACTGTCCCACACCCCTCACACATATTTCCTTTCCTCTTAGCCCAGCTTAAATTTCACAATTGGTATAAACACTCGTTTGCATGGACCCTCAACTCCTTTGCCACCCTCATTCTTATAGTCTTCTCTTGGCAACACCATAACCCTGGTTAAGTCCAATGTCCTGCCTATTTTATATATGTGCTCAGGCCACTGAGTGTGGATGGATAACAGCATAACCACACTAATCTTCTTTTAAATTCATGATTATGGACTTCAAATGGGCCCTTTATTCTGTTTGGTTTGCATGTTTATTGCTCTAGTCTGTTTATTCTCCTGTTAAGAAAATGGAAGAATACAGAAAAGAACTTATTTGTCTTCCTACCACCACCTTTACTCACTTCCCTGCAGCTGTGACAGGAGACTCTGCCTTCCCTTCTTAAACTACAAATAAACTGTTCATGTTCCAGTTTAAGCCACACCCTCCAACCTGTATCACAGATCCCTAGACTCTAGACTCTCTTACCTCTCCTGGAAGTGGTTCCAGCAACTCAGACCCCTCCCTTCTGCATCATCCATTTCTCCACTTCACTGGCTTATTCCCATCAACATACGTACTACTACATCTCCGACATCAACCAGTCTCTTTCCTAGCTCTACTTTCCTCTCCAGCTACTGTTCCACTTCCCAAACCACTTTGTAGCAAAACTCCTTGAAAGATTTGTCATTACTGGTTGCTTCCAATTCAATTTCCATATTTTTAAAAACTCACTCCATTTTGGCTCTGCCCTCATCACTTTTCAGTGTTTGCAGTTCGTTTTACATTGTGAATCCAGTAGTCGATTCTCAGCCATCACCTTATTTTACCTACAACAGCCTTTGACACAAGCGAGAACTTGTTTCTCTTTGAAACTGTCTTCATTTGGTGTTCCTGTTAGTAGAACAACAAAGCAAAATATCTCAAAACTTAATAACTTAAAGCAATGAACATATTTATTTTGCTCATGAATCTGTGATCTGGGCAAAGCTTGGTGGGGACAACTCATTTCTATGGCACTTCATGTCAGCTAAGATAGCTTGGTGGCCAGTGGCTGAAATTATCTGAGGTTCAATCACTCACATACCTGGTGCAATGGCAGGGAAAACTTAGGGGCTGGAATCTTTGGGGTCCTAGGGTATCTGTCCATCTGTGGTCTCCTCAGCATGGCAGCATCAACATCAGAGTAGACAGACTTCTTACATTCTCATGCTTCACAAGGCAAATGCCTTGAGGAAAGGGACCAGACAAAAGCTGTACCAGCTTTCCTTTCACAACTACCCTTAGAAATTGTGTAGTTTCACTTTTGTGGTAGTCACAGGCCCCACTTCTTGATGCAGCAGTGTTAACCTCACATTGTAAGGGAGATAGTGCTATGGTTATCTTTAGAAGATAAAATCTACCACACTTGGCTTCTAGGGTACTTCATTCTCCTGGCTTTTTTCCTAAGTGGAAGCTTCTTCTCACCCTTGATTCCTCTTCTCCACTCCTTAAAGTTGGAGTCCACAGAGCTTTGTCCTGGGACTTCTTTTCTTTTTTTATTTTCTATTTCTTGGTGATCTCAAAGAGTCTCACGGCTTTATATACCACATTTATTCTAATGACTTAAATTTGTATGTCCAGACTGCAACTTTCCCATGAACTGCCTACTCAATATCTCTTCTTGAATGTCTAACAGGCACCTCAAATTTAATGTATCAAAAACAGAATGCCTGATTTTCCCACTCAAATGTGCTCCACCTTCAGATTTTCCCTTGCAGCAACTCCATCCTGCCAGCTGATTACACTCAAGCATAATGTTTGACTGTCACATGCTCCAACGCAAAGTGGTTTGCTACATGTTTGCTTGCTCACTAGCAAACTCTGTTGGTTTTGCCTTCAAAACACATCCAGAATCTGACCACATTTTATATCTAACTTCTACTGTCCTGGTGCAAGCCACCAGTATTACCCCTGACAATCACTTTCTTTTGTTCAATGCTGGAATTCTCTTTGTTGCTGCTGTGCATTCTGCCATAATTTCAACAGTCAAGTTCAGAACAACTTGGAAAATATAACTGTATGATATATACATTTCATAAATGTTCCGGTTGCTTTGATTTGCATTTCATTTCCAGTCTCTAATCTGCTGCTGATATCTTGTAGTAAGGTGAACAACATTTCTCAACTCACGTCTGAGTCTGGCCTAGAAAGAGGCCTGACCAGGATGGGGTCATAGGTTGTATGTATCCTGTGTGAGCAGAAATAAGACCTATTGCAGGGATTTTTAACCAAGTTCTGTGAGTGAACCCATTTGAGAATCTGGTAGAAGCCACCAAACCCTCCCCTCAAAACTCATGTACACCACAGGAAAAGAACTTGAAATCCATGGTGGAACTCAGCCATTCATTCTTGAATTTCTATGCCCAAAACCCATTTCCATAAGGACCTAGAACTATGGGCCACTTTTTGGGTCCGTCATCTTTATGCTTTAACATCATTGTTACCTTATTTTCATGGCCAGGTATGGGGATGGAGGATAAGAACTGTCTCCTGAATTAGTAACAATTCACTCTTCAGAAAAATAGTTTGTAACAGTAGTTAATAACCCAGCTACCCAATTCCGTTTTTATTCTTGAGTTGTGAGAAAGAAAGTATTATGGTAAGAAGTATGGCCCTGTTTTTGAGTCCTCTTTGAGACACTACATCTGTTGTAACCTCAGAGACTTAATTATTTGATTTGTTGATTATTTTACATATATTTACAAAAATCGAAATTGTAGTATTTATACTAAAACTTATCCAACTGTTTATCTCTATTATTCCAGGGAGATTTTTAAAAGTAACTATAAAAGTAAGAATTTTTTTCAATGTAAGAATTTTTTTTAATGTAAGAATTTTATTGTTGAATTAGGTCTCCTGGGCTTAGTAAAGCTCAAATTAGTAGCAAATTACCTATATTAAGAAATACTGTGATTTCAGGTTCATTCCTTTGAGTGAAAGTTTGACCGTGTTTCTTCAAATGAGTTGAAGCATTTTTCACTATTACATTTGCAATTATGTACATGGAGTAAAAAATGAGCATTTTAAGTTTATTTTTCATTGCATATATTTTAAATGTATGAAGAGTGAGAATATGCCTTATATTTCAACTGGTTATGCTGCTTTGTAATAACAATGCTTAATAATAACACTGGACTGGTAAGACCTTTATTTAAAAGATTTATGTTTATGCTCCCAACCTGCCAGAAGTAAATTAGGTGGATGGTTTATGATTCTGTCATTTTTCCTCTAAAAGCCACTTTGAAGTTATATACCATTCAATTGTATATTTTGGTGCTAACATTAGGTTGACAGTCCAAAGTTGCTGAATGTGTGAAGGGGGTGAGGGAGAGTTCGAAGTGATGAATTTTTGCAAGAGTAAAAAGAGAATGGAGAAAAAGCAGTAATGGTGAGCAGACTTCAGCCCCTGAGCCCCATCAAATCTCAATAATAAAGCAGAATTTGTCAAACTCAAGTTGGAGATGACAGATTAGAGTTTTGGGTCATGTCTTAATTCAGGTTCCCCAGAAACAAACCATAATATGAAGATTTTTGTGAAAGTGATAGATAATGGAAGTTCTGGGCTTTCATAGTCTTGCACCTAACAGTTACTGGAGGGGAATAACTTCCCAGCACTACAGGCCATCTGCACATTTGGGAAAAATAGTTCCAGTAGCTAAGAATGTGCCTTCAAAAAGAAAAAGCTATCTTTGTAGGTTGGTTTCTATATGGGGAATTAATAAGACCAAAGAGTACAAACTTATTTAAGTCAAGATTTCTTATTAGAAAAGCTATTCCAATTTATTCTGGTACTAGCAATGTTTTGGTGTGCTCATTTAACTGTTCATTTAAAATATACTTAGCTAACTTGAGTAATGACATCACAATTTCATTTGATTTGCAGTTTTTTGTGTAGTAGTAAGATTGGTATTTTCTTCTGTGAATTTTTTGTTTATATTTTTTGCCCACTTTTCTATTGTAATTTTGGTGTTTTTTCTTATCTAGTAACATGAGGTCAATATATATTAGAAATAGAATGATGTGGTCTATCATATCTATTACAAATAGTTTTCTTTTTTGTCATCAGACTTTCAACTTACTGTGTTTTCAAAAATTTCCCCACATGTTGGACGGTAACACACAAAAGTTTGGGGGTTGATGGGGAGTGGTAAGGTTTACACATAAACATAGTGAAAGGCATGGAAGGAAATCTAGACAGAGTACCAACAGTTTGTTATGGATCACTTCAACTTCTGGAAACATAATCTTATAGTTTAGGATGATGGGGACTTGTTTCATTCATGTGGAAATTCATCCAGGAATGATTATGAGCAAGAATTTTAACTATCTCTATGGACAGAATAAGCTGCTTAGACCCATAAGCTGCTTTATGATATGATTTTTATCAGTCACTTCCTTGTTTTTCTGTGTGTCTGAGCTTTATTTAGTACCAGATCTCTAGAGCAGAAATTCAAAAAATGAAGTGGAAGCAGTAATTGTGCATATAATTGAAAATAAACATAAAACTGTCCAGCATGCTCTGTGTATAGAATTTAACAGGTGTTCTTGGTTTACTGGTAATTTAGGGGTTTGACACTTCTTTTCATTCAAATGTATAGCTGCAAGAGAAATAATGATAATTATAGCTCCAAGATTAATTTAATAATTTGTCAACATTTTCCATTCAACAACTAGCCAAAACCACCAACACATTCATTTTTAGCAACACAGCTGATGTTTTACAGAAAAACATATAAAAGAAAAATGTTAATGAGTGTGTTTATCATCAGATACTATATGAGTAAATACATATAACCAAATATTACAGGATAATTATTTGTAATCAGATACGGACATTATGAACAATGAAGTAATTAAAATATATGATATCATAGAATATTCTATATGATCCAAATCATCAGCATCAAATACTAAATAGTAATATCAAAAACTGAGATTACTGGTTAGAGAAATACATCAGATTTAGTAAAGAATATGCCTCTTCATTATTTTTAAAATATATTTTATTTATTTATTTTTAGAGACAGGAAGGGAGGGAGAAAGAGAGAGAAACATCAATGTGTGGTTGCTTCTTATGTGGCCCCCACTGGGGACCTGGCCCGCAACCCAGGCATGTGCCCTGACGGGGAATTGAACCTGCAATGCTTTGGTTTTCAGCCTGCACTCAACCCACTGAGCTACACCAGCCAGGGCATCTTCATTATTGTTCTTTCTGAGAGTCTCTGTTTTACTGATTACCTAAATCATTTGTTCTATTAATACAGATCAATTGTCTTTCTTTGTTTTCATAGCCACTAAAATATAACAGAATATTCTAAATTATAGATGGATTATTTGCATAATAGTCTTAAACTATCAGTGTGTGTCAGGTGTTTTTTTTTACTCAATTACATTTTTTAACTTTATTTATTTAAATTTAATTATAATGTACACAATAAAGGGCAAAAATATGAAACTCCAAAATAAAGAATAGTTCAAGCACACAGAAGTCTTCTCCTGTTGTCTACTATAACTCCCAGAGGTAGCCACTATACTATTAATATAGGTCAGTTATTCTGTCTTTGAACTTCTCATAGAATCTTATAGTATATAGTTTTTTGTATTTTATTTCTCTTGCCTAGCATTATGTCTGTGAAATACATCCATGTTAATGTTTCTTGCATTTCTTAAACTACATAATTTCTTTTTAAAAACTAAAAAGCCTTGATATTTAAGGCTTATCTTTTGTATTAGAAAAAATTGGAGAGTTAGAACTAAGCTAAAATTACATGCTTCCATTGATTTGATCTAAAAATACCCCCATTTCAAGGTGTCAACAGAAACGTAATGTTTTGTAATACCATAATAATTTTGAATAATTCTACTCGTAATTTCAGTTGTATTTTCTACTCATTGACTATTAAATCATGTTGAATTTCTACTTCTAAATTAAAAGATAGATGAAATGCTACATGGATAAATAAAATTTTCATCACCTAAATTCATTGAATTGCCTGAGGTTGTAAAAGCCAATTTAATTTCAACTTCATTTAATAAAAAACTTCCATGGGTTGCTGTCTGAACAGATACTTCTCTTACACAAAAAACTCCAATGAATTTGATAAAAGGATAAGACATTCACCTTAAATCATCAAAAGGTATTCATTTGTTTGAAGTACAGAAAGAACCAAGGTTCTCCTTACATTTTTGTTTCATAAATGAAAGTGACCTAAAAGATCTGGGGAAAAGAGTTGCATGCACAGATAAGAGAAACAAGAGCAATGAGCAAGGTTACCCAAGGACTTCTGCAATCTGTAGAGAAGTTGGCTGGTACAGTTGGCCCTCCGGAATTTCCCTCTAGCCCTCTGTTTGTTAGACAATAATTCCTGGTATTAAATTTCTTGATGGCATAACAAAAACATTCTAATAGGCTGCAGAAATCAAGCCTGTTACTGAAGCTCAAGGCACAATCTCTGGGAACACAGAATCAAAATAATCACTGATCCATTACTACTTTCTGATCACACAGAATAAATAATAAGAAGGGAAGTAATAAGTAGATAATAAAATGGTAGAACCCTCAACTTAAGTGAAGCAAGGCACATGTATGAGAGTTTCTTTAGGGGATATATCAAGAAGTAAAATTGCTGGGTTATAGATGTGCATGTTTTAGGTTTTCATAGCTACTGTTATATTTTGCAGTGGCATTTTCAATACTTCTCCCCCTTCCTTCCTATTTTATTAGCATGTAGGTGTAGACCTCTGCCTTAATATGTCTTCAATGCCTTCAGGTCATTGTGGACACAAATGCCTATGCTATATGTCACATCAGCCATTCCCAGGGGACCTGCCCTGCATCTAGACTGCTTTCTGCTGGAAAAGCTCAATCTTGGGACTCAAAAAAAATTTACAGACAGTTTAGGCAAACCTTCCCTTTACATATGAGGATAGTGAGGTTCACAGAGGTTATTTCTCTTCTCAAAAACACAGAGCTAATGAGTGAAAGAGCTTAGGGGCTTTTGGTACTATGTTCTTCCCACCACACTGAAGTAAAATCCCAATGTCATGGTTAATCTGCCCCACCTCCATTCCTGCAGGTCCACTCTGCTCTCCTTTCTGTCCTGTTCTGTGCCTTGGTTGCCCCATCCAGTCCTCCTTGTTCTCTGGGCTCAGGTTGGATTTGGCCAATGACAAGTACCAGCAGAGGAGAAGAGGGGCAAAGAGCGCAGGAGAGAGGTGATGTATTTCTTATCCATTTCCTCTATGCTCTAGGCAATGTTTTCTGGCAGTGGTTATATCTCCCCATAACTACTGGCTTCTGCCAGGAGATCCTCTTCCCTGGAGTAGTTCTCACTAGGTTCCTGGGACACTTCTTCTTCCCTTTGCCTCTGTAGGTCTGGGGTGATAAGGGCTCCCCACTGCTCTGGGTCCCTGGGCCCTTCTCTGTCCCCTATTAATGCTATCTATACCACTGTTTAACTCCCTTCATTAATCCAGCTAAGAGAGATTTTTTTGCACCCAGGAAACTAATGTTCACTTGTATTTGTACACCTGGATGAAAAGTTAAGTGAGGATGAAAAGTTAGTTTTGTGTTTTCATTTTTTAATGGACAGTGTTTTTTCTATTTATTTTATACTGCACAAGTAAACACTCTTTGAAAATATCAAAAATCTGTCCCTAAAGATGTATCCAAATGGACAATGAACATATGAGACATGTTCAAATCAAAATCAGGGAAGTGTTAATTATAGCCATCAGTAGAATGGCTAAAATGAAAAACATAGATAATATCAAATATATGATGACATGGTGGTAACTGCTGGTGGGAGTGTAAACTAACACAATGTCATTTTGGAAAATAGTTTGTCATTATCTAATAAAACCAAATATATACATTCTCTAGGACCCAGCAATTGTGCTGCAGGTATACTCATTAGAAATGAACATACATGTGCCACAATGCTCATTCACAGCAGAACTATCTGTAACAGCCAAAACAAATGAGCCAAATTGCCAGAAACAGTAAAATGAATTGTGTGTTTATTCACATCATGGAAATTAAAATCTTGAAAGCAATAAAAATGCATGATCTACAAACACACTCAACCTTGTAAATGTTGCAAATATGATGTTGAGTGAAAGAAACCAGGGAGAGGGAAGATGGCAGCTTTACTCTAGGCAGTGTGTTTCCTCAGCTTCTGTGAAGAGGAGGGAAACTCGTGGTTCAGTGGAGAAACAGAGCAAGTGGACTAGGTTACCAAATCACTTTTGAAAGCAGGACATCAAAAATTATTGCGATCATTGAAAAACCAGATGGCAAGGAGACTGCTTCAGGACAAAAGGGACCTAGGGATCCGCGCAGGGACTAGGGGTGTGCAGTCCCCAGGCCCAGTGCTCCGGGGTCTGCCTCAGGGCTCCCGGGAGAGGGGAGCTGCTGCTCCCTCCCCCTGAATATGGAGGTTGAGCAACTCCAGGGGAGAACTTGTTGCTTGAAGGCACAGATTGGCCAGTTGGACTGGGAAAAAATTGCCCAGGGACTATGAACACCCACCCAGAGACATGGGAGAAGTGAGGGCCTCCAGCCGGCATGACCAAGGGCAGCCTGGAAGAGTGCCTGCACCCCTAGCCCGGTGGAGTGCGATCGGTGAAAACCCAGAGCCAGCAAGGGCTCAGGCATTTTAAGGTCTCAGGAGCCAGCAGTTTCTGATCTGGGGAAGTGCGCGCCCCATCGGGAATCTTGACTCTCGCGCTGTGAATCCGGAAGAGACAGGCGCTTAGTGCCTCCCTATAGCCCTGAATCTCAAAAAGTTCCGTGGAGGGGCGCGCCCTTTTCTGACTCCCAGGGAGGGCGTAGTGAATCCACAAAACGTAGCGGGTACCTCCTGAGATCATAGAGCTGGAACCCTGCAGGGACTCCGGGGTCCAGAAAAATGTGACAGTGAGCTCCGGAGAGCAAGTGTGCTTGGGATCATCCAGGGTTCCTGAGAGACTTGCTGAGATCTGGCTGGGAAGAGAGAGAAGCATTTCAAAGGTCCCTCAGCCAGCTGAAGCCAGCAAGATCAGAAAAACTGGTCTGGCCAGTTAGAAACCAACAAGAGGTTTTTTTATTTTGTTTTGTTTGGTTTGGTTTGGTTAGGTTTTTGTGGCTGTTGTTGGATGATTGATTTTATCTTGAGTTTTAAGTGACATTTTATTTTTCAATTCTTATTATTTTATATCTCGCAATCCCTTATGTTTCTCTTCCATTCATCCTAATAATATTCTTTCCAATCCAAAATTTATCTCTCCTGCACTCCATCTTCTGCTTTTCTTTCCTTTTTTTTTTATCTTGCAAGTTACTGTAAATTTGTATTATCTTTTCTCTCACCTTTCTGACATTTTTATTTTAATAATACTTTGGTATTCTTTTCTTTTTGTATAATCTTTGCTTGGCTGGTTATACTGTCATTTGATAGGTTCCCCTGGTATCTCAGTCACAGTGTGTTGATAATTTACTATCCTTCATCTGTGTTCCATTAATACACCTCTCAAGGTTCTATACTCTTTATTCTTGTTATCTAGATCTCATCGATTCTACCACAAGACTGTCACTTTACTATTACGGTTAATAAGACCCAGTCCACACAATTGTAAATACTACTCAATATCCCTACCTGATCTCAGCCCACTTTGCAATTTTCCTGAACTATAATATGTGGGGATTCTCTCCATTCTTTTGCACACTACTCCTATATACTAATCTTTAATCCAACCCTACCTTAGAATCTGACCTCCCACAGCCTCACAGCTTTCTAGATCCAACTATCAGTCCTCTCATCCTCAATAAGAGTCTTACCCTCTTTCCATCCTTTCTAAAACATGGATAGTTGGGGGGTGGATCACGGTTAACACTATAAGGAGCCAAAGGATAACCCATCTCTTCTCTACTGGCTGCTAATGTAAATATCATAGTACGCTGTCTTGCTGTCTTAAACCATTTCACCTTACTCCTCCAACTGATCACAAAAAGAGTAGGGGGAAGCTGTGAGCACCAGGATACACAAAGGAGATTGACCACTGAATCCCACAAGTATTCTACCCCAGAAAGTTCACACCATAATTGCAGGGAACCAGAACAGATCAATTTAAGAACAGAGGCTAACAAGAAGAACCACGACACACTGAGAAAACAAAGAAACAACTCCCAGTTGCAGGGAAACGAGGAAGCCTCAGGAAAATGCTAAAGAAATAGAGGCAACTCAACTATCAGATAGAATGAGTTGAAAACAATGATTATCAGGAAGTTCAATGAACTCACAATGAGCTATCAGAATTAGAGGGAACTACATCAATCTCACGAAAACTATATAAACATGAAAAAGGATATAGGAACTCTCAACAAAGGCCAAGAGGAAAATGAAGAATACAATTTCTGAACTGAGGAATACAGTAGAAGGAATGAAAAGCAGGATCTATGAAGCAGAAGATCGATTAGCGAGCTAGAGGACAAAGTAGAAAACAACATCCAGAAAGAGCAAGAAAAGGAAAAGAGGCTCAGAAAGAATGAAGAGGGATTAAGAGAAATGCAAGACATTATGAAAGTAATAATATCCGTATAATAGGGATACCAGAAGGAGAAGAAGAAGAACAAGGGATCGAAAACCTAGTTGAAAAAGTATGAAGGAGAACTTCCTAATTTGATGAGAGAAAAAGTCACACAAACCCAGGAAACACAGAGAGTCCCAATCAAGAGGAACCCAAAGAGGCCCACCTCAAGACATATCATAATTAAAATGGCAAAATTTCAAGACAAAGAGAGAATCTTAAAGGCAGCAAGGGAGAAAAAGGAAGTAGTAACATACAAGGGAGCCCCAATAAGGCTAACAGCTGACTTCTCAATGGAAACACTTCAAGCCAGAAGAGAATGGCAAGAAATACTCCAGGTAATGAGAACCAGAGGTCTGCAACCAAGGCTACTTTATCCAGTAAGGCTCTGAATTAAGATAGAAGGCCAAATAAGAAGCTTCCCAGACAAAAGAAGTCTAAAAGAATACACCTCAACCAAACCAGCTCTGCAAGAGATTCTAAAGGGACTGCTTTAAGGAAGGAAGGAAAAGAGAGAGAGAGAGAGAGAGAGAGAGAGAGAGAGGAACACACGTACATACATAAAAGACAATGAATAAGTACCTATCAATAATAATCTTAGACGTAAATGGATCAAATGCTCCAATCAAAAGATATAGAATAGCTGAATGGATAAGAAAAAATGACCCACATATCTGCTGTCTACAAGAGACCCACCTCAGGATCAAAGACCTGCACAGGCTGAAAGTCAAGGGCTGGAAACAAATCTTCCAAGCAAATGGACAGGAAAAAAAAGCCAGGGTAGCAATACTCAATCAGACAAAATAGACTTCCAAAAAAGTCCAGAAAGAGAGACCCAGAAGGCCACTTCATAACACTCAAGGGAAGAATCCACCAAGAAGACATAAATATTGTAAATATGTATGCACCCCAACATAGGAGCACCCAAGTACATAAAGAAAATTTTAGAGGACTTCAAGAAAGATGTGGACAAGCAACACAATTATAGTGGGAGATTTTTAACACCCCTCTATCAAAATGGACAGATCTTCTAAACAAAATATCAACCAAGATATTGTGGGATTGAACAATACCCTTGATGAAATGGACTTTACTGATTATACAGAGCCCTCCATCCAAAAGAAGCTAAATATACATTCTTTTCAATTGTACATGGAACATTTTCAAAGATCAACTACATGATAGGACACAAAACAAGCCTCAAGAACTTCAGACAATTGAAATCATACCAAGCATTTTCTCAAGACCACAAGGGACTGAAGCTAGCAACCAACCCAAGGAAAAAAAACCCAAAGCACTCAAAATCATGGAGATTAGATAGCATGCTATTAAACAATGAATGGGTCAAGAATGATATTAGGAAGAAATCAAAAGGTTCCTGGAAACAAATGAAAACTGAACTCACAACAACCCCAATACTTATGGACACACGCCAAGGGCAGTCCCTGAGAGGGAAGTTCATAGCGATACAGGCCCCCTAAAAAAGTTAGAACATTCCAAACAAACAACCTAACCCTACATCGACAGAACTCAAGGAACAACAACAAGACAGCCCAGAGCAAGCAGAAGGAAGGAAATAACCAAGATCAGAGCAGCTTAATGACATAGAGACTAAAAGCACAATTCAAAGGGTCAATGAATCCAAGAGCTGGTTCTTTGAAAAGATAAACAAAATCGACAAGCCTTTAAGCAGACTCATCAAGAAAAAAAGAGAGAAAACCCAAATAAACACAATCAGAAATGAAAGAGGAGAGATTTACAACAGATACCACAGAAATACAAAGGATTGTAAGAAATTACTACAAGAACTGTATGCCAAGAACTTTGAAAACCTTAGGTGAAATGGACAAAATTTCTAGAAAAATATAATCTTCCAAAACTCAATGAAAAAGAAGCAGAAAACCTGAACCAGACTCAATAACAACAAAAGAATTGAAGCAGGAATCAAAAAAACTCCCAAAACACAAAAGCCCTGGACCAGATGGTTTCACAGGAGAATTCTACAAAGCATTTAAGGAAGCGCTAACCCCTATCCTTCATAGACTATTCCAAAAAAATCCAAAAAGATGGAGTCTCCCAAACTGTTTTTATGAGGCCAACATCATCCTAATTCCAAAACCAGATAAAGACACAACAAAGAAAGAAAACTTCAGGCCAATATTGCTGATGAACATTGACACTAAAATCCTCAACAAAATACTGGCTAACTGCATCCAACAATACATTAAAAAGATCATACACCATGACCAAGTGGGATTCATCTCAGGGAAGCAAGGATGATACAATATTCACAAATCAGTAAATGTAATACATCACATAAACAAAAATCACATGATCATATCAATTGATGCAGAAAAAGCATTTGATAAGGTACAGCACCCATTTATGATAAAAAACACTCGACAAAGTGGGAATAGAGGGAGCATTCCTCAACACAATAAAGGCCATATATGAGAGACCTACAGCCAACATCATTCTCAATGGGAAAAATTTAAAATCTTTTCACTAAGGTCAGGAACAAGACAAGGCTGTCCACTTTCATCACTTCTATTCAATACAGTGCTGGAAGTGTTAGCCACAGCGATCAGACAAGGAAAAGAAATAAAAGGCATCCAAATCAGAAAGGAGGAAACAAAATTTTCACTGTTTGCAGATGACATGATACTATACATAGAAAATCCTATAGACTCCACCATAAAACTGCTTGACCTAATAAATGAATTGGCAAAACAGCGGGATATAAAGTCAATATCCAGAAATCAAAGGCATTCTGTACACCAACTATGAAACAGCAGAAGCATAAATCAAGAAAAAAATCCCATTTGATATAGCAAGAAGAAAAATAAATATCTAGGAATAAACCTAACCAAAGAGGTAAAAGACCTGTATTCAGAAAACTGCATAACACTCGGAAGGAAATCAAGGAAGACACAAACAAATGGAAACATATATCATGTTCATGGATTGGAAGAATGAATATCATCAAAATGCCCATACTACCCAAAGCAATTTACACATTGAATGCAATTCCTATTAAAGTACTAATGGCATATTTCACAGACATAGAACAAAACACTTCAAAATTTATATGGAATCATAAACGACCCCAAATAGCTGCTGCAATTTTGAGAAAGAAGAGTAAAGTAGGAGGGATCACAATACCTGACACTAAACTATACTACAAGGCCACTGTAATCAAAACAGCCTGGTACTGGCATAAAACAGGCACATAGACCAATGGGAGCAGAACAGAGAGCCCAGAAATAAACCCAAGTCTCTATGGTCGATTAATATTTGACAAAGGAGGAAGCAACATAAAATGGTGTAAAAATAGTCTCTTCAACAAATGGTGTTTGGGAGAACTGGACAGCCACGTGCGAAAAAAATGAAACTTGAACACCAACATACACCATATACCAAAATAAATTCAAGGTGGATAAAAGACTTAATATAAACCGTGACACCATTAAAGTCCTAGAGGAGAAGGTAGGTAGGAAACTCTCAGCTATTTCACGCAGAAAGTTTTTTACTGACTTGTCTCCTAGAGCAAGGGACAGAAAGGAAAGAATAAACAAATGGGACCTCATCAAATTAAAAGCTTCTGCACAGCTAAAGGAAACAGTATCAAAATTAGAAAAGAACCAACTGTATTGGAAAACATATTTGCCAATGATATCTCAGACAATGGTTTAATTTCCAAAATATATAAAGAACTAACACGACTGCACTCTAAGAAGACAAGGAATCCAACTAAAAAGTGGGAAAGGACTTGAACAGACACTTCTCCAAGGAGGACATACAGAAAATCCAAAGACACATGAAATGATGTTCAATATCGCTAGCTATCAGAGAGATGCAAATTAAAACCACAATGAGATACGACTTCACACCAGTCAGAATGGCCATCATAAACAAAGCAACAAACAACAAGTGTTGGAGAGGTTGTGGAGAAAAGGGGACCCTAGTGCACTGTTGGTGGGACTGCAGACTGGTACAACCACTATGGAAAGCAGTATGGAACTTCCTCAGAAAACTAAAAATGGATCTGCCTTTTGACCCTGCAATTCCACTGCTGGGACTCTATCCTAAGAACACTAAAACACCAATCCAACAGAACCTGTGCATCCCAATCTTCAATAGCAGCACAATTTACAATAGCTAGATGCTAGAAGCAACCAAGATGCCCATCAGGAAATGAATGGATCAAAAAATGATGGTACATTCACACAATGGAATTCTATGAAGCAGAAAGAAGAAGGAGCTCCTACCCTTTGCAAACAGTGTGGATGGAGCTGGAAAACATTATGCTAAGTGAAACAAGCCAGGCAGTGAAAGACAAATACCACATGATATCACCTTTAACAGGAACCTAAACAACAAAACAAAGAAGCAAGCAAAATATAACCAAAGACACTGAAATAGAGGACAGGCTGACAGTGACCACGGAGGAGAGTTGAGGGAATTTCAGGGGACATTGGGAAGGGGTTCACGGGAACAAACTTAAAGGACACATGGTCAATAACTAGGGGAGGGTGGTAATGGAAAGGAAGTGGGGAGGGGTGGGAGGGGGCTGGACTGGGAGTAAAAGGAGAGAAAACTATATTTGAACAATGATTAAAATAAAATAAAAGAAACCTAAAAGACTAAAAAAAAAAAAAAAAAGAAGGAAGCCAACACCTCCAAAGTGCAAAACATAGAAACATTAATCTATGTTGTTAGAAGTATATAGTTACTTGGGCTGGAGGTTAGTGTCTGAAGAAGTTTGAGGGGGATTTTGTGGACTGAAATGTTCTAATTCTTGATCTGGGTGTGATTTGCAAGGAGTGCTCACTTTGAGAAATTCAGCAGCAAACTATTATACTCTTGACATGTATACTCTTTTTGGTATTTCAATAAAACCTTTGTTTCTCCTTCAAATCTATACTCCAGCAAACACTTGAATCAATATAACAGTTCTAACAGGTGATGGGGTTCAGGTCATGCTAACCCAAAATATGTCACCGTGGCTTCTTGAATATTTTAAGTTGAAGGAGTTCAAGGAAAACAGCAGAAGCAGGAAGGTCACTCTGACCACCCCCACCCTCCTCCTATGACAAGGTGATAAAAACCCTCCACATAAGAGGTGCCCTCCCCATACCTGGATGAAAGATCCTCCTTATCTCTGAAGACAAAGGGATACTGAGAAGAATCTAAACACACAAGCCTTGCTAGGTTTCCCTCAATTTACTATGTTAAACCTCTTACTCTTAACCTGTCATATTTCTCATGGACTGCCCACCTCTTCATCAAATCTCTCACATAAAAATACTCAGGTCTACCTGTTTCTTTTAGGTCTTCATTACCTAAAATTTCCTGTGTCACATAAAGCATATTCAATAATTTGCATGCTTTTCTCCTATTCATCTGTCTCTGTCAGTTTAATTTTCAGACCTAGGCAGACACACTAAGATGGTTGAGAAACATGTTTTTTTCTCCCTTACACTGACAAATTACTTACAAACAAAGGCATTAAATTGTTTCCATGACAAACGTCTGGATATTCAAATCTCTTGGTAAGTGTTGCTGCAAGCAAATGGCTGTGCTGGAACCAATTGTTATTGGGAAACCATCTAGTTTCAACATATTTGTGCTTTCTATTAATTCTGGATGTATACTGCCAGAATAAATGGACTCATTTGCACATCAGATGTACCTGTATAATTTCTGCTATGTTTATTACATACAAATTGGTGAAGATAAGGGCTCATACACCTATTTTTTGAAGTGTTGAGTGTTTGGTTAAAATATCTAGAATATTTCTGCCACAGAGCTGAGTCATCACTTGGACAGGAAGAAGTCTAAGAGAGGTTGTGTTGGGTTCAGAATGAGGGGTGGGAAGTCATATTGAGGTTTACAACAGTGATATGATTATGTTCCCAATAGCAGGGAAGCCAGGGTACAGGGATAGCCACTGAGACATCTAATCTTGTCAAAGACAAGTCTTAGAAATTTTTTAATAGATGTCAAGTCATCTACATGCCCACTACATCAGGCCTCAGACCTAGGGAAGGAGGAAAGGAAGAAGTCAACTTGGTTCAGAACAGAGCAGAAACTATGCAGCTCTGTAGAAATGCCAGAAGATTATTGCAACCACAGGCAATGCCAAGTTACTCTTGGGTCTGCTTTTTATAAGGATGGAAGCAGAGCCACACAGTAGCTATGTCAGAGAGAGGTCAAAGCTGTGGAAATGGGATGCAGCAGTTCATTGGAAGAACACTTCCAACGACCACTTTAATTAGAGCATTAATTAGTGATAGAACCTTGTTGTATCTCCCCTGCCCCAAATATTGGTTGTAGCTTTCCCACACTCCCATTTACAAGAGGACAAAGGTGAAATAAGCAAAACAAAGCAAGAGAGGAAGGACAAGAGGAATATATTGGAGAATGTAATTGCATTTCACTGAATAAAAATTAAGGAAAATGTTTTCCTGTTAAATAATCTCAATAATTTAAGTGTAATGAGAAAGAGTAGTATGATCATGAAGTGACTAATGATTATTTTAATTTTAGTCAGCAAGAAAGGGAGGGAAGGAAAGAGAAATAGTCACAAAAATCCACAATTGTTATATGGGGGTATTTATTAGATGTTGATCTAGAAAGTAATGAGTATAAATCCAGTCATCCTTTAAATCCATTTGGACACTGTGGCAACTTGTTTAGGATATCAGAAATCAGTCAGGATATGGATACTCAACAGGTAGGCCCATGATGCAGAAATTTTTATAGAAAGAAAAAAATTGAGATCTGATTGATTATATATAAATTATTATTCACCAAAAAAGACATTGAACTATTTGAGAAGTAAGTGACCAGCATTTGCATAGGCATAAACATGTGGATTTAAGTAGCTTAAACCTTTAATTGAACATTTACAAATCACATTTTATACCCCACTTTCTAACTGAACTCAAAACTTTTATTTCCTCCCTTTACATTTGGTATCAGGGATTGCTCAGTCACTAAATTTGCAGAGAAGTGTCTGAGGTTGCTAGAAGAGTATTAAAACCATGTGGCAACAAAGGTGACTGTAAGCATTCTTGTTTGACTAAATTTCTGAAGACAAAGAAGGAGGAAAGATAATATCATGGGGTTTTTTTTTTTCAGTTTAATTTGTTGACTGCTAGTGATTACTGCCAGGAATTGTTATATTGTTCTCAGGAAACATGACAGAGTGTGACTCAAACATTAGCCTCCCACATGGGGCACTTGAGACTTTGCTTCCAGGCACAGGAGACAGAGCAGAGCAATTGAGCTGTTCAGAGTGTCTGACATTCAAATTCTCCAAAACTATTTTCTGAAGACAGACTTTCTTATGTAGCAAAGAGAGAAGTCAGGAAGCTAGGGGTTTAAAATAATTTTGAAAATAAAATACACTCATAGTGATGTTATATATGATTCTTATTGTATTTTTTATTATTTTATGCACTCCCCACTATTTTTTCTTGTCCAATTTCTTTAAAATGTGTATTTTTGGTACTTTTGGCCTGTACGTAATTCTATAGTTGTTTTTATTTTTCCCCAAAGCATTTCTTACATAGCTGAATATGTTAGCACAGGTGGCTAGATATTTAATAAAGGAAGGAAGCAAAGGGAATAAAACATTAAGGAGCCTAATGTACTAGGGAACTGAATCAGACAATAAGCCTGATTAAGTCTGGAAGTTACTGCTTCCAATACTCCAGGGGATCACAGCATTGCTCCACCAAGAAGGTTAGTGTCCCTCCCCCCTCCCCACTCATATAGGGAGGAAGGGCTGGCTTTCCAATCTCCCCAGAGTACAACCAGTCCACCTGTCCACCCTCCAACAATTACACACTCAGTAAGGGAGTACTAAACAATAAAAGGGACATTCCTCTGCTAGGCACATGCCCAGTAGAAGCCAAGATGGCCAGCAGAATGTCCTTCGACTATAAGGTATGGGGCAGTAAAAACTAAGGTGGCGATCATAAGGGGTCAAACCTACCTGGAAATAGTTTGAACTGGAAAAGGGACTCAAAACCTTGGAAGATCTAGGAAATGGGTTGGTTATGTGAGGGTCCAACACAAGCCTGTGAAGGACTGCAAAGTTGATTGGTTAGTTTAAAAGAACGCCTGGTCCTTACCCAGTTGGGAATAATATAATCCAAGTTCTTTCTGTCTCTTGCCTGGGAATACACATTTGTGCAATCATGTGTTCTCTCTCCATAGCAGCCATGTGGACCTAGCAACTACCTAAGGCCCAGTAACCACATGGACTCCAAGCAGGAGCTCCGAGTGTAAGCCTGGATGTAATAATGCAGAGCAGCCAGAGTGCAGCCAGGAAGAGAGTGTAGCTACACTAGCAGGACAGGAGAGTGTTCCTGTCCTGCTAGTGTAGCAGGACAGGAACAGAGGCTTTGATATGGACTAAACCATTGGGTGTCCAAGCATCCTGTTGGGCCACATGCACCCCAGTATGGCTGTGAATGCAGCCCAACACAAAATCATAAATTAACATTATGATATTTTTGTGTGTGATTATGTGTCTCAATGTATTTAATGTGTGGCCCAAGATAACTCTTCTTCTGTGGCCCAGAAATTTTGGACTTTGGCCTTTCTCCTGGGCTTGCTGAAGACAAAGTTAGGCTTCTTTCCACAGTGGATGGATGGAGATGAAACAGCCGGAACCTGGGGTTAGTCTGTTATTTCTGTCCTAAATCTTATCCTAATACCCTAATATCCCGTGTGTGGGTCCCTGTAAATATTTTTCTCACAACTCTATGAAAGGACCCAATTTCTACTGGCAACACATAGTCATCATAGCCATTATTGTAAATGGCTGTGTAAAACTCTCTTAAGTGGATACTAGAATTTATTGCATTGGTGTTCCATTTAGGGCATAGTTTTTGATTTGCCCCCAGTCTCTACCACAGAACTTTAGAATAGTCGGCCAGAGGGGAAACACATTTGAAAGAATAGTTCTCATTGGAACCAGATGGGTTTACCCCTCCCCTCAAAGGACTGGTGAGCACTGAATGGAGTGAGTGGAAAAACCCTTGAAGGGATTTTATGACAATAATATAACAAGGGATGAGTGTTCAGCTCAGAGAAATACCAATTTCCACTTCGTGCTAATTAATGAGAACAGTTGATATGCAAATAAGCCTCTTTTATTTTTTAGTTAATTAACTTTATTTTTTAGAGCAGTTATAAGTTCACAGCAAAATTAAGCGGAAGGTACAGAGATTTTTCCATATATTCTGTACTCTTACACATGCATAGACTCATACATTATCAGAATCCCCACTAGGCTAGTACACTTGTTAAAACTGATGAATCTACATTCACACATCATTATCACCTAGAGCCCATAATTTACATTGGGAATCACTCTTGGTGTGTACATGCTATGGCTTCAGGACAATTTATATCTAATGTAGCCAATCTACATTAAAGTACCAGATAGAGAATTCATTACTACTACTAATTGTCTGTGCTCTGCCTATTCATCCTTCCTTCCGGCTCCAACCCCTAGCGACATCATCTCTTACTATCTCCATCATTTTTCCTTCCCAGATGTTATATATTAAATCAAACGTATGTAGCCCTTTCATATTGGCTTCTTTCCCCTAGTAAATGTCTTTTCACCTGTCTTTTCATGGCCGGGTATCACTTCCCTCCCTTCCCTTCCCTTCCTTGCCTTCCCGTCCTTCCCTTCCTTCCTTCCCTTCCTCTGTGTCCACTTCCCCTTCCCTTCCCTTACCTGCCCATTCAATCTTTACTTCCTCCCCTATTCCTGTCCTCCGGCTCCCTCCCATCCCTCCCTTGTTCTGTTCTTTCTTTCTTTCTTTCTTTCTTTCTTCTTTCTTTCTTTCTTCTTTCTCTCTTCTTTCTCTCTTTCCTTCTTTCTTTCCTAAATAATATTCCATTGTTTGAATGCACCACAGTTTGTTTACCCATTCAGTTTATTTAACCATTCAAAGGACATCTTGGTTGCACCTGAGTTTTAGTACTATGAATAAAGCTGCTATAAATACCCATGTTAAGGATTTGTGGGGACCTGTTTTCAGTTCTTGGGTAAATACCAAGAAGTGTGATTGCTGGGTCATATGGTAAGTGTATGTTTAGTTTTGTAAAAACTTCCATACTTTCCTCCAAAGGGCTGTACCATTTTGCATTCCCATCAGCAATGAAGGAGAGCTCCTGTTGCTCCACATCCTCACTAGCATTTGTTGTTGTCAATGTTCTAAATTGTGGTCATTTTCATAGTTGTGAAATGCTATCTTGTTTTTCAGAATTTGCATTTCCCTGATGATATATGTTATAGAGCATCTTTGCATATGCTTGTTTGCCATCTGTATATCTGTATATCTTCTTTGGTGGGGTGTTTGTTTAGGTCTTTGGCTCTTCTTAAAATCAGGTTCAGCCTTTTTTTTCCCCTTAAAGACAGAGAGAGGAGAAGGGAGAGAGAGAGAGAGAGAGAGAGAGAGAGAGAGAGAGAGAGAGAGAGAGAGATTTGTTATTCCACTTATTTATGCATTCATTGTTTGATTCTTGTATGTGCCCTAATCAGGGATCTAACCCACACCTTGGCATATTAGACAACACTCTAACAAACTGAACTACCCACCCAGGGCCAGCCTGACTTTTAAAGTCTTTGGCTATGGTGGACTAGAATCACCAAATGCAAACAAGCTTTTGTGGGATGGGTTCTTATGTGAAGGAGCCCCTTGACTCTTTCTGAATTCCTCTTCTGGCCAGCTGTCAGAAGTTTATTACATTATTACTATCCCTAAGATGAGCACACTCAGATATTCACATCAAAGATAGAGATTAAGCCCTGGCCCACATGGCTCAGTTGGTTGGACATCATCCTACAAAGCCAAAGTCACTGGTTCTATTTCCCAGCAGGGTACAGTAGGTTTGGTCCCCCATTGAGCCTTGTGTGAGAAGCAAATGATTGATGTTTCTCTAGCACATTCATATTTCTCTCCACCTTTCTCCCTCCCTTCCCCTCTAAATACATAAATAAATAAATACATAAATAAGTATTTTTAAAAGGATGGATATTAAGTTATTTCTGCATTTGAAAGGGAATTTATATCACAAAAATTCCTATGTCAAAACCCCACAGTAGCTTGTTCATTGCCACCTCAGCCTCTAGCTGCAGCTCTAATGGATCAGGCATATCCCGCATCAGGGCTTTGCACATGAAAATCTACTGTGGTCTTCTCCATGATTTGCAGTATTTTCTTTCCTGCATAGCTTTTTAACATTCTTTTCTTGTCCAGCAAGTTCATACATATTAAGTCACTAGATTTTATGCTGTAATGTATTTCAATTAACATATTTTGCCCCTCCCTCCTCTTACTCCATTTTACCTTCTTCTTTTCTCCCATTATTTTCATTTCAACTTTTGTTTCCTCTCTTGCTACAACTTGTTTCCATTCCACACTCATACTATTTCTCCCCTGTCAAGACACACAAAGCCAATTTTCTTGTCAATGGTCATTTCACATCCTTTTTCCCCACTCTTCAAAGACCCACATTCTCTCTTCACCTTTAGTAATCTTTGGTTGTGAGTAAGGTAGTTGTTGCATTTTTGGTCAATTTTATCTCTAGAACTTTACTAATTTTGCATTTCAAATATCAAATTTTACTGGTTCCCCTCTCCTACACTTTTTTTCATCTCAAATTTTTAATTCTGCCATCTTAGCCTGTTTTCTTCTTTTTTTCTCATTCTTCTATTTCTCTTTCATCCTGCCCTTTTATTTTTCTTTATCCTCCTTCTTGATTTTCCTTACATGTCAAATTATAATTTTTCCCTGTCTTAGCTTGTGTTTTGTTCCTCACTCTTAGTATTCCTTCTCCCTCTATCATTTCAAAATCACTTCCCATTCCTCTGAAAAATCTCTTAGACTGTTCTTTGTTTCTTTTCCCCTCTTATTCCATACCACCTACACTAATCTTTGCTCATTTGTTGTTGATCTTTCCCTCCAATTTGTCTCCTATATTTTTATTAATTGTTTACTGTTTTCCTTCCTTTTTATTTCTCTCTCGCACTCTATTTTATTTTATATTATTTTAATTTTTGTTTAAACTTAATACTATATGCTTCACTTGTCATTCTCCATTTCACATTTTTATTCCCTTTTTTATTCATGATATAAATTTTACTTTCTTTCTTTACATTGCTCCAACTCCCAGCTCTTATTAGTGCTCCTCTCTCTACCCTATGAAATCATTTTTTCTTTCAGTAGGCCATCTCATTCCACTCTCCTTTCTTATAATAGTCTTAACCTCTTTACACCCTTACTAATACTGGTTTACTTGCTGTTGATAGTGGGAATGTGTGGGGAGTTATATTTGCGGATGTGGGTTTGTTTCCTGGGCTGTAAAACTGAGCCCAGTGGTGATGTTCACTATGGTGAGCATCATAGTGATGATCAGCACAATGACATATCCATTATGGGCTTTTCTCCTTCCAGATCACTATCCCTCACTCCAGTTTCCTGGAATCACTTTGGAAATAAATTTCTGACACTCACATGCTTGTTGCAGGTTCTGCTTTGAGGATTATCAAATTAAGGTTTCCAGTCTTCTCTCCCCAGTAAACAGTATCACTTTCCTAGTGCCTGGTTGTTCAAGACAAAAATTAGACTTCACTCTTCTCTGTGGTGTTATATCTCATTGTATCCATTGGCAACTTCTCTTTCTCTCCATGACTGCATCCATGCTTCCTGTGTTTCTCACTTGAACTTCTACAATAGCCTCTTCACTAGTCTCCCTGTCTCCTGCTTTAGAATAATCATTTAAGATTTTAATCATGCCACAGTGCTGCTTCTCTGAAATCCTATAGGACTAATAACAACAAGAGCATCTGTAGAGCATTTTCTAGTTGCTCCAGACTGTTCTGAGGATGGTGGGTATATTAAACTCATTCAAACCTCACATAAAAACCCTGGGAGGTAGGGACTAATACTATCATCCTATGATACAGAAGGGAAATTGAAGTACATAGGAGTTAAACAATTTGGCAGTCTTTTTGGCACCTGGTTGTGGCAACTTATACTTTCTTTTAAATCTTCAGATAGTTGATGACAACTTTTTTATGTAGCTGGATTGTTAGTGAAAATAATTTTGCTTCTCAAGTTTTCTATTTGATAAAATCTGAAGGGAAGAAAAATTTACTTTAAATTTATAAGTCCATATCTAGTTAAGCAGAACCCCAGGAGAAACTGCGGACTAAGATAAGAGGATCTAACTGTATTATAAATGTATGAAATAATGTAAGTCAGTATGGGAAAAGATGTTAACCTAAGAAACTTTGAAAGTGAATAGAGACTGTTAGTCTAAAGGCAAAAGGAGCCCTGACTGGTATGGCTCAGTGTGTTGGGTGTCATCCTGCAAAGTGAAAGGTTGCTGGTTTGATTCCTAGTCAGGGCACATGCCTAGGTTGCAGGTTTAATTCCCAGTTGGGGTGCATGTAGAGAAGCAACCCATTGATGTTTTTCTCTCACATCAGTGCTTCTTTCCCCTGACATTTCCCTCCTTTACCTTCTCTCTAAAAAATAAATAAGTAAATAAAGACAAAAGGAACTGCATATTACTACTGTACTCAAGTTGATAAACTTGTTTTCTATAAGGGTATGTATTAATGAATCTGCTACTACTATAAGGACATATAGAAATGAACAATTAAGTTAATACTCAGAATGTCAATGATGGAAACCAGGCTTCTCATTGTTTGGCTGGAAATTTACATATAAGCAAGGGGCAGAGGTTAGAATAATTTATATCAGCAACTTCAACCTTTTCATCTCATGGCACACATAAACTAATTATTAAAATTCTACAGCATGCCAAAAATTTATGTCTTGCCAATCTGGCAAAGAAAAAGTTATAATTTTGGTGGATTTAAAAAAATAATAAAAGTGGAGGGTGGCAACATGATGCAGGAGTGAGTGGAAACCACACTAACCCACTCTCAAGACCAATCTGGAATTAAAACTAAACTATGGAGAAATTATCCAGAACAAACAACTGAACAATAGTGAGAGAGAAGCCTTTAAAACCTTGGACATACAGAAGAACCAGCTTTGACAAAAAGCTGCACCTCTACAACAGCATACAAAGACATGGTGGATGGATCAACTCTCAGTCAGCCAGTTAGAGGGAAGGACCCAACCAAAGATTGGCTCAACAACAATCAAAACTCAAATACATCCAGAAAGCCAACATAAATGGCATCCCAAGAGCAGCAAGTTCAGGAGGTCAAGGAGACTGCACCACTGAATCTCACAGGCCTCCTGCCATAGAAGTTCTACCACACCAGAAACTCAGGAAATCAACACAGATCAATCTCAGAAAGAAACAGACGCAAAGAAGAAGAGTCTCACAAATAATGGGAAGGCAAAGAAAACAGTCCCCAAATGAAAGGAAAGGAGGAAGCCTCAGAAAGAATGTTTAAATGAACTAGAGGGAAGTCAACGATCAGATACTGAGTCAAATAAATGGTTATAGGGAAGCTCAATTAGCTCACTGAGAATTACCAAAATCTACAGTGAAACTACAATGAACTCACTGCAAACTATATCATCATGAAAAAGGAAATAGAAACTATCAACAAGGGCCAAGAGGAAATGAAGACTACAATTTCTGAACTGAAGAACACAGTAGAAGGAATCAAAAGCAGGCTAGATGAAGCAGAGAATTGAATCAGCAAGCTGGAGGACAAGGCACAAATAAACACCCAGAAAGAACAATAAAAGGAAAAAAAAGATGCAGAAGAAAGAATGAAGAGGTGTTAAGGGAACTACAGCACAACATGAAACGTCATAATATCCGTAACATAGAAGGAGAAGAGCAAGGGGTTAGAAAACTTGTTTGAAAAAGTAATGATGGAAAACTTCTCTAATTTGATGACAGAAAAAGTCACACAAGTCCAGGAAGCATAGAGGGTCTCAATCAAGAGGAACCCAAAGAGACCCACTCCAGGACACATCATAATTAGGGTGATGAAATTCCAAGACAAAGAGAGAATCTTAAAGGCAGCAAGGGAGAAACAGGAAGTAACATACAAGAGAACCCTGATAAAGCTAGCAGCTGACTTCTCAATGGAAACACTACAAGCCAGAAGGCAATGGGAAGAAATATTCCACGTAATGGAAAGCAAAGTCCTCCAACCAAGACTACTCAATCCAGCAAGTCTCTCAATTGAAATGGAAGGTGAAATAAGGAGCTTCTCAGACCAAAGAATGCTAAAAGAGTACACCTCCACAAAATCAGCTCTGCAAGAGATGCTAAAGGGATTGCTTTAAGAAGAGGAAGGAAAAGAGTGAGAGAGAGAGGAACACAGGTATGAAGGAAGTAAAATGGCAATGAATAAGCACCTATCATTAATAACCCTAAATATAAATGGATTAATTGTTCCAATCAAAAGATGTAGAGTAGCTGAATGGATAAGAAAGCATGATCCACACATATGCTGCCTACAAGAAACCCACCTCAGAACAAAAGACCTATACAGACTGAAATTGAAGGGATGGAAAAAATATTCCAAGCAAATGGACAGGAAAACAAAAAGGCTGGGGTAGCAATACTCATATCAGACAAAACAAGCTTGAAAACAAGGGCCATAAAAAAAGACTCAGAAGGACACTTCATAATACTCAAGGAAAGAATCCATTAAGAATACATAAACATTGTAAACATATATGCACGCAACACAGAAGCACCCAAAATATATAGGGAAAATCTTGGAGGACTTCGAGAAAGATATAGGCAGCAACACAATTATAGTAGGGGATTTTGACACCCCCACTGTCAAATATGGGTAGATCTTCCAAAAAAATATCAACAAAGATATTGTGGTAATGAACAACATCCTAGATCAAATGGACTTAACTACATATATATATAAACTTTCATCCTGAAGAAGCAAAATAAACATTCTTTTCAAATGCACATGGAATATTTTCAAAGATAGACCACATGAGAGGGCACAAAATAAGCCTCAAAAAATTCAAGAAAATTGAAATTATAGAAAGCATCGTCTTAGACCACAAGATCCTGAAACTAAAAACCAACCCCAAGGGCAAAACTCAAAAACACTCAAACTCATGGAGATTGAATAGCATGCTACTAAAAAATGAATGAATTAAGAATGAGGTCAAGGAAGAAATTAAAAAGTTTCTGGAAACAAATGAAAATGAACTCACAACAACCCAAAACTTATGAGACATAGCAAAGACAGTCCTGAGAGGGAAGTTCATAGCAATACAAGCCTACCTAAAAAAATACAGGAACATTTCAATGAAATAACCTTACCCTGCATCTACAGGAATGGGAGGAACAGCAAAGACAGCCCAGAAAAAGTAGAAGGAAGGAAATAATCAAGATCAGAGCAGAACTGAATGATGTAGAGCTTAAAGAAACAATTCTAAGAATCAATAAATACAGGAGCTGGTTCTTTGAGAAGATAAAACAAAATCAACAAGCCTTTAAGCAGGCTCATCAAGAAAAAGAGAGAGGACCCAGACAAACACAATCAGTAGTGAAAGAGGAGAGATTAAAACTGATACCACAGAAATACAAAGGATTGTAAGAAATTGCTACAAAGAACAATATGCCAAGAACTTTGAAAACCTAGGTGAAATGGACAAATTTCTAGAAAAACATAATCTTCCAAAATTCAATAAAGAAGAAGCAGAAAGCCTGAACAGACCAATAAAAGCTCAAAAAATTGAAGCAGTAATAAGAAAATCTGCCAGCACACAAAAGTCCTGGACCAGATGGTTTCACAGGAGAATTTTACAAAACATTTAAAGAAGAGCTTACTCCGATTCTTCAAAGACTATTCCAAAAATTCCAAAAAGATGGAAGACACCTAAACTCTTTTTATGAGGCCAGCATCATCCTAATTCCAAACACTAGATAAAGACACAACAAAGAAAAAAAACTACAGGCCAATGTCACTGATGAACATAGACACTAAAATCCTCAACAAAATATTGGCAAACCGAATCCAGTAATACATTATGAAGATCACACATGATCAATAGGGTCTATCCCAGGGATGCATGGATGATACAATATTCACAAATCAATAAATGTAATACATCACATAAACAAATGGAAGACAAAAAAATCACATGATCATATCAATAGATACAGAAAAAGCATTTGATAAGGTACAGCACCCATTTATGATAAAAAATACTCAGTAAAGTGGGATAGAGGGAGCATTCTTCAACATACTGCAGCCCATATACGAGATACCTACAGCCAACAACATGCTCAGTGGCAAAAACTAAAATCTTTTCCACTAAGATCAGGAACAAGACAAGGCTTGCCTGCTTTTGCCACTTCTACTCAACATACTATTGGAAGTCCTAGCCACAGCAATTGGACAAGAAAAAGAAATAAAAAGGCACCCAAATAGGAAAGGAGGAAGCAAAACTGTTATTTTTTGCAGATGACATGGTAGTGTACAGAGATAATCCTATAGACTCCACCAAAAAACTACTCAACCTAATAAGTGAATTTGGCCAAAACAGCAAGATATAAAGTCAATATTCAAAAATCAAAGACGTTTTTGTACACCAACAATGAAATATCAGAAACAGAAATTGGGAAAAATCCTATTGTAATAGCAACAAGAAAAATAAAGTACCTAGGAATAAACATAACCAAGCAGGTAAAAGACCCTGTACTCAGAAAACTACCCAACATTGAAGAAAGAAATTAAGGAAGACACAAACAAATGGAAGCATATACCATGTTCATGGATTGGAAGAATTAACATAATCAAAATGTCCCATACTACCCAAAGCAACTTACACATTCAATGCAATTCCTATTAAAGTGCCAATGGCATATTTCACAGACATAGAACAAACACTTCAAAAATTTACATGGAACCATAAATGACTCCTAATAGCTACTGCAATTTTGAGAAAGAAGAGTAAAGTAGGATGGATCGCAATGCCTCATATCAAATTGTATTACAAGGCCACTGTAATAAAAATAGCCTAGGTACTAGCATAAGAACAGACACATAAACCAATGGAACAGACAGAGAGCCCAGAAATAACCCAAGTCTCTATGGTCAATTCATATTCATCAAAGGAAGAAGAAGCATAAAAGTGAGTAAAATAGCTTCTTCAACAAATGCTGTGGGAGATTTGGACAGCTACATGCAAAAAAATGAAACTTGATCACCCAACTTACACCATACACAAAAATAAATCCAAGGTGCATAAAAGACTAAATATAAATCATGACACCATAACAGTCCTAGAAAAAAACATAGGCAAGAAAATCTCAGGTATTCCATACAGCAATATTTTCACCAATGTGCCCCCTAGAGCAAGGTACATAAAGGAATGAAAAAAACAAATGGGATCTCATCAAATTAAACGCTTCAAATGGGAAAAGAAAACAGCATTAAAGTGAAAGGAAACCAACCATATGGAAAAACAGATTTGCCAATGTACCTTGGACAAGTGTTTGATCTCCAAAATATACAAACAATTCATACAACTCCACTCCAGGAAGACAAACAACCCAATGAAAATGGGCAAAAGACTTGAAACAGACATACAGAGGACCCAGAGATATATGAAAGATGCTCAGCATCACTTGCCATCAGAGAGATGCAAATTAAAACCAACACTGTGAGATACCACCTCACACTGGTCAGAATGGCCAATATAAACAAATCAACAAACAAGTGTTAGAGAGGATGCTGAGAAAAGGGAACGCTAGCGCACTGTTGGTGGGAATGCAGACTGGTGCAGCCACTATGGAAAAACCAGTATGGAATTTCATCAGAAAACTAAAATGGAACTGCCTTTTGACCCAGCAATTCCACTGCTGGGATTATACCCTAAGAATTCTGAAACACCAATCAGAAAGAACCTATGTACCCCAGTGTTCATAGCAGCACAATTTATAATAGCCAAGTGCTGGAGGCAACCTAAGTGCCCATCTGTAAATGAATGGATCAAAAAACTGTCAGATTTACATGATGGAATACTACACAGGAAAAAGAAAGAAAGAGTTCCTACCTTTGGGACAGCATGGATGGAACTGGAGAGCATTATGCTAATGAAATAAGCCAGGTGGTAACATACAAATGCCATATGATCTCACCTGTAAGTGGAATGTAATCAACAAACCAAACAAGCAAGCAAAATATAACCAGAGACATTACTAGCAGTAACCATAGGGGAGGGTGGGGGTGGAGGGGGTATTGTGGGGAGATAAAGGGGGAAGGGTTTTCAGGAACGTCTATAAAGGATACATGGACAAATTGAAGGGGGGGGGTATGATCAAGGGTGGGAAGTGGAGATGGCTGGGGTGTGGGGAGTGGTGGGGGGAAATGGAGGCAATTGTACTTGAACAATAATAAAAAAAGTTAAAAATAAAAAATAATACTAATTACCTTCTTTTTTGTCCAAATAACTTTCAAAAGAATCAGGTGCCTGTACTTGTATCTAAGGATTTCTGGTACCAAGAATTAACCAGTCACATGCAACCTTATTATGTGACATGACCAATAAGATGCAACTCTATTATATGACCTATGTACTTATGGTTCAAAACAGGGCCTTTCACACCGGACAGCTTTTGTTGTGTTGGCTATTGTCATTTTATTTGATATTCTTAAGGAAAAGAGGTCAGTTGCCCCTGACTAAATAGTCAGGTATTGCATGTTTGAAAATTCTGTGGCATACCAGTTGAAAAACTGCTGATTTATATGATAATGGATTAGAGTTAGAGATATCAATAAGAACTGATATTTAACTCAATATAAATACAGATGTTACATATAGAAATATTTATAGATATGCATATGTGTATAGATGTGTGTATCTTGGTTTCTAATACCATTTTCCATTAAAGGTGACCAGAGCTCCTTGGAGAAATAGCTCATTTTACAACTGGGACAGGAAATATACAAGAAAACTATGAAATATTTTGCAGTGTTATAATATTAGGCAGCATTAAAAAATATACACATTGATTGATGGGGCATGTCAAAGGACCAGAGGAGCCAGGTGAAAGAGCTCCCCATAGCTAAATTTAGAACAATGTGAGTAACTAGATAAATTAAATAGTATTAAATAAAGTAGTGCTAACATAGAAAGTAAATATATAAGTCCATAATGATATAATTAATGGTGAATAAATAATTAACAGGGGAGAAGAGACAAATCTGCCATACAGAATTTCAAGTGAGTTATATAGATAGTCCAGCCACAAAGTGGTGGAACATAACCCCCATTCTATAAGTGTGGGCTGCAAACAGTGACTTGTTTCCAAAGAGCATAGTAGGGAAAAGGAAAATAAAAGAGAAATTTTTATAGCAGAGAAACCTGACAAACATTTACCTCAGCCAGGTGATTCAAAGGCAACATTAACAGTTACAATAATGTTGATAGTGTATACTCTTGATATGAGGTGATGAAAACGACATATTATCTCTGATCTTCCTCCTAAGACCATTAATCTCAATCTAATTATGACAAACCATGAGACAAATACTAATGAAGATATATAATATACTTGGCCAGTACTTCTGACAACTGTAAAAGTCATCAAAACAAGTCTGAAAAACTGTCACAATCAGAGGAGCCTAATGAAACATGATAACCAAACATAATGTGATATCCTGGATGGAATCTTGGACAGAAAAGAGATGCTGGGTTAAAAACTAAGGTAATTCAAATAAACTATGAACTTTGATTTATAATGGTGTGTCAATATTTGTTCATTAATTGTAGTAAGTATGTCATACTAGTTTAAAAGGCCCATAATAGGAGAATCTGTGGGCAGGGCTAAATGGGAACTCTTTCTACTACCTTTTCAATTTTTCTGTAGATCTAAAAGTGTTGTGAAAAAACCTCAAAAACAAATAAGCAAATACAACAATAAGCAAAATAAAAGAAAAAGCAAATTGAGTTATTCTACATGTGCTTGTAAACCTTTGTGGAGGTTTGACAATTTTGGCTAACCTAGCATAAACTTTCCAGATGAGTAACTTGGATTTTGAGGTGGTTGTTTGGGTAAGAGTTATCTAGTTCCACAATCATAATGATCAAATTTACTGTGAGAAATCTAATTCTGAGGATTGATTTGCAATAAGGAGAATTTTTGACCCATCTCCCATCCCTGTAAGAACCTGAGAAACAAGAGTTCTGAAGTTTCTTTTGGAAACTTCTCTCTAGAGACTCAAAGAAAATATACTGAAAGAAAAGTAAGTCTGTGAGTAAGCTTCCTCAATATAACTTTAGGGTAACACAGTTTGAGAATAACTTCTGGCTTACCTTAACTACATCCTTCTGCACATGTTGAAGTTACTGATGGACTTTCTTTTCACAACCCAAAGACCTTATTGAGGCAAAATTCACTATCATAATTATGGAAAATACATTTAATTGATTCAGTGAAGCAGTTGGATTTCCACTCCCTTTGAATTATTCTTCATAGATAATCCTCTGATAGGAAGAATCTGACGAGTCAGTGTGTCTTTATGGCCCCATTGACATCTCAGGCAGTTGCTGGACTCTCATAGTGAAGCAGACAGGTCAGCCCTGCATAGGGTGAAGCAGGATGACATGTTTCCTCCCACTTTCTTAGCAAGCTCAAAGCCTCATTACAGTACCCTGATTTTTTCAGGTTTATAGAATATACTAGGACAAATAAAATCATATGAAATTTAAAGTGTACATTGTGGTGATTCTATATACATATACTTTGTGAGAGGATTCCTATCATCTAGTTAATCAACACATCCATTGCTTTACACATTTATCTTTTTTTGTTTTGTTAGAAAGTTTAATTCCTACTCTCTGAGAAACTTTCAATTATATAATGCAATATTATCAAGCATAGTCACCATGTTACACCATTAGATCCTTAGACCTCACTCATCTCAGAGCTAAAAGTTTGTACCCTTTCCCCAGCCTCTCCTTTTTCCCCTACCCTCCATACCCTCATTAAAAAAAAAATGTCAGGGTTGACTTTTTAAATGAACAGTGTTACAAACTTTTAAAATAATGGTTTTATTTTCTATTTCCTTTCTGCACCAATCATTATAGATTTAGTTTCAGCCTGTATGCAGAGAAATTTGGTTTCAGCTGAGAGCTCCACCCTTGTGCCCTCAGGTCCTTTACCTTTTCAAACACGTCTACTTCTGGAGTGCTTTTACTACCCATAGCCAGAAAGTGAGTCTCTGTCCAACTGCCCTAACTTCAGGAACTCACTTTGCCTATGGCACAGAGAATAGATGTGACTGTGATTCAGAAGTTGGGAGTGGGTGGGACAGGGTACAGACTCATTGGTACGTCCAACCATGACCTTCACCAGGGCTGAGCCAAAGTTGCCCTCATGGGATTTTGCATATGATCTTTCCTGGCTTACCCTCTCTCCCTTCGCTGGTCCACTATCCCACTCCAAGTTTTTCCTGGGAATGCTTCCTCATGAATCTCGTTACAACCTCTGTCTCAGGGTCTACTTCTGGGGACACAACTGAGTTTGCTGTTTAGAAAGAACGTGCTGTCAGGGGTGTAACTGGCTGATTAGGTGCTATTCTGGGGGTTGCCCCTAGCCAAAGACTGAGGCAGGTAGACGTACAAGACCCCTTTCTTCCTTCCAAGGTGGGGCTCCTCTCAGAAGTTCTAGTGTGGAACTCCTGGTGGGCTGGCATAGTGGTGTCCTTTCCCAACTGCAAAACTATTGCAAAGGTCCCAATTTGCAAGACTAACACCTATACTTTGGTTGTTCATTGGGTGTTTGTTTATTTTATTTTTATTTTTCACATTTATTTTTTTTGATGGGGGAGTTGGAAAATTTTACTTTAGGTAATAGCTAATAAACTTAGTAATAAATACATGTAGAAGCTATTGTTCCGATGGGAACTGAAGGTATAACCACCTTGACTCCAGGACACCATAAACAGGTCCCACCTTTGTGCCCCAGGAGTACTACAAGCAAACCAAGACTTCATCTTGAACCACTGTACTCCACATTAAGATGCCTACTGCCAGGAGAAAGGTAAAGACAACCACCCAGTGATCAGACCCTGGCTTATGGAGTCTGTGGTGTTATGGATGAGACATGAAAAATTCTCACAGACTACTGAATCCTGTGGAGGAAAAGGGACGGTGCAGCTTCTCTCACAAGAGGAGAAAAAACCTCAACCCTTGCTTGACAAGATTTTATTGCTTCTCTGGGCACGTTACATGATGGTCCTTGTTTATTATGCATGGGTTAGATTTAGGTGGTTACCTTTTACAGAAAACCAAGGAGAGGTTGCTACTAATCACATCACAGAAGGAGGATATTTGCAAATGCAAAGGGAAAAGTGGTTGAACCGGTTATACTCCATACTGGGGAGGTTTAGCACAGACTTTAGGAAGTTACAGTAAGCACTTGCTGCCTCAATTCAGGGTGAGGAGAGTTTTTAGCAAAAGCAAGTCCCATAGCAGTCTCGGTAGAGTGCAGGCCTGATTCCCCATGGGAGAACCTATCTGTGGGTGTGGGTCCTGTGCATCTCTGAGTGGGAGCTGGGCTCACATCATGCAGAATGGTCTCCGATAACCCAGGACAACAGGTAAAGACCACTGCCCAGGACACAGATGAAAGAATGCTGCAGCCTTTTATTTGATTAAGTTTTTCCCTGAATTCCAAACCCCTTACCTACACTTTCCTTCTCCTATAAATGGGGTCATTTTAAGATGAATTTAAACATGGTCTGTTAGGGTACATAACCACCATTTTCTCAGATCACTAGCTATCTAAATTAAGTGCCCATAAAGACTAAATCCCTATCTCTGCTTATTTGACTCTGGGTAGGTGATGGGCAGCATGAATGCAGGCTTTTCTAGTTTTATTCTGATTATTAATGCTGCACAAGACAATATTTATTGTCTTTTACTTCTTTATTTCTGTTTGCTGCTGTTATTTTAGTACTTTAAAGAGAAAGGGAACCATTGTGACCTTGTTTTCTTTATCTGAAAGCTGCCTTAGCTTTCTAAACGGGAGAGGGGGTTTTGAAAAATCACTGAAGGAGAAAGAAAAGGTTGCTTGTCAAGAATGCCCTATGGTTGATGATAACTGTGTATGGTTACATTTCACTTTTAATTAATAATGCTCAAGACTTTTAAATTCAGAAGTTCCTTTTTACAGCAGCTGACACTGATGAAGGTGCATGCTCTCAATGATGTTGTGGCACTTGTTGAACACACAGTGAATACTCTCAGTGTCCACAGTGCAAGTGAAGTGGAGGTAGCAGTAGTGGTGGCCATTTGCACAAGCAGTGCTGCTTCTCAGAAACACATTGCAGATGAATTTCTTGGCCTGGGTCAAGCATGCAATCCTCTCCAGGCTCAGGAAGTTAGCATCCCCAGGAGGAGTATAGTTAGCAAATTCTGGAAGCAGTAATTTTTTTTATTTCCAGCAAGGACTTTTCAGAAAAGAGATCTGCTTGTTGAGAACAGAAATTAGAGCATGTGTTGATCCAGATATTCTTTAAGAGGTTCAAAGCCACCAGCCAGTGGTTGGCTTGGTTGTCCTATCCGTGTAAGAAATGTCCAAATCTGTACGAATTTTTATGAGTTTATTTGAGTCAAACTGATGAAAATTGCTGGGAAGCAAAATCTCAACAGATTAGAATGTGGTCCACAGATGGCAGTTTTACCACTTCTTTGTACATTAGAATCAAAGGAGAAGATTAAGGGGGTTACATGAAATCTATTGTGATAGATTAGGGAGGCAGAAGAAAGCAAAGTGGGGAATCTCTGGCATTAAATAAAAGATAAAAGGAACAGACAGAGGCAGATATATGATAGTTAACAGTTAACTATTGACATGATATATACTCAAGGGAAGAATCCACCAAGAAGACATAAACACTGTAAACATATGCACCCAACATAGGAGCACCCAAATACATAAGAAAATCTTGGAGGACTTCAAGAAAGATATTGACAGCAACACAATCATAGTAGGGGATTTAGCACCCCACTGTCAAAAATGGACAGATCTTCCAAACAAAATATCAACAAAGATATTGTGGCATTGAATAATGCCCTAGAGGAAATGGACTTAACTGATATATATAGAGCTCTCTATCCCAATGAAACTAAATACACATGCTTTTCAAATGTACATGGAACATTTTCAAAGATAGATAACAAGGTAGGACACAAAACAAGCCTCAACAATTTCAAGAAAATTTAAAATGATACCAAGCATTCTCGATCACAAGGGACTGACAGCTAGAAAACTGACCACAAGGAAAAAAATCCAAAACACTCAAAATCATGGAGATTAAACAGCATGCTATTAAACAATGAATGGGTCAGAATTAAATTAGGGAAGAAATCAAAAAGTTTCTGGAAACAAATGAAAACGAACTCACAACAACCCAAACTTATGGGACATAGCAAAGACAGTCCTGAGAAGGAACTTCATGGCAATACAAGGCTACCTAAAATAGATAGAAACAATTGAAACAAACAACCTAACCTACATTTTACAAGAACTCGAGGAACAACAACAAAGACAACCCAGAGCAAGTCGAGAGGAAGGAAATAACCAAGATCAGAGCAGAATTAAATGAAGAAAAACCTCAGATATTTCACAGAAACATTTTACTGACATGTCCTCTAGAGCAAGGGACATAAAGGAAAGAATAAACAAATGGGATCTCATCAAAATAAAAAGCATCTGCATGGCTAAAGAAAACAGTACTAAAATAAAAGAGAACCAATTGTATGGGAAAACATATTTGCCGATGATACCTCAGCAAGGGTTTAATCTCCAAAATATATAGAGAACTTACATGACTCCACTCTAAGAAGACAAGCAACCCAATTAAAAAATGGGCAAAGGACTTAAACAGACACTTTTCCAAGGAGGACATACAAAAGTTGCTTAGTATAGCTGGCTATCAAAGAGATGCAAATTAAAACCACAATGAGATACCACTTCACACGACTCAGAATGGCCATCATAAACAAAGCAACAAACAAGTGTTGGAGAGGTTGTGGAGAAAAGGGGACCCTAGTGCACTGTTGGTGGGAGTGCAGACTGGTACAACCACTATGGAAAACAGTATGGAACTTCTTCAGAAAACTAAAAATGGATCTGCCTTTTGACCCAGCAGTTGCACTGCTGGGACTATATCCTAAGAACCCTGAAACACCAATCCAAAAGAACCCATGCACCCCAATGTTCATAGCAGCACAATTTACAATAGCTAAGTGCTGGAATCAACTTAGGTTCCCATCAGTAAGTGAATTGATGAAAAAACTCTGGTACATTTACACAATGGAATTCTATGCAGCAGAAAGAAAGAAGGAGCTCCTACCCTTTACAACAGCATGGATGGAGCTGGAAATCATTATGCTAAGTGAAAAAAGCCAGGTAGTGAAAGACAAATGCCATATGATCTCACATTTAACAGAAACCTGAGCAACAAAACAAAAAAAAACAAGCAAAATATAGTCAAAGACATTGAAATAGAGGACAGGCTGACAGTGACCAGAGAAGAGGGGGGGTGAATTTCAGGGGAGAATGGGAAGGGTTTACAAGAACAAATATAAAGGACACATGGACAAAAACTAGGGGGGGTGGAAATGAGAGGGAGGTGGGGAGGGATGCGTGGGTGGACTGGAATGGGAGTAAAGGGCAGAGAACTGTACTTGAACAATGATTAAAATAAAATTTTAAAAACAATTAACATGATAATAATAGTAATGAGAAGATCTGTGGTCTTGTGCTGTGGTGGGAGTTTGTGTCCTGAGGGGTCTGGAAAAAGGGATTACTCAAGCATTCCAAGGTTATATTATCTTGGAGGCAAGAAGACAAGAGATAAATCTTGTTTAGGTAAAGATTGACTTCATCAAGGAAGATACTGGCCTAGGACATGGCTACCACCGTGACTTGCTTTTTAGTTGAGAAGTTTTCATTTCAGGCCATCCTCTGTGGTTACTTTAGGTCTCTGAATTTGTAAGGCCACCATGCAGGCCTCCCCTGAGCTTGTTAGGTTTAGTATGTGGCCTCTTTTTCAACCACAGTTGTCTCAAATGATAGCAGAAAGATAATGGAGTCATCATCAGTATTTAGCTGATTATAATAAAAAAGTAAGAGAGCAAAGGAACTTAAACATTGAGTTTAAGAAACAGGGGAGCATAAGTCTGCTTGCTTAGTTAGGAAGCTACAGCTTTACACCTCAGAGGATTACAGTGTTTCTCCACCAGGGGGATTAACAATCTTCCCTTCCTTTCTGGTACTGGATTGTTGGGGGTTCCAGGGAGAGGTGCTCGACCAAAAAGGCTTGTCAGTCTAAATAGGGGGTGGTCCCATGCAAAGCCTGCAAAAGCTTGGGAAATTGATTGATTCTTTGAAAAGCACCTGGTCCATTCCAAACACAAATTAATATAATCCCAAGGAAACAAAGAAGCCCACTCTCCCTTCTCTCTCTCTCCTTCTCTCTCTCTCTCTCTCTCTCTCTCTCTCTCTCTCTCTCTTCTCTCTCTCTCTCTCGCCTGATGACCCACACTGGCACAGTGCACTCACCTGTTCTTTCCATGGCCATGTGGGTCCTGGCAGCTGCATGGCCCATGGCCATGTGGACTCCATAGGCAGGCTCCAGGAGGGAGCTTGAATACTGCAGGGCAATGGACTACAGCTGGGAACATATGCTAAGCTAGCTGGATAGTGGATGGACTGTACAAACTCTGGGCAGTGGCCTTTATTCAGCCCTACTAAAGATAAGATTGGACCTTTTCTATGGCAAAATGGATGGAGATGGGTCATGGGAAGTCAGGAATGGAACTCCCTTAATTTTACAATCATCAATAAATTTTATCCTGGAACCTCATCCTCCCATGCACACTGGCCACCTATGTCAACATGTGGAAGTTCAATTTGTCTACCTGGAACTTGGTCTCAAAGATTCCAGAAGTCAGGATGGGCAGCAAAGCTGGTCCTGATCACTAGGGAAATAGTAATCCTGCTTGATGAAATCAATCTTGCCCAGGAAGTACTGAAGCACAGTCAATCTGCTGGTACTCATTAGAGTCTTCATAGCAGGTGGGAGTCTTTCATCTTCCCACAGAAGCCTTGGCATTCTCATAGAATTCAGGAGGGAAATCAAAGTTGTGCACATTCATCACACTCAGAATGTATTCCACTTGGAACTGTTTCTAAAGGGTTAGCCAACTCATGGGGGGGTGGCACCAGGTTGCTCATGGTGGCCACATGGCCACAACCTAGTTTCAACGCCTTCCTTCAGGTTGTTTTTGATGTCTTGCTCTTTGGTGGCCTTCTTGCTGTGACTGTTGCTCCTGGCAGCCTGCAATACCACTCTCCATTAAACCTACTAATAAGAAGGATCCTCATTTGCTTCACAATGGCATTTTTACCAGATCTCCAGTAGCCAGCAGCCTGCAGCAGTGCATGGCCTGGTAAACTACTTGTCTTTTCTGCAGCTGCTTCTCAATCTTTTTTGTTAGCCTGGTTAGCTCTGTACCTTCTGCTGATTGGGCTGGTCCTAGGTCTTATTGTTTCCAAGCTGCACAGCTGCTAAAGTGACCTGTACAGGGTTGGCCCAGTTCCAAGAGGAGGAATATACATGGCAGACTGGGCCACTTGGGGAGGGTGGTGTTGTCAGGTGGAGGGGAGGCCCTACTTCGCTCCTTGTTTTTCTTGAGCCAAAGCCCAAGGGACTGATGGACACTATGGCCCCAGGTGAATCAGGACACGAGCGGCCACTCACATTTCATCGGCCCCAGTGGGTCCCCTACCTGATGCAGACACCAGCCTGCAGTGTCTGCGTCATTGTGGATGAAATGAGACATTCACATGGACTACTACTTTCGGTGGAGGAAAAGGGACAGCAAGGCTTTTCTCTCAAGGGGAGCAAAGCCTCGACTCTTGCTGGGACCAGCCTTTATTGGGTTCTCAGCACATTACATGATGGTCCTCATTTACTATGCACAGGTTCACTTTAGGTGGTTCATTTTACAGAAAACCAGGAGCCAATGCCGCTAATCACATCACAGAAGAGGATTATTTGCAAATGAAAAGGCAGAAGTGGTAAACCCGTTTACCCTCATCCTTGGAGGTTTAGCATGGATTTTAGGAAGTTACTTTGCAGTAAATGTCCTCAATTCAGGGTGAGGGAGTTTTTTTTAGCAAGAGCAATACTCAAAGCGGCCTAGGCACATTGCAGGCCTGATTCCCCACAGGAGAACCTATCCATGGGTGTGGGTCCTGTGCATCTCTGAGTGGGAGCTGAGCCCATGCCACACAGAACAGTCTCCTAACACCTACCCAGAAGGGCCTGGTCAGTAGGTGGAATTAGGGGGAGGGGAGGAAGGGGAAGTGGCAAGAGGGGGTGGTAGGAAGAGGAGTTATTATTGCTACTGTTTTAATTGTACATTTTACTTTACTCTGCAGGATAAATGGGATGTTTCCATTTTCCTTCCCTCTCTTGCCCCCCATCTAGTTTTCTAGGCTTTTTTCTCTGATGCTCCATTTCTGTAAGGAGGAGTAAAGTAGTTATGGCCTCATAGATAATCATCAAGGTACCTGGAGGCTGTGACATTCGAGCATTGAGAATCACTTTTTGTCCATATTCCTGTGTGCAAAACAGAGAAATTAGTAAATCTCTGGATCTTGCTCCATTTGTTGATTGAGAAATGAGGCCAGGTAAAATGGAAGGATGATGTTCTCTAAGCTGATAAGTTGTAGTTAAGGTAAACCCAAATACCTTGTACTTGAGCTGTGCTTGTGAAGCCCCATGATTTATTGTTTAGAGCTGAATTTCTCTACCTAGGGGCTATCAATATTTGGGGCTACATAATTCTTCATTGTCAGGAGCTGTCCTAATGCATTGAAAAAGTCCAGCACTGAAACTAGAAAAGTTGGCATTAGTGCTTCCGTCATTACCAGAACTAATAAGTAGAGACAAGGATTGAATCTTTATGGGAACTTATTTAGATGGCTGACAATCTGAGAAAATGATGGGTTATATACCCTAGAAGACTGTGTTACATCTCATCTCAAGCTGACCTTTTTATAAGGAGAAGAAGAGGGTAGATAAGGGGTTAGAAATTTAGGAAAAAAGTAGGTAAGGATTTGGGGTAAAAGGTTCATCGTAAAAGCTGCAGCCTGGCAGTTTTCCTAGCATCCTCACATCAGCTGACTTTATCTGTAACCTGTATTCTTTATCTGTATCCTGTATTCTTTATCTGTATCCTGGTTGGCAGACATTCACTCCCTGGAGCACAATAGCTCAGATACCATCTTGATTGCTTGTAGTCCTTTTGGGCACAAAGGTCAAATTGCTTGCAAGTCTTCTGGAGTTAGGGTAGGTCCAGTCATATATATCAGTTCTTGGAACAATAGCTTTCTACATGCATTTATTACTAAGCCTACTAACTATAATTTAAGGCTAAAAATTTTTAACTTACTGAGTTCGCCCATCTGCACCATCCCTGGTCTCCACCCTCTAGATGTTAGTAACACTACCACTCACCACCCCACAGTGGTGACCCAAATGTCTCCAGACATTGCTGAATAACCCCTGGTTGGTAAAAATCACCACCCCCAGTTGAGAACCACTGACATAGAGACATAGATATTACTGTGGTCTGGATGTGTCCCCTACAATTCATGCTGTGGACAAAAAAAAAGGGGGTTCTACAGAAAGTAAACTCAGAGGGTGATCTGATCATAAATTCCTAACTAGGTAGATCTTGTTGGATAGTAATACCCCAGGTATATAACTTCTTTAAAAAAAGCTTTATCTTTGCCTTGACCAAGACCTGTCCATTGTTTTTGTGTATCTAGGTTAACACAACTTTGAAATAAGTGTAACCATCCTCAACAGAGCACATAATCTTAACTATTCTGTTATAAATCCTGCCTTGCTTTCTCCCACCTTCATGAAATCTCCCTTATGTTCTCTCTTTCATTTCAAATGCATTTAAAAACCCTGCAAAACTGCCATTCTCCAGAGAATTTGAGATCTTGCTTCCCATTATTTGCTGGCTTTGGCTCAAATAAACTCTTACAGAAATTCTTTACAGGTTGGATGTTTCTCACAACAACAATATGTTGAACTCTAACCTTTAGTTAGGAGGTGGGGCCTTTGGGAGGCAAAGCCCTCTTGAATGGAGTTAGTGCCCTTATAAAAGATACCTGAGAGAATTCTCTAGCACCCTTCTCCCTTCAACCACATAAACATATAACAAGTCAGGCACCTGGAAGATGGCCCTCACCTCACCACACTGACACCCAGATCTCACATTTCCAGCCTCCAGGTTGTGAGAAATATATTCCTGTTGTTTATAAGCCACTCAGTATCTGAATATTTTGTTACAGCAGCCTGATCAGATCAGAGTGATAAAGCCTCCCAAGAATGATACACCAAAATAACAATGGCAAATTCTCCATTTCCTCCATCAGTTTCTCCTCCCTGTTAGTATGTTTTAAACTCCTTTTGCCTGAATGCAAGGCAACCCTGTCTGTGCTATCTTCTGTTTTCCAAGGGAACAAAAATCTCCCTTTTCCCCTGAAAGCTTCTGACTCTAGTGGCTCTCCTCAACATACTGACCAACTCTTGGGTCATTAAGTTCCCCCAGGAGCCGTTGAGGTGGGAAATAGATCCTACCTTCTTGGGAAGGTATTTTATTCTTTACTGGCCAGAACTAGAACTTGCGGCAAAGTAATGTGCTGAATAACCGACATACCGTGAGATGAAAGAAGCTGCAACTTTGGTACCCTTGGACTGTGGCTGTCCAAGTTGTAAATGAACACCTTAATGACAGCTTAATTGATCAAGAGGGACCACAGGACAGCCTGGTGATTAGGAATGAGGCTTGAGTTCCAGTTATGTTACTGGCCATCGATGTGACTTTGGGCATGTGATTTTGTCTTTCTTCATCCATAAGTGGCAACATTATTGTGAGGTTTAAATGAGATATGCATATAAAATGGTGAGGATAGTGTCCAGCAATCAGGAATTGGTCCATCCATGGTTAATATTATCATTGGTATTGGTTTATATTCTTTTCAGGAATGCCTCATCTAAAGAAAATTCTGCCCATATCAAAAGAAAATGACAACACTCAAATTATAACTATTTGAACTTCAATTTCTCTCCATAAAAAGTGTTAAATGACTGTACTTACTACACACTATGTTTGACTGCCATTTGTAAAACACTTAGGCTTACTTTGGTTGCAGTGTGGGTTGGGGTGAGTTTGTGGGTATAAGGTAGGACAGTAAATAAGGGCTTGGTTAGCTATGTGGTTGGTGAAACATTTAAAAAGGGCTAGGATTTCTGTAAATCACTATTACAAAATAAAACTTTTGTTTTAAACATTAAACATTTTAAACAGTGTGAATAAGCTTTTCTCCTACAAAGAATGGAACTCCTCTGGTGTGCCACAAATCACTCAGCATTGCTTTTTGTTCCTCAAACATTAAGAACAGAATCACCACAACTCATTTGATTTTCTCTTTTTTTTTTTACAAACCAGGTTGCCAGATTTAGGGCTATTTCTGCATCTTTTCTATCAGTAACCACAAGCCATGAGGACCCAACTGTTATCTTACCCACTTGTACACTGCTGCTGCATAAGCTTTAGGGAAATGGCACACTTTCTCACAGAGATATTTTAAACTTCCTCACCTCTGCGTTTTGCACAATGAATGCCAATTCTTGTCCCTCCAACTTCCCAGGTCAACCTGGATCCTGGGTTTGAGGCCATCTGAATATAAGAGAAACTCTCCTGAGGAGGGGGACTTGTCCACAGGGCTGGGGTTCCTAAATTCTGGTTGGTGTGCGACAAACTCTCACCACAGAAGTTCCATCATCCTCAGTTTCTTGGCAAGTGTTTAGTTACTGAAGTTCTATTGTGGCTAAGAAAGTGGGTTCTGGAGATAATCTCTTTGGTGCAAATCCTGGCTTTACTGCTTACTAGCCGAGACACCTCAGGCAGGCAAGGTATTCCTGTCTGGGCCTCCATTTCCTCATCAGTTGAATGGGGGATGGTAGCAATAATAATAATATAATAAAAATAGTAGCCCCCAAGGTTGTTGTAAAGAGAAGAGGACTTGTTGGAAAGTATGGAAAGCACCTAGAACAATGCCTAGGATAGATTAAATTTTAATAAATATGGTATATATTTATTTTTAAATCCTTTGTGTATTCACTAAGGAGAGAGAGATGGTTGTTTTGGGAAGGGCTGGTTGAAGGAACTTGTAGGATAAACATTAAAATAGCCATAGAATGTGGTTAGACCAGCAGCTGTCTAGTGCAGGGCTTCTCCACTTTAGCACTTTTGACATTAGGGGTCAGATGAGGCTCTTCTTTGTATGTAGGAAATGTAGCAGCATCCCTGGCCTCTACCCACTAGATGACACTAGTGCCTCCCTATCTCCAGCTGTGACAACCAAAAATGTCCTTAAACATTGCCGAGTGTCCCCTGGGAGTCAAAAATCTCCCTTAGTGGAGAACCCCTGGTCTAGAGAGAACTGAGGAACGCAATGCAGCAGATCCCAGGAGAAAATCCCAAAGTGATAGCATTAACTTGACCATTCCTATAGAGTCCTTTTGCTCAGCAGAGATAATTCCAGATGATTTAAACCTTTTCCCTGTTTTTCTAGCAGTTCAATTTGAATACATTTATTTGGATGTATGTGTGTGTTACATGGAAAAACCTGTCTAAAGACAAAAGGTACAAGTAATGCCTCTAAAAAGGGGAAATATTTTAAATAGAAATAATGATGGAGGTTTATTAAGATTGGTAAAAATAGCTGTCACCTTCTGGAGTCATGTGAGTTGGTGACCCTGGGCTTTTAGTAATATTGGGAAGGGCTCATGTCATTTGTGACTTTCCCTATGTTCTCTGCCCCCACCACAAGAATATGCTGAATATATGCTTTATATCTTACCTTGGTCAATGTTCTTTAATTTATTCCAGAATGATTCCCATAGGGCCACTGGGGAATCACTCTTAGGAAATTTTGGAATGCTAGAAACTGCCAAAGAGTTCTGGGAAACAAATAGCCTCCTTCCCACTTTTATGGCACTTTGTGTCAAGGTGGCCTATTAACTTTCTCTCTTTGGAGTATTCAACAGTTAATTTTTGAGAAAATCTTCTCAGGCTTTGATCAGCTGGGGATCTTATTAAATATAGATTTTAATTCAGTGAAACTGAGATGGGACTTGAGATTCTGCATTTCCAACAAGCCAGGTAACATTGATGCTGCTGGTTCACCTACCACACTGAGAATCAAGGTGCCAGTGGACAAGTCTACAAAAAGTCTTCATTTTCAGCACTAAAACTGAGGGTTTCAGCAATAGCTTAGAAGGAAAAAAGAGGCACTTTCATTGTTGGAAAAAATAAACAGTTTGGGTAGGGTTTTATCCACGCAGACAGACATCTTCTCTATTCTCCTCCAGGGTATACTGAGGCAGATGGACAGGGGTCAATACTACATGAGTTTCATTTGGCCTGTGACTTTTCTGTCTTGTGCTCTCCTGTATTTCTGTTATGTGTGCATAGCACAGACTCTTTTCAAGAGTCAGAGGCAGGCAGTGGGGAGGGCAGGAGCTTGGGGAAAAGTATTGGGGGCCTCCCCCAGCATGGAGTTGAGCCTCATGTCAGTGTTGGCACGTGGGCACAGTGGGTGCTGGTAGCCACTCTGGGTGGTGGTATGCAGGGAACATTGGAAATCGCCTATGAATGGCCAGTAGGAACTTAAGAGACGATTGGCATAAGACACTGCTGTAAATTACACTGGTTTCCCAAGCACTTTGCAAGTGCTCACAGGACTATAAAGAATAATCTGAGCCATATAGGTCTTTTATGAATGGGAGATTATGGTCAAGCTTTGTCACAGCCTAAGGATTCAGAACAACAGGGCCATTGTGGGGCTGGGCATTCATATTAAAGATAAAATATTAGCTGGGTTGTCTGGGATAATGAAGGCATTTATGACTCTGGCTAAGCATATGTATGTCAAACTGATCCACAGATTATTCATACAGGGTTCTGGGCTCATATGGGCTCCAGAGGGGTGTGGCTTGCTAGGGTACAGATCTGGGATAAAGAGATCAATGATCAAAGTGACTCAGGAGGACTAAAGAGCTATTTATCTGTGATCCAGGGATACAATGAATGAGGAATATCAGTTTCATTGAAAGCTGGGACTGGTTTCAAGAAAGTCCTTAAACTCTGAACTTTAGAGAAATTCTCTCAATCAATCACTCAGAGGGAAAATACACACCAGAAAAGCAGCAGTGGCTGTGAAGTGACTGGGAAGCTGGGTGATCCAGTGACCTATGCACAGTTTTATAGTTGGGGACTGGTAGGGGCAAATTACTGGTAATGGCTATGACTTGATAAATGATCTTGGACCAGTCCCATAGCCTTTCATTTTCCCCATCTGTTGGAGACAGAGGTTGACTGTTGCCAAAGTGGCCAAGCCCCCAGCAGAATGCAATTCAAAGGACCATGCTTGCTTCATTTTATTTTGCTTATGAAAGACAATGCAGAGGTCTAGTGGAACATTCCTCTAAGAATGCTGGGAAGGACTAGAATTTTCCAGAATGGGAGCATCAAATGTGCCAGGTGTCACAACCCCTTGTCAGCCTTAGGAAAAGAAAACTGACATACGTGTATATAGTTTGATGAGTTCTGACATGTATATACTCATTATGTTTATTGCAATTGTGATAAGGAACGTAGATATCATTCTCAAAAGTTCACTTTTGGCCTTATAATCCTTCCCTCTCCAACACTCCTATCATCACCAGGTAACCACTCATCTGCTTTCTGTCACTTTATATTAATTTTGCATTCACTATAGTTTTATATACATGGAGCAGAGCATACTGTATATACAGTATGGCTTCTTTTACTCACCCCAATGATTTTAAGATTCAGCCCTCTTGTTGTGTGTATCAGTAGCTTATCTTTTTACTAGCTGAGTAATAGTCCATCCTATGGATATACTATAATTTGTTTATCTATTCACCTGTGTATTGAACATTTTGGTTTTGTCCAGTTTGTGACCTATCCCAAAATAAAGCTACTGTGAACATCCAGTTTAAATATTTGTATGGACATATGCTGTTTTTTCTCTAGTAATGGACTACCTAGATCATAGAGGACTACATATAACTTTTAATATGCTGCCAAATTATTTTCCAAGCGATTGTGGTATTCATAATTCTATCAGCAGAGTGGAAGAGTTCCAGTTGCTTTAGCAATCCTTGCCAATGCTTGGTGTGATCAGATCTTTTTAATTTTAGCTGTTCCCTTGGATTTGTAGTAGTATTCAGTATATATCTCAGTATGAGTTGTATTCCCTAGTGACTAGTAAGGTTGAACATCTTTTTATGCATATGTTTGCCATTTAAAACTCTTCTTTGGTGAACTGCCTATTCAAATCTTTTGTACATTTTTTAAAAAATTGAGTTGTCTTGATATTAAATTGCAAGAATTGCTTATATATTCTAGATAAAGTTGTTTTCAGATACATGTTTGAAAAATGTTTTCTCCCATTTTGTACCTCACAGAGGAATTTTGAGAAGTGAGTAGATACAGCTGAGGGAAGCAGATGGTACTACGAGGCTGGTGTGTTTCATTCTGGAGTCCTTGGAGTTTTAGGAGTTGCTTCTCTTGTGACCTTCCTTTGGTTCTTTTTCACCACAGTGAGATGTAAACATCAGGACAGAGTGCAGTGTCAAGTATTACCTGAGTAGTACACACACTACACATATTTTGTCACTCTCTGCCTGAAAGTGAGGAACTTGGTTCCTTGAACAGCCCAGAGCTCCAGAGAAAATATTTGGGGTGTTGACAGAGGAGGTTCCTGCATTTCAGCCTCAGTCAGTCCAACCAATAACATGTTTTAAAGGAAGGAATTGTTTGGAGTCCTTTTATTATGCCTCTAGTTAAAAATTGCAGGTAAGCTATGGTCTCCAGTCACAACTCTCTACCCTCCTTTGAGGCAATAGTGCTCTTTCTCCACAATTTTCTTCTTTATTGGTAACACATAAGGAGAACTTTTTTCTTGTATATCAAATCATTGCATTGTATGCTTTGAATATATACAATTTGTTTGTAAATTATATATCAATAAAAAAAAAATCAGGCATCTTGTGGCAGTTCCTATTGCTGTAAAGAAATGACCCAAGCCTTGTAGGTCTAAACAACCAGTTCCGTTACTGCTTAGTATCCTACAGTTCTGCTCATATGAACCAGACTCATCTGATCCCAACTGGGCTCACTCACCACACCTGCAAGTGTATGAAATTTTAGTCTCACTGTTTATAATTGGATCAATAGAGTTCAGCCCCTGTATACTATCAGCCTTGCTGTTTCTGTCTCTGTTTGTTGTTAGCACTAAAACTGTTTCTAGAATGACTCTCTGGTAAGGGAATCTGGAATCCCTCTCCTGTGCTGGTGGACCCAGTAGGGTTTGTAGCCCTCTGAGACTGTATTGATTTAGGTTCCCTGTGAAGCAGACACTAAGAAAAACATTTGAGTGTGAGCAGCTCATCCCAGGAAGTGGAGAAGTTGGAAGTGAGAGAAGGGAGGAGGGGAGGCAGCCAATGAGGTGTGTCCAAACTTTTGGTGTCTCTGGGCCACACTGGAAGAAGAGTTGTCTTGGGCCACGTATTAAACACATTGTGACATGTAATCAGAAAAAAATCTTCTGATGTTTGAAGTAAATTTATGATTTTGTGCTGGGCTGCATTCATAGCCATGCTGGGCCACATGCAGCCTGTGGGGCTGTGGTTTGGACACCCCTGCAATTCAGGGTGTGTTAATGAAGAGGCTATCACTGTGAGAAGCTGGACACAGTCCCACTGGAATGTTGTCCCATCCAAGAGCCAAAGATGGAATCTTTGCTGGAACTGAGGCTCTTCTACCTGAGTGCTATATGAGGCACTTTCCTCCTTTTTTCAAGTGTTTGCCTTCGAAGTTTCTTCTCCCTCAAGGCTTCACTGCAAAGGGATCTCTGGCCCCTGAGGCTGGGTTTAGTCAGCTAGGTTCCCGTTTACCCTACTTTAAATCCACTACAAGTAGGTAATGTTTGTAGTGTCCAAGAACCTGGTAGGTAATTACAGAATACAAATGGACTCAAACAGTGCCAGAAGCAAGTCTGACCTATTTTGTTTTGAGGTGTAATCATTTAAAGCTACTTTTTGATGGGCTAAGAAGGGTGGACTCTTGCATTTAAGGGCTCTGGTGGCCAGTGTGTTGGCTGCATCTGTTACAGCTTTCTCTGGATCAGCAGGTTGGGATGCTTATCAGAAGCCTCCATTTACTCATCTTGTGTATGCATTACCAAAAAGCTGCTTTTAATGCAGCAGCAGATATTTTTAGTGAATTATTATGAAATGTTTTGTTACATGAAATGACATTACTGCATATTACAGTAATCCCTTGCAGGCTCATGATTTGAAAGCGGTTGGATGCAAGCAGCTTAACAGTAGGAAGAGTTTAAAATGGCCCAATTTCTCAGAAAATATTGTGTTAAATCTTGTGGCTTCTGAGCTTTCTTTGCTCTGACCACTGTTTTGCTTACTTCATCTCCCCTTCTGCCTATAACTAGCAATGAGTTTGGTTTATAACAATCTGAGTAGCTTCTTGCTTTCCAAGCTGAATAACCTCAGCAGTATCAACCTTCAATGACTGACTGTATCATTTATTCAGGAGACATTGTTGAGTGTATTTGTGTAGCCTATATTAAGGGGCTCAGCTACCACAAAGACTAATATTTACTACACTGTTCTAATGTCAAACCTTCCAATTAAGGCAGGAAAAGAACTGATGTCTTACCTCAAAAGCTATCAAGCAGGAGGGGTCTCTCTAGCTCAGAGCCAGACTTTTTGTTTTAGGCTGTCCTTCAACTGATTAGATGTGGCCCACCCACATTGGGGAGGGCAATCTGCTTCACTCAGTGCACCAATTTAAATGCTAATCTGATCCAAAAATACCCTCACAGAGACACCCAGAATAATGTTTGACCAAAATCTGGTCAAATACCTGTGTTACCTACCATGTGATCCAATCAAGTTGACACATAAAATCAGCCATCCCAATATTCTTCACTCTTTTAGCAGCTTTATTGTATGGATGTGCCTTAATTTATTAAATCAGTCTCCTGTTGATGGGCATTTAATTATTTCTAATCTTTGGTTATTATAAATAGTTCTGAATTAATAACTTTGTAAACATGTATTACATATGTTTGCGACTGCATTGGTGGGAAAGTTTCCTAGAGGTGGGATCTCTGGATCAAATGGTAAATATATATCAATTGCCCCTCTCTATAGGAATGTGAGGGTCTAGACTGCAGAACTGTTCCAGGGGTTTTATCAAAAATTGTAACAGTAAAAACCGCAAATTTTCCTCCTACTTCAAGACTGATGGTTGTTATTCTTTCTAATGGAGGTGTAACCTGATTTGCCAAAATCCATGCATTATTAAAAACCAAATCTAGCAGAGTTAAGGTGAGTTTTTGATAGCTAAAGGTCAAGGTCCCCTTCTCTGGCTTTGCTTGCTTCTCCCCCATCACATTCCTGCCAAATTGTATCTGTAGGACAATCTTGTTCATAAGCAATGAGGGACCAAGCAATGGCAGGCACACTTTAGCTTTCCTATAATGTGCACCAACCCCTCCATCATCCCAAACTATTATACAACCCAAGTGATATCAAGGTGCCTCCCATACTAAGAAAGCTTTAAAACAAGTCCCCTAATCTCCCTTCCAGCCAGATGGCTGCCCTCTAGGCCCTGCCAATGTGGAAATTTTGGATCAGTCCCTGCTTAGAGGATTATGTTTAGCCCACGCTGACAGAAGAAGCTTCTTTCTACATCACTACAAAGCTGGTGAATGAACCTGCCTGCGGACCAGGCATCAGCCAGACATCTGAGTACCAGTGAATCTGCCCACCTTTGGCAAAGTAAAAGAGAGCCAACCAGCCTTTAAGACCTTTATGATGATGAGAGTGAGAGCAGAGTGAGGACATCAACTTGGCCCACCTCATGTTCACCTGCAGCTGCACACTAACAGTTTTCTATCTCCAGTACCTGCCCGCCTCTTCTCTACTTGGGGGCTGCAAGGCAGCCAGAAATTGTCAGACTCCTAATGCCCCTGGAGTAACATTCAACCAGTTGGTGGATAAGTGTCCTGACTTTCTCAGCTCTCCTCCATAGGCAATTCTGAGACATGCCCTACTCTGTGTCTCCCAGGGTCCACAGCATCAGCGAGCCCCAGTTATCCACAGCAGTAACTCACTAATTTACATGCCCTTTACAGTAAGTCTTCATTTAACATTATCTTTTTTCTCTGTTCCCAATTTTTCCCCCTTTATCCTCCCTCTGCCCTGCTCCCCCAACCTTCCATCATTGCCCCCACCTTAGTTCATATCCATATAAGTTCTTTCAATCCTCTGTTTCCTATACCATTTTTTATCTCTCCCTATTTTAGGACTACTAATTATGCTTCTTCCCTGAACCATTTCCCACCTATTCCTCCCTTCTCCCTCCCCACTGAAAACCCTCCATGTGATGTCCATTTCTCTGATTCTGTTCCGGTTCTGGTTCTTTGCTGAGTTTTATTTTGGCTGTTTTTCTTTTACTTTAGGTTTATTTGTTGATAGTTGTAAGTTTATTGGCATTTTACTGTTCACAGTTTTTGATCTTCTTCAATTTCTTAGATAAGTCCCTTTAACATTTCAAGCCCATATAATAAGGGCTTGGTGATCATGTACTCCTTTAACTTGACCTTATCTGGGAAACACTTTATCTGCCCTTCCATTCTAAATGATAGCTTTGCTGGATAGATTAATTTTGGATGTAGGTCCTTGCCTTTCATGACTTTGAATACCTCTTTCCAGCCCCATCTTGCCTGCAAGGTTTCTTTGGAGAAATCAGCTGATAGTCTTATGGGAACTCCTTTGTAGGTAACTCTCTCCTTTTCTCTAGTTGCTTTTAAGATTCTCTCATCTTTAGTCTTGGGTAATGTAATTATGATGTGCCTTGGTGTGTACTTCCTTGGGCTCAACCTTTTTTGGGACTCTCTGAGTTTCCTGGATTTCCTGAAAATCTATTTCCTTTGCCAGATTAGGGAAGTTCTCCTTCATTATATTTTCAAATAAGTTTCCCACTTTTTGCTCTTGTTCTTCTCTTTCTGGTACCCCTATGATTTGGATGTTGGAACATTTGAAGTTGTCACTGAGGTTTCTAAGCCTCTCCTTATATTTTTGAATTCTTATTTCTTCATTCTGTTCTGGTTAGATGTTTATTTCTTCCTTCTGCTTCAAATCATTGCTTTGAGTCCTGGTTTCCCTCCTTTTACTGTTGGTTCCATGTATATTTTCCTTTATTTCACTTTGCATAGCCTTCACTTCTTCCTCTATTTTCTGACCATACTCAACCATTTCTGTGAGCATCCTGATTACCAGTGTTTTGAACTGTGCATCTGTTAGGTTGGCTATCTCTTCAATGCTTAGTTATATTTTTTCTGGCGTGTTGATCTGTTCTTTCATTTGGGCTATATTTTTTTTTGTCTCACTGTGCCTGTTATGTAGTAAGGAGCAGAGCCTTAGGTATTCACAAGGTCAGGGCAACCCATGTTGTTGCCTTGTAGAGGCAGGGTCTGAAATGGATAAATGCCACTTGCTTGGCTCTCCACTGGCTTTCAGTCACTTCCTCTGCTACCCCCACCAAATTGGGCCCTTCTGGTGCTGATTCCCATGTTGGTGGGTTTGTCTATGTTCTAGGACCCTATGGGTCTCTTCAAAAAACTCTCCTGTGAGTCTGGGAGTTTCTCCCACCTCCTCAATCCCCACAGGTTTTTTCAATCAGAGGTTTTGAGGCTTTATTTCCTGGCACTGGAACCCTGGGTTGCACAGTCTGCCTCACTCCCCAGGTGTTCCTCCAATTTTATTCGCAAGCAGATGTGGGACTGCACATTCCATCAGTTGCTTCCTTGCCCACCCTGGCTTCCAGTCACTGCCTTGCAGAGAATGCTCTCTGCCCTGGCTGCCAGTGTCCACCCCTTTTACAGGTCTGGAAGAATGTTTCTACTTTAACTCCTCTGTTGTTGGACTTCCATACAGTTTGATATTCTGGAAGTTCTGTTTTTTTTTTTTCATTGTTGTTTTTTTTAATTGTTGTTGTGCAGAGTTCTGGCCAATATGAAGGCATAGGTATAAACCCTTTGCTTCCTCACACAACTAAAAGGAGTATAACAACCAATCTAAAAATCTATAAACAGCCAGAGGTGCCAGAAAATCAAACTGCATGGAACTCTGCCAACCAATGAATTAAAGAAACAGTCAACCAGACCAAGCAGACTGGTGTACCGAGACAAAGAAATATGGCCCAAATGAAAGAACAGAGCAAAACTCCAGAAAGAGAGCTAAGTTATGAAGAGATAGTTATGAAGAGATAGCCTACTTATCTGATGGAGAGTTTAAAGCCCTGGTAATCAAAATATTCACAGAACTGACTGAGCTTGGTTGAAAAGATATCCAAAGTGAAATAAAGCAAAATATTCAGGGAACCAACAGTGACAGGAAGGAAACCAGGACTCAGAGCAATGATTTGGAACAAGAGGAAGAAATAAACATCCAACCAGAACAGAATGAAAAAACAAGAATTCAAAAAAATGAGGAGAGGCTTAGAAACCTCAGTGACAACTTCAAATGTTCCAATATCTCAATTATAGGGGTGTCAGAAGGAGAAGAACAAGAGCAAAAAGTGGGAAACTTATTTGAAAATATAATGAAGGAGAACTTCCCTAATCTGGCAAAGGAAATAGATTTTCAGGAAATCCAGGAAACTCAGAGAGTCCCAAAAAAGGTTGAGCCCAAGGAAGTACACACCAAGGCACATCATAATTACATTACCCAAGACTAAAGATGAGAGAATCTTAAAAGCAACTAGAGAAAAGGAGAGAGTTACCTACAAAGGAGTTCCCATAAGACTATCAGCTGATTTCTCCAAAGAAACCTTGCAGGCAAGATGGGGCTGGAAAGAGGTATTCAAAGTCATGAAAGGCAAGGACCTACATCCAAAATTAATCTATCCAGCAAAGCTATCATTTAGAATGGAAGGGCAGATAAAGTGTTTCCCAGATAAGGTCAAGTTAAAGGAGTACATGATCACCAAGCCCTTATTATATGGGCTTGAAATGTTAAAGGGACTTATCTAAGAAATTGAAGAAGATCAAAAACTGTGAACAGTAAAATGCCAATAAACTTACAACTATCAACAAATAAACCTAAAGTAAAAGAAAAACAGCCAAAATAAAACTCAGCAAAGAACCAGAACCGGAACAGAATCAGAGAAATGGACATCACATGGAGGGTTTTCAGTGGGGAGGGAGAAGGGAGGAATAGGTGGGAAATGGTTCAGGGAAGAAGCATAATTAGTAGTCCTAAAATAGGGAGAGATAAAAAATGGTATAGGAAACAGAGAATTCAAAGACCTTATATGTACAATGCATGGAGATGAACTAAGTGGGAGGGAATGCTGAAGGGTTGGGGGTACAGGGCAGAGGAGGGACAAAGGGGGGAAATTTGGAAAACTGTAATAGCATAATCAATAAAATATACTTAAAAATTTTTGTTGTTGTCTTTTTGGTTGTGACATGAGGCAAAGAGTATGTACCTATCCCAAGCCCACATTTTTAAGGAGAAAAAAACACATAGGTAGCAATTTGGGCGGGGGGGATGGTTAATCAGATAAGAGTTGAAGTCCCTTGGAGATTTTGCTAGTATTTCTTTATCTCCCAATCAACAATTCTGCATCTGTATCACTGATATTCCCTCCCTTAACACAATTGCTCAGATACCATCTCGATTAGCTGCTTGTAGACCCTCTAGGGAACAAAGGTTAAACTGCTTTGTCAACCTCCTGGATTCACTTAGGTCATACATTTCATTTCTTGGAATAACAGCTTTCTACATGCATTAATCACTTCAGCCTATCAACTATAACTACAGCTAAAAGTTTTAACTCCTGAATTCCCCTATCACCATTACATCTCATATTCAATCAAAAACATTCAGTCCACCAACTGGCCTGTTACTTCAAGTGCTGCAAGGAAAATATATTTTTTAAAAATTTTATTCATTTATTTTTAGATAGAGGGGAAGGAAAGGAGAGAGAGAAGGAAAGAAACATCGATTAGTTGCCTCACACATGCCCCTAACTGGGGACCTGACCTACAATGCCAGCATGTGCCCTGACTGGGAATTGAACCTGTGAACTTTAGGTTTGCAGACTGGCACTCCATCCACTGAGTTACACCAGCCAGGGTGGGAAGATAATTCTTAAAGCAGTGTCATACATCTGTCCCAGTTTCCTAGGTTATTATGAGAAGGTTGGAGTATGTTCATCCATTTTCCTTCCTGTGCACATTTACACAGTATTACCCTCTGTTTGTTCCTCTCTATTTGCTCTCACATTTCTGTCCATTTCATCTCTTGACTGAATTGCCTCACTTCTGTTCTCAGAATTCTCCAGTAACTTTCCAGGGTCTAAGAAAAGAGTCTGCACTCCTTAGTCTGGTGAGGCTGAGACTGTCATCCAGTATGCCTACCCAATATTTATTCTTCACTTGTGGCCTATGAGCTGTATGTGGAACTCATTGGGACTTCTATTAGAAAGCTCTTTTAGAGGAACTGACTCACCTGGAGGGGTGTGACCTATTACCCTTTGCTCTTCCCCTTCTCAGGATTGTATCTAGGACATAGGCAAGGTGGCTGGATCTCCTACCACCAACTTGTGGCCTTGAGAATAAACAAGCAGAAAGATAGACACAGTCTGGGTCCCTGAAGATGCTATACTAGCCCTGGATAACTGACTTCCTGACTTCTTATTCATGAGAGAATTGCCACCTAATATATTTAAGCCACAGTCTTTGGACCTGTGTTATACCTGCTGACCTAGTTGCTAATGAATATTGCTGACATTGAAAGATCTCTACACTTGGCTACAGTCTTTTATTTTCTATCTTTTGCATCACTTATTTCTCAGTCCTAACTCAAGATACTACCAAATAGGCACTTATCTCATATTCCCACCCAGGTTTATCAGGATGCCATTTCAATAATCTGTATCTTCCACTTCTTCCCAGAGAGGTTTTTTTTTTTTAAGGGATGTTATTTATTTATTTATTTTTAGACAGAGTGGGTGAGGAGGGAGGGGGAAAGGGAGAGAAGCATCAATGTGTGGTTGCCTCTTGTGTGCCCCCCACTGGGGACCTGGCCTGCAAACCAGGCATGTGCCCTAACTGGGAATTGAACCAGGCACCATTTGTTTCACAGGCTGGTGCTCAATCTACTGAGTCACACCAGCCAGGACCAAGAGAGGTTTTAACATTAAGAGTAATTGCTTATTCTCTCTAGCTTTTTGCATAGTCAAGGGTGAGAGTTATGGTGTTGGATTCTCTGGCTCTACCTGTTGCTACCTGTGAGATATTGAGCAACTTTCAGGGGCAATGGGAGGATCTAACTCACTATAAGGAAATAAATAGTATTCTACTGGCTTGGAGAGGAGATGATGGTCAGAAGTTAGTAACCCAGACTAGGCTCTTGCTAACAGTATATTCACAGAACATTGATTCTGAAAAAAATTTAGAAGACATATTGCATTTCTCTGCTTTGTGTTCCCTTTCCACAAAGTGGTGACTACTTATTTATTAAGATTTGGGAATAATAGGAGAAGAAAGGGAGAGCATTTTAATATTTTAAAATGTTTGTTTCAACCCAATAAAATACATGATTTTGAATGTACTGAAAGCCACCCAGGAAATGATAAGAAAACTTACATTTGCATGATTTCATAGATGCCACCCTACAATTTTCCTATTCAAAAGAATAGCTCATTCACTCTGGCATGTACCAAAACAAAGCCTCTACTTTAGTGAGCAAAGCCAGCATTTAGCTAATTTATTGAATTTTTGAATGCCCAGACTCATCTTCTCAATTTGTCCTAACACAAGAAGAGATAAACAAAAGGGAAGTAGTATATTTTCATTTGGCAGGTTTTAAAAAGCTCTGTAAAGATCTTCAAAGTATATACACCAGGAGTGACGAGAAAATGGGCAGGCATCAGTTGGGGCAGTAGGCAGGTCTGGCTTCAGCGGCTGCTTGATGCTTAGCAAATCACTCACTCCATGGTGCTGAGCCACAGGGATGGAACACTTAATGAGGTGGACTTGTTGGCTTCTTTCCAGATATATGAACCTTTATTTTGAAGATGTGATAATTTAATGATTACCCTACTCCCCAGGAAGAAAAAGATCGTTCACAAACAATGAAATGATTGGAGTGACTCCTTCAGGAATCACCCAGTCATGAGAACTAGCCTTTGCTAACCTTTGTCTATTTGGGCTCCTACCTGCTAAGAGAATCCTTATCAAATAGATAAAAATTGTTTTTAAAAAAGAGTGAGTCCTTTGAATCACTATATCATACAAATGAAACTAGTATAACCAATATAAGATAGTATAGCAACTATACTTAAATAAAAAATAAAATTAAAAAAGAATGAACCCTTGGGTGAACCAACACTCCAGGTAAATGGCTGCAATGCTCTGTTTCCTAAGAAAACTGAAAGAAAAATGTTTGGTTGAATAATTATTAGTCTCTCTAACACAAATAAAAGTTAGATTTTAAAATAGTATGAAAACATAGGGCAAACTTTTAGTCATGTTTTATCATAATATCTTCTTTATAGTTTTACCAATTTGCCATTTTGTTATCGTTTACAAAATCCACCAGTCAATTAACATAAGCTCTCTTTAGGCATATTTTATATTCTACACAAGAATATGGTTCCCTTCTCTCCTCTTTCTCTCTCTTTCATTCCTTTTTGTATACAACAAATACTCAATAAATCCTTGGTAACAATGTCTATAACTGAATTTCATGGGTACCATTAGCCCATTTAACATGTGGATAGTGTGAACCCCAAGTTTAAGGAGTTGCCATAGGTCAGAAATCAAGTCAGTGTTTGAGATTTTAAATGAACTGAAGTTTTCTTTGACTCAAGTTTTGCATAATGCTATCTTCTGAGAAACAGGTGATTGTTTGCAGGTTCAAAGGTAGTCATTAAATTGTCTACTTACTTTCCCTACTTTGTAAGTAATGATGTAAGTTAGTAGTCACATGTGTGGAAATTCACTCATGTGCTTTACTTAATCACGTGAGAGACAATGCATTTACCTTATATGTTTGTCTCTAATGCTCCAAAACATCCACTTGAGGTAGGAGTTTGAGTACAAAAAGAAATTCACTCATAAAAATAAAGAGATCTTGCACAGTTATTGATGAATATGTGAGAAATCCCAACAAATTTCTGGGATATGGAAAGTATAGGGAGTGTGTTGACTCACAGAGTGAAAGAAGCTACAGCCCAGGAAAGTGGGGCCGGACTGGTTGTCTGGGTTCCCAGAGGCTCCACCTGGAATGGGCAGGTATGGTGGGGGTGGGGAGTGAGGAATAGGGCTGAAAACAGTGGAAGGGAAGGAATGTTTACACAACTACTCCAAAACTGCCCACCTTACATATGCAGATCCCCATCAAAATCTGGGGAGTCTTGAAGCTGAATGTACATGGAAGGGTGTGTTCTTGTGGGTGGATCTTGGTGCTTCTTAAGTAATGCCTTCCTAATTCTGGCCTTTGTAGGGTATGTGGCTTGACAGTTGCCCAAAAGCTACTCAACTGTATCATCAAGTCCCAATTCAAATTAGAATAATGAGAGGAGGGTGTATTTATATGGTACTATACCAGATTCCTCCAATGCCTGGCTTTGGATCCTTTGTATCTCACCTCTTTCTCAGTTGAGCTTCTGTTGCAGTGGCCATTCCATGGGCTCCAAGTGCTTTTTTGCAGGTACAATTCAGTTAATGTGTGGAGCTATTCCTTATTGGCTTGGGAGGGTTAAACATAGTCATTATTAAATAATTAAATTGTATAAACTTACAATTAAATTATATTAAAAGCAAAAACAATATTCAAAAATCATTAATTTCTACCTATTTTACTACATTTTACTCTTATTATATTCTTGAGGTTATTGTGCATCTGATGAAAACACCATATAAGGCCCCTCTTTCCAAGGCTGAATTGAAATCAGTCATGGGGAGTATTTGTACAATGGCAACAGGAAAGTCAGATGTCAAACACTTAGCAGCACCACATTAGTACCATCTGCCAGCACCTCCCCTCATGTCTACACAGCACACTTTTACCTCTTGCCCTGGAGTTTAATTAGCACACTGTCACAGGATGCCATGTTTGGAGCCACAGTGTATAAGCTGAAGATGCAGAGGAGTTTACACCTGCATTACTGAGTTATTTTGACAAATGGGAGATGGGAACTGGTAAGTACATTCTTGCCTCTATCTCCCTCTACACCAGCTGTTCTATTAACATCCCACCTAAGAGCATAGTCCTGTGAAACTGAGCAAACTGCACTCAGTGGCAGCCAGTGCTATCATGCTTCCTAGGATTGGCTCTCCCTCCTATCCCTCATTTTCTTATTTCTCTGCTCTGGGATTGAACTTTCTAATAGCAATAGTGCATTTCCTGGCTTCTATTGAAGCCCAGGGTAACACAGGTCCTAATAACGAAAATGAAAGTGGGTGTGTTTGGAAGACAAACATGGTGCTGGACCTGAGTCAGAAGCGGTAGAGTTGTCATAACATCTGACTTGAAAAGACAAGGACAGGAAGCAGTCAGCAAAAGCTGGATGATGAGAGTGATTTTGAAAATATCCAAAACTTTCTGTTGATGGGTACGATCAGTAGCAACACCCAGAGAGGAAGCTAGGAAAGTCAATTCCCAGAACATACTGTGTTCACTCCCTCTCATCTCTTATCAGAGTGCCTTGTTGACTAATCATATTGGGAGCCAGAGGACAGAGATCAGGAAGAAAAAGGTGGAAGGAAGGGCAAATGGAAAGTATTCCTCACAGTATCCTAGAACAAAATCTATCCATTAACATTCACAGTGCCCAGGCACATGTTCCACTCAGGAGAGAGGCTGGTCAGGATGTCGACCAGCTTACTCAACAGTAAGCAGAGAGAAGTCAGCTGTGTAAGTGAGAAAGGTTAAAACAAGCTAAGAAAAAAAGCTGATTCTGGAAGAAACGAAGATAATTTAGAGAACAAAAATAAACTTGAAAGCAAACATATCTATACAAGAACATGGTGTTATGAGTAAAAGGAACAAACAAATAAATGAGAAAGAATTCTTAGAAATTAAAAAAAAATGCTATAGAAGGAAAACTTAATAAACAGCCTAGAAGAAAAAGTAGAAAAAGTCTTCCAGGTCTTAGGAAAAAAACTCAGAAAATATGGTACCATAAATAAGAGTCATAGAAGTATAATTCAAAATAGCAGAGAGAGAGAGAGTGAGAGAGAGAGCAAAAAATATTGAAGGAAGAGCATAATAGGGTTAAAGACCTAAGTCTTCAGGAGGACTAACACTTGTTCCCTTTCGTTGAGCAGTTGCTGGACATCAACACCTTCAGGGAGTGGGTGTAACCTTGTGCAAAGTGACTTACTTCAGCCAAGGCAATTCTCAGAGAGGACTTAGCCATCAGTAATCAATACCAGGGAAAGAGGCCTGGGTTCTAAAAGGGGATCTATTGGTTCACTACAGCATTGATTACAGTCCTCCTATTGTGCTCTTTGAATCCAGTTGTTTTGCATAGATATTCACCCCTCTGTACACAGCTTATGCAGAATTTTTGTTGGGAACTTATCTTGTGAAAACATAGAAAAGAAAGGATACTCAGATCAACTGTAATCCCCACTACTGTGGCTTGTCTTGAGGTTGCAACAAATTTTCATTGTCTCCCTCCTTTATTTTGTACCATCTTTATTTTTTTAAAGACTGTTTATTTTTTTATTTATTTTTAGACCAAGGGGAAGGGAGGGAGAAAGAGAGGAAGAGAAACATGAATGTGTGGTTACTTCTTATGCTCCCTGCACTGGGGAACCTGGCTCGCAACCCAGGCATGTGCCCTGACATGGCATGTGACTGGGAATCGAACCAGCAGCAACCCTCTGCTTCACAGTCCGGTGCTCAGTCCACTGAGCCACACCAGCCAGGGCTGTACCTTCTTTATAACCTCACATCTTGCTACTTCTGGCACCTCTGCTTGCCTAGATTGCTTATCTGGTGAAATGACCCAGATCTTCATCCCTGAGGTGTCTGAGCTCTGGTAACAGTGTTTCTCAGGTATGAGTACATTTGTTCATTTATCATCAATATTGAGCAAGGTGTGGTTGAGACAGATTAGTAACCCAGGACAAGCAGAATAGGAAAACTGAGGCAGATAGTTAAACAATTTACAGTCATCTAGTAATCTACATGCCAAGCAGTTTGCGGCCATATAGTAAATTTTATCTTCCCTAAACCAAGGACACTTAAAAGTAAATGGTTTTCACTTCTCTCCAATCAGAGGGTAAATGTAACAGGGTGCAGCCAGGGGGCCCCCCAAATAGGGATTTGTAATGGGGTCCAGAGCTCAGGGTGTCCAAGAAATTTAAAAAATATGTAGTATGTCCTTGCCCCCACAAGTCTGAACTGGAAGATGGCACACAGGGAGCAGGGCCATTAAAAGCTGTTTTGCATAGCAACAGTTTTGCAACTAACCTCAGGCATGGTCATTTAATACATCTATAACTTTTGATTGGTTTCATGGATATGTTAAATAGCTGTGGCTGTGCTTTGAGACCAGGGAAATGGGAGTGACTTCAATTCATGACGTACCTGGGAGGCAACTCCCCCTGGTTACAGCGCCTGTGTGAGAGCTCAGGGATGATTCACTCCATGCCATGGGGAATGCTTGTCTGAACTTACTAAGGCAGCCCAGAAAAGCTGGAAAAATATGGGAATGCTGGCATGTATAGTCAATTGTGGGAGAAGTTGGAAATGGGGCTACAGAGGAAGATTGGTGCTGGGATTTAAACCCAGGTGGGGCAGCCAGACGAGAGAGGACCACACAGCTCTTGGCAAGAAAGGGAGAACCACGTGGCTTTGGGGCTCCCTTTGCCATGCAGTTTAGGAAGCCAGAAAGCAAGACGTAGCAGCAATGCAGAGCTCTCTCTTAGCAGGTTGGAGAAATGCAGAAGAAATACTGTGGGAAGGAAAGGGGTGAAAGGACTCTTGCTTGTGGGCCAGGAGAAGGTGCCACGTGGGTTTGGATTAAGAACTGGAGATTGTGGTGACACAGCTGATGGTGTTGGGAATCTTGGGAGGCCTGCCAGCTGAGCGAGGATTGCTGGGAACCGGGGGCTACCTGAGTCATAGGCTTCTATTTCTTTTCCTGAGATATGGTACCCCAGATCAGGCAAAGGGGGAAAGGAAGGACTGTGTGTGTTTGTGGGTATTTTAAGGGACACTGGGATTTTAATGAAGACATTAAGTCATTACTCTAAGTCTGTATAACCTTTGAATAAATAATTTCTTTTCTTTTTGCCATTCTCTGACATTAAAAACCTTAATTCCCTGATGGTAGGCAAGGTGAACCTAAAGCAGGGGGACCCGGGGAGAAGGGGGAATCCATTCAGTAATAGTATTTTTTTCCCCACCATGGGTCTGTTTGGTAACATAAACAGCCTAAATCACCCTACTCAGAGATAGCAGTAATCCCATTGGTGCCATTTGCCAACCATACCCACGCACAGATGAAGTTAAAGGAATAAATCTCATTTTGGCACATCACCATAAAGCTGATGAATAGTCTACTGAGATCTTCCCCTAAGACATTCCCTAAACTTCTAGGCTTTAAAAACCCTAAACAAGAAGGTCCCAGAGTTGCCCAGTATGGGGTCCTGCTGCCCATCACTCACAGGAAATTCTGGAGGCAGAGGCTTGACAAAAAAAGGAAAGGAATCTTTTATTCAAAAGCTACACAATTTTGGAAGAATGGTAGGTTTCTGCTTCAGAGCCCATTCTCTGTAAAACACCCAAGGAAAAATAACCCTGCTACCTTCTGCCAGGCCATGCAAGTCCTAGGCTGCACCTGGAGTTCATTCCCCCATTTAAAAATACTGTCTTTGGGAAATGCAGGTGGTTCCAGCACAGTCATCCAGGTGGATCTCTGAGAAAGAAGGAGAGTCTCTGCCCTCCTAATGAGTAAATATTTCAACCCATAATTTCATGCATTCTGAAGGCATCCAACTTTTCAGCCAATTCCATCATAGACTGGCAGATCAGCATCTCCCCCTAATGTATCTCTGCCTAAGGGTAGGGAAATCTATCACTGGCTAGCTTGTTTACCCTAGATCTCCTCCTATGACCCCTCCCTCATTCCACCCTAGTGATCTGATTAGATTTCTCCATTAGACCAGAGTCTACACTCTTCCTCCGAGGAGCACTCCTGTGACTTTCCCTCCCCCCTCTTACCCTACCTTTTCCTTCACCCTCTTATTCTCTCACAGGCAGACATCTCCTAAACCCTAAGGGACCTCACAAGGCTTGTAACTGGGGAACATTGTGCCATAGCAGCTTTTCCTGGGCTAACCCCCTGAACTGTCCCCACAACCCTCTTTTTCTCTGACTTCCCAATGAGTGAAAGTAGCCCCACCAAGGCTTATTTCTTTCCAGTAACATTTCCAGAGAGCCAAAGCAGCCCCACCAAGGGTTATTTCTTTCCTATAACATTTCTAGAGAGCCAAAGCAGCCCTGCCTAGGCCTCCTGTTGCTTCTTCTATCCCTAAGCCCTTCCTTGTATCACAACTTTATTAAATGTACACTCAAAGTCACCTGGACTCATGTTGTGAAATTTGTCCTGAACCCACATGCTACTGGCCCATACAAGGCAGATTGACTCAGGGCCAGATCCCCTTTCTGGTAATGTGGTAACCAAGAAATGCTTCTGTGGTCATTTGAGTGACAAACATTATCCCCTGGCCTCAATTGTGTAACATCACTCCATCTCCTCCTGATTAATATGGGTAGTTCACCTGCCAAGATGGTGACTCCTTTTCTTGCCTGTTAGTCTCTTGGCACAAAAAGTCATAAATAACATGGCAGAAACTATATTAAATTTAGTAGAATTCTTGTTTCTCCTGGAAGAAATGTTGCTCCTCTGGGAACCAGGATCTCTGATCAGCGCTGTCCAATAGAACTTTCTGCATCGATATAGATATTCTATATCTGCACTGTCCAACATTGTTGTCATTACATACATGTGGTTACCAAGGACATGAAATCTGGTTAATGTCACTAAAAGAGAATTAAAAATTTTAATTAATTTAAATTTAAATAGCTACATTTGGATAGTGGCTACCATGTTGGACAGTGTAACTCTTGAACATTAGAGCCTAAAGTTGCAGGTTAAAAGCACAAAATCCCCAAGCTGCCTGTAGAAGTGATAGCCATGCCTATCTGTTGTCTCTATTTACAGCGGACACAACACTATGTAATGGTCTTTGATTCAAGACATATACTACATCCTAGATAAAGGCAGCCCATCATGGCAGGGCATCATTTCCAAGCTGGAGCATCAGTTATGCCATTAAAAGGCCCTTGCATAACTTTATCCGGCCAGTAACTTCTGAATGGCACAGACCAGACTATGGATCCCATGATCAGGTGTCCCTACTCTGCTTCAAAGTGGATCTCTTGGTCTGAGGTGGTGTAATGCAGTATTCCATGTTGGTAGATCAAATAATGTAAGATGAATAGGGGTGCTGACCAAGGGGCTCTGCATATGGGAAATGAAATTTATACTGTCACTTTCAGTTGAGATAAACCACTATTCCTTACAGAGTGAAGAGTTGAGTATAATCAACCTACCACCAAGTATCTCATTGGTCACTTTGAAGGATGGTGCCAGAATGGGAACTGGTCTTTTGTTTCTATGCCTGGCAAATTGGACATTTGGCTGTGGCAGTAGATCAGCCTTTGTGAGTGGAGCCCTTATTGTTGGACCCATGCATATCTTCCATCCCTGCCACCATATCTTCTCCATTCATTAGCTCATTGTGCTAATACTGGGGTGGCCAATGACAGAGGCTGGAACTGATATGGATTGACAGCTATTTTATCTACTTGTCTTTTTAGTGCCTTTTCTAGATTAGACACTCTCTGGTATCTACCAAAGATGTAATCCAAAGATCTTCATATTTGGTGCCCACTCCCATAGATCCATGTATACATTTCTTCCCCAGAACTCTTTGTTCCTGATTTTTTCCTTCTAGGCCTTAACCAACCAGTTAAAATCATCCAACACTACCATGAATCAGTCTATATTCTTGCCTCAGGCTACTTCTCTTTCCACATTGCCTGAAGCTCTGCTCATTGGAAGAATTTCTCTTCATTGTTTTCTTTCAAGATTACCATGAGTGGGGCTGTCATATATCTGCAGCCAATTTTCATCTTGCACCCATAGCTCAAGCCCATTCATCCATGACCCCAGCTTAGTCTATTAGCTTGCCATAGAGACTTTCATTATGTGTGAGCTGAGGGATGGGTGTTGGTGCAACAGTGATAGCTGACAATGGGAGAGTGGGCCACTGTGCTTGTGCCCTCCTTCCTACTCATGCATAATCACACATGTACCACTCCCATTTTTCAGTGGATTGCTGCATCTCTACCTTATTATTTAGCAGGTTTCACAGAATCCATCTTATGGGGAGTAGCTCAGACTGCATATCACTTGACTTCTACCAGAGACAACTAGAATACCAGCCTTTTTGCTTGAATGATGCAGGGGTGTCCAACCCACAACCCAGAATGGCTATGAATGTGGCCCAACACAAAACTGTGAATTTATTTGAATCTTTTTTTTTTTTGCTCATCAGTTTTCATTAGTGTTTGTGTATTAAATCTGTGGCCCAATACAACTCTTCTTCCAGTGTGGCTCAGAGATGCCAAAAGGTGGGACACCCCTGGTAAGGGTTTCTGCTACAGGTAATATGGCCTTGCTGCAGAACCTTAGGAGTCTACATTGTGATCATCCTATTGGATTTTAACATGAATTCTGCATGGCATCTTTCCTATCACCAACATCACTAGAATAATCTAGGTTGTATGACCCAAACTTCAGAGCTGCTGTAATCGTGCAGAAACTCCATTTCCTCAATATGACCCTTTCTCTTTTCTGTCCATCCAGTCTCTTCTTTAATCAGTAAGCCATTAGCACTTCAAATTCTTGTTGGTATTAAACTGGCTTAATAACAAAGCATTGGGTGTCTTGACCCCAGAAACAGAGTTCAGTCAAGCTAAAGATAACATTTTGGTTTCAGTTATGTTTCAGTCCCAGGTCCATGAAAGCAAAACAACCCTATGGACCACTGAGGGGAACCTGGTCCCACAGAGTTCTCCTGGTTGCAGATGAAATGAGTCATCCCAGACACAATCTGTTCTGGTGGGAAAGGGGGTGGCAATGCCCTCTAGTGGAGAATACCCCAAGCCCTTCTCCAAAACAGCTTTTATTGGGATCAGTATGTGCAGGGGGTATACAGCATGCGTGCATAACCCATCAATCAATGTTCAAAGGCTACAGTTATAAAAAACAGATATTACTTATAGATGATAATTGAAGAAACACAGAGATCTGCCTCAGGTCAGGGTCTGTTAGACATGCTGATGCCAGATGGTTGTTAAGGCATTTCATGAGATAAGGAGTTCACTCCTTATGCTTTAAACTTACACATCTGGTTTATATCAACAGGGCTATACCAAAGCAAAGTAAGCTTCAAAGGATACAATGTATTCTTCAGCCCTGATTTCCCAGGGGATCCCTTGATGTTAGTATCAGGTCATGCCTGCCTCCTGCATTCTGAGCAATCTGGTCAAGATTTACAGGCCTCTTTCAAGGCCTTGCTTGTGGACGGTTACAGTCTCTAATACCACACAAAGTGGTCTCCAACAGACCATACCATCATGAAACCAGGCAGAACAATGTCCTGGCTGACATTGGGACCTGATACAATGATCTACTACTTCCTTCCCTGGACCCAACCAATCAGTAGAGCCCATAACCCCAACTCCTCTAGCCACCATGGTTAGTGGTTTTTCCTCTATATAACCCATTCCCTGGAAGTCTTTGGGGAGGAAGGCCTTTGAGCACTAGCTTACCTTGGACTCCAGGCTTGGCACCATTTCCTCAACTAATAAACTTTTCTTGGCTACAGACTCCTGTTTGCATTTGATTGGGCTTTGATGTGTGCCAGCAAACAGACTTCTTCCGTCCAGTAACATTGCTTGTATTGCATATTAGACCTGCTTCTAAGCCCTTTCCTGTTCTGGCCTACATTCAGAACTGGTATACTTTCATGTCACTTAATAAGTAGATCAGAGAAAATTACCAGTTTTAAAATATTCTGCATCCAGAACTTAAAGAGGCCTACAAGGTATTATGATTTCATCCTAGTGATGATAGTGGGGAGGTGGTTATTAGTTATAAATTGTCTTTCATTCTGGAGGATTATCTAAGCATGCCTCAGAGCATTGGTTATGAACAGTTTTATGGATGTGTCAGGATCTTATGGTTTATCTACTACCCCCTGGAGTGTAGGTGTTTTACTAATGCCTCCATCTGTCTTGCTTGATTAATCTAATATAAAATTATCAATATAATGCATAAAGCAGATGTTCCTTAGGATGCCCAGATTTCCCAGGTTCTTTCAGAGGATGTCATGACAGAAGGCAGGAGAATGAACGTAGTTCCAGGGCAAGACTGTAAATGCGTTTAATTGTCCCATGTGAATGCAAAGTGTCTTTGAGCCTTCTTTGAATAGGAATGGAGAAAGACACATTTCCCAGATCAAAACCACATACCATGTACATTAGTCTGGGTTAATCTGCTCCAGAAAAAAAATACTACATCAGGCACAGAACTATCATAGTGATTACTATTTGTTTAATTTTATGTTAGTCTATAATCATCCTCCAGGACCTTTCTGTTTTTGTAAGAGATAGGCTAATGAATTCAATGGGGATATCATTAGGACCACCAACACTGCATTCCTTTGGTCTTTAAGGGTGGCATGAATCTCTGCCATTATCCTTGAATGTGACTTCTTTAAAAATGTATTTTATCATCCTGGGAGAAGACAGTTCCTAGGGAGTCTTCTAGGTCTCCTTATCTCTTACCCCAGAGTTCAAGGAAGGAGAGTGAAAGGTCAGACAATTATCAGGTGAACTCCAATTATACTTTCAGGGACTTGAAAATGGCCACCGTCTGAATCAATGGGCTCAGTGGACCCACTGTGATCTGCACTTCCATTTCCTGCCTGGTCCCTACATGCATAGTCTAACAAGGGGTCATGATGATATTTGGGGTCCCTGAGTATCAATGCCTATTCAGTTTCTGTGTTTAATAGTCCCTAAAAGCTTAAGTATTCCCTTTTCCCCTGTGTACAGTTACCTGAGTAAGTGGCTATAGATCCCTTTAGTCACGGTCTGGGGAAACAATTACTATATAGTCTTGCCATGGTATGGCAGGGTCCTTCCTCACAAAGGCTCAATGTCTCTTTTATACTGTGGGCTTCAGGCTTCAAAACTGACTGAAGCCTTGAAACTGGGCAAGGGATTGTGTCCTTTGTTGGAGAACCTATTTTCAGTCTCCTTATTGTCCATTCTTGATTTCTTTTGGTTGTATAAAATAAGCAAGACACCTATTGGCTGAGGTGCAATAATGGGTTAACTTGGCAGCCTTGGGGATCAAACCTTGCACAGCCAAAGAAATCAGCCCTCAGCTGGCTCCTAGAAGATAACCTCTATGCCCTTGGAATATCCTGCCTGATGAGTATCTTTATGCCTTGGGCCTTGAGTCACAGTTAGTTTACGCTAGCAAAGGGATTTGAGGGGAGGTGTTTAAGCCACTGTATTAATTTGACCGCTGAAGGGGCTGGAGACTAAGTAACTAAGGTTAGCCACATAGGCACTCCATTCCTACATGACTGACCCCCAATTAAAACATCAAGGCTTGGGTACACTTTCCTAGTTGGAAAAACTTTATATATGTTGTCACACACCATTGCTGGGAAAATTGAGCACTGGGGTTCAGTCATGAAAGAATGTCCTTTGAAGTCCTTGGTCCACAGTCATATAGTGGGTTTTCTGACTTTACATAGAATATGCATTCCCACATCTCACTTCATTGAGCTTTTTAATTCCAGTTCCAATGTATCTACTGGACTTAGTGTAGGCTACCACATTTTACAGACTTCCAAGTAACACTTCTGGGATCTTTCCTGGGTGTCAAATTTCACATCATGAGTGAATGTTTCCAGATTAATTGTCCATTATCCAGCTTCTTTTTATTCTTATTTATTTAATTTATTGGAAGGACATAAACTAATAAAATCAAGTAGGTTTCAGGTGTATAATTCTATAATGCATCATCTATATATTGAATTGTGTCTTCAGCTCCCCAAGTCAAGTCTCCTTTCATCACCATTTATCCCTCCTATACACTCTTCTACATCCCCCAGCCCCCTTTTCTTCAGGAAATCATCATACTGTTGTTTGTGTCTGAGTATTTTTTTCTTAATCCTTTCACCTTTTTTACTCAGTCCCACAATTCCCCTCCACTTTGACAGCTGTCAGTCTGTTCTTTATCTATGAGTCTGTTTCTATCTTGTTTGTTGTTTTATTTTGTTTGTTATATGTGTTCATTAGATCCCACATATGAGTGAAATCACACAGTACTTGTATTTCTCTGACTGGCTTATTTCACTTAGCATAATGATTTCCAGATCCATCCATAGTGTTACAAAGGGTAAGATTTCCTTCTTTTTATGGCCAAGTAGTATTCCATTGTGTAAGTGTACCACAGCATTTGTATCCAATCATCCACTATAGACACTTGGAATACTTCCAAATTTTGGCTATTATAAATGGTGCAGCAATGAACATGGGGAGCACATATTCTTTCCAGTTAGGGTGTTAGGTTTCTTTGTATATATTCCCAGAAGTAAAATTGTTGGGTCATAAAACAGTTCCATTTTTAATTTTTGAAGTAACTCCATACTGCTTTCTACAGTGGCTGCACCAATCTTCATTCCCATCAACAGGGCACAAGAGTTTTGTTTTCTGTACATTGTGACCAGCACTTGTTGTTTGTTGATTTATTGATGACAGCCATTCTGATAGGTGTGAGGTGATATTTCATTGTGGTATTAATGTGCATTTACTTAATGATTAGTGACATTGAGCTTCTTTTCACATGTCTAATGGTGATCTATGTGTCCTCTTTGGAGAAGTGTCTATTCAAGTTCTTTGTCCTTGGATTGTTTGTTTTTTGGTGTTGAATTTATAAGTTCTTTAACAATTTTTGATATTAACCCCTTATCAGATAAATCATTAGTGAATATGTTCTCCCATGTAGTGTGTCTTTTCATTTTGTTGATGGTTTCCTTTGTTGTGCAAAAACTTTTTAATTTGATATAGTCTTTTTGTTTGTTTTTTTTTGTTTCCCTTGCCCAAGACAACATATCAGAAAAAAATATTGTTATAAGACGTGTGAAAAAAAAGTCTGAGATTTTACTGCCTATATTTTTTCTAGAATCTTCATGGTTTCAACATTTATCTCTTTAATCCATTTTGAGATTATTCTTGTATACAGTGTAAAGAAATGGTCTAATTTTAGTTTTTCCATGTATCTGTCTATTTTTCCCAACACCATTTATTGAATATACCATTTGACCCCACTGTATGTTTTTGCCTCCTCTGTCAAATATTAATTGACTATAAAGATATAGGTTTATTTCTGGGCTATTTTGTTCCATTGATCTATAGGATTTTTTAATGCTGATATCATGCTGTTTTGATTACTATGAACTTCTAGTATAGTTTAATATCAGGTAGTGTGATTCCTCCAACTTTGTTCTTCTTTCTCAAGGTTGCTGTGGCTATTCAGGGGCTTTTGTGTGTTTATATCTTTTTGGATTATTTGTTCTAGATCTTTGAAATATGCCATTAGTATCATGACAGGAATTGTGATGAATTTATAGGTTGCTTTGGGTAGTATGGACATTTTAATGATGTTAATTCTTCCTATTCATAAACACAGTATATTCTTAGACTGATTTGTATCTCTTTCAATTCCTCTCTTCAGTGTCATAATTTTCTGAGTACAGGTCTTTTACCTCCTTGGTTAAATTTTATTTTTTGAAGCAATTGTGAATGAGATTGTTTTCTTAGTTTCCCTTTCTGGTAATTCATCATTGCTGTATAAAATGCAACCAATTTCTGGATATTTATTTTGTGTACTGCCACTTTATTGAATTAATTAATTAGTTCTAAAAGTTTTTTTGGTGGAATTTTTAGTGTCCTCTAATTTAGATGCCTTTATTTATTCTTGTCTGATTGCTGTGGCCAGAACTTCCAGTGTGATGTTAAATAACAGTGGAGAAGTCAGACATTCCTCTTTCATTCTTGATCTTAAGGAAAACACTTTTAGTTTTTGCCCATTCAATATGATGTTGGCTGTGGGTTTGTCATACATGGCCTTTATTATGTTGAGATATGTTCCCTCTATTCTCACTTTGCTGAGAGTTTTTATCATAAGTTGGTGCCGAATTTTATGAACTGCTTTTTCTGCATGTACTGATATAATCATGTGATTATTTTCATTTTGTTTATGTGGGGTACCATGTTTATTGATTTGTGGGTGTTATACCAACCTCGCATCTCAGAAATAAATCCCACTTGATCAGGGTATATGATCTTTTTCAATGTATTTCCAGATCTAGTTTGCTAATATTTTGTTGAGGACTTTTGCATCTATGTTCATCAGGGATATTGGCCTATAGTTTTCATTTTTCATAGTGTCTTTATTTGGTTTTGGAAGTAGAGGAATGCTGGCCTTCTAAAATGAGCTTAGGAGTTTTCTCTCCTCCTGAATTTTTTGAAATAATTTGAAAGGAATAGGTATTAGTTCTCCTTTGAGTGTTTGGTAAAACTCACCTGTGAAGCCAACTGGTCCAGGACTTTTGTATTTTGGGAGGGTTTTTTTATTACTATTACTGCTTCAATTATACTAGTTGTAGTTTGTCTGTTCAGATTCCCTGATTCTTCATGATTCAGTTTTGGAGACTGTGTATTCCTAGGAACTTATCTATTTCTTCCAGATTGTCCAATTTTTTTGCATATAGTTGTTCATAACATATTTTTATAATACTCTTAGAAGATGCTTGATATGATTTAAGTCTTCTTAAGTTTATTGGTTCTTATTTTGTGTTTTAATGTGTGGCTTAAGTTAGGAATGTTACATGTGCACTTGAAAATACATATATTATGCTTCTTTGGGGAGGAATGCTCTGAAGATATCAATTAAATCCATCTATCTGATCTAGTGTGTCATTTAAGGCTGATATTTCCTTGTTGTTTTTTATCTGGTAGATTTATCCATTGCTGTCAATGTACTGTTAAAATCCTCTACTATGACTGTATTCCTGTCAACCTCTCTTTATGTCCACCGTGATTTGCTTTACATATTTAGGTGCTGTTATGTTGAGTGGATGAATATTTACAAGAGTTATATCTTCTTGTTGGATTGTTTCTTTTATTATTATGTTGTGCCCTTCTTTGTCTCTTACTATAGCCTTTGTTTTAAAGCTTATTTGTCAGATATAGTATTGCTACCCCAGCTTTTTTTCCATTTCCATTTGCATGAAATAACCCTTTCCATACCTTTACTTTTAATCTGTGTGTATCTTTTATTCTGAGGTGTGTCTCTTGTAGATAGCTCAAATATTGGTCTTATACTTTTATCCACTCAACTATCCTATGTCTTTTGATTGGAGAATTTAAAACATTTACATTTAAAGTAATTACTGATATGTATGTATTTGTTGCCATTTTATTCTTTAACTATGTTTCTTCTCTCCTCCTACTCCAACTACTTCTACTTTTTTTCTTGTTGTTGTTGTTGTTCTTCTTCTCTTTCTCCTCTTCCCCCTCCCCCTACTCCTCCTCCTCCTTCCTCTTCTTCTTGTTCTTCTTCTTGTTCTTGTTCTTCTTGTTCTTCTTCTTGTTCTTCCCCTTCTTGTTCTTCCCCTTCTTCTTCTTCCTCTTCTTCTTCTTCTTCTTCTTCTTCTTCTTCTTCTTCTTCTTCATCCTCCTCCTCTCCTCCTTCTCATTCTCCTTCTTCTCCTTCTCTTTCTTCATCTGCTTCCTCTGGCAAGTCCTTTAGCATTTCTTGTGATGCTCATTTGGTGATAACAAACTAATTTAGTTTTTTTTCTTGTCTGGAAAATTTTTTATTTCTCTTTCAATTTTAAATGATAGCCTTGCTGGGTAAAGTAGTCTTGGTTGTAGGTCCTTACTTTTCATCACTTTGAGTATGTCATGCCAATGTCTTCTGGTTTGAAATGTTTCTGTTGAGAAATCAGCTGACAGTTCTCTGGAAGCTTTCCTGTAGGTAACTAATTGTCTTTGTCTGGAAGCTTTTAAGATTCCCTCTTTGTCTTTAATTTTTGCTGTTTTAATTATGATGTGTCTTGGTGTGGGCGTCTTTGGTTCCCCTTGGTTGAGACTCTCTGTGCTTCCTGGACTAGTGTGTCTTTTTCACTCACCAGGTTAGGGAAGTTTTCAGTCATTATTTCTTCAAATATGTTCTTAACGCCACTCTTTCTCTCTGTCTTCTCCTTCTGGTACCACCGTGATGCAGATATTGTTACACTTCATGTTGCCTCAAGGTCTCTTAAACTATCCTCATTTAAAAAAAATTCTTTTTTCTTTTTACTGCCCTGATTGGGTATTTTTCTTTTCTACCTTGTATTCCAAATTGCTTATTTGATCCTCTGCTTCATCCAACCTACTGCTTATTCCTTCTAGTGTATTCTTTATTTCAGATATTGTATTCTTCATTTCCGAATGGTCTTTTTTATGGTTTCCACATCCTCTTCATGCTGTTGAGTACCTTTATAACCATTACTTTGAACTCTATATCTGATAAATTTCTTGCCTCCATTTAGTTTTTTTTCTCTCCTGGGTGTTTCTCCTGTTCTTTCATTTGGGGCCTTTTTTTGTCTCCCAACTTTTGCTGCCTCTTTGTGTTTGTTCCTATGTATTAGGTAGATCTGCTAAAACTCTCTGTCTTCATATGGTGACCTTATGTAGTAGGTGTCTTGTGTGGCCCAGTAGTGCAGTCTCGGTGACTTCTTTAGCTGAATGCTTCAGGAATGTCCCTGGTGTGAATTGTGTGGGTTCTTCTGTTGTACTTGATTCTTGATTGCTTTGGCCCATTTGTGTATGGAATTGACTCTCAGGCTGGCTCACTGTAAGGCTTGACCCTGACCATGGTATGCAAGGTGCTGTACAGATGCTGACTGCATGAAGCAGAATTTGCCTTAGTGGAGTTTGGTGCCTACTGATATCTCCATTTGGATACACCACTTGTGAAACTTATTGGATCCTGCTCTGATATTGTAACACAGGAGTTTGAGTCTAGGGAGCTTGACTGTTTATTTGGTTAAGACATAAAATCCAGAAGGAGGACTGGGTGGAGTAGATATTGCCTTTGTTATTTATATTACAGGGAACTTTGATGGTGGTGGGTTGGCAAGCAGGACTGCCTCCCCCACCCCCATGTCTCAGACTTGTTTTAAGGGGTCCCAGACAAAGGAGGTATGTGTCCTATATGTGACTCTAAACTACATTACCTTAGTGTAAAGAAAAAGTCAAGAAGCACTCACAGGACAGGAGGCCACTTCCAAAAAGTTGATAAGGAGGAAGTTACAATCCATTTCCAAAACAGTACACATTCCTTCTGGCCAGGGGCCTACTGATTAGTCCTCAATCATGGGAGGAGGAAGAGCCATGTCCACTGAGCCCACATTCCACCCCAACATCGCTTTTTCACTTCACATTTTTTGTGTTAATTTTTTCAATAGGGGACTTGTGTGGTGAGCATGCTGGCACATTGCACCAATATATTATAGATACAGTAAAGTCTATACCCTAAGGCTAAAAGTGTAGTACAGAAGCCAAAGAGACCCAGAAGGAGGGAATGTTACTAACAGTCTGTAGCAATCAGTTGTAATATTCTTGTAAGGGGTTGCTGGCATCTGCCCCATGAGTTGTAAAGTTTTATTTGCGGTTCCGTTTCTGTGTTCAATACATATGGGTGTGGGCTGTCAAACTTTTACCTGCGATATTAACAGCCACCCCACACCATCTCAAACTGAGTTATGGCTTCATGGGGTTAGCCTGCTTTTTCATGAGGGAAAACACGTTCTCATGTGTCTTATGTGAAGAAGGGATCAGAACAGTTCCAGCCTTGCAGCCATTCCCAGTGTGTCTGGATTGCAAGTGGATCCATGGCAAGCTGGCAGAGGCCATGGTCAGAAACTGTGCAGTCCCAACAGTCTGATTCATTGTTCTTAGCAGTCAGCATTCCTGCCTATAGGCAGAAGGTGTTGCTTCTGCAGAATCCAACCAGACAACCCCCAAGAATTTGACAAAGAAACCAGGTAAATAAGGTCATAGTATATACTCTATGAAAACAGAAAGAACACAAATGTTCATGAACACAGGAAATCATAAACCAGTTTCTGAGTCTGCAAGAGTATCAGATGAGAAGACTTCCAAATGTAAGGTTTTGATGTAGTAAAATTAAGTAGTGACAATTTGATATATATTTTTATTTGAAGTTTAAATGTCTTTGGTGATATTATTAGGTGATCAAGTGTATCCTGTAAGGTTAATAATTCCAAATTAAAGGATAAAGGAAAAATGAAACATTAGTGTCCAGAGTATCCAGTCTAGTTCACAGGAGAGAAATAAAGTTTTGCAGACAATATACTGAATTGGAGTTAATTTCCATAATTTATATGAGATTTTATTGAAGCATAATTTTCCTTTTTAAAATTACCCTCATTTTTACTAAAGAGTCAAGTCAAGACCAATTCATTTATTGCATTAAGTCCAGTTTCAATTTGGCTTGATTATTTGCATAAATACAACAGGAATCCCAATTGATCATATAAGCTCTTTAAGTCTGCTTTGCTGGAACTTACACAGAAATCTTTAGATTGAGCTTCATTCAGCCCTCCAGGGCACAGAAGCCAAGCCACACACACCTGCCATCAGATTTTGTCTGCACTACCTATATCCCTCAAGTTTTTGATGTTTTCATCATGTCTTGAGGTTCTGTCTTACCATTTTTCAGAAAAGCAACCTTCACTCCTTATTTGGAAAGATTGCCATAAATAGCATGACAAAACACAGTACCAGGCCATTTCTCCAGGGAGTTTTTATTGACTTTAAAAGTGAATTTTAAAAAGTGAATTTTAGTTCCTCAAGGCTTTCTGGTAACAACCGGAGTCTAGGCATGCCTCCTTCAGGCATGACATCCCAGTCAAAGTCTTGTTAATAAAATCACAATTGGAAACTGGCTTTATGTGTCTTGTTATGAAGGAATTAGATTCCTATTGGATATATGCAAAAAAACATTGTTATGGAAAGAATAATACTTATTAAGAGCTTCCACATTCCAGAGGGACTAGGTAGGGAGAAATATGTAAATGCCTCAATATTTCTTATGAAATTATATTTTACTAATTTGTTTTAAGAAACAGAAAGTTTTCTCATGACTGAAAAACAAATGATTAAAAATTAAGAATATTTTTGAACAAAAAGGTTTTAAGAGCTACAATTACTTTTAGTTTATGTTCCATAATTAATTTGTTTATTTTGATTATTTGCAAGCACCTTTGTAAATTCAGTCATTTTACAGATTTTCAGCAATCTTCACTCAGTTCAAAGGTATGGTCCGAAAATTCATTCTTAGAAATATGTAATCCAAAACAAGTAAGAGTCCTTTCCATGAAACCCTCCCAAAACACAATATAAATTTTTGTAAATGCATTAGAGCAAAAACAATGGCTATTTATGATTGACAAAACTTAAAATGACATGGTTCCAGGGCTGAGCATAATGCAACTGACAAAGGAATTTGCATTCTGGAAACATTTTAAGATAATAACTAAAATTACAAGTGAAGGTATATCAGAACTTATATAATTTTTAGAACATTTATTTTAATAATAATATGTATATACAAATAGGGTGTACTTATTATTTCTTTATTCAACAAAGCTTCCCATGTACTTTAAGCATATTAAATATGCCTAATTAGTTCAAAAATTTTTCTTTCATGAAAGAGGGATAACAAATCCTTGAGGTATTCCAGGGGCCCATTAGAATAACTCTAAGTCATTTCTCAGTTAAAAATTCTCTTGAAGTGGAAGATGGCAGTGAGGGCAAGGTAAGAGGGATCAGATTCCACTTCTCCCTATACACAGGAGAAAAACCTAGCCAATTTGTGGAAGAACAGGGCAAACAGACAACAGTATCCCAGCATATATGAAAATAGGAGACCAAAAATTATAGTAGGCATTGAGAAATCAGATGGTAAGGAGAGTGCTTCAGGACAATAAGGTCCCAGGGACTGGAGCCAGGACCAAGGGTGGCTGCAGCCCCAGGTCCTGTGCCCTCCGGGTCTGCCATAGGGTTCTTGGGGGAGAGCTGGGTCAACTGCTCCTTACCCGGCCAAACAAGGTTTGAGCAGCACTGGGAGAGACCTGGTTGCTTGAAGTCACAGAGAAGGGAATAAGGACAGAAGTGGCAAACACACAGGAGTCTGTGGATGCTGGCTGGGGAGAGTTGAAAGTTGGGCTGTGAGGGGCTTTGACTGGGATAGTCCCTGGTCTGTTGGGAGAATTGGGCTGTGTGAGAGGCCAGGCCATTATATGGAGTGGCAGGCTAGAGTAGGAGGAATTTCTCAAAAAGAAAAAGTGAAAAAAAGAGGCACTGTTTGGGGAATTCTCCTGCAAAAATTACTCCAGCCTCCTCCCCACCCAGCTCAACAGCACTTCCAAGGGGGTGCAGGAGGCCCTGTGTGCCCCCATAGTACTGGAAAGGGTGTATGCCCAAACCTGTGGGGCCAGAGGTGGCATGGTGGAGCACGCACACCCACAACCTGGGGAGAGTGTGCTCTGTGGAAGGCCCCAGACCACAGTGGTAACCCTGGAGAGGGGGTGCTCTGGGGAAGGACTAGATCCCACAGAGAGGTGCCAGGCTAGGTCTTGGGAGGGAGAAAAGCCCCTCAGCCTGCTGCAGCCAGCAAGTCCAGAATAACCGGTATGGCCAGTATGAAACCACCAAGAAGCTTTTTTTTCTTAAGTAATTTTTTATTTTTTAATTTTTACTATTTTTTATTTCTCAATTCCTTTTTCCTCTCTCTCCTTCTTTCTTGTTTTATTCCGTTTTCCTTTCTTTTCAGTTTTATCTATTCTTCCTTCCTTCTTCTGCTTCTCTTTCTCTCTCTCTCTTTTTTTTAAATACCCACAAGTGAGACAAAAAAACCTGGAACTGTGAAAAGACCAGAGTTGGACCCAAAGAGGGGGCATTCCAACAGCTGAGACAGTGTGACAAATTTCACTTTGCTATTACAGAGAAGCTGCAAGTTATTGCATATTTATATTTTCTCATTATTCTTACATCTTTTACTTTAATAGTATTTTTGTATTCCTCTTCTTTCTGTTTAGTCTTCTTTGCCTGGCTGCTTATATCGTATCACTTGACAGGTGTCCCCTGTTCTCTCTTTCATGGTGTATTGCTAATTTACTGTCCTTCACTTTACTTGTGTTCCATTAGCACACTACTCAAGGTACTAGACTCCCTATTCTTGTTATCCAGATCACATAGAATCTGTCATATGATTGTTGCTCTAATATTATTGTAAATAACAGCTGTTATGTACAATTGTAAATACTGCACAACATGCCTCCCAGATCTTAGCCCACTTCATGGTTTCCTGAACTCGATTACTGTGGTGGTTAACTCTACTATCTCTCACACTACACCTATTTACTATCCTTTACTCTCACCTTACCTCAGAATCCGACTTCCCACAACCTCATTGCCTTCCAGATCCAACTCACAACCCTTACCTCCCCAACAAGAGTCTTATCTTCTCCCCACCCTTTCTAAAAAGTGGCTAGTTGAGTGGAATATCATGGTTAACACTATGCATAGCCAAAGGACCTCCTATCTCTTCTCTACTGGCTGCTACTGTAAATATCATAGGATGCACTCTAGTTGTCTTACACCATTTTGCCTTCCCCCTCCAACTGATCACAAACAAAGAGTAGGTAGAAGCTATGAAGCACAATTTTCCACCAGGATACCTGCTGGAAAAGGAAACCTAGCAACATAGGAATCAGCAACAGATAACAACAGAAGAAGGTGAAGCAGGGAGTGGAAGCCACATTAACCTCAATCCAGGACCTATCTGGAAATACAACTAAATAGTGGAGAAATTGCCCAGAACAAACAACTGAACAAGAGCAAGAGAGAATCCTCAAAATTTTGTACACATGAAAGTGCCAGCTTCAACACAACTTTCCCACACCAACACAACTAAATACAAGAGGTGGTGGACAGAGTGACCCTCAGTTAACCAGCTGGAGGGAAGGACCCACCAAAGAAAGATGCAACAGCATTCAGAACCTAAAGACAAACACAGAGTCAATATAAACAACAGCCTAACACCAGTGAGCTCAGGAGATCAAGGAGACTGTATCACTGAATCTCACAGGTCTTTTACCATAGAAGTTTACACCAGAAACCCAGGGAGTCAGAACAGATCAATTTGAGAAGCCGAGGCTAACAAGAAGAGTCTCACAAACAATGGGAAGACAAAGAAACAGTCCCCAAATGAAAGGAAAGGAGGAAGCCTCAGAAAGAATGCTAAATGAAGTAGAGGCAACTTAGTTATCACATATTGAGTTCAAAGCAATAGTTGTCAGGAAGCTCAACAAGTTCACAGAGAATTACCAGAAACTACAGGGAAACTACAATGAACTCACTGCAAATTATATCAGCATGAAAACGGAAATAGAAACTATCAACAAAGGCCAAGAGGAAATGAAGAATACAATTTCTGAACTGAAGAACACAGTAGATGGAATCAAAAGCAGGCTTGATGAAACAAGATTGGAGCAGTGAGCTGGAGGACAAGGTAGAAAAAAAACACTCAGAAAGAGCAAGAAAAGGAAAAGAGGCTCAGAAAGAATGAAGAGGGATTAAGGGAAATGCAGGACAACACGAAATGTAATATCCATATAATAGGGATACCAAAAGGAGAACAAGGGCAGCAGGAACAGAAAACCTGATTGAAAAAGTAATGATGGAAAACTTCCCTAATTCTATGATAGAAAAAGTCACACAAATCCAGGAAACACAGAGAGTCCCAATCAAGAGGAACCCAAAGAGGCCCACCTCAAGACACATCATAATTAAAATGGCAAAATTTAAAGACAAAGAGAGAACCTTAAAGGCAGCAAGGGAGAAAAAAGAAGTAACATACAAGGGAGCCCCAATAAGGCTAGCAGCTGACTTCTCAATGGAAATGATCCAAGCCAGAAGAGAATGGAAAAAAAATATATAGCAAGTAATGAGAACTACAGGCCTACAACCAAGGCTTCTTTACCCAGCAGGCCTGTCAATCAAGATAGAAGGCCAAATAAGGAGCTTCCCAGACAAAAGAAGTCTAAAAGAATAAACCTCCACCAAACCAGCTCTACAAGAGATGCTAAAGGGCCTGCTTTAAGAAAAGAAAGGAAAACAGAGAGAGAGAGAGAGGGAGGGAGAGGGAGGAACACAGGTATGAAAAAATGGCAATGAAAGTACCTATCAATAATAACCTTAAACATAAATGGATTAAATGCTCCAATCAAAAGACACAGAATAGCAGAATGGATAAGAAAGCATGACCCACACATATGCTGCCTACAACAGACCCACCTCAGGACAAAAGACATACACAGATTGAAAGTGAAGGGCTGGAAACAAATTTTCCAAGCAAAGGGACAGGGGAAAAATAAGCCAGGGTAGCAATACTCATATCAGACAAAACAGAGTTCAAAAAAAAGGGGCCATAAAAAGAGACTCAGAAGGTCACTTCATAATACTCAAGGGAAGAATCCACCAAGAAGACATAAACATTGTAAATATATATGCACCCAACATAGGAGCACCCAAATACATAAAGAAAATCTTGGAGGACTTCAAGAAAGATATGGACAGCAACACAATTATAGTAGGAGATTTACATAAAGACACAGCAGAGAAAGAAAACTTCAGGCCAATATCACTGATGAACATAGATGCTAAAATCCTCAACAAATATTGGCAAACCAGGTCCAACAATACATTACAGACATCAAACACCATGACCAAGTGGGATTCATCCTAGGGATGCAAGGGTGGTACAATATTCACAAATCAGTAAATGTAATACATCACATAAACAAAAGCAAAGACAAAAACCACATGATCATATTAATAAATGGGGAAACTCATTTGATGAGGTACAGCACCCATTATGATACAAACACATAGTAAAGTGGGAATACAGGGAGCATTCCTCAACATACTGCAGACCATATACAAAAGACCTACAGCCAACATCATACTCAATGGGCAAAAACTAAAAACTTTTCCACTAAGATTAGGAACAAGACAATGTGGTCCACTTTCACCACTTCTATTTAATATAGTGTTGGAAGTTTTAGCCACAGAGATCAGACAAGAAAATGTAATAAAAGGCGTCCAAATCAGAAAGGAGGAAAGAAAACTGTCATTGGTTGCAGATAACATGGTAGTGGACATAGAAAATCCTGTAGATTCTGAAAAAAAAAACACACACACAAAAAAACAAAAAAACCCCTGCTCGACCTAATAAATGAATTTGGCAAAACAGCGGGATATAAAGTCAACATTCAGAAATCAAAGGCATTGTTGTATACCAAGAATGAAACAGCAGAAGCAGAAATCAAGAAAAAAATCTCATCTGATATAACAAAAAGAAAAATAAAATACCTAGGAATAAACCTAACCAAGGAGGTAAAAGACCTGTATTCAGAAAACTACACAACACTGAAGAAAGAAATCAATGAAGACATGAACAAACGGAAATATATACTGTGTTCCTGGATCAGAAGAATTAACATCATCAAAATGTCCATACTACTCAAAGCAATTTACAGATTCAATGCAATACCCGTTAAAATATCAATGGCATATTTCACAGACATAAAACAAACACTTCAAAAATTTATATGGAACCATAAACAACCCTGAATAGCTGCTGCAATTTTGAGAAAGAAGAGCAAAGTAGGAGGGATCACAATACCTGATACCAAACTGTATTACAAGGCCACTGTAATCACAACAGCCTTTACTGGCATAAGAACAGACACATGGACCAGTGGAAGAGAACACAGAGCCCAAAAATTAACCCAAGCCTCTATGGTCAATTAATATTTGACAAAGGAGGCAGCAACATAAAATGGAGTAAAAATAGCCTCTTCAACAAATGGTGTTGGGAGAACTGGGCAGCTAGTGCAAAACATTGAAATTTGAGCACCAACTTATACCACACACAAAAATAAATTGAAGGTGGATAAAAGACTTAAATATTAGTCATGACACCATTAAAGTCCTAGAGGAGAACATAAGCCAGAAAATCTCAGATATTTCACAAAGAAACTTTTTACTGATGTGTCCCCTAGAGCAAGGGACGTAAAGGAAAAAATAAACAAATGGGATCTCATCAAAATAAAAAGCTTCTGCACAGTTAAAGAAAACAGCATTCAAATAAAAAGAGAACCAACCATATGGGAAAACATATTTGCCAATGATACCTCAGACAAGGGTTTAATCTCCAAAATATAGAGAGAACTTACATGACTCCACTCTAAGAAGACAAGCAACCCAATTAAAAAATGGGCAAAGGACTTGAACAGACACTTCTCAAAGGAGGACACACAGAGGATCCAGAGACACATGAAAATATGCTCAGTATCAATAGCTATCAGAGAGATGCAAATTAAAACCACAATGAGATACCACTTCACATCAGTCAGAATGGCCATCATAAACACAGCAACAAACAAACAAGTGTTGGAGAGGTTGTGAAGAAAAGGGAACCCTAGTGCACTGTTGGTGGGAATGCAGACTGGTGCAGCCACTAGAAAAACAGTATGGAATTTCATCAGAAAACTAAAAATGGATCTGTCTTTTGACCAGGCAATTCCACTGCTAGGATTATATCCTAAGAACCCTGAAACATCAATCCAAAAGAACCTATTACCCGCAGTGTTCATAGCAGCACAATTTACAATAGCCAAGTGCTGGAAGCAACCTAGGTGCCCGTCAGTAAATGAATGGATCAAAAACTATGGTACATTTACACAATGGAATTCTATGCAGCAGAAAAAAAGAAGGAGCTCCTACCCTTTGGGACAGCATGGATGGAAGTGGAAAGCATTATGGTAAGTGAAATAAGCCAGGTGGTGAAAGAGAAATACCATATGATCTCACCTTTAACAGGAACCTAATCAACAAAACAAACAAACAAGCAAAATATAACCAAAGACACTGAAATAGAGAACAGGCTGACCAGAGGCGAGAAGGGAGGGAGTTTCAGGGGAAAAGGGGAAGTGTTTACAGGAACAAGTGTAAAGGACACACGGACAAAAACTATTGAGGGGTGGAAATGGGAGGGAGTTGGGGAGGTCTGGGGGCATTGGCTTGGATGGGAGTAAAAGACAGAAAACTGTTTTTGAACAAAAATTAAATTAAAAATTGTTTTTGAATAATAAATTTTTTTAAAAAAAGAAAAAAATTCTCTTAAAATTTAAATTTTGAGAAGGCTGTCAAATAAACTTAACCAAAACAGTATAACATAAACTTTTTGTGAGACAATACATTTTATGGTAATTACTTCAAAAAATATTAGTTAAATTTGAAACCCATTTTCACGTCTAATAATTTATCTAGACCACAGGATCCTATTTAATTTATGTAAATATTTATTTTTAGATCAATAATATATTACACTCTACTAATGTTATTTGGAGGCAGAAAATGTACCACATATAATGCACAGATGAACACATATTACATACAGATCGCACACATAAAGACTATAATGTAAAGCACAACATTTTCTCATTTGTCTTTTTTCCCCTGTATAATTCTTTAAGTTATACAGACCCTTTGTAATTTTTCTAGTCCCCTTTAGTTTGTCACTTTAATGCACTCAGGAATTAGAACATTTTGCTTTTAATTCTATTGCCTTTAATATATACTGCCATGGCCCTGCTGGTGTGGCTCAGTGGCTGAGTGCCAGCCTGTGAATCAAAGGGTGACCAGTTCAATTCCCAGTCTAGGGCACAAGCCTGGGTTGTGGGCCAGGTCGCCAGTAGGGGGTGTTTGAGGGGCAACCACACATTGATGTTTCTTTCCCTCTTTCTCTCTCCCTTCCCCTCTCTAAAAAAAATAAATCAATAAAATCTTTAAATAAAACAAAATATATTGCCATAATTTACACCTTTTAATATGAAAAGCATGCAACTTCTTTTCAAGTAAGTTTAAATTTTTTTTGTACAACTCTTTTTTTTAACTTTAATCATTGTTCAAATGCAGTTTTCTCCTTTTTACTCCCAATCCAGTCCCCCCTCCCACGCTCCCCACTTCCCTCCCATTACCACCCTCCCCTTAGTTTATGACCATATGTCCTTTAAATTTGTTCCTGTAACCCTTCCCACTGTCCCCTTAAATTCCCTCTTCTCTCCCCTCTGGTCACCGTAAGCCTGTCCTCTATTTCAGTGTCTTTGGTTATATTTTGCTTGTTTCCTTGTTTTGTTATTTAGGTTCCTGTTAAAGGTGAGATCATATGGTATTTGTCTTTCACTGACTGGCTTGTTTCGCTAAGCATAATGTTTTCCAGCTCCATCCACACTGTTGCAAAGGGTAGGAGCTCCTTCTTTCTTTCTGCTGCATAGAATTCCATTGTGTAAATGTACCATAGTTTTTTGATCCATTCATTTACTGATGGGCATCTAGGTTGCTTCCAGCATCTAGCTATTGTAAATTGTGCTGCTATGAAGATTGGGATGCATAGGTTCTTTTGTATTGGTGTTTTAGTATTCTTAGGATAGAGTCGCAGCAGTGGAATTGCTGGGTCAAAAGGCAGATCCATTTTTAGTTTTCTGAGGAAGTTCCATACTGCTTTCCATAGTGGTTGTACCAGTCTGCAGTCCTACTAGCAGTGCACTAGGGTCCCCTTTTCTCCACAACCTCTCCAACACTTGTTTGTTGCTTTGTTTATGATGGCCATTCTGTCTGGTGTGAAGTGGCATCTCATTGCGGTTTTAATTTGCATCTCTCTGATAGCTAGCAATATTGAACATCATTTCATGTGTCTTTGGATTTTCTGTATGTCCTCCTTGGAGAAGTGTCTGTTCAAGTCCTTTGCCCACTTTTTAATTGGATTCCTTGTCTTCTTAGAGTGCAGTAGTGTAAGTTCTTTATATATTTTGGAGATTAAACCCTTGTCTGAGATATCATTGGCAAATATGTTTTCCCATACAGTTGGTTCTCTTTTAATTTTGATACTGTTTTCTTTAGCTGTGCAGAAGCTTTTAATTTTGATGAGGTCCTATTTGTTTATTCTTTCCTTTATGTCCCTAGGGGGCACGTCAGTAAAAAAGTTTCTTTGTGAAATATCTGAGATTTTCCTACTTACGTTCTCCTCTAGGACTTTAATGGTGTCACGTTTTATATTTAAGTCTTTTATCCACCTTGAATTTATTTTTGTATATGGTGTAAGTTAGTGCTCAAGTTTGATTTTTTTGCACGTGGCTGTCCAGTTCTCCCAACACCATTTGTTGAAGAGGCTATTTTTATTCCATTTAATGTTGCTGCCCCCTTTGTAAAATATTAATTGACCATAGAGACTTGGGGTTATTTCTGAGCTCTCTGTTCTGTTCCATTGGTCTATGTGCCTGTTTTTATGCCAGTACCAAGCTGTTTTGATTACAGTGGCCTTGTAGTATAGTTTAGTGTCGGGTATTGTGATCCCTCCTACTTTACTCTTCTTTCTCAAAATTGCAGCAGCTATTCGGGGTTGTTTATAGTTCCATATAAAATTTTGAAGTGTTTGTTCTATGTCTGTAAAATAAGCCATTGGCACTTTAATAGGTATTGCATTGAATGTGTATATTGCTTTGGGTAGTATGGACATTTTGATGATATTAATTCTTCCAATCCATGAACACGGTATATGTTTCCATTTGTTTGTGTCTTCCTTGATTTCTTTCTTCAGTGTTGTGTAGTTTTCTGAATACAGGTCTTTTACCTCTTTGGTTAGGTTTATTCCTAGGTATTTTATTTTTCTTTTTGCCATTTCAAATGGGATTTTTTCCTTGATCAGTGCTTTTGCTGTTTCATTGTTGGTGTACAGAAATGCCTTTGATTTCTGGATATTGACTTTGTATCCCGCTGTTTTGCCAAATTCATTTATTAGGTCAAGCAGTTTTTTGGTAGAGTCTATAGGATTTTCTATGTACACTATCATGTCATCTGCATGCAGTGACAGTTTTGTTTCCTTCTTTCTGATTTGGATGCCTTTTATTTCTTTTTCTTGTCTGATTGCTGTGGCTAGAACTTCCAGTACTATATTGAATACAAGTGGTGAAAGTGGACAACCTTGTCTTGTTCCTAATCTTAGTGGAAAAGATTTTAATTTTTGGTCATTGAGTATGATGTTGGCTGAAGGTCTCTCATATATGGCCTTTATTATGTTGAGGAATGCTCCCTCTATTCCCACTTTGCTGAGTGTTTTTATCATGAATGGGTGCTGTACCTTATCAAATGCTTTTTCTGCATCAATTGATATGATCATGTGGTTTTTATTTGCTTTTATTTATGTGATGTATTACATTTACTGACTTGTGAATATTGAACCATCCTTGCATCCCTGGAATGAATCCCACTTGGTCATGGTATATGATGTTTTTAATGTATTGTCGGATGCAGTTAGCCAGTATTTTGCTGAGGATTTTAGCATCAATGTTCATCAGTGATATTGGCCTGAAGTTTTCTTTCTTTGTTGTGTCTTTATCTGGTTTTGGAATTAAGATGATGTTGGCTTCATAAAAAGAGTTTGGGAGACTCCATCTTTTTGGATTTTTTGGAATAGTCTGTGAAGGATGGGGGTTAGCTCTTCCTTAAATGCTTTGTAGAATTCTCCTGTGAAGCCATCTGGTCCCGGGCTTTTGTGTGTTGGGAGTTTTTTGATTACTGCTTCAATTTCTTTTGTTGTTATTGGTCTGTTCAAGTTTTCTGCTTCTTTTTCAGTGAGTTTTGGAAGATTATATTTTTCTAGAAATTTGTCCATTTAGCGTAGGTTTTCAAATTTCTTGGCATACTGTTCTTTGTAGTAATTTCTTTCAATCCTTTGTATTTCTGTGGTATCTGCTGTAATCTTTCCTCTTTCATTTCTGATTGTGTTTATTTGGGTCTTCTCTCTTTTTTTCTTGATGAGTCTGCTTAAAGGCTTGTCAATTTTGTTTATCTTTTCAAAGAACCAGCTCTTGGATTCATTGATCCTTAGATTTGTGCTTTTAGTCTCTATGTCATTTAAGTCTGCTCTGATCTTGGTTATTTCCTTTCTTCTGCTTGCTCTGGGCTGCCTTTGTTGTTGTTCCTCGAGTTCTTGTAGACGTAGGGTTAGGTTGTTTGTTTGGAATGTTTCTAACCTTTTTAGGTGGGCCTGTATCGCTATGAACTTCCCTCTCAGGACTGCCTTGGCTGTGTCCCATAAGTTTTGGGTTGTTGTGCGTTCGTTTTCATTTGTTTCCAGAAACCTTTTGATTTCTTCCCTAATATCATTCTTGACCCATTCATTGTTTAATAGCATACTATTTAATCTCCATGATTTTGAGTGTTTTTGGTTTTTTTCCTTTGGGTTGGTTTCTAGCTTCAGTCCCTTGTGGTCTGGCAAAATGCTTGGTATGATTTCAATTTTCTTGAAATTCTTGAGGCTTGTTTTGTTTCCTATCATGTGGTCTATCTTTGAGAATGTTCCATGTACATTTGAAAAGAATGTATATTTAGCTTCTTTTGGGTGGAGGGCTCTGTATATATCAGTAAAGTCCATTTCATCTAGGGTATTGTTCAATGCCACAATATCTTTGTTGATATTTTGTTTAGAAGATCTGTCCATTTTTGATAGTGGGGTGTTAAAATCTCCCACTAAAATTGTGTTGCTGTCCATATCTTTCTTGAAGTCCTCTAAGATTTTCTTTATGTATTTGGGTGCTCCTATGTTGGGTGCATATATATTTACAATATTTATGTCTTCTTGATGTATTCTTCCCTTGAGTATTATGAAGTGACCTTCTGGGTCTCTCTTTATGGCCCTTTTTGGAAGTCTATTTTGTCTGATATGAGTATTGCTACCCTGGCTTTTCTTTCCTGTCCATTTGTTTGGAAGATTTGTTTCCAGCCCTTCACTTTCAGCCCGCGTAGGTCTTTTATCCTGAGGTGGGTCTTTGGTAGACAGCAGATATGTGGGTCATTCTTCTTATCCAATCAACTATTCTATGTCTTTTGATTGGAGCATTTAATCCATTTACATTTAAGGTTATTATTGATAGGTACTTATTCATTGTCTCTTATGTACGTGTGTTCCTCTCTCTCTCTCTCTCTTTTCCCTCCCTTCCTTAAAGCAGTCCTTTTAGAATCTCTTGCAGAGCTGGTTTGGTCAAGGTGTATTCTTTTAGACTTCTTTTGTCTGGGAAGCTTCTTATTTGGCCTTCTATCTTGATCGAGAGCCTTGCTGGCTATAGTAGCCTTGGTTGCATCCTTCTGGTTCTCATTACCTGGAGTATTTCTTGCCATTCTCTTCTGGCTTGAAGTGTTTCCATTGAGAAGTCAGCTGTTAGCCTTATTGGGGCTCCCTTGTATGTTACTTCCTTTTTCTCCCTTGCTGCCTTTAATATTCTCACTTTGTTTTGAAATTTTGTCATTTTAATTATGATGTGCCTTGGGGTGGGCCTCTTTGGGTTCCTCTTGATTGGGACTCTCTGTGTTTCCTGGATTTGTGTGACTTTTTCTCTCATCAAATTAGGGAAGTTCTCCTTCATTACTTGTTCAACTAGGTTCTCGATCCCTTGTTTTTCTTCTTCTCCTTCTGGTATCCCTATTATACGGATATTATTACGTTTCATATTGTCTTGCATTTCTCTAAATCCCTCTTCATTCTTTCTGAGCCTCTTTTCCTTTTCTTGCTCTTTCTGGATGTTGTTTTCTACTTTGTCCTCCAGCTCACTAATCCGATCTTCTGCTTCATCAATCCTGCTTTTCATTCCTTCTACTGTGTTCTTCAGTTCAGAAATTGTATTCTTCACTTCCTCTTGGCCTTTGTTGAGAGTTTCTATTTCCTTTTTCATGTTTATATAGTTTTCAGTGAGATTGATGTAGTTTCCCTCTAATTTCTGAAAGCTCATTGTGAGTTCATTGAACTTCCTGGTAATCATTGTTTTGAACTCAGTATCTGATAGTTGAGTTGCCTCTATTTCATTTAGCATTTTTCCTGAGGCTTCCTCGTTTCCCTTCAATTGGGGGTTGTTTCTTTGTTTTCTCATTGTTTGTGGGTTTCTTCTTGTTTGTTAATTTGATCTGTTCTAATTCCCTTTAATTATGGTGTGAACTTCTGTGGTAGAATATTTGTGAGATTCAGTGGTGTAATCTCCTTTGTGTATCCTGGTGCTCACGGCCTCCCCCTATTCTTTTTTGTGATCAGTTGGAGGAGTAAGGCAAAATGATTTGAAACAGCAAGACAGCGTACTATGATATTTACTTTAGCAGCCAGTAGAGAAGAGATGGTTTATCCTTTGGCTCCTTATAATGTTAACCGTGATCCTCCCCCACCACCATCCATGTTTTAGAAAGGATGGAAAGAAGGTAAGACTCTTATTGGGGATGAGAGGATTGTTAGTACGATCTAGAAAGCTGTGAGGCTGTGGGAGGTCAGATTCTAAGGTAGGGTTGGACTAAAGATTAATATATAGGAGTAGTGAGTAAAAGAATAGAGACAGCCCCCACAATAGTATAGTTTAGAAAATTACAAAGTGGGCTGAGATCAGGTAGGGGTATTGAGAAGCATTTACAATTGTATAGACTAGGTCTTACTAGGAGTAATAGTAAAGTGACAGTCTTGTGGCAGAATCGATGAGGTCCACATAAACAGAATAAAGAGTATAGAACCTTGAGAGGTGTATTAATGGAACACAGATGAAGGATAGTAACTTCTCAACACCATGTGACTGAGATACCAGGGGGAACCTATCAAATGACAGTATAACCAGCCAAGCAGAGAAGATTATACAGAAAGAAAAAGAATACCAAAATATTATTAAAATAAAAAATGTCGGAAGAGTGAGAAAAGGATAATACAAGTTTATTGTAACTTGCCAGATTTAAAAAAAAGGAAAGAAAAGCAGGAGATGGAGTGCAAGAGAGATAAATTTGGAGTGGAAAGAATAATATTAGGATGAATGGAAGAGAAACATAAGGGATTGCGAGATAAAAATAATAAGAATTGAAAAATAAAATGTCACATAAAACACAAGATAAAATCAGTCAACCAACAATAGCCAGAGAAACCAAACAAAACTAAACAAACAAAAAAACAAAACCAAAACAAAACAAAACAAAAAAACCACCTCTTGTTGGTTTCTAACTGGCCAGACCAGTTTTTCTGATCTTGCTGGCTTCATCTGGCTGAGGGACCTTTGAAATGCTTCTCTCTCTCCCAGCCAGACCTCAGCAGGTGTGTCATGTAGCCTGGGTGCTCCCAAACACACTGGCTCTTTGGATTTCACTTCCACATTCTTCTGGACTCCGGGGTCCTGCAGGTTTCCAGCTCTATGATCTCAGGAGGCACCCATGACGTTTTGGGATTCACTGCGCCCTCCCTGAGGATCGTAAAAGGGCGCGCCCCTCCCCCAAACCTTTGAGATTCGGAGTCTAGGATCGCCCTAAGCACCTCGCCGCGACCCTTCTGGGATCAAGTGTGCCAGAGTCAGTCATCCTGATGGTGCGCGCGCCAAGCCGTTTCCAGCTCCGTGTTCCCCGCCAAACCGCACTCCGACCGGGTGTGGGCGCCTTTCCCTGCTCCCCAGTCGGAATCTCTGAGCCACCACTGTAGGAAAGCACCAAGTGCCATGTCCCTCCCGGGATTGCAGCGTGCAATCCAGGCCTCCCTATGGGGCGCCAGCGGTGCGCGGCCGGGTTCTGTACTCTCCACTGATCTGCACTTCCACCAGGCTAGGGGTGCAGGCTCCCTTCCAGGCTTCTCCTGGTCCTGTCGGCTAGAGTCCCTCACTCCTCCCAGGCCTCTGGGCAGGTGTTCATAGTCCCTGAGCGATTTTTTCCCCAGTCCAACTGGCCAATTGTTCCTTTTAGCAACATGTTCTCCCCTGGAGTTGCTCACCCCCCCCCCCTTCGTATTCAGGGGAGGGAGCAGTGACTTCCCTCTCCCGGGTGCCCTGGGGCAGATCCTGGAGCACTAGGTGGGCCTGGGGTCTGCACACCCCTGGTCCCCACGCTGATCCCTGGGCCTCTTTTGTCCTGTAGCAGACTCCTTACCATCTGGTTTTCCAGTGAGTGCAATAATTTTTGATGTCCTGCTTTCAAAAGTGATTCGGTAACCTAGCTCACTTGCTCTGTTTCTCCACCGATCTGAGTTTCCCCCCTCTTCACAGACGCTGAGAAAAATGCTGCCTAGAGTAAAGCTGCCATCTTCCCTCCTCACTTAGATTAAATTTTTAACATTTAGAAACCTCAATTTCCACTGATAACCAAAAGTAAGCAGCCAGTGTTCCTTAGATTAACTTTTATGAATAAATTTCATAGCCTGTAGAAACATACGTCCTTCTATTAGCAAATACACTCACTTTCAAGAAACATACCTCCAACAAAGACATTTATTAACAAGACACTCATTAACAGCTTCAAATTCACTCCACAGCCTTTTTGCAACAAAAGCCAAAAGCTGGTAAACCCAAAACTTGTCTAGCAATTAGTGTTTTAGTATTTCAAAATATTTAGATATCCAATAACTTTAATCAAAATGTACTACTTTAGTAAGGAAAAGCTTAAATAAACTGATTTTATCAGATATAGCTAAGGCTTTTTTTCTTTAACCTTTTTGATAAGCTTTGCCTTGCAAAATTTTGCATATTAAGAGATGGTCCAGATGAAGAGATTGCATATTAAGAGATTGAGAGCAGGTATTTTCATTTCAAAGACAGACTTTGGTTTTGGAGGTGTAGAGGCTGGAGGAATGGAGTGTTGGCATTTATTTGCCTCAGAAACCTTTAGTTCAGAGACATTCACTAAAATTTTTTATTAATTTTAAAAAATTCACCTGTGCTTTTTCTAGCTTTTCATTTATTAGACACTTGGTCCAAAGAGACACAAGAAAACTAAAGCAAAGGCAAAGTTTCAAGAAGGATTTATCATTTTTCTCTCTAACTTACGTTCATTCTCTAACTACCTTACTTTCACTTTTCATTCTTCCTTTTCCCCACACAGGTCCCCTGCAAGGTCCATGAGAATACTGGGGGGATCCCTCCAATACTGATGCACCACCCTGGGTTTATTCCTGTTATTATTTATCCTCAGGATTTTCCCTGTTATTCCCCACCAGGCATGTCATGTTGTTGTGCACAGTTAACTCAGCTGGGGAATTTTGGGGGGTATCCTAATCCTGCCAACTACACCAATTATAATGCAGGAGGTCAAATACAGGGATCTTGACTGTTCGTTTGGATAAATGAAAAAATTCACAGGAAGAACTGGGTGGAATAGATATTGCCTTTATTACTTATATTACAGGGAACTTCGATGGCAGCAGGTTGCTAAGCAGGACTGCACTTCCCTGTGTCCAAGACTTGTTTTAAGGGGTCCGAGACAAAGGAGGTATGTGTCCTACAATAACTCTAAACTACACCACCTCAATGTAAAGAAAAGGCCAAGAAGCAGTCACAGGACAGGAGATCACTCCCCAAAATGTGGTAAAGAGGAAGTTACAATCCATTTCCAAAGCAATATATATTCCTTCTGGCCATGGGCCTCCTAATCGGCCCTCAATCATGGGAGGGAGAAGGGTCCTGTCCATTGACACCACAGATGTTGTCTGAAACTGGCCACTGGGTGTATTTGTTCTTGGTCTCTTGGGAGAGACTCTTGTGCAGGTCCATATCAGACATTGCCTATGACTGATCCTGGGCAATCTACTTGGAGCTACAGGTAATATACAGTTTGTACCTGCTGTATTGGTCCTGGGTGCACATGAGCAGTACCATGCTGTGCAGCAAGGCCAACTTTTAGAGCATCAAGCCCAGAGGAAGGTGAGCAAAAGTCCCAAGGCACCCTGATATCTTCTTCTACTTGTCTCCAACTGTCAGTAGTTTTTTAGGCTTAGTCACTGAATGAGCCTCTGGTGGTACCTGAGTTGCACGGTGTAGGTTCACAATTAGCTACCAGGGAGGGTCAAGTGGTTGTCCAATGAGGGGGAGTTGCTGGTCAGGCTTTGGGGAAAGTGGTAGGGTATGGTCCCTTACCAGAGCCACACTAAGCAGTTTGTCCTGGATTTTGCCCCATTCTTGTCAGGGCAGAGCCACTAGGAGTCAGGCTGGTGGAACCTGGATGTTGGGTCTACTGGAATTGCATAGATATTACCAGCATATCTCCCATGAGAGGGAAGAACAATCAGGTTCACAGGAATGTGGGGGGAATGGCCATCACTCCAAGGCCACTCCACTAAGTTACTGGAACCCCCAGAGTCTGTCCAGACCTCTGTACCCTGGCCAAGGCAGCAGTCTTCTCAGCCATCTTCTCAGCCATCTTTTCAGCAGAGTAAACTGTGCAGAGTTGGGTGACAGGGACCCCACAGGGTGGGGGTGTTGCTTTTCCCCAGGCTAATCCCACCTGGAGGGAAGTGCTCCATCCAAGAAAGATGGCCTCCATAGTATGGGGGAATGTCTCAGCACAGGGATACTGGTGGCTGCCCCTTCAGCTCTCTCCCCAGAACCACAAATTCCAGACTTTTCTCAAGTGACTCTAGTCTGCTCCACCCTCTCTCTGGAGCCCACGATGAGTAGCTGCAAAGGAAAATTTTGTGTGTTAGCACTTTAAGAGGGCATCTGTGTCTCTAGTGGACTCTGTTTCTCCCTAACTGACCAAAAACCCCACTGCTTTTCACAGCCGGTTGTTACATGGGCACTACTCCCCAGCTCTGGTGCTTTGAGATAGGCAGCCTGGCTTGGGGTTTAGACCCCATGCTTCTCAAGGGGAACTCCCACAGCTGAGGTATCCCTCTGGAACTTCAGCCACTGTCCATGGGGATGGAGCCAACCGTTTTTGCATCTCTGATCTTCCTACCAGTCTCAATGTGGCTTATTCTATAAATCTTTGGTTATGACTTCTTTTCAGGTAATCTTCAGTTGATTATTCAGGATGATTGTTTTATAATTTAGTTGTAATTCCAGTGCTGTCCTTGGAGGAGGTGAGTGTAGTTTCCACCTACTCTGCCACCATCTTGAATTCTCATCCATTATCCAACCTATTGTTCTACCCTCCTTTGCCTGGTGCTCTCAGGGTACAGTCCCATGACTAGCCTCCTGGCTCCTGCTGATATATGATAGCTGGTTCCTACAGCTCTACCACCAAAGACTGCCTTGCCTCCCTTGGCAGACCCAGCACTTTCCCTACTGAGCTATGTTTTGACTTGATCTAGCTCTTGTTCTGGAGGCCAGGCAGGGCAGTAGGGGAAGATCTTGGGAACAGAAGCCATGTGTTGTCTGGCAAGGCAGAGACTCTGTTGATCCTACAAGGAGCTCTGGAGCTAGGGTGCCATTTCTGCATCACCTGTAGTGAGGCGAGGGGACCAGGTCATTTACCTCCATTTTGTCCAGCCATTGGATGCAAGCTGCCTTCAAGAGTGGTTGCAACCATGGGCAAGGTTGCCCCTTTTGTTTGAGGTCAACTTCCAGAGAGGGCCTTAGTTGTGAGTGGTGAACAGTGATGCTCCCAGCAGTTGGGAGAACGAGTGTCTTGCTCCTCAAGGAGGATGTGTTGGCGCACCCCAGCATTCCCTTTGACCACCAAGAAGAGAGAGAATATTCTATAGGCCTCCAGAGAGAAAAAAGACAAGTTAGAAAAAAATAAAATTAGAAAAGAGTGCTTTATTTTTTAAAAAATCCTATCTTTTGTATATGTTTGCTAGAATCATTAATCACTTGGATACATTTAAGTTAAGAGAGCAATTCAAAGAATACTACTTGAGATAATAATAACAAAACTATCTGGATATATCAAAACAATTTACTTTATTAAGATATGAATAATCCTTCTAGTTGTAGTATTGGGGTTGTCCTACATAACTACCCTTCCCCTAACCTCCTATTTTTCCTCAAAGGAGAAAAAATAAGAACCAAAAAAAGGCTGAGTTGGTAAAAGAGGGGGGTAATTTATGGAAATGTGTGACCTGTAGAAGACTATGGAGCACTCCATGGATTACCATAAAGTGCTCTGAGCACCAAGCAACTTTTCAAAGTCTTACCCACAAGACAATAACTAATGCTTAAAACAACTCGTTTTTTTTTTTAAATTAGGAAAATGGTCTGTTTCCTACTCTGTCAAATGTGCAGGAGAAGGGCTGAAGGCTGCATTCTGAAGTGGAAGATTGGGAGGGGTCAGGTTGGTGGAGAAGTGAGACTGCAGTTGGTTTACTATATTTGACTTGGGTCAACTTTTCTCTGACTTGTCCAGCTCTTCTCTAATGCCCTCTGCTGGAGAACAACTAGAACTACTTATTAAAGACTAGTAAGGAGTGTTTTTCAGTTTCACTCTTCTAAGGCTAAATGAGTAGAGAGTGAATTCAGAGTACTCTCTCCAACAGCCAGCACTTTCCCCTAAGAACCAGGCAGTGGGCTGTTAGGAGAAACTCTAGAGGGCAAAAAGAAAACTCTACCTCCAGTCTGGTTTCAGGAAGACACATCCAACCTGATAAGAGGAGAGATGGAGCCCAGGTGCAGGTTCTGACTCCACCTCTGACTGCAGAGTGACTCTTGTTGTCAAGTGGTTAATTAGTCACTAATTATAGGAGTACAGCTCCTGAAACCACTTGGAGTTTCTGTCTTTCCATCTCAATTTTGTCTAGGTGATGGTAAAGAAATTTATTCTTGACATTGAAGGAGTTAAGTATGTTCAATTGGATCCAGAATTTGTTTTTATATCTGTCTTCTCAAGTGAGAAAGAAATGTTGTTCTCTAGAACACAGCTGGAAAACACAAGACCTGCAGGCCAAATATGGCCCTTTTCCTTGTTTTATCTGGCCCCTCACTTTGTTTCTACCTGGTGGCAGTGCCAAGCTCTCGCTTAACTGTTAATGAGTGGTTACATTTATACAGTCCTAAAATTACATTCGGCCCTTTGGAGGCAACTGTGAGGCTGATGTGGCCCCCAGTGAAAATGAATTTGACACTCCTGCTCTAAAACTGTTACAGAACACAACAAGGGGGGCCTGGGATGATATACTATTACTGAAAGAAGGCCCCGGGTCCGTTATGTCTGCCGCCAGAGGAAAGACGTCTCTCAATGCCAGAGATTCGTGAAAAGGAAAGGAAACGTTTATTTAATGCAATACAAACTTAAAGTAGTGACCTAATGTCTTCACCAAAATCCCAAAGTCCCTTAAAACACCCACAAACACACAGTCCTTCCTTCCTTCCCCCTTTGCCCAGTCCAGAGTACCGTATCTCAGGAAAGGAAATAGAAGTCCATGGCTTAGGTAGTCTTCTGGTTCTTCCCAGTTAGTACTCGATCTCGACTGGGAGACCTCCCTGGGTTCCCGGCACCCTCGCTGAGTCGCCGGGATCTCTGCTAAAATCAGGTGGTGGTTCCCCCTTCTAAAGCTGTGGGGGCCCCACTCTGCCAGGCTGCGTGGTTCTCTCCTCAGGGCTGCAGGAGTCTACACTCCGTCAAGTCTGCATGCTTCTCCTCTCATTGGCCGCCAAATCTGGGTTTTTAAATCCCCGGGGCCAATCTTCTTCTGCAGCCTCATTTCCGACTCCTCCCACACTCAGCTTCACATGCCAGAACTCGTATCCTTCCAGCTTTACTGGGCTGCCATCATGAGTCTGGGTAGGTGTGGCCCCATGTCCTGGAGCCAATCCTCTCTGAGCTCCCACGCAGGCGCTGTAACTCAGGGGACCGCCCCCCCCCCCCCCAGTTACATCTAGGTGGGGAAGTTACTTCTGGGTGGGGAAGTTACTTCCATTCCCCTGGCTTAGAGCTGATCACAGCTACTTAACCTATCTATGCAACCAGCCAAAGGCTATAGATATGTTAAATGACCAACCCAGAGGTTAGCTGCAAGGCTGTTGCTATGCAAAACAGCTCTCAATGGCCCTGCTCCATTTGTCCCTTCCCCCAACCCACACCCTGGGATGGGAGATGGAGACATCTTAAAATCTCCTGGACACCTTAAGTTCTGGACCGCATTTCAAATGCCTATTTGGGCCCCCCTCTTGGCTGCACCCTGTAACAGAACCTCAGTAAATATTGTGCATATGGAAACTAGTTGGAGTTCAGATTTGATTATTTGATGAATGAATGGATGAATAAATGGATGAATGAATGGATGGATAGAGTGACAAATAAATGACACAATCATTTTTTGCTTATTGTATCTTTTTAAAATACATAAAATTTTTAATGTACATAATTGTGAAAAATAATAATTGTATAGCTTAATGGATTTTCTCAAATTAACTCACCTCTGTAAAATGCACTCATATCCAGGAAGAGAACATTCCCAGATGTCCTCCTTGAACCCCCATCAGTCACTACCCATGCCAGTCATAACTAACAGCATGGATTCATGTGGCCTTTTTTTGTATTTAATGTAGAATCATATAGTCTGTTCTTTTTTGTAGGTTTTTTTCTGGGGGGGTAAATTGTTATATATTTACAGTTTCTTATTCTTGTTAAGGCCCTATGTCTGCAGGTGCTCCTGTGGTGGAAGTGTGTTCTTTTTTGTGTCTGACATTATTTGCTCTATATTATTATTCACCTGTATTGTTGCATGTAGCTGTAGATCATTTGCTCTCACTGCAGGGTAGTGTCCCATTGTTTTAATGTATCAACATTTAGTTTGGGTTCTTGCAGAATAGACCCTGAGCAAGAATCTGAGAGCAAGTAGTTTTATTGAGAGATAAAGAAAACCCTAGTAGGCGACTGAAGAAGTAATACAAGAGAAGAAAGGGAACCAATAACAGTTGTGTTACAAGTAAATTACTACTGTGGGCCATGGGAGCTCAGTCCCACTGGCACTTCTGGGACACAGTGTAGAGATGCCTCAAGAAGGATAAGGGAGCTGGGGTATTTAGGAGGTCTGGTGATAGAGAAATTTCTTGGGCAAAGAAAAGCAGGTGGACGCAGTTGAAACACAGGCAGGAAAAGAAGTAAGGGTGAGGGCATCTGATCATGGCACTACTAGACAATTACAGACTCAATGGAACTTGGTTCTGTGTTGATGCTTCAGTATTCAGCAAAGAACTTTGTGAACTAGGCATTGTAAGGACATTTGTTGTCTTTGCCTTTCATTCTTTTCCATTTTTCCTCTGGGGAGCTATGTTTCCTCTGTTATAGGTAGCCTTAGTGGGCCCATGAAACCTTGCCAAAGGTCAGTTCATGATGTTTACTAGGCCAGAAAAATCCTGTCCTTTGGGGCAGAAAAGCATTGGGACTGACTCATGCTGGTAGTGGTGCCTTGATTCATGTCCATTAGTTCTCATAGTCTAGATTCCTAGGGTTGTCTGCTTGTTGTCAAGGCTTGCTAGCTAAGGTTTTCCTTAGAGTTTATGGACTGCCCCCATATTCTTTCAATAATACCCTTTTATTAACTGTATAAGTCCAGGCCTTCCAACAGCAGGTGCCTAGATGAAATCAGATTTCTAAGATATATATTAGAGAGAATGAGGAGGCTGTCAGACTCCTCAGACACAGATGAAGGGCTGAATGTACCCCAGTGGAGAGAGGGAAGAAGAAAGAAAAGTTGGATGGGAAAATTCTTTACAATGCAGTTCTCAAAACTTCACTGTATCTGATGGGCATCCTGAGGTCAAAATTGCCTGGGTCTCAAGAAACAAATCTGTCTTATTAGCCTTAATTTAGTCATTGGCTGAGAGCAGCTCAGTTTCTACAGTTTTGGGCATGAAATCAGCACCTGGATTCTTAGCACCTGGAACTTTTGGTCCATTAGACACCCTGCAGCAGAACACCTGAGGCACATTGTCATAACTGCCCCATTGCCTAAGTAAACAAGGCAGCATCCTAAACACTAACTGATCCAGTATCTTATTACTCTGTTTCTTGTTAATATATGTATAAATGCAGGTGCAACTTGCCTTTCTCCTGAGTTATTTGGAGGATTAATAGTGTAACATTTACTTTTTCTATCCTGCTTTTCACCTTGAATTAATTAAGCCAATGGGAGATTTCTTTTGTAATCTGAAACTGTGGCCATAGGTTCTGTTTTTAAGATGCGAACTGCTTTGTAAAGTAAGCCTTTTAGTTGTTTACACTTCAGGAAAGATCAGTGTTGCCTTAACCCCTTGGGCAAGTCTTGGAACTTCCTTGAAATGCAGTTTCTTCTTCTGTAGTACCTTCCTTCATATTGAGGGAACTCAATATGAGGCTTGTATTGAGAAACAAATAAGATAATGCATTTAAAGTTCTTGCCACAGTCTACTCTGAGAACTTAGTCCTTCTCTTTATTGCCCATTTCTGCATCCTGGCTCTTCCCTCTTAGTTACCAGAATTGTTATCCTCCTAACACTGGGATTTAATAAAGCATGAGAATTTGATAGGGGTCAGTGGGAAGAGGAAATGGAAAAGGAGCACAGTCCTATTCACAGGGCATTTTACTGAGGCTGAGAGCCCATTAGTAAAAGTGTTTTATACATTCTCTGGTCATGAACAAATGCTGACTACTATGGTTGGATAATATGGCTTTCAGCCTCACCTCTCTACAGAGAAGAACTAGAAACTGAGAGGTACGCTGGTAAACTGTCACTGAGTGGCGGAAAGTAGAACCCTGGAAATGCCCTTCACCCAGTCAGTCATTTAGCCAGGATTTTTGGTGATTGAGAGGTTGTAACAGGGTGCCACCAAGGAGGGGGGGTGCAAATAGGGATTTGTAATGGGGTTCAGAACTCAGGGTGTCCAGGAAATATTAGAAAAAAATATTTATATAGGATGTCCTCGCCCCCACAAGTCTGAGCTGGGGGATGGGATGCATGGAGCAGGGCCATTGAGAGTTGTTTTAAATAGCAATGGTTTTGTAGATAACCTCTAGAATGGTCATTTAACATATCTATAACCTTTAACTGGTTTCATAGATATGTTAAACAGCTGTGGCCAAGCTTTGAGCAAGGGGAATGGGAGTGACTTCAACCCATGGTGTACCTGGGAGGCAACTCCCCCAGGTTACAGAACCTTCGGACAGCTTGGAGATGATTGGCTCCACAACATGTGGCTATGCCTGCCTGGACTTATTATGGTAGCCAAGTAAAGCTGGAAAAATATGGGAATGCTGGCAGCTGTGGCCAATTGTGGGAGGAGTTGGAAGTAGCATGGCAGAGGAAGATTGGTGCTGGGATTTAAACCCAGGTGCGGCAGCCACTCAGCATCTTTTTGGGACCACTTGGCTTGGGCAGAGAAGAACCATGGGCTTCTATTTCTTTTTCTGAGATATGGTACCCTAGACTGGGCAGAGGGGAAAGGAAGGACTGTGCGTTTGTGGGTATTATAAAGGACTTTGGGATCTCAATGAAGACAGTAAGTCATTACTGTTAAGTTTGTATAACTCTTTAAATAAATAATCCCTTTTCTTTTTACCACTCTCTGGCATTGAGAGACATCTTTCTCTGGTGGCAGGCAAGGCAAACCTAGTACAGGGTGGGGGGACCAAGGGGGTCCATTCGGCAAAGTATATCATTTGTACTCCCCTGGGTCTGTTCTGTAACAAGTTGGGAAGGGGAATATGGAAAACCTCAAGAATCAGAAGACCTTGAAAGTGAACTGCTGAGTCACAATGCTGCCTGAAGGCCAGGATGGCATTTATCTCAGCCAGGATGCATGTTCCATATTCAGTGTCCCTTCAACACACTCTGGCTCATCACACCCTGGTTCCCTTCTGTCAGTGCCAGCCCACTCTGGCTCTGAGAGCCCACATTCTGTTTTGCACTGTCATTCTTTGAAGTTAATGAATATTTACTTAGTGGGTATGTCTGTGTCTCTGCAAAAGATTCTAATGCCTCCAGGACAATTGGCAGCGACAATTGCCAAGTTGTCCCAAGGGAGTCCTTTCAAAAACCTCTGCAAAATGTATTGGATTTAGGAGAATTTTGCTTACAGAGAAAAAGTGTGGGACCTTAGGTTGTATACAATTAGGACGTCTACCTAGTTGATCAGTGCAAAAAGTAGAGGTGATATTGCCTTGCTGATTTGTTTTTCTTGGGATGTGGTTACCAGGGGCCACCTGTCCTGTTTTTTCCAGTCCCTCTTATGATTAGTAACAGACATTTACAAGAAAGTTCACCTGGGTTGGAAGTCAAAGGTGTGAGAGGAGGAGGCATGTTGTAGCAGACACTGTCAGGCCACCCGTCCACATCCTGGGATCTAATTGCCCCAGCCCTGAGGAACTTCCCTGGAGCCTCAGAGGACCTCTCTATGCAAGCTGAGCAGGTTGGAAATGCTAGGGAATTATGGCCTGCTGCTCACTGACCCACTGGTGGGGTCATTCTGGGAAGAGTGAGTTACGCTGCTTCCTGAACATCCCTTCAGGATTGTTCCTTGGGGTCCAAAGTGAAAAGCTAAATAATATGTATCTTATTTGCCAAGTTTCCATCCCTGTCACACTTCCTCATTCTCCTCTTCTCCCACAGGTTCTCTGCACACTCCCCCCAAAATAACATTTGCACTCAAATCCTTGTCTCTAAAGAACCCAAACTAAGATTCATGCTGATATGGTCATGGGGAAACATGTGAAGATTCAGTTCTGGGTCTGACACTCAGCAGCAATGAATGCAGGGAGGCAGTGTGGTACAATGGAGCATACCTGGCTTGGCACAGAAACTGTGATCGTCATCCTTCATCACACCTAAGGAAGGGCAGTGCTACTGGCATCCAGTGGGTGGAGCCAGGGATGATGCTGATATTAATGACCAGGACAGTGCCGACAACAATGATTATCTGGCCCCGAATGTTAGTAGTATTGAGGCTGAGAAACTCTGGTCTAGAGGGAGATGACAGATAATCTCATAATTACAAGACCAAACTGTGGTGATAACAGTAATAAGGGATGGTCACCAGGCATCAGGAAACTAGCATGTGCTAGGAACTGGATATCAGCTGGGCTCATGCAAGGAATCAGAGAGCTGAGAGCATGAGGGAAAGGGGTCAATAATGGGATTAGACCTTCACAAATCAGGCAGACAAGGATGTGTGTTGCAAAGGTGTCATGGAAGGACCAGCAGAAGTGTCCATCAGCTTATGTGAAACCCTGGGGGGTGGTGGGAAAGATGGGATTTAGAGGGTCTGGGAACAAACACATCCAGCTTTTGAGGTGGGTCCTTGTGGGAAACTTGTGCAGAGGCCCTGGGGAGAATTGCAGGAGGGTCGTGGGACGGTCAGGGATATCATGGGGAACCCATGGGAAGTGTGGAGTAAGGTTGTAGGCATGATATGGGGGACCATGGGATGGGTCTTAGGGAGGCCTTGGTGCTTTATTGGAGCCCATAGGGTACTGTGAACTCTGCAGGTCTCTCCTGGGTGGCTGCTGGTGAGCAAGTGGGCCTCAGAGGACATGCTGGGTGCCCAGTAGAAGAAGGCCAGGCCGTGCTGAGAGTGTGGACCCCTCCACACCTATCTATCTCCTTTTCCCACAGTGACCACCCCTGAGAGCTGACACTACCTTGTGTCCTCGCAGATCTCGGGCACATTTTTCCTTTGTTGATACTAACCTGGAGCAGTGCAGGGAAGGGTCTTGGAAGCAGTTCCCAGCTTTGCCAGGTTGACACGTGCCATCAGCCCAGTGCTTTACATCAATGATGAAAGATATTCTAAAGATGAGGAGAGCACAGATAGGGACCATGAAGAGTGGGGGACCCAGTGAAGATGGCATTGAGTAGGAGGTATGTATGTGGACTCACCCCCAGCAAGAAGAGCAGTGAGTATGGGAGCACAGGAAAGACATGAGAGAAACAGTGTGCCTGGGGGAGCAATTGAGGCCAGGCACCGAAAATCACCCAGGGATTTGAAAATCACCCAGCTGGGGAGGTCTGACTGGATTTGAATGCTGTAAAGATGTGGTGGATAACAGAGTACAGGGGCCACAATAGCAGTGGGAAGAGATGAGTTAGGAGCCACTGCACTGCCTGGGAGAAAGCCACACTGGGGCTTAGGCTGGGGCAGTGTGGGAAAGAGGGAGAAAAAGAAAAAGAGTCCAAGAAGCCCTTTAGCAGTAACACCAACAAAGTTGCTGATGGCTCAGGTTTGGGGATGGAGAAAAGAAGATTTCTGTTCCAGGATGACCCCTAGTTTTGAGTTATGGCAGATAAAGACCATCACAATAAATCAGGCTTGGAAAAGACCATCATGAAGTCCACTGTAGTCATTTTGAATTTGAAGTGCCTTGAAAATGTCCCAGTGGTCATATGCACAGCTGGCCACCTAAGTGTGGAGCTGGGAGGAGGGACCATCTAGAAACACACATGTTGCCTTTGTTACTGGGAAGATGGTGATTTGAACTGAGTTGGGGGGATGAGATTCCCCAAGTGTGGTCTTTGGGCAATGGCATCAGATTGTTTGGAAACCTGTTAGAAATGTAGAATCTCTGGCCCCATGCCAGCCCTATGCATCAGAGACACTGGGGTAAGACCAACAGTCTGTATTTTAACATGCCCTGCAGGGGATTCAGATGCACAGGAAAGTTCAAACTTTGCTGCACATTAGAATTACCTAGGGAGCTTTTAACCCCCAGTGCCCATCCTGTACCATTACATTAGAATCTCTGGGGCCAGGATCCAAGTAGGAGATTAACTCATCCCAGTTTTCCCAGAACTATCTAAGACATTCCCAGTTTTACATTGAAAGACCTGCATCCTAGGAGACCACTCAGACCTGGGCCCTCTAGATCTGGCCCTCAGAAGCTTCTACAACTCCCTAGTTGATTCCAGTTTTGCCGCCAAGTTTGAGAATGAGGTTCCCTGCCCAGAGGCACTGTGAGGTTTGAACCCCAGGATGTGGTTGCTCTTGAAGATGAGCTCAATTCAGATTGTAATGGTGGCCTGTTGATCCTCTTTCTTTCTTTCTTTTTTTTTAAATGTGGGACTTCCAGCCAAGATGGAGGCATATGTAGATATACTTTGCCTCCTGGCACAACCAAAAGAAGGACAACAACAAATTTAAAAGCAAAAAATAACCAGAACTGCCAGGAAATCGAACTGTTTGGAAATCTGACAGCCAAGGAGTTAAAGAAGAAACATTCATTCAGACTGGTGAGAGGAGTGGAGATGGGCAGTCATGGTGGAAAGGATGCCCTGCAAGGCAGTGGCTGGAGGATTGGAGTGGGCAAGGCAGCAGCTGGTGGACTGGGGCAGGCAAGGTGGCAGATGGTGGACCATGCGGTTCCACATTTGCATGCAGATAAGCTGGGAGGAGCAACTGGAGAGCAAGACAGACCGTGCAACTCAGGGTTCCACTGCAGGAAAAGAAAGCCTCAAAACCTCTGTCTATGAAGTTCTGTGGGGGTTGTGGCAGTGGGAGATACTCCCAGACTCACAGGAGTGCCCCCTGGAGCGACTTGCAGGGTCCTAGAATGTGCACAGACCAACCCACCTGGGGAATCAGCACCAGAAGGGCCCTATTTGCTTGTGGGTAGAGGGGGAAGTGACTGAAAGATGACAAGAGCACAGAAAGTGGCTTTGTTCCCTTTATGACCCCTCCCCTACATACAGCACCACAGTGCAGTGATGTGAGTTGCCCTGTCCTGGTGAATACCTAAGGCTCTGCCTCTTACTATGCAACAGGTGCACCAAGACAAAAAAAATAAGGCCTAAAGGAATGAACAGATAAAAGTGCCAAAAAATAGAACTAAGCAACGAAGAGATAGCCAACCTATCAGATGCATAGTTGAAAACACTGGTAATCAGGGTGCCCACAGAAATCGTTGAACATGGTTAAAAATAATAGAGGAAACAGTTCAGTCAAGGCTATGCAAAGTGAAATAAAGAAAAAATATATACGGAACCAACAGTGAAGGGAAGGAAACTGGGACTCAAATCAATGATTTGGAGCAGCAGGAAGAAAGAAACACTCAATCAGAATAGAAGGAAGAAACAAGAATTCAAAAAAAAATGAGGAGAATCTTACAAACCTCTGGAACAATGTTTACCACTCCAATATCCAAATCATGGGAGTGCCAGAAGGAGATGAGCAAGAGCAAGAAATTGACTCTTAAACTTATCTGAAAACAATGAAGGAAAACTTCCCTAATATGACAAAATAAACTTCCAGAAAGTCCAGGAAACTCAGAGTTCCAAAAAAATTGAAAGGAGGAACACACCAAGGCACACTATATTAAATTACCCAAGATTAAAGATAAGGAGAGAATTTTAAAAGCAACTGGAGAAAAGGAGATGGTTACCTACAAAGGAGTGCCCATAAGACTATCAGCTGATTTCTCCAAAGAAACATTGCAGGCAAGAAGGGGCTGGAAAGAAGTATTCAAAGTCATGAAAGGCAACAACCTACATCCAAGATTACTCTATCCAGCAAAGCTATCATTGAGAATGGAAGGGCAGATGAAGTGCTTCCCAAATAAGGTCAAGTTAAAGGAGTTTATCATTGCCAAGCTCTTGCTTTTGAAATGTTAAAGGATCTTATCTAAGAAAAAGAACATCTAAACTATGAACAGTAAAATGACCACAAACTCACAACTATCAACAACTGAACTTAAAAAACAAAAACAAACTAAGCAAACAACTAGAACAGGAATAGGATCACAGAAATGGAGGTCACATGGAGGGTTATCAGCAGGGAGCAGGAGAGGGGTGAATGGGGGGAAAGGTACAGGGGATAATGAGCATCATTGGTAGGTACAAATAGACAGGAGGAGGTTAAGAATAGTACAGGAAATGGAGAAACCAAAAAACTTATATATACGACCCATGGACATGATGAGGGGGAGGGAATGCTAGTGGGAGGAGGGGTGCAGGGCAGAGGAGAATAAAGAGGAGAAAAAATGGGACAACTGTAATAGTATAATCAATAAAATATACTTAAATATTAAAATATCCTGGCTGGCATAGCTCTGTGGATTGAGCTTGGGCTGCGAACCAAAGTGTCGCAGGTTCGATTCCCAGCCAGGGTACATGCCTGGGTTGCAGGCCATAATCCCCAGCAACTGCACATTGATGTTTCTCTCTCTCTCTCTGTCTCCCTCCCTTCCCTCTCTAAAAATAAATAAATAAAATCTTTTAAAAAAATGTTAAAATATATATATTTTGAAGATTTTATTTATTTATCTTTAGAGTGGGGAAGGGAGGGTGAAGGAGAGAAAGAGAAACTTCAATGTGTGGTTGCCTCTCATATGCCCCCTGCTGGGGACCCAGCCCACAACCCAGACATGTGCCCAGGACTGGGAATCAAACCAGTGATTCTTTAGTATGCAGGCCAGCACTCAGTCCACTGAGTCACACCAGCCAGGGCTGATCATCTTTCTTTAAGTGCAGAAGAATCCAGGTTTGTCTGGCCAAGTTGGAGAGACTTTATTTCCATTAGCAATCCTATCATCAGGGCACAGAAAATTAGAGGCAGCTTAATAAGGAAGCAGTTGATTCTCTTAAGCTCTGATTTCTGATCATTCGAGAGCCTGTGAACCAGTCAAACCTCCACCTCTTGTGTCCCTGTCCTGACTCACTTGGTTTTGGAAATGCTATTTATTCACCAGAGGATATTAGAAACTCTCTGTTCATTGAAAATATTTCCTGTGGTTTTTCTTTTCTTTTTTATAAGAGCAAATACAGTGTTCTTCAAGTCCTCCACCCTTCAGAATATATTATTGAGGGGTTAAGGATTTTACCTAAAGGCATGCAAATATCTGGCAGTTATCCCTGAGAACTTCACAAGAACTTTCTTTTCCTCTTTTCCTCTTCTCTCTTCTTCCCTCCCCTCACCCTTATTTTCCTTCCTTTATTTATTTAGTGGTGAGTGGTGACAAGGAGAATGTAAAATTAAGGCCCCCACCCAAAAAAAGAGGCAAGAATAATTAACCTTTGAAGGACTTTCCTAATTCATTATATAGGTAGCAGCTAAATGAGGGTCCTAATTCTGAAAACCCTTGGAAGTGGCTTTCTAAACACATGTCAACAGTTTCCTGACTACCTGTAGTAACTAATGTGCTTGAAGTAGTTCATGCTAATGATAAATTGCTGGTTCTTGTGAACCTTTTGTCTGTTATCTAGAGACATTTTCATGTTAGGTATTGATTTGCATATATAAAAATCTTATAACAGCCCACTAATTACCATGGAGCTCCAAAAGAGTGATAAGGAGATGCCTCATCAACTGTATTGTTAACCCTGTCAACAAACAAATATGTACCCATCTGATTTACCTGTTTAACTTATACTATAATTATCACACAATCAAGCAACAGACAAGTATTGCTACTGATTATCCAAATGAGGCTTGCAATGTTCAGTTACCTAGTTAGTTTTAGCTTCTGGGCTGTTAATTCACTTCACAATCAAAGTCAACATGAGTAACTTGTGTTTGATAAATTGGTTTATTGAGTTATTTCCTTAATCTTATTAGGAAATATAGTGAAGTAACACTTCAAATACATGAATTTTAGAATAAAACATAACCTACTGTGTCTACTGGAGACAGCAAATACTTAATTTAGAGAGATGGTCAGACCAGCAGGTGGCAGTGTGGACCAGAAAATAAAATTGTCTTCTTTCCAGGGCTGACTTGGAGGTGATACATTTCAGGTTTACTTATACTTGTGAAGAGCTTTTGAATTAAAAAGCTTTTTCATCATCCATTAAGAAGGTCTTTAATAGGGGGTTCAAGAGTATCACATTATATGCAAAGCTCTTAGGTCTGGAACTGACCAACCCACAGAGCAGCTTGGCAGTGACACACTGCTCAGAAGGCCTGAGGCTACCTGGGTTGCCTTCCCAAGTACCTTTACTACTTTGGACTTACAGAGCTCATTGGGCTGAACCATACCCAATGGTGGGTTCTGGTTTCTGTCCCTCTCACTCCCTTACTGACAACTTTGCTGTTCTTTGCTTCAACTTTAAAGATTTATGGCAACTTTATTTCAAACCAATGGGGGTAGTATCTCCAATGTAAGGGCAGTATACCTTACTGTTTTTTAAACGTTTGTTTCTAATTTTGGTTCCCAGATGGCTTGCATGAAAATAACACCATATTATTATTATTTTTATTTCTATTTTATTGTATTTTTTAAAAATATATTTTATTGAGTATGCTATTAGAGTTGTTCCATTTTCCCCCTTCACTCCCCTCCACCCTGCCCACCCCCTCCCACTCACATTTCCCCCAGTTCATGTCCATGTGTCATAAGTTCTTTAGCTTCTACATTTCCCATACTATTCTTTCCCTCCCCCTGTCTATTTTCTACCTATTGTCTATGCTACTTATTCTCTATATCTTTCCCCCTCTCTCCTTCTCCCACTTCCCTGTTGCTGACCCTCCATGTGATCTCCATTTCTGTGGTTCTGTTCCTGTTCTATTTGTTTGCTTAGTTTGCATTTGTTTTAGGTATGGTTGTTACTAACTCTGAGTTTGATGTCTTTTTTTACTGTTCATATTTTTTGTCTTCTTTTTCTTAGAGAGTCTCTCTAACATTGCATATAATAAGGGCTTGGTGATGATGAATTCCTTTAACTTGGCCTTATCTGAGAAGCACTTTATCTGCCCTTCCATTGTAAATGAAAGCTTTGCTGGATAGAGCAATCTTGGATGTAGGTCCTTGCCTTTCATGACTTGGAATACTTCTTTCCAGCCCCTTCTCACCTGCAAGATCTCTTTTGAGAAATCAGCTGCCATTCTGATGGGAACTTCTGTGTAGTTAACTGTCTCCTTATCTCTTGCTGTTTCTAGAATTCTCTCCTCATTTTTACCTTGGGTAATGTAATTATGATGTGCCTTGGTGTGTTCCTCCTTGGGCCCAACCTCTTTGGGACTCTCGGAGCTTCCTGGACTTCTTGGAAGTCTATTTCCCTTGCCATATTGGGGAAGTTCTCCTTTATTATTTGTTCAAATAACTTTTCCACTTGTTTTTCCTCTTCCCCTTCTGGTACCCCTATAATTAGGATGTTGGAGTGTTTAAAGATGTCCTAAAGATTCTTAAGCCTCTCCTCATTTTTTTGAATTCTTGTTTCTTCATTCTTTTCTGTTTGGTTGTTCCTTTCTTCCTTCTGGTCCCTTCCATTGATTTGAAACCCAGTTTTCTTTCTATCACTATTGGTTCCCTGTGCATTTTCCTTCATTTCTCTTATTGTAGCCTGCATTTGTTCACCTAATTTATGACCAAAGTCAATCAATTCTGTGAGCATCCTGATCACCAGTGCTTTGAACTGTGCATCTGATAGGTTGGCTATCTCTCGGTTGCTTAAAACACTGGCTCTGGGGCTTTTAATTCTGTTTGAGTCATCTTTTTTATTTTATTTTATTTTTTTCTTTTGGTCTGGTTGCGCCTGTTGCATATGAGGGGCAGAGCCTTAGGTGTTCACCAGGGTGGGGCAACCCAGTATCTGGGTTGTGACGTTGTATGTGGGGGCGGGGTCCAAGGGGGAACAATGGCGCCTGCTCTGCTCTCTCTAGGACTTCAGCCCCCTTTGCCGCTTCCCACAAGCAAATTGGGCCCTTCTGGTGCTGGGTCCCGGGCGGGTGGGCTTGTGTATTTTCTTCCACTCAGTGAGTTTCCCCAAGGAGCCTCCTGTGAAGCTAAGAGAATCTCCCAGCCTCAACTCCCACAGGTGTTTTCAATCGGTGCCTTTAGGCTTTGTTTCCCGGTGCTGGGTCCCTGGGTTGCTCGGTCTGTGTCGCTGCCCATTTTTGCCTAGTTTATCTGCGCACAAATGTGTGACTCTGGACAGCCAGCTGCCTTGCGCCCCTCACTGGGTCTGCTCATTGCCTCCCATGTCCAGGGTCTGCCACTGGGTCCATCCGCTGCCCCTGCGCTTCTGGAGTCCGCCAACTGCTTTCTGTGCCCTGAGTGCCCGTGTCTGCCAAGAACCACTTTTTCCTGCTGGGATCCTGACCCCTCTCCGTAGGCCTCCGACTCCGCCCCTCCTTACTGTCTGGATGAATGGTAGTCAGACTTCTGTTCGGTTCATTTCTCTTTGTTCTGGTTGCTTTTTGTTTCTAAATTCTTGTTGTCCTTAGTTTTGGTTGCACGAAGAGGCACAGTGTGACAACCTATGCCTCCATCTTGGCCGGAAGCACCACGTTTTTAAAAATATTCACCTCTGACTCATTGTTCTTGATAAAATAGTTGACTTGAATGTAAGTAAAGTGTTAATGAGTCCTTTAGGGAAAATATCACAATGAATCCTATTTAAATAATCATTCTGGTAGTAAAAGAGCAAACAAAGTAATGAAAATAAAAGTGGAAATATAAATTGAACATATCACCCTGACCACCAATGTAAAATATTGTTCCTTAGCTTTACTTCACTTTACTTTTTTTTTTAACTGGGAATAATATGTGAGAATAAAATTTGCAAATGATTTCTTCTTTCCTTGTGCACATTTTCTGTTTCTTTCCCCATTAAACTACAGAAAAAGTAGTGACCCAGGATACTATAAATGTTACAGATTTTAGATTCAGTTGTTGAAATTTTTGTTTAATGTAGAGTACTCTGAAGGAGCTTTTCACCCATGGAGTATTTTTACCCCTGAAAAACAGTACCAACAGGATAAAGATTTATTTGTTTACTTCTTTAAATTGGCTCACATGATGCTGGAAGCTTGTAAAGTCCAAAATCTGCAGGGTAGGCTGTCAGGCTGGAGACTTAGGGAAGAATTGCAGTTTGAGTCTAAGGGCTGTCTGCTGGCACAGCTCCTTACTCAGGGATGGACAGTATTTTTCTATTAAGGCCTTCAATTGATTACGTGAAGCCCACTTACGTTATGGAGAATAATCTGCTTGACTCAAAGTCTACTGATTTAAATGTTAATCTCATTCAAAAAGCATCTTCACAGAAACATCCAGAATAATGTTTCACCAACTATCTAGATACTATGGCCCAACCAAGTTGACACATAAAATTAACCATCATAACTCTTTACTTTTCCTTGCGAAAGGATTTCCTGAATGCATGAATAGAGCTTAGATGGGTAGGCACTTTCTGTATTCTCTCACATTGGCAAGAACACAGCTAGGAGCACAGGGCACTGGGCTGAAGGTAAGGACCTGAGTGCTAGTCCTGTCTGTACTGACCATTCGTGTGGCACTGGGGACGTATTAGGCCCCTCCAGTCATGGTTTATTCCTCTAGTGAAGTCTCCTGAGACCTGAAAGCCCTATACAGGGCTGTGACTCACTGAATGCCACAGGCATAGTACAGGAATGTCATAGGAATGTTAGTTTGGCTAGAAGATTCCAACTGAGCTCTTGCAAGACTCAGGGAGGTGGAACAGAAGTTGAGGTAGAGTTCTTCATTTTTGGGATGAGAGCAGGAGCCAGAGTCTGAACTGAAACTTGGGATGTACTGTGGGTCAGGCCTCTGGTAAGCTGCTTGCAAAAATGGCTGCAGTTATTGTCCTTTCTGCATCCAGGCCCTCGCATCAAAAGGTAGAGCCTCTTCCTTCCTTCCTTCCTTCCTTCCTTCCTTCCTTCCTTCCTTCCTTCCTTCCTTCCTTCCTTCCTTCCTTCCTTCCTTCCTTTCTTTCCCTTCTTTCCTTCCTTCCTTCCTTCCTTCCTTTCTTCCTTCCTTTCCTTCCTTTCTTCTTTCCTTTCACAATTTATTTAGTGTCATGATCAGACTATCACATTTAGCAATCAACAGCATGGTGAAACAAACAAACAAACAAACAAACACTACATTAAAACTCTTAGTTGGAATGCTTTATACTTTTCACAGAACAGAAACTAAAATAACTTGTTATACAATTAGTTGCAAATATACTCCTTGAGTTTTTTGCTTGTTCACATGAGCATTTTCTAAAATGCATTTCCTTTGTAGCAGCTAGGCCCTGCAACCACTGTGTTAGGCTGAGTTCACAAATCTTTTGTAACCTGTAGTTTCCCTGTTACTTCTCTATCTCTCCTCTCCTGCTAAACTTTATTTCCTGGCAGTAATTAAAATCTTCTGTCTTCCATAGCTGTTGCTGCTGCTAGAGCTGCCATAGCCACCTTGGTTTTGTAATTTGGCAAAGCATTGGCTTCTATCACCAGGGAGCCAAAGTGCCTCCAAAGTTTCTTCCTTTCATGAGTCCAAAACTTGAAGACTGTTGTATAATTGTCATACTCATTGCAGCTTCCACCACCTCAAAAATTGCTTCAATAATTACCAAATCCATTATAGCCATCCCCACTGCCATCATGTCCATCACCACCATGTCTGCCACCAAAGCACCTTAACCACTAAAGTTTTCTCCATGACCAAAGTTGTCATGGATAAAACACCTCCACACCACCTCTGATGTTTCCAGAACCACTTTGACCTCCTTGGCTGGATGAAGCACTAGCCATCTTTTGTTTATATAGGGCTTTCCTTACGTCACAGGTATGGTCATTCATAGTGTGGTATTTCTGAACAACAACCTTATCAAGAGTCATGGTCATCAAACATTAACAAGAGGAAAGCTTCTCTTTTTGCTACTGCCTTCATCAGTTATGATGTCAATCACTTCACTTTTCCTGTACCATTCAAATAATCTCTTAGGTGACATTCTTTGGTGTCTTTTTTAATGCCACTGACAAAAGTCTTTTTCATAGTGGCATGGGCACCAAGTCTTTGAAAATCTTTTCTTGAGATAGCCCTCTTTGGTTTCATAACTCTCCCATCAACCTAGCATGGCCCTGCATGTATGGCTGCATCCACCTCCTCCACAGTGGCATATGTGACAAACCCAAAGTGTCTGGAGTGCTTGGTGCTTGGATCTCATCACCACACAGTCTGTGAGCATTTTGCATTGCTAAACATGGCTCCTAAGACTCTCATCAGTTGTTTCAAAGCTCAACTCTCTGATAAAGAATTTCCGTAGCCATTCTGGCTCTTTGGGAGACTCCAACTTAGATATGACAACTGCAGGAGGGGAGACTTCAATGATGCTTACTCAGCAGTGTCTACTGGTAGAAAATAAAGAATCTGTTTTCTCATCCCTTGAATCTGACTGGTCTTGTGACTTAATGTTATGCAATAGAATATGGCAGAGCAATCATGTGCTGGCTCTGAGCCTGGGTCTCAAGAGGTCTTGCATACCTCCCTTGTCCCACTTGGATTCCTTCCCAACCTCCACATCAACAAACCTATGGTAGCCTTTTGGAGGACAAGGGATGTGCGGCCCAGGTACCTCTATTGCTCTGGTCACCAGCCAGTCAGCCCTCAAATGCAGAGCCCCAACTGATGGCAGTTTAGTGCAGATAGATGCATGAGTGTGTCCAGTTGAGACCCTAAGCACCATTTAGTTAAGCCCAATTGGCAATCCACCTCAAAGAATGCTAAATAAATGGTTATTTTTTAAGTCACTAAGTTAAGTGTGATTTGCTAAACAGGAGGAACATAAAGTGACTGACTCACAGTTCTGGTGAGAGATAGAATCTTGCTAATTGAAATAGCTTCAGTGGATGAATATAAACTCTATTCCATACCTGAAGCTATAGATAAACTTTAATTGGCACAATTATGTCCATAATCAAATGAAAATGAATATATTTTCCTTATTCATAATTATATCTTTAACTTGCTGGGAAATCTCAGGATCAAAGGTTTTGCAACATCAGGCCACAATTCAGTTTCTGTGGTCTAGTGATTTTAAATCATTGCATTCTCTTGAGAAATGTACCCTTGCTTGAAAATTTCTAGTAGACAAGTCTTTGTTAACAAAACTTGTCAGAAACCTGGTCTCAAGCATCTTAAATAAATCTACTTTTCAACATACCCCCAGTCCAAAGTATTCAGCCCTGCCTTAAGTCCCAGGCCAAATCCTCTGGTAGGCAGGTATAGTAACCTGTCTTAATAACCTGAGTTCTGTTATAAGTAGCCCCCCATTTCCCCTTCAGACCCTGGCCCCCAAATCCTCTTCAAAACCAGTTAGACTCAGGAACAAGAATTCCTAAGTGATATATTCAGGCCACCTGTTGTCTGCAACACAATTCTTCTGTTCTTGCTGTCAATCAAGCCTTGGGACTAGAACTAAACTCCCGCTTCATGTCCAAGTCCCACTAGGGTTGGAGACAGTCTTGTTTGCTTTGTATCTATCTGGAGTCCTGACACTGAACTCTACCTTCCCAGTGGCTTCCTTCTCTCTCTTCCCTGATTCTCATTGATTAATGTTTGGGTATTAATACTTTATCACACTGAGGGTCTGTGACATACAAGGTGAAGAACAGCTCACTCATATCACTCTATAACACTCTAAGTTTTACCATCCCAGGGCACTTTATTTCTTCCTCATAAATGATAAGTGGTTAGTGGGTGGGCACATAGCTGTGAATGAATGATACCAGTAGAATAACACACTATTCTCCAATATTTTCACTGGAACAGTGTCTTGATACACAGAGCACTTTTCACATGAAGTTATTTGAGTTTTATGATGGTCCTATGAGGTACATGGGACAGTTATCAGTATTTCTGTCTTACAGGTAGAGAAACTAAAGTTTGAGATCATGTGACTTTAAGTGATGGATCTGGGGACTGAACTCGGCTCTCCCAATTACAAACCCAATCATCTCTGGGTAAGAGAAGAATGCACACCTCTGACAGAGATTTCACAGTTCCTAACACTCATTTTTTTCACCCTTCAAACCCATCTGCAGGTTGGTAAGGTAGGAGAGCTGCCACATTAGGGTGTTGTGTCTTTGAATAGAGCAAGTCTTACAAGAATGTATTGCTATAGAGGAAAACATATTACAACAAAAACAATGTCTGATGATTCTGAAGATATAAGAAAAGACAAAACAGAGCCCCTCTGCCTGAGGAGTTTCTGCTGTAACCAGGAAGGGGAAATATGCACATTGAAATCAGCAAGTAATTAGCTAAAGACCATGTGGGCCTTTGCCCCAACCTGAGGTTGATGTCCTATCCTGGGGGTTGGGGGAAGAGGGGTAGGCTTTCCCAGGATGTTTTCTGGTAGAACTGGGGTTTCAGAAGCCTTTGAAAATGTGAGTGTTACAGCTTATACTTCATGAACATTTTACAAATTAAGGAAACAATTGGGAAAAAAAACAAATCTCATTTCTATATAATGACAAACAGAAATGTGCCCCCTTCCGCTGAAATTTTCTGTTTTTGCTTCTGGGTGCTTTTACCTTGATTAAATGGAGCATTTGTTGTTCATTTAAATACCTGTTTAGATATAGTATTTCTTGAGTTTCCCCTTCTTCTATCAGAAGAAGAAATTTATCGATATTTATATCATTTTATGAAGGTTTCCAAGCCACATGGAAGTTGGGAGCAATGTCTGGAGTGTGAGGACCTGGCCTTTGGCTTCAAAGCCACACACAAGCACATCTGTAGTGAGTTTGGACTAGTCTGAGTAGAGAGAACATGTTTCCCCTGAGCATGCCCGTCCTTGGCCTGGGCATGCCCAGCACCGGCTCAGTCCTTGGCTGTCACTTCATTATTATAGCCCCATGCCTCACAAGATTTGACAGTAAAGTATTAAAATCAAACTCCATCACTATGAATTTTGAAATTTAGCAAGGTTTTAGCCTTCTAATTTTGGACATTTCTCAAAGATGTTATGAAACCAAGAGTAACTAACATTCCAAAACTGCAAAAATGTTCTTGTGCTCTCTGGCCTTGTGACAGGGTATGGGAGGCCTTTGCCCAGATTCAGAGTGGCCTATTTGAAGGTGCCCTGGACATCCTCTTTTCCCTGGAGAGGCCAGATCAGTAGCCTGCAGGACAGGCCTCATCAGCTCAAACTTTCTTCCTGCTTCAAACCTACCCCACATCTTCTTTTACCCACAAAGGTCTTTTACAGGGAGTGGCAGGCCTGCCTGGTGATGGATACTCACTAAACCGCAGATATTATTACAGTCATTAATACTTTTCCCTGACAACCTGTCCACACTCCCTCTCAACTTCCTGCCTCTGGCAGCCAGCATCAGAACCTTCCTTGGGTGGCCACTCCTGAGATGGGAAAGTGCTTCCCTCTTTAGAATGGGATCCTTGATAGTCCTCCAGTGAGCCTCTAAGAGGCCAAGGGAGAGGAAGCAGAGACTCATAATTGTGTATTTTGTAGAAAGGTTTCAAAAACTTTATTGTGCTCCCCAAAAAGCCCCCTCAAAGAACATTTCTGTGTACTGTTGTCTAATTTGATTTTAAGGTTGTGTTTGCAATAGCATTCGTTTATGTTTTTGTTCATTTGTTTTCATAACTGGACTTGCTCATTTGTTGTGCTGGAAAGAATGACTGGTGTGAGGCTAAGATGGTGGCTTTACTCTAGGCAGCGTTTTTCTCGGCTTCTGTGAAGAGGAGAGAAACTCGCGGATCGGTGGAGAAACAGAGCAAGTGGACTAGGTTACCGAATCACTTTTGAAAAAAGGACATCAAAAATTATTACAATCACTGGAAACCCAGATGGTAAGAAGTCTGCTACAAGACGGAGAGGGCCTAGGGATCAGCGCGGATCAGCACGGGGTCTAGGGGAGTGCAGACCCCAGGCCCGCCCGGGGTGCTCCGGGGTCTGCCCCAGGGCTCCCGGGAGAGAGAAGTCGCTGCTCCCTCCCCGGAATACTGGGGGTGAGTAACTCCAGGGGAGAATGTTGCTAAAAGGAACAGATTGGACAGTGGACTGGGAAAAAATAGCCCAGGGACGGTGAACACCCACCCAGAGGCCTGGGAGGAGTGAGAGACACTAGCCGACAGGACCCGGGGCAGCCTGAAAGGGCGCCGGTAACCCTAGCCCGGTGGAAGTGCAAATTGGTGGAGAGCACAGAGCCGGCCGCGCTCCAGGCCGCTCTCCACTCCACTCGCGCTCCATAGGGAGGCCTGAATCTCGCGCTGCGATCCCGGGAGGGACGTGGCACTTGGTGCGTTTCTACAGTGGTGGTTCAGAGATTTCCAGCCAGCCCGACCGGGGAGCAGGGAAAGGCGCCCACAGCCGGACGCAGTGCAGTTCGGCAGGGAACAGGGAGCTGGAAACGGCGAGCGCCCCCACAGGATGACTGACTCTCGCGCACTTTGATGCCGGAAGGGACTCTGCCAGGCGCTTAGGTCGATCCTAGACCCCAATCTCAAAAGTTTGAGGGAGGGGAGCGCCCTTTTACTACGATCCCCAGGGAGGGCGCAGTGAATCCAAAAACGTTGTGGGTGCGTCCTGGGATCATAGAACTGGAAACCTGCAGGACCTCGGAGTCCGGAAGAACGCGGGAGTGAGATCCAGAGAGCCGGTGTGTGCGGCACCCAGGCTTCCTGACAAACCAGCTGAGGTCTGGCTGGGAGAGAGAGAAGGATTTCAAAGGTCCCTCAGCCAGTTGAAGACAGCAAGATCAGAAAAACTGGTCTGGCCAGTTAGAAACCAACAACAGGTTTTTTTGTTTATGTTTTTGTGTTTGTTTTCGTTTGTTTCTTTGTTTGTTTGTTTTTTTTTCTTTTTGGCTTTGTTAGGTTTCTCTGGCTGGTGTTGGTTGATTGATTTTATCTTGTGTTTTACGTGACATTTTATTTTTCAATTTCTACTATTTTTATCTCGCAATCCCTTATGTTTCTCTTCCATTCATCCTAATATTATTCTTTCCACTCCAAATTTATCTCTCTTGCACTCCATCTCCTGCTTTTCCTTCCTTTTTTTTTAAATCTGGCAAGTTACAGTAAACTTGTATTATCCTTTTCTCACTCTTCCAACATTTTTTATTTTAATAATATTTTGGTATTATTTTTCTTTCTATATAATCTTCTTTGCTTGGTTGGTTATACTGTCATTTGATAGGTTTCCCCTGGTATCTCAGTCACATGGTGTTGAGAAGTTACTATCCTTCATCTGTGTTCCATTAATACACCTCTCAAGGTTCTATACTCTTTATTCTTGTTATCTAGACCTCATCGATTCTGCCACAAGACTGTCACTTTACTATAACTACTAGTAAGACCTAGTCTATACAATTGTAATTGCTTCTCAATACACCTACCTGATCTCAGCCCACTTTGCATTTTCGGAACTATACTATTGTGGGGGTTGTCTCTATTCTTTTACTCATGACTCATATATACTAATCTTTAGTCCAATCCTACCGTAGAATCTGACCTCCCACAGCCTCACAGCTTTCTGGATCCAACTAACAATCCTCTCATCCCCAATAAGAGTCTTACCTTCCTTCCATCCTTTCTAAAACGTGGATAGTGGGGTGGAGGAACATGGTTAACACTACAAGGAGCCATAGGATAACCCATTCTTCTCTACTGGCTGCTAAAGTAAATATCATAGTATACTGTCTTGCTGTTTTAAACCATTTTGCCTTACTCCTCCAACTGATCGCAAAAAAGAATAGGGGGAAGCTGTGAGCACCAGGATACGTGAAGGAGATTGCACCACTGAATCTCACAAATATTCTACCGCAGAAGTTCACACCACAATTAAAGGGAATTAGAACAGATCAAATTAACAAACAAGAAAAAAAAAAAAAAGAAGAAACCCACGAACAATGAGGAAGCAAAGAAACAACCCACAATTGAAGGGAAAGGAGGAAGCCTCAGGAAAAATGCTAAATGAAATAGAGGCAACTCAACTATCAGATACTGAGTTCAAAACAATGATTACCAGGAAGTTCAATGAACTCACAATGAGCTTTCAGAAATTAGAGGGAAACTACATCAATCTCACTGAAAACTATATAAACATGAAAAAAGAAATAGAAACTCTCAACAAAGGCCAAGAGGAAGTGAAGAATACAATTTCTGAACTGAAGAACACAGTAGAAGGAGTGAAAAGCAGGCTTGATGAAGCAGAAGATCGGATTAGCGAGCTGGAGGACAAAGTAGAAAACAGCATCCAGAAAGAGCAAGAAAAGGAAAAGAGGCTCAGAAAGAATGAAGAGGGGTTTAGAGAAATGCAAGACAATATGAAACGTAATAATATCCATATAATAGGGATACCAGAAGGAGAAGAAGAAAAACAAGGGATCGAAAACCTAGTTGAACAAGTAATAAAGGAGAACTTCCCTAATTCTATGAGAGAAAAAGTCACACAAATCCAGGAAACAAAGAGAGTCCCAATCAAGAGGAACCCAAAGAGACCCACCCCAAGGCACATCATAATTAAAATGACAAAATTTCAAGACAAAGAGAGAATCTTAAAGGCAGCAAGGGAGAAAAAGGAAGTAACATACAAGGGAGTCCCAATAAGGCTAACAGCTGACTTCTCAATGGAAACACTTCAAGCCAGAAGAGAATGGCAAGAAATACTCCAGGTAATGAGAACCAGAGGGCTGCAGCCAAGGCTACTATAGCCAGCAAGGCTCTCGATCAAGATAGAAGGCCAAATAAGAAGCTTCCCAGACAAAAGAAGTCTAAAAGAATACACCTCGACCAAACCAGCTCTGCAAGAGATTCTAAAAGGACTGCTTTAAGGAAGGGAGGGAAAAGAGAGAGAGAGAGAGGAACACACGTACATAAAAGACAATGAATAAGTAACTATCAATAATAACCTTAAACGTAAACGGATTAAATGCGCCAATCAAAAGACATAGAATAGCTGATTGGATAAGAAAACATGACCCACATATCTGCTGTCTACAAGAGACCCACCTCAGGATAAAAGACCTACACAGGCTGAAAGTGAAGGGCTGGAAACAAATCTTCCAAGCAAATGGACAGGAAAAAAAAGCTGGGGGAGCAATACTCAGACAAAATAGATTTCCAAAAAAAGTCCATAAAGAGAGACCCAGAAGGTCACTTCATAATACTCAAGGGAAGAATACATCAAGAAGACATAAATATTGTAAATATATATGCACCCAACATAGGAGCACCCAAATACATAAAGAAAATCTTGGAGGACTTCAAGAAAGATATGGACAGCAACACAATTATAGTGGGAGATTTTAACACCCCACTATCAAAAATGGACAGATCTTCCAAACAAAATATCAACAAAGATATTGTGGCATTGAACAATACCCTTGATGAAATGGACTTTACTGATATATACAGAGCCCTCCATCCAAAAGAAGCTAAATATACATTCTTTTCAAATGTACACAGAACATTCTCAAAGATAGGCCACATGATAGGTCACAAAACAAGCCTCAAGAATTTCAAGAAAATTGAAATCATACCAAGCATTTTCTCAGACCACAAGGGACTGAAGCTAGAAACCAATCCCAAGGAAAAAAACCAAAAACACTCAAAATCATGGAGATTAAATAGCATGCTATTAAACAATGAATGGGTCAAGAATGATATTAGGGAAGAAATCAAAAGGTTTCTGGAAACAAATGAAAACGAACGCACAACAACCCAAAATTTATGGGACACAGCCAAGGCAGTCCTGAGAGGGAAGTTCATAGCGATATAGGCCCACCTAAAAAGGTTAGAAACATTCCAAACAAACAACCTAACCCTACGTCTACAAGAACTTGAGGAACAACAACAAAGGCAGCCCAGAGCAAGCAGAAGGAAGGAAATAACCAAGATCAAAGTAGAATTAAATGACATAGAGACTAAAAGCACAATTCTAAGGATCAATGAATCCAAGAGCTGGTTCTTTGAAAAGATAAACAAAATTGACAAGCCTTTAAGCAGACTCATCAAGAAAAAAAGAGAGAAGACCCAAATAAACACAATCAGAAATGAAAGAGGAGAGATTACAATAGATACCACAGAAATACAAAGGATTGTAAGAAATTACTACAAAGAACTGTATGCCAAGAAATGTGAAAACCTAGGTCAAATGGACAAATTTCTAGAAAAATATAATCTTCCAAAACTCAATGAAAAAGAAACAGAAAGCCTGAACAGACCAATAACAACAAAAGAAATTGAAGCAGTAATCAAAAAACTCCCAACACACAAAAGCCCGGGACCAGATGGTTTCACAGGAGAATTCTACAAAGCATTTAAGGAAGAGCTAACCCCTATCCTTCACAGGCTATTCCAAAAAATCCAAAAAGATGGGAGTCTCCCAAACTCTTTTTATGAGGCCAACATCATCCTAATTCCAAAACCAGATAAAGACACAACAAAGAAAGAAAACTTCAGGCCAATATCACTGATGAACATAGACGCTAAAATCCTCAACAAAATACTGGCAAACCGCATCCAACAATACATTAAGAAGATCATACACCATGACCAAGTGGGATTCATTCCAGGGATGCAAGGATGGTTCAATATTCGCAAGTGAGTAAATGTAATACATCACATAAACAAAAGCAAAGACAAAAACCACATGATCATATCAATTGATGCAGAAAAAGCATTTGGTAAGTTACAGCACCCATTCATGATAAAAACACTCAGCAAAGTGGGAATAGAGGGAGCATTCCTCAACATAATAAAGGCTATATATGAGAGACCTACAGCCAACATCATACTCAATGGGCAAAAATTAAAATCTTTTCCACTAAGATCAGGAACAAGGCAAGGCTGTCCACTTTCACCACTTCTGTTCAATATAGTACTGGAAGTTTTAGCAACAGCAGTAAGACAAGAAAAAGAAATAAAAGGCATCCAAATCAGAAAGGAGGAAACAAAACTGTCACTGCGTGCAGATGGCATGATAGTATACAAAGAAAATCCTATAGACTCTACCAAAAAACTGCTTGACCTAATAAATGAATTTGGCAAAACAGCGGGGTACAAAGTCAATATCCAGAAATCAAAGGCATTTCTGTACACCAACAATGAAACAGCAGAAACAGAGATCAAGGAAAAAATCCCATTCGAAGTAGCAAAAAGAAAAATAAAATATCTAGGAATAAACCTAACCAAAGAGGTAAAAGACCTGTATTCAGAAAACTACAGAACACTGAAGAAAGAAATCAAGGAACACAAACAAATGGAAACATATACCGTGTTCATGGATTGGAAGAATTAATATCATTAAAATGTCCATACTACCCAAAGCAATTTACACATTCAATGCAATACCTATTAAAGTACCAATGGCATATTTCACAGACATAGAACAAACACTTCAAAAATTTATATGGAATTATAAACGACCCCGAATAGCTGCTGCAATTTTGAGAAAGAAGAGTAAAGTAGGAGGGGTCACAATATCCGACACTAAACTATACTACAAGGCCACTGTAATCAAAACAGCTTGGTACTGGCATAAAAACAGGCACATAGACCAATGGAACAGAACAGAGAGCCCAGAAATAACGCCAAGTCTCTATGGTCAATTAATATTTGACAAAGGAGGCAGCAACATTAAATGGGATAAAAATAGCCTCTTCAACAAATGGTATTGGGAGAACTGGACAGCCACGTGCAAAAAAATGAAACTTGAGCACCAACTTACACCATATACAAAAATAAATTCAAGGTGGATAAAAGACTTAAATATAAAACGTGACACCATTAAAGTCCTAGAGGAGAACGTAGGCAGGAAAATCTCAGATATTTCACGAAGAAACTTTTTTACTGACGTGTCCCCTAGAGCAAGGGACATAAAGGAAAGAATAAACAAATGGGACCTCATCAAAATTAAAAGCTTCTGCACAGCTAAAGAAAACAGTATCAAAATTAAAAGAGAACCAACTGTATGGGAAAACATATTTGCCAATGATACCTCAGACAGGGGTTTAATCTCCAAAATATATAAAGAACGTACAAGACTGTACTCTAAGAAGACAAGTAACCCAATTAAAAAAGTGGGCAAAGGACTTGAACAGACACTTCTCCAAGGAGGACATACAGAAAATCCAAAGACACATGAAACGATGTTCAATATCGCTAGCTATCAGAGAGATGCAAATTAAAACCACAATGAGATACGACTTCACACCAGTCAGAATGGCCATCATAAACAAAGCAACAAACAACAAGTGTTGGAGAGGTTGTGGAGAAAAGGGGACCCTAGTGCACTGCTAGTGGGACTGCAGACTGGTACAACCACTATGGAAAGCAGTATGGAACTTCCTCAGGAAAATAAAAATGGATCTGCCTTTTGACCCAGCAATTCCACTGCTGGGACTCTATCCTAAGCATACTAAAACACCAATTCAAAAGAACCTATGCATCCCAATGTTCATAGCAGCACAATTTACAATAGCTAGATGCTGGAAGCAACCAAGATGCCCATCAGTAAATGAATGGATCAAAAAACTATGGTACATTTACACAATGGAATTCTATGCAGCAGAAAGAAAGAAGGAGCTCCTGCCCTTTGCAACAGCTTGGATGGAGCTGGAAAACATTATGCTTAGCGAAACAAGCCAGGCAGTGAAAGACAAATCCCATATGTTCTCACCTTTAACAGGAACCTAAATAACAAAACAAAGAAGCAAGAAAAATACAACCAAAGACACTGAAATAGAGGACAGGCTCAGGGTGACGGGAGGGGAGAGAAGAGGGAATTTAAGGGGTCAGTGGGAAGGGCTCACAGGAACAAACTTAAAGGGCACATGGTCATAAACTAAGGGGAGGGTGGTAATGGGAGGGAAGTGGGAAGGATGGGAGGGGGGAAAGGATTGGGATTAAAAAAGAGAAAACTGTATTTGAACAATGATTAAAATATAATAAAAAAAAAAAAGAATGACTGTCCTGCCCAAAACACCCCAGCAAAATAGTTCTACAACCTGGGAGTAGGCTGCAATGCAGAGATATATAAACAGAGAAGGCATCCAGACAGTGTCATGTGTCTTATAAATAAAAATGAAGAAAGCATGCACTAGACAGTGTAATTCTAAAGGGTTCTGAAAGCTTCCATCCTGGTCTGAAGTTCCTTCTTGTCCCCAAATAGCCATCATGTAATCATGTTTGTATTTCTTCCCTTAAGCATAAAGTGCCACCCATTGCAAACAATAGAATCAGCATTTCAGGAGGACATGGCCTATTTGCTGCCTGGAGGTGGTTTCCTTAGACCAGAGTGACAGCGGCACTACATCTCCCAACAATTAAGACAAAGAGCAGGTACTCTTCACCAGGCCCCATGGAATCCAAGGTTGGGCATCTTGGGAGCCTGCAACATGCTCTGTGCATGTATCCAAGGCACAATCTCTAGGGAGAGCACTGGAAACTTTATGAGTTTATTGATATGAATTGGTGACAAATAAAAAGTTAGGGACTATGGCTACAGAAGAAGGGGGAGGAAAATAAATCCCTTTCATATATGCAGAAAACTTTCTGCCCAGACTTGGTGTACTTTTTATGCTAGTTTAAAAGATAAACTCACTGTATTTCAGACTATAAAATGCACCTTTTTAACCACACTTTTTGCTTCAAAACTTTTTTCCTCCTTTAAAACCTAGGTCTATCTTATGGTGCGGACCTGAGACACAGCTAGGTTTTAGAGGAGGAAAATAGGGGGGAAATTTCTGAAGCAAAAAATGTGGTAAGAAAGTGTGTCTATAGTTTGAAAAATACAGTATATACCCTCTAGTCATGCTGGTAGCTTGAATAGCTGGTGGACATTCCCAGAAATAAGGAGGGTGCTTTCTGGGTAGCTTCTCTAATGGGAGGTTGAGGTGTGGGATCTTCCATTTAATGATTTGATGTCTTTGGAACTTTCTCAGATGATTTCTTGCCCTGTAAAGCTGAGAAGCTTTGGGACTTTTCTCAGATGTCATCCTGCCCTATAAAACTGAGGAGATAGCAGAAAATATCCCCATTCATGTCCCCATTAAAGAAAGCCAAGAAGAAAGAGGCACACAGTTTAGTCATGGTGCGTGGGTTCTGAACAGGTGGCCATTCCAGGCACAGAGCATGTTGATTAGCTCTATTTAGGGAACAGGAAAGTGAATTCTGCTCCATATCCACGGGGAGGTGATGATGCAGTTCTGCTTTGCCTGTTTGCCCACAGGCACTGCCAGCAAGGACCAGGGAGTGTGAACACCCAAACTGTTGCGGACCCTGACTTGTGGGGTCCATGGCTTTGTAGCTGAGACAAAAGAAATTCACATGGACTACTGAATCCTGTAGAGAAAAAGGGTGGGCGGCTTCGCTCTCAAGAGGAGCCAAAAGCCTCTGCCCTTGTTTTGATGAGCTTTTATTGTTTTTCTGGGCACATTACAAGAAGGTCCTCATTAACTATGCACAGGTTCACTTTAGGTGGTTACCTTTTACAGAAAACAAAGGAGAGGATGCCGGTAATCACATCACAAAAGAGAGATGTTTGCAAATGAAAAGATAAAAGTGGTTGAACAGGTTACATTCATCCTTGGAAGGTTTAGCATGAATTTTAGGAAGCTAGTTTGCAGGAAATGTTTGCTGCTTCAATTCAGGGTGAGGAAATTTTAGCAAAAGCAAATCTCATAGCAGTCTAGGTACAATGCAGACCTGATTCCCCATGGGAGAACCTATCCATGAGCATGGGTCCTGTGCATCTCTGAATGGGAACTGGACCCACGCCATGCAGAACGGTCTCTGATACCAAACAGTTTTCAGTGCATTAGTCTTTCTGATCATTCTAAAAATGTAACAGGGTGCAGCCAAGAGGGGGGGCCCAAATAGGGATTTGGAATGGGGCCTAGAACTCAAGGTGTCCAGGAAATATTAGGATGTTCTCACTCCCCCTGCTCACAGGTGTGGGAAGGGACAAATGGAGCAGGGCCATTGAGAGCTGTTTTGCATAGCAACAGCTTTGCAGCTAACCTCTGGTGTGGTCATTTAACATATCTATAACTTTAACTGGTTACATAGGTATGTTAAGTAGCTGTGGCCATGCTCTGAGCCAGGGGGATGGAAGTAACTTCCCCACCAAGACATAACTGGGGGGCAGGTCCCCCCGAGTTACAGCGCCTGTGTAGAAACTTGGAGAAGATTGGCTCCATGACAAGGGGCCACGCCTGCCCAGACTCACGATGGCAACCCAGTAAAGCTGGAAAGATATGAGAGTGCTGGCAAGTGTAGCCAATTGTGGGAGGAGTTGGAAACAGGGCTGCAGAGGAAGATTGGCGTGGAGATTTAAACCCAGATGCAGCAGCCATTGGAGGAAGAATCACGTGGCTTTGGCAGAGTGGGGACAGCCATTGTGCAAAGAGGACCATGCGGCTGTGGCAGAGCAGAGAGAGGACCACTTGGCTGTGGCACTGCAGAGAGGACTACAGCCAGTGCAGGGGGAGAGAACCATTCGGTCTTTAGCAGGGTGGGGACTCCCATGGCCATTGTGCATAGAGAATCATGTGGCTTTTCCAGAGTGGAGACTCCTGAAGCCCTATTGTAATGGAGTGCAGCCAAGAGCGGGGACCCCAAATAGGGATTTGGAATGGGGTCCAGAACTCAAGGTGTCCAGGAAATATTAGGATGTTTTCACTCCCCCTGCTCACAGGTGTGGGTTGGGGGAAGGGACAAATGGAGCAGGGCCATTGAGAGCTGTTTTGCATAGCAACAGCTTTGCAGCTAACCTCTGGTGTGGTCATTTAACATATCTGTAAACTTTAACTGGTTTCATAGATATGTTAAATAGCTGTGGCCACACTCTGAGCCAGGGAGATGGAAGTAACTTCCCCACCAAGACATAACTGGGGGGCAGGTCCCCCCGAGGTACAGTGCCTGTGTGGGAGCTTGGAGAAGATTGTTTCCATGACAAGGGGCCACGCCTGCCCAGACTCACCATGACAGCCCAGTAAAGCTGGAAGGATATGAGAGTGCTGGCAAGTGTAGCTGATTGTGGGAGGAGTTGGAAACGGGGCTGCAGAGGAAGACTGGTGCGGGGATTTAAACTGAGCTACGGCAGCCACTGTGGGGAGAACCATGTGGCTTTGCCAGAGTGGAGACCCCTGCAGCCATTGCACTGAGAGGACCACGTGGCTCTGGACATGTAAAAGAACCACGTGGTTTCACCAGAGTAGGGACTCCCATGGCCATTGTGCAGAGAGAATCATGGGGCTTTGCCAGAGTGGGGACCCCTGCAGCATTTGTAAGGGGAACCACCACCCAGTTATAGCAGTGATCCCAGTGATACAGCTGATGGTGCTGGGAACTGAGGGAGGCCTACCAGTTGAGATAGATTACTGGGAAGAACTGGGGGCTGCCTAAATCACAGACTTCTATTTATTTTCCTGAGATATGGTACCCCAGACTGATCAAAGGGGGAAGGAAGGACTGTGTGTGTTTATGGCTGTTTTAAGGGACTTTGGGGTTTGATGAAGACATTAGGTCACTACTTTAAGTCTGCATAGCATTAAATGAACATTTCCTTTCCTTTTCATGAATCTCTGGCATTGAGAGACATCTTTCCTCTGGCGGCAGACATAACAAACCTGGGAGGTTCCTTTCGGCAATGAATATCGTCCCAGGCCGCCCCCCCCCTTGTTGTTCTGTAACAAAAATATTAAAGCATCTCACTCATAATGTACATTTATAATAATTTAAATGTAAATTACCTTGTCAGTTTGAGATCCCTGCTCTTTCAGGGATGATGTTCTTTGATATAAGGCAGATGTATTCAGTGGCCTCCCAGCCTTTAGTGGAGGCATTGATACACGGTACAGCCAATGGGGGGGGGGGGGGGAAAAAAGGGATTTGATTTGGAATGGGGTCCAGAACTCAAGGTGTCTAGAAAGTATATGAGAAAGACATAGAAGATGTCCTCACCCTTTCCCCCTCAGGTGTGAACTGGGGGAAGGGACACATGGAGGAGGGCCATTGAGACCTGTTTTGTACAGCAACAGCTTTGCAGCTAACCTGTAGCATGGTCATTTAACATATCTATAACCTTTAACTGATTTCATACATATGTTAAATAGCTGTGGCCATGCTTTGAGCCAGGGAGAAGGGAGTGAATTCTACCCAAGATGTAACTGGGGGGCAGGTCCCCCGAGTTACAGTGGCTGTGTGAGAGCTTGGAGAAGATTGGCTCCATGACATGGGGCCATTCCTGCACAGACTCACCATGGCAGCCCAGTAAAGCTGGAAGGATATGGGAGTGCTGGCAAGTGTAGCTGATTGTGAGAGGAGTTGGAAATGGGGCTGCAGAGGAAGATTGGTGTGGGGATTTAAACCCAGACTTGGCAGCCATTGAAGAGAAGACCACAATCAGTGCAGAGAGGACCACCCAGCTGTGGCCATGTAAGAGGGAGCCATGTGCTTCTGGCAGAGTGGGGACTCCTGCAGCCATGTGAGGGGGAACCACGTGGTTTCACCAGAGTGGGGACCCCCACAACTGTAGTAGGGGGAACCACCATGCGGCTTTAGCAGAGAATCACCACTCAGCTTTGTTAGAATGGTGACCTGCCCCTCCCCACAGCTTTGCGAATGGAACCACACAGCTTTGCCAGAGTGGGGATCCACAGCTTGGGTAGAGGAAGGACTACAGCCAGTGCAGAGAGGACCATGTGGCTGTGGCCGTGTGAGAGAGAGAGACACGTGGTTTTTCCAGACTGCAGACCCCCTTAGCTTTGGTAGAAGAGGACCACATAGCTTTGGGGTGCTCCTTTTGACAGCGTGGCTTGGGAAGCAGGGGAGACTTTACCTGGAAGAAGGGTGAAAGAACTCTTGCCAGTAGGCCATGAGAAGGTGTCACATGGCTTTGCATTAATTGGAGATCCTGCCTGCATGGCAACACAGCTGATGGTGTCAGGAGCCTGGATCCTGAATGTTTGCTTCTTTTCTGGAGTTATGGTACCCTGAATGAGGTCAGGGGGAGAATGAAGCACTGTGGGCATCTGTGGGTATCCTAAAAAACTTTGATACTTTAATGAAGACATTAGGTCACTACTTTAAGTCTGTATAGCATTAAATAAACATTTCCTTTCCTTTTCACAAATCTCTGGCATTGAGAGATGTCTTTCCTATAAGGGGGTGGACATAACAAACCTGGGGGGTCCTTTTGGTAATTGTATATCATGCCCCCCTTGGCCCTTTGTGTAAGGGTGTGTTCTGTAACAGTTTTTGCCATCCCTGGGTGGGCCAATAATTGCATACCACCACCCCTCGTCTGTTCTGTAACAGAATCACGAGGGGTGGAAAAGCCCCCATAGTAAGTGGTGGTGCCTCTCCCTTTCTCCTTTCCTATCTCCCTCCTGCAGTTCTTTCCTCTCCTCCATGTTCCTGATGTCTAGATCTGTGGATATTTACCTGGCTTTCCCCCTTCTCTCCAAATAAGCCACTTCCTTTCTGAAAGAAATTACTCCAACATCATTTGTCCCTTGATAGGGGCATGAACTTGTCATTTTCATGGTAAAAGCCAATGTGTGGATTAAAAGGAGTTATGTAGAAACTTCATACAATCTCCTCCAGAAAACAGCTCAGGTTCACAAAAACAGATCAGTAAACCAAATATTCTTTAAGTAGGAGCTATTGATAGCTTTGTTTTTCTATTTTTAAAATATATCTGAAAATAATTTTCAATTAAAATTTATTTTTAGTGCCAGTTTCAATTTTGTGATGTGGCATAATTTAGTATTGAGTGTTGCTTCCTTAACATAATTGAATTGACTTAAAATATTTGCTTAGTTGTCCTGGCTGTTGTGATTCAGTGGATTGAGTGCTGGCCTATGAACCAAAGGGTTGCTGATTCGATTCCCAATCAGGGCACATGCCTGGATTGCTTGCCAGGTCCCCAGAAGGGGGCACTTGAGAAGCAACCACCCACTGGTGTTTCTCTTTCTCCCTCCCTTCACCTCTCTCAGAATAAAGAAAATGTTTTAAATAAAATTTGCTTAGTTAAGAACTCAGATCTCTTTTTATTTCCTTAGGAATGCATTGTGTACCTTTGTAACATTTGCGCCATCACATGGAGTCTATGAGATCTGTTGTAATCGAATGTCAGAGAAAGGAATACAATTTTTCAAAAGAAGGCCGAGGGGCATCTTTTGTGTTCCATTGGTGAGTGGCCAGCCTCACTTGGTTCAAATAATATAGCAATGTTATTTTACACAGATGAGAAGACTGTTAGACTGTATTACCTTATTGCATTTGTGTAAGTATTTTACTTCCTGACATATGTGAATGCTGGAATGGGGGTCAGGGTAGCTGGAGGATGGAATCTGGTGGTCCAGGTGTTGTTGAGTGTTAATAGACCCAAGATGGCCAATGACAGAAAGACCATGTAGCTAGTAAAATATGGTGCTAGGCAACTAACAGTCACTTAGCCAACCAGAGTTTGGGGTATGTCCATCAAGAGGGTCCTGATGACTGATACGCACACAGGCAGGCCATGCAGGTGAGCATTATTCAGACACCCAGGCAGGTGTTGGCACTGGGAACATCTACTAACTTCAGAGATAGGATAATAGTCCATGAAAAGAGCTTGAGCATTGCCAGAATGTGAAAGTTACCAAGAAGGAGGAAGGCACAGGACACACAGATGTGGCTGCAAGTATACTTGAGTTCCAGGTGGGGCAGGATTCTTGAGGGCAAATAATGCAAAGTAACTAAAGGGATGTAGAACTGTGAAGTAAGTCTAAAATTTTTCTTAGGACTTCTTCTGTTTTTAATCATTACTTGAGGATATGTTTAATGATTTTAAAGAGAGAAGAAGGGAGCCAGAGAAACATTGATCAGTTGCCTCCTGTACACACCCCAAGCAGGGGTTGAACCTGCAACCTAGACATGTGCTGTGACTGGGAATCAAATATGTAATCCCTTGGCACATGGGATGGTACTTCAAGCAAGTGAGCCACCTGGCCATGGCACTCTTAGGACTTCTTAAGTTTCCTTCCTAGGAAGGCCTACTGCATGGTCCTAAATAAGAAAACAGCAGGCTATGGAAGTGAATGAGATTGGGCATTTTTGTGTTGGGGCATCTGGTTGATCATTATTGGATTTGGAAGTGTGGTTGGGTTTATTTAGAGACATTGTAATTCCACAGTTTCTGTGTGTGTGCATAAGGTGTGTGTGAAAGTGAGAGTGTGTATAAGGGAATGTGTGTGTGCAGGTGTGTGTGCATGCAAAAATGTGAAGAAGCATCTTGGATGTTCCTTTTACATGGCCAGAAGATGGAAAGCAATAACCCATGTATCACATCCAACAGTGGGATGCATTTACCAAGAGAGGGAGTGGAGTTCACTTTCATTTTCTGAGAAGACATCTGCCTGTGTTTCATTTCCACCTGCCAGGTGGGCACACTAATAGGTGATCTTCAACAAAAGAACTTCCTTCTGTCCTGGCTGGTGTGGTTGAATGGATTAAGTGTCGGCCTGTCCACCAGGGGTTACTGGTTCAATTCCTGGCCAGGGTAAATGCCTGCGTTGTGGGCTGGTTCCCCAGTAGGGGGCACCTGGGAGTAACCACACACTGATGTTTCTCTTTCTGGTTTTCTCCCTCCCTTCCCCTCTCTCTAAAAATAAAGAAATAAAATCTTAAAAAAAAAAAGAACTTCCTTCTCCCTGAACAGGAAGCTCTATTGTTTTTTTTTGTTTGTTTGTTTGTTTTAGGAAAAATTTTATTTTGGCCTCAATGAAGACATGCCAGAGGGAGAGTGGTGTCCCAAGAAGCCTTTTTAAAAAAAGTATATTTTATTGGTTATGCTATTACAGTTGTCCCATTCCTATTTCTCCCCTTTATCCCCCTCTGCCTTGTACCCTGCCTCCCACCAGCATCACCCCCCTTTAGTTCATGTCCATGGGTCATACATATAAGTTCTTTGGTTTCTCCATTTCCTGTACTATTCTTACCCTCCCCCTGTCTATGTTGTACCTACCAATTGTGCTTATTATTCACTGAACCTTTCCCCCTATCTCCACCTCCCTGCTTATAACCCTCCGTGTGATCTCTGTGATTCTGTTCCTGTTCTATTTGTTTGCTTAGTTTGTTTCTGTTTTTGTTTTTTAAGTCCAGTTGTTGATAGTTGTGAGTTTGTTGTCATTTTACTGTTCGTAGTTTCAATCTTCTTCAGTTTCTTAGATAAGACCTTTTAACATTTCAAATAGCAAGAGCTTGGCAATGATAAACTCCTTTAACTTGACCTTATTTGGGAAGTACTTCATCTGCCCTTCCATTCTCAATGATAGCTTTGCTGGATAGAGTAATCTTGGATGTAGGTTGTTGCCTTTCATGACTTTGAATACTTCTTTCCAGCCCCTTCTTGCCTGCAAGGTTTCTTTGGAGAAATCAGCTGATAGTCTTATGGGTACTCCTTTGTAGGTAACTGTCTCCTTTTCTCTAGTTGCTTTTAAAATTCTCTCCTTACCTTTAATCTTGGGTAGTTTAACTATGGTGTGTTCTTCCTTCCAATTTCTTCAGAACTCTCTGAGTTTCCTGAATTTTCTGGAAGTTTATTTTGCTATATTAGGGAAGTTTTCCTTCATTGTTTTCAGATAAATTTTCAATTTCTTGCTCTTCCTCTTCTCCTTCTGGCACCCCTGTGATTCTGATTTTTGAACATTTAAAGTTATCCCAGAGGTTCTTAAGTCTCTCCTCATTTTTTTTGAATTTTTGTTTCTTTATTCTGTTTCTGATTGAATGTTTCTTTCCTTCTGCTCCAAATTGTTGATTTGAGTCCTGGTTTCCTTCTCTTTACTGTTGGTTCCCTGTAAAATTTTTCTTTATTTAAATTTGCATAGCCTTCACTTCTTCCTCTATTTTGCATCTATGCTCAGTCATTTCTGTGAGCATCTTGATTACCAGTGTTTTGAACTGTGCATCTGATAAGTTGGCTATCTCATTGTTGCTTGGCCCTTTTTCTGGAGTTTTGATCTGTTCTTTCATTTGGGCCATATTTCTTTCTTATATTGCAAAGTGTAAAGTCTGAGGTATTCACCAAGACAGGGCAACCCATAGCACTGAATTGTGATGCTGTATGTGGGAGAGGGGTCAGATAAGGAACAATGCTGCTTGCTTAGCTCTGGCTTGCTTTCAGTTACTTCCACTGCTACCTATATGCAAATTGGGCCTTCTGGTACTGATTTCTGGGTTGGTGGGTTAGTCTGATTTGTAGGACCCTGTAGGCCTCTCCAACAAACTCTCCTGTGAGGCTGGGAGTCTCTCCAGCCACTGCAACCTTCACAGGCTTTTACAATCAGAGGTTTTGAGGCTTTAGTTTCTACACTGGAAACCTGGGTTGCTCAGTCTGTCTCATTCCCTAGTTGTTTCTCCCAGCTTATCCACATGTGATGTGAGACTGTCTGGTCCTGCAGATGCCACCTTGCCCACCCTGTATGCTGCCTTGCTGTGCTTCCTCTCCTACCTGGCTGCCCCACTCTGCCCCTCCTAGAGCCAGTTTGGATGGATGTTTCTTCTTTAAATCCTTGGTTGTGAGACTTTCATACAGTTAGATTTTCTGGCAGTTCTAGTTATTCTTGTTTTTAAATTTGGTTTTCTCCTTCTTTTGGTTGTGCAAGGAAGCAAGGCATATATACCTATGCCTTCATCTTGGCCAGAAGTCCAAGGAGCTCCATTTTTATGTGCCCTTTGCTTAGTTTCCAAAACATTGGGAGAAAGGGTCCCCACTCTTTAGAAAAGGGGGATTGGCAACGGAGGGAAATAGAGCCATGGCCATAAGAGGATAACGGTTGAAAGCAAGCCGGAGTTTTGAGTGATCTCAGACTCAAGAACGTCCTTTTTGTGACCTTGCAAAGGGTGGGCACCACAGAGAGTACCATAGGTGCTCACTCACTCTGTTCTGAGTTCTCCTGAGAGATCATCCAGCAGTCCAGGGTAGGGGAAAAGGGAACAGCATTCAATAGTCTGGTGACTTTAAGTCGACAGGCGGACGTGGAAGTCAGAGGGTCAGTTCTGATGAATGGGCCTCTCAGTGTCTCTGATGCAGAACTGTTCTCCCTTTGTGTCTCTCCCTTTAGCTCTTTGTTATTAAATATCTGGATAGTTGAGTATCATTTTAGCCACAGTAAATAGCTTAAGGGAAGACTACATCTTATATTTTCCCACAAAGAGGCAAAACGGTGTGTAGGTTGCACCAGCAAGAGAACTGGAAAATCTCTGGAGTGGTTCTGGAGAAGAGTCACTCCCAGTCTATGAATCATTTTTCTCTCCCTCATCTATACATCTGTGAAACAATGAGATAATCTGTGTGAAAACTCAAGATTCCCTTCCAAATTTAATCTGATTGTATTGTTTTACATCAGTGGTCATAAAAAATATGTTAAAACAGAGAAGAGAGAAGATGGTGGTGAGATAGGTGTGAATGGGGTCCTCTTCCCCCTGCGCATGGGTGAAACACCTAGCGAACAGCCAGTGGTATTCCAGCATATATGAAGATTGGAGACCAAAAATCGTAGAGGACATTGAAAAATCAGATGGTGAGGAGAGTGCTTAAGGACAATAAGGTCACTGGGACCAGTGCAGGGCCAAGGGTGGCTGCAGCCCTAGGCACAGCACTGCCCGGGTCTGCTGCAAGATTTGTGGGAGAGAGCCAGGGTGGCCTGCGTAAGAGTCTAGGTGCTTATTTGGCTGGTGGACTTGAATAGGGGGAATTTTTCAAAAAGAAAAAGAGGAAAAAAGAGGCACTCTGTGGCTGTTTGGGGAATTCTCTGCAGCAGCCTCTTGCCTCCTGGGCCCCTACCCCTATAGCCCAGGGGTCAGTGTGCACCCGATCAATGGCCTAGCTGCTGCAGACACTCACACCCTAAAACTTGGGGGTCAGTGAGCACCTGATCCAATGCCTGGTGGTGTCTGGTCTGCACTCAAGGCACCTGGACGCACCTGGGACTGAGCACCTCCCACCTAGCTCTTGCACCCAGAGCCCTGCAGATCAAACTGGATCTCCAGGAGGAAGGTGGAAATGCTCTGCAGAGGGTAGCTGCAGGGCTGGGGCGAGACAGCAGTATCCAGAAGACTTGACTCAGTGTGGGGTGAACTACCCTGAAGGGGTGTTGAGAGTCCCTAGCATCTAGGACAGACAAAGAGCAAGAAGATGGTGTATGAGTTGGCCTAATTGGTGCACCACAAGGACAGTGCAATTGGTGGACTAAAGGCCTAGGCAGGGCTCAGAAGGGCTCTGAGGAACTGGGCTGGAGGCTGGACAACAGCTAAGAGTGTGGCTCAGGATGGGAGAAAAATGAAACCAATCCATCCTCAGCCTGACAGTCAGGAAGACCAGCAGAAATGAGTTGACCAGTTTAAAGCCAGAGAATGCTTTTTTAAACATTCCTTCTCCCTTTCTGTACTTTCTTTATTCCTTCTTCCTTCATTCCTCTCTTTTTCACTCTCCTTCCTTTATTCTTTTATTTACTTATTTTTACTTAAAATTTAAAAAAATTCATTCCTTCCTTCTTTTTTTCCCCTCCCTCCCTCCCTCCCTCCCTCCCTCCCTCCCTCCCTTCCTTCCTTCCTTCCTTCCTTCTCCTTTTTTTCTTCTTTTGCCATATGTGAGACAATAAAATCTGGAGTTGCGAAAGGCCAGAGTTAGACCAAGCAGGGGTCACCCCAACAACAGAAACAGTGAAAAAAAAATTCACTTTGCTACTCCAGAGAACTTCCAAGGTGGGAGTGGTGAATACCAGTACACCTGCTGGAAGAGGAAACCCACCAACAAAGGAACCACCAATGGATAACAACAGAAGAAGGTGAAGAAGTGAGTGGAAGCCATACTAACCCAATCCAGGACCAGTGTGGAAATACAACTAAATGGTGGAGAAATTACCTAAAACAAACACCTGAAAAAGAGCAAGAGAGATGCTTCAAAACCTTGTACACACAGAAGAACCAGCTTCAACACAACCTGTCCAAACCTGCACAACAGAATACAAGCCTGGCAGATGAAGTGACCCTCAGTTTACCAGCTGGAGGGAAGGACCCATCAGAGAAAGACCCAACAACAATCAAACCCAAAGATACACAGATAACCAACAAAATGACAGCAAAAGACCAGAGAGCTCAGGAGATAAAGGAGACTGCACCACTATCAGGGAGTCAGAACAGATCAATTTAAGAAGCAGAGGAGTCAGGGAGTCAGAACAGATCGATTTAAGAAGCAGAGGCTAACAAGAGGAGTCTTACAAAGGGAAGACAAAGAAACAATCCCAAAATGAAAGGAAAGGAGGAAGGCTCAGAAAGAATGCTAAATTCTACCTGAATAGAGAAACCCACTATCAGATATTGAGTTCAAAGCCATAGTTATGAGGAAGCTCAATGAGCTCACAGAGAATTGCCAGAAACTACAGGGAAACTACAATGAACTCACTGCAAACTATATCAACATGAAAAAGAAAATAGAAACTATCAACAAGGGCTAAGAGGAAATGAAGAATACAATTTCTGAACTGAAGAACACAGTAGAAGGAATCAAAAGGAGGCTCGATGAAGCAGAGGATCAGATCAGTGAACTGGAGGACAAGGTAGAAAAAAACAGAAAGAGCAAGAAAAGGAAAACAGGCTCAGAAAGAATAAAGAGGGGCTAAGGGAAATTCAGGACAACATGAAACATAATAATATTCATATATAAGGGATACCAGGAGGAGAAGAACAGCAAGGGATAGAAAACCTGATTGAAAAGGTAATGATGGAAAACTTCCCTAATCTGATGAGAAAAAAAAAGCTACACAAATCCAGGAAACACAGAGAGTCCCAATCAAGAGGAACCCAAAGAAGTTCACCTCAAGACACATCATAAGAAAAATGGCAAAATTCTAAGATGAAGAGAGAATCTTAAAGGCAGCAAGGAGGAAACAGGAAGTAACATACAAGAGAGCCCCAATAAGGCTAGCAGCTGACTTCTCAATGGAAACAATCCAAGCCAGAAGAGAATGGCAAGAAATATTCCAAGTAATGAGAGCCACAGGCCTACAACCAAGGCTACTTTACCCAGCAAGGCTCTCAGCCAAGAGAGAAGGCCAAACAAGAATCTTCCCAGACAAAAGAAGTCTAAAAGAATACAACTCCACAAAACCAGCTCTACAAGAGATGCTAAAGGGTCTGCTTTAAAAAAAGAAAGGAAAAGAGTGTGAGAGAGAGGAAGAGAGCTATGAAAAAATGGCAATGAATAAGTACCTATCACTAATAACCTTAAATGTAAATGGATTAAATACTCCAATCAAAAGACATAGAATAGCTGAATGGATAAGAAAGCATGATCCACACATATGCTGCCTACAACAGATCCACCTCAGGACAAAAAACCTACACAGACTGAAATTGAAGGGCTGGAAACAAATTTTCCAAGCAAATGGACAGGGAAAAAAAGCTGGGGTAGCAATAATGATATCAGACAAAATAGACTTCACAAAAAAAAGGAGCCATAAAAAGAGACCCACAAGGTCACTTTATACTATGCAAGAAAAGAATCCACCAAGAAGACATAAACATTGTAAATATATATGCACCCAACATAGGATCATCCAAATACATAAAGAAAATCTTAGAGAACTTCAAGAAAGATATTGACAGCAACTCAATTATAGTAGGGGATTTTAACATCCCACTCTGAAAAATGGACAGATCTTCCAAACAAAATATCAAAAAAGTTATTGTGGCATTGAATAATGCCCTAGAGGAAATAGACTCACATGATATATACAGAGCCCTCCATCCCAAAGAAGCTAAATATACATTCTTGTCAAAAGCACATGGAATATTTTCAAAGATAGACCATATGATAGGACACAAAACAAGTCTCAACAAATTCAAGAAAAGTGAAATCATATTAAGCATTTTCTCTCATAATAAGGGACTGAATTTAGAAACCCACCTCAAGGAAATAAAATAAACACTCAGAAAATGGAGATTGAATAGCATGCTATTAAACAATGAATGGGTCAAGAATGAAATTAGGACAGAAATCAAAAGGTTTCTGGAAACAAATGAAAATGAACTCACAGCAATCCAAAACTTATGGGACACAGTCAAGGCAGTCCTCAGAAGGAAGTTCATAGCAATACAGGCTTACCTAAAATAGATAGAAACATTTCAAACAAACAACCTAACCCTACATTTACAACTCGAGGAACAACAGCAAAGACAGCCCAGAACAAGTAGAAGGAAGGAAATAACAAATATCAGAACAAAGTTAAATGACATAGAGACTAAAAGCAGAATTCTAAGGATCAATGAACCCAGGAGCTGGTTCTTTGAAAAGATAAACAAAATTGACAAGCTTTTAAGCAGGCTCATCAAGAAAAAAAGAGACAGGACCCAAATAAACACAATCAGAAATGAAAGAGGAGAGATTACAACTGACACCACAGAAATATAAAGGATTGTAAGAAATTACTACAAAGAACTGTATGCCAAGAACTTTGAAAACCTAGGTGAAATGAACAAATTTCTAGAAAAATATAATCCTCCAAAACTCAATGAAGAAGCACAAAGCCTGAACAGACAAATAACAGCAAATGAAATTGAGCTAGTAATCAAAAAACTCCTGACACACAAAAGCCCTGGACTGGTGGGCCACAGGAGAATTCTACAAAACATTTAAGGAAGAGCTAACCCCTATCCTTCACAAACTATTCCAAACAAATCCAAGAAGACAGAAGACTCCCAAACTCTTTTTATGAAGCCAGCATCATCCTAATTCCAAAACCAGATAAAGACACAACAAAGAAAGAAAACTTCAGGCCAATATCACTAATGAACATTGACACTAAAATCCTCAACAAAAGAGTGGCAAACTGCATCCAGCAATACATTAAAAAGATCATACACCATGACCAAGTGGGATTCATTCCAGGGATGTGAGGATGGTACAATATTCGCAAATCAGTAAATGTAATACATCATATCACATCACATGTTTCCTGGGTTTGTGTGGCTTTTTTTTTGTCATCAGATTAGGGAAGTTTCCATCATTACTTTTACAATCAGGTTTTCTGTTCCTTGATGTTCTTCTCCTCCTTCTGGTATCCCTTATATATGAATATTATTATGTTTCATGTTGTCCTGAATTTCCCTTAGCCCCTCTTTATTCTTTCTGAGCCTCTTTTCCTTTTCTTGCTCTTTCTGAGTGTTTTTTTTCTACCTTGTCCTCTAGCTCACTAATCTGATCTTCTGCTACATTGAGCCTCCTTTTGATTCCTTCTACTGTGTTCTTCAGTTCAGAAATTGTATTCTTCATTTCCTCTTGGGCTTTGTTGAGAGTTTCTATTTTCTTTTTCATGTTGATATAGTTTGCAGTGAATTCATCGTAGTTTCCCTGTAGTTTCCGGTAGCTCATGTGAGCTCATTGAGCTTCCTGATAATCATTGCTTTGAATTAGATATGTGATAACGAGTTTCCTGTATTTCATTTAGCATTCTTTCTGAGGCTTTCTTCCTTTCCCTTCACTTGGGGATTGTTTCTTTGTCTTCCCTTTGTTTATGAGACTCTTCTTGTAAGCCTCTGCTACTTAAATTCATCTGTTTTGGCTCCCTTGGTTATGGTGTGAACTTCTGTGGTAGAATACCTGTGAGATTCAGTGGTGCAGTCTCCTTCAGGTATCGTGGTGTTCACAGCTTTTCCCTACTCTTTTTTGTGATCAGTTGGATGGGTAAGGCAGAATGGTTTAAGATAGCAAGAGAGTATGCTTTGATATTTACAGTAGCAGCCAGTAGAGGAAAGACAGGAAATCCTTTGGCTATGTATAGTGTTAACCGTGATCTTCCACTCAACTAGCCACTTTTTAGAAAGGATAGAAAGAAGATAAGACTCTTGTTGGGGCGGAAGGATTGTGAGTTGGATCTAGAAAGCTGTGAGGTTGTGGGAGGTCAGATTCTGAAGTAAGGTGGGAGCAAACAATAGTAAATAGGTGTATTGTGTGAGAGTTAACCGCTACGGTAATAGAGTTCAGGAAATTGCGAAGTGGGCTAAGATCTGGGAGGGGTGTTGTGTAGTGTTTACAGTTGTATGGAATAGCTATTATTTACAGTAACATTGGAGCAACATTCATATGGCAGAATCTATGAGATCTGGATAACAAGAATAGGGAGTATAGAACCTTGAGTTGTGTACTAATGGAACACCAATGAAGTGAAGGAAAGTAAATTAACAATACATTATGAATGAGGTAACAGGGTAAACCTGTCAAATGATACAATATAACCAGCCAAGCAATGAAGACTATACAGAAAGAAGAGGAATACCAAAATACTATTAAAATAAAAAGTGTAAGAATAATGAAAAAACAATAATACAAATATTCAATAACTTGCAGGTTCTCTGTAATAGCAAAGTGAAATTTGTCTCACTGTCTCAGCTTCTGCGATGCCCCCTTTTTGGGTCCAACTCTGGTCTTTTCACAGTTCCTTTTTTTTATTGTCTCACCTGTGGGTATGTAAGAAGAAAAAAGAAAAGGAAAGAAAAGAAGAAAAAAGTAGGAGATGGAAGGAAGAAGAGATAAAATTGGAAAGAAAGAAAGAACAACATTAAAAGAAATAAAGAGAAGCAAAAGGAATTGAGAAATATAAAAATAAGAATTAAAAATAAAAAGTTACTTAAAAATCAAGCAAACAATCAAACAAAAAAAAAACCTCTTCTTGGTTTCAATCTGGGCAAACCAGATTTTCTGGTCTTTCTGGCTACAGCAGGCTGAGGGGCTATTGATATCGCTTTTCTCCCTTCCCCTTCAGCACTCAGTCAGCCTCGCTCATACTCTCCTCAGGGCTAGCCATGCGCTCTCCCCAGAGTCAGTCTGGTGTGTCTCCGCAGGGCCCTGGGTGTGGGATCTGGGCCCTCCTAAGCACGCTCTCCCCATGTTCCCAGCTGTGGGCTCTGGATCTTCCACAAAACACATTCTCCCTGAGCGGCTCCCTTTGCAGGCGCGGGTGCGCTGCCAGGCCGCCCTTGGTCACTCAGGCTCAGGTGCACACACTTCCCAGGGCTGTGCGTGGGTGCTCACAGCCCCTGTGTGTCTGCCACTCAGTCTTCATATATGTATTATGTATATAAATGTATAAGTAGAAATAAATGTACATATAAAATGTTTATAAATTATTATTATTACTATTTTTTACAATGTGTATTAACAGAAACAATAGCAATATGACACTTTAGAGTACACAGAGTCCTCTTTTATACAATTGAAAAAAACTTCAAATTGTTCATCTTTTCTTTCTCTTAAATATTAGTAGTTTGGTTATATTTGTGCAAAAGATTGGAGACTAGTGGTCACCTGTAGTTTTCTCTGGGTGCTGTTAACTGGACCTTTGGTACCCAGAGCACACTTGATGACCATGTTATGTTGGAGTATTGCTGGAGTTGGAAGCAGATTAAGAGAGGTGGATACTCTTTTTTAAGAGGCTTGGGCAATGCAGGAGATTCTGCTTAGGTGTCATTTTTTTTGCCAAGGAGAAGAAGGAAAAGCTCCAGCAGGCCCCATTCACAGAAGTTTGTCTAGGGAAGTTCTAGGAGCAGTGAGATGGTGTTTTCTAATGTCTATCTATACTGGTGGCATTCAAAGCAAACCAATTAGAGAAACCTAGATTTCCCTCTTTCTGTTGTGCCAGATTATGTCACATAGATTCTTACTCAACTCCAGGACATCTGAATGAGTTTAATGTAACATAATGCTATATACTTGACTCTTATAAGGTTAGTAAAAGCTCGAACTACTTACTGCTTCTGTCATGATATATATGAGGTGAATCAAAAGATCCTACCAAGGTTGACATGCCATTTAAATGACAAAAGATCTCTAAGAAAATACATTTAAGACTGTAATCTCTCATAAACATAGGTTTATAAAGGATGTTGATCCATATTTTGAAGTTATAAACAGTTTTATGCATCTGGTATTTGATTCAAGTGCAATCAGATGAGACATCTCTATGACTCCATGGTTTTTGTGATAGAATCCCATGGATTAATGTTGACTGAAACCCTTGAAGCTAATTGAGTCTTCTTCATTCATTCTTTGATTGACACTATACTCCTTTCCATGTTCTAGAATCAGAAAGATACCTGTTGCTTGATAACTTGATATTCCTACTCCTAAAAATATCAGCAAGAGATAATGAGGTGAGAGGAACCTCCTTCTTGGAGCTCTAACCCTTGCCAGGGATATTTCTAGACTCAAGTTCTCCCAACATTTCTCAAAACATGGGGAAGTTATCTCAGCTCTGCTTACCATAAAGCTCTCCCAGTTAAACCATGGTGCCCGTAATCTTCCTTCATCTCTGCTCTGATCCAATTTGAGGATGCCTGGGGTTGATTACTTTGCTGCCAAATAAGTCACAGTAGAAGGAAGGCTGGCCACTCTCATGAATGTTCCTGCCCAGAGAGCTCTTTCCTGTATGTTCCAAAGAGGCTGGTCCTACTCGTTCTTAGCACTGCCTCTCACTGCTGCTAATATGCATGCTACCACCTGAGTTATTCATTTATTTATTCAGTGAGTAGTTGTAGCCATTGAAAATCTCCTTTATACTGGCATCTGTGCTAGGCACCATGGATTCAGTGACTGGTTCTGACCCTGCCCTTATGGGATTTAGAATCTGATGTTAGATGTACTCACAAAATAAACGATGTAAACAAATAAGGCTTTTTGGACTGTGGCTGATTGGAAAGATAGATAAGAGGCCCCACCAGCCTTGTGAACTCTGTTGAGGATTTTAGTCTTTATTCAAAAAGCAGTAGAAACCTTTGAAAAGTTTTAATCTCAGAGATAAGATGATCACTTTGGGATTTTGAGCAACACTATGACTCAGAGTGGAATTGCAGGTTTTGAGAAGAGCAAATGGCAGTGGGGAGAGCAACTGGGAGGCTGTTGTTAGCATGCAGGAGACATAGTGGTACCTGGACTGAGACATGGCCATGGTGGAGATATGTAAGGCCACCACAACCCAGGTCCTCCTGTGTAGTAGCCACTGCTGCTTCTCTGGAGCCTATGCTGACTAAGCACCAGAAGCCATATTTATTTTGTACAAATCTAAGGGGATTCTCTCTCTTTTCCTATGATGACAGTCTGAGGTCTCAGCCTGAAAGGAACATTGACCTACCCTACCAAAAAGTGCCTGCCAGGTGAGGCTTACCACTCTCCAGATGTGCCCAGGAATGTTGGAATATAGAGATGAACACAGCTTGGGCATTAGCAAGTTACTTATATGGAGGCTGTTCATGCTTACAGTATTAGGTATTTATGAGATTGCAGCTGTTATGAAAAATAAGCCATGTTTTGAAGGCACAAGAAAATTTGGGAATCACCATTTGGTAACATTTCTGTGATATGTAACTAGACAGGTAAGCAGAAACATTTCAACACATTATAAGTAGTGTGGTGGTCCACAATTTCTACATAGAAGCAGTCCTTTGGATGGAAATGGCAGTGGTTGAGGTGGGAGCTTTGAAAGTGTAATTGCATAACATCTTAGAAAAAAGACCCATGGACAAAGACAATGGGGGGGATGGGAGGATTGAATGTAAGAGGTGGGGGGTGGGTAGGTCAGGGGAGAGTAATGGGGGAAAAATGGGGACAACTGTAATTGAACAACAATAAAAATAAATAAATAAAAAGTTTAAGGAAATGCCAGTTGCCATATTTTTAAAAAGATGAGGTAGCTGTTGGAAATGGGGTGGCACACATACACACACAACTTCCCAATGCCCAAGTGTCCTGTTTGGAGCCTCTATTATGGTAAATAATAAAACAGTGCTGGGAACAGTTACTTTAAAAGCATAGGAAACTAATTTCCTGGGACAGTCAATTAAAAGGCAGATATTTCCTGAAAACATTCATTCTTCCCATTTGGGGAAGAATCAAAGCTGATTAATGGTTAGATAGTAGAAGGCATTTTTGTGTTCTTCATTCTCTTCTACTTATTTCTACCAATATACGAGTTTCCTTAGACTTAGTTCCTCAAGAGCTGTTACCATAAATAAAGCCAGCAGAGAGCGCCCAAGTGTAGTCGTTGAGGAGGTAGAAATTCTGCTGACAGTTCTCCAACTGACCACAATTCTCTCTGTCTTTGCAAGATAAATTCTGGAGGGAATGACAGTGGCATTTGGCTGTACATGGACTAAGAGATGTGCTGTCCCTAAAAACCAATGCAAGTTATTTTTACTGTTGGAACTGAAGGAAATTATATAACATCTCTTCAGTTTTCTTTTATGTCTCCTGAGACATTTTGTCAAAAGAATTTCATTGATGAGTTTATAGCACACCCATGGGCATAATGGGGAAGGATAATATGCTTTGTTATAATCCCACTGCCAAACAGGAGAAGCAGTTGTAATTGTTTTTTGGTTTGAATATGGTTATATTTAGATTTTCAGGAGAGGAAATAAAATGCAAAATAAAAAATTTTTCTTAATTGCTTTTAAAACTAAGAAAACAACTAAAGCTTCCAGAACCACTAGTTTACAAATTGACCAGAACCAAAAATTTATAAAAGAAGAAGGAGAAAGTAAAGGAAAAACAAGAAAAAAAAGAAAGAAAGAAAGACCCTTGCTAAAGCTCCTAGATCATTCAAAAAACACATATTTGGGAGAAATAATAAAATAAATGTAAATAACAGATTTATTTCTGAAAGCAAAAGGCAATGAAAGAGATGAAGGCAGAAATGACACTTAAGCAATAAACACATTCAACTAATATATCTCTTTCCATACACGCTCCATTCCCATTGGCATCTGAGCATGGATCTCCATTCAAGAGGTTTAACCTACTCCAGGTAAAATGAATAAAGAAGAATGTAGCATGAAGATCTTCACATATATAGACTGGTGTGAACTCTCTACCCCACATGCTATAATTTAGGTGCTTTTCCTTCAAAACTATTGAGGCATCTTCATGGAACCAGGATAATTCTCAGCAGCACTAGTGGTGTGCTTGATGTCACTATAAGTGAGAAAAATGAGAGCAAATTTGTCTGAGCAAATGCAGCTAATAACAGAAACACAGACACATAATACAGCAAGAACAGAAATGCTCAACAACAGAAAACAGAAACCACAGAATCACTATGAGAATGTTAGTGTGTGGTCAGTGAATGAATGATGTGTATGTCTGATCAGTTTTGCCTACATCTCCATCTCCAGTGCAGTCAAATTCTTCAAAAGGTCATAGTCACAAACTAGTGAAAGAGAACCCCTCTTGGGTTTCAGGTCTTCATTTCCATAAAACCCCAAGAAATTTCTAGTAGAGGAATAAGGACAAAGTCCTTGAATTATAGAGCACTTAATGAGATCAGGAGAAGAGTCTCTAATGTCCACCCACATTGAAGGGAAATAACATCTATTTCAGCCTCAGTTCTTATAGGTTAAAAAAAAAACTAAAACAAATAGATGTGGCTTACAGTAGTGCCTCTTCTATTTAGTTTGTCCCCTCCTCACCACCAATGTAGTTGATATTATGAATTTTCTCCTTATCTACACTTGTAAGAGAAACCTCTGGAAAACTGGGCTCACCACTCCCTTGAGAGAGTTCTTGAAGAGGAGGGAAAAGATGGAGTAAGTATAGTTTAGGCAAATCTTTTAATCTTTGATATAGAAATATAATGGAAAGGAAGGAAAATAAGCATTAAAAAAACAGAGTCACCATCTTTTGGCCTCTAGTTCTCAAAATTTTAAGATTGTGCCTTCAAATGACCTGGCAGAAATGAGTCCAAATAAGGCTTTTGTGTGGGCAGCTGCTGGCTGGGTTTGTTGGGCACCAGAATCTTGACTGACATCATGATGGTTTGTTCAGTCCTGGTGGCCATGAACAGCACCCTTTCATGACGTTTATTAACTTGAAATCTTTATGAAGATGACAAATAGACTTGTAAATGGTTAGACCCACACCCAGAGGTTAAAAACACATAGAAATGAATCTGGAAATATAATCGACTCAAATATTTTGATATAAACTACTAGTACCTCTTTACAAAGGAACTGGTGAAATTTCAGAGGCTTGGAGGAATTCTTCTTCTGATGTCTTCTCAGGGCCCATGCTGTTCTCACCTGTTCTGTCTGCACAGTTGCCTTTCTGCTCTACTTGAAAGGAGGGCAGTCCTGATTTTGGCAGCCTGATTTCTCATACCTTTTAACCTGGGCCCTGAGTATTTATCTGTGTTCCCTGGTTAGCTCTGCAGCATTTTCTGAATCACTTCAATGGTGGGATGGTCATTTCAAATTTCTTAGGGGAGAAAGAACTTCTTCCTGATGAGATTTTCAGGTGAAAATGGCTTTCTCCCCTGAAACCACAGCATTTCCTAGAATTGACCATTGAAATTCTCTTCTGCCCAAGCCCTTACTAGACCAGCTCTGGGGTTGGAGTGTGAAGGACACTTGTTGATAATTTCATGTTCAATAGGCTAGGACTTCCCAAAAGTTGACTCGAGTGCAAATGTTTGGTTACTCTAAGGACTCACCTCTGCACATTCTGGTTCAGGTCTAGGAGGAGCCCTGAAAAGTTCATTGAAGGAGCTTACAGATGATTCTGATCATGAGACAGTTTAGAAAGCCACCAGAATTCTTTATGTCCCCTATAAGGGTTCTAGGCTGCAGTTCTGGAAATTACTTCACTTGGAGAGCAGATGCCAGAACACAAATGATATCATGAAGCACTCAGCTGGCTTGATTCTAGTTAGATATTATAAAAAACATACAACCAAAAGAATAACCTCTGAAAAAACTTTGTGAATCCCAAGATTCTTTCTGGGATGTTTGTCTACTTTCCTGCTGAGATTGGTTTTAAATGGGGTAGGGGGACACTTTATGGAGCATGATAGTACAGTAAAATGGAAATCAGAAGTGGACTAGCACATGGAAGCAGAAAGAAGGCAGGGAAGAAGAAGTTTGTTAGAGGTACAGCTGATAGAATACAGGTTTTTTCCTGTCAAACTCCTGACCCTGTGTGTGGCTTTGCATCAACTATGTTGATTTAGCCAAGGCAGTGGCTACTAGTCTTGTATTGCTATTTAAGTTCATTACAATGAGAGAAAACTACAAATTTGGTTGCTCAGTCCCACAAAACATATTTCAAATGCTCTAAGAACCACACATAATTAGTGGTTACTGCACTGTCCTTTCTGCAAATGGAAAGGACATTTTTATTATTGCAGAAAGTTCTCTTGCACAGTGCTGGTCTAGATGCAACCACTGGGAGGAGTAAGGGGTACCACAAGCAATTTGACCATCACTGAGGTAATGTTTTCTGACATTGGTGGAGCTTGCTGAATAACATGTCAGGATAGAATTGCTCACTGTTTTAAACTGAAGCTGCCAGATCTTGAATAAGAGACAAAAAAAGACATGTGCATTGTGGGGATACCTCAGTGCTGACCTGAGCCAATATCTTCTTAGATTACTCAATTTTTAACTTCACAGCTCTTTGAAACTCTTGTCAATACTTTTAATAAGGTCATAGAAATGTGTGGAATCCTTGAGTCTTTATTTTTGTTTTCTTTTTTTTTTTTTTCCAGAACTGTTATTGGAGGTTCATCTCTGGCTCAGATATTGAGTGTCTGAGACATTGTCTGGAAAGACCTTTGAAAGAGGCCTGCTTTTCAGCAGAGGAGGGTAGAATGCTTCCTTCTTCCCGACATCTTCTGATACTTGGAGGAAGCAGATAGTTTGAGATTGGCCTTAAGAATCAGGGTGTTTTATAGGGAGAGAGGTTGAGGGCTGTGGGTGGAAAAATGAAAAAGAAAATCCATACAAGGTTGTTGTAGGTTGTGTTGCTTGATTCTCTATGCAAAAAGGGCTGGGTGCTGAGGTGCATTTTGCATTATTTCCTGAAGGTGGAGATGTTGGAGCTTGGATGGGTTTTGTGGCTGTGAGCAAGAGAGACCCAGGCTTTCCATGAATTGTTCTCCAGTTAAAGATAGAAGGATCCTGTGTTACAAGCTGGATCATGAAATAATGATAGGTAAAAATTATTTTTAAAATTCATTCAAATTCTTAGAAAGAAAAACCTGGATTCCAAAGTGACCACACAAATACTTCTTTGAGAGGAAGAATTGTCAAGAAACTATTGGGCCAAAATATATTTTAGAAACTATTTACTACTGATACATTGCATTAGAAAACCATGAGTTATTTATAGCTAAAATTTCTTTTGGCATCTGTTTAAATGATCTAGCTCTTCCAATTTGCCTCAGGGGTTCTAGTTCAGCCCATCAATTAATTAATACCTATTAATTGAATGTCTTTTGCATGCAAATGAAACAGGGTTTCTCAGCTCAGCATGCTCCTTGGCATGCAATTTCTGATATCTTGAATTATAATTTTTACTAGCACTTAGAAAATATAGTCTCAGCCTCCTCTCCTTTTTCCTTTGTAGCCTCTGGTTCCTAGTTCAAGAGCATGGTGTCTAGCATATGAGTATTTTTTAAATGAGTGAATGAATTAGAAAATCACATTTTAATCACATTTTACTGACTAGGTTAGTCAGTAAAATGTACTTGGAGTATGGTGGTGAAGATGTTATGGAGTGTCAGCCTTCTTCATAATAATGCCCTGTATTTGGATAGTGCTCTTCACTCTTGCAAAACTCTTTCACACCTATAATTTTATTTGATTTGCTGTTAAACCTTAGATAATGTTATAGCCTTTATATGCCCTCATTTTTCACCCATGGCAAAAAAAAAAAGATCCCCAATAGATAGACCATTATCTTTTCATCAAGATGCTGTAAGAGTTATCATTAATTCCCTAGAATACTGTTAGAAGTCAATCTGAATATAAAAGAGAGCACAATCACTTTTGAAGTTTATAAAGCCTATTTATTATGGTATAAATGGGAAAAACTGCTCCAATAAATTAGTACAATTCTAATATGAATGCCAAGCTATCTCTGACTGGGAGTTGGCAGAATGTGAGAAATTGGGGCTTTAAAATCCTGCTGACATTATTCTGGAAAGTATTTCTTATAACAGACCTCATTATTTTGTAGCCTGCTAATTTTCTATACCTCCAGGCCTTCCTCTAAGTGTTTTCTTAGGTAGTTTGCACAGCCAACCTTTGTGAACATGAGTTTTATTCCCCAAGCTGTATATACATTTCTTCAAGGCAGAGGTTTTGTGAGGCCCAGTGGTCAAGGGCATGAATTCAAACCCCAGGTCTACCACTTACCAGCTGTGGGAGCTTGGCAATTCACTCACCTCTCTTAGTCTAAGCTTCCTTGTGCCTTAAACGGAAATTATTGTACTTCCTTCCCAAAGGATTGATGAGAATCAAATCATTGTCTTCCATATAATAAATACTCAATAAATGGTAACTATGATTATATTCTTGTTAAATTTTTTTCTCATTCACTTTTCTGTGTCTATAGAAATGTTAGGAACTTGGAAGGTAACAAGTAATGCTTCCCAATTTAAATAGAATGTTGTTTACATAGTGTTAATCATCTTGATCTTTCTTTCATTGATTTTAGTATTCATTTCTATTTCTGGCTCAGGACATATTGCCTATTAAAATAAGATGATGGAAGTTCAGTGTAGAATAAAAACTTGTAGTTTTCTTTAGTAGGTTGGGAAGATTCTTGGTAAATTAAGTACTAAATTTTGTTCTTTTATTGCAGAACCATCGCAGGAATGTATAACACAGCATAGGGAATATAGTTAATAATATTGTAATTATTATATATGTTTTCAGGTGGGCACTAGACTTAACAGAGGGATCACAATTATATTAATGTCTAAGCGTTATGATGCACACCTGAAATGAATACAAAATAATAATAAATGCCAACTGTAATTGAATTTTTAAAAAAAATTATATAAAAAAAACTTTCCTCTCTTAGAAACTGTTAACATCACAAAGTCAAAATAAAGACAACTGAGGTGGAATGTTGATTTAAAACTCCTCAGTTTTATTGGTTGTTTTGCAAAACTAAGCCTAATTTAATTAGTATAAAAACAATAAAAATGCTTTATTGTGGCAAATATAGATAATTTTAAAAAATGAAATTCTTACTCTAAAAATCCAGATGGGAAACCTTTCTCTGGTAGCATTGTACAGCGAGCACCTTGCCTCTTGGGGAGAATTCCAGGATTCCCAAGTTAGATTTCTACCTGGTGCTAGCCTTTTTACAGGAAAAACTATGAGCCAGACAACATTTGAGGAAAGGGGAACTCTAGGCTTCTCTGAAAGTTATATTTCCACATTGTCAGTTAACTGTCTGATGACAATGGTATTTTGCATCTCTGTAAGATGGTCTTTCTGTTGTGGTACTCCCAGCCCTCACGATAGTAAACAATTTGAAGAGTAAAAGTAATTAACTGTCAATTGGCAACAGTGTTGCCAATGATGAGGGTATGCATCCAACTATTTATCCATTGATGGTTTAATGTTATATGCCCCCATGTTTTCGCCCTCATGAGTTGAGACCCTTTCTTCAGGTAGCCACTGCCTGAGTATGAACAGGAGGAAGGACTGAGCACTCTTTTCTGGATCTGTATTGCTAATTTTGATGCCAGTGCTTTGAGCTACAGTTTCTGGACAAAGACTGCCAGGGATGATCCAAGCTGATGGGCCATTATATTTGAGTGAATTTGTTGTTTCATTTAAAGAAGGGCTGTGAATAGATGGCTAGTTGTAATAAATTAGAGTTGTGATGCAAGAATAAGAGTTTATTGAGTGACCTTTGCCCACAGACATTGATATTTTTGCCTTTTACTTTCTGCCTCACACCAACTGCCACTCTATATACCAGTTTCAGATATAAACATGATAACAGTATCTGCCTGCTATGGTTTTTGTGAACTATAAATGTGGTCAATCATGTGACTGGTCAATAGTATAAGGGGGGACTTTTCTTCTGGTGTGTCGGCCCCTGGTAGTACAGGCTTCACCCCATTGGTGAGTGTTGTAGGAACTCATGTGTATCAGTGTATTCACTGGTGGTGTTGTGAGAGGCTGCATTTTCTTTCAGTGAATTTTTTGAAGATTCTTTAAAAAAATTATTGTTGTTCAATTATAGTTGTCCCAATATTTCCTTCATTATTCTCCCCTGCCCCACCCATCCCCACTCCCACAGTCAATTTCCACCCTGCTGTCCATGCCCATGGGTCCTTTATGAATGTTCCTTCACTATAGTATTTCAATGCATTTGCACATTTCATGATGAGTGATTTACGAGCCCACTTGCCAACACCACTGTGTACGTTCAGCAATTTTTGACTAAAACCAGCATGACCCCCATCCCTATTGGCATGGGCTGTAAAAATATGTTTTTCAAGCAAGCATTTTTATAAGAAATCTCAAGAATAGAACACAGTGTTTTTTCTGGTGACAAAATTGACATCTGTACCATTCCTAGAAGGAGCCACATTTCAAAAAAGAGAGATGGCAGGAATATTTGTATTTAGAAAGAGTAAGACAGCATTTGCTTGACTGACCACTAGGTTTGAAACACTGTTCTAAGTGTCTGCATACCTCTGACTGCTTCATTTTGTCCTCACAATGCTGGTATGGGATATGTGCTATCATTTAATATTATTTCTATGGGAACTGAAACTTGGTGAGGTTAAATTTGAACCCAGATCTGTTTGACCCCAAAGATATTTTCTACCATGTTACATTACCTCTCAAGAAAGTCCAATTTCATTATTTCCTTAATGACATTAATTGAAATTTTTTTTAGTAAAATAAATTTTTGAGAAGAAAATATTCTTTCTTTTTCAGAAACTTACCAGTCAAGAAAACTTCTGTCAGAGTTTCTATTAAGAGCTGGGAAATTATGGAATTTCCAGGCTCAACAGTTATCCCAGAAAGAATTATATATGTGAACAGTGGTTTTTTACTCTGTTGTCATGGTGAAATGATCAAACTTTTCAGACAGTTCCAGTTGGTAAGAGTGCTATGATGCTGAGAATTGTCTCAGCCTCTAATCAGACAGCATTGCCCATTATGGGAAGGTCAGTGTTTCCACAATAGCCTCCATGGACTTTAGTGAGAGGGATTTGGGCCTGTGTTGTAGAACAAGTAGGCAGGCAGTGCCTTCCTTTTAAAAAGGCAAAGCCTTAACACAGGAAATCTTGGCTTATAAAAATGACATTGGTTCAGTTATCTGGAGTCTATGGACCTCCAAAATGTCTATGGTTGGTATTCAGAGGGTCTGTGACCTTGAATGAGAAAATAACTATATCATTTCTACTAATCTCTAAATAAAATTTGGTATTTACTTTAATTATGAATGTAGACAACAAACACAATAGTATCTATAGTACCTGTGACTTTGTCATCAGTAGAAATCAGCTATATTCAAATCATGTTACAGTTGTTACAGAAGTGTCAAACCCTCTCAAAGTTATAGGAATTACTAAACTCACAGCTAGATCCTGTCACTTAATACCCTAATAAAGAAGTATGCATATTTCTATGTTACATATTTGTTTTTAAAATATTTTGATAACTGTGTATCAAGGTGTTGTTTTTGTTTATAGTTCTCCATATTTATTTTATGCATTTAAATATTATTCTGATGGTGTTCCTAATAAAAAGAGGTTGAGATCTGTGCTTAAGAAACAGGTGACAAAAATAAATGTTTAAAATTATAACTCCCCTGACACAATATATTTGGTGATTTTTGGATTTTATTCAGTGTAACTCAATATTTCTTCAAGTTCTGTTCATGTACTAGTTTTAACTAAAATTTGTAACACATTTCAGAATCTGTATTCATCAAATTTTTTAAATAACCTATTTATATTGGGCTGGTTAGATAAACCACATCTGAAATTTGCATCTATCTTACAGAAAAAATTTTTCATTGTCATCAGTTTTCTGCATCTCCAGGTATTCCAGAGATGGAGGTGGGGGTGGGGATGCATTTGAAAGACAGAGCCTTTCTGCACTTGTTGTCAAGTGCTTTTGCAGCTCCAGCCTTTCTTGAAGAGCTGGCAGCCTTCCTTAGGGTTCTTTAAACTGTAACAGCAAATGACATCCTGCCCCCAATATCTTCCTCACCAGCCTGACATAGTGCCTAATATCTCCACTACTAACCTGAGTTGGGATTAAGGTATTGTAGTTTTATAGCTTCTGCTCTAAAATAAGGCAGGTTACATGCATTGTTTGTCATATTTTCATACATTATGAATGTCCCTTTAATTCCCTCTTCCTGTGTAAACCCCTTCCCACGATACCCACTGAATAACACAGGCTCCCGTGGAAGAGGTCAACCAATTTTGTTGTGAAAAGCAAGAAAAAGAAAACATTATATTTTCTCAGTTCTTATGAAAACATCATGATATGTATTTTTTTTCCCTTTGTTAAAACTTTGATTATGTGGGTCAGTCCCACCTTGGCCTCTGAACTTCTAGTGGTGTTGGTAGCTGCTTTCATGGGTCACTCTTTAATTTTTTTCAATGGATAAGTGTCAATGTCATTCTCAAAACAAAACATAGATGTTTGTCAGCTTATTTTACCAGCATTTTCCAGCCTCACAAAAAAAAAAATCCCTGGGCTAAGGTGTAATTATTAGGAAGCCTAGATTATAATGAAAATATCTTTCCCAAGAGAAAAAAATACATTGAGAGTTGCTGGCCTCTTTTTGACAGAATGACCATACACTGCATGTCTTGTAGAGTTTCAGACTACCTCAATGTCCCAGTTATTGGAAATAACTGTCATGTAGGTGATGTGAAGGTGATAGTAGTTTAGTTTATGTGTGAAGGAAAGAACCAGGGAAGAGTGGACTATAATTAGGAATATTACTAATTAGAGGACATTGGTAAAAACACCAGGTGCCCCTGGTGGGGGTGACACAAGTGAGCATAAAGAATGAAATGAAGGAGAAGGGGCTGAGACTGAGACTGTACTGACTCCCTTATGTGTTCTCGAACTGCCAGGATATCTTTATGGTTGAAATGTGGAAATCTGGATTTTAAAATTTCCTCTATGCCAGAGCCATATTTGTAAACCTTCATTTGTGAGCAGGCCTTGAAGTGACTTGGCAACATCTTACCTACAGGAGATGGTAGAGTTCTTTAATTCAATATATTTGTTTCTGTCGTTCTTCCCTCTGTTCTATTTCCAATCCTAAAATCCACATCTGTGTAGCTCATGGAAACCTAGGGGTGCATTGGTGCTGCTTGTTCACTAAAAAGAAACCCCCAGTCCATGCATACCAAGGAGAATGAAAAACTGAAGCCATCATTGGTTCAGTAATCCACACTTATTGTTACTTTGTATTTTGAGCATCACCTTTTCCACTTACAAACAGTTATATTATTAAAAAGATATTTTCTGAAGATAGTAACCTTGGCAGTAGTTGTCAAGGCTAATAGTTTGACATTTCAGATCACCCACAACTAATCAACTGAACATGGCAACACATTTGAAAAACCCATTATAGGCGAAAGGCCCTGAAGTAATATGTCAATGCTCACACTAACAGCCGTTATGTAAACGGGCTGATTTTTCTCTGCTGAATGGTTACATGGTTGAGGGAGAGTGGCTTTGAAGGACGCGTGCATGTAGCTGGGAAAGGAGATTGTGTTATTGAATGCCACATATTTATGGGGGAAAAGTCCCTATCACTGATGATAAAAACACTCAGTCATCTCTCACAAATGCTTTTAGGGATTTTTTTTCTCTTCTAAACATAACACTCCCTGAAGGGCATGGAGAGCTGTTACACTATTATTGCCTTCCTATTGGGGAAACGATCTTCAGGACTTCACATCACAGAGCTGTTCTCCAAGATTTCCCTGAAAGATAAGAAAACAAATAAGCCAGTAGCTCTAGGTTTCAAAAACTCCCAAGTGCAGATGGACAAATAACAAAACTAATTTTGTTTCTGCAGTTCTTATAGATTTTCAAATTATTTTAAGTATTTGAAGAACCTCATTTTTTAACACTCTGAGCCTTATGCCCAATTTATTACTGAGTGATCTTAAAGCTCTTTTGTAGAACAAATTAGTACAAGATTTTTCACAAACTGCTACAAAAAAAGACACAGAAAGTTTGCAAATAAAGATCTGGGAAAAGATATCCCAGGTAAATACTAAGCCAAAGAGAGCTGGTAGTTATATTCATAGAAGACAAAAATAGAATTTAATATAAAAATATTAATATGGGAAAAGATAGACATTAGAGGTTTTTAAAAAGGGAATATTCATAAGTATGATAAAACATTCATAAACCTAACAATTTCACCTTGAATTACATAAAGCAAAGGTTAACCAGGAAGTACAGATAAATAAATCTATAAACTTAGTAGGGGATTATAACCTAACTCTCCGAAACAGAGAGATTAAAGAAAACTGAAAATTGTTAAGGATAACTCAAATAAACAATGCAAATACACTTGATCTAAGACACATACAAAGACATCTCAACCCTCTAGAAAATACATTTCTTTTTTTAAAACATACATATTTAAATGAAAAAATTTTCAACAAACTTTAAAGAATTGATAGATTAGAAGCCTGTTCACTCACTAAAATGAAACTCAACTAGAAATTAAAACTTAAAACTAAAAGGACAGCCAAAACCTTTTAGAAATTAAAAGCATCCATCTGAAAAATTACTGGGTTAAAGAAGAAATAACAGCAAATGTTTCCCCAAAATTTAGACCTGAATAACAAAAACACTATAGATCAAAATATGTGTGGCAGAGGTGAAGTTACACTGAGAAAGAATTTGAGCTAAAGTTATAGTGAAAAAAATTTAATCTTCAATACAGTCATTAGAAAATAAGGAAGTAAGTGAAGACACAGCCAGAAGGCACTGGCTATGAACTAGGGAAAGGGGCCTCACTAGATTATGACCATGCTGGTGTCTTGATCTTGGAATTCCTAGCCTCCTGAACTGTGAGAAATAGGTGTTTGTTGTTTATAAATAAGAAAAAGAAAGAAAGAAAGAAAGAAAGAAAGAAAGAAAGAAAGAAAGAAAGAAAGAATTTGCTATTCTTTCTCCTACATCTTAATTTGTAGGAGAAAGAATAGCAAAAAAGTAAAGAATCACAATAGAAACAGAAATTAAAAAATAGGAAACTAGTCCTTTTATATTTCTCTGAAAATTTTTGTTAATGACTTATGAATTATTTTGAAGTTTATTAAAAATCATGTATTCAAACTACTATCAGTTAATCTTTTCAAAATGCACAGCAGTTCAGTTTGTTTAATCAGGAATACATTGTATTGCACAAGAGAGTTTTAGCTCCATGACATCTCACCTGTTCACATAAAGGGTCTCTCAAATAAAGGTGGAGGGGGGACAGGCTTTTGCAGCTCTGGCACTGGCACTTTGTCTGCACTTAGGTCCTGTTGAAAGTGCATGCTGACTTGCATTTGGTGGCTTTGGAATGTGGCAGCTCTTTCAACAACTGCAATCAGGTAGTTCCTTGTTCACTGTTTAACATTCTTCCATGTCAGCAAGATACTTAGCTCAATCAAGAAAATTTCTCACAATGTTCTGGTCACAAGAAATATATGTATTTAAAGTTGTAGATTCCATGTGAGGATTTTCTTGATGCTGTTGAGTCAAAGTTGGAAGTCCCATACTACTCCATTCATTTTGCTGCTCTTTTGCTTATTCTGGCCAGCACCCATGCTAAATCTAAGTGCCTGAATTTTGTGCCCAATTAAACATGAGATTAAAGGCTCAGAAAGGCACATTCATTATCAAAATTGGGCCTTTTCACACTGTATACTCACTTGGAAAACCTTTCCTTGCTAACTAATAAACCTCAGCTGGTTGTCATTCCAGCAGTGTGCTGTGCTGCCATTTGCAGCGAAAGGTTTACAAATCTGAACAGATCCAGATTAGCTCAGTTCCCATGAACTAATTGAAAACCAGGTGGTCAGGACTAAATTTCTGAAGTAATAGCATTTCTTACAGCTTTGGAAATCTCTGTAAGTCAGGTCAAAAGTGGCTCTTAGGTTGGGAGAAGAGAACAAGCCAGGACACAGAGGTGGAATAGAATCCTGTCCGATGCCACTACTTTTTCTTTGTTGTCATTTTTTCACATTTAAATATGTTATATTTATATAAAATGTAGAATATAGAGAGAATTGTATTGAACTTTCACACTTGGCCACAATAAAAATTCATTCCTTTATAAATCAAGCTAAAAAAGTAATAAAGCTCAAAGATAGGCTCTAGATAGCAAAAGACAAATAAACTAGCTATTATTTTTGCAAACACTATAAAGCAGATCTGATTGCATTACAGGCAAGTTAAGGTCTGAAGAGACAATTTCATCCATACCAGAAGAGTAAGAATTGTATATGTTTGGGTACGGAGACTGAAAAAATTTAGACCTTTGTACTTATGAAGAAAGTTCTAATTTACTTGGGGTATGCCACAGGCATTTCTGTCCCCTCTTCTCAAACTCAGTCAGCTTTATGAAGTATTTCATATTTGACATTTTGATGGAGGATTAAGGTGAGTGGTAAGAAGCAGAAAAATATAGAAAAGTCCCGGTCTCTGATGTCCAGGCCTAGAAAACTGAAGGGCACCCAGCAAATCATGCCACCATGTCCCTTGGTAAGTTATGACTGACCTCTTCCTAAACTCAAACAAGGAAATTCAAGCTCATTGCCATATTGGAAAGCTGATGATTCTGGGTCTCTCATAGTCAAATAAATGTGTAATTAGGGATCCTGAGAATTTGAGCCATTCTACATCATCTTTTCTTAGCCATTCCAGAAATTTCTTAAAAGTAGGTTCTATTAAGATCCCCCATGGAACAATACAAAAAAAAAGGCAACTTGTTTAGTGCCTAACATGGATATATACCTGCCAATTAAGAATTGTTGCTGAGAATCACTTTGAACAATAAAATTATTGCTCAGTCTATTGGTTTCATGGCTCCTTTGGACAAGATATTGGGCTTGAAAAGCCTGGGAGTCAGGAGCTATGGTTGTCAGATGTGGTTCTAACACTAATTAGCTGTATGTCCTCTCTCAACCATAATTTTCTCACCTGTAAAGTAGTAAGGTTCCATGAATGTCTTCCCAAAATTTCTTTCCTGTCTGACAAGTTACATATTATTGCTCTCTGAAATTCACTCTGATATATGTTAAAACTTCTCATCCATTTGCAGGCTAATCTTTTAGGAAACACTACATGATAACAAAGAAAAACCCTTGACTGTGAACTTAGACACAAATTTCATTCCTACTCTGCTGTGTGACCTTGGTCAAATTACTGTGGCACTTTGTGCTTCAGTTTTTTCATTTTCAAGAAAGAAACAATAATATCTACCTTACAGGTTATTCAAGAATAAAAATGTATGTAGAAACCAGCATCTGGTATCTAATAAACACTCAGAAAATTATAGGTATTATTGTTATTATTTTGTTTGTTAAGAATTGCATTGCCTTTTGCCCTAACAGTATAAATTTTATATAAAAACATTAGTGAGGCTGGCTCCAAGCTCATTAAGCCAGTCTTCTCTTCTTCCTGGGAACAATTCTATAACATTTTCCAACACTCTTGCAGGTACATGTACACAAATGACTGGAAACCACTCACTTGTAAACAACCATGGTCTGTCCCCTTTTTTTCTAACTTGATTCAGATAAGTTTGGAAGCCACATGCGGGAGACAGCAGAGTCAAGGAATGAAAGGATCCTGGGCTCTAGAATCATTTTTTCAGATTCTGTGCACAAGAGAAAAACTTTCTATAGTCTTTGAGCCATTTTAAACCTTTATATTCATTTATTATATCAGCTAGCTTTGTCTAGAAGCTATAGTTAAATACTGAAAAAGAATATATCCTTTTTATTAAACTAGAATTTGAAAGAAGCTTTGCCTGTCAAATTCAACTTAACTGAGATTTATTGATCGTTTCTGATGTTCCAGGGAGGGAGATCTCCATGGAGGATAAAGAATAGAAGCTATCATCTTTGAGAATTCAGGGTAGGTAGCTGAAGAACTGTTTGTCCTATATTCCCATTTTATAAGGCTTTAGATTTAGCCTCTCCAAATGGGGCTGTACACGTAATCGCAGAATTAACACAAGATTAAAAGAAGACATTCATTATACAACAAATAAAATATTTGCATTATTTTGAAACATTTTATTGCCATTCTCTATTTTTTTTCATTTTCAATATACCCAGAATACCCTGAAATGGAGCAGTACTGATTCTTTCATAACAACACCTGCTTTCAAGAAATATCCAGTCATGAACAAACACAGTTATATAGTCACAATGAACATAAACAGCAGATATAGAAGGAACACAGAGAATGAGAGATATTTACTCTACTGGAGGGGAGTAGTGGGACAGGAGTCCCAGAAAAGGGGGTTCTGAACCAATTGATGAAAGATAACAAGGTATGTCCAAGTAGAAAAATTTAGGTGGGAATGAGTTGGGAAGTGGCATTCCTTACAAAGAATGACACTCTGGCATAGGACAGTTGTCAGGGGAGCCATCAAGGAGTTTGAGTCAGAGAATAACCTAATAAGATTTGTAATTGAGAGCCATCATTTGAACAAAAGTGTTAAATACAAACAGGAAAGCAAATATGTCATTGGCTAAAAGGACTGTTAGGGAGTGACCGTGATAATATAGAACAAAATGTGGTGCACTGATCCAGAAAAGTAGCTGTGGGGGTATAAATAATGGTGCAGAATCAAGAGATCTAGTTCAAGTCCCAGTGTCCAGTAGACTTTGGGGTTGAATGAGAAGGTACGTTGGATCACTCTGCAATTCTAGCTTCAGTGCCTGGCTAGCTAGTAACCCTCACAAAGCCAGTCCAGTACACTGATATCCTGATCAGTAAAGGTAAAACTCAGACCTTCTGAGATTATCCTGCACTTGCTCTCATTCCATGGCAGTTTTTATTCAAAAGCCCCTTGGTTTATAGGAAATGGTTACTTATACTAAATCATGGACCAGGTTTATTTGGGTCTTTGTGTTTTATGTGTATTTGTATGTTTTCATTCCTAGCAGGCTTAATTGCAGTAACATTTATATCACATAATATAATGAATTGAGGTGGTAATTTTCCTATCATCTAAATTGCAGGCTGAAATTGTGTTAAGGCAGGACTGTAGAGAATGAATTACTGCTTTCAAAATGACTACTTTTAAATGACAATGTGGCTGGAAAATTAATGCCAGAGATGGAAGGACATTTTGTATTTAATGTTAGCCATACTGTAGGACTTTTTTTAAAAATTAATTTTTAGAGAGAGGGTAGGGGGGAGAAAGAGAGGGAGAGAAGCATCTATGTGCAAGAGAAACATCCATCTAATGCCTCTTGCATGCTCCCAACCAAAGACTTGGCCCACAAGCTAGGCATGTGCCCTGACCAGGAATCAAACTGGTGACATTTCCATTTGTGAGATGATGCCCAACTCACTGAGCCATACCAATCAGGGCTCACCAGGACTTTTTAAGTGTTGCTAGGTCACACCATTTGCATTTTAAATTTATAACTGTCACCTGGTCTACCTAGAAAATCATTTTTTCTACTTGATATTTTATTACCTGCGGAAAACACATAACAGTTACTTTTGAAGATGTTATGCAGATAGTTCAACCTGTTGATTTTTTTAGGTTCTCCTCCTGGGTAAGCCTGAGTTTGTTCATAACAACCCAGAGCCGGGGTGTGAATTGGCAGGGACACAAATGACTTCCTGCAAGTAGTGAAAATAGCAAATGAGAATTCAGCGTCTCAAACCCACCAGATATATTTTTTTTACTTATTAAACATGGTCAATGAGAAACTGGTTTGACCAGGGAGGAGAGTGCTGGGTTCAAATCCTGTTCTACTACTGATATTACCATCAACTGGATAAACTCAGAAAGTAATGCAACCTGTCCAAGCCTCAGTTTTTTCACCTGCAAAGTGAATATAATAATGATAAAGCAAATCTCATGGGGTTCTGGGAAGATGAAAGAGGCAGTGTCTAGCCAGGCTGAGTCTTGAGGGAAGGTTAGATACTTTCAGTACTTTTATTGTTCTGGATGAGTTTAATTTGGAAGAAACCCTGAAAATAAGATTCTGACCTATGAGAGCAATCCAGGTAACAAAATGAACCCCAAGTCATAATATGCCAAGAAGCCTTCATTGTCCAAGCTTCTGTAGACTTCCAGGCCTAAAGGATCAGAGTGACATGACATACCAGAAAGCATGGGGAGACCCAGTGCCTGCAGAAATGAAGGTTTCCTGATACAGGTATTTTCATAGGCAAATGTCTCAGTGTACACAGCCTTCTAGTTCAGAGTCTGGGGGCCCATGTGCTTTTTCTGACTGGTACAATGGTGTAGGTAAAACTGTAGAGATCAGCTGAGGCCAGAAAATTAGAAATGCTGGCTATGACCAACTGGAAACTACATAGAAACTGCAGGAAACAGTTGTCACATCAGAGCCACTGACCCTGACATCCTTCCCCATGAACAACCAGTCATCTGAACTTGGCTTTTAGCCAGCAGTCCTGGACACAAGCTCAGACTTGAGTAGGAATGGCTGCCCTGTGGTACAGGCAGAACTCACAGGCTCTTTGAGAGTCAGGGCACACCTTCGCTACATGTGCTCATCATTCAGGACTTGTTTGAGGTGAGAAACATTGAGGAGAAAGAGGTAGTCTTGCCTTCCTACTCCTTCCTCCCTTCCTTCCTCCCTTCCTCCCTTCCTCCCTCCCTCCCTCCCTCCCTCCCTCCTTCTCTCCCTCCCTCCCTCCTTTCCTTCCTTCCTTCCTTCCTTCCTTCCTTCCTTCCTTCCTTCCTTCCTTCCTTCCTTCCCTTACACGTCCTCACTCCCAAAGGCCTTTTTAAAGAATGGGAATTTTAATCAGTGATGCTCTGACAACTGAATAGTTTAGAAAAGTAAAATTAGACCCACAAGAATAATATCTAGAGGAATTAGATATCTGAATGTTAAAAAAAGCTATATAAGCATTTGGAGAAAATGCAGTGAATTCCTGTATAGCCTGGAGTCAAGGAAAAGCTCTGTAACTATGCCTCAAAACTCAGAGGTGATAGTAGAAGAACATTGATACGTGCAACAACATAAAAGAAATTTTGAAATTTGTCTGACATAATATACTATAATCAAAGTGGAAAGGCAAGTTACACTGGGAAAAAATATTTTCAACAGATACCACAGATGAAAGGCTAATATGTCCAGTATAGGGTAATTTCTTAATACCTAAAGGGAAATAAAGCAAAAATTGTATATAAAAATAGACAAAAGACATGAACAGATAATTCACAACAAGGAGACATAAAATGGCCCTTAAATATATGAAAAGGTGTTTAGCCTTATTGATATTAGAGAAATACAAATTAAAATTATTCTGAGGCAGCTTCCTCTCCACCCCAGACTTTCTGTGGTCGACACATGCTCCAACTCCAGCTGGCCAGCCAAAGACACCAGCACATGCAATATACAAAAGAGTAGCTCCTACACAAAGCTACTCCTTCAAGACCAAGAGAGGTTGTGGTTTCTCCCAGTTTCTAGAAATAAACATAGAGAGATAGCCAAAATGAAGAGACAGAGAAATATGTTCTAAATGAAAGACTAGGACAAAACCTCAGAAAATGAACTAAATGAAACAGAGATAAACAATCTATTAAATAAAGAGTTCAGAACACTGGTTATAAGGATGCTCAATGACCTCAGTGAGAACTTCAACAAAGAGACAGGAAATATAACAAAGGAAATAGAAAATATAAAGAGAACAAATCAGAAGCAGAGACTACAATAACTAAAATGAAAAATACATTAGATGCACTCAATAACAAATTAGATGAAGCAGAAAATCCAATTAGTGATTTGAAAAACAAGGTAGTAAAAAAAATACCATTTGGAACAGCAAAAAAAAAAAGGAAAGAAAGAAAAAGTAAGGATAGTTTAAGGGACCTCTGGGACAATATCAAGCATACCAATATTTAAATAATAGTGATTCCAGAAGGTGAAGAGAGAGAGAAAGGGACAAAAATTCCATTTATAGAAATAGTGGCTGAAAACATCTCCAACCTGGTGAAGGAAACAGGTATTCAGTTCTAGGAAGTGTAGACGGCCCCAAATAGGATGAATGCAAAGAGGTTAAGACCAAAACACATCATGATCAAAATGCCAAAAGTTAAATCAATAAGGATTTTTTTAACTTCAAAGTTGGAAACAAACATAAACAAATAAACTTAACTATATACCAAATGGGTGACAATCATATTAAAGAAAAGTAAGAAAAAAGTATTCAAGTAATTTTTAGCTACAGTGCTTTCGCTTTGTCTAAAGGACCGAAAACAAACAAACAAACAAACAAACAAACAAACAAACCTTGCAAAGCTTAACTTTGACTTAATAGATTATAAGGTTTATTGTCAATAGTGGTATGGGTACAGTAATTCTGAAACAAGTTATGTGTAGTGTACAATTCAACAAAAGAGTAAATACATTAATTTTACTGAGAACCAGATTTCTCATGGTGAGAGAAAGAAGCTACAGATACAAAATGGTAAAAGGCAAGAATAATATGAAATGGTTACTTTCCCCTAGTCTGTCCACTGAAAGGACATGAACAATGACACCTCAGTGGCAATGAGCACGCCTAGCTTCCAATCTTGGGTTCTATTATTACTCTTTGCTAAAAAGAATCAGGGGTCCTTATCAAAATGGCTTAGTCTCCCTGGCCACTGCTGGGAGAGTAAGCCTGGACCATCTTATGCTAGGAATAAGAACATACTCAAAGAATAACAGGAACAGAAGGCAGCTTGAAGGTGCTCCCACTGGCCAAATCTGGAACAATCTGAGCATCAAAATAAATAATGATAGTAATAGATTGCAACCCATTGAAAAAAATCAGAATCCATGGATCCATAATGATAGGAGTAAATAAAAAAGGAAGAATGAAAGATCCTTTCAGTAAAATGTTAATTAATAAATACAGAAGAAAGGATAGAGTTTAAAAATCACTATCTGTCAATCGTAGCAATCTGATTCAGGCAAAAGCCATCAATGTACTATAAGGAACAGGACATTCACATAGCTTCAGATAATCTCCACACAGTTTACTTATTCATTACAAAGGGGAAAATAGTAACTTTACAGTAGATAAACATGTTGGACATATCCAGGACTTGGTGATCGAAGTTAATATCACCAATAGGGAAACAAGTCACGATTGCCTGCCACTGAGAAGCACACAGTGTTACTTCTGGGGTGTTCCTGCCACCTATGCATAACTTGAATTTAATGAAGTATCAGACAAACTCAAATCAAGGGACATTTTAAAAAATAACTGGCCCCATCTCTTCAAAATGTCAAAGCTGAGAGGACAAAGAAAGACTAAGAATGATCCAGGTGAAGAAAGGCTAAATAGGCATGACAACTGAAATACAACAGGTGGTTTTGGATTGGATCCTGGTCCTGAAAAATTCTTACTACAGAGAACAAGTAGGACAATTTACAAAATTTGAATAAAGTCTGTTGGATGGAAAAATTACTCTGAAACATCATTTCTTATCTGAGATTGAAAATCATTACAAAAGCTCCACAATACACCCTGTTAATGAAGCTTTGGGGGAAATAGATGTCTCACACACACTGGTGACAATCCGACTTGGCAAAGCTAACAAAACTACTTAGGTACTTGTTGACCAAGAAATATCAATTCTAGAAATTTACTCTAAACACACATTTTTAACATTCCAAAAATAAATGTACAGAAGGTTATTCATTGCAACATTATTATAATTGCAAAATAATAATAATAATTGAAAGCTACTTAGAAGCCTAAGCATAAGAAAGTATTTGAATAAACTATAGCTCATCTGTCCAGTGGAATACTAGGCAGCTGTAAAAAATATTGAGAAAGATTACTGAGAACTGCTGTGGAGTGATTTCCAGGATATGTTATTCAGTGAATAAAGCAAGTACAGAAGAGTATCTATATTCTGCCTCATTTGGTGAAAGAAAGAGTGAAAAATAAGAAAATATACATTTATTTGCAATTTTGTTTTAGAAACAAATACAGGGAGAATGAACCAGGAGCTAACAAGATTAGTTACCTATAGGAATGGGTTATAACTAGTGGAAGAGACAGTGAGACAGACTGGAGTAGGAGGGGTGGGGGAGGAGAGGAAATGGTAGGGGTGGTGTAGGATGGAGGTGGGAATGGAGTGGATGCCATGGGAGGTGGGAGTGCCAGTTTTCATAGAATACCTTTTGAACCATATTAATTTTAATACTCAGAAAAAATTAGTAAGCAACAGTGTGCAAAAGCCCTAAAATGAAATGTGAACAGAAGCAAATCTAACTACATTTTAAAGTGAATAGCATAACCACAGTGGAGGGGAGAATTGGTTGATCCAAATCTGTAATGGCCTGGCGTGCTTTATTTCCTTACAAGCCTACTTTAGCATGGGATATGGTACTTTCATACCAAAAGAGCACTGAAGAGGAGGAGGGAAAACTTGGTAGAACGAAATTTTTAAATGACCCTTCAAAGCTCCTATAACACTTGTTTTTATAGGTTCTTAGCTCGTAGGAGCAATTTGAAGTGGGTTTAGTTGTATGGATAATAAGAATGAGAGTAAAGATCACAACAGACATTTGGTTACCAAAGGTGAGTGTATCAAGGTGCCATATATATATATGCATGCATGCAGACTCCATGGGGGCAAACCCAGGGGACCAATTTGCTTGATGCTACCATAAAAATATAATTATGTAAAAGAAGCAAGAAGTATCCAAATGGACTCCTAAGAACATCAGATGGCTTTTCCTTAATTCTCCAATAAATATTTATTGAGCACCTACTATGTGTCAGGCATTTTTTTATTGTTGTTTTTCTGGGAGTTTAAGAGACAAAGCCCTCACAAATACAGACAGTGAACAAAAAGACAATTAGCTATAACAAATTTAAAGAAGGAAAAATACCTCTAGGACAATGAAGTGGGGCTAGTTTTTACTACTTTTGCTAAGATACTAAAAAGTCCTTTTCTTTTCTTTTTATTTTAATTGTTGTTCAAGTACAGTTTTCCACCTTTTACTCCCATCCCAGCCCTCCCCACCTCCCTCCCATTTCCAACCCCCCTTGTTTTTGTCCATCTTTCCTTTGTACTTGTTCCTGAAGACTCTTCCCCTTTCCCCCTGAAATTTCTTCACCTTTCCCCTCTGGTCACTATGCAGCAGAAAGTAAAAAGGAGCTCCTACCCTTTGGGACAGCATGGATGGAACTGGAAAGCATTATGCTAAGTGAAATAAGCCAGGCAAAAAACAAATGCCATATGATCTCACCTTTAACAGAAACCTAATCAACAAAACAAACAAACAAGCAAAATATAACCAAAGACACTGAAGTAAAAAGTTTTTTTCAAATAAAAGGCATCTGGGCTGAGATCTGAGTGAGAGAAGGAGACACCACGTGATGACCTGGGGAAGAGACAGCCATGCAGAGGGATCAGCAAATGCAAAGGTGCTGGGGTGAGAACAGCCTTGGAGTGTTTAAGAAACAGAAAGGCCAGTGTGGCTACAGCAAAATGAACAAAAAGGAGCTTGGCACAAGATTAAGTAGGAGCACATTATAAAATAATAAGCCCATTCATTATAGTTAAAGCTATATTTTTAAAAGACTAACTAAAATTATATTCTAGCTCCCTGAACCTGAGAATCGTGTTTCTTCTTCATGAAAATTTCCATGCCTGAGATAAAACTTGGAAAGAATTTAATGAAATATTTTTATTCTTTTCCTTATCTGTCCTGGTTTAGCTATTTCCTTGAAGGTTTTCAGAGCAAGCAAACTTAATGTTTAAAAAGGCTATTGCTCTATGAAGAGTGATGCTGCTTTGCTAAGTCATGGGGTAGGGGGAAAAGCTATTCTTGGTTGATGAAAACCTTGACATTTATTTATTAAATAATTGTTTAAAGCATATGTAACTTTCTGCTGGAAGACACAGCAAAGTGGGGAGGCAGAGGCACTGAGAGAAATTTCACGGTTCATGTCACCATCAGCGCTTTGCTGTGAGAGCAAAACTCTCCTGTTCAAGTTTGAGGAAGGAAGAGCTTAAGTTTTAGGTTATGTCCAATTTGGTCATCCAAGTGAAAACAGAGTGGCATGGTGGTATGCTGTGACAATAAATAAGTGAGCAGCTGTGGAGAATTTCCCTCGGCCAGGAGGCAGAACAGTTCTGTTAACCACCATCCAATGCTTTGAGTGGGAAGGCCCAGCTCTTTGCTGTTCTCACAGAATCTGGTCCAGAGCAATCAAACCAGAGTCATATTCTTTCCTTTCTCTAACAATTAAATTTATTGAGGTAACATTGGTTAATAACATTTTATCGATTTCAGGTGTACAACATTACAATTTGATATGTGTACTCTATGGTGTGCTCATTACCAAAAGTGTAGTTTCCTTCTATTATCACATATTTGACATCCAATTCCCCCCCACCCTTCTTCACTTCTAGTAACCACCATTCTGTTGTTTGTATCTATATCTATGAGTTTTTGTTTTAATTTGTTTGTTCCTTTGTTACTTTTTTGTTTCATTTTTTATCGTCAGCTCACCTCCTTCTCGTAGGCAGAGCCAATGTTGGCAATGAGATACTCAGAGGACATGGAATGAACATATTCTATGTGTGGCAATAAATTTACAGGAGGGCTAAGGAGAGCACAAGACACAAGACATGCCTCCATGACTGCTTCATTTTGCTCCCATCAGGCTCCCACCTGCACAGAGAAGGAGGCATCTGCTCAGGCAGATGGGCCTTAACCAGCCCCCTAGTGGTGTCATGATTACTGCTGAGTCCTGTCTCCTGAGAAAAGGAGAGAGGAATGTGTTTCTTGACAGCATGGATGGAACTGGAGAGCATTATGCTAAGTGAAATAAGCCAGGTGATGAAAGACAAATACCCTATGAACTCACCTATAGCAGGAAGCTAATGAACAAAAAAAACCAAAAATGAGCAAAATAGAACCAGAGGCATGGAAACAAGGGACAGTCTGACTTGATCAGATGAAAGGAGGAGAGGGATAAGGGAGAAAAAAGGGGAAGTGTCTAGTTAAGAACAAGTATAATGACCCATGAACATGGACAACAGGGTGGGGATTGACTGTGGGAATGGGGGTGGGTAAGGCAGGGGAGAGGAACAGGGAATATTGGGACAATTGTAATAGAACAACAAATAATGAAGTCTAAAAAACTATTTGTTTGTGTTTGTAAATTTCTAACCCATCTTGCATCATGAAAGAAATTAAATTTTGGAGGCTTTTTCATGAGCATGGAGTTTAGACACACCCAGGATGAAAAGAAAACTAAAAATTATTTGCCCTCTGCAGTCATAAGGGCACTGCTGTTTGTGTGAGAGGGTCTTTCACGAGTGTACGTTTGTGATATTGTCTTTCCTATACTCAATAGGAGAACTCCTTGGCTATCTGCTTGCTGAGCAGCCCAGCACCAAGGAATAGAGTGACACAGAGTAACTATGCTATTCACTCAGCTTTTATGGAATGGGGAATCAACATAAATTAATATCTTACTCACACTCTAACAATCTAAGAGAAATATAACACACACACAAAGCAATCAATAGTGGATAATGGATCCAAGTCCCAGAGTCTCAGTCTGCAGGCCCAGGAGACAGCACAGTGGGCAAGGGAGCTGTCAGTGTCTTGCAAAGAAGGATCTCTGGAGCCGGATGGGCAGGAGGGCAGACAAAGTCCTCAGTTCAGCAGGGCAGAACCTCTGGTGGCCTATGCCAAGGGAGATCAATGTGGCATGGAACAGCACTGTGTGTGTGGAGCTTGGCTGTCTCAGCAGTGGTCTAGAGCCTCCCTCAGTTATACCTTGAAAGTGGTGTACTCCACTCTTCTTGGTGTTTTTGATAAATGTCTTGGCACTCCTCATGGCAAGTTTGGAATTTGCCCAGAGGCCTATGTGTGGCCCTGCTCTGCAGACATAGCTGTTATGACCATGTGTGCTGATATCTTGTGTATGTTTCCTTGACAGATGTGCCTGCTCTGACTTAGGTAGTGTCCCTCTTGAACCAAAGTGTCATGGTTGACTGACAGCCATTTTGGTTGACATGAATGGCTCCACTTTGTTTTATATACTTTATGCTACCCTGATTGGACCAATGCTGTTTTATTAGTCCTGCTCTCCACAGGTTCGAAGTTCTGATCCTTCTAAATGGCTCTGGCCTGCTTTAGGTGAAATTACCCATTGGGGTCACTTCTCCAGAGAGATTAATAAACAAACCCCAAACACTGTTGCACTTAGCCAGAAATGAGCCCTCCATACACAAACCTGTAAACATGGTGATGCCTCTTTCAATTGGCAGGAAAAAGAAGAGAAAGAAAGAAATCAAACAGATGCTTATTTATATTTAATTTTTAAAAATAGTATTTTTAATAATTTACTTTAAACAAAACTTAACACCAGAGTTTCGTGGTGATCTGGGCTCAGTATTCCATTTGTGGTGGATTCACTTATGAAAAATGCCACAAGCTACAACTGCATTTGTGTGCTTTTTTTAATCTATGGGCTTTCCCCTCCTACTTCATGCCCACCTTTCTTTTTCTTCTCTCAATTATACAGTTTTCCTGCTTATTATTATCCCAGTTTAACAAGGTTTAAATGCAACATTAAACATCCTAGTGTCCTGCTTGATGGGAGTGACAATTAAAATATGGGATGCCTCAAGAATTAAGATTTCTTTAGAGTCTCCAAGTCCTAGAACCACCATAGGTTCTATATTTGTGCCTTCAAAAGGAAAGGGAAAACCAAAACATGTTTATTAAAAGGGTATATTGGTCTGTTTCATATGATTAGAATAGAAACAGACATATACCATAGGAACATTTATGTTAAAAAAGAACATTACATAGAATTTTGGTATTCTATTATAATTGGATTTTGATCTCTACCAGAATAAGTAAATTGTTGTAAACATAATGCAAATAAGTAAATGTATTTCTTTGTGTGTACTTAAATTTTTAAACATATATTTTATTTATTTATTTTTAGACAGAGGGGAAAGGAGGGAGAGAAACATCAATGGGTGGTTGCTTTATGTGCACCCCTTACTGGGGACCTGGCCCTCAATCCAAGCATGCGCCCTGACTGGGAATCAAACCAGCAACCCTTTGGTTCACAGGCTGGCACTCAATCCACTGAGCCATGACAACCAGGGCTGCTTTATAAATTTTATTTGTTTTGGAATATTTTGACTTTTCACTATTTTTTTTTTTGAGAAGGGAAGAGAGAAGATATTTATAGCTGATCATAGTAATAAACAGTAATTTATTACCACCTCCTTGCTTCCCTAGAAAATCACAGTTTCTAACATACCACACTCGGATTTTCATCTGTTGAGCAGGCAGAATTACTGAATTTAAACCCCATTATTGTAGAACAATGACTCATAACACACACACTCAGAACACACAGACATACATGCTCACACACCTACACTCATACACCCACACATGCACACACTTGCACACACTTGCACACATTCATACACAAAAAGTCATACGCATACTTTCAGCTTTGCTTTTGAGGGTGGGTCCAAGTGGCCACCAGTGAATGAAGAAATTCACTCTTGGTTTAGGTATAGTGAGAGCCATACATCACATCAAATTATGCCAAGGAGACTCAGGACCATCCTGAAGATGTTAATGTTTTATGAACAACAAAGTCCTCACTCCTCGTCCACCTCTTCAACTTTACTGTCTAGACAATGTTGGGCCCAGGCTTGGGACTGAAGGTCACCTGGGCATGTTCCCAGGCTCTGTGAGATGTGGGAATCCTGAACCATGACATCTTAAGGTTAGCCTCCTAAGTGCTCAAGTTAGCAGACAGCCTGGGCCAGCCAGTTCCTGACTACCCCAGGGCTGGGTTGAGGGTGGTGCTCAAGAGGGATGTTACTTAGGTGTCTGAAGCACAGGGACTGAAACCAGAGGAGAGTTTAGTGGCCTTTTGATCATAGGTTTAGCTTCCAGTGCCAGAAGGCAGTGGGATGGAAGTTTGGGATGGTATTCATGTCCCACACAGCCCCCATGAGTCCCCAGAGGGTCATGAGGCCAGCTTATATTTAGTTAGTGGTAACGATCTTGTTAGGGGTGTGAAAGGACCACCATCAAGACATTCAGCCCTGCCAGCAGGCCTCCCCACCCTGCTCTGCCTCTCCTGTGTGGCCTTACATGAGATGTGAACTGTGATTAACAGACTTCCAGTGCTTTATAATTTGCAAAACAGCATTAAAAAAAGGAAGTTGAGGACAATGGCATTGGGACACTGGACAGGAGGTGGTTGCCAACAAAGCCAGAATAATCCCTTGAACAGAGCCTTAACACAACTGGCTGGGCTCGATGCCACAGCTGGCTGCTGGTAGGGTGCCAGCCAGACAGCACATCTTGTCTGTCCAGGTGGTCAGGCTGAGCTGGCCTTTTAACTTTGTTAAGTTTTTTAAAAAGGGAAGAGAGAGAGAGAGATTGAACAAAAGCTTCCTGTTTCTTTAGTAGGAGAGAAAGTAAGAGGAGGCCATTGAGTAGGAAAAAGAAAGAGATTAAGCAGCAAAGAAAGTGACAAGCTGATCATAGAAAAGTCTTTCAATAGTGGTAATCCTTGCTGTACAAGGACAAATATGAACACTTTTGTTCTTGAATTTAGATTAACTTGGTGTCAGGGGGAAAACAAAATGAAATTTGATCTGGCTGAGCCTCCTATAAAGCTTGGGAAGGCAAGTTGACAGTGGATTGATGAGGCCCCAAGAAAATGGCTGCTTTAAGAAATATTTACAAAACACAGCTGTGGCCTTTATTAAAAGACAACAGTAGCTGAAGGATGAAGAGGCAAATTATTAAATATGTGAGATGTGAGGGTGTTTGTTTTGTCTTTTTCTTCTCACCATATCATACACTGCAAGGTCACTCTGGCCTTATGGACACTGTTTAACATTCAAAAATCATAAAAGTTTGGTATTTTTAATATCCATCGCATGTGGAAAATCTGATTTTTATCAGTGTGTATTCAACCTTCCATGTATTGGGGACATTATTCACAGTTCTCAGAGCAATAAGAAGTTAGTTTTATGGGAATATCGTAACAAGGAGACTTGTTTGACTCAAAGAAACTTAACGACTTATTAAGACCCAAGGAAAGGATGAGATAAATTGAGAATTGTCTGGGTGGGATGTATTTTCAGTTTCTTATAAACTCTGTATCTGAACCTGTTGGAAGAATCTAGCTTTCAGCTTAGATGATATTAATTTATCTCCTTTCTACTGCTTAGAGTAAATAATCTTGACATCCCTTTCAAGTAGTTCATCTCATTGTTAACTTACTTCACCCTTCAGAATAGTTAATAATGCTGCTTCCAATCCAAACAACACACTCTGTTTCCTCTGGCAAATGTCTTTATCATTTTAAAAACAGAGCACCAGCTTGTACATTGGACTCTCCATAAAACTCCACATGAGAGTTTGCAAATTTGGGTTCTTGGTTTCATAAAGAGCCTGCTTGCAGTGACAATCAGGAGAGGAAAGGGAACATGTTCCCTTGGGGGAAATAACCAACACCATGAGGTGTTTCAGTGAGGAAGTGTCTGTGCCAGTGACAAGTTGTAACCCAGAATTATTGCTTGTGATTTAGGTGCAAAGGCAATATATCTATAAAAGAGTGGTGCCAGGCAGTCAGGACTGGGACTGCAGCAGGGTTGGTGATGCAAGTGCCAGAAGAGGTGGTGGGAAGTTGGCAGAGGGCTCCATAGGTGTTATCAGGCAGTGACACAGTGACATTTCATGAGTGTTTTACTTTGGGGGCCACATGTCATCCAGTCAAAATGACTGACAGCCTTATTATGTGATTTACTTAGCTGCTGGGGATTTGTCCTGACAGTGATGTGTCCCTCTTCAGAAATGGCAGGCTATAGAGAAGACAGCCTGGGTGTCTCTTCCCTGGTGTAGGCTGGGGCCGGTACACCTCCCGCACCTCCTTAGAACCACCATGTTGACCTCAGAAACAACTAGCTAAGGGCTTCACCTGAGAGTCTCCTCTTGATTTAAACAGCAAAACAGAATGTACAAACACTCCAATTTTTGCTAGTAGTTTTTTTTCCAAGAAGGACTGTTTTAGTCAGCCTTGGATGCTGTGACAGACTATCACAGACTGGCTTAAACAACAGAAACATAATTTCTCATAGTTCTAAAGGCTAGGGGTCCAAAATGAGGATATCAGTAGGGTTAGTTTCTGGTGAGGCCTCTCTTCTTGTTTTGTAGATAGCTACCTGTTTGCTGTGCTTTCATGTGGCATTTTCTCTTTTTTGAAAGTATATTTTATTGATTGCAATATTACAGTTGTCTCATTCCTTCTTTCTCCCCTCTATCCCCCTCCCTCCACCCTGTACCTTCCCACCAACATTCCCCAACTCTTATTTCATGTCCATGGGTCATACATATGTTAAGTTCTTTGGCTTTTCCATTTCCTGTACTATTCTTAACTCTACCCTGTTTATTTTGTACCTACCAATTATGCTTCTTATTCCATGTACCTCTTCCTCATTCTCTCCTCTACCCCTAGCCACTGATAACCCATCACATGACCTCCATTTCTGTGATTCTCTTCCTGTTCTACTTGTTTGCTGAGTCTGTTTTTGTTTTTGTTTTTTAGGTTCAGTTGTTGATAGTTGTGAGTTTGTTGTCATAGTTTGGATCTTCTACTTTTTCTTAGACAAGTCCATTTCACATTTCATATAATAAGGGCTTGGTGATGATGAACTCCTTTAACTTTACCATATCTGGAAGGCATTTTATCTACCTTTCCATTCTAAATGATAGCTTTGCTGGATAGAGTAATCTTGGATGTAGGTTGTTGCTTTTCATAATTTGAAATACTTCTTTCCAGCCCCTTCTTGCCTATAAGATTTCTTTTGAGAAAACAGCTCATAGTCTTATGGGAACTCCTTTGTAGGTAACTGTCTCCTTTTCTCTCTCTGCTTTTAAAATTCTCTCCTTATCTTTAACCTTGGGTAACTTAATTATGATGTGCCTTGGTGTGTGCTTCCTTGGGTCCAATTTCTTTGGGACTCTCTGAGCTTCCTCGACTTCCTAGAAGTCTATTTTGTTTGCCAGATTAGGGAAGTTCTCCTCCATTATTTTTTCAAATAAGGTTTCAGTTTGTTGCTCTTCCTCTTTTCCTTCTGGCACCCCTATAATTCAGATGTTGAAACATTTAAAGTTGTCCCAGAAATTTCCAAGCCTCTCCTCATTGTTTTTGAGTTCTTATTTCTTCATTCAGTTCTGGTTGAATGTTTATTTCTTTCTTATGCTCCATATCATTGATTTGAGTCCTGGTTTCCTTCCCTTCACTGTTGGTTCCCAGTATATTTTCCTTTATTTCACTTTGCATAACCTCCACTGTTTCCTTTATTTTGTGTCTGTACTCAACCATTTCTGTAAGCATCCTGATTACAAGTGTTTTGAACTCTGCATCTGGTAGGTTGGCTATCTCTTCATCACTTAGTTCTTTTTCTGGAGTTTTGATCTGTCCTTTCATTTGGACCATATTTCTTTGTCTGTTATGTAGTAAGGGGTGGAAGCTTAGGTATTTACCAGGGCAGGCAAACCGTGTTGCTGTGTCATGCTGTGTATGTGGGGGAGGGTTCCAAAGGAGAGCAATGCCACTTGCTTGCCTGACTTTCAGTCACTTCCTCCACTACCCACAAGAAAATTGGGCCCTCTGGTGCTGATTCCAAGGTAGATTGGTTTGTGTATGTTCTAGGACCCTCACGAGTCTCTCCAATGAATTCTCCTATGAGGTGGAGAGTCTCTCTAGCTGCTGCAATCCCTGTTGGTTTTTACAGCCAGAGGTTTTGAGGCTTTTGTTTCCTCTGCTGGAACCCTGGGTTGTGTTGTCTGTCTGGCTTTCCAGTTGTTTCTCCCAGCTTATCCACATGCAAATATGGGACTGCCCAGTCTGCCAGCTGCCAACTTGTCCAGCCTGGTCTGTCAGTTTGCTGCATGTCCTGTCCACCCTGGCTGCCTATCTCTGCCTTCCTACCAGTCTGGATGAATGTTTCTTCTGTAACTCCTTTATTGTCAACTTCCAAACTGTTTGATTTTTCTGGCATTCTGTTTTTTTTTTTTTTTAATTTGTTGTTGTTCTTGTTTTGGTTGTTTGAGGAAGCAAAACATATCTACCTATGCCTCCATCTTGGCTGTAAGTCTCTTATGGCTTTTTCTCTGTGGGCCCATGGTGAGAGAGACAGAGATCTTTGGTACCCCCTTCTCTTTTTTAAGGATACCAGTACTACTAAATAAGGGCTCCACCCTTATGGCTTCATTTAATCATAATTACCTTTTTAAAGGCTCTATCTCTAAAATAATCACATTTAAGATTAAGCTTTCAGTAGATTAATTTAGGTGGGAGGACACAACTCAGTCCATAACAGACCATTTTTTGCAAAGGTTTGATCCAGGCACACCCTGGTGATTCTGGAAGAATTAAGGGTAGTTTCATCTTCAACCAAAGTAATTACCTCATTTATTTCTTCCTCAACTAATCAAAATTGGATTTGTATAGGTTTTCAAATTTGCAAGGGGTCTTCCTGAATGAATTGATAAAAATAGAAGTGTATTTAAAGCATTGAGAATTCTATATGACACAGTAGTGATGGGCACATTTTGTAATACATTTGTTAAAACCCATAGAATGCACAACACAAAGAGTGAAACTTACTATAAAGTTTGGACTTTAGTTAATAATAATGTATTGTTATGTGATCATCAATTATAACAAATATACCACACTAATAATAATAAAAGAAACTGTAGGAAGGGAGAGGCTATTGGGAGTTGTACATTTTGATAAAACTTGCTAAAATTTTATAAAGATTCTATAAATCTTTTTGTAAAAATTCTCTTAAAAAACAAAGTCTATGGCTCTGGCTCAGTGGATTGAGCATGGGCCTGTGAACCAAAGGGTTGCCGGTTTGATTCCCAGTCAGGACACATGCCTGAGTTTCAGGCCAGGTCCCCAATCGGGTGGGTGCACAAGAGGCAACCACACACTGATGTTTCTTTCTTTCTCTTTATCTCTCTCTTCCCCCACTCTAAAAATAAATACATAAAATCTTAGAAAAAAAAGTCTACTGAAAATCCAAGATGGTGGCAGAGTAGGTGGAAGCTGCACTTGCTTCCCAGAATGAAATTGGAATTACAACTAAAACATAGAAAAATCAACCTTAATAGCCAACCAAAGTTTAGGTGAAAAGAAGTCTTACAACCAAGAAGAAGCCAACTGAGAGTGGAAGGAAGAGCAGAGAATGGAAAAGTGTTGGCTCCAAAAGCTCCCTCTGAGGAGTGTGCAGACTGAACATCACATTGTGCTCCCTAGCTCAGAGCACCTATATAAAATCTAGCTATGAAAATCAATTGAGATTCTGTCCACTAGGAAGAGACTAAAGTCTGCTAAAGGCACAAGCACCCTCTGAAAGGTCCAAGACACAAAATATCACATGCAACCACTTACCCTGGGTTCTGATACAAGGAGGGCAGAGCAGACTACAGTCTCATGAGGAGACTGGGGTTTGTGGCTCTGGAGAGAAAACTGAAGGAACAGCCACTGGGATTCTTGAGCTATGTCTGTCTCCCACATAGCAGATGCCAGCTTTCTTGGGTTGAACACTCCTCTTTTTATGGCAACAGCCTGGGGGCATGCAGTAGCCTCACCCTGGACTCCCTATCACCCTATCCTGAATCTCACACCCTATTGAGGAGTCAGCTGCCTGGGCAGGGGTGTAGAGGTCTGGGCAGATTCATAGGGTGTCAATGACTGAGCTGTGTGACTCTGGGATGGGGGCCACTCCTCCCTGCTTCTCCCAAGCCTGATTTGTACTTCCTCTCATGGGAGATTCACTAGCTTCATACTCCTGACTCCTTGTGGCCCCACCCTGCTGAGCTCAAGCTCTGGCAGAATCTGGGACAGACTGCATTTTGTGACTCTATGACAGCACCATTTTTCCCTGGCACAGCCAACCAGTGCAAAGCCCTCCATTCATATGGTCAAATATTGGCCTGTTTGGGCCTGATAAATTCTGCTGGCCTCACCCTGACAATTTCCTGAGACCCTACCACAAAGGTTTGTGGGCACCTGGCAGGTGGCAGACAGATTTGGTATACATTGGGATTTTTGCTGGTTGACATAAGATTTAACACTGACACTGGGATTGAATCTGTATCAATCTGGTGATCACCACTTGCTCCTACCTGGTGAATCTCTGAGAACCCTCATGAAACTTGAATACTGACAGAGGCTCATTCAGATACTGGGACTAACAGGCAGCTGGCACATAGAGAAAGGTGGAGAAAGATTTCAGGGTGTATTGGGGCTTTTGATAAGATGGCTTCAAATTTGGGGTTGGTGGAAGCCAGCCTTGGTGCACAGCTTTGTCCTTTCCATGCACACCCAGGCACAACAGAGGCATCCACAAACTGTGAATTGCTTGGTAGCTCCAAATAGGTTGTAAGGGCTAGTCACAGGCAGTGTCTGGCATTGACCTGCACCACAGTCCCTCCCAGAGGCCTCAGAACCAATAAGCCAAGTGGCCATCTTCAGACAACACCAGGGCAGGATCCAATTAGCTTCACAAGAGACATATCCAAAAAGAGATCTTGACAGGCACCACACCCTGCTTAGGGGAATTTTACTTAGTATGATCAGCACCTGCATAGCAGCTGGTACTGTGTCTGAGGTTGATCCTCACAGTTAGCCAGTCTGAGGGTCAAACCAATGCACAAATGGGCCAGTAGTTATCAAGAGTCAATTACAACAGGAGGGCTCATATAACATACACAAGGGACATTCCTGGAGCACCCAACTCAGGTGATCAAAGACACTGCACCACTCAATTCCAACAGGACACCTACTACATAAGGTCACCTACCAAGATGGGATACATAACAGATCTGCATAATACATAAAACCAAACACAGAGAGGCAACCAAAATGAGGGGATAAAGAAGCATGCCCCAAATTAATGAACAGGAGAAAACTCTAGAAAAAGAGCTAAATGTAATGGAGACAAGCAATTTACCAGACATAGAGTTAAAAAAAATGGTTATAAGGATGCTTAAGGAACTTATGAGAACTACAGGGAACATAGTAAGAACTACAATAGCATGAAAAAATAGAAATCATAAAAAAGAACCAATCAGAAATAAAGAATACAATATCTAAAATGAAGAATACTCTAGAAGAATAGGCTGTCTACAAGAGAACCACCTCACAATGAAAGATACACAAAGTTTAAAAGTGAAGGGGTGAAAAATATGTACTTCACAAAAAATGGAAATTTAAAAACAGCTGGGTAACAATACTTATATCTGACAAAATAGACTTTAAAACAATGGCTATGGTAAGGGAAAAACATGACACTACATAATGATAAAGAGGTCAATTCAACAAAAGAATATAACCTTTATAAACATTTATACATCCAACAAAGGAGCACCTAAATATATAAAGCAATATTGATGGAGAAAGAGGAAGAGGTTGTCAGTATTTCAGTCATCGTAGGGATGTCACACCCATTGACATCAGTTAATAGATCTTCTAGACATAAAATCACATGGAATAGCAACAGAAAAGTAAAATACCTAGGAATAAACCCAACTAAAGAGGTACAGATCTGTACTCAGAAAACTATAAAACACTGAAGAAAGAAATCAAGAAAGACACAAACAAATGGAAACATATATCATGTTCATGGATCAGAAGAATTAACATCATCAAAATGTCCATACTGCCCAAAGAAATTTACAGATTCAATGCAATACCTAGTATACTACCAATGGCATATTTCACAGACATAGCACAAACATTTCAAAAATTTATATAGAACCATAAACAATCCCGACTAGCTGCAGCAATTTTGAGAAAGAAGAGCAAAGTAGGAGGGATCACAATACCTGATACCAAACTGTATTACAAGTCCACACTAAACAAAACAGTCTGGGGCTGGTGTAAAAACAGGCACATAGACCAATGGAACAAAACAAGAGCACAAAAAGAAACCCAAGTCTATACAGTCAATTAATATTTGACGAAGGGGGCAGCAGCATAAAATGGAGTAAAAATAGCCTCTTCAACAAATGTTGTTAGGAGAGCTGGATAGCTACGTACAAAAAAATGAAACTTGAGCACCAACTTACACCATACACAAAAACAGATTCGAGGTGGATAAATGATTTAAATATAAACCATAATACCATTAAAGTCGTAGAGGAGAACAAAGGTAGGAAAATCTCAGATATTTCATGCAGCAACATTTCACTGATATGTCCCCTAGAGCAAGGGACATAAAGGAAAGAATAGACCAAATGGGATCTCATCAAAATAAAAAGCTTCTGTGTGGCTAAAGGAAACAGTATTAAAATAAAAGAGAACCACTGTATGGGAAAACCATATTTGCCAATGATACCTCAGACAAGGGTTTAATCTCCAAAATATATAAGGAACTCACAGGACTACACTGTAAGAAGACAAGCAACCCAATTAAAAAATGGGCAAAGGACTTAAACAGTCACTTCTCCAAGGAAGACATATAGATGATCCAGAGACACATGAAAATATGCTCAGTATTACTAGCTACCAGAGAGATGCAAATTAAAACCACAGTAAGATGGTTCACACTAGTCAGAATGGCCATCATAAAGAAATCAACAAGCAACAAGTGTTGGAGAGGTTGTGGAGAAAAGGGAACCTTAGTGCACTGTTGGTGGGATTGCAGACTGGTACAACCACTATGGAAAACAGTGTGGAATTTCATCAGAAAGCTAAAAATATATCTGCCTTTTGACCTAGCGAAATACCAATCCAAAAGAAACTATGCCCCCCAGTGTTCATAGCAGTAAAATTTACAATAAGCCAACTGCTGGAAGCAACCTAGGTGTCCATCAGTAAATGAATGATCAAAAAACTATGGCACAGCCCTAGCTGGCGTAGCTCAGTGGATTGAGTGTGGGCTGAGAACCAAAGTGTCGCAGGTTCAATTCCCAGTCAGGGTACATGCCTGGGTTGCAGGCCATGACCCCCCAGCAACCGCACATTGATGTTTCTCTCTCTCTCTTTCTCCCTCCCTTACCTTTCTAAGAAATAAATAAATAAAATCTTTAAAAAACAAACAAACAAAAAAGCTATGGCACATTTACACAGTGGAATTCTACTCAGCAGAAAGAAAAAAGGAGCTCCTATCCTTTGGCACAGCATGGATGGAACTGAAAAGCATTATGGCAAGCGAAATAAGCCAGGTGGTGAAAGACAAATACCATATGATCTCACCTTTAACAGGAACCTAATCAAGAAAACAAATAAACAAATAAGCAAAATGTAACCAAGGACACTGAAATAGAGAATAGGCTGACAGTGACCAGAAGGGAGTGGGGAGGGAATTTCATGGGAAAAGGGGAAGGGTTTGCAGCAACAAGTATAAAGAACACATGGTGAAAAACAATGGTGGGGGGTGGAAATGGGAGGGTGGTGGGGAGGGCTGGGGGTGGGCTAAGGTGGGAATAAAAGGCAGAAAACTACTTGAACAACAATTTAAAAAAGGAGAGAGAGAGAGACTTCTGGACAAGATGGAGGCATATGTAGACACACAGTGCCTCCTCACACAAGCAAAATAGGGACAACAAAAATTTAGAAACAGAAAAACAACCAGTACTGACAGAAAATTGAACTATATGGAAGTCCGACAACCAGAGTTAAAATAGACACATTCATTTAGACTGGTAGGAGGGGTGGGGTTGGGCAGCTGGGTGGAGAGGGGTTGGGGCAAAAAAAGCAGTGGCTGGCAGACCCTGGGTGTGAGGTGGCAGTGGGTCAACCCCTAAATGTGGCAGATTGTAAATGGACATGGTGCACAAGGTGGTTGGCAGACCAGGTGGTTCCACATTTGCATGCAGATAAACCAGGTGAAACCGGGGAGTGAGACAGACTGTGCAATCCAGGGCTACAGTGCTGGGAACTAAAGCCTCAAAACACAGATTGAAAACCTCTATGGGGGTTGTGGTGCTGGGAGAGACTCCCAGCCTCACAGGAGAGTTCACTGGAGAGACCCACAGGGTCCTAGAACATACACAAGCCCACCCACATGGGAATCAGCACCAGAAGGGCCCAGTTTGCTTGGGGGAAGTGGTGGAAGGAACTGAAATCCAGCAGAGAGAGGAACAAGCACCATTGTTCCCTCTCAGATCCCTCCCCCACAAACAGCATCAAAACACGTCGACCTGGTCGCCCCACCCTGGTGAACACCTAAGTCTCTGTCTCTCACTATGTAACAGGCATGTCAAGACAAAAAATGGCCCAAATGAAAGAACAGATCAAAGCTCCAGAACGAATACAACTAAGTGACCTATCAGATGCACAGTTCAAAGCACTGGTAATCAGGATGCTCACAGAATTGGTCACAAATTAGATTAAAAAAATGAAGGCTACACTAAGTGAAATAAAGGAAAATGCACAGGGAACCAATAGTGTTGGGAAGGAAACTGGGTCTCACATCAGTGGAGTGGACCAGAAGGAAGAAAGAAATACAATCAGAAAAGAATGAAGAAACAAGAATTCAAAATAATGGGGAGAGGCTTAGGAAACTCCAGGACATCTTGAAACATTCCAACATCCAAATTATAGGGGTACAAGAAGAGGAAGAGGATGAACACCAAGTGGAAAAGTTATTTGAACAAATAATAAAGGAGAACTTCCCCAAACTGGCAAAGGATATAGACTTCCAGGAAGTCCAGGAAGCTCAGAGAGTCCCAAAGAAGTTGAACCCAAGGAGGAACACACCAAGGCACATCACGATTACATTAGCTAAGATAAAAATGAAGGAGAGAATCCTAGAAGCAGCAAGAGATAAGGAGACAGTGGCCTACAAAGGAATGACTATCAGACTGTCAGCTGATTTCTCAAAAGAGAGCTTGCAGGCAAGAAGGGGCTGGAAAGAAGTATTCCAAGTCATTAAAGGCAAGGACCTAATCTAAAATTGCTCTATCCAGCAAAGCTTTCATTTAGAATGGAAGGGCAGATAAAGTGCTTCTCAGATGAGGTCAAGTTAAAGGAGTTCATCATCACCAAGCCCTTATTATATGTTAAAGGGACTTATCTAAGAAGAAGAAGATAAAGAACACGTATAGTTAAATGACAGCAAACTCACAATTATGAACAACCACACCTAAAACAAAAACAAAAAGACACTAAGCAAACAACTAGAACAGGAACAGAACCCAGAAATGGAGATCACATGGACGGTTAGTAACAGGCTAGTGGGAGGAGGAGAGAGGGGAAAAAGGTACAGAGAATAAGTAGCATAGATGGTAGGTAGAAAATGGACAGAAGGAGGGCAAGAATAGTATGGGAAATGTAGAAGATAAAGAACTTATAAGTATGACACATGGACATGAACTAAAGGAGGAGAATGTGGGAGGGAGAGAGTGTGCAGAGTGGAGGGGAGTGAAAGGGGGGAAATGGGACAACTGTAATAGCATAATCAATAAAATATATTTAAAAAAGAAAAAAGAGAATAACGTCTTTATTTCAAAAGTGAAAAAAAGATAGACTGGTCTCAGTCCTCAGGGAGGCCCCAGCTGGGTGGGAAGGTGACCAATTAGACAAAAGAAACAATCAAGATGTTGAGTTTTATGATCAAATGTGAGGAGCTATGAGAACATGTAGCTGGAGCAATAGCTTAGTCTGGGGTATAAGAGGTTCAGGTAGTTGGGAAGGGTCCCTGAGAGAACTGATTGTGTTCATTCTGAGATGAGAAGGATGAGCAGGTGTAAAGAAGGTGAGAAAATTTGGGGACATGACAAATGACAATAAAAAATGTGACAGTAAAAAAAAATCAACATGGAAGGAGTGTCCCTGAATGACGCACTGGACTAGATGGATTTTATTGATATCTTCATAGCATTTCACACCAAAGCAGTGGAATATACATTTTTTCAAGTGCACATGGAACTTTTTTTTAGGATAGACCACAAGTTAGGATGCAAAGCAAGTCTCAATAAATTTAAGAATATTAAAATATACCAAGCATCTTCCCTGACCATAATGATATGAAAGTAGAAATTAATCACATACACACACACAAAAATGAAAAACACACAAAGTCATCAAGGTTAAATAGCGTGTTATTAAACAATGAATGGATCAAAAACAAAATCAAGGAAAAAAATCAGAAGATACCTTGAAACTAATGAAAATGAAAAAAAAAACAATCCAAAATCTGCAGGACACAGCAATTCATAACATTACAGGCCTACCTTAACAAATAAGAACAATGTGAAATAAACAATCTTAACTTTACACCTAAAGGAACTTGATAAAGGGAAGGGTCATCAAGGAACATGTATAAAGGACCCATGGACAAAGCCAAAGGGGGTTAGGATTGAGGGTGGGAGGTGGGGGTGGGTGGGGAGAGTGGTGGGGAGAAAATGGAGACAGCTGTACTTGAATAACAATAAGAAAAAGAACAACAAAGCCTAAAATGAGTAGATGCAAATAATATAGATAAGAGCAGAAATAAACAAAATATTGTCTAAAAAAGCAGCACAAAGATCAATCAAACCAAGAGATTTTTTTAAAAGATAAACAAGATTGATAAACTTTTAACTTGACTCATAAAGAAAAAAAGAGTGAGGGCTCAAATAAATAAAATCAGAAGTGAAAGAGGAGAAGTAACAACTGACACCAAAAATATACCAAAGATTGCAAGAAAATATCATAAACAACCATATGCCAACAAATTGAACAATCTGAATGAAATGGATAAATTCCTAGAAACAGAAAATCTTCCAAAAGTGAATCAAGAAGAATAAATGAATTGGAGTAGACTGATTACAACTAATTACACTGAAGCAGTAAATTAAAACAAAACAAAAAAAAAAGAAAAAGCCCTCCCAACAAAGTCCCAAAGTCTTGGACTGGATGGTTTCATAGGTGAATTTTACAAAACATTCAAAAAAGAACTAAAACCTATCTTATCAAGCTATTCCAAAAATTGAAGAGGAGGAAAGAATCCCAAGTTCCTTTCATAGGGCCAGCTTTATCCTAATTCCAAAACCAGACAAAGATACTACAAAGAAAGAAAATTATGGGCGAATATCTCAGATGAATATAGATGCCAAAATCCTCAACAAAATGTTAGCAAACCAGATCCAGCAATACAGTAAAAAAGACTGTACACCATGATCATGTGGGATTTATTCTGGGGATGGAAGGTTGGTATAATATTTGTAAATCAATGAACATGATACACCACAAAAAAACAAATGAACAATAAAAATTGCATGGTCATACCACTAGATGTAGAAAAAGCATTTGATAAAATCCAGAAGCCATTTATGAGAAAAACTCTCAGCAAAGTGGGAATGGAGGAAACATACCTTTGACATAATAAAGGCCATCTATGACAAACCTAAAGCCAACGTCATACTGAATGGACAAAAGCTAAAATCATTTTCCTTAAGATCAGGAGCAAGAGAGGGAAGTCAGCTTTCACCACACTTATTCAACAAGCCTTAGCCACAGCAATCCAACAACAAGAAGAAATAAAGGTATCCAAATTTGAAAGAAAAAAGTAAAACTGTCACTCTTTGCAGATGGCATGATTGTGTATATGGAGAACCCTGAAGATTTCACCAAAAAAAAAACCCAGTTAGAATTGATAAATGAGCTCAGTAAAGTAGCAAGATACAAAATATATATCCAGGAATCTGTTGTATTTTTATACACCCATAATGAATTATCATAAAGGAAAACCAAGAAAACAATCTAATATTCCTTTTGCATCAAAACTACCTAGGAAATAAGTATACCTAAGGATGTAGAACAGTTGTACTTGAAAAATTAAAAGACACTGAAGAAAGAAACTGAAGAAGATACAAATAAATGGAAGCATGTACTGTGCTCATAGGTAGGAAGAATTAACATCATTAAAATGTCCATGTCACCCAAAACAATCCATAGATTCAACCCAATCCATATCAAGATACCAATGGCATATTTCACAAAACTAGAACAAATCTTCCAAAAATTTATGTGGAAACACAGAAGACCCTGAACAGTAACAGCAGTCTTGAGAAAGAACACATATGGAGGAATCATGCTACCTGATATGAAACTATAATAAAAGGCCATAGTAATCAAGATAGTATGGATCTGGAATAAAATGGACATGTAGATCAATGGAACAGAAGAGCAAGCCCAGATAAACCCCCACCTATATGGTCAATTAATATTTTATAAAGGAGGCGAGAACATACAATAAGGTAAAGACAGTCTCTTCAATAAATGGTGTTGAGAAAATTGGACAGATACATGCAAAGAAGACAAAACTAGACCATCTTATTACACCATACACAAAAATATACTAAAAATGGATTAAAGACTTAAATGTAAGTCACAAAATCATAAAAATTCTAGAAAAAAAAACAAGCAGTAAAATCTTGGATATTTTTGTAGCAATTTTTTTCTGATATATCTTCTTCAGCAAGGGAAACAAAAGAAAATATGAACAAATGGGACTATATCAAACTAAAATTTTTTGCACAGCAAAAGAAACCATCAACAAAATAAAAAGACAACCCACTGAATGGGATGTTAGGAGCTGTCCCACCTGGTTTCAGGGACTGTAGCCTTTTGTCCCACCTCTAGAGCTGAGTGAAAAGGCCTCAGGGACATGAACCAGTAAGGAGACAGAACATTACTTCCTGGCAGGAGTGCAGCCCCTGCCTCCCTCATTTTCCCCTACTTGGCCCAGGTGGATGACTGGTTAGCCAATGATAGGTAAGATCCCTCAAAGGAGGAGGGACAGCCTAAGACAGGCACTGTCTCGAAGGGCCATCAGGGAAGGACTTAGGGGTCTTCAGAGAAGGGGCAAAAAAGACCCTCACCCCTTAGCTTTGTCATAACCTGAGTCCTCAGTCTTTCTGCAAAAGTCTCCTAGTCTCTTTGTTGCTTTTCACTCCCTGCCTGACTCAGCCTGGGAGCTATGCCAAGAGGCAGCTGCCACTTTGTACTGGGACTGACAGCTCCTGGGGGTGAATCTGGCCAGAGTAAGAATATACATAGTTTCCTTTGAGGCTTGCTCTGCCCTGTTGCTATGAAACAGACACTTGAGCTAAAACCAACCCTTACCTGAGAAAATCCTTGTGTTTCTTCAACTATTATCTATAAATGATGTCAGTAGCATTTTAAGCACTGGTTGATGATCTTTATGTGCATACTGTGTATCTCTGTGTGACCTGAACTCAATAAAAACATAGGGAAGAAGGTGTTTGGGAACTCTCTCCTTTGAGGGACTGGTCACCTTTCCTCCCCAAGCAAATCACACATTGGGCATTTTTATTTCTCATCTGTGATGACCCAGGGGAGTTCTGCGGGTGCAGCCCCCCCCCCCCATCAAATGGGATAACATATTTGCTAGTAATACATCTGAAAGGGGTTAAAAAGTTAATAAGTAACCTATAAAACTCAACACCAAAAAAACAAAACAATCCAATTAAAAATGTGCAAAAGACCTGAGTACACTTCTCAAAAAAGGACATACAGATGGCCAACACGCATATGAAAATGTGCTCAACATCACTAATCATCACAGAAATACAAATTAAAACCACAGTGAGATATTACCTCACATCTGTCAGAATGGCTATCATCAATAAGTCAAAAAACAAGTGTTGGTAAGGATGTAGAGAAAAAGAAGCCCTCATTCTCTGTTGGTGGGAATACAGATTAGTGAAACCACTTTGGGAAAAAGTACAGAGTTTCCTAAAAAAATTCAAAATGGAACTGTCTTATGACTCAGCAATTCCACTTCTGGGAATTTATCAGAAAAATCCTGGAACACCAATTCAAAAGAATATATGCACCCCTATCTTCATTATTTACAATGCTCAAGATTTGGGAGCAGCCTAAGTGTCAGCAGTTGAGTGGATAAAAAAACTTTGGTACATTTATACAATGGAATACTAGTTGGCCATAAAAATGAAATGCTACCTATTGTGATAACATTGATGGATCTGGAAAGTATTATGCTAAGTGAAATAAGCCAGGCAGAGCAAGGAACATACCATATAATTTCACTTGTATGTGGAATCTAATGAATAAAATAGAAACACACTCATAGATTAAAAGCACAGACTGACATCTGTCAAAGGGGAATGGGGTGAGGGGACTCAGTGAGGAAGGTGAAGGAATTAAGCAAAAAATAAACGCTTATAGACACAGACAACAGTATAGTGATAACAAGAGGGAAAGTGGGGTAGAGGGAGATAGAAGAGGGTAATGGGGGGATATATGGTGATAGAAAGAGACTTGAGTTTGGATGGTGAATACACAATACAATATACAGATCATGTATTATAGAATTGTACATTTGAAACCTAATAATTTTATTAAATAATGTCATACCAATAAATTTAATAAAAATTTTAAAAATAAAGTCTATTAATTTAAAAATGAAGAAACAAAATGCATGGTGTTGAATACAGCCAAGGTGGAAAAATTTTGTTTTTAGTTCCTAGAAATTGGTGCAGCACATGTTCCTGCTGCTCTATCTGTATTCCCTTGGCCCGCCCCACTACTCACATTCCCATCCCCTGGCTTCCATCAGCAATACCTGCTTCTTTTTGCTGGGGAATTTTCTGACCCACGGTGTTGTGTGGTAGGCAGAGAGTCCTAGGAAGCTAAGTTCTTCTCCCCTGGAAACAGGCTTTAAATAATGGTGGGGAGGTGTGGGTGAAGGGATGCCAGGTCCCATGCCCCTGGGGCACAGAGCCCTTCATATGCTCTACACTGTCCTGGGGTTCCCAGAGGGATGAAGCCCCATCGTTCACTGACCACAGGAACCTGCTTTCTCAGTTCCCCCTTTATTGACTCTCTTTCTATACTTGGTTCTTTTCCCCAGTGCTCTCCTAATGTCTTCTTTATTTGCTGCCAATTACCATCTCCCATTCACATCAGTATCTGCAACAAAAGCAAACACAGTCATGGATTTCTGCTTGTTGGATCCTATCTCCCATAAATTTTGAAAGAGACTAAAAGTAGACTCAGGTGTGCTGCTTAACTAAGTATCTGCAGACATGTGGAACCCATCCTCAAAAGCATTTCTGATAGGTGGTAACATTAGAGACCTACTATCAGATGGAAATTTACTGAATCAAAAAGGTCTGTAGGAATCTTAGGAAAGAGTGATTATGAATTCCTGTTTCTTGAAAGTGATTATATTTACAAGGTATAAAAACTATACACCTACGTCATAGGCTATTTTTGAACCACAGAAAAACATTGAAGTGCCGTATTTGTTCTACACAACAGGGTTCTTGCTTACCTTACCACTGGCATAATCATTCTAAGGCCAGTGAAAGCTGAAAAAAGTATTAGCAAAGTGGTCATCAAGAGAAAAAATAAATGGAAGCATATCCCATGTTCATGGATTGAAAGAATTAATGTCATTAAAATGTCCATGTTACAGGGTGCAGCCAAGGGGGGGACCCCAAAAGGGCATTTAAAATGGGGTCCAGAACTCAAGGTGTCCAGGGGATTTTTGGATGTCCTCACTCCCACTCCCCAGGTGTGGGTTGGGGGAAGGGACAAATGGAGCAGGGCCATTGAGAGCTGTTTTGCATAGCAACAGCCTTGCAGCTAACCTCTGGTGTGGTCATTTAACATATCTATAGCCTTTGGCTGGTCGCTTAGATATGTTAAATAGCTGTGGCCATGCTCAGAGCCAAGGGAATGGAAGTAACTTCCCCACCAAGATGTGACTGGGGGCAGGTCCCCCAAGCTACGGCGCTTATGTGGGAGCTTGGAGAAGATTGGCTCCAGGACATGGGACCACACCTGCCCAGACTCATGATGGCAGTCTAGTAAAGCTGGAAGGGTATGAGTTCTGGCATGTGAAGCCAAGTGTGGGAGGAGTCGGAAATGGGGCTGCAGAGGAAGATTGGCGCGGGGATTTAAACCGAGATGCAGCAGCCATTGGAGAGCGAGAACCACACAGCTTTAGCAGAGTGAAGACTCCTGAGGCCCTGAGGGAGAGAACCACACAGCCTTCACAGATTGGAGACTCCCACAGCCCTGAGAGGGAGAACCACGCAGCTCTGGCAGAGTGGGGACTCCCGTGGCCTGGGGAGAGAGGACCACATGCCTTTGCCAGAGTGGGGACCCCAGCAGCTTTAGGAGATACAGTACTCTGTACTGGGCAAAGGGGGAAGGAAGGAAGGACTGTGTCTGTTTGTGGGTGTTTTAAGGGACTTTGGGATTTTGGTGAAGACATTAGGTCACTACTTTAAGTTTGTATAGCATTAAATAAACATTTCCTTTCCTTTCATGAATCTCTGGCATTGAGAGACATCTTTCCTCTGGCGGTGGACATAACGGATGTGGGGGCTTCTTTCAGTAATAGTATATCGTCCCAGGCCCCCCCCCCCCTTGTTTGTTCTGTAACATCCATATTACCCAAAGCAATCTTTGGGATTGTCAACACAATCCCTATTGAAATACCAATCCCAAGGGATAGTCAATACAATCCCTATTGAAATACCAATGACATATTCCACAGATTTATAACAAATTCAAAAATTTGTATGGAACAAAAAACAGCCCCAAATATACTCAGCAAGAGAAAGAAGAACAGATAGGAGGGATCACAATACTTGATATCAAACTATATTACAAGGCCACTGTAATCAAATGGTCTGGTACTGGCATAAGAACAGACACATAGATCAGGGGAACAGAATAGATAGCCCAGAAATAAACCATGTGTGGGGAAGCTTTGTCCATAGAGCCCCCTGTCTGCCATGGATGAGAATAAGTCTACCAAGACATGATCTGCTTGGGGAGGAAAGGTGGCCGATCTCTCACAGGAGAAGGACCAAGAGCCTTTTCCTCAATGGGCTTTTATTGGGTTCATTTACTCAAGAATTCAGGTAAAGCTCATTAATCATTGCCAGACAGTAAGGATCAAACAATGGATAACAAAGAACTCTGAGGGCCAATTGAATAAGGGTCAGATAGCCAAAGAGCTGTAAAACTCTGGGGAACAAACTTACTTTTGCTTGGACTCTTATCATTTAATTGAGAGCATTCTAAACAAAGCAAGTTTCACAGGATTTTACATATTCTTTCTTAGGCCTGATTGCCTAGGGAACCCGCCCTTTTCAGCACAGGGCTGTACCACCCTCTGTCATTATTTCAGGCTTAAGTGGAGCAAGGGAATTAAGATAGCCAAGAGATTAGGAGATTTTTTTCACAGACAATGAGGACTCAGGCTGTGTCAAGGCCGAGGGGCAAGGGTCCATCACCCCCTTTTGCTGTAGCCCCCAAAGTCCTTCCTTGGGGGCCTCCCATGTGATCGTGCCTGTCTTAGCTCCTCCCCCCAATGGGGAATCTTACCCGTCATTGGCTAACTGACCAAGCATTGGGGGCCAGGCAGGGTGATGTAAAAGGAGCAGAAGCAGCACTCCTGCTAGGGAGATAAGCTTTTGTCTCCTTGGTGGCTTATGGTCCAATGTTGCTTAGCCTTGGTGAGGGTTATAGCTTCTGAAACCAGGCAGGGCAGTTGCCAACACCCATGTCTCTATGGTCAATTAATATTTGGCAAAGTGGTCAGGGGCATAAAATGGAGTAAATATAGCCTCTTCAATAAATGGTGTTGGGAGACCTGGACAGGCACATGCAAAAAAAATGAAACTGGACCACCAACTTACACCATAAACTAGAATAACCTGAAGCTGGGCAAAGGACTGAAATATAAGTCATGACACCATAAAAGTCTTACAGGAGAAAAGAGGCAGTAAAATTTCAGATATCTCATCTGGTAATACTTTTGCAGGTATATTTCTTAGGGCAAGGGATATAAAGGAAAGAATAGACAAATGGAACCTCATCAAATTAAAAAGTTTCTGCATGGCTGAAGAAAACATCAGCAAAATGAAAAGCAAACCAACCATAAGGGAAAACATATTTGCTAATGATACCTCAGACAAGGGTTTGCTCTCCAAAATATGTAAAGATCTCATATGACTCAACATCAGGAAGACAAAGAATCCAATTATAAAATTGGCAAAGGACCTGCACAGACACTTCTCCAAGGAGCACATACCAAGGGCCCAGAGACATATGAAAGGATGCTCAGCATCACTGGCCATCAGAGAGATGCAAATTAAAACCACAATGTGATGCTACCTCACACTGGATAGAATGGCCATCATTAAGAAATCAACAAACAACAAGTGCTGGTGAGGATTCAGAGAAAAGAGAAATCTAGTATACTGTTGGTGGGATTGCAGACTGGTGCAACCACTGTGGAAAACAGTATGGGATTTCCTCAGAAAACTGAAAATGGAGCTGCCTTTTAACATGGCAATTCCACTGCTAGGATTATATTCTAAGAACCCTGAAACACCAATCCAAAAGAACCTGTGCCCCCTAGTGTTCATAGCAGCACAATTTACAATAGCCAAGTGCTGGAAGCAACCTAGGTGTCCATCAGTAAATGAGTGGATCAAAAAACTGTGGTGCATTTGCATAGTGGAATACTATGAAGCAGAAAGACAGAAGGAACCCCCATCCTTCAGGATAACATGGATGAAACTGAAGAGTGTTATGCTAAGTAAAATAAGCCAGGTGGCAAAAGAGAAATACCATGTGATCTCACCTATAAGTGGGACCTAATCAACAAAACAAACAAAGGAGCGAAATAGATCCTGAGGCATGGAAACAAGGAACAATTTTACAGTGTCCAGAGGAGAAGGGGAAAAGGAAGAGGGATAAGAGGAGAAAGAGGGGGCAGGGTCTAGTCAAAAAACATGTATAAATGACCCATGGACATGGACAAGGTGAGAATTGACTTTGGGAGTTGGGAGTGAGGTGGGCAAGGTAAAGAACAACAGGGGTAAAGTTTGGACAATTGTAATAGAACAATTAAAAAAAAAGAAAAGGAAACACATATTGCCTAGGTGCAGCCAAGCTGGATTGAATAGTTTATACAATAAGGACTTAAAATGTGAAAAATAGATACTAAAAAGATAATTGGACATAAAGATGGGTATTTGGGAAGACAGTCTCTTTAAAATGGGGCACTCATCATTTAAGGTATTTCTTAGCCAGCTGTTGTGAGCTGAACGATGTGGGCGCAGAAGTTGTTGCTTTATTTTACTACTTTGATTTGTATTTAAAGCTCCATCTATGAGGACCTGGAAGCACTTTCCTAGAGGGGAGTCTTCAACAATAACAAGACTTTCTTCCTCTTTGCTCAGGGCTGGTATTGAAGCTGAGGCAGGTGCATACCAGAGAGGCTGTACACCAACCATCCTGAAACATTTCAGCACAGATTGATGTTACCCTGTGGGCTTCTGAGAGGACAGCTTCCTTCTTTAAAGAAACATTGAACCAGCTATTCTCATTCTAGTTGGTTATTTTATGTGAATGGGTAATTGATACAATTATTCAAACAGGGATAATAAAAGAAGATATAGAGACATTCCCCTTTTCTACTTCCACCTTCCAGTTTGGCTCCCCAGAAACAAGCCTGGTTATAGTTCCTCCTGTACTTATGGAGATATATGTTATGTGTATTCAGCACACATTTGTCCTGTTTTTTAAAAAATAACCAGTGTAGTGTGGGAAGTCCCCAAGATTCCTGCTCCCTGTGTAATCCTCCCTTGAGTGAGGCTGACTGTGAAGATGATGGGATGTCACTCCCATGATTAGGTAAGTCTACTTAAGATGCTACTATAGTAGACTACAAGGAGGTACTCCTGCTGGCTTTGAAGAAATGTGCTGCCATGTATAGAAAGGCCACATAGTAGGATGAGAGTTGTCACAGGAGTTAAGAGAGTCTCTTGGCTGGTGTCAGCAAAAAAGTGGATTCTGCCAACAACCAGTGAGCTTGGAAGAGGAGACCAAACCTTTGGTGAGATCTGCAGCCCTGGACAATATTTTCAATTTACTCTGATGTCAGAAGACCCTGAGCAGAGAACCCAGCCAACTTGTACCTGGAATTCTGATCCCTGGAAACTGTGAATTAATACATTTGTGTTATTTTAAGCTGCTACATTTGTGGTAATTTATTACATAGTAATCAAAAATTAATGTAAGTAGTGTAATATGTCCCATTGCTCCTAAACATTTTCTAGCATAAAAAAATTGTTTTATAGGAAATTTATTTTAATGAGTGATTACAGTGTTTCTCTCTCTTAAATCCCATGAGTATAAAAATGTTGAACATCAGGTAACTAGTCCAAATTTTAATGGCCTTCACATCATGAACACAATTATAACAGAAAATAAACTCATCAGCAGATTTCAATTTACTTACAAAAGATCCCAGCTGTCACCCAATGCCAAAATGGGTAGAGGTGCTTTGATTCACAGGAGTGAATCTCTGGCTATTGAAAAAGCATTTAGAGGTGTTATGAGCAGAAAGAATAAGCCTAGTGAATAATACAATTATTAGATGTGGTTTAGATATTCAAGTGCAAGTATGCAGAAGGTGATGTAGCAGCTAATCTGTGAGGGTAGTTTGGAAAAAATGACATTTAACCTATCATATAGCAATTGTTCTCATAAAAGCATGTACAACTGTAATGAATAATAAAATCCAGCATAAAAATTATATCCTGGTACAAGAAATCATGAAACTGAACACAGTTGGTCTTATATTAAGTAGCCTAGAGGTAGAAAAAAATTGGTGAATTTAAAAGTGTTTAAGAACCTTATTTATAGAGGAAAAATACTAGCAAACCAGTATTTCTTTTGTCCACTTCTAGATAATGTACTTCCCAAATTCACAAAGAATAATTTTAATAATTACTCAATGCATAACGTGAAGGATAATAGTTAATCACATTAGAATAATGACATTTCTATTGTATTTATTTGGAGTAGCAATCACTGAATTGCATTATTAGCAAGCTTATCTTGTTTACTAGAATTCTGACATATATTTAAAAATTTGTCTTTGAATAATGCAGGTTGAGCATAAGGACAATAGCAGGGTTTTTTGCCTTCCTCTCCTTCTTTCTGTTTTATCTGATCTGCCTGCCTTGGTTTGGATCATGTCCCTAGGCTGGGTCATTGTTGATGCCTCTGCTCTCTCTCCCACCTCCTGGCTTGGCCTCCTTGGGTCCCAATATCTTTTGACACTGAAGAGGAGAACAGCTGAGAATTCATTGTCCCCGAGCTTTTTGAAGATTCCTATGAACTCTCCTCTTTTTGCCTAATTAGTAAATATTTCTCATGCTTGGTTAGCTGATTCACCAACCTTAAAATTGTTTCATTCAAGACAAGCCAGAACCAAGATCTTCTAATCAAGGAGTTTTCCAAAATTGTTCTCTGTGATGAAGAGGAGTGAAAGCAGTTGTATCAAATCTCTCTCCAACTCAGTGCCATTCCTTTTTGAATTTGTAAACTCAACTGTATTAGTTCCTTTCATTCTGCTTCTCTAGAGCCCTCATTGGAAAGTATTAATTCAACAAATGTAAGAATGGGATCAATGTGTATTTTTAAAAGAGAACGATGGAAGTTCAAAAGGAAAAAGGTATAATTTGCAGCCTCTCCTACATGGAAGCCTTTTGTTCACAAAGTGTGGGGTGAACTTGAGGGTTTGAAAATACCTATATGTAGCTAAACCATCATTTTGATGCCATTTAATTGATGGGGTAACAGTTGTGTCAATCAGTCAACATCTATTGAGCACCAGCAACATGCCAGGCTGTGGATACCAGGGCAACTAGGACAGATAACATCCATTCTATGCTCCCACATAGCTTTCTAGCATGTCAATAATTCTTTCTTACTAAGGGTAAGCTTTTTACCCTGGGGAATTCAGGTCAGTAACCATCTGGAATTACAAGTTTGTGTGTAAATACAGGGAGATATTGTCCATTAAGTACTGTATTGCCTGTACTGATGATTACTGAAATACTTCCAGTCAGACTGGTATAAAAGTAACTAGATTTGGCCATAGGAATAAGTAATAGAATGTGGGAATACAGCTAGTGTGGAGGTGAGTGGTCACTGGCAACTCTGTGCAGACCAAAGTGAGCTGGCTGAAGAGCAGTAGCTCCTGGGCAGTGCCTGTACTTTTCCCTGGGGCAGGCCTGAATGTTGGGAGCTGCAAAGCAACTGGATGGAATGCCTTGCTGTCAGGAGCGGAGTATCCAGGTCCTGACCATGTGAGATATGCAGGCAGTGGTGCAATGCCCCTTCCAGCTGCAAAAATGACCCAAGAGTTGGGGGCCAAATGACCACCAATATAATAAGAAAGTTTGATGAGCTTTTCTGTGTTAAATTGTGAAGGCAAAGGTATCATTTAGTTAGTGACTGTTGAGTTAAACAAAAGGTCATACTAATAATTTCTAAAATCAATAAAAAATTATTAGAATGACCTGATTATCTATGATTGTATTATTTGATAAAAATTTTATTATAAGAGAATATGTTATATAATTTAATATATAAAACACAAAATATATTTTATATATTATAATTATATCATATTAATTGTAATATTATATAATCCAATCATATTATATCATATTATAAATATAATATATAATATATATTATATTACATATAAATATAACAATATATAAAATATATTATAAAGTATGCTATATTTTCCAAAATATATTATACTACATATATATGAGATATATAACATATACCAAGAGGTCTGTCCAGAAAGCATCCACTCATGCAATGCAAAAAATGGACACATTTAGTGAAGAAGATATTTAGTTTAGTGGACACATGTGTTCATTTAGTGAAATGGACAACATATCTGAAGAAGATACAAGATACAAGAAACATTGTGCATAGGACAATGACACCTCAGTCCCCTTCAAAGTAGGTATCTTGGGACCTCACACAGTTCTCCTAGCATCTCTTCAATTGTTCAAAACATTTTGCAAAATATTTTGTTGGAAATGCCATCAACTGCCACATTGTATTTCCCTGAATCTCACTGATGCCCTAAAATCTCCTCCCTTTTAAGGGTGATTTTAATTTTAGAAAAAGCCAGAATTCACAGTGTGCCAAATCTTGGTTGTAGGGGGGCTGAGTCATCTGGATGATTTGATGTCACCAAAAAACTCTCACAAGACATGATGCATGAATGGGTGTGTTGTGATAAAACTGCCAATCACCAGTTGCCCATAGCTGTGGGTATTTACATTTCATTACATCTCTCAACTGATGAAGAACATTGAGGTAGCACCCCTTAATTGTCTGGCCTGGAGGGGTGTACTTGTGACAGACAACACCTTCCCAATCAAAAAATACAGTTAACATGGTCTTGATCTTGCTGCGACTTTGTTGTACTTTCTTTGGGCGTGGAGAACCAGGCAACTTCCATTGGGATGACTGGGCCTTCATTAATGGATCATAGCCATAGACAATGATTCATCTCCTGTTATCTTCTTGAAGAAATCTGGTTCATTGGTAATGGTTTGAATCAAGTCATTAGAAACTTCAGTATGATGTCCCTTCTGTTCTGGAAGCTACCAGAACAAATTTTGTCATAAAACACTTCATGCCAAGATCCTTGGTCAAAATCTTGGACACTGCAGTTTTTGGAATCCCCAGATCAGCTTCTGGTTCTCACACTGTCAGTCACCGATCTTTGTTGATTACAGCCCATAGACACTTAACATTCTCAGGTATTCTGCTTGTTGCAGGCCTTCCAGTCTGTGGATCACTTTCAACAGATTCTTGACCATCTTTGCATCATTCCTAAAAGCCTTCTGAATCAACTGAGTAGTTTCCATGGAGGAATGGTCAAGCTTAACACAAAATTTGATGCAGATTCATCACCCTACCTGCTCAGTCATTTTGAATGGGATGGCCACACGGTACACATGCTTACTCAATGGCATCTAGTGCCCCCACTGACTACTATGAAGTTGTCATTGTTCACACATGCACATTCCAGTCCACTCTCCTTGGCTGACGGGTTATATCAATGTCGTGCAAATCATTCTCAGTATATTAACAATGGTTGGGTTTTCTAGGTAGACCTTGTATATCTTATTTAGAAATTTGTTGATTTATATATTAATTTGTTACTTGCCAGTTCTTAAAATTCTTAAATCTTTTGAATGTTATCTTCTGTCTATGTATGGATTTTTCAGGAAAGTACAACCATGGCTTCCACTAAATTTTCAAGTGGTTCTAACATTGGCAGGGTCTAGCACAAGGTACACACGGAGTCTCCTATCACAAATGTCTAAATATTTAAAACATCCATCCAACTTTTGATAAAACATGTTTATTCTCCTACCTTGAAAAGTGTTCCTTTGCAAAATGACCTGGAAAATCAGGTTTGCAGTTAAGATTCTTGGACTCCTGTGAGTTCCCAACCTCAGGTGGTAACACAGGGAAAGCTGGTCCCAGTCCTCAGTCCATTGCCACATCTCCTTCTCTTTCTGCCCCTAGCAACCTCCTTCACTGTGAAATGCCTGAACATGGAAACCTATTCATACCTAGCTGCAGGCTTGGAGTTGTAGAGACAGAGAATTCTGGGATCCTGGCTATCCTGAGTGAGCACGGTCCAGGGAAGAAAATTCTAAGTGGCTATGTGTCCAACCTAGTACTGGGAGGTAATAATTCAGGCTTATTCCTGTGAGATGTGGGACTCCTTTCAGAGGTAACTTTGGCTCAAGGACTACCTTGGTTCTGGTTGTGATTTCCTGACAACTGTGTTGCAGTCTGAGTCTTTCCCAACTCACCCTCCTCCTTTGCCTTCTCCTTCACAGGTTAGGTCTGTATCATCATCTGAATGCTTTCTGCACCTCCTGTGCTGTCTCCCCTTTATCCTTTATAGGTGTTCTCCCCAATTCTCCTGCACATCTAATCTCATCTTAGTATCTGCTTCTTGGAGGGCCTGAACCATAGTTATTGTGATTATAAATATCTGAATTGTCTGGGATAGTTTAGATTTAAATGTTTAGTCACATTATCCTTTTTAAAAATTAATCCCGAGGAATCTTATCGAGATCCATGCTTTTTAAAAAAGAGATTTTATTTTGAAATAATTATAGTCACCAGCAATTGCAAAAATATAGCAAGTCCCACATATGTATCCCTTACCTTGCTTCCTCCAATGGTGACATTTTATATAACTTCAGTAAAATATCACCCCATGGATCCTAAAACCAACTACATGCTGAAGACTCTCCATTTTATTTCTAACCCAGATCTTTCTCTCCTGAGCTTTAGATGCATCTATTCTTAACTATTCATCTACTCTGTATTTCTACCTGAATGTCTAACAATAGTTTCAGATTTAACATGTCCAAATAGAACACTTGATCCTTGGCTTCCCTCATTTGAGTCTTCTTTATCTTAATAAATGGCACTACCTTTTAAATTTAAAGAATAATACTTAGTATGAATAGTATTTCTATTGTTATTTATCCCTAATAAGTCACGCTTATCACAATAATTAGATATTCATCTAAATGGTAAACAAATTAGATATTTATTTACTATTTCACTTCAGTGTTTATTTCCAAACTGTAAATCCCAGTGCAGGAATCAGCATTTGAACAGGAACAAGTGTGGGACCTCACATTCAGTTAATACATATTCAACAAATTAATGAGCAAACCGCAGAGAGTGAGTGGAACCGTGGATACATATATGCAATGGGCTTGCATCAGTTTTGAGGTCAAATCCGCACAAAACGTTCAACACTTTATGTCTAACCCATAGAAGCCTTATTTAAAAATACAAATACTTTTCAATATCAAGGTGACATAATATACACTCATAAGCCTGGCTAAACCCTTAAATGCACTTAATTCACCATTACTTACTCTTTTCTTATTACCTCCATATGCACTGTGTGAGTTTTTGCATGTATATTTATATACATTCTTATTATTCAGGTTCATGAAATATCCTTGATAAGAGGAACTATATATGACTGACCCATATGCACAAGAGGAAATGCTTCATTTCTCAAGAAGAGGCTTCTGTGCATTCTGCCACCTCCCTGTTCCATGCAGTTTACCCATGGGACCTAGTGGTTATAAAAACTGGAATAACCTTGGCTCATAATTTATTAACCTACTGTGTGCTAACAAGTGGGATTTAACCATAACATTCTGGGCTATTTTTGTCAAAACCAGATTTTGAATCCTTCACTTGAAAGCTTCTAGAGTCTTTTTCTTTTTCTTTTTTTAAAAATTACTTTATTGTTGTTCAATTACAGTTGTCTGCATTTCCACTCCCCTACTTGGGCCCCAACCCCAGCCAAATCCACCTCCCTCCATTGCTTCATGTTCCCCCTTGGTTTTCTCCATGTGTTCTTTATAATAGTTCCTGAAAACCTTTCCTCCCATTGTCCCCTCCCCTCCCCCTGGTTATTGTTAGATTGTTCTTAATTTCAATGTCTCTGGTTATATTTTGTTTGCTTTTTTCTTTTGTTGATTATGTTCCACTTAAAGGTGAGATCATATGGTATTTGTCCCTTACCACCTGGCTTGTTTCACTTAGCACAATGCTTTCCAGGTCTGTCCAAGCTATCACAAAGGGTAGGAGCTCTTTCTCTCTGCTTTGTAGTGTTCCATTGTATAAATGTACCATACTTTTTTGATCCACTCATTTACTGATGGGCACCTGGGTTGCTTCCAGCACTTGACTAATATAAATTGTGCTGCTATAAACATTGGGGTGCACAGGTTCTTTTGGATTGGTGTTTCAGGGTTCTTAGGATATAATCCCAGCAGTGGAATTGCTGGGTCAAAAGGCAGTTCCATTTTTAGTTTTTGGAAGAAACCCCATATTGTTTTCCACAGTGGCTGCACCAGTCTGCATTCCCACCAATAGTACACTAGGCTTACCTTTTCTCCACATCCTCTCCAACACTTGTTGCTTGTTGCTTTGTTTATGATGGCCATTCTGACTGATGTGAAGTGGTACCTCATTGTGGTTTTAATTTGCATCTCTCTCATAGCTAGCAATACTGAGCATATTTTCATATGTCTCTGGACCCTCTGTATGTCTTCCTTGGAAAAATGTCTGTTCAAGTTCTTTGCCCATTTTTAAATTTTTTTTGTCTTCCTGGAGTGGATTAATATGAGTTATTTATATATTTTGGAGATCAAACCCTTGTACATTGACAAATATATTGTCAGATATGGTTGATTCTGTTTTCATTTTAATGCTGTTTTCTTTAGCCATGCAGAAGCTTTTTATTTTGATGAGGTCCCATTTGCTTATTCTTTCCTTTATGTTCCGTGCTCTGGGAGACATATCAGTGAAGATGTTGCTGTGTGGATGTCTGAGATTTTCCTGCTGCTATTTTCATTTAGGACATTTATGGTGTCATGACTTATATTTAAGTCTTTTATCCACCTTGATTTTATTTTTGTGTATGGTGTAAGTTGGTGTTTGAGTTTCTTTTTCTTTTCTTTTCTTTTTTTTTTTATTTTTGCACGTAGCTGCCCAGTTCTCCCAACACCATTTGTTGAAGAGGCTGTTTTTACTCCATTTTATGCTGCTGTCCTCTTTATCAAATATTAATCAACCATAGATACTGGGGTTTATTTCTGGGCTTCTGTTCTATTTCATTGGTCTACGTGCCTGTTTTTATGCCAGTACCAGGCTGTTTTGATTACGGTAGCCTTGTAATACAGTTTGATATCAGGTATAGTGATCTCTCCTACTTTGTTCTTCTTTCTCAAAATTGCTGCAGCTATTCAGGGTCATTTATGGTTCCATATAAATTTCTGAAATGTTTGTTCTATATATGTGAAATGTCATTGGTACTTTAATAGATATTGTATTGAATCGATAAATTGCTTTGGGTAATATGGACATTTTGATGATATTAATTCTTCCAATCCATGAACATGGTATATGCTTACATTTGTTTGTGTCTTCCTTAATTTCTTTCATTAGTGTTGTGTAGTTTTCTAAATACAGGTCTTTTACCTCCTTAGTAGGGTTTATCCTTAGGTACTTAATTTTTCTTGTTGCTACATCAAGTGGGGTTTTTTCCTGATTTCTGTTTCTGATATTTCATTGTTGGTGGACAAAAATGCCTTTGATTTCTGAATATTGACTTTGTATCTTGCTGTTTTTCCCAATTCACTTCTTAGGTGAAGGAATTTTTTGCTGAAGTCTGTAGGATTTACTATGTACACTATCATGTCATCTGCAAACAATGACACTCTTGCTTCCTCATTTCCAATTTGGATGCCTGGTATTTCTTTTTCTTGTCTGATTGCTGTGGCTAGGACTTCCAATACTATATTGAATAGGAGTGGTGAAAGCGGGTATCCTTGTCCTGTTCCTGATCTTAGTGGGAAAGCTCTAAGTTTTTGCCTTTTGAATATAATGTTGGCAGTAGGTCTCTCATATATGGTCTTCATTATGTTGAAGAATGTTCCCTGTATTCCCAGTTTGCTAAGTGTTTTTTATAATAAATGGGTGCTTACATCATCAAATACTTTTTCTGCATCTACTGCTATTTTTACTGTGATTTTTGTCTTTTGTTTTGTTTATGTGATGTATTATGTTTATTACTTTGCAAATATTGTACCATCCTTGCATCCCTGGGATGAATCCCACTTGGTCATGGTGTATGATCTTTTAAATGTATTACCTGGCTGGCGTAGCTCAGTGGATTGAGCGCGGGCTGGGAACCAAAGTGTCCCAGGTTCGATTCCCAGCCAGGGTACATTCCTGGGTTGCAGGCCAGAATCCCCAGCAACTGCACATTGATGTCTGTGTCTGTCTGTCTATCTGTCTCTCTCTCTCCCTCCCTTCCCTCTCTAAAAATAAATAAATAAAGAAAACCTTTAAAAAAAAAAAAAGAACCTGGGGTCAATTTAAAAAAAAAATGTATTGGTGGAGGCAGTTTGCCAATATTTTGTTGAGGATTTTAGCATCTATGTTCATCAGCAATATTGGCCTGAAGTTTTCTTTCTTTGCTGTGTCTTTAACCGGTTTTGGGATTAGCATGATGATGGCTTCATAAAGAGTTTGGGAGTCTTTGGATTTTTTGGAATAGTCTGTGAAGGATAGGGGTTAGCTCTTTCTTAAATGCTGTGTCAAATTCTCCTGTGAAACCATCTGGACTAGGACTTTTATATGTTGGAAGCTTTTTGACTGCTGCTTCAATATCATTGGATGGTATTGGTGTGTTCAGGTTTTCTACTTCTTCTTCATTGACTTTTGGAAGATTATATTTTTCTAAAACTCTGTCTGTTTCACCCTGGTTTTCGAATTTCTTGGCATACAATTCTTCATAGTAATTTTTTTACAATCTTTTGTATTTCTGTGGTATCAGTTGTAATCTCTCCTCTTTCATTTCTGGTTGTGTTTATTTGGGTATTCTCTCTTTTGTTCTTGATGAGCCCACTTAAAAGTTTGTCAGTTTTGTTTATCTTTTCAAAGAACCAGCTCCTGGATTCATTGACCCTTAGAATTGTGCTTCTGGTCTCTATGTCATTGAACATTGCTCTGATATTTGTTATTTCCTTCCTTCTACTTGCTCTGATCTGTCTTTGTTGTTGTTCCTCAAGTTCTTGTAGGCTTGGGGTTAGGTTGTTTATTTGAAATGTTTCTACCTTTTTTAGGTAGGCCTGTATCACTATGAACTTCCCTCTGAGGACTGCCTTTACTGTAGTAAGTTTTGGGTTGTTTTGAGTTCATTTTCATTTGTTTCCAGAAACTTTTTGATTTCTTCCCTAATTTTATTCTTGACCCATGCATTGTTTAATAACATGCTATTCAATCTCCATGAGTTCGAGTATTTTTCAATTTTTTTCCTGGAGGTTGGTTTCTAGTTTCAGTCCATTATGGTTGGAGAAAATGCTTGGTATGATTTCAATTTTCTTGAATTTGTTGAAGCTTGTTTTGTGTCCTATCATGTGGTCTATCTTTGAAAATGTTCCATGTGCATTTGAAGAAGTATATATTTTGCTTCTTTGGGATGAAAGCCTTTATATATTTCAGTTAAGCCCAATTGAGCTAGGGCATTGTTCAATGCCACAATATCTTTGTTGATATTTTGTTTGGAAGATCTGTCCATTTTGGATAGTGGTGTGTTGCAATCCCCCACTATAATACTGCTGCTGTCAATATCTTTCCCGATATCCTCCAAGATTTTCTTTGTGTATTTGGGTGCTTCTACATTGGTTGCATATATATAGTTACATTGTTTATGTCTTCTTGATGGATTCTCCCTTTGAGTATTATGAAGCAACCTTCTGGGTCCCTTTTTATGGCCCTTTTTTTGAAGTCTATTTTTTCTGATATGAGTATTGCTATTCCTGCTTTTTTTTTCCCTGACTGTTTGCTTGGAATATTTTTTTCTAGCCCTTCACTTTCAGTCTGTGTAGGCCTTTTGTTCTGAGGTGAATCTCTTGTAGGAAGCATGTTTGTGGGTCATGCTTTCTTATCCATTCAGCTATTCTGTGTCTTTTGATCAGAGCATTTAATTTCAAAGGTTATATTGATAGGTACTTATTCGCTGCCATTTTTTCGTACCTGTGTTCCTCGTCTGTCAAGTGTTTTTTCTTCCTGTTCTGAAAGCAATACACTTTAGCATCTGTTGCAAAACTGGTTTTGGAGGAGTTTGTTCTTTGAGGATTCTTTCTTCCCCCAGGAAGCTCCCTATCTGGTCTTCCATTTATCATGTGAGAGCCTTGCTGGATATTGCAAGTTCTTGGTTGCAGGTTTCTGGTTTTCATTATTTGGGATATCCCTTGCCATTCCCTCCATTGAGTAGTCAGCTGCTAGGTCTTATCAGGGCTCCCTTCTATGTTACTACTTCTGGTTCGTCTCTGCTTGCTGCCTTTAAAATTCTCTCATTTGTCTTGGAATTTTTCCATTTTAATTATGAGTGTGTCTTGAAGTGGCCTCTTTGGGTTCCTCTTGATTTGGGGTCTCTCTGTGTTTCCTGCTTTGTGTGACTTTTTCTCTCATCAAATCAGGGAAGTTTTCATCATTAGTTTTTCAAGCAATTTTTCTATCCTTGCTCTTACCTGGTTTCTGGTATGCCTATTATATCGACATTATTGTATTTCATGTTGCCCTGCATTTCTCTTAACCCCTCTTCATTCTGTCTGAACTTCTTTTCCTTTTCTTGCTTTTCTGGGTGTGTTTTTTTCTACCTTGTCCTCCAGTCACTGATCAAATCCTCTGTTTCATCAAAGCCTGCTTTTGATTCCTTCTACTGTGTTCTTCGGTTCAGAAATTGTAGTCTTTATTTCCTCATTGTTCCTTGTTGGATTGTTTTCTATTTCCTTTTCATATTGATATAATTTGCAGTGAGTTCATTGTAGTTTCCATGTATTTTTAGTAGCTCTCTGTAAGCTCATTGAGCTCGCCCTGATAAACCATTGTTTTGAACTCAATATCTGATATAGTTGACTTGCCTCTATTTCATTAGCATTCTTTCTGAGGCTCCTCTTTTCCGTTCATTTGGGGGTTGTTCTTCACTACTTACTGTTGTTTGTGAGACCCTTCTTGTTAGCCTCTGCTTCTTAAAGTGGTCTGTTCTTGCTCCCTGGTTTTATGGTGTGATCTTCTTATAGTAGGAGGCCTGTGGGAATTTCAGTGTTGCAGTCTCCTTTGTCTCCTGAGCTTGCGGGTCTTGGGCTGTCATTTATGTTGGCTCCCTGTATGTCTGGTTTGGTTTTGATTGTTGTTGGGTTCTTTCTTTGGTGGGCTCTTCCCTCCAGCTGGTTTAACTGAGTGTCACTCCATCCACAAGGCTTGTATTCTGTTGTGCAGGTGTGGACAGGCTGTGTTGAAGCGGACTCTTCTGTGTGTACAAAGTTTTGAGGCTTCCCTCTCATCTGTTCAGTATTTGTTGATGGTAATTTCTCAACCTTTAGTTTTTATTTCCAGATCAGTCCTGGGTTGAGGTTTAGTGTGGTCCACTCCCTCCTTCACCCCTTTTCCATTGTTACCTGTTGGTGGTTCCTGTTGGATTTCCTCTTCCTGCAAGTATATTGTGTTTTCATCTCTACCTACTCTTTTTTTGGTGATCAATTGAGGGGGAAGGAAAAATGGTTTAGGACAATGGGAGTGTATTCTACGGTATTTAAAATACCAACCCATAGAGAAGAGATAGGAGATCCTTTGGATATGTATAGTGTTAACCATAATATCTCACCCAAATAGCCACTTTTTAGAAAGTGTGGAAAAAATAAGACTCTTCTTAGGGGGGAGGAGGATTGTGAGTTAGATCTGGAAAGCAGTGAGCTTGTGGGAGGTCAGACTATGAGGTAAAGTAAGAGTAAAGGATAGAAAATAGGTATAGTGTGCAAGGAGAATAGAGTTCATCACCACAGTTAAGTTCAGGAACAGTGAAGTGAGCTAAGATGTTGCAGGGGTGCTATGTGTAGTATTTTACAATTGTATGGAACATCAATTATTTATAATAGTAAGGGAGCCCAATCATATGACAGAATCTATGTGATCTGAATAACAGAAATAGGAAGTACAGGACCTATTGTAGTGTGCTGTTGGAACACAAGTGAAGTGAAAGCTGGAAACTTAAAAATTAAAAACTATGAAAGAGAGTACAAGGGGAAACCAGTCAAACATGTAATTTAACAAACCAGGTGAAGAAAGACTAAACAGAAGAAGAGAAATAAAAATATACTAATAAAATAAAGATGTAGGCATAATGAAAAAATACTAATAATACAAATATACAGTAACTTGCAAGTTCTCTGGAATAGCAACATGAAATTCATCTCACTGTTTCAGTTGTTGGATGACTCCTCTTTGGGTCTAAGTCTGGTCCTTTCATTGCTCCCAGGTTTATGTCTCACTTGTGGGTATTAAAAAAAAGGAAGGAAGGAAGAAGGAATAAAAAAGGAAAGGAAGCAAGGAAGAAGGAATTTAAAAAGAACTAAGGAAAGAAGGAAGAAGGAATTAAAAAAAAAATTCTTCTGCTGGTTTTAAAACCGCCGAGGCCAGTTCTCTCCTGGTCTTCCTGGCTGCAGCAGGATGAGGAGGGAATTGGTTTTGCTTTTCTCCCTTCCGGAGCTGCACTCTTAGCAGTTTGGCCCAGCCTCCAGCCCAGTTCCTGAGTTCACTGTCGGACCCCAGTGCCCTTCTGAGCCCAGCCTATACCTTCAGGTCCACCAGTTGCATTGTCTTTAAGGTGCACCAGTTAGGGGAAACTCACTACCATCTTCTTACTCTTTGCTGTTCTAGATGCCAGTTACTTTCAGAGTCTCTTCAGGGTAGTTCAGCCTCCACACTGAGTTAAACCTTTCTGGGGATTGCTGACTCTCTGAGCCCTGCAGCTTCTCCTTTGTAAGGGTATCTCCACCATTCCACTTAGAAAAGCCAGTTGGCCCTGGTGCTCTGCCCTGACTGCCTCTGTGCATGTGGCATGCGGCTTCTCTGCTCTGCACCTGGGCTGCTGGGGTTGGTGTGATGTGCCTCTGGGCAGCGAGGTCAGGTGTGTTCTGCCTCTAGGGCTGTGTGAGCACTTGTCCTCTGCTCCTTCAGTGGGAGTCAACTGCTGTGGCTGGGGGTTACGGGCACTGGAGGTGGGACAGCTGTTGAGGGAGAATTCCCAAATAGCTGCTGAGTGCCCCTTTTTTTCCTTTTTCTTTTTGAAAAAATTCCTCCTATTCAACCTGCCACTCCAAACAAGCACCTGGCCTCTTGAACAGCCCAACTCTCCAACAAGACCAGGGACTATCCAGGTCAGGGTTAGTCACTGCCCAACTCTTCTCAGACAGCCTCCACAGCCTCAGTGGGTGCACATTACCCCTGTGTGTTTGGCACTTTGTCCTTATTCCCCCACTGTGACTTCAAGCATCCAGGTCCATCCTCAAACCTTGTTTGATGGGGGAGCTGTTGACTGGGCTCTCTCCCAAGAATCCTGCAGCAGACCTGGTGGGCTCCGGGTCTGGGGCTGCAGCCACCCTGGTCCCCGTGCTGGTCCCAGGAAACATTGTCCTGAAGCCTCTCGGTATTGTCTGATTTTTCAATGTCCTCTAACAATTTGTGGTCCCCAATCTTCATATATGCTGGGATACTGTTAGCTGTTCACTCTGTTCCTCCAAAGATCGGCTAGGTGTTTCACCCATGTAGAGAGAAAAGTGGACTCTGCTCCCACCTATCTTGTTGCCATCTTCCCTCCTAGAATTTTTTCTGATGCTTGTGTTAGTGTGTGCCTGTGTCTGTGTACTTGTTTGTCCATCTGTCTGTGTACGAGAAGAGAGGAATATGGGGAGAAGCTCAAGTAAGTGTGTTTTGCATTCTTTATTAATCACAAACATGTTTTCTTTTTTAGCAAGGCCAGGCTGGTTTATCCAACACTTGTCTGAAAAAGAGTTGTTGTTTATATTAAATCCCAAATGCAAGGTCAAAAAAAGCCTGAACTCACAATAACTATGTTTACAAAAGAAAAGACCATTGAAGACTGGGCAAGGAGGAAGGTGTTAGCTCTGTTGCACAACTGCAATTAGCACATACTCTTTATACCATTTAAAAACAAATAGGTGTTTTAATGAAATCATTATTAATCTGAAAAGATTAATGTTTTGGGGAATGTGACAGTGCTCTTCCTACAGCCTGTCTTGAGGTCTGTAAACAACAAACTATGAAGGTGGTTGCTAACTGTGATGTGGGTTATGGACTCCTTAGAAATCTAATGTAAGCTACAAACCCAAACCTTTTTCCTAGCAGGGGAAAAAGATCACCTCTACAACTTGCATACAGTTTCCACACCTTCTCTGACCATGTGAAAAGCCACATGTAAATCTCAGATTAAGAACCCCATTTCTAAAGGAAATATAACATGTAACCATGGTTGAAAGAAAAATAAAACCCATAGAGTTTTAGCTCTTTAAAGGTACTAGAAATAACTTAGTATATACTCTTATTTTCTAGATATGGACAGAGGTGTGGAGAGAGTATGATTTATTAAAATTCACACCAGTCTGACAGAGTTAGGAATTTGTGTTATATTTTCATTCTTTTTCTTAGAAGCAGACCCTGAAACAATAATTGGTGGGAAAGTGATTTATTAAGGAAGTGCTTCTCAGGAGAGGCTGGCAAAGGGGTGGAGGGGGCAATACAGAGAAAAAGAGGAGGTCAAGAAGGGTGTCCTCTTAGGTAAACACTTGCAGAGAGTGTCCCTTTGGAAATTGGAGTATAAGTCAAACCCAAGACATGGGTGGGCTTCATACCTGCACACCTTTCACCACTGGTTGAGAGACAGCTAGAAATGAACTCTCAGGAACAAGTAGTCCACAGGCAGTAGTACTCTAAAAGAAGAACTGCACACGTCATAGCTCAGAAATGGTAAAAGGAACTCCAAAGCTGCCAGGTGGGAGACAGCTGATGTGACAGACACAAGCTTTGTAGACCCCATGCTACTGTTTCCAAAAAAGATTCATGTTGACTTTTTGGTGAGTGACTCAATGCTTGCTCTCACAAGATTAAAGATTAATAGATGCATACTATTTATCTAAAATTCTTGTTTTAAAGCATGATGAATATTCCCAGACTGTTACAGAGCAAACAAGGGGGGCCTGGAACGATATACTATTACTGAAAGAAGCCCCCAGGTCCGTTATGTCTGCCGCCAGAGGAAAGACATCTCTCAATGCCAGAGATTCGTGAAAAGGAAAAGAAATGTTTATTTAATGCTATACAAACTTAAAGTAGTGACCTAATGTCTTTATCAAAAATCCTAAAGTCCCTTAAAACACCCACAAACAGACACAGTCCTTCCTTCCTTCCCCCTTTGCCCAGTCCAGAGTACCGTATCTCAGGAAAGGAAATAGAAGTCCATGGCTCAGGCAGTCCTCTGGTTATTCCCAGTTAGTACTCCATCTTGACTGGGAGACCTCCCTGGGTTCCTGGCACCCTCAGCTGAGTTGCTGGGATCTCTGCTAAAACCAGGCGGTGGTTCCCCCTTCTAAAGCTACGGGGGTCCCCACTCTGGCAGGCACATGCTTCTCCCCCCTGCACAATGGCTGCAAGGGAGGGGGGGGGGGTTGCCACTCTGCCAAAGCCAAGTGGCGGCTCTCTGCTAAAGCTGCATGGTGATTCTCTCACTCAGGGCTGTGGGAGTCTTCAGTCTGCTAAAGCTGCGTGGTTCTCTCCCCAATGGCTGCTGCATCTTGGTTTAAATACCCGCGCCAATCTTCCTCTGCAGCCCCATTTCCGACTCCTCCCACACTTGGCTTCACATGCCAGAACTCATACCCTTCCAGCTTTACTGGACTGCCATCATGAGTCTGGGCAGGTGTGGCCCCAGGTCCTGGAGCCAATCTTCTCCAAGCTCCCACGCAAGCGCTGTAACTCGGGGGACCTGCCCCCCAGTTACATCTTGGTGGGGAAGTTACTTCCATTCCCTTGGCTCTGAGCATGGCCACAGCTATTTAACATATCTAAGCGACCAGCCAAAGGCTATAGATATGTTAAATGACCACGTCAGAGGTTAGCTGCAAGGCTGCTGCTATGAGAAACAGCTTTCAAAGGCCCTGCTCCACGTGTCCCTTCCCCCAGCCCACACCTAGGGAATGGGGGTGAAAACATCTTAAAATCTCCTGGACACCTTAAGTTCTGGACCCCATTTCAAATGCCTATTTGGGGTCCCCCCTCTTGGCTGCACCCTGTAACAAGACCCTAAATGTAAGCCTTGTGCAGAGTAACACCAACAACAGAAACCGCTATGTAGCATGTTCCTTCTGAAGATTCCACTATGCATCCTGGAAGTTCTACTCCCCATTCTGCAAAACTGTCATAAACTCTGCTCTGAATAGTACCCTCACCCTCCACTTTACATATGCCTTCAGCAAGGTCCAGATAGGTTTGCTTTGTTTCTGCAGAGCGCTTTCAGGGTTGAAATCCCCCCTTTTCTCCTGAGCATTGTGGAAAGACATGTACGTATATGCTTCCTTGATGTGTGGGTCACCTGCCAGCAGTGATCAGGGAACACTGTGGATGGCTAGTCGAAAACACGCGAGAAAAAACATGCACAGAGACAGACTAGTTTCTGTGGAGAAAATGTAGCTATGGAATGGCCACCCCCTCTAGTGGGGAGCTCACCGATTTACCGTCCAAACTTGCTTTTATTGGGCTCGTTTTCCATAATAATTCAGGTAAAGCACATTACTCATTACGAGGAAGTAAGGAACAATAGATAACAAGGAACTCTGCGGGTCTATTTTGAGTCAGGGTCAAAGAGCTGTAAGACTTTGAGGAACAAACTAACTTCCTCCTTGGACCCTTCTCATTCAACTGAGAGCATTCTAAACAAAGAAGGTTTCACAGTAATTTACATGTTGTTTCTTAGGCCTGATCACCTGGGGAATCCACCCTTTTCAACACAGAGCTGCACCACCCTGTCATTGTTTGAGGCTTAGGTGGAGCAAGGGAACTAAAGCAACCAAGAGATAAGGAGATTTTCTCCCAGACAATGGAGGACTCAGGCCATGTTAAAGATGAGAAGGGAGGGTCCATCACCCCCTTTTGCTGTAGCCCCCAAAGTCCTTCTTTGGGGGGCCTCCCACGTGATCGTGCCTGTCTTAGATCATTCCCCCTTTGGGGAATCTTACCCGTCTTTGGCTAACCAACCAAGCTTTGGGGTTCAGTTATGAATGAAGCAGCAGAAGCAGTGTTCCTGCCAGGGAGATAAGCTTTTGTCTCCTTGCTGGCTTACGGTTCCAAGGGCATTCCCTTAGCCTTAGCCTAGGTGGGGGTTACAACTTCTCATACCAGGCAGGGCAGTTCCCAACACTTCTTAGTCTTGAAAAGTCTCCCCTGAGCCAACAGAAATAAATTTTTTTAATTACATAATAAAACCCTAATAAAACCACAACATTGGTGATCCTGCTCCAGGTTTACAAACTGCTGTGGGAAAAAAAGATCAACATTCAAGTAGAAATATGTATAGGCAACAGTAATGAAAGAGCAATTGAGAAACTGAATATACTAATTGCCAGATCACACATAAAAGTGGAACTCTAATCCACAGTCTGCAGCAACCTGTCCAGGATATTGAACCACAACTGCTATGGCCATTGGTCTAAAACAGCCAGGACTTAATCACTAACTGACAGTTTCCCTAATTCATTCTGCAGCATCAAACTTTGGACCAACCAGAGAAGGCCACAAATGATCTGCTAACCTATCATATATGATGCTGGCTGCTAGTTAGCATGCCTCCAACTTCCCCAGGCCAACAGCCTCCAATTAGGGTACAAGAAAACTGAAGCCTTTCTTTTTCCCCTATAAAGTGTTCCCAGTTCTCCTGCCTTTGAGTCTCTGCCAAATGCTAGTGGTGGTGGCTGACTCCCTTCCTCTGTCAAGTTCTGAATTGTCTTTAATTGTCATTTGGCTAGTTGTTATTTATTTCCACATAGTTTATAGATAAAATACAAGTAGCCAATAAATGTGTATGTGGTGGAGGGGGGAGCTTATTGTAGCTAATTTTTTTAAACAATGTAATAAGCTGGTAGAGGCATGGAGATGGTGGCTACAACCTCTGGGCTGGAATGAACTGCATTCTTAGTGGAGGCAGGGGAGCTAAGCCAGAGCCATGGTTAGTGCAGTGGTAGCAGTTAGTGGCTGCTACCACTAAATGGTGGCTGACCATTGCTGATGCATGATTTGCAGGCTGTTATGTTCTGCAAGCCATGAAGCATATGGGGCCTCAAGTCAAACAAGTTTTTCAAAGTCTACCAAAATCTATAAGACTTCCTAAACATTTCTACCAATTCTTTGCTCCCTGTATATGAACCATAGAACTACACTTGAAGAGGGCCTTCAGTGGTGGCTATTACAGAGGTGGGTTCAAACTCAAAATGATGAAAAGAGAAGCAGTATTAATATGAGGTGTAAGCCCTACCACCAATAAAGTAAGAATAAGAGATGCTCATCAATGAATTATGCTTTTAAATCACCCAGACAAGGGAGGATCTCCTTATATAGTAGTCAAAAGTCAATGAAGCTAAAGATTTACTAGAAGATTAAGCTAAAAAAATAAAGTAAATGTATGACCAATTTTAAGTTTTTGTTAGTTACGTATTCAAGTGCCAACTTTTTATAAAATGTCCCAAAGCTACAAATTTTAAAAGTGATTTACCACAAACTAGCAAAGTCTTGGTACATTTGTTTAATGAGAGATTTTAAGTCAGGTTATGGAATATTTGCAGTGCTCAATAATTATGGGTAAATACATACCATTTAAGTAGAAATATTATTTATTACTGTGGGATAACTCAGGATATGGCCCCTCCACCTCAGAGAACAGATGGCTACCTGGCCAGGAGCCATAAGGAATGAGGAAACAGTCTCTCAAGGCCCCTGTGTTCATCACAAACTTGTAGCATTTTCATGCTATTGCATCTTCTTCCCCGCTGCAACCCTATAAGAAGAACCAAGGCTGGCCGCTATTGGGCAACCCCCTATAATGTGAGTGATAAATGGCATGTCCACAGCATATTCACATCTGCTGGTCCTCCATGAGATTTTTTCAGAACATCACTGTTGTGAGTGTATGTTCCTGATATAACCTTTCCTATAACTCAGCCTGGCAACTGCTTGGCTTGCTGCTTGCTGAACAACCTGGCACCAAGGAAGACACAAGAGTAACACTCAGTAGCTATGCTATTCACTCACTCAGCTTTTATTGAATGCAGGTTCACTCAAAGTAGAATATCAACATACATTAATATCCTACTCATACTCTAACAATCTATGAGAAATATAACACACACAGAGCAATCAGTAGGGGATAACAAACCCGAGTCCCAAATTCTAGTTTGCTGGTCCAGGAGGACAGCATGGTGGGTAAGGGAGTCATCAGCGTCTTGTGAGAAGCATCTCCAGACCCAGGTGGGCAGGAGGACAGACGAAGTCCTCAGTCAAGCAGGGCAGAGCCTTCAGCAGCTGATGCCAAGGGAGATTAGCATGGTGTGGAGCAGCACTCTGGTGTGTGGAGCTTGGCTGTCTCAGCAGTGGCTTGAAGCCTGCCTGAGTTACAACCCTTGAGAGTGGTGTACTCCACCCTTCCGGATCTCTTGATAATGTCTTGGCACCCCTGACAGCAAGTGTGGAATTTGCTCAGGAGCCTATCTATTAATAGCCTTGTTCTGTAGACATGGCTGTTCTAGTCACATGTGCAGATATCTTAGGTGTATCTCCTTGCCAGATGTGTCTAGCATGGCTTAGGTAGTTTCCTCTTGACCCAAAGTGTCATGACTGACAACCATTTTGGTTGACATAAGTGACTCCATTTTGTTTTATACACTTTATACTACCTGACTAGACAATGACATTTTATTGATCCTACTCTTCACAGTCATGACACTTAAGCAGTTCCTGGGTTTGGAGTTCCTGTGGTACAATTACTCATTTAAACAAATAATTTGGTACTTACTTTAAGGCAAAGTGAACATGAAAGTCTCTAATCTCAGGGAACTGCAATCTAATGGGAGACTCATAAACTGGTAATTAAAATACAATGTAATAAATATTATGATGGAATTAGCATAAATTGTTATAGTAGACTCATTTTATTGGAAAGAAGTTTGTCAAGGTATAGGGAGCTGGCTCAGCTGCTTGGAACTGTGAATTTAAAAAGTGAATTTAGCCACAACTTTGACCTAAAAAATGATACAGGTATGTGTATATCACTGAGAGAATTCAGATTCATACATTATAAACTTAATAAAAATGCAAATTAAAACAATGAAACTTATTTATTTTTGATTGTTGTTCAAATACAGTTGTCTCCATTTTTCTGTGACTATGTTCCCCTGCCCCACCAACCCCCTTCCCCTACCCTCAACCTTACCACCCTTTGGCTTTGCCCATGGGTCCTTTGTATATGTTCTTTGATGACCCTTATTCTTCTTTCCCCTGTTATCCCCTCTCCTCCCTCTTCTCTGGTTACTGTCAGTTTGTTCTTTATTTCAGTGTCTCTGGTTGTATTTTGCTTGCTTCTTTGGTTTTTGTTGATTAGGTTCCACTTATAAGTGAGATCATATGGTATTTATCTTTCACCACCTGGCTTATTTCACTTAGCATAATGCTCTCCAGTTCCATCTATGCTGTTGCAAACAGTAGGGGTTCCTCCTTTCTTTCTGCTGCATGGTACTCCACTGTGTAAATGTACCATAGTTTTTTGATCCATTCATTTAGTGATGGGCACTGAGGTTTCTTCCAGTACTTGTAAATTGTGCTGCTATAAACATTGGCGTATGTAGAGGTTCTTTTGAATTGGTGTTTTAGGATTTTTAGGGTATAATCCCCAGAAGTGGTATTGCTGGGTCAAAAGGCAGTTCTGTTTTTAGTTTTTGAGGAAATTCCATACTGTTTTCCATAGTGGTTGCACCAGTCTGCATTCCCTGCAACAGTGCACTAGGGTTCCCTTTTCCCCACAAACTGTCCAACACCTGTTTGTTGATTTTGTTGTGATGGCCATTCTGACTCCCGTGAAGTGGTACCTCATTGTGGTTTTAATTTTCATCTCTCTGATGGCTAGTGATGCTGAGCATTTTTTCATATGCCTCTGGACCCTCTGTATGTCCTCCTTGGAAAAGCATCTGTTCAGGTCCTTCGCCCATTTTTCAATTGGATTGTTTGTCTTCCTAGAGTGGAGTCATATGAATTCTTTATATATTTTGGAGATCAAACCTTGCCTGAGTTATCATTTACATATATATTTACCCATATGGTTGGTTCACTTTTCATTTTGCTGATGTAAAACAATGAAACTTTTTTTTGCCTGATTTAGAAGGCTGTTTGAAAGCATTCAGCAAAAGGTAAAAATGTGCATGCCCTTAAACATCATTCCAATTCTATCAATTCATTTTGCAGAAATTGTCTCATAAATGCACAAAGTTATGTACAAAGATGTTTACTCAAAATATTTGTATGGAATAGACATCCAAAAAGGGAATGGATAAAATACAATAAATCTTGCAATGGAATTCTGTGAGACCACCCAAAAAATAAAATATTGGTAATAAAGAGATGGCAGGAATAGATGGTAGAGCAAAAAAGGCAAAACAATGTGTTTTAGTACCATTTTGTGAGTAAATGTGTATGTGCATGGGCACATCTCTCTGTTTTCATCCTAAAAGTGGGGCTGGAGAATGGGAGAGGTGCTTTTATTTATACATTTCTCATTGTTCATGGTTTTATGAAGATCATGTATTACCTTGGTAGTAAAAAATTTAAAATGAAAAGAATCAGCTGTGAAATGAGTTGTTTGCATGAAATGTGTTTCTGAGCACATGTTATTCACTCTATCACCTATTTTCTCACTTCTCTGAGTATTGTGGCTGAGTTATGTAGAATAAGGTATGAGCAGTGATAATAGCTTTGATTCCTGGAACAATAGCCAAGATAATGAGGAGCCCATTTTACTGACAATGTGCAGTCACACCTGTTGGGGAAAAGATAAGCATTGGTGCAGGTGCAGGAACAATCACCTCTCATTTATCTGTCATTGTCCATGAATAAGCCAATCTACACTAGTGAACTTTCCAAAATAATAGAAGCTTACCATCTGTTTAAAGTGCCAACTTAAAAAAAATTTAACCGTTTTTTTGAGGAAAGTCTTTCCTAAATGGATTTTGCAACTCTTACTTTTGCAGAAAAAAAAGAGTATAATGATCACAATATGAGCAATTCCTGATAATTTGGGGTATAGTTCTGACATAGGCCTGGAATGTGAGATTTCAGGGCCCTGTCTAGAAAAACCTGAAATGGATGGGGAAGCTGGCCTCTACTTTCAATCATCCTTATTATTTTCAACTTCTTTCTAATTTGAAGTTTTCTGCCTCTGCTCTCACTTTCAGCTATCTGTATAAGAAAATACATGTATTGAATCTTGCCCTGTCTGGGGGAGATCCCAACTATTGTTCAGACCTCATTTTATTTGATGTTCCATCCCAAAATGGCACCACAATACAGATTTGAGTAAACATAGTTCCCTGAGAGGTGATCCTAAGAAGTACCATGAAAGTATGGGGGAGGGGGAAAAGGAAAGGCAGCCAGCAAAGGTGTTAATGAGCAAGTTGTGTGGGCAACAGGAACTAAAAATCTCACTGGGGACCTTTGGAGACACAGTGGGGACATACCTTATTATTGTCCAACTGAGAAGGGAGGAAACTAGAGTATATTTATTCACCAACTACTATCCTTTTTTGTCTCTCTTGTTTGTGGATTTTTGGGATTGAGAGTGGGGGAAAATGAGCTCTTTAGTACTTTGGGTCTGCATTTTGGCTGCGCCAGGCAATGACCTTAGACAAAAAGACACAAGAACAGGCTAGCATGACAGAACAGCACCAAAAGAGTCAGCCACTCACTCCCACAACTCCGTCAAGTCAATATAATCCCATTTTTCAGAGTTGTTAAATGAGGCTAAGAGAATTTAAGCTACTAGCCTAGGGTCACATAACCAGTGATGAAACTAGGATCCTAACCTAGTTATAACTGGCTCCAAAGTCTTCTTCTTTGTGACTGGCTGTCACAAATAGCTGCTGTGCATCCAGGGGCCTCTTGGAACTCTTCTAAATTTTCATCACCTGAGAAATCAGCTGATTCAGATTATTAGGCCTGTAACTCTACCTTGTTTCCTGAAGTATTCTTGTGCCTTGAACAGTACCTAGCATGGCATGTGGTAGGCACTCATGAATAAATGAGGCTAAAGGAAATTCTGAAAACTCCTTCAGTAGTCTCAGTGCAGTAATTAATCAGGCCTTGGGGACATTATAGTTCATTGCCTAGAGGTGAAGCTGCTCACTGCTAGGTGCACATTCATGTGCACATTCATTTATTGAGCTAATATTTATTGAGTGCCTTTTATATACAAAGCACCATGCTAAATGTCAAGTTTACAGTTGAGAGTAAAACATACATGAGCCCACCTCCATGGAATTCACAGTCTAGAGGAGGGGACAGGCATTCATCAAAAGAATCATACAAACCACATCTGAAAAATCCTCCCATTCGCCTTTAATTTATAGGAAAATGAGGACAAAGAAACATGTTAGATGAAACCAGAGAATGGTCAGCAATATCCAGACTATGGGAAACCCTATAGGACAAACAATCTACCTCCTCAACAAACAAATTGTAATAACAGAAAATAAAGAGAGATGGAAAGAGAGACCTATATATTAAAAAAAATTAAAAGGCATATCAGTTAAATGCAATATGTGACTCATTTAAGTCTTCATTCAAACAAACTGCAAAAATTATAACATGTGAGATTACTGGACATTTGGAACCAACTGCATATTTGCTGTTAAAGGATTATTGTTCTTATTTTAGGTGTGATGAATTCTAGTTATGTTTAGAAAAAAGAGAATTTATTGGTAAGAGATACATACTGAAACATTTACAGATAAAACATGATGACTTGAATTTGCTTCAAAAAAAAAAAAGGAGTGGACAGAGGCTATGGATAAAACAAGAATACTCATGAGTTGATAAAATGTTGAAGTTAGTGAGAGCAGTTTAGGACTTAATGATACTATACTGTTTAATTTCATATGTTTAACATTTCCCACAGTGAGAAGTTTATAGAAAAGATCACACAAATATTTCATTGCATACATGTTAGAAGGACCAAGTACAGGAACCATGAAAAACTACAAAAGGTGGGCCCAATAAATGAGGAGCACAAAAAAGGTTTAACTGATTAGAGAGGGTAGTATTTACTTTTTCAAACTGTTCTTTTTATTTAAAAATACCATTTTTTGGCAATACATTGCTAAAGCCATTTTTCTTTTTTTTTTTTGTAGAAAACTGTACAAAGCATATAATGCTAAGCAAGGATATTTTTCTTTTACTTCTAGATGTACTTATCTTCTTTTCTAACTTGAAATTTGTCAGTTTGAGTAAGAAACAGAGGTGGGTACAAGGATGTCATTGTCCTAAAAAAATATGTGTTCGAATATCCATCCCACTTATAAACAATTACTGAGATACATTATGAAAAGAAGGTTAAGAGATTTTAGATTATGTCTGTAAATTCTTTGAAGATCATCCTATCTAAAGCTGTAGGCTGTGTCCCCTACCCTTGAATCCAGATAAGCTTGTGACTGCTTCTATCTAAAGAGTACTGTGAATGTGATGATGTATGACTTTTAAGGTCAGAAAAGTCCAAGCAGTTTCACCTGTTCCTCTTGGGCCATTCACTTCAGGCATCCTGCACCTTTTATGATGTGAGAAAGTGCTAGCTATGTGGGAAGCCCACATGTAGGTGCTCTGATTGACAGCCCGAGCTGAAGTTCCAACCTAGTGAGCATCAACTACCAAATCTGTGATAAAGATTCCTTAAATGATCCAGCCCCCAGTTGTTAAGCCACCCTCAGTAATTAAGTCTTTGCAGCTAGAACTCCATACATCATGAAACAGAGACAAGGCATGCTCATTGTGTCTTATTTGTGGGCATAATAAAATTATTTCATGCCACTAAATTTGGGGATGGTTTGTTATACTGCAATAGTAACCAGAAGAGAGGGCCAGCAGAACTGGTAAACAGATATTCTTAGAAGTATTGAGAGGGCTAGGGATGAACCTGGGGTTGAGGGAAGTGAGGGCATTATTAACAGCAAACTAATTGATTTCATAGGGAATCAAAGAATATCCAGATATAAACCATGATTCTGTTATTCTTTTACAACCCCATTCCTTTCCTAAGCCACTTCAAATACTGGACAACACTCTAAGTATTTCAAAAGAAAAGACATGTAATAAGGAACATTCATGCTCATAAAATCTGTGAAGAGCAGGATATTGGGAGTCAGAGGCTGCTGCAGGACCACACACCACTGCAGCAGCAGACCAGAAAATTATGTCTGCTGCTGCTCTCACAAGTGTCAACAGCACTATCCCCTACTGAAAGCATGGATCACTGAAAACATGGATATCAGAGGTTGCTCATCAGCCACCATCTCTGTAGAAAGGTAGCCTCCACATCCCTCTCACCACCCAAATTTTACAAGAACAGTTCTCACCATCAAAACCTGAATATATAATTTTAGCTGCAAAGGAGCCTGGAAAGGCTAGGGAGTCTAGTTTTTAAATGTCTAGTTTAGAAGATCAACTGAGGGTGTCCCCTTGATCACATGGCTCATCAGGTAGTTGAATGTGAGCCATATGGTCAAGGGAGCACCCTCAGCTGGCCTTACAACTCACCGTGGCAGTAAGTGATATTTAGTGAAGTTGTTCTGATCACCTTCCAAACTTCTAGCTCTTAAAAAAAACAAGAATAGTCTTTTTTTAAAATCCTTACCCAAGAATCTGATTATTGATTTTAGAGAGAGATAAAGGAAGAAAGAGAAAGAGAGAGAGAAGAACATTAATGTGAAAGGGAAACATCAGTTGGCTGCCTCCAGTATGCACCCTGACCAGGGAATGAACATGCAAATTAGGTATGCATCCTGACAAGGAATTGAACCCATAATACTTTGGTATATGAGTTGATGCGCCAACCAACTGAGCCACCTAGCCAGGGCAAAAGCATGAATACTTTTAAATTGCTGTTAACATGCATATGATAATACTGTGGCTCATGGTGAGAACACATCAATGCCCTTCAAATGCTTACAGTGTATCCAACATTCTGGCATTTTTGGGCCACACTGGAAGAAGAGTTGTCTTGGGCCACACATTAAATACACAAATACTAACAAAAACTGATGAGCAAAAAAAGGCATTTTTTGTTTTTGTTTTTTAAAATGTATTTTATTAATTATGCTATTACAGTTGTTCCATTTCTCCCCCTTCATTCCCATCTACCTTGCACACCCTCTCCTACCCACATTCCCCCATTTTCATGTCCATGTGTCATAAGTTCTTTAGCTTCTACATTTCCCATACTGTTCTTGCCCTCCCCCTATCTATTTTCTACCTACCATCTATGCTACTTATTCTCTGTATTTTTTCCCCCTCTCTCCTCCTCCCACTTCCCTGTTGCTAACCTTCCATGTGATCTCCATTTCTGTGAATCTGTTCCTGTTCTATTTGTTTTCTTAGTTTTTTTTTTAGGTTCAGTTGTTGATAGTTATGAGTTTGTTGTCATTTTACTGTTCATATTTTTATCTATTTTTCTTAGATAAGTACCTTTAACATTTCATATAATAAGGGCTTGGTGACGATGAACTCCTTTAACTTGACCTTATCTGAGAAGGACTTTATCTGCCCTTCCATTCTAAATGAAAGCTTTGCTGGATAGAGCAATTTTGGATGTAGGTCCTTGCTTTTCATGCCTTGGAATACTTCTTTCCAGCCCCTTCTTGCTTTCAAGCTCTCTTTTGAGAAATCAGCTGACAGTCTGATAGTCACTCCTTTGTAGCTCACTGTCTCCTTATCTCTTGCTGCTTCTAGGATTCTCTCTTTCATTTTTATCTTAGCTAATGTAATTACGATGTGCCTTGGAGTGTTCCTCTTTGGGTCCAACTTCTTTGGGACCAACTTCTTTGGGACTCTGAGCTTCCTGGACTTCCTGGAAGTCTATTTCCTTAACCAGATTGGGGAAGTTCTCCTTTATTATTTGTTCAGATAACTTTTCCACTTGCTTGCTCTTCCTCTTCCCCTTCTGGTACCCCTATAATTAGGATGTTGGAACGTTTTAAAGATGTCTTGGAAGTTCCTAAGCCTCTCCTCATTTTTTTGAATTCTTATTTCTTCATTTCTTTTCTCTTTGGTTGTTTCTTTCTTCCTTCTTGTCCACTCCATTGATTTGAGTCCCAGTTTTCTTCCCATCACTATTGGTTCCCTGTGCATTTTCCTTTATTTTACTTAGAGTGGCCTTCATTTTTTCATCTAATTTGCAACCGAATTCAACCAACTCTGTGAGCACCCTGATCACCAGTGCTTTGAACTATGCATTTGATAGGTTGGTTATCTCTTCATCACTTAGTTGTACTTACTGTGGAGCTTTGATATGTTCTTCCCTTTGGGCCATTTTATTTTTGTCTTGTTGCACCTATTACGTATGAAGGGTGGAGCCTTAGGTGTTTACCAGGGCGGGGCAACCCAGTAGCTGCGTTGTGATGCTGTATGTGGGGGCAGGGTCAGAGAGGGAACAATGGCACTTGTTCCCACTCTCTGTTTGGATTTCAGTCCTTCCGCCTGCTTCCCCCAAGCAAACTGGGCCCCTTCTGGTGCTGATTCCCATGTGGGGGGTTTGTGTATGTCTAGTATCTTGCTGGGTCTCTCCAGTGAACTCTCCTGTGAGGCTGGGAGTCTCTCCTAGCACATCAATTCCCACAGGTGTTTTCAATTGGTGTTTTTGAGACTTTATTTCCCGGCGCTGGGACCCCCTGGGTTGCACGGTCTGTCTTGCTCCATAGTTTCACCTTGTTTATCTGCAAGCGAATGTGGGACCACCTGGTCAGCCAGCTGCTCTGAGCATAGTGCATTGCTCCACAATCGCCACCCCACCCCTGGGGTCTGCCAGCCACCACCTGTGCACCCAGGGTCTGCCCACTGCTGTCTTGTGTGCCTGGGGTGCCTTGCATGCCTGAGGCCACTGCCTTTTCTGTTGCTACCCCTCTCCACCCAGCCACCTGACTCCACCCTGCCTACCATTTTGGATGAATGTATCTATTTTAACTCCTTGGTTGTCGGACTTTCATACAGTTCAATTTTCTTCCAGTTCTGGTTGTTATTTTGTTTCTAAATTGTTGTTGTCCTTGTTTTAGTTGTGCGAGGAGGCACAGTGTATTTACCTATACCTCTGTCTTGGCCGGAAGTCCCCCAAAAAGGTTTTAAGTAAATTATTATTTGTGTTGTGGCTGCATTCATAGCCATCCTGAGCCACATGTGGCCCACAGGCTGTGGGACACCCCAAGAAAATAAAGACTTTCTCTTTGTATGCGCAAGGTTATTACATAAGATCAGCATACCTTCCACTTCTGCTTCATGAAATAACCCCTGCAAGCTGTAATAAGATGCACTCTTCCTCTGGCAAGATCTTAGCGACTTTATGAGGCAAAGCTCAATATTGGTTCCCTGAGTTCTCTCCAAACTCCAATATGTCTCTCCAACTCAGTCCCATACTAAAATATGGGCAACATTTTCAAACAGAGTTGTGTCTGAATAAAGGGATAATTACAATTTCCTTTTCCCCACCACAATTCTCAATGTCTTCAGTAACTTCGAGTGAAACCATTTATCAAGTTGTTTGGTTTGAGTTCTTCTAAAAGTTAACCCTGAGACAAGAACTTGGGAGCAAGTAATTATTTATTTGGGAGATGATTCCAGGAAATACTGTGAGGAAGCAAAAAAGTGAGGGAAGGGAAAAGAACCAATTCAGGTGTGTTGATGAGCAGACCAATGCTGTGAACCACTGGGATTAAATCCTGCTAGGACTTCTGGGAGACTGTTTCAAACACACCTCAGGATTTTCCCACACAAGGAAATCTGGGGAATTTATTTATCAACCCTCATCTATAATTTGTTGAGGGATGCTCATAGGAACATTCACTATCCAGCACTTCCTGCTCTTAGGTCAAGAATGTCCTATGACCACAGGAAGAGACTTGAGTGTTTGAGGCAAAAAGCCATCAGCCTATATAAGAAGAGTTTAATCAAGCTATGGTGACTTCTATTGTAGGCCCATGGGATGTGGGCAGAGCATTAACATCATCTGTGACAAAAACCACTCATCATGTACAAAGGATCCTCAATAAAATTGTCAGCTGATTTCTCATCAGAAACCATGAAGACTAGAAGGCTGTAGTATTGGTGGAGGAACTCAAGAGTTGGAAAACTTGAGTTTCAAGTAATAGTTAATAAGCTTAGTAATTAATGTATGTAAAAAGTTAGCGTTTCAGGAACTGACAGTATGACCTACTCTGACTCCAGGAGACCAAAAAGGAATTCCACCTTTGTGGCCCAGAAGAACTATAAAAAATCAAGATGGTATCTGAGCCACTATGCCCCTGGGAGAGATGTTCACCATCCAGGACATGGATAAAGAATCACTGGTCAACAGTTGAAAGAATGCTGGAGTTTTTAGCTGATGAGCAGACCAATGACCTTTTCCCTGAATTCTGAACAATTTACCTATGCTTTTCTTCTCCTTACAAAAAGTGTCAGTTTGAAATGAAATGTAAAATGGTCTTTTAGGGTACATAACCCACCATCTTCACAGATCACCAGCTATCTAAATATAGCACTTATAAAGATTCAATCCATGTCTCTGTTTATTCGTTCTGGTGGTGACATGCAGCATGAATGAATGCCGACTTTTCTAGTTTCACATTCTGGTGACTGCATTCCATGACAGATTTTGGGACTCTCCAATAAGTCTGGATATTTGGTGGGGGTCCCATTTGATGCCTGACCTGGGGTGCAGATTTGGAGACTCCCTAGCAGCTTCCAAGCGATTTCACTTGGGGACTTTCTCTGATTCTCAGCACCCACCATCACCTTCACTTTCAATTGAGTCACAACACTTTCTGGTTCAGGATTGCAGTCCTGGGTTAGTTAAGGTGCCTTCTGGTTTACAGAGCTCTGTCTGGTAAAAAGGTGTGGTCTGGTTTAATTAAGGTGCCTTTGGTTTGTGTGATATTAGAGAGCTCTGTATGATAGAATAGGGGGGAAATCTTCCATTCTGGGAAACAGCCCTTTGGGGCCAGTTTTGGCTGATTGGTCAACCTATGCTTTTAAACCTATGACTAAAAGAAAATGTTTTTTTTTTATTGTAATACTGTTTGGCTTGTGTATAAGCTGACTTGGGAGAACACAGGCCACTGAGTAGGTCTTTATTTTATTTTATTCTTTTTGAATGGGTCTTTAAATTATTATACTATACTGCAATTAGAGTTCTTTTTATCAAAGATCAAGGAAGTGGAACAAAATGCCTTACATATAAGCTTTTATGTGTTACATAATAAAAATGCAGGATTAAAAGAAAATAGGTTAATGGTCCAAAGGAAAGGGAATTTACCTGTTGCAGATAGCAGAAGCTCAGAGGTAAGGTACCAGGAAGATCTAGATATTATGGCTGCTGTAAGCATGGTCAAGGTTTCCACAGCCCCTCCATCCCTGGGGGATCTTCTTCCTTACTCAGCCAAGGAAGCTAGAGGAAGTTAGCCTGAACTGGTTTCTCTTCCCCAAACCTGTCAGAGAATGAAATTTGGTGGAGGCCAATCCCCTACCAAGTCAGGGCAATACCCTTTGTGAAGACTTCCAGTGGCTTTTCCAGTTTCAGTATGATGTGTTCAAAGTGCTAAAGAAAAAAATTGTCAATGAGGAATTCTATACCTGGCTAAATTATTCTTCTAAACTGAAGAAGAAATTAAGACATTCCTAGTTAAACAAAACTGAAAGAATTCATTGCCAGAAGATTGGTCTTACAAGAAATTATAAAGTGAAATCTTCAGATTTCAGTGAAAAGAAGGACAAGCCCAGCTAAAGTAATTACATAGATAAACAACCTAAGTGTCCACTGAAAGATGAATGGATAAAGATATAAAAAGATAAAATATTTCCATTTGCAACAATATGGATATATCCTGAGGATATTATGCTACATAAAATAAATAAGACAGAAAAAGACAAAAAACATATGATTTAACTCATATGTGTAATATAAACAAAGAAGAAACAAATGAGCAAACAAAACAAAACAAACTTGTAGATATAGACAACAAACTGATGGTTACCAGAGGTGAAGTGGAGTGCTGGGAGAGAAAAATGGGTAAAGTGAGCCAGATATATGGTGATGGACAGACTAGACTTTTGCTGGTAAGCTTGCTACAGTGTTACAGATAGCGAATTATAATGTTGTACATCAGAAACTTATATAAGGTTATTAACCAATGTTACCTCAATAAATAAATAGATATCAGCAGAGGTAATTACATAGGTAAATATAAGACAGTATAAATATATTTTTTGTTTGTAACTCCCTTCATCTTATCTGATTTAAAAGACAACTCTATAGCACAGTAATGATAATTATAAGTTGATGGGCATACAAATATAAAGGTGTAATTTGTGACAATAACAGTATAAAAAGAGGGGAGTGATAAAACTTTATAGGAGTAGTTTTGTAAGAGGGTGCAGCCAGGGGACCCCCAAAGAAGAATTTTTAATGGGGTTCAGAACTCAGGGTTTCCAGGAAATATTAAAAATATGGGATGTCCTCACCCTCACAATTCTGAATTGGGGGCTGGGATACATGGACCAGGTCCATTAACATTTGTTTTGCATAGCAACAGTTTTGCAAATAACCTCTAGGACAGTCATTTAACATATCTGTAACTTTTGACTGGTTTCATGGATATGTTAAATAGCTGTGTCCATGCTTTGAGCCAGAGAGATGGGAGTGACTTCCATTCAGGATGTAACTGGGAGGCAACTCCCCCTGGTTATAGCACCTGTGTAAGAGCTTGGAGATGATTGGCTCTGTACCACAGGGCCACACCTGCTCAAACTTACTATGGCAGCCCAGTAAAGCTGGAAAAATACAGGAATGCTGGCAGGTGTAGCCAATGGTGGGATAGTTCAGAAATGGGGATGCATAGGAAGATTGACACTGGGATTTAAACCCAGACACAGCAGCCATGACAAGAAGAACCCCACAGCTTTGGTAGGGGAGAACCATGTAACTTTGGGGCTCCTTTTTCCATGCAGTTTAGGAAGCTGGAAAGTAAGATGTAGCAGCAATGCAGAGCTCTCTCTCAGCAGTTTGGAAGAATGCAGGAGAGACACTGCAGGAAGGAAAGGGATGAAAGAACTCTGGCTGGTGGGCCATGAGAAGGTGCCATGTGGTTCTGGATTAAGAACTGGAGATCCCAGGGACACAGCTGATGATGCTGGGAACTGAAGGAGGCCTGCCAGCCAGGCACAGATTACTGGGAAGAACTAGGGGTTACCTGAGCCATGGACCTCTATTTCTTTTCCTGAGATATGGTACCCCAGACCAGGCGAGGGGGAAAAGAAGGACTGTGTGTATTTGCGGGTGTTTTATGGGACTTTAGGATTTTAATAAAGTCATTAAGTCATTACTCTTAGGTCTACATAACTTTTGAATAAATAATTCCTTTCCTTTTTTACCAGTCTCTGACATTGAGAGCTATGGTGGTAGGCAAGGTGAACCTAGTACAGGGGGACCCCAGGAGAAGAGGGGGTCCATTCAGTAACATTGTGTGACCCCTTCTCAGGTGGCCAATCATGGAAAATTATGGGAGACCACATGTAGAGTAGCTTTAAAGTAATATAATTACTTGTACATGCACAATAAAATCCTGCCGAAACTAGCCAGGAGGGATCCACCCTATAAGAATAGAGTCCCTCCAGCCCATGAGGTCAATCTCTGCTTGCATTTGGCTTGCTCCCATGTTCTCTGCTATGAACTCTGTTGTTTTAGTTCAATTCTTTGTCCCAATCACCAAGAACCTGGTTACCTGTGCCCACCTGTGGCTGTTTCATATAATGAAATTAAGTTGCTATTAATCCAAACTAGATGGATATAAATTAAGATGTTAATGGTGATTCCCAGGGAACTCAATAAGAAAATAACTTGTAAACATGTTGGAAAGGAAATAATAAAAGAATTAAAATGTTATACTAGAACATATCTATATAACAAAAAAGAAGGCAATAATAGAGGAAGTGAGAAACAACAACAAATTCCCACCATATGAAACATATAGAGGACAAATAACAAATTGGAAAATATAAGTCCTTCCATATCAGCAATTATAGTAAATTTAAATGAGTTAATCTTTCCAATTAAATTAAAAGTCAGAGATTGGCAGGATGAATTTTTGAAAACAAAACATGATCCAAGGATATTATGCTATCCACAAGGGACACACTTTAGATTAAAATACCAAATAGGTTGAAATTAAAGGATGAAGAGAATGGGAAAAATGAAATACATAAATGAAAGACTTTTCTTTAAGAGTGGGGAAAAGACAAAGATGTCCACTCTCACCATTTCTAAGCAATATTGTACTGGAGGTTCAAGCCAGGAAAATTAGGCAAGAAAAGTAATAAAAGGCCTTCATATTGGAAAGGAAGATGTATAACTCTCTCTATTTGCATATGATATACTCTTATATAAAATCTTAAAGAATCCATAAAAAGTATATTAGCATTAGCAAGCAAATTCAACAAGATTGTAGAATAAAGATAAAAGTATAAAAATCATTGTATTTCTATACACTAACAATGAACAATCCAAGAAAAAAAGAAAATAATAAGTACAAATACACTCTTAACAATGAAAAAGAAAAAGAAAATAATTCCATTTACATAGCATTACTAAGAACAAAATACTTGGGAGCTCTAGCCAAGATGGTAAGTGTTATGTTTGCCTTCTCTCATGACCATGTCAAAATTACCAGAAATCATAGACCAATCAACATGGAGAACCATCTAAAGACTAGGTGAACAGAAGTCCTATAACTAAGGATATAAAAAAGCCATGTTGAGGGTAGTAGGAGGGGCTAAGACAGAAATGGGCTGGCACTCTACCCACATCTGGTGGTTGAGAATTGGGATGGATATCTTAGTTGCAGAGGTCTCCCCTGAAGAATGAGAGCTGCCAACCCTACACTGGGATCCCCAGCCCAGAGAATCAGTGCCACAAAGAACCCTCACAACATCTGGCTGTGAAAATCAAATCAGTGGGGATTCCATATATCCAGGTCAGATGGAAAGCTACTGGAAATCCCTGTATGTTCTTGAAGGGACTCCACACAGACTCATTTGCTCACAGTCATTCACCCTGGGCTCCAGCAGAAAGACAGCAGCTTGAAGGATGCCAGAGACATACAGGGAGAAACTGAGTTTTGTGGTTTTAGGGGAAAAGCTGGAAGGACAACCACCATTGCCCCTGTGTTTAGCTCTCCTCCCATACAACCAGCAGCTGGGAGCCATCTTCTCTGCGTTGAGCTCTGCCCCCACATGACCAAATTTAAATCTGCACTAGCCTGTCGAACACCACTCACCCCATCCTGATGATTCCTTGAGATCCCATCCCAACCAATTCACCCACTGAGGGGGATCATTTGGTGATAGGCAGCCAACCTCAGCCTCTGCACTGCTGGAGCCTCTTTCAGCAATTGGTGGCTGGTCTTGGCTTGTGCCTGACCTGGGGCTGTGGGCAGGCAGCCTTGTCCTATACTGAAGTCTTTCCTAAACACTACCAAAGGTTTGCTGGCTGATGTGCTCTGTGCCTCTTGCTAAGAGGCCCCAGGCTCAGCACTGGCATTAAATCTGAATCTGCATTTGCATAATTTTGGTAAATACCACTTGCCCCAACCTGGTGACTTCCTGAGACCCCAACTCACTCAACTTGTGCACTTCCTGAGGCTCTTTCAATGGCTGAGCTTTATGAGCACCCAGAAGTTGGTGGTAAGCCTTCAGATGGCTTTGCCTTTGGCTGAGCAGCTCCAGGCCTGGAACTGATGGCAGCCAGCCTTGGTTCACAGTGTGGACTCAGCCATTCACCTCTTGGCCTATCATAGGCAGCTAACAACCTCAGATAGCTTTGAAGCTCCATCTGGGTAGCCCTGGGCCAGTCACAGGCAAGAGTCCAAATGAGGCCCAGACCAGAACCCCTCCTAAGAGGCCCCCAAACCAATACACATTGTGGATAGCTTTGGACCACAACTGATTTCTACCCAATTAGCTTTACAAGCAGTATACACAAAGAGTACTCTGGGAAGGCATCAGGGCCCCCTGAGGTGAATCCTATTCCATGGGGTCAACCCTGGCACTGCCGTACATATTCTGGGGTCTTGGCAAATACCCATAGCCTGTCAGCCTGAAGGTCAACCCTATGTACTGACAAGCCATGGCCAGTCAAGGCTCAATTAGAAGAGCAGGGCACACACAGACCACACAAGACACCACTTGAGAATATAGCTCAGGTAATCAGGGAGACTGTGTCACTGGACCCCACAGGTTACCTACTATGACCACCCTGCCAAGACTGGAAGACATAAAAGATCTACCATATACATAGAAGCAAACTAAGGAAGGCAGCCAAAATGAACAAAAAAAGAAGTATGTCTTAATTAAAAGAATAGTAGAAAACTCCAGAAAAAGAACTAAATGAAATGGAGACACACAATTTACCAAAGACACAGAGTTCAAAACACTGGATGCTCAAAGAACTTAATGAGAATGTCACTAGCATGTAAGAGGATAGAAACTATAAAAAAACAGCCAATCAGAAGTGAAGAGTACAATAACTAAAGTTCAGAACATACTAATTCAGAAGAAATCAACAGTAGGTTAAAGAAAACAGAAGATTGGATCAGTAACATGGAAGACGAGGTAGTGGAAAACATCCAATAGAAAAGGAAATAAGTAAACAAACAAACAAACAAACAAACAAACAAATAGTTTAAGGGACCTTTGAGATAACATCAAGTATAACAACAATTGCATGATAGGGGTACCTGAGCAATATGAAGAGCAAGGAATTGAGAACCTATTTGAAGTAATGATTAAAAATTTCCATAACCTGACAGAGGAAATAGCTATACAAATCCAGGAGGCACAGAGAGTCCCAAACAAGAAGAACCCAAAGAGGCCCTCATGAAGACACATCATAATTAAAATTGCAAGAGTGAAAGAGAAAGAAATAATTCTAAAATAAGAATAAAAAGGTTGAATATTTATCTAAAAGAGATCTTCCATAAGACTGTCAGCTCATTTCTCAACAGAAATTTTTTCAAACCAGACAAAATTGGCACAAAATATTAAGTATAGAGGACACATGGACAAAAACTAGGGGGGGTGGATTGGAAATGGGAGGGTGGTGCGGAGCACTGAGGGGGTGGGCGGGGAGGGGAGTAAAAGACAGAAAACTGTATTTGAACAACAACTAAAATAAAAAAGGCAGAAAAAAAGTGATGCAAAAACAAGGATTACAACAAAGACTACTCAGCAAGGCTATCATTCAAAATTAAATAACAGATAAAGATCTTCCTAGACAAAAAAAAATCCAAAGGAGTTTTGTTCCCCCAAATTAGTATTACAAGACATGTTAAATGGACTTTAAGAAGAAAAAAAAAGAACCATAAATATAAATAACTACACACCTATTAATATGTAAATGGATTAGCTGATCCAATCAAAAGACATAGAGTATAGGGTAGTTGAATGGATAAGAAAGCAAAACTTATATACATGCTATCTATAAGAGATCAAGCTCAGAATGAAAGATACACACAGACTTGAAGTAAAGAGATGGAAAAGATATTTTATGCAAATGGAAATAAAAGAAAGCTGAGGTAGCAATACTTGTATCACATAAATTATACTTTAAAACAAGGAATGTAATGAGGGACAAAGAAGGACTTTTCATAATGATAAAGGAATCAATTTAAGAAGAGAATATAACCCTGGAAAACATTTATGGGCCCAATATAGGAACAACTAAAATTTATAACGCAAATACTGATGAACTTAAAGGGAGAGATTCATAATACTACAGTCACAGTAGGGGACTTTAATACCTCATTGACATATGGATAAGATCTTCCAGACAGGAAAATCAACAAGGAATAGCAGCTTAAATGACACATTAGACTAAACTGATAATTTTAGAGTACTATTTCATCCCAAAGCAGCAGAATATACATTCCTTTCAAGTGCACATGGAACATTTTCTAGAATAGAATACATGGTAGGCTACAAAAACAAGTCTCAATAAATTTAAGACTGAATTTATATTAAGCATTTACTTTGACCACACTATTATAAAATTAGAAGTCAATTATAAGAAAAAACTGAAAAAACACACAACACATCAATACTAAATAACATGTTAATAAACAATGAGTATATTAAGGACAAGATCTAGAAAGAAATCAAAATATACCTTAAGACAAACAAAATGAAATCTATAGGGCACAGCAAAATTAGTCCTAAGAGGGAAAATTCCTAGCAATAAAAACTTACCTAAGAAACATGAAAATTCTCAAATAAGAAATCTAAGCTTACACCTAGTGGAACTAAAAAAGAACAACAAAGAAAGCCAGAAATTTAGTAGAAGAAACAATAAAGAACAGTGAAAATAAATCAAAATAGAGTCTAAAAAACACATAAGATCAGTAAAACTAAGAGCTGGTTCCTTGAAAGATAAACAAGGACTAATAAACTTTTAACTAGACTCACAAAGACAAAGTGAAAGCACCCATATAAATAAAATCAGGAATGAGAAAAGTGACAACTGACACCGAAGGAATTACAAAGGATTATGAGAAAATGCTATGAACAATTATATGGTAACAAATTGGACAATCTGGAAGAAATGGATAAATTCCTAGAAGCATAAAATCTTCTAGGACTGAATCAAGAAACAAAATTTGAACATATCAATTATTACTATGAAATCAAATCAGTAATCAAAAAACTCCTATAAAACAAAGTCCTGGGGCAGATGGTTTTCCAGGTGAAATTTACCAACATTCAAAGAATAACTAACAACTATCTTTCTCAAATTATTCCAAAAAATTCAAGAGGAGGAAAGGCTGCCAATCTCATTTTATGAGGCCAGTATTACCCTGATTTCCAAAGCCAGATGAAAACAATACAAAAAAATATTGGTAAGGATGTGGAGAAAAAGGACCTTGTGCATTGTTGGGTGGGAATGCAGATTGGTGCAGCCACTATGGAAAACAGTATGGAGTTTCCTTGAAAAAAATTAAAAATGGGCCTTTCATTAATCCCTTCACATATGGATGATCCACAGACATGGACAACAGTTTGGGGATTGAATATGGGAGTGGGAGGTGGGCTGGGTGGAGGGGGGCAAAGGGGGAAAATTGGGGCAGTTATAATATCATAAACAATAAAATATTTTTTTTTAAATTAAAACTACCCTGGCTGGTATAGCTCAGTGGATTGAGCACTGGCCTGCAAACCAAAGGATCACCGGTTCAATACCCAGTCAGAGCACATACCTGGATTGTGGGCCAAGTCCCCAATAGGTGGTACACTAGAGGCAACCACACACTGATGTTTCTCTCCTTCTCTTTCTTCTCCTCTTCCCCCTCTCTAAAAATAATAAATAAATAGAACTCCTTAAAAAATTAAAAATTAAAAATGTAACTGTCTATGGCCAGTGATTGTACTTCTAAAAATATATCCCCCAAATCCTCAAAACACTAATTTGAAAGAATATATGAACCCCTATGTTCACTGAAGTGCTATTTAATATAGCCAATATTTGGAAGCAGCCCAAGTGCCCATCAGCAGAAGAATGGATAAAAATACATCTACACAATGGAATACTGTTCAGAAATAAAAAAGAAGAATATATTACTTTTTGTGACAGCATGGGTGGACCTGGAGAGTATTATGCTAAGTGATATAAGCCAGTCAGAGACAGAAAAATGCCACATCATTTCACCTATACATGAAATCTAATAAAAAATAAACTAACAAGAAAATAGAAACAGACTCATAGATACAGAGAACAGACTCACAGCTGTTAGAGGAGAGGGATTTTGGGTGGCTGGGTGAAAAAGGTACAGGGATTAAGTAAAAAAAGAAAACAAACAAACTCATAGACATAGATAACAGTATGGTGATTGCCAGAGGGAAAGGAGGTATGAGGAGGTAGAAGTGGGTAAGAGGGGATAAATGGTTTACAAAAGGAAACTTGACTTTGGGTGGTGAACACACAATACAATATACAGATAATGTATTCTATAATTGTACACTTGAAATTTATATGATTTTATTAACCAATGTTACCACAACAAATTAAATAAAATATTAGAAATAAAAACAGAATAAAATTATAGACCTATATCCCTGAACATGAATGCAAAAATCCTCAACAGAATATTAGAAAACTGAATTCAGCAATTAATGTGATACAGCATCTAAACAAAATAAAAGATAAAAATCCATATCTTTATGGATAAAAATCCATATTGAAATTCATATCAATAGTTGCAGAAGAAAAGCATTTGAACAAAATCTAGCACCATTTATTATAAAAAAACTCTCAGCAGAGTGGGAATAGGTCAAACATACATCAACATAATAAAGGCCATATATGACAAACCAACAGCTAAAATCAAGTCAATGACGGGAAAGCTAAAAGCGTTTTCCTTAAGATCAGGAACAAGACAAGAATTTTCACTTTCACCACTTTTATTTAACACGTTGTTGAAAGTTCTAGCCATGGCAATCAGACAAGGAAAAAGAACATCTAAATTGGAAAAGAAGAAGTAAAACTGTCATATTTACAGCTGACATGATACTATCCATAGAGAACCATAAAGATTCCACCAAAAAACTACTAGAACTGATAATTCAGTAAGTAGCAGGATACAAAATGAATATTCAGAAATTGGTTGCATTTTTATAAACCAATAACAAACTATCAGAAAGGTATTAAGAAAAAATATCCCGTTTATAATTATATCAAAAAATACCTAGGAACAAATTTAACCAAGGAAGTAAAAGACCTGTACTCAGAAAATAATGGCTTCATTGAATAAAGCATATTCCATACTCATGGACAGGAGGAATTAACATAGTTAAGTAGCTGTACTACCTAAAGCAGTCTGTACATTTAATGCAGTCCTATCAAAATACCAATTGCTATTTACACATAACTAGAACAAATAATTCATAAAATTTATATGGAACCACAAAAGATCCCAAATTGCCACAGCAATTTTGGGAAAAAAGGAACAAAGTTAGAGGAATCATGCTACTTGATACGAGGCTTAAAGTAATCAGAACAGCATGGTTCTGGTATAAAAACAGACACATAGATCAATGAAACAGAACTGAGCCCACCAATAAAACCCATAGTTATATAGTCAATTATATATGACAAAAGAGGCAAGAATATACAATGGGGTAACACAGTGTATTCAATAATGGTGTTGAAACACTAGACATATACATGTAAAGAACATGCAACTAGATCACCTTCTTATAACTATAAGCAAGAAAAAACTCAAACTAGATTAAAGACAAGTGTAATACCTGAATCCATAAAGCTTCTACAACAATAACTGGCAATTAAACTTTCTGTTGCTGCTTTTAGCAATATTTTTTTTCTGGTATATCTTCTTAGGGAAGGGAAATGAAAGAAAAAATGAACAAATGGGACTACATCAAACTAAAAAGTTTTTGCACAACAAAGAAAACCATCAACAAAATGCAAATACAACCTACTAATTGAAAGAATATATTTCCCAATGATACATATAATAGGGATTAATATCCAAAATTTATAAAGAAGTAATACAACTTAACACCTAAAATACAAACAACTTAATTAAAATATAAGCAGAGGACCTGAATAGACACTTCTCCAAAGAGGACATACAGTTGGCCAAGAGACATATGAAAAGATGCTCAACATCACTAGTCATTAGATAAATGCAAATTAACATATGAAAAGATGCTCAGCATCATTAGCCATCAGAGAGATGCAAATTAAAACCAAAATGAGAGAGATACAGCCAGATGGCAGTGAAGTAGGTTGGAGCAGAGCCCCAGTTCCTCCTGTGCCCAGTTGGAACACCTAGCTGATCTTCTGAGGAACAGAGTGAACAGAAAAAAGGAATCCCAGCTTACATGAAGTTTTGGAGGCCAAAAACTGTACAGGACATTGAAAAACAGACAGTGAGGAGATTGCGCTGGGATGGTAAGGTCCCTGGGATCTGCGCAGTACCTAAGCCTCTGTGGCCCCCTCCCTGTGCCTGCTGAAGGATACAGGGAGGAAAGTTAGATCACCAGCTCCCTCCTCTACCAGAGCAGGGAGGGCAGCCCAGCACCAGAAGGGACCTGGATGCTGGAAGTCACTGCAGGGGAGGAATAGAGACAAAGTGGGAGACACACAGAGGTGGTGTACATCTGGGACTGTGGACACAGGCTGGGAAGTTAGGCTGTATGAAAAGCCGTGCACTTGTTAATAACAGCAGGCAACTGCTTTGTAAGGAACTCTTGAGCAGCAGCTGGCTTGCCCTGAGGGTGATTTGAGCTGTGCACGACCAGAGACTGAGTGGCTCAGTGGAACCACAAGCCCTAGCTTGACTTGCGCTGCGCACCCATAGACAAAGTGGCTGATTGGAGCCTGGCAGCATACAGAGTACCTGTGCTAGAGGCTGGACAGATGTGAATATTGCTGCCCGGACCTGGTCCCCAGCTCTCAAACCACAGGGAGGGAGAAAAGCAAAGCCCAGTCCCCCTCTTCCTGTAGCATCCAGGAAGACCAGCAGAACTCTCTGAATGGGTTTAAAGTCAGCACGAGACTTATTTTTTTCTTTCCTGTCTCTTTTTTTTCCCTTTTTTTTCCTCTCCCAAGTGAAACAATAAGACATGGAGTTACAAAAGGTCCAGAGACAGATCCAAAGTGGGAGCACAAAGCTAACCCCCAAAACTGAGAAACTGAGACAAATGTCAATTTGCTCTCCCACAGAACTGGCATTTTATTGTTTCTTGTGTATTATTATTGTCTTTTCATTATTTTTACCACTTTTATTTTATTAGTATTTTTTAATTTCTCTTCCTTATGTTTAGTTTTCTCATTTTATTTGTTTAGTTGCATTGACTGGTTTTTCTTATGCTCTCTTTATTGCATTTTAATTTTCTTTCTTTCACTTCACTCGTGTTCCAGTAGCACACTACTCTTGATTGTGTACTTTCTATTCCAGTTATCCAAATCATATATTTCTTGTCATATTATTGTTGTTCCAGTACTATTGGAAATAATTTTTGTCCCATACAATTGTCCATACTACACACCAACCCTTCCTGATCTTAGTTCACTTTATTCCTGAGCATTATTATTGTTGTGGTTAACTCTATTCTATCTCACACTACACCTACTTTCTATTCTTTACTCTTACTATATCTCATCATCTAACCTTGCACTAGCACTCTGTTTTCTGGATTCAGCTCACAATCCTCCTCCCCTCTAACAAGAGTCTTATCTCTCTTTCACCTTTTATAAATAATGGCTAGTTAGGTGAAATATCTCAGTTAATGTTATACTTACCCAAAGAATCTCCCATCTCTTCTCCACTTGCTGCTACTTTAATCCCATAAAATACTCCCTGCTGTCTTAATTCATTTGCCTAGCCCCTGACATTGATCACATACAGGATAGGTGGGAATTGTGAACATCAGTATACCTGTTGGAGGAGAGAACCCACCAACAAAGGAACCACTAAAGGTAAAAACCCAAGTACACACAAGAAAGCCCATACAAACAGAAGAAAGAAGGACAAACCTAGAGCATCCAGACAAGAAGATCAAAGAGACCACACCACTGAACCCCTCAGAATTTCTACCACAGAAGTTCACCCTACAAAGACAGTTACCAAAGCAAAACATTAGGAAGTGCAGAAACAAACAAAAAGAGTCACCTAAAATGGGGAGACAAAAAAAAAGAACATGCAATCAAAAGGAATGGAAGACTCCCCACTAAAAGAGTGGAATGAAATGGAGGTAAGTAAACTCTCAGATATAGAATTCAAAATAATGGTTATAAAGATGCTCAAGGAACTCACAGACAACTACAAGGACTAAGTAAGAACTACAACAGTATAAAAAAAGAAATAGAAACTATAGAAAAACAAGGAAGAAAATGAATAATAAAATCATGGAAATAAACACACTAGAAGGAATTACAAACAGGCTGGATGAAGCAGAGGATCAAATCAGTGAGTTGGAAGACAAGGTAGAAAAAAATACCAGAGAAAGAGCAAGAAAAAGAAAAGAGATTTAGAAAGAATGAAGGGATGGTAAGGGAACTGCAAGGCAACATAAAACATAATAATATCTGTATAATAGGGTATATGAGAAGGAGGAGAAGAGCTAGGGATAGAAAACCTGTTTGAAAAAGTAATGATGGAAAACTTCCCTAATTTGATGAGAGAAAAAGTCACACAAATCCAGGAAATAGAGTCCCAATCAAAAGGAACCCAAATAGGCCCAGTGCAAGACACATCATATTAAAATGGCAAACATTTCAAGATGAAGAGAGAATCTTAAAGGCAGCAAGAGAGAAACAGAGAGTAACATATAAAGGAACCCCAATAAGGTTAGCAGATAAACTTCTCATTGGAAATGCTCCAAGCCAGAGGGGAATGGCAAGGAATATCCTAAGTAATGAAAAACAAAGGCCTGCAGCCAAGGCTACTCTATCTGCCAATGTTCTCAATTAAAATGGAAGGCCCAAATAAGGAGTTTCCCAGACAAAAGAACCTCAAAGAATACAGCTCTTTCAAACCAACTCTGCAAGAGATGCTAAAGGGTCTGCTTTAAGAAAAGGAAAGAAAAGAGTGAGAAAGAGGAACACAGGTAAAAACATGGCATGAATACGTACCTATCAATAATAACCTTAAAAGTAAATGGATTAAATCTCCAATCAAAAGACACAGAATAGCTGAATGGATAAGAAAGCATGACCCACAAACATGCTGCCTACAAGAGACTCATTTCAGACAAACAGACCTACCAGACTGAAAGTGAAGGGCTAGAAAAAAATATTCCAAGAAAATGGACAGGAAAAACAAAAGCCAGGGTAGCAATACTCATATCAGAAAAAATAGACTTCAAAAAAGGGCCAGAAAAAGAGACCCAGAAGGTCCGCTTCATAATACTCAAGGGAGATCCATCAAGAAGACATAAACATTGTAAATATATATGCACCCAACATAGGAGTACCCAAATACATAGAGAAAATCTGGAAAACCTAAGAAAGATATTGACAGCAACAGAATTATAATAGGGGGATTTAACACCCCACTCTCAAAAAATGGATAGATCTTCCAAAGAAATATCAACAAAGATATTGTGGCATTGAGCAATGTCTAGATCAAATTAACTTAATGATATATATAGAGCCTTCCATCTCAAGAGAAGCAAAGAAACACACTTCTTTCAAACGCACATGGAACATTTTCAAAGCTAGACCACATGATAGGACACAAAAACAAGCCTCAACAAATTCAAGGAAATTGAAATATCAAGCATTTTCTCTGACCACAAGGGACTGAAACTAGAAATCAGCCTCAAGGAAAAATTCAAAACTGCTCAAACTCATGGAGATTGAATAGCATGCTATTAAATAATGGGATTAGGGAAGAAATAAAAAAGTTTCTGGAAACAACGAAAATGAACTCACAATGACCACAACTTATGGGACACAGTGAAGGCAGTCGTGAGAGGCAAGTTCATAGCAACACAGGTCTACTGAAAAGATAGCAACATTTCAATGAAGTAACCAAACCCCAATGTCTACAAGAACTGGAGGCACAACAACAATCAAAGTTCAGAGTGAGTAGAAGGAAGGAAATAACCAAGATCAGAGCAAAATTAAATGACATAGAGACTAAAGGCACAATTCTAAAGATCAGTGAATCCAAGAGTTGGTTCTTTGAAAGATAAACAAAATCGACAAGCCTTTAAGCAGACTCATCAAGAAAAAAAGAGAGAAAACCCAAATAAACAAATCAGAAATGAAAGAGGAGAGATTACAACAGATACCACAGAAATACAAAGGATTGTAAGAAATTACTACAAAGAGCTGTATGCCAAGAAATTTGAAAACCTAGATGAAATGGACAAATTTCTAGAAAATATAACCTTCCAAAACTCAATAAAATGAAAGCAGAAAGCCTGAACAGACTGATAACAGCTGGTGAAATTGAAGCAATTGATCAAATAACTCCCAGAACACAAAAACCCTGGATTGAATGGTTTCATAGGAGAATTTTATAAAACATTTAAAGAGCTAACCTCTGTCATTCAAAAAAATCCACAAAGAGGGAGACTCCCAAAATATTTTTATGAAGCCAGCATCATCCTAATCCTAAAACCAGATAAAGACACAACAAAGAAAACTACTGGCCAATGTCATGGAGGAACATAGACACTAAATGTTCAACAAAATATTGGCAAAAACTGCATCCAACAGTACATTAAAAAAGATCATACACCATGATGAAGTAGGGTTCATCCCAGGAATGCAAAGATGACACAATATTCACAAATCAAAAATTCCACAAATCAATAAATGAAATATATCACTTAAGCAAAATAAAAGAAAATCACATGATCATATCAATAGATGTGGAAAAATCATTTGATAAAGTACACTACCCATTTATGATAAAAACCCTCAGCAATGTGAGAGTAGAGGGAGCATACCACAACACACAAAAGGCCATGTAAGAGAATCCTACAGCCAACATCATATTCAATGGATAGAACTAAAAGCTTTCCTACTAAGATCAGGAATAAGATAATGACGTCCACTTTCACTACTTCTATTCAACATAGGACTGGAAGTCTTAGCCACAACAATCAGACAAGAAGAAGAAATAAATGGCATTGAAGTGGGAAGGAGGAAGTAAAACTGTCATTGTTTGCAGATGACATGATAGTGTACATTGAAAACCCAATAGACTCGACCAAGAAACTACTAAAACTAATAAGTGAATTTGGCAAAACAGCAGAATATAAAGTCAATATTCAGAAATCAAAGGCATTTTTGTATACCAACAATGTAATATAAGAAACAGAAATCAGGAAAAAAATCCAATTTCCTATAACAAGAAAAATAAGGTACTTAGCAATAAACCTTAACCAAGGATGTGAAACATATACATTCAGAAACCTTCAAGAACACTGAAAAAAAGAAATTACAGAAGACATAAATAAATGGAACCATATACTATGTTTATGGATTGGAAGAATTAACATCATCAGGATGTCCATACCACCCAACACAATTTACAGATTGTTCAATCTGTAATCCCTTTTAAAATACCAATGACATATTCCACAGATCTAGAACAAACATTTCAAAAGTTTATATGGAGCCATAAATGACCCTGTACAGCCTCATCAATTTTGAGAAAGAAGGACAAAGTAGGAGGGATCACAATACCTGAGATCAAAATATATTACAAGGCCACAGTAATCAAAACAGTCTAGTACTGTCATAAAAAACAGACACATAGATCAACAGAATAATATAGAGAGCCTAGAAATAAACCCAAGAATCTATAATCAGTTAATATTTGACTAAGGAGTCAGCAGCATAAAATAGGATAAAAATAGCCTCTTCAACAAATGGTGTTGGGACATCTGGACAGCTACATGCAAAAAAATGAAACTCGACCTCCAACTTACACCATATGCAAAACAAACTCAATGTGGATGAAACAGAATCCTGAAACTCCAATTCAAAAGAACCTATGGGCCCTGATGTTCATAGCAGCACAATTTACAAATAGCTACATACTGGAAGCAGCCTAAGTACCCATCACTAAATGAGTGAATCAAAAAAGTGTGGTATATACATACAATGGAGTATTATGCAAGAGAAAGAAAAGACGGAGCTCCTACCCTTCACAACAGCATTGATGAACTGGAGAGCATTATGCTAATGAAATAAGCCAGGTGGTAAAAGACAAATACCATATGATCTTACCTAGAAGTGGATTCTAATCAACAAAACAATAAGCAGTAAATATATCAGAAACATGGGAATAAAGTATACCTGACAGTGAGCCAAAGTAGGGAATAGAGGGGTAACGGGAAATAAGGGGAAGGCTTAAGTCAAGGAACATGTATAAAGACCCATGGACAAAGACAATGGGGGCAGTATTGAATGTGGGAGGGTGAGGTGGATAGGGCAGGGGAGAGTAATGGGGGAAATATGGGGACAACTATAACTGAACAACAAAAAAAAGGCTATGAAAAAAAGTAAAAGGGTGAACACCAAGAATGAGGATTACTCATAATGTATCTGATAAGGTTCTAGTATCCAAAATACATAAAGACTGAATACATAACAGCTGCCAATTAACCTCATTTATCCTTTAGGTCTATGTTCAACAGCAAATCCATAAGTGTCCTCCAGGCCATACTATGAGTTAGGTTCTTCCTGCCTACTATGTTTTCTGAAAATGTTTTCTTTTCTTTATAGTGCTTATAATAGAATATTACATATATTTATCAATTGTTTTTTTACCATCTAGAGTTAGATTAATGCAGAAATAACATTTATTTATGAATAAATATATAAATAGATTTATATAAGATTATACTTTATGGCATTGAGGTCATGTTATATGTACTATTTTTGTGAACTTTTTTCTTTCATTTAAAATTTTTACACCAATAATATTTTTGAGTGAATTTGAGTTCCCTCAGGTAAGAAGTTTGCTTCCTGATGCTTACCTTTTTGTGTATGGCCTAACTATACAACTTGTCTTTTTTTTCAATGTTCCACTCCCATTTTTGATTGAGCTAGTTTAAGTTAGATGCTTTCCTTCTAGATGATCATCTGTGATTTTCAATTCTTCTGAATCTGAAAACAAGGAAGAAATGCATGTCAGGGGAATCTCCTGAGGAAAAGAGGTGAGAAGTACCCATCACTAAATGAGTGAATCAATGAGTGAGTACTGGAATGGCAGTACTTCTGCCATTTCCAGATGGCTTTGCTTTTGCTCTGTACCTTGACTCTGATTTTCTACACCAATGAGAAGGCAACACATCTACAGAGATTGGGTGAAAGAATCTAAGGAACCTGAATGGCTTTGGAAAGATCATTGTCAAGAAAGTGAATATAAATATTCACAGACCTTTTGAGACCATGTTGTTCACTCCCCACACAACATAAGGCATTGCTGCAAAGCCTCCTAGGTTGCTGTGAATGGAGTTGAAGTCCTAAGAGTCCTAACATGCCCTGCAAAGATGGAGCGGAAAATTCCATTGATGCTGTGTTCTGGCGGTTAGAAAATTCTTTCTTAAAGCTAGCCACATGTGCCTTCCAAACCCACTGGTGTACTTTCACCTTTATGAGGACACCACAGATTAAGCTGCAGAGGAGGGACTCTTCCTGGGGAGCAGGAAGTCATCAGGAATAGTTTACTCAAGCTGCAGATGACTTTTGAAATAGACCAGTGGTATAAAAATGAAGCATTGACATCCTCTGTTACAGAAAGCAATAGTCAACATCAACATAGGAACATTCACTTTATCTCCTATAGTGACCTTTCTGAATGGGCAAAAATGGATGAAGTTATCTCAAAACTATATGGGGAGTTTTGCTACAGCTCATGTTCTAGAGCCCCTCTCCATGCCCAAGAGGACATTAGAATTACACAGCTACTGCTGACATGTCCCTCTGGTCTGAACTATAAGGAATGAACAGGAAGCCCCTGAATCAGCTGGCTGGGGCACTACTTACAGGTGGTGATGGAACATCCACTTCTCAACGCCTGCTAACCTTCTGACACAAACCACCACCCATTTTGTTCAACACCTTGGGACCAGCTAAATCTTTGTGTTTCATGCATAGTGTCCACAGCTAGGTTAAGATACCCATCTTCTCATTTCTATGATGCCTCATGCTTCCTAATCCCATAGTCACTGCCCACTCACAACTTCCCTGACATTAATTTATGGTGGGCCCCTTGAATGTCCATTCAATTTTAAGGAAACTCTCCCTTAACCTTAGCTTCTCCCAGACACTGCCCCGCAGCTGCCACCCCCCCCCCCCCCAACCCCTCCACCTCATGCCTGAACAGATACCTGCTTTTCCACCTAAAATACTACATACCACCATACTTTCAACATTCCCATGCTGGGGCCTGGGGAGTGGTGCAGGCTTTATCCAGCTTCCTTCTGCCATTTCCAGATGGCTTTGCTTTTGCTCTTATGAAAACTTTTAGCAGATGATACTATTGTTTCCCTAAGAAACTTAAAAATAACACTTGAAAAACTACAAACAATACAAAATTTCAACAACAGAGATACAAAATCAATCCATAGAAACCAGCAATTTTTATAAACACAAATAACCAGATCAAAGATCTAACAGAAGGCCCTGCCTATATAAACATCAGCATAGAGAAAACCTTACAAAGGAAATGAACACAGCCCATATGAAGAAAACTTTAAAATATCATTGTAGGGTAAAGAGAAAACTCAAGACATGGGAAGGCATACCATAACATTGGACAGGAAATGTCAATACTATAAAGATGTTTCTATTCAAATTTACCTAGAAATTTAACACAAAGTAAATAAAAATATTAAAGTTTTAAAAACTGAATAATCCAGTTAATTCTTAAATTCTTATGGAAAAATAATTTTTTAAATAGCGAGAATCTTTAAAAGTACTATTTCAGTAGGGGGTCAGAGCATAAAATGTTAGCTACTTATTAAGCCTCAATAATTAAAATAGTGTGATACTGGTACACAGATCAATTGAACAGAATAGAAAACCCAATAACATACCTCAAAATATGAAAGAAGGTAGTATCTGATAAAGGAAGCATTTCAAATCAGTGGGGAAAAAGTGAACTATTCAGTGGTTGGAACATCTAATTAGCCATCTAAAAATATATAAAGCTCAATCTCACCTTGCACACAGCAGAATAAATTCCAAATGGGTCAAAGATTTAAGTGTTATTGAAAAATTGTTTTTACTTGAAATCACTAGAAAAAAAAACAAGAGGATTTTTAATAACCTTGAAGGAGATGAGACTTTTCTACTGGTGACACAAAATCTAGCAGCTATAAAGGAAAAGGTTGAAATGAAAATAATGAAAAACATTTGTATAACAAAGTAAATCAAAAGGGAAAACACATTTGTGGCTCAAAACAGGGCTTAAAGTTTGAAGAGTAGCCAGAAAAATGTGAAAAACGCAGATTAAACTTTTGTTGTCTGTGTAGCCATTGCATAAAATATCTGGGAAGTATTCTTCTATCATTCAAAAACTGGTATCTGATTCAGAAAGAAGTTGCTCATGTCACCAATGAATCAGTAAAGTCTCAACACAGGTCTCCACTGTTTCACTTTCACTTAAAGAATTAACATCAATTGCCATCAGTTGATTGTGGTACCATTGGCAATAGGATCAGTCATTGACCCTAAGTCACAAATTGAGCAGGAGCAGTTGGAGTTTTTAAAAAGCACATATGAGACACATCTGGGAACCCCCAGAAATAACTGACCTTGGCAAAGAGTGGTGCAGTTAAGGAAAAGGGGCCTAAGGAACTAGCTTAATTGTCTAGTAATTTCAATGTGACCTCATTGTGTCTACAGCCTAGTGACACGTAGGTACATCCAGGTTACAATTAATTTTGGTTTAAGGGTGACATTTTACATCACAAATACCAAAACAACCTGGCAATGCATACCACTAAAAGGATGATAATATGTTTTCAGAGTGAATGAAATAAACTGACATACCTGTAGCCCAGTGCTGTTGGTAAGGGTTACAGGCAAAGCAGTGTATTGTAAATATGAATCTGAAGACATGGTTTCTACTCCCAACTACCTAAGTTACTAGCCTTGTGAGTGGGGCAGTTAGTGAACTTGTGATTTGCTCTCAACAGGTTTATGTGCGAGATTATCTTGGTGCCCTAGGCCAGCAAACCCATTCTCAAAGCCGTTGGAAATGTGGGCTTCCAAGTCTTACAGATGCCCATCTTCTCTGAAGAACTTCCCTCAGCTGACGGATCTGCCTCATCTGGGAAATTACAGCCCCTTCCTCCACCATAGTAGCCCCCAGCTAATGAGTGACTGTCAAATAAGTACAAAAGACCAGATGCCTTTCCCCAAAGGGGACAGCTCTGCAGCATGATAGTGCTCTGCAGCCCCATTTTCATTCTCTGGATCCTTGGTGGGCTGCTTCTCCAGCCCTGTTTGACTTTGTCCTCTTCCTTATTGAAAGCCCTCCCTCAGCAATTCACATGTGCCACAGTACCTGCCCCAGGCTCTATTTCTAGGAAATCTACCCTAAGAGAGTTTTAATTTCTGGCCCATTAACTTTATAGGATTGCCTTTGTCTGAGACCAACTAGCAAGACATTTGAACTAAGGACTGTGGAGAGCCATATGAAACTTTTCAAGGTTAAGGTCCAGGGGGCTGGGCTGAGCTGGGCTGGGCCAGGGCAGGTCAGGCAGGCAGGCTATTAATAGGGCAGTCATGAGCAGTGCTATCACAGGGGTAAACAGAGGTTGTTGACAAAGAAGGAAGTCAAGAGCAGACACAAGTCAGCTCTAGGCAGAGATGAGTCAACAACCAGTCAAGGTGATCATGAACCTGATAGGCAGTGCAGAACCCCCCTAGATCAGTAGCTGAGGCTGAGGCATAAACCATGCAAACTGGCTGCTGGGCAGACTGGGCCAGACCATCAGGAAGAAGAATTAAAATAGAGTCAAATAAGTCAATGTGAAAACAACCTGAAAAGATAAGTGCTACACAAATGAAAGATGACACTATTGTTTATGTTAAAATAAATGGGGTCTTATGGGTTAGCTATGATCTAGGTTACATTGTACCATTCTGAAAGTAGGACAAGGAAACCTCCTTTGGAGTCCTCTACTTCTGAGTCTATAGAACTTTGTATAGGTAAAATTATGACACAGAAAACTGCTTTGGGAGACTGAAATCCCATTTGGTGATATTTAATATAAACAGATATATCAAACTTTCAGGGTGCAGCTAAGCCTTTAATTTTTATATTATAGAAGAAGAGCTGACATTCCATGAGCTACCATCTCCAGAATCCAAAAGGGCCACAAAGTAGAGGAGGAGAAATAAAAGGTAATAGCAAAAATCAATGAAACAGGAAATAAATGCATAGTAGAGAAAACCCATAAGGTCAAAAGCTGGCTATTTGAAAACTAATAACATCAATATACTTCTAGCAAGGTTAATTGAAGAAAAAATGAATTTCTGCTATCAGAAAATTAGGTTCATTCTACGTTAAATGCTCAGAAGAGGGTTTCAGGGGAACTGCCTTGGAGATATATTCCAGGTAGATCACTGGTTAGGAGCCCAGGTCACTTGACTCTGTTCTTGCATTCATGGCAAACTCTCCCTCCAACTTAGAGCTTATAGATCATGCAAAAAAAATTTTTTTAAATAAAAACATGTGCCTTCCAAAGTTGGGATTAAATACTAGCAAAATAAAGATTGAATGTGAACAAGATTGGGCTGCCTGAGGTTGGGGTCCTCAGAAGCAGAGCCTGAGACAAAGCTTTCAGTGTATTTGAGAGGCAGCCTCAGGAAGTGGCAATGGAGGAGTCAGGCTTTTGTATCACCTCCAAAGACAGCCACCATACCCCTTTCTCCCAGCAACCCACTCTTGAACCTGTGCTGGCTCTGTTATTGCCTCAACCACCAGCTATGGCAGAAGTGCCCTCCTGGGGCTTTTCAGCTGAGGCTGGCAACTTTTGCTTCCTCTCTGATGGGGAATCTTGCCACCCAGATGTAAGGCAGCTGGGGCTGGACCATGGACAATGAAACACCACAGGAAAGGGAGGCCATGTGGAGCAGCATGGAGGTGCCAGCCATGAGAGAAGCAACCTGGACCTTCCATTTCATTACTGTGGCCTGCTGAACACAGCAGAAGGATGATCCTGGTCAACACCAAGAGGAGCTACAAAACCAGTTGGCTATGTCCAGCTTGGACACTTGAACCACAGAATCAAGAGAAATAATACATAATTGTCATAAGCCCTGATGTCCAGGGGAGGGAAGGTCATTGCCCAGCAATAGACAATTAAAGAAATCAATGCCAGATGCATCAATGAGCAGTTTCTTGTGTGGGGCCTTTTGGAGATGGTGTTGAACAACTTCAGAGTTGCCTCACAGCTTGCTCCTACCACCAGAGATAGGTTGGTGCTTGTGAGAAAGTTGTCACAGGTATAGGAACTATGAGGACTCTGAGTAGAGTGGGCAGTGTGTGCCACAGACAACTTAATCCAGTCCCTGTGAGCAATTCTTACCTCCTTTCTCCTACTCAAACCCATAACTGTATGAATGATTTTGGGGTCTTTGCCTGTGTCTGCTAGGTCCAGCATCCCTGTCTTCTGGCCGTATTCTGGCTTTCCTTTTTCACCATTTTAACTCCTCTTTAACATTGAAAGTCAGTTTGAAACATTACCTCTTATAAGAAACTTTCAGTATCAGTTAAATCCCTTTCAGTCACACATCTTTTAAAAATTCAATTCAAATAAGCTTGAATAGAAGAGAAATTATTGACTGATTTAACTGCACAGTTCTGTGAGATTGTGTAGGCTTCAGGCTCAGCTTGACCGAGGCTCATTTGATGTCACCAGAACATAGTTTCTCTTGGCCTTTGTATTCAGCCCTGTTTGCTTCCATGTAGTAACTGCAATTTCAGTCTCCAAATAATGACAGGATGGCTGCCATTACTCTAACCCACTATCTTCTCAGTTTCAAGAAAGAGATTTTTTTCCAGAAGCCCTTAAACAATCCTGCAATTTGCTAGTGTTAGACCAGCTGAGGTTACATGCTTATCTTTGAACCAATCAATGTAGCTGGAAGAAAAACTATGCTGTTGACTTTGGCCTGGGTCATATGCTCTAGTCCTGGGGTCAGGGGCTTGGGCCTCACTTGAACCAGTGGACAATGGATTGGTCCCCAGATAAAACTCAGAGCTGCTGTCTAAATAGGGTGAGGAGATGCTGAGGAGTATAAGGCAGCAAAGGTCCTCTACTCCTTTCCTAATCATCTCACCTACATCCACCCTAGAACTAAATGCCCTTCCTCTGTGACCTTAGGATTCACTACACTGTGCTGTTATAGTTGCTTTACATGATTTTCTCCACCAATGCTTTGTAAAAACCTTGGGGACAGACACCATGATTAATATGTCTTTATGTCTTCATACTCACCCCCACCAGCATCTCAAATTAATTGGATACATCATAAGTGCTTGTGGAATGAATGAATGAATGATCTACTTATGTGAGTATGAGCACACACACACACCCACACACAAAACAAAGACAAGTGTCTAGCTAACAGATTGAGTTTTTATTTGTTTTTTTTGTAAATTTCATTAAGATATTTATAACATGCATAGAAAGCATCAAACGTAATCAATAAATTTTTACAAACTGAACACATTTATATAACCAGAACCCAGATCAAAAGACAATACTACCAGAACCCCAAAAGCTTCCACTTACTGTCCACCGCCAAAGATAGCTACTATCCTGACTTCCAGCACCATAAATTAGTTTTGCTTGTTTTTTAAATTAATTTGTTTATTATTGTATTTTCTATTACTGTCTATCCCCTTCCATGCCTGCAATCACCACAGTCTTGTCCATGAGTCCTTTCTCCTTTTTGCTGATCCCTCTACCTCCTAACCCCACCCCCAGAGCTGCTAGCCTACTCTTTGTGATTTTGTTTCTATTTTGCTTATTAATTTAGTTTGTTCATTAGATTCCACATGTGAGTGAAATCATATGGTGTTTGTTATTTCTCTGAATGGCTTATTTCACTTAGTATAATGTTCTCCAGGTCTATCCATTCTGTTGCAAATGGTAAAATTTTCTTGTTTTTTTTTATGGCCAACTAGTATTCCACTGTATAAATGTCTCATAGTTGTTTTATCCATTCATCTACTGATAGGCACTTGGGCTGTTTCCATATCTTGGTGATTGTAAGTACTGCTGCAATGAACATAGGGGTGCTTATGTTCTTTGAATTAGTGTTTCAGTTTTCTTTGGATAAATTCCCAGAAGTGGAATTTCTGGGTCAAAAGGTGGCTATTTTTTTAATTTTTTTGAGGTATCTCCATAGTGTTTTCCACAGTGGCTGCATGAATGTGCAATCCCACTAACAGTACAAAAGTGTCCTTTTTTCTCCACATCCTTGCCAGCACTTGTTGTTTGTTGATTTATTGATGATGGCCATTCTGACCAGGGTGAGGTGATATCTCATTGTAGTTATAACAAAATCTTGGACATTGCTCATATTAATATTTTTTCTAATATATCTACTCAGGCAAAGGAAACAAAAGAAAAAATAAACAACTGGGACTACATCAAACTAAAAAGTTTTGTATAGCAAAGGAAACCAGTTAACAAAATAAAAAGACAACCCACTGATTGGGAGAACATATTCATCAATACATCTTGTGAGGGGTTAATATCAAAAATTTATAAAGAACTTATAAAACTCAACACCAAAAAAATAAACAATCCAATTAAAAAATGGCAAAGGGCCTGAATAGACATTGCTCCAAAGAGGACATACAAACAGCCAATGGACATGTGAAAAAATGCTCAACACCACTAAATGTCAGAGAAATGCTAAGTTTTGCTTGTTTTTGAACTCTGTAGATTGTTTATTCTCATTACTGGATAGTAGTCCATTATGTGAAAGTCCCATAATTTATCTATCCATTCTACTATTGATGAGTATTCAGGTCATTTCCACTTTGGAGCTATTACAAATACTGCTGCAATAAATATTCTCTTTCTTGTTAGTGAACATGTGAACATACTTCTGTTATATATATACCCAGTGGTAGAAATGCTGTCAAAAGTTAGGGATGTATTCCGTTTTAGGAAATATTTTCAGTTTTCCAAAATGGAGGTACTCACTCTAGCCAAAAGTGAGAGAGTTCTGCAGTTCTCATCATCACAGTTTTGGGTATCTTCACAGTGCTGTATACACAATAGATGGCTGATAAATACTAAGTGGATGAATGAAGGATTAAATGAATGACATACCACATTGATGAATCCTAAAGTGCCACAGATATTTCTGAAAGCAAACTTTTCCCTTCTTTGACTACAGTTTGAATTAGAAGACTTTCTGGAGGATTTCATTCATAATCCCTTCAAAATTAGTTAGTCCTGCTATATACTAAATGGATTATGCATGAATCCCAAAACAAATCCAACTGCAATTAATGTTTTAACAAACCAACTGCTAGTGTATGCTATACTCACAACTTGTCAGGAGGGATTTTATCATACTTATAAATATTAATTAGGTGTTTGTTATTTTCAAACTAAATTTAAAATAAATCCACAGCATCACTGATCACATGGGTGGAAAAATCTCAGTGGGGACTGCAATTAGAAAATAGATGTAAGAGAACAGGATTAATTAGTCAGCTAATGGTGAGATTTCCACTAATTGAAATGAGGAGCTGCTATCTCTCAGGATGATAAAAGATCTTAGGCATGAGAGTGTGTAAGAAGTGAGTCCTTTAGGTATTAATAATAAGCCAAAATATTCACTTAACTCTTTCCTTAAGGTATTTTCATACAAATCCACAATGCTCATGGCCAAATAAAATACAAACTTGCAAAACTTTTTTTAAGGTGGAAACAGGAAGTGTTTGATGGAATAAAATAGAATCTGCTCTATGCCAAAATAGGAAATTAGCTCCTAATGTCAGATTTAACTTTGGTTCTTGTCTTTCTTAATCTCCCCTGAGACAGGTGACCCCCTATTTTCCTGGTCACTCATTCTCAATTTTCTTCATTGTCTCTTCTTTCTCTCAATACTTAAATGTTGGTCATTCACAAAGTTCTAGCCCTTTTGCCTTTTCATCTTGCACACTCTAGCTCAGGATGGTCTCATTCACTGCTGTGGTTTTAACATCCACCTGTGTGCAATCTTGGGTCTGCATCCCCAGTTCTGAACAATGAGGCTCCAGACTCAAAAATCCCATTGTTTGCTCATACTTCCTACTGGGTTGATTTATAGGGACTTTGTAGCAGACACTATTTAATGCTCTGCCCAAATGTCCTCAGATCCCTTTTATTACATTTTTGTGTTCTCCATCCCCAGCTTCCACATGGTTCTGCTTCTACCTGCCTGCACCAGGCTGCTAGAAATTTGCCTCGATATTTAGATAGCTGAAGTGCTGGAGTTTCCCTGAAGGGTGAGGCTAGGACCTGGCCTGAAATATTATCCCTGCTCAGTGATTCCTTTGACTGTCCTGCTTCCTCATTCCTTACTTGTCTCCTCTGAGAGCATGTTACTAAATAAGTCACATGCACGCAAATCCTCATCTCAAGGTCCATTTCCATCAAACCTAGCCTACTATATATACAATCAGCAAAATGCATCCTCTTCCCCCAGAAAACGTACTTCCTTCTTTTATATTTCAACTCTCAATTGGTATCACCACTGTCTAAGTCAGAAAAGAAGATGTCATACCTCCCTGCCCCATTTACCAGTTACTTTCAGCCAAACAGAAATGCTCCCCAAATCCCAACCATACAACTTCTCCAAGTTTCTCGCCATTACTCCTTCCTCTCATTGTTGCAGGGACATTTAACTATCCTCCAAAACTTCATATTTTCCCATCCTGCTAGGAAGCACTTCCTAGTCAAGGCTACATGTTCCAGCCATCCTGGCATCTCAGTGGGTCACACGACCAGTTCCCACCTATGGAAATGGCGGTGATGTGTGTCTCTCCAGGCCAAGAGCTCCAAGAAATGGGTGGGTCTGTTCCATTTTCTCTTGCCCACTTCTGCCTACACAGAGGAGCCTGAGGTCTCAGAACTGTGGAGGAACAAGAAGAAAATCTGGGCTGCTGCACTCCCACATGGAGGAAAGCCTTCCAGCTCATTGGAATGCACTCCACTGGACTATGATGTGAATAAGAAATAACTGCATGGTACTAAGCCTACTGAATTTGGGGGGTTTGTTTGTTGTGGCTGCCAGTGTGGTCCTGATTATTACACAAATCCCACTGTTACTATTCAAGGTCAGATGTGGGCCCATCCCTATATTATTGCTATAGTTCCTGACCTGGCCTTCCTCCTCACCAACCCTCATAAATCTGCCCTTTACCCATTGAACAGAACAGGGCAAATGTAGTGGAAATGCAAATCCAACCCTGTTCCTCCTCTGTTCTCTAAAAAAGTCTGCCTGTTCAGTATAGAATAAAGATCAAGTCCCCCATCATCTTAAAAGACCCCTCTGACTAACAGTTTCTCCTGTAATATATGCCTCAGAAGTGCCTCACTACTTATAGCTCCCTGAAAGTCCCTAATCTTACTCAAGACTGACCAGAATCTCCCCACATTTGCCTTATTTACCACCTTTTTGGTTCCTACTGGTCCTTCCAGACTTAGTTTGGACAAGAAGCCACCTCTGGATTCCCCAGGCTGTATTAGAAACTGTCTTGGGGGTGTCTGTCATAGCACTCTATGAGGCATGAATTCACCTCCTTTCCATCCCTCTCCCTGATCAACCTGCATACTTCCTGAAAGTGGAGATCTTGACTTTACATTCTAGAACCTATTCTGTGCCAACTACCAATCAAAAGGTTGTTGAAACAGCTTTTCAAAAATATTTCCAGCCCTGGCTGGTGTAGCTCAGTCGATTGAGCATGGGGTGTGAACCAAAGCATCACAGGTTCAATTCCCAGTCAGGGCACGTGCCTGGGTTGCAGGCCATGTCCCCAGTGGGGGCCATGTGAGAAGCAACCACACTTGATGTTTCTTTCTCTCTCTTTCTCCCTCCCTTCCCCTCTCTGAAAATAAATAAATAAAATCCTAAAAAAAGAAATGAATATATATTTTAAAAAAATATATTTCCAAATTCTGAGATCATTTCCAAACTCTAAAAATATGCAAGCTAACTATAGCAGGAATAAAATCACACTTTGTCATGTACTTGACATTATGGAGTGGGCAGAGAAATAATTTGGTAGTAATGGGGGTGAAGACAATACTAGAGTGGTAAATAGAGTGGCTGCTTTCTCTGAAGGAAGCAATAGAGGGGGTGTGACAGCTACTGGGAGACAGAAATAGAGAGCATGGGGGTGAATTGTGGGGCTCAGGTTCAAAATCCTATTTTAGACCCATAAAGGAATGTTTCAGTTGTTGGTCCAAGTGTGAAGTGTATATTAAGAACACGGAGCCCCAGACTAATTAGCTCCTTGTGCAGGTACATTGGGCCTATCAGTAGCCAGTCCAGGCTAGAGCACTGATCACTGACCCCCAAGCTTCTTTCAGCCTCACTTTCTGCTGCCCTCAAGAGCTATGCTTAGTCTGGATGAAGCCAGAAACTTCCACCCATTAGTAACAACTTTTTTTCTGGTGGACAGAACCCTAGGGATCAAACTGGAAGCATGAGCAGGAGAGAAGAGTTAAGTCTGAAAGAGAACACTTTTTTTTAGCCCTGTCCTAAAGTTTTAAAATTGTATTCACATCTCTCATTTTGGCTTTGATAGATTTCATGAGAAATCCCTCTATCCGTGGGTCTTATTTCCTATGGAAATAAGCTTTTGAAGACAAATATATCCATTGGAAAGAGTAACCAGTGCTGCTGTTTTCACATGGTTTTCTATTGTGAGGGGAGGAATGTAGCAGACAAGGACATTTCTGTTGGGACCTCTAAATCACTTAATGGTGAAAGGGATTCCCAGATGGCCTTATCAGCGTCTATGTGAAATTGTTAGATATCAGCATCAACTAATAAATTTGACTTGGGACTTGGTTTTCTGACATTTGCTCAAATCCTCAGAGAACTGTAGTTACTGTATACTGTTGTACAGTATTTGAATTCTGAATTGCTATGTGTTTTTGGCTGCCCACTGGGACAGGAAATAAAACTCCATAATAGAATGTCATTTTTTAAAAGTCTAAGCATTATGAGTGCAGTGATATTGTATGACACACTCATGTTTCTTTTTTGTCTCAAATGTTTTATTCTCCAGTAAAACTCATTTGCATTGTGGTCCCATATGGGGATTTGTACATCCCAGTACATGATAAAGATGCAGAAGGGAGTTAGGTCACTAGGCATGCTTTTTTCTTTTAATAACCCATCCAACCTCTTCCTTCTTAATCTCATGCAGCAAAAGCAATAGAAGCTAAACCTTCCAGAGCTGTGCTAAGAAAGGCAGACAAACAAATCCACCAACAAGCATCCTTTCACTCACTATGGATGTATTTAATTAATCCCATGTGGACTGGTATTATTCAAATAAAATTCTGTTTTATAAGACTGCAGCCTTGTTTTCTGGTCTGTGTGGTGGCCCCTGACTCAGGCAGCTGGGCCATTTTAACCTGTCAGTTATTACAAGTTTGTTTCTGCTAATGGTGTCATGCTGGAAAGAATCTGTATTCTATGTAAGGTATAAACATCCCCAGTGGGTAAGGAATTAGGGGAATATTAAAAGGGTACAAAGCAGCAGTAGCAGCAGCAGGTTGGAGAAAGGGTGAGTGAGCATGTGGGGAGGTGGGAGGCAGCTAGGTTCCAGATGCAATACCAGACAGGCAGTGAGATTGCAGTTTGGATATCTTCCCCAGACTGGTGTCCACATGGGCAAGTTCTCACTGTGTCAGGCAGAGTACTGAGAGGCAGGATGTTACTGTGGGCCTTTCCAGTCCTTTTACTACATACTATTTTCTACCCATGACAATCCAACATAGGTAAATTAGAGTTCAAGTTTTCAGTATAATGACAATATTAGAGAATTTTCAACTAGTGCTTGTATGTACCAAGCTTTCTCTGGCATTACGCGTCCAATCCCTACTTAAAGTCTACGAGCTGTTATTGTTATCCCCTATTACAGACAGAAAAAGTGAGGCATGGAATGGTTAAGTAAAATGCCTAGCAGAGGGCACATCCATGACTCAAACTGAACCAGTTGTGCTCAGGAATTACAGTCTTGACCCCCATACACCCAGACTCCCATGGGCCTTGATTTCACCCCAGTCAAACTTGAACATTTCAGATGCTCATTTTATAAGTGTGTTGTATGTTCTCCAACAGACATGTTCAAGATTGGTCATAATAACAGAACTACTCCATAATAGCCCCTAAGTGGAAATCACCTGCACTTTCATGAGCAGGGGAAGGACTGCTTAAGGCACATTCACAGTGAGATACTCGAACAATGAGAACAAAGGACGACCACATGGATGAACCCCACAAATAAGATGCTGGCAGAAAGGTGGCTGACACAAAAGAACACATACTGTATGTTTCCACTTAAAGTTCAAAACAGACAAAATTGTGTATGGAGTTAGGAATCAGGATAGTGGTTACCCTTGGTGGGGTTCATGACTGCGAAGGGGCACAAGGGGGCATTCTGGGGTGGTTATGTTTCTTTTCTTGACTGGATGTTAGTCACACAGAGTGTTCATTAAGTACAAATTCCTCTAGTCAGTACAGGGCTGTTTGTCCTTTTTTTTTTTTTTTTTTAAATATATTTTATTGATTATGCTATTACAGTTGTCCCATTTTCTTCTCACCTTATTCCCCTCTTCCCTATACCTCCTCACTATCATTCCTTGACCTTAGTTCATGTCCATGGGTCATATATGTAAGTTCTTTGGCTTCTTTATTTCCCATACTGTTCTTAACCTCCCCCTATTTTGTACCTACCATTTTGTAGGTACATTTTGTACCTAGGTCTATTTTGTACCCACCATTCATGCTTCTTATTCTCTGTACTTTTTCCCCTATTCCCCCCCTTCCCCTCCCTGCTGATAATCAACCATGTGATCTCTATTTCTGTGAATCTGTTCCTGTTCTAGTTGTTTGCTCAGTTTGTTTTTTTCTTTTTTTTTGGTTCAGTTGTTGATAGTTGTGAGTTTGTTGTCATTTTACTGTTCATAGTTGTGATCTTTCTTTTCTTACATAAGTCCCTTTAACATTTCATAAAATAAGGGCTTGGTGATGATGAACTCCTTTAACTTGACCTTATCTGGGAAGCACTTTATCTGCCCTTCCATTCTAAATGAAAGCTTTGTTGGATAGAGCAGTCTTAGATGTAAGTCCTTGACTTTCATGACTTTGAATACTTATTTCCAGCCCCTCCTTGCCTGCAAGGTTTTTTTGGAGAAGTCAGCAGACAGTCTTATGGGAACCCCTTTGTGGGTAATTGTCTCTTTTCCTCTTGCTGCTTTTAAGATTCTCTCCTTATCTTTAATCTTATAGAATGTAATCATGATATGCCTTACTGTGTGCTTCCTTGGGTCCAACTTCTTTGGGACTCTCTGAGCTTCCTGGACTTCCTGGAAGTCTATTTCCTTTACCAGATTAGGGAAGTTCTCCTTTATTATGTTTTCAAATAAGTTTTCAATTTGTTGCTTTTCCTCTTCTCCTTCTGGCACCCTATGATTTGGATGTTGGAGTGCTAAACATTGTCCTAGAGGTTCCTAAGCCTCTTCTCATTTTTTTTTTATTTCTTGTTTCTTCATTCAGTTCTGGTTGAATATTTCTTTCTCCCTTCTCCAAACCATTGCTTTGAGTCCTGGTTTCCTTCCCTGCATTGTTGATTTCTTTATTTCAGTTTTCATGCCTTCACTTTTTCCTCTATTTTGCAACCATACTCAACCAGTTGTGTGAGCTTCCTGATTACCAGTGTTTTGAATTCTTCATCATATAGGCTGGCTATCTCTTCATTGCTTAGTTGTATTTTTTTCTGGAACTTTGATCTGTTCTTTCATTTGGGCCATACATTTTTGTCTCAGTGCACCTGTTATGTAGTAAAGGGCAGAGCCTTAGATATTCACCAGGGTAGGGAAACCCACTTCACTGTGTTGTGGTGCTATATGCGGGGCAGGGATCCCAGAGGGAGCAAGGTCACTTGCTAGGCCCTTGGCCTGCTTTCAGAAACTTCCTCCGCTACCCACAAGTAAACTGGACCCTCCTGGTGCTGATTCCCAGGTGGGTGGTTTTGTGTACATTCTAGGACCCTGTGGGTCTCTCCAAAAAGCTCTCCTGTGAGGCTGGGAGTTTCTCCTGTCCCTTCAACCCCCACAGGTTTTTTTAGTCAGAGGTTTTAAGGTTTTATTTCCCTGCACTGGAACCCTGGGTTGCATGGTCTGTCTCATTCCCCAGTTGTTCCTCCCGGTTTATATGATCGCAAATGTGGTACCACCCTATCCGCCAGTGTCTGCCTTGCCTGCTGTGGTCCTCCAGCCACCACCTTGCCATGTGTCCTCTCCATCCTGGCTGCCCATCTCTGCCCTTTCAACTGATCTGGATGAATGTTTCTTCTTTAACTCCTTGGTTGTCAGACTTCCATACAGTTTGATTTTCTGGTAGCTCTGGTTATTTTTGTTTTTAAATTTGTTGTTGTCCTTCTTTTGGTTGTGTGTGGAAGCAAAATATATGTACCTATGCCTCCATCTTGGTCAGAAGATTGGCCTTTTGTATAAGCACATTTTACTCAATTAATAAAATAGATTTTAAAAAGCATAACCAAAGAAATGTCTTGTGAAAGCCTCAGAATTGATTGTTAAAACACAATTTGGAAAATAAATCCAACTCCTCACCAGAAACTGACTTAGGGCCACGCATTTAAAAATCTGAAGAATTTCTGATGGTAGAAGGAGCTGGGAAGGAAAGTCCCTTGATTGTAACCCTAATGCTTCACTGCATACTCTGCTGAGCACTTACTAGCTACACAGCCTTCATTGGGTAAAATCACCTAGATTAATATAATCTGTGCATTTTTAAAAATCTGTCAGAAGTAAGAAGAAGAAGAACGAACCATACAGGTGGTTTAGAGGCTCTAATAAGTTCCACCCCCTGGGGTAAGAGCTTTAACAATGACAACATCAAGGAAGAGAATACCAAGAAAGAGAAACAATCTTTGGACCAGACATTTCAGCTTCACTTCAAAGATTTGCCATCAGCAGCTTACTACAAGACATGCCTCACTATTCCCTAGCTAGTTCCCTTTTATTTTATTTGCGTTTTTTTACATTTCATTATAAGGATTTATCTCATTTATTCTACCAGGTTTTTACCTAGCCTACCTAGATTTTCATATTTAGAAAATGAAGACCAGCTACTCCATTGTTTTTAAACAGCAGTTTTTCCCTCTTCTTTCTCTCCCCAACCCCATACCCATTCCTCACAGTCCTCTGTCTACTGAGTTTATACACTGAATGATTGAATGTTACTTATGGATGAACTAGATTTTGCTTACTTGCCACCTGGTAATAACACAATAAGTATTCTATTATATATATATATATATATATATATATATATATTCAGATTATATTGGTATAGTAGTCATAATAAGAAATTAATCCTATTATATAATTAGTTCTGAAGGCAAGAGCTGCAGATCAATGATTCTAAAACCAGCATTGTCACCTGGGCTTAGCAGATTCCCCAAGTTTATTTGCCAGCTCCTTACAGCAAATCAAGCAATGTAGTGAGTAGAGCAGAAATTTTAGTTCCCTGTATCACATCCCTTCAGCCTACTTCCATGTCAACTGCTGCTGAGGTGGACCATTCCCTTATGAGCTCAGGGTCACACACACAGCATTTCACCTTCTAGACTGTGGTCTTTGGCTTTTTAGTTTTCAACCTTTGCTGCTTCTCTAAAGTGACAGGGGAGTTCAGTTCAAATTTATAGGTACAACCTGGAAATACAGGGAATTCCCCAACCAACACAGATAGGAGTTGGTGGTAGAGCTCCGGCCTCTCCTTCTCTCTGGACAATTCTTGGAGGAACTGTGTCCTTTTCAGAGTTTCCTGTGAACTCAGGGTTCAGCTGCCTCCAGCATGATCTCACTGTTCTGGCCTTCCTTCTTTTCCTGGTTCACTCTCCCTTTTTCCTCATTCCTACTTCCTGGGCTCACATCACAGATAAATCACCTGCATCCAAGTTCTTGTCTCAGGCTCAGCTTTCCCAGAATACCACAGTAAGAAAGCTTTCACAGGCATTTTACAGCAGTTTTCTTAGAAAGGTATAACAAATTCAGGATGGACCAACCATTGTTTAAAAGGGGTTTATGGCTGACATTGACACTGGGTTAGCCAGTCTTAATGGCTTTAAAAATGTGGTCTTTGTAGCTCAAAATGCCAGGTTTTTTAAAGGTGAGATAAATTTACATATAGTAAAATATATAATTTTAAGTGAATACAACAAATATTGACATATGTATACCCTAATGCAACCAATATCTCAGTTAAAATATAAAATGTTTTCCCTACCCCCAAAGAGTTCCCCCATTCTCCTTTTAGTCAATAGCAATCACAGATATGATCTCTATTACTTTGGATTAGTTTAGTCTGTTCTTGGGCTTGATGTAAACATATTCATAGAACATGTAGTCCTTAGTGTCTAGCTCCTTTTGCTCAACATAATGTTTTTGAGATGTATTCATTTTGTCACATGTATCAATAGTTTGTTCCATTTAATGTTGAGTAGTATCTCATTGTTTGAATGTACCACAATTTGATTACCAATTTTTCTGTTGATGAATATTTATGTTCCTTATGTTTGGTGGCTATTATGAATAAAGCTGCTATGAACATTCATGTGCAAGTCTTTGCGTGTATATAAGGGGGTACACACTTTTGTTTCTCTTAGGTTAATACCTAGGAGTGAATGACTGGTAGTTTAACTTTTAAAAACTGTTTTCCAAAATGACTGTACCATTTTATATTCCCACAAACAAGTGTACAAGAGTTCAAATTGTTCTGCTTTCTTACCGATATTTTCATCTTTTTATTTTACCTTTTTATTTATAGTCATTCCCATCAATGTGGCCAAATTGTTCTTTAAAGAGAATGTAATGGTTTGGATTGTTGTATAGGGAAAATGTTATTGACTTCCTCATGGTGAACAGTTCTATACTTCCCCATGCCATTGATATTGAACTTGACTACATGACTTGGTTTGGCCAATGGAAGATTAATAGACATGATAAACAAAAGTGTGTAATGCCCTTGTGTAGTGAGCTTTGCTTTCTAATGTTTATGCCAATACCATTACAAGATGTCCCAGATAATTCACTGATCTGATAAGAAAAGGAGATGTGGAGAAAAGCTAGACCCTAAGTGCTGCTCTAAGCTAAACACAGTTGATACCAGGCACCTTGATACTTTGAGAATAAATCATTGTTTTAGGCCAATGGGTGGTGGAATGATTTGCTATAGAGAATTACTATGGCAGTGATTGATTGCTGCAATAGAGACAGGTGTCCTTGTCAAGCTTGTCAAACTACCTAGTAGCATAACATGCCACTCTCAACTAAACTGACTGCTAAAGTCTGCATTTAGCCAACATAGTGAACAGCTACATTCCAACTAATTCAGGCAACCTTGAACTCCTTGCCTCTTAATATTCATGAAAGGCTTGATTAACACAAACAATATTCACAGAGGAATTCCTGAATGCTGTACCACCCATCCAATGTCTGAATTCTCTAAATTGTCTCTCTGCTTTAATATCAGGTGGCAGAGAGCTATGCCATAGAACTGAATTGTTTTCATTCTTCCAAAATAGCTTCTGTGAGGTTGTACTTTGGCATTACTCCATCAATGTACATTGGAGGAAATCCAAGGAAAACTTTCACGACAGTTGTCCTTGTATCTGCTATAAGGACATTGTTGGGATGTTCTCTGAAATGCCAGGGATAGGAAATTATTGCTAGTTTCAGTACCAGAGACCATTGGGATATCTTAAAGAACTCCAGTTGTGAATTGTGATTGGTCCAGTTTCTTTTTTTACATTGACCAGCACAAAATTCAGATCAAATCTGTGGTCCACTATTTAACCTTTGAGAATGTATTTTTTTAAATCTAAGCCTCTTGTAGGTCTCTTAAGAAAGTCATATAGTTTTAAAATTAAATTTATTCATAGGGTTATATAGAATTCAGGTGTACAATTCTATGATACATGGTCTGTGTATTGCACTGTGCACTTACCACCCGAAGTCAAATAATCTTTCTTAACTTTGCTCCTATATACTAATATTCTTACTCAAGTAATTTAAAATTGTATTTAGTCTTCACTTTTTGTGTGGGGTTTGGTGGGGATTTGGTTGTTGAATGTGGTAGTAGTCATCTCTTGTTCTATCATTCACCCAGCTGCTTGGTTTCATCATAGGGTCCTCTCACATAATTACTGTCATCAGTTACATTTCTAAATTCCATTACTTTGTTTACATTAGTTCAGCAAACATGCATTGAGCACACACAAAGTGCCAACTCTGTTGCAGGCACTGACAAAAAAAGTATGAATGTGATTGATTCTTGCCCTCAAAGCATTTGTCATCTATTGAGAGGATTAGACAGAGCTTGGTTATCTATATCTCTGTCCTCAACTATAAATTTAGAATAACAGGAGTACCTGTGTCATAGATTGTTGAGGGGGTCAAGTTAGAATGACATAGTAGGGTGGCCTCTGGTAAGTGCTTGGTGAGTTTTATTGTAACTAATATTGTTGTATTCTTATTTCTTGACTATTTTGGCATCATTAGTGTCTCTAACATCTAATCACACCAAATAACCCCTGAATGCTTTTGCTAGAGTAATCTTTAAAACATATCCTTTTTATTATAAATATATATATACATAAATATATTTAGGAAAATACATAATACACAGACAAACATATGGGAGTAAATAAAAAAATTACTCCCTCTACTCTTTAACATCTTTGTGAGTTTATTCCCAGATTTGCCCTTTCCCTACACATACATATGGTTCAGTTCAGAAGAGGAATATAGGCTCTGGGATCTGATGCCAGACTGTTCAGATTAGAATTCCTCTTCTACCACTTATCTTTAACAAAATATTTCATCCTTCTCTGCCTCTGGGTTCTCAACTTTAAAACAAGATATTAAAGTGGCTCTCAGCCCAAGAAAATTGATGCTCATCCCAAACGAACCCCAAGACCAGGATGTAGGATTTGCAAAGGAGGTGATTGATGCTGGTTATGTGACTTTTTTAAAAAGATTTTATATATTTATTTTTAGAAGCAGAGAAGGGAGTGAGAAAAAGAGGGAGAGAAACATCAACATGAGAGAGAAACATTGATTGGCTGTTTTTTGCATATCCCCTGACTGGGAATGTGTCCTGCAACCCAGGTATGTGCCCTGACCAGGAATTGAACCAGCAACCTGTCGATCCTTTTGATTCACATGCTGGCCCTCAATCCACTGAGCCACACCAGCCAGTGCTGGTTATGTGACTTTTTTTTTAATAGTAAGGTCTCTTTTTTTTTTTTACAGATTTTATTTGTTTGTTTGTTTGTTTGTTTGTTTGTTTGTTTGTTTGTTTGTTTGTTTTTAGAGAAAGGGGAAGGGAGGGAAAACGAGAGGGTGAGAAACATCAATGTGTGGTTGTTTCTCATGTGGCCCCCACTGGGGACCTGGCCTTCAACCTGGGCATGTGCCCTGACTGGGAATCTAACCAGCGACCCTTTGGTTCAAAGCCTGAGCTCAATCCACTGAGCTATAGCAGCCAGGACTGGTTATGTGACTCTTAATTGTTCACATATGGAAGTGGAATAAAAGGGTTGCAGGTTATTGGAGAAGGAATGAGAGGAATTTTGGAAAGTACTTGCTGCTCTATGTTCTGCGTATGTGCTCATAGTGGAAAGAGTTGGGTGGTCCCACATTCACCTCAAGTCAAGGCAGCAGCCTTTGCAGAAAAGTCAAAGGGCATAATGAGTCTGCTGTAGTTGTGGAGACATAGAAGACTAGTCTGACCTGAGCCTGAGGCTGTAAAGTAGCAAGGGGCAAGTTAGCTTGCTGTAGAGGCAAACTGCAGTGGCTGCCCCAAGGATCTTCACTCCCAGAGTCTGGAAGGACATAGGAGTCATGAATACTTCTCATGGGTGATCCGTGAAAGAGACTCTTCATGGTATCATTCTAGAAGCTGCCTGGGAGTCACCTGGAGAAGAAAAAAAATCACAGCTAAAAAAGTTGTGATTTGTCTGCTCAATCATGTTTGCTGAACTAAAGGAGTCAAATACCACCAGATGCCTTTGGCTGAGGGAGGAATCATAAGTGACTGTCTGAAGAGAGTTGCATTTATCAACAATAAGGGAACCAAAGGAGTCAGATCTGTAGGGAAGTGAGAGAACCCACCAACATTGCCATTGAAGAAAAGGGTCCATTTTTAAATACGTACTGACTCAGAGAGTGCCAACATCAGCTCTTCACCTTATCCAGTGATTCAAGTAACAACTTCCCTGACTCTTCCCTGACTCTTTACCCCTTCCTCCCCAATCAGCTCTTTCCATCTACTCTCAGCACTCACTCTTCCAGGAAGGAAGAGAAAAAACTAACCATGAATCATGTGTAAAGTTGATTACACCCTTGACTACACATATTAATTATTGACTAGAGAATTCTTTTTTTTAATCCTCACCTGAGGATACATTTATTGATTTTTAGAGAGTGCTAGAGAGAGAGAGAGAAAACAACATGAGAGAGAAACATCAATCAGTTGCCTCCCATCCACACTCTTACTAAGAATCAACCCATAACATAGGTATGTGTCCTAATCAGAAATTGAACCCACAACCTTTTTGCTGTCTGGGAGCACACTACAATCAACTGAGCAACCCAGCCAGAACAGCATTCTATTGAATGAAAGCGGCCAAAAAATGCACAAGACACCCTATTTTTATCTATGGACAAGAGGAGAATGAGCCCAAGAATAAATGTGAAAGGGCAATGGTACAAATGAAGCTACTTTAGGATTACATCCTATAAGCCATGCCTTATTCATCCTGTTAGTTACATCTGTCTCATGGGGTTCTCCTGTTGAAGAAATGACACTTAGAGTAGTACCTGGCAAAATTATAGTACCAACAATCCATTACCACTTTAATTAGTGGCTTAATTACATCTATGAAATGTTGAAGTTTAAAGTTCACAAAGAGTTACATTTTGTAGTATAGTTTTAATAAAACTAGAATGTAGATTTGTACTATTTTTAGTCATTTATTCACAACTCATATCATTAAACATTTTTTAAAACAATTTTTGATTATTGCAAATATTCTATTCCACAGTGGCATAACAATATTCAATCAAATCATTTGGTTGCTTCTGAATAATTTGAGAATTGTGCTAAAATACAGCTTAGTATTAGCAACAATCTTCCTTTCTGGTCTTAAAGCCTTTTACAACATGCTTCAATTAAGTCGGGATTTTTGCCTTATTCTGAACAGATGCAGTAGCCTTAGCATCTTAGTTGTTTCTAACACAATTCACCAGCTCTTTTTAAAATTCTATCCATTCTTCAAGAAAGGTTTAAGTTCTGTAACTTGATTGCAAGAAGCTTCCCTTGATTTCTTCCTCTCCTTTTCCTATCTCCAAATGGAAATATTTGCTTTGCCATCTCCTGTGGTGGAACTTGGAACTTTTCATGGTACCATTTATTCTCAGTTTTCTGAGATCATTATTTGAATGTGTGCCTTATCTCTTTGTCTAGATAATAAGCAGCTTAAAGGCAGAGAATGTCCTTTTTCCTTGTGACATAAATTTATTCACCAATATTTGAACACACAAACTAAATGTCAGATATTGTGTCATGTGAGAGACTATTAAATAAATGAGATACAAGCTCTATTACTAAGGATGACCTTATCTAGTATGAAAAATAGACTCAGTAGAAAGTTGTATTCTTTTTTTCCACATATGTTTTTCTTTTCCCTGCAAAAGGATTATATCCACTGACATTAGGTTTCACTTATTTATTAACTTGTTTGGTGTATTAGTTTGCCGTTGCAACATAACTAGTAGCTCCAAATCTTAGTGGCTTAAAATGATATTCATGTATTAGCTCATAATTCTATGGGTTGGCAATCTGAGTTAAACACAGTTATGTGGTTCTTCAGCTGCTCCTGCTTTGTTTCGCTTGTGACTGTAGTCAGCTGGAGGCTCAACTATGCTGAGTTATCCAGGATGGCTTCACTTACAGAACAGGAGGTTGGCAGGCCATTGGCAAGGGTGTCTTTGTTATCCTCCATGTACCTCTCTAACAGGTTAACTTAGGGTCATTATAGGAAAGGCAAAGGGTTCCAGGAGCAACGAAAGAAGACAAGCCTCAATATGTAAGCAGTTTTCAAACCTCTGTTCACATCACTAAAAGAATGGAAAGAATTTGCTTGATACATGGAAACAGAAAATTTATGGTTATGATGTGCCAATTAGAACTGAAGTTTTATGAAGTTGTATAAGAGAGCAGTAACTCTGAATAGGCAGAAACTAATAAGATTGAAAAAATATAGAGAAAATAAACAAGTAGAAGCAACCAACAACAGAAGAACAGAGTAGAGATGAAGATTGGAGCTGGGATTCTAAGTGAGTTCAAGAACTCTTAGCAGCTTTGAGTATCATTTCAAGTCCAACTTTATATTACAAAAAATTACAATAAAGTCCTGGTTACTAACTGACTCAAGCGAATCTCTGTTCCTTGTAATCAAAGAGATTTACTAGAGCAAGAAGTAGTGCCAGGAGTGGTGTTGCATGGAATAAGGCACTTCATAAGAAATGCAGGATATATGGAATAGGCAATCAGAGCAATGAGAAAGTCTTCAGAACCTGGAATAGAAGGTTAAGATTCCATTTTAAATAGCAATGCAATGCACATTAAACTATTATTTGTGGTTATCTATGACCTGGGCCACCTCTGCAGATGAGCTTTTGGGGTTTTGGGTAGTCACAGAGCAATTTAAAAGGGATAGGATATACAAGGCTGTAGGTATCAAATGAGTCCTCAAAACAGCACTGATTCCCAATGGCTGTAGAATGAGTTTTGTATTTGGGTTGTACAGCTGTAAGCAGATCTTTGGGAATACAGTGCAACCCTACTGAATGATGCCATTCCTGCTTATAGGTGACACAAAGAGTCCATTGAAAAGCAAGTCTGAAAATGACCATGTGGATTGTTGAATTTCAGCATTGGCCAAATTCCTAATACCAGCATTTCCTATGACCCAAGGTTAAGTATCTGATAGATAACAACTGGGACTCTGCCAATAAATATGTGTGTACCTGGAAGACAACCAAAGATTTGGTGAGCTCTGCACACCTTACACTCTTCCTGAACACTCCCAACTTTAGCCTCTCTCTCCACCCCCATCCCTTCATACAAGTTTCTCTTTCTATGTTAAGAAAGGTAAAGATCAACACTGGCCCCTCAGGTGACTTTTTATTATTATTTTTTCTTTTTTTCAAATACAAATATAATTGTCTTGTTTCCCCGTACCACTCTCCCTCACTCCACCCAGCCTCACATCCTACCCTCAGTCCTACCCCATTTGGCTTTGTCCATGGGTCCTTTATACAGGTTCCTTAATGACACTTCCCCTTCTTTCCCCTGTCATCCCCTTCTCCCTTTCCCTCTGGTTACTGTCAGTTTGTTCTTTATCTCAATGTCTCTGGTTATATTTTTGCTTGCTTGTTAGTGTGTTGATTAGGTGTCACTTATAGGTGAGATCATATGGTATTTCTCTTTCACTACATGGCTTATTTTACTTAGTATAATACTCTCCAGTTCCATCCATGCAGTCACAAAGGGTAGGAGCGCCTTCTTTCTGTTGCATAGTATGCTATTGTGTAAATGTACCACTGTTTTTGATCCATTCATTTACTGATGGGCACTCAGGTTGCTTCCAGCATTTGGCTATTGTAAATTGTACTGCTATGAACATTGGGGTGCATAGGTTCTTTTGGATTGGTGTTCCAGGGTTCTTAGGATATAATCCTAGCAGTGGAATTGCCGGGTCAAAAGGCAGTTCTATTTTTAGTTTTCTGAGGAAATTCCATACTGTTTTCCACAGTGGATGCACCAGTCTTCACTCCCACCAACAGTGCATTAGTGTTCCCTTTTTTCCACAACCTCTCCAGCACTTGTAGTTTGTTGACTTGGTTGTGATGCCCATTCTGGCTGGTGTGAAGTGGTATTTCATTGTGGTTTTAATTTGCACCTCTCTGATGGCTAGTGATGCTGAGCATCCTTTCATATGTCTCTGGGCCTTGTGTACATACTCCTTGGAGAAGCATCTGTTCAGGTCCTTTGCCCATTTTTTTTAATTGGATTGTTTGTCTTCCTGATGTGGAATCATGTGAGTTCTTTATATATTTTGGAGATCAAACCCTTGTCCAAGGTATCATTGACAAATATCTTTTCCTATACAGTCGGTTCCCTTTTCATTTTGCTGATGCTTCCTTTAGCCATGCAGAAGCTTTTTATTTTGATGAAGTCCTATTTGTTTATTCTTTCCTTTATGTCCCTTGCTTTAGGGGACATATCAGTGGAAATACTGCTATGTGGAATATCTGAGATTTTCCTGCCTATGTTCTCCTCCAGGACTTTTATGGTGTCATGAATTACATTTAAGTCTTTTACCCATTTTGAGTTTATTTTTGTGTATGGTGTACATTGGTGGTTGAGTTTTATTTTTTTTTTCATGTAGCTGTCCAGATTTCACAACACCATTTGTTGAAGAGGCTATTTTTACTCCATTTTATGCTTCTGCCCCCTTTGTTAAATATTATTTGACCACAGAAGTTTGGCTTTATTTCTGAGCTTTCCATTCTGTTCCATTGGTCTATGTGTTTTTTCTTATGTCAGTACCAGGTTATTTTGATTCCCATGGCCTTGTAATATAGTTTTATATCAGGTATTATGCTCCCTCCTACTTTGCTCCTCTTTCTCAAAATTGATGCAGCTATTTGGGGTCATTTATGGTTCCATACAAATTCCTGAAATGTTTGTTCTATATATCTGAAATATGTCAATAGTATTTTAATAGGGATTGCATTGAATCTATAAATTGCTTTAGGTAGTATAGACATTTTGATGATGTTAATTCTTCCAATACATGAACATGGTATATGCTTCCATTTGTTTGTGTCTTCCTTAACTTCCTTCTTTGGTGTTGGGTAGTTTTCTGAGTACAGGTCTTCTACCTCCTTGGTTAGGTTTGTTCCTAGGTACTTTATTTTTCCCTGATTTGTTTCTGATATATCATTGTTGGCATACAAAACTGCATTGAACTTCTTAATATTGACTTTGTATTCTGCTGTTTTGCCCAATTCACTTACTAGGTGGAGGAGTTTTTTGGTAGACTCTGTAGGGATTTCTATGTACACTATCATGTCATTTGCAAACAATGACACTTTTACTTCCTCCTTTACAATTTTGTTGCCTTTTATTTCTTTTTCTTGTGTGATTGATGTGGCTAGGACTTCCAATACTATGAATAGAAGTGATGAAAGCAGACAACCTTGTTTTATTCCTCATCTTAGTAGGAAAACTTTTAGTTTTTTCCCTTTGAGTATGATATTGACTATAGGTTTCTCATATATGACCTTTATTATGCTGTGGTATGCTTCCTCTACTCTCATTTTACTGAGTGTTTTTCTCATAAATGGGTGCTGTACCTCATCAAATGCTTTTTCTGCATCTATTCATATGATCATGTGTTTTTTCTTTCCTTTTGTTTATGTTATGTATTACTTTCATTGATTTGCAAATATTGTACCATCCTTGCACACCTGGGATGAATCCTACTTGATCATTATGTATGATGTTTTTAATGTATTGTTGGATGCAGTTTTCCAATATTTTGTTGATAATTTTAGCATCTATGTCATCACTGATATTGATCTGTATTTTCTTTCTTTGTTGTGTCTTTGTCCGGCTTTGGCATTAGTATGATACTGGCTTCATAAAAAGTGTTTGGGAGTCTTCCATCATTTTGTATTTTTTGGAACAGTCTGTGAATTATAGGGGTTAGCTTTTCCTTAAATGTTTTGTAAAATTGTCCTATGAAACCATACAATCCAGGGATTTAGTGTGCTGGGGGCTTTTTTGATCACTGCTTCAATTTCACCAGCTGTTATCAGTCTGTTCAGGCTTTCTGCTTCTTCTTCATTCAGTTTTGGAAGATTTATGTGTCTATATTTAAGGTGATTCTTGATAGGTACTTATTTATTGCCACTTTACCCTCTTTGTACATGTGTTCCTCTCTCTCTCAGCCTGTATTCTTTTAGCCTTCTTTTGTCTAGAAAGCTCCTTACTTCACCTTTCATTTTAATTGAGAGCCTTGCTCAGTAAAGTAGTCTTGGTTGCAGGCCTTTGCTCTTCATTATTTGGAATATTTCTTGCCATTTTCATCTGGTTTGTAATGTCTTTGTTGAGAAGTCAGCTGCTAGCCTTATTGAGGCTCCCTTGTATGTTACTTCCTGTTTCTCCCTTGCTGCCTTTAAATTTCTCACTTTGTTTGCCTTTCAGATGAAGGCTGGCTCAGCACCAGGATCCTTGCAGCTACTCTCTCAGCTCTCTCCCCAAAGCCTCAGTCCTTGGTGTCTCCTCAGGTGTCACCAGCCCACTCTGCCCCTGCCTTTGCCAAAGCCCAGGGTAAGTAGCTGCAAATGAAAATTTTTGTGTTTGCCCTTTAATCATCTCTTTGCATCTTTGCCATTTGTCTCTGGCAGGGAGCAAACCTGTTTCTTTTTGATACTGGTTGTTGTCTGTATAGGTTTTTGGCTCTGGTGCTCTAGGCTGGAGATCCCAGCTTAGGGTTTTGGTCCCACTCTTCTCAGGGGTATCTAACCATCCACTTAATTATGCCTCCGGCACTGCCTCCTGTGGGGACCAAAAAGACTTCTCATGTCTCCACTGCACTCCTTAGCAGTGAGGTTGTGCTGAAGTTGATTCTTCTATTTGTCCATGGTTATAAGGCTTCTCTCTGGCTATTACTCAGTTGCTTGTTCCAGGTTATTTCTCCATAATTTAGTTGTCATCCAGATTGGTCCTGGGAGAAAGTTAGAATGACTTCCATTCACTCCTATGCCATCTTGCCTGTAGCATAGTTTTTTTATCCACTCATTTATTGATGGGCACTTAGTTTGCTTCCTGCACTTGGCTATTGTAATAAAAAAAAACCCTATGCACCCCAGTTTTGATAGCAGCACAATTTATGATAGACTTTTTACTATTTTTATAAGTCTATGGCTTTGGCATACTTCACCCTTGCCTCTTTCTCAGAGAAGTGCCCTCAGGCTCTTGGAGCCAACTTTAGGGAGTGCCTGCAAATGAATCTAAGCTTGTGCACTCAATTCCAATATGTGGGATTCTTTCCCCTCACCACCAAGCAATTCTCTGACACCATCTGGGTGTTCCATATTCAAATTCAATTTTAACACTATGTACATGGAGATAGTGTCAGACTTACAGGTTAAGGGCTCAGCTCTACAAGAATCCCCTTGCCTCTCCCTCCTTCAGATGGCATTCCTAAATCCAGATTATTATCTGTGCTTCCACTGACTGGCTATAGAGGTCTTTGAAGTCCAACCCCTTCCTTGGGCTTAATTTGTTACAGTGGCTGACAAAACTCAGAGAAACATTTTACTCTCCTGGTCACTGATTTATTATAAAAGGATATAACTCAGGAACAAACAGATGGATGGAAGAGATGCATAGGGTAAGATATGGGGATAGGGAGCAGAGCTTCCATGCTGTCTCTGAAGAAACCACTCTCTCTAAATCTCCAAGTGTTCACACTCAGAACTTCTTGGTTTTCATGGAGGCTTCATTAGAAAGCCTGACTGATTGGGCCATTGTCCAGTGGCAACTGAATTCAATCTCCAACTTCTCCCCTGGGAGGGTGGGGAGGAGCTGAAAGTTCTAGTCCTTGTATCATAGAATTAGTTCCACTGGCAACCAGCTCTCATCCTTAGGTATAGCCTGGAAGTAGCCTCAATAATGTAACAAAAGATACCTTGATCCCTCTCATAGGAAATTCCAAAGGTTTTGTGAGCTCTGTGTCAGAAATGAGGATGAAGACCAAATATACATTTCTTCTTATAAAAGCCTGAGCAGCACCTTGAGCATTTTGTCCCATACCCATCTTCCTTACTGGTTCACCCAGGAACATTTCCCTAGCACACCAGTCTTTATTTCAGGATCACCTTCTAGGGAACCAGATGTAAGGCATAATAAAGTGGGTTTGGAAACCTCTGGTCAAGATGGTGGTGTAGGCAGACATAGCTCGCTTTTTCTCACAAGCACATCAAAATTACAACTAAAATACAGAACAACCATTACTCAGAATCATCAGAAATTGAATTCAATGGAAGTCTAACAACTATGGCATTAAAGAAACCACATCCACGGAGACTGGTAAGAGGAGCAGAGACACAGATCAGGGTGGTCTTTTAACCACTTGTGATGGATAAAAATTTGGGAGGGCTGTCTCAGGAGCAAACAAGCCCAGGCACACACTAGGGTTCCAGTGCAAAGAAGATAAGTCCTCACAACTTCTGTCTGCAAAAACCAGCAGAGATTGAGTCAGTGAAAGAAACTGCTGGAGCCCCAAGCAATTCTTCTTAAAGAACACACATATGCATGCATCTACTCAGACTCATTCCCTCTGAGTTCCAGCACTGGGGTGGCAGCTTGAAGGGCACAGAAGCATACTGGGAGAGGCTGAAGTGTCTGACATTGGGGCAAGCAGAGGCCACTGTCCCTTTCCTGAGCTCTCCCCTCACAGAGCCACAGTATCAGCAGGCTGGTGCCATTCTGAGACTCTATCAACCTGACTAACACTGTTTGAACCACATTGGAGATTCCCACAGTCTCTGCTCCACCCACTTTATGGGCCTACCCAAACTACTTTTACATATGAATGGTTGGTCTTGATTTGTACTTCACAACTTCCTAAATCCTATCAAACAGGCAACAACTGGCTTCAGTGAACTCCAGGCCAGGTACTAGCAGCAGCCAGATTAGCTTCACAGTTTAACTTCACCTGGGAATCTCCAAACCCAGCACAAAAATTCTCAGATTGCTTTATAGCTCAGGCAGAGTAGCCCTGGGCCACATGCAAGTGAAGGCTGATCTTGGCCTGCACCACACAAGAAGTCCCAAGGCCCACACACCTAGTCGAAAGTTCCAGACCATTTTGGAGCACCATCACCCTGTACTTGCACAGCTTTTTCTTCACAGAAGGCAAGAGGCTGATGGTAAGTGGTCACAGCCAATCCCTGCAGCTGACGGGCCTAGGTAAATCCTTCCCATTGATCTGCCAATAGTAACCAAGTCTCAGCTACAAGAGGAGGGTATACTCAGCCCACATGGAGGGTGCACCTAGAATACCCAGCTTGGGTGATAGGGGAGTCTGTGCTAGTGGATCCCACAGGACACCTACAACATTAGGCCACACTACCAAGATATGAAGTCAACGCAGGTTTACCTAATACATAGAAACAAACACAAGGAGGCTGCAAAAAAAAAAAAAAAAAAAAACAAAAAAAACATGGCCTATATGAAAGAACAGATCAAAAGTCCAGAAAAAAAGCTAAATAAAATGGAGATAAGCAATCTATCAGGAGCAGAGTTCAAAACATTGGTTGTAAGGATGCTCAAGGAACTTAGTAAGGACCTCAGCAACATAAAAAAGATCCAGCAGAAAATGAAAGATTCACTAATTGAAATTAAGAACAATTTAGAGAGAAACAAAGGTAGAGTGGAGAAAGCTGAGAATGAAATCAATGATTTGGAACATAAGGAAGCCAAAACAATCAATCAGAACAACAAGAAGAAAAAAGAATCCAAAAAAAATGAGGATAGTATAAGCAGCCTCTGGAACAACCTCAAGAGGTTCAACATGAGCATCGTATGGGTTCCAGAAGAATACAAAGAGCAAGAAACTGTAAATCTATTTGAAAAAAATAATGAAAAAAGCTTTTCTAATTTGGTGAAGAAAACAGACATGCAAGTCCAAGAATACAGAGAGTTCCAATCAAGTTGTACTCAAAGAGGACCACACCAAGCCACATCATAATTAAAATGCCAAGGGTTAAAGATAAATAGAGAATCTTACAAGAAGCCAGAGAAAAGCAGAGAGTTATCTATGAAGGAGTTCCCGTAAGTCTGTCTATCCAGCAAAACTATCATTTAGGATGCAAGGGCAGATAAAGTGCTTTCCAAACAAGGTAAAGCTAAGAAAATTCATTGTCAACAAGCCAGTACTACATGAAATGTTAAAGGGACTTTACTTAATAAAAAGAAGAAAATCAAAACCATGAACACTAAAATGACAACAAACTCACAACTATCAACAACTGAATCTAAAAAACAAAACAAAACAAAAACAAACTAAACAAACAACCAGAATAAGAACAGAATCATAGGTATGGGGATCATTTGGAGGGTTTTCGACTGGGAATGGGGAGAAAGGGTGAAATGGTGCAGGGATCAAGAAGCATAATTGGGAGGAGCAAAACAGACAAGGGGATGTTAAGAATAGTATAGGAAAAGGAGAAGCCAAAAAACTTACAGGCACAACTTATAGACATCAACTAAACAGGAGGAGGGATTGCTGGAGGAAAGGAGGGTACCAGGCAGTGGGGGGCCAAGGGAAAATTTGGGACAACTGTAATGGTGTAATCAATAAAATATACTTAAAAATTCAAATAAAAAATAACATAAAATGGAAATGGAATCAAGTGAACTGGGTACTATAATAGTGGAAAATTGTAACAGTGGGAAAATTTAGCCCACCCCACCACACTTCTGACATTATTTCTGTAAGTACTAGCTCTGACTAGCGCATAGCTGGTATATGAACAAGATTTGTATAAGAATCCTAGAAACTAACTTCAAAAGATACAGACCCCAACCTTCAAGAATCCCAGCTCTGGGAGATTTGTTGAACTTCAACCATGGAACCAGGATGAGGTGAAATGAGGATGACATGAAGCGGGGATGACATGAAGCCAGGATGGCTAAATTGAGATGATGCACACTAGACCATCACTTGCCTTATCAGAATGGGCTATGCTCACCTGCATGTAGACAACTTTGTAATCCCCTCCCTTGAGCTCCTTGTTCTAGTCCCCTCTCCCTTCTTATAAAAAACCACTGCCTCCAATGAGAGGTGGAGATGGGCTTTATGATATGAGTCCCCAATCTTCCAGGAGATGGGCTTTGAGACATGAATCCCCCATCTTCCAGATGGCCAGCATCTGCAAATAAGCCACTTTCCTTTACATCAGCACCTGCCTCTCAAGTATTGGCTTTCGGAGTGGCAGGCAGACAGACCTGTTTTTGGTTACAACAGTAGTTGCTAGATGACAGAAATCTCTGCAGGGGTTAGCCCTTGAATATACTTATCAGACATTGGGTGTGTATTGGATGACCTGGAGCGGAGAGTGAGAGTGGAGAACTTGACAAAGTGTGGTCACTGATTTGGTGTTGGATGGAAAGAGTGCGACCCCAGAAGTGCCTTAGTTCTTGCCATGTTTCACTTTCAGTTCCAGTACAAGCACATTTGGAACTAGCAGCCTCCCTTCACACCCTCAGATTTTAGTTTTCAGTTCAGGTAATAAAGGATCCTAACTACAATGCTGGCACCTACATGAAAGGTGAATCAGAGGGCACAAATGCCATATCCTGTTCATAAGAAAGTGTCCTATTAATGTTTTTGGAAATCACTATTTTGGGGGGTAAAAAAATCCATAATTCCACATGTAGAATTTATAGGAGGGGGAGCAGGCAAGACTTTGAGGAGATCCAGAGTTGTCATATTTGCAGGAATATTTATAGTTGTGGGTCATTGGCCTGACTTATAAAGGCAGAGCCTAAGTTTGGTATCACAAAGCATTTGCCAGGTTCCCCAAAAATTTAAGAAGGAAAAGGAAAAATAGGAAATGGGGAAAAATTTGTATATCCTTAAACTGTTTTGAAGCTTTCTTCCTAAAAAATTCAAAATCTGTTTAAAAAATTTTTCATTTATCTCTGATAAAAAGACTACTGTTTGGAATATCAGAAAATCACTCAAAATTATCTTTACATCAGTTCAAAATGAGGACCTCATCTTGGGATCTCCCACATCTGGTCCTTCTGAAACAAGAACAAGCGTGTAACATGGTATGTTAAAGATGCCACCTGCATATAGAGATGGGATTATAATTTTTTAAACTAAATTTTATTTCATTTGGATTGGAATGAATTTTTTGAATCCCATTGTGATTAAGATGGATGAGTACAGGTTTAAAACAGTAAGTTCTACTGGAAGAATCCTTCTTGGTGAAATTGCTTTATAGACTGAGGAGATGAGAAACCCCATATCACAATATGACTTTTCCAACATCTCGTTTTTTTATTATCAACAACAAACATGTGTTGAGCACCTGTTATACATCTCACTGAATTACACGCTGGACATGTTTTTAATGCATACATAAAGAGGATTTTACCTGTAAGTGGTTTTCAAGGCCATTGAAAGAAAGACAGTTTAGCTGCATAGGAGGTTTAGATAGAGAGGACAAAGGGATGCAGGCAGAGCAATATTCATGGAGATCTCCTTGACACTGAGTGTGGGGGAGTTTTATCAAAACATGGAGGCCTCTAATCCAGCTGTGTACAGGAGTCAGTGGGGTGGGTTTCCCATGGCCACCAATCCACCAACAGCTCTTATGCCTGTGGCTATGAGATTAACAGTTATTCTTTTTGAGGGATTATTTCAGAAAGTCTATGTCAAACAAACACATACATTTTGGCCAGGGCATGTCCTAGCTCTATAGTCAGTCAGATTGGGTTTAACCCACCTGTCTGAGGACTCAGATCTTGTCCCCAAATCTCCTCCTCTTTGTCACTGGATATTAGAGTCTATGATGACACTGTATTCTGGCCATGCACCAATTTTTATTTCTAAAGTAAGTAGCCCCCTAGATTTACCTTTGGGGAGCTATGGCTATAAGCAGCAGCTTTACAGGAACAAGGCCTATGAGAAGGTGTGATGTGCAAATTCAGAGTCCAATGTATGCAACTACCATTTCTGAGCCCTTAGCAAGTGAGTAGCCTTGAGCAAGTAACTGACTCTCTTTGAGTTCTAGTTTTCTCATCTATAATATAAGAATAATAGCACCTACCTCCCTCTGAGTAGTAAGTGACTGAATCTATATGCTTGGCACACACTAAATACTGGATCCAGGTTGGTGACGATCATTGTCACTCTTGCAGTCAAGGGCTTTCCTGGTAAGAATGTCAGTCAATGTGTCCTGACCATTCCAGTGATAGGGCAGGCACATGACCCACATTAGGCCAACTGTCCAGTTCTCTTGGGAATTTGAATTTGATTATAGAATTAAGTTAAAGAACAGAGAAATTCATGGAACCAACTTATTCTGGGATGATGCTGTGATGATACTGTTTATGCATATTTTACTCCTAGCTCCCTGGAAGGTTAGGTCTCTGTGCTTTCCAAGGTCTGCTGTGCAGTTCTCCTTCTGGATCTGGGAGTTATCCCATACTTTTCCAGCACAGCCTTGTTGCTAAGTTATTTAGAATCTGTTCCCATTGTAATCAAAACACCCTGGCAAACATAGTGACCCCTGCTACACTGCAGACACTGTAGTATTGGTGTCTTTGATTCAAATACCCTGATTGATATGCTTAAAAGCATTCTCTGAAATGAGAAATAGTTAAAGGGTTATGATTCCTAATGTAACTTTAAAACCTCTTGCCAATAAAGATGTAGTAGACAGCAGAGACCCCCTAAGGCTTCTTTGAGTAAAGATTTGTGAACAAACTGCATAAAAAATGACCCCAATACTTAGTGGCATAAAACAAATCATTTAATTTGTTCATGGATTCTATAGGTGAGAAATTGAGAGAGGGCAGAACAGGGACAGCTTACTTCTACTTTAAAAGGTCTGCTCCTGGAAGACTCCAGGGCTAGGGGTTGGAATAATTTGAGAGCTCATTTATTCCCATGATGGCATTTCTTGTTATCAGCTGAGACACCAGCTGGGACTGTAGCCAGAACACCTACTTGTGGCCTCTCTCTGTGTCCTGGGCTTCCTCCCAACATGGTAGTCATGTTCCAGAGGCCAGTGTGGGGAATCAGACAGAGTCAGGTGGAAGCTGTATGATCATTTATGATCTGGCCACAGAAGGCACACAGTGTTACTTCCCCCACAATTGATATTTTCTCCATTTCAAGGGGAGGGGAAATGGATGTTAACTTTTAGTGGGAGAGTGACAAAGTTCAGAAAGAGCATGTGAGACCAAAAATATTGCTTTGGCCATTTTTGAAAAATACAGTTTGCCATATGTATGCTCCTTTAGAGAAAAAATAGAAACAGTGGTATTTGACTCAACAAAACTGCTGTTTAGCCACTGATGATATAAGAAGAAAATATAAAAACATCTAGATATAAAAGGAAAAAATGAAAAAAACATACAGATAATGTAAGATATTCATATTTTTTATCTTGTGAATAAAAACATAAAACAAGCTCAGAAACACCTTGATGCTTAGCCTCATATAGACCACTGGTTCCTAATTTGAGCCCATGATTCAAACTATGATAGCTACAGCCCATGAAAGTATCAGTCATACCTCCATATTTGTCAGCTTCAGAACTTGTCAAATCCTGTACTCATTGCATTTTAACAAGAAAAAAATGTTTCAGCACTTGGCACTTGCTTGGGACTCATAACACTTGCTAGAAATTATATGAGTAACAATGCCACCCCAAAGAGAAAATGCTTCACCATTTGGTACTTATTGGTTTTGGCACTCGCCACAAGTTCTGGAATGAATTAGTGATGAGTACCAAGGTACCACTGTATTGTAAAAGTCACTCAGAGAAAGATGCTCATCCTTCATCATAACCCTTAGTCCAACCAAAGCACTCTACAAAGGAGAGCAAGTTTGGGGGTATAAGGGAATGTCTGGACCAGGCTGGTGGTGAAAGTGGTGCTTGTACTTCACAGAGATAGAACTAGAGAAAAGCCAAATGTTCCCTGACAGGTTGGAAACTGATGCCACCTAGGCTTTTGGAGCAGATGCTGCCCCTGTCCTAGTCATATTGTCTCGGCACTCACCGTTTAGACATGTACCAACCCTACACTCCCCTGCTGACAGCAGCATCCACTCCCCATGTGGCCAGGAAAGATATTGGGCAAAGCCTTCTCTGCTCCAGAACTTGCACAGCCCATGTATGGGCCAGGCCAGATGTGCCAGCAAGCTCATGCCCCAGGATCAGCCCTCAACCCTTTGGAATTGGAGAACAACTCTGTGGAACAATCTGAACTGTGTTGTACACAGTATCCCAGGGCCCCAGGGTGACTGAACCTCTCTTTTCCTCTGTTTCAATTTCTTACTCCTCTACCAGTGCTACTTGCCATCATCTCCGAATAAGCTAGTAATTGATTTCAAATCCCAGTCATAGGGTGTTGGGGACCACCCTGTGTGGTTTTGGAGACAATAGCCCTGTAAGAGCAAGCCCTGAAAGGGCTAGTAAGTCTCCCTGGAAAACCAGGTAATGCAGGTGGCAGGCATGACCCAATTCTAACACTGAGGTTTCCCATGGGAATCAGGCCTGAAATGTACATTTTATCTTTTGAAGCTTGCTCTGCCTAGCATAGCCCCGTTGATACAAACCAGATGTTTAAGTTCAAGGCATAAGGAGTAAACTCCTTATCCTAGGAAATACATCTTAAAGACTATCTGCTGTCAGCATGACTAACAGACCCTGAGCTACGAAAAATTTCTGTGTTCCTTCAATTGTTATATATAGATAATACCTGCTTTTGTATGACTATAGCCTTTTGACATTGACTGATGAGATATGTATGTATGCTGTATACCCTTACACATACCTTTTCCAATAAAAGCTGTTTGGGAGAAGGGCTCGGGGCATTCCCCACTAGAGGGAATCACCATTCCCTTTCCTTCTGGAACAATATTGTATCCAGGACGACTCCTATTCTCATCTCTGGTGACCAGGAGAGCTCTGAAGGACAGAGTTCTCCCACATTAGGGTCAGCCTCTTTCCATGGAGGGAGGGGCAAGAGTCATATTTGGATTATTTCCACTTAAGCTGCAGAGTCACAAAGCTACAGGGAACAAAGTGGGACGTTAGGTGCTATGGTCTTTTATTCTAACCTATGAAATAGAAGTAACAATCGTTAACTTCTATTATATTATAAGGTGTAAATGCCTTATAGGTTGTACAACTATTAAGGTCTCCCAATCCCCTTAAAACAGTACCTGGAAAGTAGCAAAGGTTCAGTAAATAGCAACTCTTTTGATATCCAAGAAATTCTATCTTGGAAGTGTTAGAGGTACCTTAGATAAAAATAGTCCAAACCAAACCTCACCAACTTCCTCTAAATCCATTTTCTATCATTATTCTTTACTGTTTTACTTAAAGTGATTAGTTGCTAATAGTTGACAAGCAACTCAAACTGGCCTATGCAATAAAAGCTTAAACAAGAAATGACATTTTGGGTCAATTGGCACACATGACTAAAATCTCCAAGGAGGGCTGATATTGGCCCGAGTTGGTCCAGTGGCTCAGTATCTGAACTGAAGATCTTTCTTTCCATTTCCTAATTCTGCTATCTCAATACAGGCTTCATTTGTGGCAGGTTCACCCTTGCAGGCCAGCACTGGCTAAGTGTTTGCTCATTCACTCATATCTGGGACCATGGTGTCTTTTTCACAGAAAATCAATTCCTGGGCTTTAGTGTATTAAACAAATATATTTCCCCTCACCCCCAATCATCCTTGAACCAATCAACATCCAAGGGAAGAAATTGTTGACTAGCTTATGACAGATTTACCTGTCTCCCTAAGACCACATGCTATTCTAAGGAGGGTTAAGTTTGGATATGTGAACAAAAATAGGGGTGCAAGTTGTAAGAGAAGAGTAATGAATATTGTGGGGCCAAAAGCACCAGAAAGTGTAGACCTTCTCTACCTTAGTTTCTTTACCTTCTTCCGCCAGTTGCTCATTTTAGAAAGCTTGAGTCCTTCCTTTTTCTTCCTATTCTATCCACCAATTTCCATGACCTTTTCTGGGGTCAACTTCTTAAAAAATCTTTCCAATCCATCCCCTTCCATTGATTTCCATTGCTGATGTCTTTATCTTGCTCAGGCCACCCCAAAGTTTTCAGTAACTGTTGGATATTTTAACAGAAATTTAATAAAATAATTATTAATTCTGTAACCAAAAGGATAAAAAGTAAACTCTAAGATGTCTCATAAGTAGCAGCTTCAGGAAGCAACTAGCATGCTATGACTGAAGATGAAAGAGAAGTTGGATCTTCTGAAACTTGAGAGCATGGAGAAGCGGCTCCATGGAGCTGAAATTCAGACCCCCTAAAGAAGGACCCTGATCAGTTTGGACTAGTGTCTTCAAGCAGAAGCAATGAAACTAGCTCTGCAAATGTTACAACTGAAAATTGCTTGAGTAGAAGGTGAGCAATTGATGTCAAAGTGACATGAGGCTGGGAGGTGCTGTGAAAAATAGGAAGTAATCAGGAACAAGAAGCAATCAGGAAGTGTGGCTAAGCTGATGTTCATGTGAGGAATTAGAAAGAGCAATTTCTTTTTCATTCTAGCCTTGCAGGTTCCTTTGAGTACTTGATATTGTCAGTACAAATCAAAGGAACCCAGCCAAAGTACAAATGAGATTTGTAGATTCCCAGCCCAAGGATCATAGAGCAGAGTATGAAGGATGAGCTTGGGAATGAAGGATAAGATCTTAATTACTGGTTTCCTAAACATTTCCTCTCTCACTTTTCATTTTCCAATCTATCTTCCATCCCCACTACCTCAACGAACACTCAAATGCATTGTGTCTGGATCAGTGAAGCATTGGTAGTAGTCCCAGCAGGAAAAAGTGTGAGTGAGGTGGGGAGAATATTTGCAGTCATGTTGAAAATGAAAGAAAGTGCATTCTAGTGGCCAGTACCCTGTTCATGCTGTGAGCAGAGAGTTAGATTTTATAAAACAGTCTTTGATGTGACATTAGAATGTTATTGGTTTCACAGGATTTCTTTTGCTTTGAGTTTACAAAATATTTAATAGTTGCTTAAGAGCTATAATCCACAAAGGTTAATATTTACCTGTACATACCTAAGTAAAGTTTTATTACAATAAAAAAGGTCAAAACTGAGGGTCCTCAAGATATGTTTCTCTTTAAAATGGTTCTATGCATTATTCAAATTGATGAAGGGAAAAATGTGATCTGACTCAGGGCCAGGATGCCCAGTAGCCCTGACTTCACAGTTCCCTGGCCTACAAGATAGGAAAAACAACAGAACCATAGGCACTGTATAAGGCAGAAATATAGTTTCATGTTTTAGATGTGTTGAGAGCTCAAGGACACTGGAAATCCTAACAAAGACATGGGGGCCAACTAGATGATAGGGCTGGATAGGTGATTCAAGAACAATAGATAGAGAAGCATCTGACACTATTAAATATGACTTGGTTTTTTAGAAATATTGCTGCTGATTATCCGTATGGCTTCAATAAAGGAGCAGATGTGCTGATGGAATAAGGGAATAATGAGGGTCCATCAGAGAAGATGGATAATGTGGCATTTGAGTTGGGCCTTAAAAGCTTAGAGAGGTTTTAAGAGATACTGGGGTGAGGGTCTGTCAAGTTGAGGGCATGGCCTGAATCAGGCAGGATGTACTGGCCAGGGCCTATGTTACCTGAAGGAGTGGGAGAAGATGAAAAAGGCTACAAAATGTCATGAAGGTTATTATAGGTAAGGGACTAGGGATTTTATTCTGAAATAGAAACCCTTTGCTGGTTTAATGAAGAAGGTAGGGGCAAAATCCAAATTTGTGATCATCATTCTCATTTTTCCATGAAGATCAGATTCAGAGATTCTGGTGTCACCCCAAGATTACAGAGCAATTTAAATAGGTATAGAGAATCTATACCTGCCTCTTGCCTCCTTGTCTATGAAGGAACATCACTTCTGTTCCTGTTTTGCAGGCAGGTCAAGGAAGAGAGGGCTTAACACTATATGGTTGGCTTAAATCCGGAGTCAAATGCCTCATTTGCAAAGAAAGGGAAATCCCCCCAAACTGGAATTTATTTATAAAAATTGTTTATTTGTTCTTATATGTTTAAGCTTCAGTTATCTTCAGAGTACTCTATATTTGATACAATACACATATTAAGGCTTTTTTCCACTGCTCAAAATAGTTTTTGAATTAGTTGATTTTGATGCCTTTTAGTGTTTCTGCCATTTTTTGTTTTCACCTCTTTCACATTGGCAAAATGTTTCCCTTTGAGGACTTTTCTCATCTGTGAAAATAAACACAAAAAAGCGACTAGGGGTGAGATCCCTTGGGGGTGAGATCAGACCAATAAGGAAGGTGGGACATGGGGATCATGCTGGGGTTTGCTCAAAAACTGCTGAACACTCAGCATGGTGTGGAGCAGGTGGGTTCAAAAATCACCCATCATGAAATGGGCAAATGCATTGCAAAAGACTTAAAAATTTTTCACTGAAGCCAAATGCAGCCTCTCACAAGGCCAACTGGTACACAAATACAGATGGGTTTCTAGAACACTCACCTAGGATGTGAAGCTTGTACTACCAGGGACCTGTATTGCAGAGGATAATTCTGGGTTTTGGTGGGGGTATCTCTCTTCACAGCTCTCTGGTTGGTTGCGAGGAAACTATCCACATCACCCAAGACTCTGTTCAGGTGAAATTAGGACTGGAGGTATTCACAGGCCCCAGCTTATCTGAGAGATGTGTAACCACACAGTTTTCTCTGGGCTGCTATTAGTGCTTTATCTGAAAAGGCCAAAGAGCTCCTGTCCTGTAAATTATATATCATTTATTTTTTTTTAAATGTGTGTGAATAGAGAAGGAGCAGAGGGATGCAAAGGATAAGACCAGGAAAAGGGGCAAGCAAGGAAGAGTAAGTAGATAAAATAAATGGACTTGGTGCATGGCTTTTGACCAATTTGCTTTAGTTTATTGATTTGGATTTTCCCCCTATCCTGGGAGTAATCAATTTTTCAGTGGATGGGTAGAATACAATAATTTCAAGAAAACTCTTCAAATAGTTTGTCATTAATTTGCCTTTTGCCAGTCCTTGTTCAATAGGAGTAAGATGTGTTTAGCTTTCTCCAAGCACTATTGGAGGTACACTCTGGGGATTTTCTGGGGCTGATTGGCATAGGGCAGGGAATGAGGGCTGAGGAGGGGTGAGCAGAGCTGGTGCAGACTAATGAAGGCACTGTGTTTGTTAGTCTTTACAGAGTCACTTATTACCACTAATTGGGAGGGACAGTTCAAATAAGCACAGAGGAGCAGTTATCACATGAGCGTGACATGGTTTTAAAGAGGCCTTCATGGACTCCCTGAACTCCTGCCACAGGCTGGCTGGATGCCTGGGCCTCAAGGCTTCCATAGAGTGTGGGCTTTGTCGGGTGCCCCATAGAAGTCAGCAGTCTTAAGAATTCTAGGTTTGGCAAGTCACCTCAGAGAGCCACAGACAGACACACAGCTGTCTGAGAAACTTAGAAAGTCAACAGCTGACGGAAAGGGAGGACTATGAGCTTGGCTATAAATGGATTTGAAGATGTGATTGGAATTAATTTGCAGAACATAGAGGTTGTTTTCTCTAAAAGTCCCAATTGGTTTTAAAGAATATTCATTTGTATGATCATTCAAATATTAATAACCCAACATATATCTGCTAGGATTTTCCTACTTTATCTTTGATTATTTCCTTTGTAAGAAGACATTAATTTCCTCTCCAGTCCATTAAATAGATATGAGTGAATGCATCACCCCATCCCAATATGATGGCCAATATTTCCAAATTATTTAGTTGCATTTGTGCCAACCAATTACTCATTAGTGTTATCAAAAGACACCTGGATTTCCCAGATAGATGTCCACAAGGAAGGATGTGCAACTGCCTCAATCCATACATTCTACAAAGGTATAAAATCCCTGTGATGGTACAAAAACCACTTTAGTCACTAGGATGCAGCTGTGAAGAAAATGGAGTCCCAATTGCCCTGGGTTTCCATTCCCATGGAAGGTGGGACATGAAGAGTAAGCAAGTAATGAACAGATCATTTCAGATGAGGTACCAGTTGTAAGCATGTAATATTGCCAGTATTTCACTTGGCTTTTCAGACTCCTGTGCTTAATCTTGTGGAAAACAAGATCCAGCAATGCTGACAACATAGCACACAGTGGATGCCTTTTGAGGGGGTCCTATATAAGGCTAAATTCAGTTGCCTTGTTTAGATCAGGAAATACAAAACCTCCAGATTTCATATATAATCCCACACTGAGGAAGTGTGTGTGAGAGATTCCAGGGCTGTGTGGTTATTAATTGAGAAAATTTATCATAAGCCAAAGTTTTGGTGCAAAACCATGGTACATTTTCTTGGGGCTGGCTTCATTCTCATTCTGTCTTATTTCATGGATAGTCTCATGATTTACACTTTCAAAATGCACATACATTATCATCATCCTCACATATATTCAAGTGAAAACTTGTAGATGTTAGCAGTTTGGGGGGAAGAAAAAGTCATTTCTTTTTTCCTGAACACTGGAAATTACATTATCTATTTATGACATGGGCAGATGGCACTTCCTCTTTGGAAGCATTTTCAAGAAGGTTACAGACCTTCAACAATGAAGAAAGCAGACCTAAAAAGGGAATGTGGGTTTATGAAATTAATATAAAGCCATTCTTGCAAACCTTTGCATTTGTTTTAAAATTTAAATTGGAATAATGAGCTATTAAATCAGACTAGTGGGTAAGCAGTCAAATGCTTTCCTGGAGAATGTAAGCCTTGGTACTTAACAAGAAGTTAGGTTTGGATTTCTCAGAATGAAAAACAGAAAATTATTTGCTGGGAAATATACTCCATTTTAGATTTCCTGTGATATATTAAGAATGGATTTGCTGTTTATTGATACCTTTCAACAGACCTAACATAAGGAAAACAATGCCCCCTTCACTTCTGCATGAATGAGTCCAGTTCTTTTCTTCACATCTGGAAGTCATTTATTTTTCCCTGAGACATCTGCAGAAGCTATTGACATATGATGGGAGCAGGAGAGCTGGCAGGCATGGCTAGACCATGGACGATCACCACTTTTGGTGAGGCCTGGCTTTGTTGGAGGCAAGAGGAGAACCTGCTTCCCCACTGGGTGATGAGTATAGGTTGACCAATTAAGAAGCCAGTCGAATAGGTTTAAAAGCCTTTGCAGGGAGAAAGGAATTCATGTTGCTAAAATGAATCCTTCGTTTTGAGACCTAAAAGGAAAATATCTGGCTCAGCTCTCTGTGGGATTTCTTTCTTAATGGGTCTCAGCACAAGTTGTCTTTTTATAGGCAGGGATGTATATGTGTGTTATGAATAGATGTGTAACATTGAAATTAGTTGTTGTGAACTAACTCTATGTGATGGCTGCTTTGGCCCCTTTAAATTCACATTGGTCAGAGATGTCCTTGGGAATCCACCAATGACAAACATTTGGGAGCACATATCAGGAGCATGGGACTGGGTGCTTTGGTGTAGCAAAGAACACCTGTTGGTTAAAACCAACTGGAGTTTCTTCCTCTCCTTTCACTAGGAACAGAGCATATGAAATTAGCCCATGCCTCCTAGGTCACAAGCTAAGCTGCTGGGCTGTGACAGATTGAAAATGGGCACTGGTGCTCCAACTAGGGAATGAAGGATGTTGGAAAGCCCCACTGACCCCACACTAGTATCTCACTTGCTGAAATGCCTGAAATGCCACCCTTAGAACTTTATGTGGGTGGTAAGTAATACCCTTTCCTGGCAACCTTATTTAGCATACAAATACTCCTAAGGAGGCAATTCTTGGGGTTGCTAAGAGTTCAGTGGACAACTGTGGTAATGACAATAGCTTGATAGGAGGGAAGGGAGAGCATGAGAAAGCCATCTAGGGCTGGAGGTTGGCAAGAGAACTTTGAAGATTGGTTTGGCCTACTATACAATTTTAACAAGAGCACCCTGCCCTGCTGAGGACCCAAGGAAAGAGTATAAATGGCCGAGGAAAAGGGACAAGATTGTGGCATGGGAATCATTCTCCATAAAGCTGAATCCTTTCAGGCTTTCACAGAGCATACTCAAGGGAGGAGGGAAAGGGAAAACTGCCTGTTGAAATATGCAATGGATTCACAATGATGATCATGGGGTAGAGGATGATTATGGCCGAGACCAAAGTAAGCCACAGAGGAGGTAGCATCTTGTGGAGCCAAAAAAGGACACATTAAGTTTGGGTCACACTAATGAGCATGCCTTGACCTAAAGTTAATGTGATGAGATAACAGTCCATGGCATTAATAACTGAAATCTTTTACTTGAAACCCAGGAGCTTCTTCCAGCCCTTGGGGAGGAATCATGTCTTTCTAACTCAGAAACCAGATTTATAAATATTGCCTACTGAGTAACAAGAAGGAATGGAGAGAAGAAAGCCAGTGGTCATGGCCTGTGACAGAAAAATGCAGAGGTATAACTTGCAGATAAGAGAAAAAGACACTGGGATATGAGAGGTGAGGCTGAGAGACCAGGAGAGACCACAGCCTGGCTGGGAGTTACAAAAAATCCATTCATTGAACAAATATGTATTGAGTACCTAGGATATGTCAGCTACAACTGTTCCAGGCACTTGGGGTATATCTATGAACCAAACAGATAAAGATCTCTGCCCCTGAGGACCTTGTATCCCAATAGGGAAGACAGACAGAAAACAATAAACAGAAATAAACTGCATAATTTCTTAGAGGGTAAAACACACCAAGAATGAAAGAAAAGTAGAAAGTGTGAAAGGATCTGAAATGGGTTAAGGGAGTTAAAATTTGATATGGTGATGGTGGTCCTCACTGAGTCAGGTAACATTCAAGACATGAAAAAGTTGAAGGAATGGTCCAGGTAGGCTGTATGGCCCTCATGGTTCAGTGAGGCTGTCTGGTAATTCTCCTATTTCCAGTAAACAAACCATCCATGGCCTACTTTGGAATCAAACTTATTGGTGCCTCCCAGATTTTCTTCAGCTCTCCATGACCCATTTTGTGAAAGCCAGCACCTGCAGACAACCTAGTACCTGCAGAGTGAAGGAAATGACTTATCTGAGAAGGTGACCTGAAGTTTAGAAAACCTTGATGATGATCAAAGTAGAATGAGACAGAAACATGTGACCAACTTGCTTGCTGAGCTAGCAATCAAAACCTCAACCAAGGTAGATTCTTTCTGCTCCAGAATATCACCCAAACACACCTCAAATGAGCTTTTGGATACTTTGTTGTTTTTGTTTTGTTTTGTTCTTCTAATTGAATTTATATTTCACAACTGTCTCCAGGACTGAGTCTGCTCTTGTGATACCTATTTAATTTGATTTTATTTGTTTCAGCCTTGTTTGATTTTGATCATTGGGCCACTACCTTATATATTAATTATACTTACTACTTATTAATATTTTTCTCAGCAAAAGTTTTGTCAGTTGCTCTATTTATGAAGTTACAAGTTCACTAGAAACAAACAAGGTATAAATAATCCTCCAAATGAATAGGTTCTATGAAATTTTTATATCCCCAAATTTTCTGAGATTGCCTTGATTTTAAAATTTTGTTTCCAACAGCATTACTGCAACCTAGAAATTCAAATGTTAACTCCCAGTCTGTAAGTCACACTCAAATAGCCTGGAAATTGGTTGTTGACCAGGTATGACTGACCAGGTATCTTAATTTTTGGTTTAGAATATGTGACCATCAGAGAGGTATTATTTGTGTGCATGTGTGTGTGAGAGCACTCCACTTGTCCACCTATTTTGTAGTTTGTCCTCTTCTGAGTCTTCAAAAATATCTCATGCTGCTCTGGCTGGTGTGGTTCAATGGATTGAATGCCAGCCTGTGAACCAAAGGGTCGCTGGTTCAATTCCCAGTCAAGGCACATGCCTGAGTTATGGGCCAGGTCCCCAGTAGAGGGCATGTAAGAGGCAACCACACACTGATGTTTCTCTCCCTCTCTCTCTCTTCGCCTTTCTCTAAACAAATTAATTAGTTAATTAATTGATTAAATTAAAAAATATCTCAGGTTTTCTACTTCCCTTATTTGGAAACAACCCAAAGGCTAATATCGTCAAGAGCTGAGATTTGGCCCCCAGACTTGTGAATCCTTGGTTCCCAAAAGTCCTTCCTTTTTTGCTGGTAGAACCTTTCTTTTGGCTCTTAAGTAGAAAATGCTCCTTAGTAATTTTTACAGATTCCTTCCATATTCAGTCCATATCTATTCAAAATGCCTGTTAAGTGATCACGAGTCTAGGCTGGGATACTCAAGTCTTCAGAGTAATGCATCTAAATGGGTTCCCACCCTACTTTTGTCCTCCTCTATTTTTATAATTCTCTTCTATTTTTATAACTGCCCTTGTAGGGTAATGATAATAAATCTAATGATGCTTATAATGTCTTCTAGCATGAGGGAGTATGCACAGTTTGAGCCTAGCTCAGAGGGAACACATTTTGTCAAGAGTTTTATAAATTGAAAGCCCTCTTCCCATTTCAAGTGCCACTTTCCACACTCGGTTTGCCCATCATCATGACAACCTACTGCCCTGACAAGCAGTGGGGACATATGTGGAAGAACTGAAAGATGATTTTCTTTTCTTTTTGGTCTCCCTTCTTTTGTGCTCTCAACATCATATACTGTATAGCATTCTCACAAGTCTGAGAGCTTTCCAAATGAATACTCACTTTCTTCAAATCTTGGCACCCAAATATTATTTTAGTCTTTTTTCATATCCAACATCATTAGGTCTGATTGCACCATAGAATTCACTTGTCTATGAAAGGAAAGGCAGAAAAAATGACCTAAGGTAAAGGGAAGTAAAAAATATTAACTGTAGTAAATTTGGCTGTACACCCTCATCACTTATTTGGGGCATGGCTAACCACTCCTCCAATTCTGGTCAAAGCCCCTCAGCGCAGTTCTAGATGCGGGGACAATGCTTCCTTGCATCTCACTCTTCCCTCCTTACAATCCTCACTTCCTCCGGTGTAAATTTGGGAAAGCATTATCTATATTATACAACTATTATCAGATTAAATGAAAGAATATGTGTAAAATCTTCACACATTGCCCACCATAAAACCAAATTGAAAAAATTGTCATTGTGGTGGTGATGATAATTGAGTGGAAGCTAGTTTTAATCATTTTTAATGTTATTGCTTAATTCAGTTCAATGTCACATTTATTAAGATCCTCCCCCAAACATCTGTGGGTGCACCTGACAAAGGCTGTACCAATTAGAAAAACTATGAACTGAGCAAAAAGGCGTGACCCCACAACCAGCATCTTCCAACAATTCTTTGTCTCCTTTGGCAGAGTGGTATCCCCAGACCTCTCATTTCCCATCTAAAAATGGGATTGGTGATATCTTCCTTAACCTACTTCATAAATCCTATATGAAGAGATGAAAAAGTGAATTGAATAATCTTTTCTACCCAAAACAAAATAAAGCACAACTACAAAATATGCATCCCCCTCACTGATGGAATATATAAAATAATATATGTTAACAAGCTGAAAGCTCTGCAGTAAACCACATTTTCTTCACTTTATCTAAGCATTTGATGTCTCTTATCCCTGGAAATAGCCTTTTCTAGGTAATCAAATTCAATTTCAACAAATATTTTTAAGTGCCTACTATGTGCCAGGAACTATTATAGCAGTACTATTCAATAGAATTGTTGAGACAATGGGAGTGTTCTGTCTGCACAGTCTGATACCAGGGCCACTAGCCCATGTAATTATTGAGCATTTAAAATGTGGCTAGTGTGATTGAATTTTAAATTTTGTTTAATATTAGTGAGTTTTAACTTACATTTAAATGGTCCTATTTTACTAGTCACTACAGTACTGGACAGCATAGAACCAGACACTGGAAACTTGGCAATGAACAGAATAGTTAAAAGTCCTTATTTTTTTGAAGCTTACATTCTAGTGAGAGGGGAGGTGGAACAGACAAAATGATAAGTAAAATACATAGTAAGTCAGAGAGTGAAAAGTGCTATAGAAAAAAAATAATAAAGCCAGAGTGGAATTAGGAAAGATCAGGATTCTAAAAGGAGTAATGTACTTACCTTTTTTGATGACCAATACATGCCCTTTAAAAGCGAACCTCTTAGATTTTATTTTAGGTACCCCTGATGCAAACTGTGGAGTCAAGAGCACATAGTTTTTCAATACATCTATGAATTAGGTGTCTGATCTGAATGGTTGCTTTTAACCTTCTCAACTTTTACTCAAAATTCACCACTTCTCACTTGGTACAATAATCAGAAATAATGTGTGGCTTAATGAAACTTCTCCATTAAAAGGTTTTGAAAATAATATATAAAATTAATGGTTTACAAGTATAGTTTTAGACACTTGAAAACATAGCTAACCTAAAGACCTTCAATGCATCATGAATACATTCATTCCCAGACTAAAAATGAATTCCAAAATTGGTTTTGATTTTTATTTAAAATTCAAATGTCTGATGTCCTTAAATTGAACAAATGATATTTTAAAATATCTGTATCAGCCTCCAACATCTGCAGATTGTGATTTGCATTTTGAAATTGGTTGCTTGAAATGAACTAGGATGAGCTCTGCCGCTCTTCCTTTCCTCCCTCTGGTTAGCTAATGAAATAGGAGAGGTCAACCCTTTGTCCTTAAATTAGTTCCCATAAAAATCTTTTTGTACCTTGCAGCTTGTTATGATGTCTTGAGGCTGAAGGAAGTGTTGCCATTAATTATGTCTTTGTCGAATATGGATATCTATTCAGAGTAGCTGAACAGTTTCAAACAAAATTAGCATCCAGTGACACTCGGGCCAGCTTCAGGCTGGTGATCAAGAATATTTTCCTTTTTTTTGCCTTTCAATTTTTTTTAAATAGCTAAGAGAATACTCTTTGGCAAGTGTGTATTATCTAATATATTCAGCTTTCAGTTGCTACTTTTTTCTAGATGAAGATGAGCTTAATTGAGGTTGTCCTTTTAAGTTTGTAGAGCCCTTCAACATCTCACACAAAAGCATCCAGAGGCTTTTCATTTGTTTTGAGTATGTTTCAGATGTATAAATATTATTTACTTTAAACTCCAAATCAAAAGGTGCACTGTAACTGTTTTAAATAAAACTTAGTCAAGACTGAAATACACACACACACACACACACACACACACACACACACAATTCAAAGCAAGGCTTCTTTTTTCCATTATCAAATCATTTATGGGAAAGGAGTTCAGCTAACAAACTTTAGGATACATATTGAAGAAACTGTTTAGCAACACACTGCAAGTAAGCACTTAATAAAGGGCTTTATTCTCATTTCTCCACAGATAAATATTACAAACCCATTCTACAGCTAAGCTACGAAGTCAGTTTCTTATTTCAGATGCTAGTATATGTTTGCTTGAATAAGATGGGGTAGAGCCTGATTTTGAAAAAGTGAAGTTGAACAGGAAAATGAACGCAGTGCTCTTGTCTAGAGGGCATTTTGAAGAAATAAAGAAAACATTTAGCTGCTGGTTCAGCTATAAAAACTGGTTTGTAGTATGAAAGTCATGAAAGATAATGAATGGGACTCCAGTCCTGTGAAGGAAACTCTATTTTGTGAGCATTTAAATCAATACATTGGAAATTATAACACATCCTAGGGAGCATGGAAGAAATTGTGAAAAATAGACTATGATTTCTTTTTGTTTTTAATAAAAGGGGAAACAAGCCCCAAGTACTACCACAAAGAAGATTAACAAATTAGGAATAAAATTCTTAACCTCGTGAAAGATAAGTATTTCATATTGTAGAAAAGACTAAGGATATGAATTCCTTTTTCTCTTAAATGAGGAGATTGTTTAATATCTTTAAAATGTTTTGTAGTGATTTTCATTCTTTCATTTTCCTCCAGCTCCTTTCCTGAATATAGAACGAGAGTGTTCCTTGTCGTGAAGCGCCCGTCCGAGGAAGAGGTGCTAACCTTGTATTGCTTTTAAGTGAAATATACGGTTTTTTTTTTTCATTTTAAATGGGAACTCATAATAACATTGTGTAGAAGGGGATTCCAGGCCCCCTGATTATCACCATGTCTCCTTGAGCTGCCTCTCTGGAAAAGAAAAATGTGAAGGAGATAGCCCTCTGGAATGAATACATTCTGTAGCTGCCTGTAATTATTTATTAAAATAGATGAAAGAAATAGGCTAAAAAGGAATCTGCCACCCATGTTAGAGATAACATAATAAGAGTACATAGAAAGAGAAAATTAACTCTAGGGAGGAAAAGAATGTTAAATATGTGTGTTCAAAAACACAGCCATCTCTGTATTGTTGGCTTGCACGCAGACTGACTCCTGGATTTTTTATTTAGCAGGGTGGGCTGTGCTAATGAAAACGTTGGTTACTAATACAGATATGTAGGTCTCTAATTAACATTAGAATTGAGTGGTAAGCGTAAGCAGGAGAGAATTCCGGAGAGAGACAGAGTAAAAGGGAAGCCAGTGGGGGAAGGCAAGGAGGCAGCTTCCAGAGAAGAAATCGGTCAGTCCTTGTTCACGTGGGTTTAATTTTGTCACTTGAGTCAAAATTAGAAACCCATTTTCTAGTACAATTACTTCTGTGTTTAGGGGGCACTGTACTTCCAGTCTCCTTTTATTGAGGAAGAATTTTATAAACTCAGCACACCATCATCAAACCATCTTGGGGGTCAACTTTCCGCTTGTGCCTCTATCTCTTATGCAAGTACGTTTGCAGTGTATTCTAACATATAGGATTTGTCTTCATTTCTGAAAACGGCTTTTAAACTTACTCCCTCAGAATTACTAATTTGTTTCTTCATCCTTTTCAAAATAGTACTTGTGATTACCTTTCATCAGATGCAAGAGATTTCTTTAGTACAGTACAGCCTTCAAGAAAGACTGTGTTAATTTTTGTTTTGTTTTGTCACTGTTGTTATCATGGTGCCTGGGGGAGAAATTTTGATTATAGATGCTGATATTATTGTATTTCTTTTTTTTGTAAGTCCAAAAAATATAACTGGAAATGATATTTGTGGACAGTTGTCCTAAAATATTTCAAATCATATTTGACTAAAAAAACAAAAGTTACCCCTATTTTTATTTTCAAAGGAGACTTTAAAGATATGCTTATTTTTTTCCTTTTTATTCTGGCTTTTTCCATGATATTTGAGTGTAATATTATACCATGATGTTTATGTATGAAAAATAATACACTTGCATGTGCTATAGGGAAGAAAGGTTTTTCTATGAAAATAAATTTTTCCTTTTTAATGCTTTTAGAAATGATTTATTAAAGTAACAAAATGACTCATTGGGAAAGCTGTGTTATCTGTAAAACTAATCAGTGTTTTACTTCCTTTTATACTTATAAGGCTAAATGTAATAAATATATTGTAGAGACCAAAAATATGCATTAGAGTCTTTTTAACCATATAAATAATACTTGTGAATTTTTTTAAAGCTCATGTAACTACTTTATTTAACAATTTAGTAAAGCAAGTGTGCTTTCCCTTACTATTTCATGCTCAGCCCCCAAAACTGTCCAAAGAAAATGTACAATTCCTGCATAATATCTGTCTTTCTCTGTTAATTTATTAGGGGGAAAATGTATGAATATTTCCAGAGAAATGCTTTGGATTTATTCTTCTAAAAGCAATACATGCTATATAGAGAGAGCCAGGGAACTCGATTTACACATGAACAGAAAGCAGATTCCCAGTGTCTCCGTTTAGAAAATGAAGAGAACTTATAAAAATGTACAGCTGGAAATGTCATTCCAGTGGATCTCCTCACAGCAAAGTTATTACTGTGTGAATAGCATTCATTAGCTTTACCAATATTGTGCTTCTGTTTATCTGCCCATTACCATCTTAACAAAGTAAATCATTCCTATTCTTCCCAGATCGCATCCCTTCCCTCCACCCGCCCTCCAAAAACCAACATTTGTTACCCATAAACAGGGATGCTCACTCAGTGATAAGTATAATGGCTTAAATTGAATTTTCCTTGGAATGATTTAGTGAATACTAGAACACATTTTTACTTTGTTGTTTAGATTCAAGAAGGCATAAAATCTCTGCTATTTATCTTGTAGTTATTTTAATGTAAACAATGTGTCCATTTAGATGAAGTGTTTTCATTATTAAGCTAATTCTAACATGTCTCAGATAGATCATGAAAAGGGAGCACAACTCTTGCTGATGGGGATCCAAAATCTGCCTCCGCTCAGCCTGCTGTCAGATATGTCTTCATTAGTTTTTTGTCATTCACCAGTGACAAATTCTGTGTAAATGGAATAATTATCAGGCCCGCCTTGATAACTTGTCTTATCTCATTAGTTTTTACATCAAAGTTAATCAGCAATGTGAATTGTAATTGCCAGAGGAGACAATATGTAGATCACTGGTTAGTATTTTTCTTTCCCTCCCTCCTTCTTTCTTTCTTTCTTTCTTTCTTTCTTTCTTTCTTTCTTTCTTTCTTTCTTTCTTTCTTTCTTTCTCTTTTTCTCTTTCTTTTTTCTTTTTTTCCCCCCCTGAATGGCATCTTGAAACATCAGCAGGCTGGTTAGAGCAGATAGGCTTGGAAGAAAAATGATGTGGAAGGCATAATAAGCAAGCTGCTCAGAATTAATGAGCTAACCCAATAAGAAAAGAATGGCCAATCAATGTGAGTTGGACAAATATAATTTAGAAATAATTGCTTGATTGGTTGCCTATAGTACACTGATTTGACCACACACGAGGATTAAGAATTAAGATGTCAAAGCAAAAAATAATTTGGCAACTGAGGGAATGTAATTTTTTTCTTCCCTTTATGATTGAAAGAGGTGGGTATTTGATATCCTATTAGTCAAAATGAAAACATTAGACACTCTCTCCTTCTCTTTCTGTTCCCCTCACAATGCAGGCCCATTCAGAACACAATTGTGATACTCCTGGTTAAGACATTAAGAAGGTTCCGGGAAAGGGGTTCTGGGGGCAGTTCCCATCTATGGCATTTATGTCCAAAGGATGAATGGATTGCATCTGTGCCAAGCTGCACCATCACTTAGAGGGATGGCAAAGTGATAGATGTGAATGTTTGCAAAATATGTCAATTGTTTGTCCTAGGCCCCAAGAGTTCTGATCATGTCCTATGATTTCCTAATGCAATTTTTTTCTACAGCTATTCACCAGTTAGTAAAGGGCCCTTGCTATAGTCCTCTGTCTATATTATTGGGAAGGTTCAGCCAGAAGGTAAATTTGCTTTGATCTACATTACACCTAATTGAGTCACCAGCAATGTCTCTATCCCAACATCAAGAAATGTGAAAATGTTAGATTATTTCACTGGGGATTAAACCTAATTTTCGCGTGGTCTGCATTAACCTATTAGGCTGGCTAATCTGCATTGCTAATGTGGCTGAGGCAGCTGTCACAGCTAAAGAAAAACATGATCATGCAATCCTTGAATGAATGATTCCTGGCCTGATTAGTCTTAGTGAAGTTAGCTGAGCCCTGGTGATAAGGAAGGAAAATTCCCAGGTTGCCAATAGCTTTGAAAATTATCAGACTGTAGGCAAAAATATACCTCATGATTCACAGGCTTTGGTCTAAATGCTGAGTTGAGTGACATTATTTAAGACTGACTAAGGCTAACTCAAATTGTCACTCGCATAAATGTTTGTGTTTATTTTAAGGGACTAATGTAATGGATGCAGATTTAAATGCTAATAGAAGCCAGCCAGACACATAAAACCCCAGGCGTTACTCTGTTGGTCTTTTATTAACACAGATTAAATTGCAATATTTTCTAGATAAATTGGCAAAATCAGAAAGATGCATTGCCCCCAAGATGCTAGATAAGAACAACTTTTTGCAAGACTTCTAGTTTTCTTGTAGATGAACTGAGTATATTTACACTTTCACTGCTCTTCTTCACTGTCAATTTAAAAAGAAAAAATAGAAAATAAAAAAGAAAATTAGAAAAAAATATATTTATAAGGATAAAAATTGGCCACTACTGCTCTACCTGCCTGTCCACATAATTGCACGGGGTAAGCTTGTATTTTTTTTATCCCTGCACTCTGTTTGTTTGGAAGCAGGCTTTGGTGCAATTTAAAGTCTTTGTTTTCTTCTCTCTACCTGATTCAGAGGCAAGAGAGCCACCATGATGGGTACCCTTCAGATGAGGAAAATGTTTCACAGAGTTTGATGGCTGAAAATAGAGCTAGGAGGCCATTTAATCCGATTAGCAGTTCTGCACAATGGACTTGGCCAAGCCATTGTGGACAAAGCCTTTGCTTTATTTGTTTCTATTGGCCTAGAATTAGTTATCAGAAAAGTGGAATTTTACCCCATCAGATTGCCTGGACAGTCAAGAGAAAATAAATGAGGAAATAGTCTAATGTGTCAATATTTATCTTTTTACCCTAATTGTCCTCAGAGAGGACTTGTTGAGTGTGGAGTTGGCAGTCTTGTTTGTCTGTGTATTCTTGATTGCTTCTCCCATTGTGTAGGCACCTTAGCTACAACCTACATGGTAATGACAACTCAAAGGCCAAGAAAACTGGCCAGAGAATAAAAGCATTTTAAAGATCTAAGATCACTGCCAAAGAGAACCCTTGATGGCCAGGAAGGAAGGTAGAGCCCAACAAATTACAAGTCATTTGTGACTGCTTTTCAAATGCCAGGGAAATGCAGAACAAAAGATGAGAGTGCCAAGATAGGCACTGCTTTTCCCACACAGGTTCTGGCACATCCTCTTCCTCTTGTTTTTCAGGTAGCTCTGCTGGCTCCTATCCTGTTGGGAGGCAGCCTTGTTCTTGCTTTTATTGTGTTCTATTGGTTGCAAAGTTTTAATGTCTAAATTATTCTCAAATTGCCTTTACTGATAATGATAAAGTCAGTATGGCTAAAACTGCTTGAGTACTCACTACAAACCAGATATTATTTTAAGCACTTGACATTTGATTTTCTCCAAGTCCCCTGAGAGGGCTGCTATCATGAGGCCCAATTTTAAAAAAGTAGTTCAGGCCCTGAGAATAACTTGCTCAAGGTCACTCAGTCAGTGGCTACAGAGCCAGGCCTTGAATCCATGGAGTCTGACTCCATCTCTTAATTACCAAAGGGCCCCAGAGTCCAGGCCCCAACCAGTGAGTCCTGTATTCCTTAAATGTGATGTCCCAAGCATCTCACTTGCCTAAAAGCCCACCAGAGTTCCCCTTCCTGAAGGCCTTCCTTGCAGCTGATGATGACTCTCTCTGAAAAGCTGAAGTCCACTACAGTGGCAGAAATAGTGTACAAGTCTCTCTCATAGTTCCATCGACTAAGTGTTATCAATAGCACAATTCACTTAGCACTCACAGCATTTTTTCATAGAAGGAGGGCTAGAAATTTTGATTATTCAAGTCTCAGTTAGGCCTCTCATATGAAGCAACATGAGTTCTGAGTCAGCAATGATTAATCTTGAGTCACATCTGATGTCATGTCATCACATGTGATGTTAGCAACTGTTCTGAACTGAGGACAATACCTGTGAATTGACACCCTTTACCTCATTCAGCTTAAAGGCAACTTCCCTTCTGGTTCTCCAAGATGAGCTATGGCTCTTTATTCATTACAAGAAGATAGCAAATAGATGTAATCATGATGTGCAGCACACATTGGATTTGCCATAGACATGGAGCCATAATCCCTTCCATAACTCTAACCTATTAAGTGAAGTTAATGGACTGTTTGCTTTCCAGCTGGATCTGATAGCATTCCAAGAGGTCTTTGTATCACTTCCTATCACATGATCACTATACTTGTGTGGGAATGTTAACAAAGCTATGGTAACAAATTCCTGATATTAACTTTTAGTAAATTAGATCCACCTTTGACATGTGCCCACCTGCTTGCAGTGAGCACAGAAAGCTGTGGATGGTTTATCGAAACACGAGAACATACACAGAGACAACCAGGTCCTGTGGAGGAATAGGGACAGGACGGCCACCCTCTCTCAAGTGGGGAGAGCGCACCGTGTCCATACCCAAGCAGATTTTTATTCAGAAAACAGACTTGGTTTGTGGATTTGCAGTTTGGCAGAAAAGATCAAAAGATGTAGGCAACTTACAAGGGTGGGGACAGAACTCCTGCTGGGATTTTGGGCAAGATTTGTGGTCTTTAACATATGAAAGGGCTACAGGTTCCAAAGGTTTCCTGCCTGTGCTTTTAAATTCCAAGTTAGTAACATCCTCCAGCAAACAGATCTCACAGGATCTTGCATATTCTATGTCCCAGGCCTGATCACCCCGGGGCCGCCATTTCTGGTCTGGACTGCACCGCCCCTGCAGGCAGAAGACAGAGGCAGCCAGGATACTTAGATTTCTCACATATAAGAACAAAGACTCAGGCTTTGACAAAGCCAAGGAGGCAGGGGTTGATGTTGATCACCCCTTCATTTCCATAGCCCCTTCCCTCAGGGCATTCCCACATGATTGAGTCTGTCTTAGATTCATTCTCTTTCTTAGAGAATTGTTACCTGTCATTGACTGCTGACCATACAAAAGGGAAGCCAGGCATTAGAACAGGCAGCGTTCATGCCAGAGAAATAAGATTTGTCTTCTTAGTGGCTCCTGGTCCGGAGGTCTTTCACTCAGCCTAAGTCACGAGGGGTTATAGCTCCCAGGCAGGGTGGTCCCCAACACATCTTCCCTATGAATAGCAGAGTTTAAAAATCTGAAACAATTATTTTAAAAATATTTCTTTGAATTCCATATTACTTACAAGTAGATTATGTTCTCGTTCTAGCACTCTACTGGGCTCATTCTTTCACTGATAATGTAATGTGCCATCACAATGCCAAACTTATTTTTACCTCCAGTAAGAACAGTAAGGAAGGTGAGGATCATTAACATTAGCACAAATTTCAACACCAGTTGCATACATGTGAGATATCCAGATATATCTGATATGTGTATCAGCTCCCTCTTGTTGCCATAACTAATTACCATAAACTTAGTGTCTTAAAATGTTACAAATTTATTGTTTTACAGTTTTGGAGGTCAGAAGTCCAAAATGAATCGTAGAGGGCTAAAATCAAGGGATCAGATGACCTTTTGCCTTCTGGAGGCCCCAAGAGAAAATTCACTTATTGGCTCTTCTAGCTTTTAGAGGCTGCAGCTTTTCTTGGCTTATAGCCACATCACTCCAATCTCTGCTTCTGTCTGCATGTCCCATCTGTCCTTCTTATAAAGACCCTTGTGAATACAGGGGCCCCACCAGAGTAATCCAGAATAATCCTATTCATTCATTCATTCACTCATTCATTCATTTGTCTACCCACAAATATTGACTTGTGATCACAGTGCCTGGCCTATGGCTCCAGCAGGGAGCAGGACAGTGTTCAGGTTGTAGGTTGTCAAATCTAGAGAATGAGCTGCTGTGGTGACAACAGGAAAGGAACAGTCAAGAGAACAGATGAAAAGGGAGCTAGAGGTAATCCATTGTGTGGTGGGCACTGATGTCCAGAAATTCTTCCTTGAGAAAAGTGCCATTTAAACCAGGAGCTGAGGAGAGATCTAAGATGGCGTCGGAGTAGGAAGGAGCAGATTTGGCTTTCCTCTGCTCAGGGGAGAGAGTCCTGACCGATCTTTGGAGTAGAAAGGCAAGCAACCAACATATTTCAGCATTTTTGAAAACAGAGGACCAAGGATTGTGGCAGAACCGAAAGAACAAAGAACGGATCCTAGGGGGAATGCTGCATCAAGGTAGGCTCCCAGGACAGGCGTGTGGTCCCAGGGCTGCGGCCCCAGGCCCGGGGGCTACGGCTGGGCTTACCATAGGGTTATTGGGAGAGAGCCAGGTCAACTGCTCCCTCCCCAGCCGAGCAAGGTCTGGGCGGCTCTGGGAGTAATCCAGGTGCTGGCAAACACACCTGGTGGCGAGGAGCTTTGGAGGCGGTGAACACCAGAGCCGAGTCGCGCAGCGGACCCGGACTCCCAGGGTCACCGTTCTGGCTGGAGCTTTGGCGGTGAGAGAAGCCTGGCCACTGTGGAGAGCGGCGGGCTCCATAGGGAGGAATTTCTCAAGAGGAAGGAGTGAATGGACACAGACACTGTTTGGGGAATTCTCCTGAAGTGATCAGTGGCTCTGGCCTGTCTGCTTCCCAGCTGTGAGAGCGCGGGCGGCAGACAGGTTGTGGCCGCCTGCGGGGGCACCGGTCGCGCAGTGGCGGATGGCCGAGTCAGCAGTGGATGGGGCCGCGTCAGCTCACGGGAGCGCCGGCGCAGAAGCATCCCCGCACACCAGCCCACAGCAGTAACCCTGGAGAAAGACCTGATTCCCACACCCAGGACACAAAGCTGAGTAGCCAGTGCAAACCCCACGGGCCTAGGAAGAAAAGCCAAACAAATCATCCTTCAGCCTGCCTCAAGCAGCAAGAGCAGAAAAACCGGTTTGGCCACTTTGAAATCAAGAGACTTTTTAATTTGATTCTATTTTTTTTAACAATTTTTAATTTTTTAAGTTTTATTGTTTTTATTCTCTTTTGATTTCTTTTTCCTCTCTTACCTGATTTCTTGTTTTATTCCTTCCTCCTTCCTGTCCTCCAATTTTATCTCTTCTTCCTGCCTTCGTCTGCCTTTTCTATTTTTTTCTTTTTAAAATTTTTTCCTAAATACCTACAAGTGAGACAAAATCCTGGATCGGTGAAAAGACCAAAGTTGAACCCAAAGAAGGGGCATCACAACAGCTGAGACAGTGAGATAAATGGCACTCTGCTATTACAGAGAACCTGCAAGTTATTGCATATTTGTATTATTATTTTTCCAGTGTTCCTACATCTTTTTTTTTTAACAGTATTTTTATATCCCTCTTATTTTTGTATAGCCTGCTTTGCTAGGCTGGTTTTATTGTATGACCTGACAGCTTTCCCCTGATATCTCTTTCTATACCATATTACTAATCTACTGTCCATTAACTCACCTGTGTCCTATCAGCATACTACTCAATGTTCTGTACTCCCTATCCTTATTACCTAGATTTCATAGACTCTGCCATATGAATGTTACCATAATATTATTGTAAATAACTGCTGTTCCATGCAATTGTAATTACTTCACAACACCCCCCCCCCCCCCCCCAGATCTTAGCCCATTTCAAAGTTTCCTGAACTCTATTACTGTAGTGGTTAACTCTATTCTCTCACACACTACACCTATTTACTATCCTTTACTCTCACCTTACCCCAGAATCTGACCGCCCACAACCTCTCTGCTTCATAGATCCAACTCACAATCCTTCCTCCCCCAACAAGAGTATTATCTTCTCTCCATCCTTTCTAAAAATCAGCTAGCTGGGTGGAAGACCACGGTTAACACTATACATAGTGAAAGGATCTCCTATATCTTCCCTACTTGCTACTACTGTAAATAGCATAGAATTCTCGGTTGCTGTCTTAAACCATTTTGCCTTCCCCTTCATCTGATGACAAAAAAGAATAGGTGGAGGAGGTGAACACCAGGATACCCACTGGAAGAGGAAACCCAACAACAAAGGAACCACTAACAGATAACAGCAGAAGAAGGTGAAGGGGGGAGTAGTAACCACACAAACCTCAATCCAGGACTTATCTGGAAATACAACTAAACAGTAGAGACAGTACCCAATACAAACAACTGAACAAGATTTCTTTAAACCTTGTACACACAGAAGAACCAGCCTCAACACAACCTGCCCTCACCAGCACAACAAAATACAGAAGGTGGTGGACAGAGTGACCCACATTTAACCAGCTGGTGGGAAGGAACCACCAAAGAAAGACTCAACAACAATCAAAACCCAAAGGCAAACACAAAGCCAACTTAAACAACAGCCCAAGACCAGCGAGCTTGGGGGGTCAAGGAAACAGCACCACTGAAACTCACTGCTACTCTACTAAAGAAGTTCACATCATAAACCCAGGGAGCCAGAACAGATCAATATAAGAAGCTGAGGTGAACAAGAAGAGTCTCACAAACAATGGGAAGACAAAGAAATACTCCCCAAATGAAAGGAAAGGAGGAAGCCTCAAAAAGAATGCTAAATGAAACAGAGGCAATTCAACTATCAGATATTGAATTCAAAGCAGTGATTGTCAGGAAGCTCAATGAGCTCACAATGAGCTACGAGAAACTACAGGGAAGCTACAATGAACTCAATGAAAACTACATCAGCATAAAAAAGGAAATAGAAACTCTCAACAAGGGCCAAGAGGAAATGAAGAATACAATCTCTGAACTGAAGAACACAGTAGAAGGAATGAAAAGCAGGATCGATGAAGCAGAAGATCGGATCAGCGAGCTAGAGGACAAAATAGAAGAAAACACCCAGAAAGAGCAAGAAAGGGAAAAGAGGCTCAGAAAGAATGAAGAGGGATTAAGAGAAATGCAAGACAATATGAAACGTAATAATATCCGTATAATAGGGATACCAGAAGGAGAAGAAGAAGAACAAGGGATAGAAAACCTAGTTGAACAAGTGATGATGGAAAACTTCCCTAATTTGATGAGATAAAAAGTCACACAAATACAGGAAACACAGAGAGTACCAATCAAGAGGAACCCAAGGAGGCCCACCTCAAGACACATCATAATTAAAATGGAAAAATTTCAAGACAAAGAGAGAATCTTAAAGGCAGCAAGGGAGAAGAAGGAAGTAACATACAAGGGGGCCCCAATAAGGCTAACAGCTGACTTCTCAATGGAAACACTCCAAGCCAGAAGAGAATGGCAAGAAATAATCCAAGTAATGAGAACCAGAGGCCTGCAACCACGACTACTTTACCCAGCAAGGCTCTCAATTAAGATAGAAGGCCAAATAAGAAGCTTCTCAGACAAAAGAAGTCTAAAAGAATACACCTCCACTAAACCAACTCTGCAAGAGATGCTGAAGGGACTGCTTTAAGGAAAGAAAGGAAAAGAGAGAGTGAGAGAGGATCACACGTACATAAAAGGCAATGAATAAGTACCTATCAATAATAACCTTAAACGTAAATGGACTAAACGCTCCAATCAAAAGACATAGAATAGCGGATTGGATAAGAAAACATGACCCACACATATGCTGTCTACAAGAGACCCACCTCAGGATAAAAGATCTGCACAGGTTGAAAGTGAAGGGCTGGAAACAAATTTTCCAAGCAAATGGACAGGAGAAAAAAGCCGGGGTAGCAATACTCATATCTGACAAAATAGACTTCCAAAGAAGATCCATAAAGAGAGACCCAGAAGGTCATTTCATAATACTCAAGGGAAGAATTCACCAAGAAGACATAAACATAGTAAATACATATGCACCCAACATAGGAGCACCTAAATACATAAAGAAAATCTTAGAGGACTTCAAGAAAGATATGGACAGCAACACAATTATTGTGGGGGATTTTAATACCCCTCTATCAAAAATGGACAGATCTTCCAAACAAAATATCAACAAAGATATTGTGGCATTGAACAATGCCCTAGACGAAATGGGCTTTACTGATATTTACAGAACCCTCCATCCCAAAGAAGCTAAATACACATTTTTTTCAAATGTACATGGAACATTTTCAAAGATTGACCACATGATAGGACACAAAACAAGCCTCAACAATTTCAAAAAAATTGAAATCATACCAAGCAATTTCTTGGATCACAAGGGACTGAAACTAGAAACCAACCACAAGGAAAAAAACCCAAAACACTCAAATTCATGGAGATTAAACAGCATGCTATTAAACAATGAATGGGTCAAGAATGATATTAGGGAAGAAATCAAACGGTTTTTGGAAACAAATGAAAATGAACTCACAACAACCCAAAACTTATGGGACACAGCCAAGGCAGTCCTGAGAGGGAAGTTCATAGCAATACAGGCCCACCTAAAAAAGTTAGAAACATTTCAAACAAACCACCTAACCCTACGTCAACAAGAACTCGAGGAACAACAACAAAGACAGCCCAGAGCAAGCAGAAGGAAGGAAATAACCAAGATCAGAGCAGAATTAAATGACATAGAGACTAAAAGCACAATTCTAAAGATCAATGAATCCAAGAGTTGGTTCTTTGAAAAGATAAACAAAATCAACAAGCCTTTAAGCAGACTCATCAAGAAAAAAAGAGAGAAAACCCAAATAAACAAAATCAGAAATGAAAGAGGAGAGATTACAACAGATACCACAGAAATACAAAGGATTGTAAGAAATTACTACAAAGAGCTGTATGCCAAGAAATTTGAAAACCTAGATGAAATGGACAAATTTCTAGAAAAATATAACCTTCCAAAACTCAATAAAATGAAAGCAGAAAGCCTGAACAAACCAATAACAGCAAAAGAAATTGAAGCAGTAATAAAAAAACTCCCAACACACAAAAGCCCTGGACCAGATGGTTTCACAGGAGAATTCTACAAAGCATTTAAGGAAGAACTAACACCTATCCTTCACAGGCTATTTCAAAAAATCCAAAAAGATGGAAGACTACCAAACTCTTTTTATGAGGCCAACATCATCTTAATCCCAAAACCAGATAAAGACACAACAAAGAAAGAAAACTACAGGCCAATATCACTGATGAACATTGATGCTAAAATCCTCAACAAGATACTGGCAAACCGCATCCAACAATACATTAAGAAGATCATACACCATGGCCAAGTGGGATTCATTCCAGGGATGCAAGGATGGTACAATATACGCAAATCAGTAAATGTAATACATCACATAAACAAAAGCAAAGACAAAAACTACATGATCATATCAATAGATGCAGAAAAAGCATTTGATAAGGTACAGCACCCATTTATGATAAAAACACTCAGTGAAGTGGGAATAGAGGGAGCATTCCTCAACATAATAAAGGCCATATATGAGAAACCTACAGCCAACATTATACTCAATGGGAAAAAATTAAAATCTTTTCCACTAAGAACAGGAACAAGACAAGGATGTCCACTTTCACCACTTCTGTTCAATATAGTACTGGAAGTTCTAGCCACAGCAATCAGACAAGAAAAAGAAATAAAAGGAATCCAAATTGGAAAGGAGGAAACAAAACTGTCACATTTTGCAGATGACATGATAGTGTACATAGAAAATCCTATAGACTCCACCAAAAAACTGCTTGACCTAATCAATGAATTTGGTAAAACAGCGGGATACAAAGTCAATATCCAGAAATCAAAGGCATTTCTGTACCTCAATAATGAAACAGCAGAAGCAGAAATCAAGAAAAAAAAATCCCATTTAAAATAGCAAAAAGAAAAATAAAATACCTAGGAATAAACCTAACCAAAGAGGTAAAAGACCTGTATTCAGAAAACTACATAACACTGAGGAGAGAAATCAAGGAAGACACAAACAAATGGAAGCATATACCGTGTTCATGGATTGGAAGAATCAATATCATTAAAATGTCCATACTACCAAAAGCAATTTACACATTCAATGCAATACCTATTAAAGTACCAATGGCATATTTCAGAGACACAGAACAAACACTTCAACAATTTATATGGAACTATAAACAACCCCGAATAGCTGCTGCAATTTTGAGAAAGAAGAGTAAAGTAGGAGGAATCACAATACCTTACACTAAACTATACTACAAGGCCACTGTAATCAAAACAGCCTGGTACTGGCATAAAAACAGGCACATAGACGAATGGAACAGAACAGAGAGCCCAGAAATCAACCCAAGCCTCCATGGTCAATTAATATTTGACAAAGGAAGCAGCAACATAAAATGGAATAAAAATAGCCTGTTCAACAAATGGTGTTGGGACAACTGGACAGCTACATGCAAAAAAATGAAACTCGAGCACCAACTTACACCTTATACAAAAATAGATTCAAGGTGGATAAAAGACCTAAATATAAAGCGTGACACCATTAAAATCCTAGAAGAGAACGTAGGTAGGAAAATCTCAGATATTTCATGAAGAAACTTTTTTACTGACGTGTACCCTAGAGCAAGGGACATAAAGGAAAGAATAAACAAATGGGACCTCATCAAAATTAAAAGCTTCTGCACAGCTAAGGAAAACAGTATCAAAATTAAAAGAGAACCAACTGTATGGGAAAACATATTTGCTAATGATACCTCAGACGAGGGTTTAATCTCCAAAATATATAAAGAACTTACACTACTCCACTCTAAGAAGACAAGTAACCCAATTAAAAAATGGGCAAAGGACTTGAACAGACACTTCTCCAAGGAGGACATACAGAGAATCCAGAGACACATGAAAAGATGCTCAATATTGCTAGCTCTCAGAGAGATGCAAATTAAAACCACAGTGAGATATCACTTCACACTGGTCAGAATGGCCATCATAAACAAAGCAACAAACAAGTGTTGGAGAGGATGTGGAGAAAGGGGGTCCCTAGTGCACTGTTGGTGGGACTGCAGACTGGTACAACCATTATGGAAAGCAGTTTGGAACTTCCTCAGAAAACTAAAAATGGATCTGCCTTTTGACCCAGCAATTCCATTGCTGGGACTCTATCCTAAGAACACTAAAACACCAATACAAAAGAACCTTTGCACCCCGATGTTCATAGCAGCACAATTTACAATAGCTAAGTGCTGGAAGCAACCTCGATGCCCATCAGTAAATGAATGGATCAAAAAACTATGGTACATTTACACAATAGAATTCTATGCAGCAGAAAGAAAGAAGGAGCTCATACCCTTTGCAACAGCATGGATGGAGCTGGAAAGCATTATGCTAAGTGAAACAAGCCAGGCAGTGAAAGACAAATACCACATGATCTCACCTTTAACAGGAATCTAAACAACAAAACAAAACAAAACAAAAAACTAGCAAAATATAACCAAAGACACTGAAATAGGGGATAGTCTGACAGTGTCCAGAGGGGAGAGAAGAGGGAATTTCAGGGGGGAATGGGTAGGGATTACAGGAACAAATTTGGAGGACACATGGACAAAAACTGGGGTTGGGGGGTAATGGGGGGAAGGGGGGGGGTTGGGTGGATGGGCTGGAATGGGAGTAGGGGGGAGAAAACTGTACTTGAACAATGATTGAAATAAAAATAAAATAAAATAAAATAAACCAGGAGCTGAGAGAAATGTAGGACTTTACCAGAGGAAGCAGTTGGGAAGGGTAAAAAAGACACAAAGACAAAATGACCATTATAGCCTCAAATAATTGCTAGTCTAGAGGAGACATGTTTAATTGCAGTGACAGTGATTTTTACTTTGTCTACAGTAGTCAAAGTCAGGGTCCCTGTTCTCAGTAAGCATAAACATTTGTGTTATTTTCAAAAACAGCAATGAATCCCTGGAGGTAGAGGAAGATAGGGAAGCTCTTCATGTGCTCAGTGGCCAAGGAGGCCACTGAGCTTTCTCAATTTTCCCCTTCTTGAGTCCCCCCACCTCAGCCCTTGTCTGCAGAGAGGCAGCGTCTTGCTGTGTTTATTCTACTCATCTGCAGGGTTAAAGTTGGTACAGAGCCTATTGATTCTGCTTCCTCAAAGACTGGGTGTACAAGCATTTGTGACAAACCAGCTTCCCTCCCTTCTGATTGGACTCAGAGGTCACATATCTTCCAAAAACACAATGTCCTGTATAGGAGTTTCTCCTTATCCACAATGGATATATATATTCCAAGACATCCAGTGGTTACCTGAAACTGCAATAGTACTAAATCTTATATATATATTATTTTTTCTAAACATACATACCTATGATAAAGTGTAATTTATAAATTAGGCATTATAAGAAATTAATAATAACTAATAACAAAATAAAACAATTATAATGATATTCTGTAACAATATTGTACTATATGTATAAGCATACATACCCTGTACAAAAGAATGATTCACATCTTGGCAGGATGGACACATCTTGGACAACATGAGACTCAAAACTTATGAATTGTTTATTTCTATAATTTTTAACTTAATATTTTCAGACCATACTTGATCACAAGTAACTGAAATTGCAGAGAGCAAAATCATGGATAAGGGGCTACTGCACAAAGGTTATTTACAAAACCTCAGAATAGCTATCCATAAGATACTTATATACATTAAAAAGAAAAAAAGTACCTGAGAAGATGACGGCAGAGTAGGTGGAAGCAGTGTCCACTTTTCCCTGAACACAGGTGAAACATCTAGCTGATCTACTGAGGAACAGAGTGAAAGTCAGTGGTATTCAAGAATATATGAAGATTGTAGACCAAAAGTTCTAAAGGACATTGAAAAATCAGATGGTGAGACAATAAAACCTGAAGCTGTGAAAAGACCAGAGTTAGACCCAAACAGGGGTCATTCCAACAACAGAGACAGTGAGACAAATTTCACTTTGCTACTCCAGAGAACTTGCAAGGTCAGAGTGGTGAACACCAGTACATCTATTGAAAGAGGAAATGCATGAACAATGGAACCACCAACAGATAACAACAAAGAAAGGTGAAGGAGGAAGTGGAAGCCACATTACCTCAACTCAGGACAAATCTGGAAATATGACTAAAAGGTGGAGAAATTACCCACAACAAACAACTAAACAAGAGTGAGAGAGAATCCTCAAAACCTTGTAAACACAGAAGAATCAGCTTCAACACAACCTCTCCACGCCTGCACAACAGAATACAAGATGTGGTGGACAGAGTGATCCTCAATTAACCAGCTGGAGGGAAGGACCCAACAAAGAAGGACCCAACAACAATCAAAACCCAAAGACAGACAGAGATCCAATGTAAAAGACAGCCCAACACCAGCGAGCTCAGGAGATTAAAGAGACTACACCACTGAATCTCACAGGTTTTCTACCATAAAAGTTCTCACCAGAAACCCAGGAAGTCAGAACAGATAAATTTAAGAAGCTGAAGCTAACAAGAAGAGTCTCACAAAAAATGGGTAGACAAAGAAACAATCCCCAAATGAAAGAAAAGGAAGAAGCCTTAAAAAGAATGCTAAATGAAATAGAGGCAAGTCAACTATCAGATATTGAGTTCAAAGCAATGGTTATCAGGAAGCTCAATGAGTTCACAGAAAATTGCCAGAAACTACAGGGAAACTACAATAAAATCACTGCAAACTATATCAACATGAAAATGGAAATAGAAACTATAAACAAAGACGAAGAGGAAATGAAGACTACAATTTGTGAACTGAAGAACACAGTAGAAGGAATCAAAAGCAGGCTTGATGAAGCAGAGGATTGGATCAGTGAGCTGGAGGACAAGGTAGAAAAAAAAAAACACCCAGAAAAAGCAAGAAAATGAAGAGGCTCAGAAAGAATGAACAGGGATTAAGGAAAATGCAGGACAATATAAAACATAATAACATCCATATAATAGGGATACCAGAAGGAGAAGAAAAACAGCAAGGAACAGAAAATCTAATTAAAAAAGTAATGATGGAAAACTTCCCTAATTTGATGAGAGAAAAAAGTCACACAAATCCAGGAACCACAGAGGATCCAAATCAAGAGGAACCTAGAGAGGCCAAATTCAAAACACATCATAATTAAAATGACAAAATTCCAAGACAAAGACAGAACCTTAAAAGCAGCAAGGGAGAAAGAGGAAGTAACACACAAGTGAACTCCAATAAAGGTAGCAGATTATTTCTCAATGGAAATGCCCCAAAACAGAAGAGAATGGCAAGAAATATCCCAAGTAATGAGAACCAGAGGTCTGCAACCAAGGCTACTTTACCCAGCCAGGCTCTCAATCAAGATAGAAGGCCAAATAAGAAGCTTCCCAGACAAAAATAGTCTAAAAGAATACACCTCCACCAAACCAGCTCTGGAAGAGATACTAAAGGGACTGCTTTAAGAAAAGGAAGGAAAAGAAAGAGATAGGAACACAGGCACATAAATGGCAATGAATAAGTACCTATCAATAATAACCTTAAAAGTAAATGAATTAAATGCTTCAATCAAAAGACATAGAATAGCTGAATGGATAAGAAAACCTGACCCAGACATATGCTGCCTATAAGAGACCCACCTCAGTATAAAGAACCTACACAGCCTGAAAGTGAAGGGCTGGAAACAAATTTCCCAAGCAAACAGTCAGGGAAAAAAACAACAACAGGGTAGCAATACTCATATCAGACAAAATAGACTTCAAAATAAGGGCCATAAAGAGAGACCCAGAAGGTCACTTCATAATACTCAAGGGAAGAATCCACCAAGAAGACATAAACATTGTAAATATATATGCACCCAATATAGGAGCACCCAAATACATAAAGAAAATCTTGGAGGACTTCAAGAAAGATACTGACAGCAATACAATTATAGTGGGGTACTTTAACACCCCACTGTCAAAAATGGACAGATCTTCCAAACAAAATATCAACAAAGATATTGTGGCATTGAACAATGCCCCAGATGAAATGGATCTAACTGATATATACAGAGCCTTTCATCCCAAAGGAGCTAAATACACATTCTTTTCAAATGCACTTGGAATATTTTCAAAGATAGACCACATGATAGGACACAAAAAAAGCTTCAACAAATTCAAGAAAATTGAAATTATATCAAGCATTTCCTCCAACCACAAGGGACTAAAACTAGAATTCAACCTCAGGGAAAAAAATCCCAAAACACTCAAACTCATGGAGATTGAATAGCATGTTATTAAACGATGAATGGGACAAGAATGTGATTAGGGGAGAAGTCAAAACATTTTTGGAAACAAATGAAAATGAACTTACAACAACCCAAAACTTATGGGACAGGTGAGGGCAGCGCTCAGAGGGAAGTTCGTAGTGATACAGGCCTACCTAAAAAAGAAAGAAACATTCAAACAAACAACATAACCCTACACTTACAAGAACTTGAGGAACAACAACAAAGGCAGCCCAGAGCAAGCAGAAGGAAAGAAATAACCAACATCAGAGCAGAATTAAATGACATAGAGACTAAAAGCACAATTCTAAGGATCAATGAATCCAAGAGCTGGTTCCTTGAAAAGATAAACAAAATCAATAAGCCTTTAAGCAGACTCATAAAAAAAAAAGAGAGGGAAAGAGAATCCAGATAAACACAGTCAGAAATGAAACAGGAGAGATTACAACTGATACCACAGAAACACAAAGGATTGTAAGAAATTACTACAAAGAACTGTATGCCAAGAAATTTGAAAACCTAGGTGAAATGGACAATTTTCTAGTAACATATAATCTTCCAAAACTCAAGGAAGAAGCAGTAGAAAGCCTGAACAGACCAATAACAGTAGACAAAATTGAAGCAGTAATCAAAAAACTTCTGACACACAAAAGAGCTGGACCAGATGGATTCACAGGAGAATTCTACACAGCATTTAAGAAAGAGCTAATCCGCATCCTTCACAGACTATTCCAAAAAATCCAAGATGAAAGACTCCCAAATTCTTTTTATGAAGCCAGTATCATCCTAATCCCAAAACCAGTTAAAAACACAGCAAAGAAAGAAAATTTCAGGCCAACATCGCTGATGAACATAGATGCTAAAATCCTGAACAAAACATTGGCTAACTGCATCCAGCAACACATTAAAAAGATCATACACCATGACCAAGTGGGATTCATCCCAGAGATGCAAGGATGGTACAATATTCCCAAATCAATAAACATAATACATCACATAAACTAAAGGAAAGACAAAAATCACAAGATCATATCAATAGATGGGGGAAAAGCATTTCATAAGATGCAACACTGATTTATGATTAAAACACTTAGCAAGTGGGAACATAGGGAGCATTCCTCAACATAATAAAGGCCATATATGAGAGACCTACAGCCAACATCATACTCAATAGGTGAAAACTAAAATCTTTCCTGCTAAGATCAGAAACAAGACAAGGTTGTCCACTTTTACCACATCTATTCAACCTAGTATTGGAAGTTTTAGTGCAGCAATCAGACAAGAAAAGGAAATAAAAGGTATCCAAATTGAAAAGGAGGAAACAAAACTGTCATTGTTTGCAGATGACATGATAGTGTACATAGAAAATCCTATAGACTCCACCAAAACATGGCTCAACTTAATAAATGAATTGGGAAAAACACCAGGATACAAAGTCAATATCCAGAAATCAAAGGCATTTTTGTATACCAACAATAAAACAGCAGAAACAGAAATCAGGGGGAAAATCCCATTTGATATAGCAACAACAACAACAAAATAAAGTATCTAGGAATAAGCCTAACCAAGGAGGTAAAAAACCTGTACTCAGAAAACTACACAACACTGAAGAAAGAATTCAAGGAAGACACAAACAAATGGAAACAAATACCGTGTTCATGGATTGGAAGACTTAACATCACCAAAATGCCCATACTACCCAAAGCAATTTACAGATTCAAAGCCATACCTATTAAGTACCAATGCATATTTTAAGATATAGGGCAAACCCTTCAAAAATTTACATAGAATCATAAACGACCCCAAATAGCTGCTGCAGTTTTGAGAACAAAGAGGAAAGTAGGAAAGATCACAATACCTGATACCAAACTGTATTACAAGGCCACTGTAATCAAAACAGCCTGGTACTGGCATAAAAACAGACACATAGACCAGTGGAACAGAACAGAGAGACCAGAAATAAACTCAAGTCTCTACAGTCAATTAATTTTCAACAAAGGGAGCAGCAGCATAAAATGGAGTAAAAATAGTCTCTTCAACAAATGGTGTTGGGAGAGCTGGACAGCAACAGGCAAAAAAAAAAAAAATGAAACTTGAGCACCAACTTATGCCATACACAAAAATAAATTCAAGGTGGATAAAAGACTTAAATATAAGTCATGACACCATAAATGTCCTAAAGAAAAATAGCAGCAGGAAAATCTCAGACATCCACACAGCAACATCTTCACTGATATGTCTCCCAGAGCATGGGACATAAAGGAAAGAATAAACAAATGGGACCTCATCAAAATAAAAAGCTTCTGCACAACTAAAGAAAACAGTATTTAAATAAAAAGAGAACCAACCATATGGGAAAACATATTTGCCAGTGATACCTCAGACAAGGGTTTAACCTTCAAAATATATAAAGAACTTACATGACTCCACTCTAAGAAGACAAGCAACCCAATTAAAAAATGGGCAAAGGACTTGAACAGACACTTCTCCAAGGAGGACATACAGAGGATCCAGAGACACATGAAAAGATTCTCAGTATTGCTAGCTCTCAGAGAGATGTAAATTAAAACCACAATGAGATACCACTTCACACTGGTCAGAATGGCCATCATAAACAAGCAAACAAGCATCAAGTTTTGGAGAGATTGTGGAGAAAAGAGGCCTCTAGTGCACTGTTGGTGGGACTGCAGACTGGTACAACCAGTACGGAAAACAGTATGCAAATTCATCAGAAAACTAAAAATGGATCTGCCTTTTGACCCAGCAATTCCACTGCTGGGATTATATCCTAAGAACCCTGAAACACCAATGCAAAAGAACCTATGCCCCCCTGTGTTCACAGCAGCACAATTACAATAGCCCAAGTGCTGGAAGCAACCTAGGTGCCCATCATTAAATGAATGGATCAAAAAACTCTGGTACATTTACATAATGGAATTCTGTGCAGCAGAAAGAAAGAAGGAGCTCCTACCCTTTGGGTACAGCATGGATGGAACTGGAAAGCATTATGCTAAGTGAAATAGGCCAGGTAGTGATAGACAAATACCATATGATCTCACCTTTAACAGGAACCTAATCAACAAAACAAACAAACAAGCAAAATATCATGAAAGACACTGAAATAGAGAACAGGCTGACAGTGACCAGAGGGAAAGAGGGGAGGGAATTTCGGGGGAAAGGGGAAGGGTTTGCAGGAACAAGTATAAAGGACACATGGACAATAAACGGGGGTTGTAGACAGAGGGCGGTGTGGAGGCTTTGGGTGGTGGGGGAGGCATGGGGGGAAAAGGCAGAAAACCATGCTTGAACAACAATAAGTTTTTAAAATAATTAATTAATTAATTTAAAAGAAAAGAAAAATAGTAAACTTACAGTGAAGAAGCATGTTCATTAACTCCTTAACCAAGTACACAGAATTATCACGTCCAGTAATGGCACAACTTGACATCATGCACCTCTTAATAGAAATACAATGAAAATGATATGACAGCCCTTCTGGAATCTTTCTGTCCAAAATTTATCCTCCCAATATAATCATGAGGAAAGATTACACAAGCTCAAATTGAGGGACTTTCTATAAAACAGCTGACTTATATTCTTCAAAACTGACAATATCACAAAAGACACACATAGTCTTTATCTTTAAAGGTTTGCCTATTCTAGATATTTAATACAAACGGAATCATATAATGTGTAGTCCTTTGTGACTGCCTCCTCTCATTTAGCATGTTTTCAAGGTTTGTACTGTGTGTGAGTACTTTATTTCTTTGCATTACCAAATAAAATATTCTGTTGTATGGATAAATCACATTTTTTAGCCATTCATCAGTTGATGGGCATTTTGGATTGTTTCCACATTTTGGCTATTATGGATATTGTTGCCATGAACATTCATATATTGGCTTTGGTGTGGACAAAGTTTTTTTCTCCTCGATATATACCTAGTAGTTGAATTGCTGGGCCATGTGCTAACTCTGTTTTAACTCTTTAATGTACTTATTATCAGGCCATTTCCAAGTGGCTGTACCACTTCATATCCTACCAACATTGTATGCAGGGTTTCCATTTTTCCACATTCTCACTAACACTTGTCATTTTCATTTTAATTCTAGAGTTCCTAGTAGGTTTGAAGTGATATTTCATTTTGGTTTAGATTCTTAATATCATTCTTAAAATTTTTCTCTAGTTTTAAATTATGCCAAAATAGAAAATGAAAAGAAATGTCCTGTACCATATTACTGCACAATGAAAGACCTTTGGAGAGAAGTCTTGTCTTTTTTTTTAATCTAAGCTGATAAACTGACAAATAAACCTTGAGGACAAGAGTGACTTGAGTTCTAGAAATTTGGTACTTCTTGGGTTCAGTGTTTCTATTCAGTCACTCAGAATTTTTTTATCAAGCTGTAGTTAAAATAAGTTAATGATAAGATGAATATTACTTGAAAATGTGTACTGCTGTCCTTCTCATAGAAAAGTGAACTGTTTGAGAAGCTCCTTTCTAGTGGTGACTGAAAATAACACATTCGCCAGTGCAATAGACTCATACTAAGTACCAAAGGCTATATTTACCTGGTCCACTAAGATACCACACTCAGCATTGAATTTATGATCAGAGCTATCATTTGGTTAAATTTACAGTAGTTCATTGTCATCTGCCACAATCCATCTGGGTTTTGCAGAAACTCATACAGGTGAATTTGATGAGGATGTACTGGGGGACCACCACCCTTGCATTTTTAAAGCCTTTGGAAATTATGTAATTTATGATTCTATATTGGCAGCATAGGGGAGGAACAATTTCAAGGGCTTCCACTTGAATCTTCCTTCAATTATATGTCTTAATCCACATGGCATGGAATCAATGTAAGAATTTTTCAGCTGCTAAGGCTCTCCATCTTGATTATGCATTTGAGTACTGGGAAACCCAATGGAAACAACATGAGGTGGGCCAGAATTTAATTTGTCACCTTATCAGCATAAATTCCTTTCTAGTAAGGGGCCACATGCTATTATATCTCTTGATATCCCCATCAGCCCAGATGTATATCAAATAGTTCTATAAAATCTGAGTATTTCGTTTTCTCTAATGAGCAGTTACTGCAGAAAATGACCAATGCTGGTCTAACTGATGGAAAACCAAATAGGATACAAAGAACATTTGTAGAAAACTGTGGAATAAACTAAAAAATTCCAGACCCATAGAAAGAACATGGACTTTGGATCCACACATAGGATCACTACTCACTAGATGGATCAGGCTCAACATCATCTGTGAAGAGAGATTGTTAATGCCTACCTTGCAGGAACATTCCAAGCAAATCCATAAAGCAGACAGGCACAACACAGAGCATTTCCTCATTAAATAAGTGGCTGTTTTTATTAATAGTACCAATGGGTGTCTCATTGCCCATGGTTTATTGTTCATGGGACATGTGAATGTTCATGAAGTACAGTCTTAGCCAGTTGAATTTTGAGAGTTTTATGAGTAAGGGATAGTTTTACCTAGAACTCTGAGTTAAATAACAATGAATACCTACATATAATGAAGAAAGCGTGTCTTCAGGAAAACTGAGTACCAAGGAGCAAGAATATAGTCAGACATGATATGGTAATAAAAACAAGAAACCAAACTTATATACTACCTTAGTGTGGATCCTGCAAAAGCAGAGCCTGAGTTGGGAATGTGGGTGTTGGAAGTTTGTTTGGGGGATGATTCCAAGGAGGAAATGGGGAGAATTTTACAGAAAAATCTAGTAAAATGTATGTTAAGATTCTCACTACTGTGGGAACTGAGTCTCAGTTCTGCTGGGAAATCATGTAACATGCATTTCTGTATTGTTCCCTCAAAAGACTAGAAGTTGATAATTTGATCTTTTAACTTCTATCAGCTATTTTATTGAAGGTTACCCCTGGAAGCATTGGTTCCATCTTACTTGAGGGCACCTGTGGCTAAACATAGCTCTGAGAACCCTTACAAGGCAGATAGACCTTTGTGATGGGTCCTTGAAGTGGGACACTGACACAGCTTAGGAGATACCACAGCTAAAATCAGGTGCAAGCTTAGGGTATATTCCATTAAAAAGGCTCCTACATACATTCTATGTCTTCAGATCTCATTATTATTCCTTGGCTATGTCACTGAGATGTTTTGTTTTGTTTCTAATTAACCTGATTTTACTCATCTGCAGTGGTCTCATGGGAGACTGTAATGATTTTGCATTTGTTATATGGCTTCCTGGCATTTACTTTGGAAGATACCTACCATAAGAGCAAGAAATTGCCTCAGAATCTTTTAAGCATTATGACCTTTCCTGATGCACAGTCACCATGCAGAAAGCATAGAGTGATACATCCAACACCTACTATTTGGCTTTGGAAGAGTGTCTAAAGGAATTGGGTTCCACAAATATAGCATTTTGGCAGTTTGGGACAGCTATAACCTTGTGTCCATAAATGTTATTTTAATTTAAGAAACATTCTGCCTATTTCCTTTTAGCTGATAAAAAGTCTTCTTGTATTATGAATAAGATCCAAAGCATATGTGAAAATTCATTTGATTCTACTTCAGAAACTTCCCAATTTCCCATTTTGGGCCTTTATACAATGGAAGTACCTTTATTTTAATTGATTCTAGAGAGAATTATAATCACCCTTTAGTTTGGACCTTGTAGCTACATGAGGAGAAAGAAGTGTTATAGTGATTGGTTCTCTTACTTCTTAGTGATCTCCCTACATCTACTCCAGTTCCTTGAAAACCTGGGCCTGTAGGATGTTAACAGGGGATTGGAGGTGAGAAAGGAGGTTGAAGCCTCCATATCAGCCCAGCTTCCCCCCTGATTACTTCCTCCCTCAAAAACAAACAAAAAAATGGAATTTCTGTGAATGAAACTGTGAAATGCTTCTGAAGAAGCTATTAATAATATGAGCATAGTTTGAGGTTTACTTTTATAATTTAGAGAATGTTATTTTTGTCAGAATGGAAAGTACACAGTGAAATGCATGCTTCTTCTAGCATAATTTTCTTCCTCTTTAAAATTTGGAGTCTATTTCTTAGGACCATTTGATTGCTAGTGACAGAAACCCAACTGAAGCTGGTTTCAAACACAAATGAGACCCTATCATAACGGTTCTGGGATGTTTTATGAGAACTAGTCAGCATTGTAGAGTTGTGAGAAGAGCTGGATTCAAGAACAACCATAAATAGATCTAGGAACACACTAGTCTTCATCTCTTGGAAGTGTCCTTCTTGAACATCTGAGCCTTCTCTCTCTCTCTCTCTCTCTCTCTCTCTCTCTCTCTCTCTCTCTCTCTCTCTATATATATATATATATATATATATGAATTTACCTCTGTCACTCTGGCTCATGAGGTAAAATTTTACAGCCTTGGATAATTTCCATGTATAATATCACAAAGCTCAGCCACCAAGAGGATGGCAGACAGTTCAGCTCCAGTTTTCTGGAGAAAGACTTTAATTGATTCACTTTGCATCAGTCAAATGCAGTTAGGGTTTCAATCATGGAATAACACAGTGGATCCCTTTATATCCACAGAGAGAATTCTTCAGAAAAAAAGATAATGTTGCCAAACCATAATTCTCTCTTACCAAGGGCCTGAACCTGATGATTACCAACATTTAACAGTTTTAACATCCCACCTTGCATTCTCTTTTTGACTTAAGCTGATTCACAGTTCAAGGGAGCCAAATGACTATCTGTTTCCAAACCAAAGGTGGAAATCTACCTCTAGCCAAGGGCTGAGCCTGCCATAATGGGCATCAGAAGCATCCCAGTCACTAATGCTACCAAGTCCCCTCTGTCCCAGGACTTGCCATTCCATAAACCGCTACACATTTAAGCTTACAAATAGCTCCTTTGGGCACATTGTAATACCCACCTGAATATATCCTGCCAGCTGAGGTTGCCTTTGTTCTGAGTCAGAAATCAGTGTCTCCAAGATGGGAACCATGAGAATTCAGACTATTTAAAATTTCAAGGCAGTACTGCAGAATGATCCTTTATTTTGTTTTTAATATAAAATCAAAAAATCTTTAGTAAATATGAAAACCATTCATTCATTCATTCTGCAGGTCTTTATTACATCCTTAGTATGGGCAAGGCATTATCTAGTTTCAAGTGGTATAAAGTTGAATTCTATGTCATCCCTGCATTTGTGGAACTTAGTTGTCTGTTTACATCTTATCTCAGTCAATTTGGACTGCTATAACAAAAACACCATAGACTTGGGTGGGCTTAAACACAAACATTTATTTATTTCTATAGTTTTCTGGAAGCTAAGAAGTCTGAGATCAGGGAACCAGCCCATGTTAGGTCTGATTAGAGCTCTGTTCTTGATTTTTTTTTCCTCATGGTAGAGGATGGGGCCAGAGGGTGGGGAGAGGTAAAGGAGGCAAGCTCTCTCAACTCTTCTTAATAAGATCACTAATCCCATCATGAGTGATCCACCGCTCATGACCGCTCATTAACTACCTAAATAATATCACATTGGGAATTAGGGTTCCAGCATATGAATTTGGGTGAGGGGACACAAATTCATGTCATGTTTTTTTGAAGACAGATGTAGGCAAGTAATTTTAATAGTATATAAAAATATGCAAAAGTAGAATTAAGTTGCACAAATGAATGGAATTACTAAACGAAAAAAGTTTAGAGGGCTCGAAGAATTCATAAGGTAGGTGGTGCTTGAAACAGTTCTGTAGGATGAGAGTTTCCTCCCAGTGTAATATAGATTTCCAATAGCATATGAGTGAAAGTTTTCTAATACCACAGGCTTGACCTGGCTGGCAATAGCTCAGTGGATTGAGCGTGGGCTGTGAACCAAAGCATCTCCGGTTTGGTTCCCAGTCAGGCACATGCCTGGGTTGTGGGCCAGGTCCCCAGTGGGGGCCACATGAGAAGCAACCACACATTGATGTTTCTCTCTCTCTCTTTCTCCCTCCCCTTCCCTTCTCTAAAAATAAATAAATAAAATCTTAAATTTTTTTTAAATTAAAAAAAAATAAATACCACAGGCTTCACACCAAGGAACATTAAACCGGGTGGCTGATGAATCCTACTATAAGGATTCACGCATTTCTCTCTCTGTGTTTTTTTCTTTTAGACTTATTTATTTATTTTTAGAGGGGAGGGGAAGGAAGGGAGAAAGAAAAGGGAGAAGAAATATCGACCTGAGAGAGAAACATCAATGCTGATTGCCTACCTCGGCACATCCCCATCTGGTGACCTGGTCTGCAACCCAGGCATGTACCCTGACTGGGAATTAAATGGATGCCACTTTGGTTTACAATCTGGTGTTCAACCCACGGAGCAACGCAAGCCAGGGCTCATACATTGTTCATGCTAGATTTAATTATCCTAGTGAGTTCCTTACTGTATTGGAGTAAGCTAAACTACTATAGCAACACACTAAAAAATAATATAGTAAGGCTAAATCCAACAGAAAAAATTATTTCTCATTCACATTACAATCTTCTGATACTTCGACTCCATGCCATAATTTTAGGGTCTTGTGTCCCTTCCATTTCTGCCTATACCATCTCCGAGTCTTCTTCTCTGGTTTTATTCAGTTAATGGCAGAGAAAAATCAAGCATGATAAAAGCATCCTCATCCTTTAACAAACCTTATTGCAGAAGTGTCACCCATCATTTCCATTCACATTCCACTGATGAGAGCCGATAATATGCCTATATTTGTTTGCTAGGAAAGTTGGGAAATGTAATCCATTCCTGAGCAACCTCTTCACAACTCTAACAGAATCTTATGTGCAGAAAGTGTTGATTTTAGTCAACAGCTAACCACCTCTGCCATATTTACAATGTATATAGGATCTAGTAGAAGTAAGGCTTGCTTGAGTATGGTGTTGGTAGGGTACGTGAATGTTTCCCACCAGATGGACAGCAAATTGAACATTTCAACTAAAGTGTCATATGGTGTGCTTGAGTGTTATGTATTTCTATGTTATAGAATTACATGCTTATTATTTTATAATAAAAGATTTTCTAACAAAAGAAAGGGGATTATTTGTGCTGGATACTGTATAAACCATCTATAAAATACACATAGCCTTAAAACTACTGGAGCAAAATGATCCACAATAAGATTTGAAACAAAGAAGAAAAAGAAAAGAACTTAAAATGTTAAGTTCCTGCTTTAAAATACATCAGAAGGAAGTCTTATTTACTTTCATTTATGCATTTAGAAAAAAATTATCCTTACTGAGAACATTTTTTCACCTTTTTTAAGAGAAAGAAGAAAGAAAGGGGAGCAAAAGAAAGAAATATCAATTAGTTGTCCTCTCCCATGCCCCCTGACTGGGCACTGAACACACAACCAGGATATGTGCCCCAACTGGGAATCAAACTCATGGCACTTTGGTCTACTGGACAACACTCCAACCAACTGACCACACTGACCAGGATTCATTTATGCTTTTTTAAAATTTAATTGTATTTAGCCATTTTTAAGTGAACTTGAAAGATATCTTTAAATGTTCTCTTCTCTGTTTTCCCACCAACTACAGGCTAAGGTTCACTTTTCTCCACAAACTTTCCAGCACTTGCTTGTTGATTTGTTTTTGATGGCCATTCTGACTGGTGTGAAGTGGTATCTCATTGTGGTTTTAATTCACATCTCCATGATGGCTAGTGATGCTGAACATCCTTTCATATGTCTCTGGGCCCTCGGTATGTCCTCCTTGGAGAAGTGTTTGTTCAGGTCCTTTGCCCATATTTTAATTGGATTGTTTCCCTTCCTAGTGTGGTGTCATGTGAGTTCTTTTATATTGTGGAAATTAAACCCTTGTTTGAGGTATCATTGGCAAACATATTTTCCCATAAAGTTGGTTCTCTTTTCACGTTGCTGGTGTTTTCTTTACCCATGCAGAAGCTTTTTATTTTGATTAGATCCCATTTGTTTACTTTTTCCCTTATGTACCTGGCTGTAGGGGACATATTGGTGAAAATATTGCTGCATGGGATAACTGGGATTTTCCTCCCCATGTCCTCCTCTAGGACTTTTATGGTATCACAACTTATATTTAAGTCTTTTGTCCATCTTGAGTTTATTTTTGTGTATGCTGTAAGTTGGTGATCAAGTTTCATTTTTTTTGCATGTAGTTATCCAAATGTCCCAAAACCATTTGTTGAAGAGGCTATATAACCCTTCTGTCCCCTTTGTTGAATATTAATTGACCATAGAGACTTGGGTCTATTTCTGGGCTCTCTATTATGTTCCATTGGTCTATGTATCTGTTCTTATGCCAGTACCAGACTGTATTGATTACTGTGGCCTTATAATAGTTTGAGTCAGGTATGGTGATCCCTCTTACTCTTTTCTTTTTTAAATTGCTAGGGTATTTGGGGTCATTTATGATTCCATGTAAATTTTGAAATGTTTGCTCTGTATCTGTGAAATATGTCATTGTTATTTTCTTAGGGATTGCATTGAATCTATAAATTGCTTTGGGTCATATGGACATTTTGATGATGTTAATTCTTCCAACCCATGAACTTAGTATATGCTTCCACTTATTTGTGTTTTCCTTAATTTTTTTTCAGTGTTTGGTAGTTTTCTGAGTACAGGTCTTTTACCTCCTTGGTTAGGTTTATTCCTAAGTACTTTATTTTCCTTTTAGCTATAACAAATAGGATTTTTTTCCTATTTTTTTCTGATATTTCAATGTTGGTATACGAAAGTGACTTCAATTTATAAATAACTGACTTTGTATCCTTCTGTTTTGCCAAATTTACTTACTAAGTCAAGTAGTTTTTTGGTAGACTCTATTAGGTTTCCTATGTATGCTATCATGTTATCTGCAAAGAATGACAGTTTTACTTCTTGTTTTCCAATTTGCATGGCTTTTATTTCTCCTTCTTGTCTGATTGCTGTGGCAAAGACTTCTAATACTCTTTTGAATAGAAGTGAGAAAGCAAACATCTTTGTTTTTGTTCTTGATCCTAGTGGAAAAGCTTTTAGTTTTTGTCCATTGAGTATGATGTTGACTGTAGGTTTTTTACATGTGGCCTTTATTATGTTGATGTACGGTCCCTGTACTCCCACTTTGCTGAGCGTTTTTATCATAAATGGGTGCTGTACCTTATCAAATGCTTTTTCCACATCTTTTGATATGATCATGTGATCTTGTCTTTCCTTTTGTTTATTTGATCTATTACATTTATTGATTTGCAAATATTGTACCATCCTTGCATCCATGGGATGAATACCACTTGATCATGATTTATGATGTTTTTGGTGTATTGTTGATTGCAGTTTGCCAACAGTTTGTTGAGAACTTTAGCATCTATGTTCATCAGCAATATTGGCCTGTAGTTTTCTTTCTTTGTTGTGTCTTTGTCTGGTTTGGGATAAGGATAAGGCTAGCTTCATAAAAAGAGTTTGAGAGTCTCCCATCTTCTTGGGGGTTTTTGAATACTCTGAGAAGTATAGGGGTTAGCACTTCCTTAAATGTTTTATAAAATCCTCCATGAAACCGTCCAGTCCAGGATTTTTGTGCTGGGAGTTTTTTGATTACTACTTCAATTTCATCAGTTGTTATTGGTCTGTTCAGGCTTTATGCTCCTTCTTCACTGAATTTGGAAGATTATATTTCTCTAGAAATTTATCCATTTCACCCTTGTTTTCAAATTTTTTGGCATATAGTTGTTCATAGTTATTTCTTACAATCCTTTATATGTCTGTGGTATCAGTTATAATCTCTCCTCTTTCATTTCTGATTGTGTTTATTTGGGCCCTCTCTCCTTTTTTTCTTGGTTAGTCTGCTTAAAGTCTGGTTGATTTTGTTTATCTTTTCAAAGAACCAGCTCCTGGATTCATTGATCCTTAAAGTTGTTCTTTTTGTCTCTATGTCATGTAATTCTGCTATGATCTTGGTTATTCTTTTCATTCTACTTGCTCTAAGCTTTGTTGTTAATGTTTCTCCAATTCTTGTAGGTGTAAGATTAGGCTGATTATTTGAAATGTTTCTATGTTTTTTAAGTAGGCCTTGGTTGCTATGAACTTCCCTCTTAGGACTGACTTTGTAGTGTCCCATAAGTTTTGGACTATTGTGAGTTTATTTTAATTTGTTTCCAGAATTTCTTTATTTCTTCCTTGATCTCATTCTTAACCCATTCATTGTTTAATAGCATGCTATTCAACCTCCATGAATGTGAGTCTTTTTGAGTTTTTTCCTTGAGGTTGATTTCTAGTTTCAGTCCCTTGTGGATTGAGAAGATGCTTGACATGATTTCAATTTTCTTGAATTTGTTGAGGCTTGTTTTGTGTCCTATCATGTGGTCTATCTTTGAAAATGTTCCACGTGCATTTTTTTTATTTTAATCATTGTTCAAATACAGTTTTCTCCTTTTTAATCCCAATCCAGTCCCCCCTCCCAGCCTCCCCACTTCCCTCCCATTACCACCCTCCCCTTAGTTTATGGCCATGTGTCCTTTAAGTTTGTTCCTGTGAACCCTACCTACTGTCCCCTTAAATTCCCTCTTCTCTCCCCCTCTGGTCACCGTCAGCCTGTCCTCTATTTCAGTGTCTTTGGTTATATTTTTTCTTGTTTCTTTGTTTTGTTATTTAGGTTCCTGTAAAAGGTGAGATCATATGGTATTTGTTCTTTCACTGACTGGCTTGTTTCGCTAAGCATAATGTTTTCCAGCTCCATCCACGCTGTTGCAAAGGGTAGGAGCTCCTTCTTTCTTTCTGCTGCATAGAATTCCATTGTGTGCATTTGAAAGAATGTGTATTTTGCTTCTTTGAGATGAAAGGTTCTGTATATATCAGTTAAGTACATTCTATCTAGGGCACTGTTTCAACACCATAGTATCCTGTTGATTATTTTATTTAGATCTATCCATTTTTGACAATGGAGTGTTATAATCCACTAGATAAATTTGTTGCTGTCTCTATGTTTCTTGAAGTCCACCAAGATTTTCCTTATATATTTGGGTGCTCTTATGTTGGGTGCATATATTTCTGTAGTATTCATGACTTCTTGATGGATTCTTCCCTTGAGTATTATGAAGTGTCCTTCTGAGTCTCTTTTTATGACTTTTGTTTTGAAGTCTATTTTGTCTGATAGAAGTATGCTACCCCAGTGTTTATTCCTTGTTCATTTGCTTGGAAAATTTGTTTCCAGCCTTTCACTTTCAGTCTGTGTAGGTCTTTTGTTGTGACGTGAGTCTCTTGTAGGCAGCATATGTGTGGGTCATGCTTTCTTATTCATTCTGCTATTCTGTGTCTTTTGATCAGAGCACTTAATCCATTTACTTTTAAGGTTATTATTGATAGGTACTTAATCATTGCCATGTTTTTGTACCTGTTTTCCTCTTTCTCACTCTTTTTCTTACTTTTCTTAAAGCAGGCCCTTTATCATCTTTTATAGATCTGGTAGAGCTGGTTTGGAGGAGTTGTATTCTTTGAGGTTTCTTTTGTCTGAGAAACTTCTTATTTGGCCTTCCATTTAATTGAGAGCTTTGGTGGATAGAGTAGCCTTGGCTGCAGGCCTTTGTTTTTCATTGCTTGGGATATTTCTTGCCATTTTCTTCTGGCTTTGCAGTATTTCCACTGAGAAGTCAGCTGCTAGTCTATTGGGGCTCCCTGGTATGTTACTTTCTGTTTGTCCCTTGCTGCCTTTAGTATTCTCTCTTTTGCCTTTAAATTTTACCATTTTAATTCTGATATGTTTTGCAGTAGGCCTCTTTGGGTTCCTCTTGATGGAACCCTCTCTGTTTCTTGGACTTGTGGGGTTTTTTTCTGTCATCAAATTAGGAAGAAGTTTTCTAATATTACTTTTCAAATTAGTTTTCTATTCCTTGCTCCTCTTCTTCTCCTTCTGGTATCCCTATTATATGGATATTCCATTTCATGCTGTCCTGCATTTCCCTTAACCCCCTCTTTGTTCTTTTTCAGTCTTTTTTTTCCTTTTCTTGCTTGTGAGGGGGGGCTCCACCCATAGGCCCCCACCCTCCCACCAGCCACCATGGATGAGAATAAGTTTATGAAGACATGATCTGCTTGGGGAGGAAAGGTGGCCAATCTCTCAAAGGAGAAGGGCCAAGAGCCTTTTCCTCAATGGGCTTTTATTAGGTTCCCTTGCACAGGTATACAGATAAAGCTCATTAATCATTGTCAGACAGTAAGGATCAAACAATAGATAACAAAGAACTCTGAGGGCCTATTTTGAGTCAGGGTCAGATAGCTAAAGAACTATAAAACTCTGAGGAACAAACTCACTTCTTGCTTGGACCCTTATCATTTAATTGAGAGCATTCTAAACAAAGCAGGTTTCACAGGATTTTACATATTCTTTCTTAGGCCTGGTTGCCGGGGGAACCTGTCCTTTCCAGCACAGGGCTGCACCACCCTCTGTCATTGTTTCAGGCTTATGTGGAGCAAGGAAAGTAAGGCAGCCAAGAGATTAGGACACTTCTCACAGACAGAATGAGGACTCAGGCTTAGTCAAAGCCAAGGGGTGAGGGTCCATCACCTCCTTTTGCTATACCCTCCCAACGTCCTTCCTTTGGGGCCTCCCACCTGATCATGCCTGTCTTAGATCGTTCCCTCCTTGGGGAATCTTACCTGTCATTGGCTAACTGACCGAACATTGGGGGCCAGACAGGGTGAAGTAAAAGGAGCAGGAGCAGTGCTCCTGCCAGGGACATGAGCTTTTGTCTCCTTGGTGGCTTATGGTCCAAGGTTGCTCCCTCAGCCTTAGCCTTGGTGGGGGTTACAGCTTCTGAAACCAGGCAGGGCGGTTCCCAACACTTGCTCTTTTGGGGAGGTTTTTTTTTTCTTTCTTTCTTTTTTTTATTATATTTTAATCATTGTTCAAATACAGTTTTCTCCTTTTTAATCCCAATCCTTTCCCCCCTCCCAGCCTCCCCACTTCCCTCCCATTAGCACCCTCCCCTTAGTTTATGACCATGTGTCCTTTAAGTTTGTTACAGTGAACCCTTCCCACTGTCCCCTTAAATTCCCTCTTCTCTCCCCTCCCGTCACCGTGAGCCTGTCCTCTATTTCAGTGTCTTTGGTTATATTTTGCTTGCTTCTTTGTTTTGTTATTTAGGTTCCTGTTAAAGGTGAGATCATATGGTATTTGTCTTTCACTGACTGGCTTGTTTGGCTAAGCATAATGTTTTCCAGCTCCATCCACACTGTTGCAAAGGGTAGGAGCTCCTTCTTTCTTTCTGCTGCATAGAATTCCATTGTGTAAGTGTACCATAGTTTTTTGATCCATTCATTTAATGATGGGCATCTTGGTAGCTTCCAGCATCTAGCTATTGTAAATTGTGCTGCTATGAACATTGGGATGCATAGGTTCTTTTGAATTGGTGTTTTAGTATGCTTAGCATAGAGTCCCAGCAGTGGAATTGCTGGGTCAAAAGGCAGATCCATTTTTATTTTCCTGAGGAAGTTCTATACTGCTTTTCATAGTGGTTGTACCAGTCTGCAGTCCCACCAGCAGTGCACTAGGGTCCCCTTGACTCCACAACCTCTCCAACACTTGTGTTTGTTGATTTGTTTATGATGGCCATTCTGACTGGTGTGAAGTCGTATCTCATTGTGGTTTTAATCTGCATCTCTCTGATAGCTAGCAATATTGAACATTGTTTCATGTGTCTTTGGATTTTCTGTATGTCCTCCTTGGAGAAGTGTCTGTTCAAGTCCTTTGCCCACTTTTTAATTGGATTCCTTGTCTTCTTAGAGTGCAGTCGTGTAAGTTCTTTATATATTTTGGAGATTAAACCCTTGTCTGAGGTATCATTAGCAAATATGTTTTCCCATACAGTTGGTTCTCTTTTAATTTTGATACTGTTTTCTTTAGCTGTGCAGAAGCTTTTAATTTTGATGAGGTTCCATTTGTTTTTTCTTTCCTTTATGTCCCTTGCTCTAGGGGACACGTCAGTAAAAAAGTTTCTTTGTGAAATATCTGAGATTTTCCTACCTACGTTCCCCTCTAGGACTTTAATGGTGTCACGTTTTATATTTAAGTCTTTTATCCACCTTGAATTTATTTTTGTATGTGGTGTAGGTTGGTGCTCAATTTCATTTTTCTGCATGTGGCTGTCCAGTTCTCCCAACACCATTTGTTGAAGACGCTATTTTTATCCCATTTAATGTTGCTGCCTCCTTTGTCAAATATTAATTGACCATAGAGACTTGGGGTTATTTCTGGTCTCTCTGTTCTGTTCCATTGGTCTATGTGCCTGTTTTTATGCCAGTACCAAGCTGTTTTGATTACAGTGGCCTTGTAGTATAGTTTAGTGTCGGGTATTGTGACCCCTCCTACTTTACTCTTCTTTCTCAAAATTGCAGCAGCTATTCAGGGTCGTTTATAATTCCATATAAATTTTTGAAGTGTTTGTTCTATGTCTGTGAAATATGCCATTGGTACTTTAATAGGTATTGCATTGAATGTGTAAATTGCTTTGGGTAGTATGGACATTTTAATGATATTAATTCTTCCAATCCATGAACACGGTATATGTTTCCATTTGTTTCTGTCTTCCTTGATTTCTTTCTTCAGTGTTGTGTAGTTTTCTGAATACAGGTCTTTTACCTCTTTGGTTAGATTTATTCCTAGATATTTTATTTTTCTTTTTGCTATTTCAAATGGGATTTTTTCCTTGATCTCTGTTTCTGCTGTTTCATTGTTGGTGTACAGAAATGCCTTTGATTTCTGGATATTGACTTTGTATCCCGCTGTTTTGCCAAATTCATTTATTAGGTCAAGCAGTTTTTTGGTAGAGTCTATAGGATTTTCTATGTATACTATCATGTCATCTGCAAACAGTGACAGTTTTGTTTCCTCCTTTCCAATTGGATGCCTTTTATTTCTTTTCTTGTCTGATTGCTGTGGCTAAAACTTCCAGTACTATATTGAACAGAAGTGGTGAAAGTGGACAGCCTTGCCTTGTTCCTGATCTTATTGGAAAAGATTTTAATTTTTGCCCATTGAGTATGATGTTGGCTGTAGGTCTCTCATATATGGCCTTTATTATGTTGAGGAATGCTCCCTCTATTCCCACTTTACTGAGTGTTTTTATCATGAATGGGTGCTGTATCTTGTCAAATGCTTTTTCTGCATCAATTGATATGATCATGTGGTTTTTGTCTTTGCTTTTGTTTATGTGATGTATTACATTTACTGACTTGCGAATATTGAACCATCCTTGCATCCCTGGAATGAATCCCACTTGGTCATGGTGTATGATCTTTTTAATGTATTGTTGGATGCGGTTTGCAGTATTTTGTTGAGAATTTTAGCATCAATGTTCATCAGCGATATTGGCCTGAAGTTTTCTTTCTTCGTTGTGTCTTTATCTGGTTTTGGAATTAGGATGATGTTGGCCTCATAAAAAGAGTTTGGGAGACTCCCATCTTTTTGGATTTTTTGGAATAGTCTGTGAAGGATAGGGGTTAGCTCTTCCTTAAATGCTTTGTAGAATTCTCCTGTGAAACCATCTGGTCCAGGGCTTCTGTGTGTTGGGAGTTTTTTGATTACTGCTTCAATTTCTTTTGTTGTTATTGGTCTGTTCAGGCTTTCTGCTTCTTTTTCATTGAGTTTTGGAAGATTATATTTTCTAGAAAGTTGTCCATTACACCTAGGTTTTCAAATTTCTTGGCATACAGTTCTTTGTAGTAATTTCTTACAACCCTTTGTATTTCTGTGGCATCTATTGTAATCTCTCCTCTTTCATTTCTGATTGTGTTTATTTGGGTCTTCTCTCTTTTTTTCTTGATGAGTCTGCTTAAAGGCTTGTCAATTTTGTTTATCTTTTCAAAGAACCAGCTCTTGGATTCATTGATCCTTAGAATTGTGCTTTTAGTCTCTATGTCATTTAATTCTGCTCTGATCTTGGTTATTTCCTTCCTTCTGCTTGCTCTGGGCTGCCTTTGTTGTTGTTCCTCAAGTTCTTGTAGACGTAGGGTTAGGTTGTTTGTTTGGAATGTTTCTAACCTTTTTAGGTGGTCCTGTATCGCTATGAACTTCCCTCTCAGGACTGCCTTGGCTGTGTCCCATAAGTTTTGGGTTGTTGTGAGTTCGTTTTCATTTGTTTCCAGAAACCTTTTGATTTCTTCCCTAATATCATTCTTGACCCATTCATTGTTTAATAGCATGCTATTTAATCTCCATGATTTTGAGTGTTTTTGGTTTTTTTCCTTGGGATTGGTTTCTAGCTTCAGTCCCTTGTGGTCTGAGAAAATACTTGGTATGATTTCAATTTTCTTGAAATTCTTGAGGCTTGTTTTGTGACCTATTATGTGGTCTATCTTTGAGAATGTTCTGTGTACATTTGAAAAGAATGTATATTTAGCTTCTTTTGGATGGAGGGCTCTGTATATATCAGTAAAGTCCATTTCATCAAGGGTATTGTTCAATACCACAATATCTTTGTTGATATTTTGTTTGGAAGATCTGTCCATTTTTGATAGTGGGGTGTTGAAATCTCCCACTATAATTGTGTTGCTGTCCATTTCTTGAAGTCCTCTAAGATTTTCTTTATGTATTTGGGTGCTCCTATGTTGGGTGCATATATATTTACAATATTTATGTCTTCTTGATGTATTCTTCCCTTGCGTATTATGAAGTGACCTTCTGGGTCTCTCTTTATGGACTTTTTTTGGAAATCTATTTTGTCTGATATGAGTATTGCTACCCCGGCTTTTTTTTCCTGTCCATTTGCTTGGAAGATTTGTTTCCAGCCTTTCACTTTCAGCCTGTGTAGGTCTTTTATCCTGAGGTGGGTCTCTTGTAGACAGCAGATATGTGGGTCATTTTTTCTTATCCAATCAGCTATTCTATGTCTTTTGATTGGCACATTTAATCCATTTACGTCTAAGGTTATTATTGATAGTTACTTATTCATTGTCTTTTATGTACGTGTGTTCCTCTCTCTGTCTCTGTCTCTCTGTCTCTGTCTCTCTCTCTCTCTCTCTCTTCCCTCCCTTCCTTAAAGCAGTCCCTTTAGAATCTCTTGCAGAGCTGGTTTGGTCGAGGTGTATTCTTTTAGACTTCTTTTGTCTGGGAAGCTTCTTATTTGGCCTTCTATCTTGATCGAGAGCCTTGCTGGCTATAGTAGCCTTGGTTGCAGCCCTCTGGCTCTCATTACCTGGAGTATTTCTTGCCATTCTCTTCTGGCTTGAAGTGTTTCCATTGAGAAGTCAGCTGTTAGCCTTATTGGTGCTCCCTTGTATGTTATTTCCTTTTTCTCCCTTGCTGCCTTTAAGATTCTCTCTTTGTCTTGAAATTTTGTCATTTTAATTATGATGTGCCTTGGGGTGGGTCTCTTTGGGTTCCTCTTGATTGGGACTCTCTTTGTTTCCTGGATTTGTGTGACTTTTTCTCTCATCAAATTAGGGAAGTTCTCCTTCATTACTTCTTCAACTAGGTTTTCGATCCCTTGTTTTTCTTCTTCTCCTTCTGGTATCCCTATTATACGGATATTATTACGTTTCATATTGTCCTGCATTTCTCTTAATCCCTCTTCAACGTTTCTGAGCCTCTTTTCCTTTTCTTGCTCTTTCTGGATGCTGTTTTCTACTTTGTCTTCCAGTTCGCTAATCCAATCTTCTGCTTCATCAAGCCTGCTTTTCACTCCTTCTACTGTGTTCTTCAATTCAGAAATTGTATTCTTCATTTCCTCTTGACCTTTGTTGAGAGTTTCTATTTCCTTTTTCATGTTTATATAGTTTTCAGTGAGATTGATTTAGTTTCCCTCTAATTTCTGAAAGCTCATTGTGAGTTCGTTGAACTTCCTGGTAATCATTGTTTTGAACTCACTATCTGATAGTTGAGTTGCCTCTATTTCCTTTAGCATTTTTCCTGAGGCTTCCTCGTTTCCCTTCAATTGGGGGTTGTTTCTTTGCTTCCTCATTGTTTGTGGGTTTCTTCTTTTTTCTTCTTGTTTGTTAATTTGATCTGTTCTAATTCCCTTTAATTATGGTGTGAACTTCTGTGGTAGAAAATTTGTGAGATTCAGTGGTGCAATCTCCTTCACGTATCCTGGTGCTCACAGCTTCCCCCTATTCTTTTTTTGTGATCAGTTGGAGGAGTAAGGCACAATGGTTTAAAACAGCAAGACAGTATACTATGATATTTACTTTAGCAGCCAGTAGAGAAGAGATGAGTTATCCTATGGCTCCTTATGGTGTTAACTGTGTTCCTCCACCCCACTATCCACGTTTTAGAAAGGATGGAAAGAAGGTAAGACTCTTACTGGGGACGAGAGGATTGTTAGTTGGATCCAGAAAGCTGTGAGGCTGTGGGAGGTCAGATTCTACGGTAGGATTGGACTAAAGATTAGTATATATGAGTCGTGAGTAAAAGAATGGAGACAACCCCCACAATAGTATAGTTCCGAAAATTGCAAAGTGGGCTGAGATCAGGTAGGTGTATTGAGAAGCAATTACAATTGTATAGACTAGGTCTTACTAGTAGTTATAGTAAAGTGACAGTCTTGTGGCAGAATCGATGAGGTCTAGATAACAAGAATAAAGAGTATAGAACCTTGAGAGGTGTATTAAAGGAACACAGATGAAGGATAGTAACTTCTCAACACCATGTGACTGAGATACCAGGGGGAACCTATCAAATGACAGTATAACCAGCCAAGCAAAGAAGATTATATAGAAAGAAAATGAATACCAAAATATTATTAAAATAAAAAATGTTGGAAGAGTGAGAAAAGTATAATACAAATTTACAGTAACTTGCCAGATTAAAAAAAAAGGAAAGAAAAGCAGGAGATGGAGTGCAGGATAGATAAATTTGGATTGGAAAGAATAATATTAGGATGGATGGAAGAGAAACATAAGGGATTGCAAGATAAAAATAATAGAAATTGAAAAATAAAATGTCACGTAAAACACAAGATAAAATCAATCAACCAACACCAGCCAGAGAAACCTAACAAAGCCAAAAAAAAAAAAAAAAAAAAAAAAAACCAGACAAAGAAACAAACAAAAACAAAAACAAAAAAAACCTCTTGTTGGTTTCTAACTGGCCAGACCAGTTTTTCTGATCTTGCTGTCTTCAACTGGCTGAGGGACCTTTGAAATCCTTCTCTCTCTCCCAGCCACACCTCAGCTGGTTTGTCAGGAAGCCTGGGTGCTGCCGCACACACCGGCTCTCTGGATCTCACTCCCGAGTTCTTCTGGACTCCGAGGTCCTGCAGGTTTCCAGCTCTAGGATCCCAGGAGGCACCCTCAACGTTTTTGGATTCACTGCGCCCTCCCTGGGGATCGTGAAAGGGCCCTCCCCTCCCCCAAACTTTTGAAATTGGGGTCTAGGATCGCCCTAAGCGCCTGCCTCGCCGCGCCCCTTCCGGAATCAAAGCAGGTGAGAGTCAGTCATCCTGTCGGGGCGCGCGCCAAGCCATTTCCATCTCCGTGTTCCCCGCCAAACCACACTGTGTCTGGGTGTGGGTGCCTTTCCCTGCTCCCCGGTCGGGCTGGCTGGAAATCTCTGAACCACCACTGTAGAAACACACCAAGTGCCACGTCCCTCCCGGGATCGCAGCGCGAGATTCAGGCCTCCCTATGGGGCGCTAGTGGAGTGGAGAGCGGCCTGGAGTGCGGCCCGGCTCTGTGCTCTCCACCAATTTGCACTTCCACCGGGCTAGGGTTACAGGCGCCCTTTCAGGCTGCCCCGGGTCCTGTCGGCTAGTGTCCCTCACTCCTCCCAGGCCTCTGGGTGGGTGTTCACCGTCCCTGGGCTCTTTTTTCCCAGTCCACTGTCCAATCTGTTCCTTTCAGCAACGTTCTCCCCTGGAGTTGCTCACACCCAGTATTCCAGGGAGGAAGCAGCGACTTCTGTCTCCCTGGCGCCCTGGGGCAGACCCCGGAGCACCCCGGGTGGGCCTGGGGTCTGCACACCCCTAGACCCCGCGCTGATCCCTATGCCCCCTCCGTCCTGTAGTAGACTTCTTACCGTCTGGTTTTCCAGTGATTGCAATAATTTTTGATGTCCTGCTTTCAAAAGTGATTTGGTAACCAAGTCCACTTGCTCTGTTTTTCCACCGATCCGCGAGTTTCTCTCCTCTTCACAGAAGCCGAGAAAAATGCTGCCTATAGTAAAGCTGCCATCTTAGGCCCTCCTGGGGAGGTTTTTTATTTTTAAGGGGAGACCCAGAAAAATCCAGAATTTATTTATTAAAATATTGTGTATCTATTATGTTTAAACTTCAGTCACCTTCAAAATACCATCTATTTGATGCAATACACCAATTAAGACTTTTTTCTGCTTCTCAAAACAGTTTTTGAAATGGTTGATTTTCATGCCTTTTAGTGCTTCTACCGTTTTTTATTTCACCTCCTGCACACTAGCAAAAGTCTTCCCTTTAAGGACTTGTTTTCATCCAGGGAAACAAAAACAAGTTGCTTGGGGCAAGATCCAGTGAATAGGGAAGGTGGGACAGAGGGGTTATGCTGGTTTTGGTCAAAAATTGCTGAACACTCTGTGCAGTGTGGGCAGGTATGTCCATAAATCACTCATCATGAAATGGGCTAATGTGTTGAAAAAGTTCTCAAAAAAATATTTCACTGGGGCCACACAGCCTCCCACAATACCAGCTGGTACATGGATACAAATGGGTTCCCAGAACACTCACCTAGAGGGGATTCCTGTATTACAAGGACCCACCCTCCAGAAGATAATTCCAGCTTTGGGGGGGGGGGGGTCCTTCTTGTATCAATTCACCATTCTTTGTGAAGACCTTGAAACTTGTCTAGCTTTGAATCCTACTTTCAGTTTCTTCCCTGTCACCCCTCTTACCCCTTTTTAACCTACCTATGACTTCTCAATCTTACCTCCTTTAAGCTGCATTCCCTGACCAAATCTGGTAGCTCTCCTGGACACCCTGCTATTTTTAAATATACCAAGCATATTTCTGGCTCAGGGCCTTTGCTCATTCTTTTATCCTGTCTACAATGCGCATCCCAAGGCCTGGATGGATGCTCAGTTCTTTTGAGTGTCATCCTATACACTAAAAGTTTGCAGGTTCCATCCCCAGTCAGGCCACATACCTAGGTTATGGGTTTGATCCCCAATTGGGACACATAGAGGAGACAAACCATCAGTGTTTCTCTCTAAAATCAATAAACACATCCTCTGGTGAGGATTAAAAAAAAATTCTTCTCCCAGATATCCAAATGGCTCAAACCCTTGCTACATATCTCTGCTCAGATGTCATTAACCAGAGAGGCTTCCTTGACTCCCCACAGCTCCTATGATCTTATCTTACTTTATTTCTCTTCAGAGCATTTATCCCTTACATATGATGTTTATCCCTTAAATATATGATGTTCATGTATTTAATTACTGTGTCTCTCCCCACCAGAGCATGAAGCAAGAGCTCTCTTCTATTTTGTTCCCTGAGTACCCCCAGGTCCTAGAAGTACCTGGCAGATAGCAGGAACTCAATATATCTGTAGAACCAATGTATAAATACAGCTCTTCCTCACCTTTGAAATTCCATGTTACCATATACAGGCTTTATACAGCTTGTCTTGATTTGTCTTCTTTTTTTTCCTCTCTCTCTTACTCTAAGCAGACACAAACCACACATTTATTTCCAAAAATATTTATTGAGTGTTTACTGTGTACCAGACTGTATGCCTCAAGCAGCCTGGAATATTAATTAAAAAGAGAACTTTTTATTTGGCTATGGAACCTTGAAGTCATTCCTTAATCTTAGTCTCCTCCCCCCTAAAAAAGCCATATTGACATTCTCTCAGCTCTTCAAAGGTACTACAAGACTTCCCACCTCAGGGCCTTTTTATGTTATCCCCCCTGCTTTTGCCCTTTTTGCCCTTTTTCTGCTGGACTAATTTCTACTTTGTCTCAGGGGTAGCATTAACTTACTTTTTAAAGAAAAGTATCCCCTATCCACTCACCTCACCCCTAGTACACTCTTGTTACCTCCCTATTTATTTTGAATTATTAGAGCATTTATCTCAATTGTTACCTCAATTATTTACTGTCCATCTCTAGGGCTGTGAGTACCACAGAGGCAAGGAATGTCCATTTGTTCATCACTATACTCCTCAGTGATTGGCTAAATGCATGGTACTGAAATAACCAACAAACACTCTAATGGAAGAGCATATAAACTAATGCACCTAGAGGCTTTAATGCTGCTATACAGCTTTTTGGTTCAGTCAGAGGAAACCCTAATAAACATTTGCACTCTAAGATCTTTCACAAGTTTCTGAGAATTAATATTACAGAGAACCTATATTACACAGAGGTTAGAAAAAATCATCGAAAATCAGAGATGAAGAACTCTGGAAGCTAAAAAAAAAAAAAAGAAAGAAAAGAATGGGACAGGGTGCATTTCTCCCCCCAGTCCTCTTTCTCTAGAAGTCTATTATCAAGAATGAAGAGAAAAATCCCATGTTCCCATAATAAGGAAGTGACTCATTGGTGGCCTGGTCCTTGTATTCAGGATGGATGAAGTGACTGTCCACAGGCTGAAAGCCAGGAAGTGGGGGAAGACATCCAGGACAAGTTCCCTCCTCCACTATTCCCTCCTGACACCTCTAGAAAGCTTCTGGATGCTGACCCTGGTTGACCTACAGGCTGGGCCACCCAAATAGGTGTCTGGGAAACACAGGCTGCAGAAAGTCCCAGGTACCAGGTAGGGGGCAGGCCAGGAGGGCAGGAAGCTGCAGGGTGACTGAGAGGGGACTGCAGGCCCAGCTAGCCTAACTGTGACGCTACCCTTCATCCTTGGACAACTCTTCCATCCAGGAGGTGTTTTGCCACATTTCTTGTCTTGGACAGGCCAAGGGAAAACCCAGGACTCCAGGGGCCCTACCTTCCCCAGGAAAAATGCTACAGTATCTTCTTACCCTCAGTCTATGTCTTAAACCCCAAGGGAATCTGCACCCTCCTATTTCCTTCAAAGAGCCCCAAGACACCCGCAAGAAGTCTTGGGTCCCACTGGGAAGTCATAGTTTCCTCCATTTTTCACAGAAAACCCAGAACCCTGGGTAACTTTCCATCCCTTCATATCTGCCCCAAACCCTGAGGTTCCCGTACTGTCCATACTCCACAAGAACCCAGGCCCCTCAACTTCCTTACAAAGGCTTTAATTTGAGGGTTAGCAGGCACCAAGTCCCACAAAAAAAGTTGGCCCCCTGGCAGAGCCCACATCTCTTCCTCCCAGGAACCTCTAACTTGAGGGAAGCTACCCCACCCACCTGCCCCTCGGAGCCTTCAGGCACAAGCCCCCCAATTTCTGTAGTCCCACAACCTCTGAGCCTCTGGGAGCACTGTGCTCACTCCCCAAATTCTTCCAAAGAGTCCAGATGCCCCCGAGAAGCCGCAGGCTCCTCTCAGTCACCCTGGGGCCTGGCTTCCTAGATAACAGCAGGACAGGATGGTGCGGCCCTTCTTTACTGCCTGTGCAACCATGGTCCTAGGAGTGTGGATAGGGAGAGGAAGAGGCAAGTGGCAACTCGCAGCTCCTGCAGCTGCCTCAGGAGCAGGAGGACCCCAGCCCCTGGCGCCAGCAGGATGCACCTGGGAGTTGTTATTTTTTACCTTGAACTCTAGCTCACTTATTCAGTCCTCTGCTTCACCTAATTTGCTTTTGATTCCTTCCACTGTGTTCTTCAATTCATAAATTGTATTCTTCATTTACTCTTGGTTGATTATTTCTGTGTCCTTTTTTTATGCTGATATAGTTTGCATTAAGTTCCTTGTAGTTTCCCTGCAGTTTTTGGTAATTCACACTTAACTCATTGCACTTCCTTATAACCATTGTTTTGAACTCAACACCTGATAGTTGATTTACTTCTATTTCATTTAGCATTCTTTCTGAGGATTCCTCCTTGCCTTTCAATTGGTGGCTGGTTTTTTTTTTTTTTTTTTTTTTTCTTCCCATTATTTTCAGGACTCTACTTGTTTGCTTCTGCTTCTTAAATTGATCTGTTTTGACTTTCTTACTTTGTGTTATGAACTTCTATGGTAGGAGGCCTATGAGATTCAGTGGTGCAGTCTCCTTCATCACCTGAATTTGATGTTCTTGGGATGCCTATTATGCCTTTTATGTTGGTTCTCTCTGTGTAATTGGGTTTTGATTGTTGTTGGGTCTTTCCTTGGTGGGCCCTTCCCTTCAGCTGATTGACTGAGGGTCACTCTGCCCACCATGTCTTGTGTGCTGTTGTGCAGGTGCTGTCAGAATAAAACCACAAAGCCCAGGAAAGAAGCCCACATCCACAAATATACTCCCCCCCCACACACAATAACATGATCAACAGCAAATGAACCAGTATTAATAGGGGTATATAAAGATTGAGACTATTATAAGATAGGATAGCAGATGTGAGATGACCTAATAAAAGAAAAATGATTTTGAGGAGGTAGAGGGAGGAGCACTAATAAGAGTTGGGAATTAGAGCAATGGAAAGAGAGAAAGTAAAATTTACATCATGAATAAAAAAGGGAATGAAGAATGTAGAATGGAATATGAGAAGGGAAGTGTATAGTGTTAGGTTTAAAAAGAAATTAAAATAATATAAAATAAAATAAAATGAGAAATGGAAAGAAAAGGAAGGAAAATAGTAAATAATTCATAAAAGTATAGGAGCTAAATTGGAGAGAAGAATTCACCACAGTACTATCAACAATAAATGAGCTAAAATTAATATAGGTGTTATGGGGTTAAGAGGAAAAGAAAAAACAAAGAACAATCTAAGAGAGTTTTAGAGAAATGTGGAGTGATTTTGAAATGGTAGATGGAGAGGAAATACTAAGAGCGAGGAACAAAAACCAGGCTAAGACAGGGAACAATTAAAATTTAGGATGTAAGTAAGAAGAAAAAAGAAAAAAGGAGAATAAAGCAAAATAAAAGGGCAGATGAAAAAGAAATAGAAAAAAGTCAAGAAAGAAAAAAACAGGCTAAGATGGCAAAATTAAACTTTGAGATGAAAAAAAAGATTAGGAGAGGGGATCAGGTAAATTTGATATTTGAAATACAGAATTAGTGAAGCTCTAGAGATAAAATTGAAAAAACAATGCAGCCACAACTACCCTACCCACAACCAACTACCAAAGATTGTTAAAACTGGTGAGAGAACATGAGTATTTTAAGAGCAGGGGAAAAGGATGTGGGATAACCCTTGATAAGAAAATTGTTGTTGTATGTCTGGATAGGGAAGAAATAGTAAAGGTACAGAATAGAAACAAGTTGTAGCATGAGAGAAAACAAAATTTGAAGTGAAAATAATGTGAGGAAAGAGGAAGGTAAAATGGGCTAAGAGGATGGAGAAACAAAATATGTGCATTGAAATACACTATAGTATAAAATCTAGTCACTTAATATGTACAAACTTACTGGAAAAGAAATGAATGTTAAAAAGCTATGCAAGAAAGAAAATATCTCAAATCATGGAGAAGACTACAGTGGATTTTGTCTGGGTAGCCTCTTGTATTTACCACTGTTTTTTCTTTATGGATCGGCCTCTGTGATGTTGACCTCATCTGACCTTAAGCAGCCTGTTCAATACTTCCAGGGATCTGCAATCCCTGGCTGTCTCTTCAATTGTTAATCTGGTCACTCTGCACTCAGCAGTCAGGTTTGAGCACTGTAGGGTGGGGCAGAATCCCTCCTGGGGTGAGGGCTATTGTTTCTCCTCAGGCTGTTGCTTCCTGGAAGGGAGTGGTGTGGCCTGACCAGGATGGTCGTTGTATTTGGGTGTTAGCTCAGCACCCAGATCCTGGCAGCTACTCTCTCAGTTCTCTCCCCAAGGCCTCTGTCCTCAGTCTCTCCTCAAGTCTCTCTAGTCCACTCTGTCCCCCCTTTTCCAGGGGTCTAGTTTCCCTTGTTTTCTCCTTCTGTTGTATATATGGTCACTGTGTACTCAGCAGTCAGTCTTAAACACCACAGGGCCAGGCAGAGACCCTCCTAGGGTTGGGGCTATTGTTTTTCCTCAGGCTACTACCACTCAGAGGGGAGTGGTTTGCCTGAACCCCATGGCCGCTGCCTTCTAGGGCCTGGCTCAGCACCCAGATCCTTGCATCTACTCTCTCAGCTCTCTCCCTAAAGCCTCAGTCTTCCATGTCTCCTCAGGCATCACCAGCCCATACTGCTCCCAGCTTGAGCCCAGGGTAAATGGCTGCAAATGAAAGTTTATGTGTTGGCCCTTTAAACAGCTCATGTGTCTCTAGCCATGTGTCTCTGCAGCCCTGCTACTTTTTGCTGCTGGTTGTTATCTGTGTACTTTTGGGGCTCTGGTACTCTAGGCTGGGAATCCTACCTTACAGTTTAGATCCCATTCTTCTTAGGGGGATCCAAATAGCTGGTTAATTATTCCTCTGGCACTGCTGCATGTGCACACCCAGCCAGCCCTCTCAAGTCTCTACCACACTCCTTACCAGACAGGTTGTGCCAGAACTGGTTCTTCTGTCTTCTGAACTTACACAGCTTCTCTCTGGATATTGTTCAGTTGTTTCTTCTGGGTGGTTTCTCTGCAATTAAGTTGTACTTCCAGATTGTCCCTAGGAGAAGGTCAGTGTGACTTCCACACACTCCTCTGCCATCTTAGCATCAGTACGAACATTTTAATGATGTCAATTCTTCCTGTCCGTGAACATAGTATGTTCTAATTATTTGTATATTCTTGAATTTCTTTCATCAGTGTCTTAAGTTTTCTGATTACAGGATTTTTACATCCTTGGTTAGGTTTATTCAAAGGTATTTTATTCTTTTTGAAGCAATTGTAAATGAGATTGTTTTCTTGATTTCCCTTTCTGTTAGTTTGTTATTGACATATAAAAATGCAACTGATTTCTGGATGTTAATTTGTATCTGGCTGCTTTGCTGAATTCATTTATTAGTTCTGGATGAAACAAGTTTTTAAAGTCTATTTTATTGATTATGCTATTACAATTGCCCAATTTTTTCTCCTTTTTATTCTGTTCTGCTCTGCACCCCCTCCATCTAAGACTCCCCCTGCCCCACTTTGTTCATGTCCATGATTGTATATATAAGTTCTTTGGCTTCTCCATTTCCTATACTTTGCTTAACCTCACCCTCTTTTGTGCCTGTGAATTATGCTTCTTATTCACTTTACCTTCCCCCCATTCTCCCCCTCCCCACTGATAAACCTCCACATGATTCTCAGCTCTGTGATGCTTTTCCTGTTCTACTTGTTTGCTCAATTTTTGTTTTTGATTTTTAGGTTCAGTTGTTGATAGTTTTGACTTTGTTGTAATTTTACTGTTCATAGTTTTTGATATTCTTTATTTCTTCGATAAGTCCTTTATTTTTTTAATTTTTATTTTAAATCATTTTAATGGTTATTCAAATATAACTGTCTCTATTTTCTCACCACCACTTTCCCCTCCCCAACCCACACCCATTTCCCACCCTCAATGCTACCCCACTTTGGCTTTCTCTGTGTGATCTTTATACATATTCCTTTACAACCCTTTCTCTTCTTTACCACATTACGTCCCCCCTCCACTCTTGTAACTGTCAGTTTGTTCTTTATTTCAATGTCTCTGGTTATATTTTACTTACTTATTTGTTTTGTTGATTAGGTCCCACTTAAGGTGAGATATGTATTTCTCACCTTATATCATATGGTATTTGTCTTTCACCACCTGGCTTTTTTCACTTAGCTTAATGCTCTCCAGTTTCATCTATGCTGTCACGAAGGGTAGGAACTCCTTCTTTCTTTCTGCTGTGTAGTATTCCATTGTGTAAATATAACATTGTTTTCTGATCCACTCATTTACTGATGGGTACTGAAGTTGCTTCCAACACTTTGCTATTGTAAGTTGTGCTGCTCTGAACATTGGGGTGCATATGTTCTTTTGAATTAATGTTTCAGGATTCTTAGGACATAATCCCAGCAGTGCAATTACTGGGTAAAAAGGCAGTTCCATTTTCAGTTTTCTGAGGAAACTCCATACTGTTTTCCACAGTGGCTGCACCATTCTGCATTCCCACCAACAGTGTACTAGGGTTCCCTTTTCTCCATAAACTCACCACCACTTGTTGTCTGTTGATTTATTAATGATGGCCACTCTCAATGGTGTGAAGTGGTATCTCATTGTGGTTTTAATTTGTACCTCTCTGATGGCTAGTGATGCTAAGCATCCTTTCATATGTCTTTGGGTCCTCTGTATGTCCTCTTTGGAGAAGTGTCTGTTCAAGTCCTTTGCTCATTTTTTAATTGAATTGTTTGTCTTCCTGGAGCAGAGTCATAAGAGTTCTTTATATATTTTGGAGGTTAAACCCTTGTCCAAGATATGATTGGCAAATATATTTCCCTATACAGTTGGTTCCCTTTTCATTTTGCTGATGTTTTCTATAGCCATGCAAAACCTTTTTATTTTGATGAAGTCCCATTTTTTTATCCTTTCTTTTATGTCCCTCACTGTAGGAAACATATCGGTGAAAATAAGCTGCATGGAATATCTGAGATTTTGCTGCTTGTGTTCTCCTCTAGGACTTTTATGGTATCACAACTTATATTTAAGTCTTTTATCCATCTTGAGTTTATTTTTGTGTATGCTGTAAATTGGTGATTGAATGTCATGTTTTTTGCATGTAGTTATCCAAATGACCCAACAGCATTTGTTGAAGAGGCTATTTTAACCCCATTCCATGCTTCTGCCCCTTTGTTGAATATTAATTGACCATAGAGACTTGGGTTTATTTCTGGGCTCTCTATTCTGTTCCATTGATCTATGTGTCTGTTCTTATGCCAGTACTAACTGTATTGATTATTGTGGATTTGTAATATAGTTTGATGTCAGGTATGGTGATCCCTCTTACTTTATTCTTCTTTTTCAAAATTACTGGGGCTATTTGGGGTATTTATGATTCCATGTAAATTTTGAAATATTTGTTCTATATATGTGAAATATGTCATTGTTAGTTTAATAGGGATTGCATTGAATCTATAAGTTGCTTTGGGTCATATGGACATTTTGACGATGTTAATTCTTCCAACGCATGAACATGTTATATGCTTCTATTTATTTGTGTCTTCCTCAATTTCTTTCTTCAGTGCGGGTAATTTCTGAGTACAGGTCTTTTACCTCCTTGGTTATGTTTATTCCTAAGTACTTAACTTTTTTGGTTGCTATAGCAAATAGGACTTTATTACTAATTTCTGATTCCTGATATTTCATTGTTAGTGTACAAAAATGCCTTCAATTTCTGAATAATTGATTTTGCAGCCTACCATTTTGCCAAATTCACTTACTAGGTTAAGTAGTTTTTTTGTTGGAGTCTGTGGGCTTTTCTATGTACACTATCATGTCGTCTGCAAACAATGATAGTTTTACTTCCTTCTCTCTAATTTGGAGGCTTTTTTTAAAAAAAGATTTTATTTATTTATTTTTAGAGTGGGAAGGGAGGGAGATAGAGAGAGAGAGAGAGAGAGAGAGAGAGAGAGAGAGAGAGAGAGAGAGAGAAACATCAATGTGTGGTTGCTGGGGGTCATGGCCTGCAACCCAGGCATGTACCCTGGCTGGGAATCGAACCTGCGACACTTTGGTTCGCAGCCCGCGCTCAATCCACTGAGCTACGCCAGCCAGGGCTGGAGGCTTTTTATTTCTTCTATTTGTTTGATCACTGCCTAAGCCTTGTAATGCTATGTTGAATAAATGTGATGAAAGCAGACATCTTTGTCTTTCCTGATTTTAGTGGGAAAGCTTTTAGTTTTTGCCCATTGTGCATGATGGTGGCTGTAGGTGTCTTGTATATGGCCTTTATATGTTGAAGTATGCTCCCTGTACTCCGACTTTGCTGAGTGTTTTTCTCATAAATGGGTGCTGTACCTTATCAAATGCCTTTTCCACTTCTATTGATATGAACACGTAGTTTTTTCTTTCCTTTTGTTTATTTGCTGTAATATGTTTATTGATTTGCAAATATTGTACCATACTTGTATCTCTTGGATGAATCCTACTTGATCATGGTGTGTGATCTTTTTGGTGTATTGCTGGATGATTTGCCACACTTTGTTGAGGATTTTAGCATCTATGTTCATCAGTGATATTGGCCAGCAGTTTTCTTTCTTTATTGTGTCTTTGTCTGCTTTGGGAATTAGGATGATGCTGGGAGCAGAAAAAGTGTTTGGTACCCTCCTCTCTTCTTTGATTTTTTGGAATAGTCTAAGAAGGGTAGAAGTTAGCTTATTTTAAATGTTTTGTAAAATTTTCCTTTGAAACTATCCATCCCAGGGTTTTTCTGGGACTAGATTTTTTTGATCACTGCTTCAATTTCACTAGGTGTTATCAGTCTATTTATGCTTTCTGCTTCTTCTTCATTGAGTTTTGGAAGATTATATTTTTCTATAAATTTGTCCATTTCACCTGGGTTTTCAAATCTTCACATATAATTTTTCATAGTAATTTCTTACAATCCTCTATATTTCTGTGGTATCTGTTGTAATTTCTCCTTTTTCATTTCTGATTTTTTTTGGGGGGTCCCCTTTCTTTTTTCTTGATGAATTGGCTTAAAGGCTTCTTGAGTTTGTTTAACTTTTCAAAGAACCAGCTCCTAGATTTATTGATTTTTTGAATTGTTCCTTTACACTCTATGTCATTTAATTCTCTGATCTTGATTATGTCCTTCCTTCTGTTTGCTCTAGGCTTTGTTTGCTGTTGTTCCTCAAGTTTTTGTAGATATAGGGTTAGATTGTTTTTTGAAATGTTTGTATTAAATAAGTCCTTTTAATATTTTATGTAATAAGGGCCTGGTGATGATGAACTCCTTTAACTTGACCTTATCTGGGAAGCACTTTAACTGCCATTCCTTTCTAAATGTTTGCTTTGCTATAGAGTATTCTTGGATGTAGGTGATTGCCTTTCATGACTTTTAATACTTCTTCTCAGCCCCTTCTTGCCTGTAAGATTTCTTTGGAGAAATCAGCTGATAAATATATGGGAACTTCTTTGCAGGTAAATCTCTCCTTTCCTCTTGCTGCTTTTAAGATTCTCTTTTTGTCTTTAATCTTGAGTAACTTAATTTTGATGAACCTTGGTGTGTTCCTTCTTGGACCTAATTTCTGTGGGGCTCTCTGGGCTTCCTGGAGTTCCTGGAAATTTATTTCCTTTGCCAGATTGGGGGAGTTTTCCTTCATTATTCATTCAAGTAAGTTTTCAACTTCTTGGTCTTCCTCTTCTCCTTCTGACACCCCTATGATTTGGGTGTTGGAGCCTTTAGTTGTCCCAGAGTTTCCTCAGCCTCTCCTCATTTTTATGAATTCTTGTTTCTTCATACTGTTTCAGTTGTGTGTTTCTTTCTTTCTTTTCTTCCAAATCATTGATATGAGTCCAGGTTTCCTTCCCTTCACTGTTGTTTCCCTGAATATTTTTCTTTATTTCTCTTTGCATAACCATTATTTCTTCCTTCATTTTTTGACTGAACTCAAGAATTCTGTAAGCATTCTGATTACCAGTGTTGTGAACTCTGCATCTGATATGTTGTCTACCTCCTTGTCACTTAATTCTTTTTCTGGAGTTTTGATCTGTCTTTCATTTGGGCCATATTTCTTTGTCTCAGGTCACCTGTTACATTGTAAGTGGTAGACTGTTAGGTGTTCACCAGCATGTGCAACTCTCTTCATTTGTGGCACTGCCTGTGGAGGAGTGGTCAGAGTGGGAACAATGTCACCTGCTGGCTCTTTCCCCACTTTCCATCACTTCCCTCACTTCACACAAGCAGATTGTGCCCTTTCAGGTGCTGATTCCCAGGTGGGTGGGTTTGTGTACATTCTAGAACCTTGCGGGCCTCTCCAGTGGGCTCCTCTGTGAGACTTGGAGTTTCTCCTGTGGCTGCAAGTCCCCCAGTTTTATAGGCAGAGGTTTTGAGTCTTACGTTTCCCCACAATTAAACCCTAGGTTGTATGGTCTGTCTTACTCCCCAATTATTTATTCTGGCTTATCCATGCATAAATGTAGGACCACAGTCAGGCAGCCACTCCCTTGCCCACATGATCCACTGCCTTGCCATGCCTTGGCTGACCTTCTTCACCCCTCCTATCAGTCTGAATGAATGTTTATTTAACTCCTTTTACATTAAACATTAACCATTTACATTAAATGTGATTATTGATAGATTCATATGTAGTAACATTCCATTGTTAGAATGTTTTCCTCCGTGTTTTTTCTTTTTCTTTTTCTTCTTCTTAAAGCAAGCCCTTTAACATTTGGTACAGTAATTGTTGGTGCTAACAGAGTCCTTTTGCTTTTCCTTGTCTGGGAAATTCATTTTTTCTCCTTTAATTTTAAATGATAACCTTCCTGGATAAAGTAGGCTTGGCTGTAGGTCCTCGCTTTTCATCACCTTGAATATTTCATGCCAACCCCTTCTAGCCTTAAATGTTTCTGTTGAGAAATCCCATGACAGTCTAATTCGTGCTTCCTTTCAGGTAACTACCTGGTTTTCTTTTATGGCTTTTAGGATTCTCTTTTTGTCTTTAAGCCTTGACAATTTAATTATGATGTGTTTTAGTGTAGACCTCTTGGGGTCCAAATTTTTGGGGACTCCCTGAGCTTCTCGGACTTGTGTGCCTTTTTCCTTACCACATTAGGGAAGTTTTCAGTCATTAGTTTTTCAAATAGGCTCTCAATCCCTTCCTGGCTCTCTTCTCCTACTGGTATTCCCATGATGTGGATATTGTTGCAATTAGTGTTGTACAAGATGTTCCTTAAGCTCTCCTCATTTTTAAAATTATTTTTTCCTTTAATTACTCTGCCTAAGAGTTTTTTCTCTACCTTGTCTTCCAAATTGCTGATGTGATCCTCTGCTGAAATAGTCATACATGGGGATTTTAACAGCCCGCTGGCTTCAATGGATAGATCTTCCAGGAAGAAATTCAACAAGGAGACAACAGTCTTAAACAACACACTAGATCAAATGGATTTAATTGATATCTTCATAGCATGTCACCCTAAAGCAGCAGAATATTCATACTTTCCAAGTGCATATGGAATGTTGTCTAGGGTAGACCACATTTCAGGACACAAAATAAGTCTGAATACATTTAAGAAGATTGAAATCATATCAAGCATCTTCTCTGACCACAATGCTGTGAAACTAGAAATCAATCACAAGAAGACCACTGAAAAACATGCAAAGAGGAAGCTAAATAACGAGTTATTAAACAATGAATGGATCAACAATGAGATCGAGTAAGAAATCAAAAGATTTCCTGTGAAGCTAATGAAAATGAGGACACAACAATCCAAACTCTGTGGGACACTGGTAAAGCAATCCTATGAGGGAAATTCATAGCATTACATGCCTATCTAAAAAACCCCACACAAACAGAAAAAGCTCGAATAAGCAATCTAACTTCATAGTTAAAGGAACATGGAAAAGGACAACAAACAAAGCCCAAAGTAAGTAGAAGGAAGGAAATAATAAAGGTCAGAGCAGAAATAAATGGAATAGAGTCTAAAAAATGATACAAGAGATCAGTGAATCCAGGAGCTGGTTCTTTGAAAAGATAAACAAGATTGACAAACTTTTAACAAGACTTATCAATAAAAAAGGAGACGAGATCTAAATAAATTAAGTCAGAAATGAAAGAGGAGAAAAATACAAAGAATGGTAAGAAAATAATACAAACAATTATATGCCAACAAACTGGACAACCTGTACAAAACGGATAAATTCCTAGAAACATGCAGTCTTCCAAAAAAACTAAAGCAGGAAAAATCAAAGAATCTGAATAAACAGGTTATACCTATTGAAATTGAAGCAGTAATCAAAAAAACTCCCAACAAACAAAAGCCCGGGACCAGATAGCTTCACAGGAGAATTTTACCAGACATCCCAGGAAGAATTAATATCTCTCTTTCTCAAACTATTTCAAAAAATTCAAAAGGATGCATGGATCCCAAATGCATTTTGGAAGCCAGCATCATCTTAATTCCAAAACCAGATAAAGACACTGCCTGGAAAGAAAATTATAAGCCAGTATCTCTGGTGAACAAAGATGCTAAAATCCTCAACAGAATATTAGCAAACTAAATACATCAATGCATCAAAAAGATCATACACCATGGTTGAGTGGGGTTTATTCCAGGAGTGCAAGGTTGGTATAACATTCAGAAATCAATAAATGTGAATCACCACATAAAAATATTAAAGGATAAAACTACATGATCATATCAATAAGTGCAGTCAAAGCATTTGATAAAATCAAGTGCCCATTTATGATAAAAACTCTCAGCAAAGTGGGAGTAAAGGGAGCATACCTCAACACGATAAAAGCCATATATGACAAACCCACTTCTAATATGTGACCACCGGCCGGCAGTGATCATGCAATGGCATGGATGGCTCATTGAAACACGAGAAATGAATATACACAGAAACAGGCAATTTTCTGTGGAGAAGTAGGGACTAAGTGGCCACTCTCCCAAGTGGAAAAGCGCCCTGCCCCCCTGCACAAGCAGGGTATTATTCTTGAATACCAGTCCAGTTTGCAAATTACAAGCAGTTAGCTTTTGAAAGGTGCTGGCAGATTTCCTACTGGGATCCTAAGCCAGAGATTTTGGGGTTTTATCATTTAAAAAGACTACAGGACTTAAAGCTTAGTTCTGTTTCTTGCCCGTGAGTTCATATTCTAATTAAAGAGCATCCTCCAGCAAGCAGATTTCACAGGGTCTTTCATATTCTATGTCTTAGGCCTCATTACCCCAGTAGTCTGCCGTTTCTGGTCTGGACTGTACCACCCCTGTTACTTCCAATGGGCCTGAGGTGGGCAGAGGAGACAAAGGCAGCTGGGAGACTTGGATTTCTCAAGGACTCAGGCATTGGCAAAGCCGAGGGGGCAGGGGTTGATGTCGATCACCTTGTTATTTCCACAGTCCCATGAGTCTCGTCCCTGTCATTCCTTCATGAACGCGTCTGTCTTAGATTCATTCTCTATCCAAGAGAATTGTTACCCATCATTGACTGCCTTTCAAGCATGAAAAGGAATGAGGCATATGAACAGGCAGCATTCATGCCAGGGAAATAAGTTTTGTCTCTTTAGCATCTCCTGGTTCAGAGGCCTCTTACTCAGCCATAGTTATAGGCAGTTACAGATTCCTGAGACCAGGCAGGGCGGTCCCCAACACACTTCCAGCATCATACTCAACAAGCTAAAACTACAAGTGTTCCCTTTAAGATTAGGAACAAGACAGGGATGTTTGCTTTCACCTCTAATATTCAACATAGTACTAGAAGTCCTAGCCACAGCAATCAGACAACAAGAAGAAATACAAGATATCCAAATTGGAAGGGAAATAGTAAAACTGTCTGTATTTGCAGATCACATGATTCTGTACATTGAGAACCACAAAAATTTCACCAAGATACTACTGGAACTAATAAATGAATTCAGCAAGGTAGAAGGATACAAAATTATATCCATAAATCAGTTGCATTTTTGTATACCAATAATGAACTAAATGAGAAGAAAATTAAGAAAACTACCCCATCACAATTGCTTCAAAAAACTACCTGGGAATAAATCTAAGCAAGGATGTAAAAGATTGTACTCAGAAAATTTTAAGAAAATGAAGAGAAAAAATGAGGAAGATAGAAAATAGTGGAAACACATACCATGTTCATGGATAGGTAGAATTAACATCATTAAAATGTCCATACTATCCAAAGCAATCTATAGATTCCATACAATTTCTATCAAGATTCCAATGACATATTTTATGAAACAAAGACACATAGTTCAAAAATTTATATGGAACCACAAAAACCCTGAATAGCAACAGCAATCCTGAGACAGAAAAACAATGTTGGAGGAATCATGTTACCTAATACTAAACTATACTGTAAGGCCATAGTAATCAAAACAGTATGGCACTGGCACAAAAACAGACACATAGATCAATGAAACTGAATAGAGAGCCCAGAAATCAATGCACAACTTTATAGTCAATTAACATTTGATAGTGGAAGCAAGCATATATAATGAGTTAAATATAGTTTATTCAATAAATGATGTGGGAAAATTGGACATATATGTGCAGAAATTGAAACTATACCACCTTCTTATACCACACACAAGAATAAATTCAAACTGGGTTGAAAACTTAAATGTTAGGCTGTAACCATAAAAATAATAGAAGAAAGCATAAGCAGCAAAATCTTGGACTTGGCTTGTGATAATTTTTTATTGGATATGTCTTCCCAGGCAAGGCAAACAAAAGAAAAAGTAAACAAATGGAACTACATCAAACTAAAAGTTTTTTCCCAGTTAAGAAAAACATCAACAAAATCAAAGGACAACCCACAGAGTGGGAGAACATATTTTCCCATACATCTGATAAGTGATTAATATCCAAAATTTATGAAGAACTCACCAAAAACAAAAACAAAACCAAAAACAATTCAAAATTGGCAGAGGACCTGAAGAGAGGCTTCTCCAAAGAGGATATAAAGATGGCCAATAGATGGCATAGCTCAGTGGATTGAGCACGGGCTGGGAACCAAAGTGTCCCAGGTTCGATTCCCAGCTAGGGTACATTCCTGGGTTGCAGGCCATAACCCCCAGCAACCACACATTGATGTTTCTCTTCTCTTCTCTCTCTCTCTCTCTCTCCCCCTCTTCCCTCCCTAAAAATAAATAAATAAAATCTTAAAAAAAAAAAAAGATGGCCAATAGAAATATGAAAAGATGCTCAACATCACTAATCATCTGAGAAATACAAATTAACAGCACAATGCGGTATCACCTCAAACCCATCAGGATGACTATCACCAATAAATCAAGAAAAAATAAGTGCTATCCAAGATGTGTAGAAAGAGGGAAGAAACCCTTTTGCACTACTGGTGGGAATGTGAATTGGTGCAGTCACTGTGGAAGGCAGTATAGAGATACCTCTAAAAATTGAAAATAGGTCTGTCTTTTGACTCAGCAGTCAATTCCACTCAGCAATTCCACTTCTGGGAATACAAGGTCTGTCCGAAAAAAGTCCAGCCATTGTTAACATAATGAGGATGATTTGTGCAACATCAATATAACCTGGCCGTCAAGGAGAGTGGACTGGAATGTGCATGCATGAACAATGATGACTTCGCTATACTAATCAGGGGGGGTAGTAGACACTATTTAGTGAGGAGGTGTACGTATTGCCATTGCATCAAAATTACTGAGCAAGTAGAGCAATGAACCTGCATCAAATTATGTGTTAAGCATGAACATTCCTCCACTGAAACTGTTGAGATGATTCAGAAGGCCACAGCTATCTATGGGAAACTGGTAATTGCAGTTTAATCACAACAATGTACCTGCTTATGCACCATGTCTCATGCAGAGTTTTTGGTGAAAATGAAACCACACAAGTGACCCAGCCAACACCCCCACTGACACCACAGCCCAGTTCTGGTGCTCCTTGGCTTCTGACTATTCCTAAAACTGAACACCTTTGAAAGGGAAGAGGTGTTAAATCATTGATGAGATTCAGAAAAATACGATGGGGCAGCTGACGGCATTTGGGAGAACTGTGTGAGGTCCCAAGGTGCCTGCTTTGAAGGGCACTGAGGCATCTTTGTCCTATGAACAGTGTTTCTTATATCTTGTATCTTCTTCTTTAAAAAAAATTATTTTAATCATTGTTCAAGTACATTTTTATATACTTTACTCGCATTCAAGCCCACCCATCCATCCCTCCCCACCTCCCTCCCATTTTGACCCTCCACCCTAGTTTTTGTCTGTTTGTCCTTTATATTTGTTCCTGTAAACCCTTCCCATTCTCCCCTGAAATTCCTTCCTCTCTCCCTTCTGGTCACTGTCAGCCTGTCCTCTATTTCAGTGTCTTTGACTATATTTTGCTTCTTTGTTTGTTTTGTTGTTTAGGTTCCTGTTAAAGGTGAGATCATACGGTATTTGTCTTTCACCGCCTGGCTTATTTTGCTTAGCATAATGCTTTTCAGATCCATCCATGCTGGTGCAAAGGGTAGGAGCTCCTTTTTTCTGTTGCATAGAATTACATTGTGTAAATGTATCAGAGTTTTTTGATCCACTCATTTACTAATGGGCACCTAGGTTGCTTCCAGCACTTGGTTATCGTAAATTGTGCTGCTATGAACACTGGGGGGGCATAGGTCCTTTTGGACTGGTGTTTCAGGGTTCTTAGGACATAGTCCCAGCAGTGGAATTGCTGGGTCAAAAGGTAGAAATATTTTTAGTTTTCTGAGGAAGTTCCATACTGCTTTCCTTAGTGGTTGTAGCAGTCTGCAATCCCACCAACAGTGCACTAGGATCCCCTTTTCTCCACAAACTCTCCAACACTTGTTGGTTGTTGCTTTGTTTATGATGGTCATTCTGACTGGTGTGAAGTGGTATCTCATTGTGGTTTTAATTTGCATCTCTCTAAGAGCTAGCAATACGGAGAATCTTTTCATGTATCTCTGGATCCTCTGTGTGTCTTCCTTGGAGAAGTGTCTTTTCAAGTCCTTTGCCCATTTTTTAATTGGGTTGCTTGTCTTCTTAGAGTGGAGTCATGTAAGTTCTATATATATTTTGAAGATTAAACCCTTGTCTGAGGTATCATTGGCAAATATGTTTTCCCATACAGTTGGTTCCCTTTTTATTTTAATACTGTTTTCTTTAGCCATGCAGACAGAAGCTTTTTATTTTGATGAGGTCCCATTTCTTTATTCTTTCCTTTATATCCTTTGAACTAGGGGACATGTCAGTAAACAGTTTTCTGCGTAAAATATCTGAAATTTTCCTGCCTATGTTCTCCTCTAGGACTTTAATGGTGTCATGGTTTCTATTTAAGTCTTTTATCCACCTTGAATTTATTTTTGTTTATGGTGTAAGTTGCTGCTCTTGTTTCAATTTTTTTGCATGTAGCTGTCCAGTCTTCCCAACACCATTTGTTGAAGAGGCTATTTTTATTCCGTTTTATGTTGCTGCCCCCTTTGTCAAATATTAACTGACCATAGAGACTTTGGTTCATTTTTGGGCTCTCTAATCCATTTCATTGGTCCATGTGCCTGTTTTTATGCCAGTACCAAGCTGTTTTGATTACAGTGGCCTTGTAATATAGTTTAGTATCAGGTATTGTAATCCCTCCTACTTTACTCTTCTTTCACAAAATTGCTGCAGCTATTCAGGGTCATTTATTGTTCCATATAAATTTTGAAGTGTTTTTTCTATGTCTGTGAAATATGCCATTGGAACTTTAATAGGTATTGCATTGAATGTGTAAATTGCTTTGAGTAGTATGGAAATTTTGATGATGATAATTCTTCCAATCCATGAACATGGTATTTGTTTCCATTTGTTTGTGTCTTCCTTGATTTCTTTCTTCAGTGTTATGTGGTTTTCTGAATAGAGGTCTTATACCTCTTTGGTTAGGTTTATTCCTATGTATTTTATTATCTTTTTGCTATATGAAATGGATTTTTTTCTTGATTTCTGCTTCTGCTGTATCATTGTTGCTGTACAAAAATACCTTTAATTTCTTGATATTAACTTTGTATTCTGCTATATTGCCAAATTCATTTATTAGGTCAATCAGTTTTTGTTTGAGTCTATAAGATTTTCTATGTACACTACCATGTCATCTGCAAACAGCGACAGTTTTGTTTCCTCCTTTCCAATTTGGATGCGTTTTATTTCTTTTTCTTGTCTGATTGCTGTGGCTAAAACTTCCAGTACTATGTTGAATAGAAGTAGTGAAGGTGGACAGCCTTGTCTTGTTCCTGACCTTAGTGGAAAAGATATTAGTTTTTGCCTATTGAGTATGACGTTAGCTGTAGGTTTCCCACATAGGGCCTTTATTATGTTGAGGAATGCTCCCTCTATTCCCACCATGCTGAGTGTTTTTATCATAAATGGGTGCTGTACTTCATCAAATGCTTTTTCTGCATCTATTGATATGATCATGTGATTTTTGTCTTTGCTTTTATTTATTTGATGTATTACATTTACTGATTTGAGAATATTGAACCATCTTTGCATCTCTGGGATGAATCCCACTTGGTCATGGTGTATGATGTTTCTAATGTATTGCTGGATGTGGTTTGCCAGTATTTTGTTGAGGATTTTAGTGTCAATGTTCATCAGTGATATTGGCCTGAAGTTTTCTTTCTTTGTTGTGTCTGTATCTGGTTTTGGGATTAGGATAATGCTGGCCTCAGAAAAAGAGTTTGGGAGTCTTCCATCTTCTTGGATTTGTTGGAATGGTCTGTGAAGAATAGGGGTTACCTCTTCCTTAAATGCTGTGTAGAATTCTCCTGTGAATCCATCTGCTCCAGGGATTTTGTGTGTTGGGAGTTTTTTGATTACTGCTTCAATTTCATTTGCTGTTATTGCTCTCTTCAGGCTTTCTGCTGCTTCTTCATTGAGTTTTGGAAGATTATATTTTACTAGAAAATTGTCCATTTCACCTAGGTTTTCAAATTTCTTGGCATACAGTTCTTCACAGTAATTTCTTACAATCCTTTGTATTTCTCTGGTATCAGTTGTAATCTCTCCTCTTTCATTTCTGATTGTGTTTATTTCGGTGTTTTCTCTTTTTTTCTTGAGGAGTCTGCTTAAAGGCTTGTCGATTTTGTTTATCTGTTCAAAGAATCAGCTCCTGGATTCATTGATCCTTAGAATTGTGCTTTTAGTCTCTATGTCATTTAATTCTGCTCTGATCTTGGTTATTTCCTTCATTCTACTCGCTCTGGGCTTTCGTTGTTTTGTTCCTCAAGTTCCTGTCAACGTAGGGTTAGGTTGTTTGTTTTAAATGTGTCTTCTCTTTTTTAGGTAGGTCTGTATCACTATGAACTTCCCTCTCAGAACTGCCTTCACTGTGTCCAATAAATTTTGGGTTGTTGTGAGTTCCTTTTCATTTGTTTCCAAAAATGTTTTGATTTCTTCCCTAATCACATTCTTGTCCCATTCATCGTTTAATAACATGCTATTCAATCTCCATGAGTTTGAGTGTTTTGGGATTTTTTCCCTGAAGTTGGATTCTGGTTTCAGTCCCTTGTGGTTGGAGAAAATGCTTGATATAATTTAAATTTTCTTGAATTTGTTGAGGCTTGTTTTGTGTCCTATCATGTGGTCTAGCTTTGAAAATATTCCAAATGTATTTGAAAAGAATGTGTATTTAGCTTTTGGGGGATGAAAGGCTCTATATATATTAGTTAGGTCCATTTCATCTAGGACATTGTTCAATGCCACAATATCTTTGTTGATATTTTGTTTGGAAGATCTGTCTGTTTTTGACAGTGGGGTATTAAAATCCCCTACTGTAATTGTGTTGCTGTCAATATCTTTCTTGAAGTCCTCCAAGATTTTCTTTATGTATTTGGGTGCTCCTATGTTGGGTACATATATATTTACAATGTTTATGTCTTCTTGGTGGATTCTTCAATTTAGTATTATGAAGTGGCCTTCTGGGTCTTTCTTTATGGCCTTTATTTTGAAGTCTGTTTTGTCTGATATGAGTATTGCTACTCTGGCTTTTTTTCCCTGACTGTTTGCTTGGAAAATTTGTTTCCAGCCCTTCACTTTCAGGCTGTGTAGGACCTTTATACTGAGGTGGGTCTCTTGTAGGCAGCGCATGTGTGGGTCAGGTTTTCTTATCCATTCAGCTATTCTATGTCTTTTGATTGGAGCATTTAATCCACTTATGTTTAAGGTTATTATTGATAGGGACTTATTCATTGTCATTTATGAGCCTGTGTTTCTCTCTATCTCCCTCCTTTCCTTCCTTTTTCTTGAAGTAGTCCCTTTAGTATCTCTTGCAGAGCTGGTTTGGTGGAGGTGTATTCTTTTAGACTTCTTTTGTCTGGGAAGCTCCTTATTTGGCCTTCTATCTTGATTGAGAGCCTTGCTGGGTAAAATGGCCTTGGTTGCAGACCTCTGGCTCTCATTACTTGGGATATATCTTGCCACTCTCTTCTGGCTTGGAGTGTTTTCATTCAAAATTCATCTGTTAGCCTTATTGGGGCTCCCTAGTATGTTACTTCCTGTTTCTCCCTTGCTGCCTTTAATATTCTCTTTTTGTCTTGAAATTTTGCCATTTAAATATGGTGTGTCTTGAGGTTGCCCTCTTTGGGTTCCTCTTGATTGGGACTCGCTGTGTTCCCTGGATTTGTCAGACTTTTTCTCTCATCAGATTAGGGGCGTTTCCATCAGTACTTTTTCAAATAGGCTTTCTATCCCTTGCTCTTCTTCTTTTCCTTCTGGTATCCCTATTATATGGATATTATTATGTTTCATATTGTCTTGCATTTCTCTTAAAACCTCTTCATTCTTTCTGAGTCTCTTTTCTGTTTCTTGCTCTTTCTGGGTGTTTTTTTCTACTTTGTCCTCCAGCTCACTGATCCAATCTTCTGCTTCATTGATCCTGCTTTTCATTCCTTCTACTGTGTTCTTCAGTTCAGAAATTGTAGTCTTCATTTCCTCTTGGCCCTTGTTGATAGTTTCTGTTTCCTTTTTCATGTTGATATAGTTTGCAGTGAGTTCATTGTAGTTTACCTGTAATTTCTTGTAGCTCATTGTGAGCTCATTGAGCTTCCTGATAATCATTGTTTTGAACTCAATATCTGATAGTTGAGTTGCCTCTATTTCATTTAGCATTCTTTCTGAGGCTTCCTCCTTTTTCTTCATTTGGGGATTTCTTCTTTGTCTTCTTATTGTTCATGATACTCTTGTTGTTAGCCTCTGTTTCTTAAATTGATCTGTTCTGGTTCCCTGTGTTTATGGTGTGAACTTCTGTGGGAGAATACCTGTGAGATTCTGTGGTGCAGTCTCCTTTGGGTATCCTGGTATTCACAGCTCTCACCTACTCTTCTTTATGGTCAGTTTGGGGGGGTAAGGCTAAATGGTTTAGGACAGCAAGAGAGTATTGTATGATATTTACAGTAGCAGCCAGTAGAGAAGAGACAAGATATCCTTTGGATATGTATTGTTTTAACTGTCACCTTCCACCTCTCTAGCCACTTTTTAGAAAGGATGGAAAGAAGATAAAACTCTTGTTGGGGAGTAAACGATTGTGAGTTGGATCTAGAAAACAGTGAGGTTGAGGGAGGTCAGATTCTTAGGTACGGTGAGAGTAAAGAATAGTAAATATGTGTAGTGTGTGAGGGAATAGAGTTAACCACTACAGTAATAAAGTCGGGAAACTGCGAAGTGGGCTAAGATCTGGGAGGGGTGTTGTGTAGTATTTACAATTATATGGAATAGGCTTTATTTACAGTAATATTAGAGGAACAATCATATGACAGAATCTATGAGATCTATATAACAAAAATAGGGAGTATAGAACCTTGAGTGGTGTACTAATGGAACACAAATGAAGGACAGTAAATTAGCAATACACTATGAATGAGATAACAGGGGAACCTATCAAACAATACAGTAGAACCAGCCAAGCAAAGAGGACTGTACAGAAAGAAGAGGAATACCAAAATACTATTAAAATAAAAAATGTAAGAGTAATGAAAAAAAAGTAATACAAATATGCAATAACTTGCAGGTTCAAAAAAAGGAAAAAAGCAGAAGATGGAATGAGGAAGAGATAAATTTGGAAAGGAAGGAATAACACTAGAGTGAAAGAAAGAGAAGCATAAGGAATTGAGAGATGTAAAAATAATAAAAATTAAAAAATAAAAAGTTACTTAAAAAAGATAAAATCAAATGTTCAAAGAGAAAAAAACTTGTTGGTTTCTAACGGCTAAACCAGTTTTTCTGGTCTAACTGGCTTCATATCCTCAGCAGGATGAGGGGCAATTGGAATCACTTTTCACCCTTCCCAGTCAGAACTCAGTGTCTCCAGTACAGGGCTGGCCTCACATTCTCCCCAGAGCTGGTCTGGTGCCTCTCTGAAGGGCCCTGTGTGTGGGTCTGGGTGCTCCTCAGCACGCTCTCTGGAGCTCACCACCTGGGGCTCCAGGATCTCCAGGGGCACTCATGCCTTTTCCAGGTTCACGGTGGGAGCTCCACAGATCCCAAGAGGTGTGCACTTCCCCCTGAGTTCACGGCCTGGGCACCAGGGATCCTGTGGAGCACCCATGCCTTTTCTGTGTTCAGGTCTGTGGGGTCTGGGTCTTCCACAGAACCACACAATCTCCAGGTTGGGGGCCAGGCCGCCCTTGGTTGTACAGGCTGGGGAACACATACTTCCCAGGGCTGTGCATTGGTGTTTGCAGCCCATGTGCGGTTGTCTCTCAGTCCTCACTCCCCTCTCTGTGCCTTCAAGCAAGGAGGCTTCCCCCAGTGCTGCTCAATCCTTGTTTGGCTGGGGAGGGAGCAGTTGACCCAGCCCTCTCCCAAGTGCCCTGAGGTAGACCTGAGAGCACCGGGCCTAGAGGCTGCAACCCCCCTGGTCGCTGCGCTGATCCCTGGGCCCTTATTATCCTGAAGTAGTCTCCTTATTGTCTGGTTTTTCAATGTCCGCTATACATTTGATCCCCAATTTTCATAAATGTTGTGATATTGTTGGCTTTTTGCTGTGTTCCTCCATAGATCGGTTAGTTTTTCTCCCATGTGTAGGGGGAAGTAGAATCTGCTGTATCTTCATAATTGTCTCTATTTTTCATATCACATGGCTACATACCTTCTGAACAGACCTCCCATATCCGAAGGAATCCAAAACACTAATTTGAAAGAACATAAGCATCCCATGTTCATTGCAGTGTTATTTTCAATCACCAAGATATGGAAGCAGCCTAAATGTCCATCAGTAGATGAGTGGATAAAACAACTATGGAATATTTACACAACAGAATACTACTTGTCTGTAAAAAAGAAGAAAATTTTACCCTTCGCAACAACACGAATGGACCTGGAAAACATTATGCTAAGTGAAAAAAGCCAGACAGAGAAAGACAAACACCATCTGATTCCACTCATATGTGGAATCTAATGAACAAACTGAACTAACAAGGAAAACAGAGACAGACTCATACAGGCAAGGGGGGAAGTGAGGTTAGGAGGTAAGATATTGAGCAAAAAGGAAGAAGGACTCATGGATATTAACAACAGTGTGGTGTTTGCTGGGCAGAGGAGGTACAAGAGGACTAAATGGCAATGAAAAAATATAATAAATAAATTGTGCATGCATTTTTTAACAAAGCAATCATACAATTAGTAATTAATCCTGAAGAAATACATCAGAAAAGTGTACAACTGCATTTTTATAGATGCTGCCATCACCATATTGTTTGCAATAGTAAATGGTAAATTAAGTTTGCAGTTAGATGCTCAAAAATAAGGACATCTCGATTTACTCTTGCTCTTCTTATGTGATTGGAATTAGAACTTTTGTCTGACTCTCAAAAGTACTTCAGTCTGAATGATAAATTATATGGTCACCCTATATATAATGAAGCATACTGCACCTTAAAAATTAATAATGTATGTCACTATATAATAAAAATATAATTTTCATTAAGATAAGTTTTAACAGATGTAAAGTGAACTTTACTGTTTGTAGAGTTAATGCAATTCTAACTTTTAAAATTCCAACAAGTTATTCTGTGTATATCAACAAATTGGTTTTAATATTTATTAAAAGCAACACCCAGAATAACTAACACAATGATGAAGAAGATGAAGGAGAAGGAAGGGGAAGATGAAGAAGAAGAAAGAAGAAGGAGGAGGAGGAGGGGAGAGGGAGAAAGAGAAGGGAGGAGGAGAAGAAGAAAAGAAGAAGAGTGAAAAGACTGATGCTACCCAAGTTTAACACTTACAGTATAGCTACAATAATCAACACATTGTGATTTTGGTTACAGAACAGACAAATTGACCAGTTGAATGGATGTGAGAAAGCCTAGATATAAACTCACATTAATATAGGCAACTGAACTTTGTTAAAGGAGCAAAGATAATAGACAAAGGATAGTCTTTTAAACAAATGGTGCTGGAATAACTGGACATCCTAATGTAAAAAGAAAAAAGAATCTAGACACATATCTTACATCTTTCAAAAATAAAATTAACTCAAAATGGATCATAGACCTAAATGTAAAGTGTAAAACTATAAAACATCTAGAAGATTACATGAAAGAAAATCTAGGTAACCTTGGATTTGGTTATAGCTTTTTAGATACAATAGCAAAAGTATGATCCACAAAGGAAAATTTTAATAAGTGGGACTTCATTAAAATTAAAAACTTCTGCCCTGGCTGGCATAGCTCAGTGGATTGAGTGTGGGCTGCAAACCAAAGGGTAGCCATTTCAATTCCCAGTCAGGGCACACTCCTAGGTTGCAGGCCAGGTCCCCAGTAGGGGGTGTGTGAGAGGCGGCCACTCATTGATGTTTCTCTCCCTCTTTCTTCTTCCCTTCCTCTCTCTAAAAATAAATAAGTAAAATCTTTAAAAAAAACTAAAAACTTATCTGTGAGAGACACTATGAAAAGAAGGAAAAGACAAGACACAGACTGGAAGGAAATATTTGCAAAGCACATATCTGGTAAAGGACTTGCATCTGAAACATACAAAGAACACTTAAAACTCAACAATTAAAAAAAACCCCACCAAACTACCCAATTAAAAAGTGGGCAAGAGATCTGAAAAAAAGACATGTTATGAAAGAAGATGTACAGATGGCAAATAAGCCTTTGAAGAGATGTTCAACATCATATGTCATTGGGAAATTGCAAGTTAAAGCTAGATACCACTATATACCTATTAGAATGACTAAAATCCAAAACACTCATATCATTAATGCTAATGAGGATGTGGAACAACAGGAATGCTCACTCATGCATGTCAGAATGTAAACTGTTACAGCCACTTTAGAAAGCAGTTTGGAAGTTTCTGACAAAACTAAACTTACAATCCAGCAATTATGCTCCTTGATAAGAAGAAGAGTGAAATATAGTTTTCAACTATTTACCCAAATTAGTTGAAAACTACTGCACACAAATACCTGTACATAAATGTTGATAGCAGATGTATTTATAAGTGCTAAACTTAGAAGCAATCAAGATGTCCTTCAGTGGGTAAATGGATAAGAAAGCTGTCATACATACAAAAAATGGAATAATTATTCAGAATGTTTAAATGAGCTGACAATCCATAAATGATCGGGAGAAAGCTAAAATGCATGTTGCTAAGTGAAAGAAGTCAATCTGAAAAGCCTACATATTATATGATTCCAACTATATGGCAACCTGGAAAAGGCAAAACTACAGAGAAAGTGAAAAAATCAGTGGTTTCAGGGAGAGGGGAGGGATGAACAGGTGGAACAAAGGGTATTGTTGGGCAGTAAAACTGTTGTGTATGATACTATAATGGTGGGTACATGACATTATGCATTTGTCAAAAGCTATAGAACTGTACAACACAAAGATTGAACCCTAATGTAAAGTATGGAATTTAGTTTACAATGTAACAATATTTGTTGGTTATTGGTTTATCAGTTGTAACAAGTGTAGTACACTAATGCTAGATGTTAGTCGAAAGTGTGGAGGAAAGGGGCATATGGAAACTCTCTATACTTACTGCCTCAATTTTTCTCTATACATAAAATTATCTAAAAATTAAAATTTATTAATTTAAAAATGCAGCTTCTATTTAGTACCATAGTGCAACCTCATATTTATTAAAATATATATGTCTGTATGGACTCAGAAAAGAATCTAGAGAATAAAAATCAAAATGTGAAGTTATCATTGTATGATAGAATTGGGGGGCATTTTATGCTTCTCTGTAATTTCTAATTTTTAATATATATTATTGGAGTTATTAAATACATATTAAAGAGGGGAGAATTTTCTTTCCTCAAGAATCAGATTCTCAAAGAGTTAAATACTAACAATGACTCTCGATGTGAGCTTACCACTTACAGGCATTTTGCATGGAATAGCTGATCCAACCCCTGAAAGTTATGTTTTATGACCATTGTGCACATGCAAAACTGAGACATTAGCTACTTTGTTTGATTTCATGTATGTCCCTATAATTTTAAGAAAGACAGGCTCAGCATGCCCTCCTTCTTTTTTGGTGCTATGTAGACAGCTTTATGGAAATGTGTTTACCAACCTTCCAGTGTGTAGGGTACAAGTACAGGCAAGTTAATTGCCATGCCAAAGAAAAGAGTCATTTTACCTCCCCCAACTCAAGACCAACGGCCTGTGCAATGGTAGTTTTGGCAAATATTACATAATCAGAGTTGGGAATTATATTACATTATCACCAATCACTTAATTGGATGTTACTTTTTATGTAAAAACATGGAAAACAAGTCATTTTTAAAAAATAATAGCTGACTTGTGTGTCACCAACATTACTAACCTCATATTCTGATTTCATATTTGCATCTAGAATAGCCTTATAGATAACACCTCGTCAAAGGAGAAAGTGAATTTCTGTTTTTGCTACTCTTCAATTCCCCATATTATCTCTGGGAGGAAAAAATGGGTTGATTTTATTTTTGTTTTTAATTATTCATACACAGAACCTGATATATATATTTCATACTTATTTGCAAAGCTGTTTTATGAGACTGTTACTTTAAAAATTACCTACTGGTATGAACCTGGAGAAAGGCAGTTTCTGAGGCCTGACCACAAACTTGTGCACCTCTACCACTGCCTTGATGACCACCGCCTTGGGTTGGGTTGCATGCTCCCAGCAGATTCTGAGACAGGTGCAAATAGGTTATCATTTGGCAGGTGCACCTAGTAAACACCAATAGGCGAAGGGGTCAGTGAAATAGGGAAGGGTAGGGGAGGAGCCCACACAGGGGCCATCAAGCCAGTTATCGCTGTGTCCCAAAACTTTCAGTAGACAGGCCCCTGCAGACTCAGTCATGAGTTATGAGTTATGAGTTAAGGACATGCTGTGCACATCACAGCAGGTACTGGCTGCTCCCATTCCAGGCTGAAGGGGAGCTACATCCTCACTCTGTCTTTCTCTACCTCCTAGTTACCTGTTGTCTTAGTTTGGCTTCCCCAGAAGTAAACCGAGAGGCAAGGAGAGCATAGGCAGTTTATGTAGGAGGTGGGGAAACACTGGTGGGGAAGGAAGAAGGGAGACAGAACAGGGAACATGCCTCTATGAGCATGTATATATCAAACTTCTTGGGCAGCAGCCAGGCCTATGGAGATTTCTGGTGGGTTCTGTCAGCATCCCCTACTCCTCTCTTCCTAGACAAGGTGATCTGTGCTTTTGAGAAAATTAGTACCAAGTTCTACTGGAAGCCACCCACCCACATTGTGCCCACCACAACAAAAGTATGGCTGCCTCTAACTGTGGAAATGCTGAGCAGACATGGCTTTTGGCTGACATAAGGACTCGTGAGAACATTTCCACATCTGGTTGTTCATGGGGGCATAGTCAGCCTGGCCTCTGGTGTGGCCACTTCAGGCATTGAAGGTGCTGCCCTGTGCTATGTCAGATGTGAGGCATTTCTGTCACAAAAATAGTCTTGCTCTTCTCCACCTATTTTATTCCCAGAAACGTTTAAATGATACCAGGGAAATGGAGATGAAAATCTTCCTCTCCAAGTTTCCCCTTCCTCCTATTCAAAACAAGAAAGGAACCATACCCTGTCTAGTTCCTGATCTGCCTCCTTTCATGAACTTGGAAGATTGAATTCCTTACTTCTCCAAGTAGTGGGGGATTCTCAAAGTGCATGCTTCAGCCCAGCTCACTGATATGCGTGCTTTTCTAAACCAACCTCTATGGGAGGTGGGGAGAGATGGAGACAGATCCATCAATTTAAGACATTTTAATAAATAGGATAGGGGAGTAAAAACAGACTTGGAAGTTTATTAACATCTAATCCTGTTAAGATTTTCTCCACCATATGCTAGCATAACAGCACACTGGAAATGTGTTCTAATTACCTCTGTTTTATCATGTGTATATGGTTTATACACAGCCCCTGACCTTTTTGTTAATAACTTTGCATTATATTCATTGACCTGAAACAAATTGAATTCAGTGGCACTCACTCAAGAATTGAATTACATATTCTTAATTGGTCTCTTACTTATTTAAATGTGAAAAAGTAATGGCTTGCCACCTGTAATATTTTTCCAACAAAATAAGATTAGAATTCTAATATTTTCCCCAAGCTAGAGGATTTTTTCAATTATCTACCCATGAATATATATGAGCCATGAAACTGTAGTTCTGGTATTATCTCCAAAAAGAATCTCTTAATTTTCTTTTTCATTGCCAGTGCCCTGAAAAATGCTGATATAGAAACATATTAATTACAGGAGATTTATGTAAATTAGCTGGTCTAAGAAGGCTTTTCTGGGAAGTAGACTCAAAATAGGTGACACTCTGTCACCAATAGTTACATTGTCTCACCCTCCCCAGCTCTTTGGAGCCTTCTTACATGATTTAATATACCTCTAGATGGCAAAATTGAGAATACTAAGATAGGAATATGTTAAATATGTGAAGATATTTTCTGCTGCATTTGTTGGTTTTAAGTCCTTGAGCTGCATTGCCTGTTGACTGGAGGGGGTCAGAAATCTAATTTCAGAAGTTTAGTGATGTTCTCCTATCAATGATTTCACAGGCTATCGACACTGCTGGTAACATTGTTCTGAACACCATTCACTCATCTCCTTCCTTGGAGGATTCTCACAGGTGATTGAAGAGATAGGAACCACAGGAAATTTTGACTTTGCTTTCTAATACCAGTGTGAAATTAATTGTTCCAACAGCAAAGAACTACTTACTCCTTTACTATGTTTAACTTAAAAATGCAAATGTTATTAGTGGACTGATGACTGATAAGGGTTCTTTTGTGCCCGGCTTTAACCTCTATTAGTGACAATTATAAGGATGTAGCCACACTGGCATTTTCTAAGTGTAACCGTGACAGCACTTGCTGCACAAATGCCTAGCTGTCACCGTGAATTTTATCACTCAGTTTTTTCCTTCAAATGTAGACTAATAAGCCCAGAAATTACAATTGCCTCCCTGCCGAATCTGTGATAGGCGGAAATAATGATATCAGTGCCCTGCTAATCTTCTTGCCTCTGCGCTTGGCACTGTCCTATTGAGTCACCTGTCACACTCTGCTTTGATGAGGTAAATTCAATCTCCCTGCTGTAATGACAATGGGGCCATTTTAATGTTTGGAAATGATTATGTGGAAGCCTCACTGTGCTCTGTCTTGGCAAGCAAACCAAGGAGCTATGCACACCAGGAAAGCAGGCTTCAGCTGTCAGGTGGGTAGTGAAGATGCTGAGTTATTGGGAAATGGGTGTCAAAATTCAGCATCATTGTCAGTCTTTCAGGGGGAAGGATGAGAGGGGAAGAGGTGGGATCACTCTTGCAGAAGCATAACCATTGGCTATTCTTGCCATTCTCTGCACAAATTCAGTTCTAGAAAGATTTCCCAGGACCAGCTGTGTTATTTTAGGAGGCAGGGGTGGCTGGAGCCTATAAATAATTACTGTCACACTATCAACATCATTTGCTGGGCTAGGGGCAGGACAGAATTATATGGATTGTGGAATACTTATCCAGGACATTAACCAAATTGAATTACTCTTACCCTAGGCCTACTATTTCCTTCTTCTTTGAGAGTAGTATCGCTATAGAGACAGAAAATATAAGTCAGAAAATACCAGGAGTTGAGATCTAGAGCAACCAGAACCTTTATTCCACGTCTATTGTTGATTTCTAAAACTACTTTGGAAAACCTGCAGTCTCTGCTAAAGCCAGATATGTACAAATCCAGCAAATTTACTCCTAGGTAGATATCCAAGAGAGATGCATTTCATAGCAGCTTCCTTCCTCATAGGGCCAAACTTAAATTCATTAAGATGCCCATCAATAGTACAAATGAATAAACCAATGAGGAATTGGTTTACAGGGGAATACTATATAGCCATCATAGTGATTGAAATACAACTACATGGGCAAATCTCACAAACATGATTAAATGATAAAGGCAAAACTGGAAAGAGTACAAGTATAAAGTATTACATTTATAAACATTCACAGACAGGTAAAATTGAGCTATGGTATGAGAAGTTGGGATTGTGGTTACCATGGGTGAAGGTAATGACAGACAGAAGACAGAGGGGGAGCTTCTTGAGGCAGGAAATGTTTTGATTCCAGGTACCAGTTACATGAGTATACTTGGTCTCCAAAGATTAATTGATTGTCTACTTTTCTGTATGTACATTATACTTTAATAAAGGGTTTTATTAAAGCATGAGGGGAATTAAGGACAGAATTGCCACTTTGAAGATGGAATTCAAGCTTTCTCACCAGTGACCCACTCTACTTATATGGGATCTGGGAATGGAGTTTATTATTGAGAAGCAAGCACATTCCTTTCTCAAAGATGGTCACTGAAAACTGGAGGGGGACAGTGCTGAATCATGTGAATCTCTAGCACTTGTAGTATCTTGTCAATTTGGTTTTTTCGACTTTGGATGAGAGAACAGAGAAGGTGCTAGAAGCCATAGCAAGTGTTTTTGGTACACTCTTCAGGAGACAGAGCATATGCTATAGTCCATAAGGGTGAAGAATCAGGAGCCCCAAGACTGTTTCCAACTAGTCTCCTAGAAACACTTCCTGTCCCGCTTCAAATCATAGCATTTCTGAAGCATTTGCCAAATACAAGCTATGTAAATGAAAAGTGCTCTCTTTTAGAACTACTACTTATATAGCTTCATTATTTGAACAATAAAGCTTGAGGAAAGCATTTTTATCTTTGCTAATCACATCCCAGAGGGATAGCAGTGCAGGGAACACACATAACCCATAGCCTCTGATCCTTCTAGAAGGGCAGCTCCTGTTAACATGAAAAAAGAGGTGTGCAGAAATGAGCCATAATTCAATAGACAAAATCATGTGCAATTGGACATGGCTCTGTAATGTAAATTGCTTGGCCTGTTTCCAAAACAAGATGGAGCTTCCCCTGGACAATTAAATAGTTTTCAAATCTGTCCAATCATAAGATTCATTTAAGTTAGTGGTCACTGGTTTATAGTTACAATAAAAGTCAACTGCATACACATTTTATTATTACACAAGACTTCTAGCAGTATCTTGGTCTTTCTTAAACATGAAAGTATAAAATTTTTTAATAATACCAATAACCATAATAGCAATAAACCTACCCAGTTATAAATTATTTTTCAAGAAAATGGGACTTTCTCTATGCTTGCTAGCATGTGATCTTGACAAGTCTCTTGAACTTCAGTTTCCTCATTTCTATAGTATAGATAAGAAAAATACCTGCCCTACAAAGTTATTATGAAGATCAAATGAGATAATGCATATAGAGTATGCAGAATGGTGCCCACTGTATTAGAGACACTTGATAAATGGTGGCCTCTAGAACAATGGTGATTATGATGCTATTTCTTTGAGCAAAGCTCATCAACAAGCTTCCTGGAAAACAAAATCCACACTTGACTATGGCAGCTGAAGCTCTTCATAGCTTGACTTCAACCTGCTGCAAAGTACTAATATCTACAACAGATTGGACCCCTCCTCATTTTCTAAACCTGGTCCATCCTTTTTTTATTTTCTTTCCACCTCTTTTCCCACAAGCATCTGTGATAGAATTCCTTTTCCCTGTGTATTTATTTCTTCCAGTTTAGAGCTTATCATTTCTTCAAGCACAGACAAGAAGCTGTTTCCTTCATAAACCTTTGCATTCTTAAGTGGGTACCCAGAGGCATACACACAGCAAGACCTCTTAAGTTTTATTTTTGTGGCAGAGTAGTTATTACTCTACCATTACCCATGTAATCCTTTTCACTTTTTAGCTTCCCTTGCAGTGTAACTTGTTCTGACCAGTAATATGTGCACATAACTGATATATGACAGTTTGCTCAGCAGTTTTTCCCTTCACCCACCACAGCAACCTCAGAAGGCACATGATTCAAATGAGGCAGCTACAGAATGGCAGCATATCTGTTAGCTTGGGTCCCTGAGTGAGGACAGCCCCAGCCAACCTGGATAGGATACCCAAGTTTTCATTGTCTGAACCACTGAGCTGCTGAGCCTGATGAGTAATCTTTTTCTGTGCTCTTTATTTTAACAGGTGTTTTATCATAGTGTTTGGGGATGTGTGTGCGTGCACACATGTACACATACAAACTTCCCTTCTGGCAAGACTGTACCCTCCTAGAATTCAGGGGCCAAGTTGGCTTGTGTTTGGCTCTCCCATTGTCCCCACCAGGTGCTGAAATACAGTATGAATTCAGAAATGTTTGTTGACTTAATTGTGCTTCCCTTTGTTTTTGAATTAGAACAAAGTCCAAATAGATAAAAGCACAACCTTGTGGGTATTTTTCTCTACATGTAGTAATAAATGATTATTCTCCACCTTGGGGAAGGTCTTCCCTTTCAGTAAAAGGGCCCACCTAAAGCAGTTCCAAGTCACCTGGATGTAAAACATCATCATAGTTCCATGAGGGTCCAAGACTCCTTCTCTTAAGAGACTATTCCCAGCCTCACTAGTTGTGATGTAAGTAACCAAGAACAATGATTTATGGCAAATATGTGAATTTGAGCAGGCAAATGACAGTATATTTCTCTCAAAGAAGGCTTCCCTGGAATAGTTGTGTGTGTGTAAAATATTTTTCATTAGTGAATCAATACATGCCGTAGTTTAAATGGGTACAGATAGTGGGATTTCTATCAGAGCCAAGCCCATAGCATCATGCACCCTGACGCCAGAGCACACGCAGCTCTTTGTTGCAGACAGAGGCACAGAGAAGAAGGAAATTTCTGCCATGCAGGAGATATTCATCTACCTCTGGTTTATTTAAATCTGTTCTGTACAGCTGGCAACTACTGATCTCTATACGTAATCATCTGTAATGATAGCCAGCTTTTCACTTAAATTTCAAAAAATCCAGAGAGAATGTTTCAGAGTCTTGAGACAACCCTAACCCAATCTGATTATTTTGTCTGGTTTGACAGAAAAATTAAAAATAGGGGGAAGAAAGTCAGTTTGAATGTACGCTTTTATTTTAAGTATACATAGATAAACTGTCTGTGGATCCAGGCAAAATATCGGCCTAAGGAACGAACCCCTGAAGAAAACAAAACACCCATTCAAAAAGATTTGGTTTGAATGAATGAATGAATGAATGAATAATTAAAAGATTTTATTCCTGGCTGGCGTAGCTCAGTGGATTGAGCACGGGCTGTGAACCAAAGTGTCGCAGTTTCGATTCCCAGCCAGGGCACATGCCTGGGTTGCAGGCCATGGCCCCCAGCAACCGCACATTGATGTTTCTCTCTGTCTCTCTCTTTCTCCCTCCCTTCCCTCTCTAAAAATAAATAAATATTTTTTTAAAAGATTTTATTTATTTATTTTTAGAGAAAGGAGAAGGGAAGGAGAAAGAGAGAGAGAAACATTCATGTGTGGCTGCCTCTCGCATGCCCCCAACTGGGGACCTGGTCTGCAACCCAAGCATGTGCCCTAACTGGCAATCAAACTGGAGACCCTTTTGTTGGCAGGCTGGTGCTCAATCCACTGAGCCACAAAGCCAGCTAATTAATTAATTTTTTAAAAAATAAATTCAACAAAAGTAAAAAAACCAAAATGAAACAAAATGTAAATACCAAAGAGATTTGGCTTGAGGAAGATACTAAGAAAATGCATATATCTTGGGAGAAAAAAAAAAAACAGGTGAAACAAGCAAACAAAAAGGCTGCTTTGCAAGGAAGCTTAAATTTTCAAATGTTATTGAAACCATCAAAACAGAAGAAATAAGCATTAGTGAAGACTAAGTGTATTTTGGTACTTTTTATGAATGGTGGAAAATATGGTCTCAAAGGGTGAGAGAATAGCACCAAGTCAATTCTGAGGGAGGAAAAAGGGGTTCCTCAGTAGGTTTGTTTCAGACCTTCTAAACACACAGAGACCTTTGTAAAGAATAGCTGGTGTGGGAAAAAGGTCAACAGTGTTCTTGAAAATGTCTTTGCTTCCAAAAGAAACAATGCTGGGAGGTTGCTCCTGCATGTATCCCCAGTGAACAGATCTCATTATTGAGGGATGTATCCCAGTTTGGGGCTATAAATGGGTTCCAAAGGAAGTTCCAGAAAATATGGCTGCTAGGACATACCACAAATTTAAGATACATGCCTATTGTCAACAGCAGTTACTAAAGAGGTGAGATTCGAAGTCTTTGCAGACTGTAGAGTTCTGGAAACCAAGAAGTATGGCCAAGTCAGCAGGTCTGACTGGTGACCTATGAACAGGGTGTCTACACTGTTTCTGCTTCTTAAAAAAGTTCACAAATGATTCATGAACATTGTAGAAACACTAGAAATTGCACATATCCAAAAGAGGGAAGGGAGCTCACTTCTATTTTGTTTATAAGTTAATAAAGATGCCTTTTGAGCCTTACCTGTGTTTTTGATGAGAATCTGTAATCTTAATAACCAACATGTGTCAGATGATCGAGGATCCACAGTCATCATCCAAACACATGCCTATTTTTGGAGGCAGTAATTGTGATCTTCCTTTTCATATTTCCAGAGACTTGGAAACAGCCAGGAGAGCTCCTAGAGAAAGGTTTGAAGTGAGCTTAATAGCTCCTTCCTGCAAAGCAGGTTTAGCATATGCCCTTCAAAAGTTAATGACCCTACTAATGTATTGTTAGCAGGGGGATGTTGCTCTCTGGCCCTCTTTAGGCTCTCAGAATCCTGGGAGCTCAAGCACAGCAGATAGTAAAGAGTGGTTTAGCAGAGAAAATAAATGCACAGCAAATTTTTCTGTTATTGGGCACACTTTTCAGTATTTTATCATATCAAATGTAGGTGTGTCTATTTTGAATGAGTTTTGTTATTGATTTTAAAATCTTGAGAAATCTTTTTGTAATTTAAATTATTTTATTGTTGTTTAATTACAGTTGTCTGCATTTTCTCCCCACCCTTCCCCCCATCCCCTCCAAACCCACTCCCCTCCCTTGCTTCCACCTTCCCCCTTGGTTTTTTCCTTGAGTCCTTTATAGTAGTTCCTGAAAACCCTTCTCCTCACTGTTCCCTCCCCTCTCCCCACTGGCTATTGTTAGATTGTTCTTAAATACAGTTCTCTCTTGTACCTTTTCAGAGTGAGTTAGCAAACACATGCATAGCTTATTAAAAAGAAATAGCTCTCAGGGTGGGTTCCCCAGAAGCAGACCCTGAGACCACAATTCTTAAGCAAGCGTTTCCTCAAGGATGTTCTCTCAGGGAAAATCTTGAAAGGCTCAGAGAAGTTAGAAAAGAAAAGAAAGAAAGCCAAGGAAAGGTGTGGTATCAGACAGCCCTGCACAGCAGAAGCCTGACTTGCAAGGGGACTTGGAAGCATAGGTTATGTCCCAGAGTTATCTCAACCTGGAGCAAGTGTTCAAAGCACTCCAAAACCAGGGGATCCCAGAACATTAAATGTGAAAAGGTGTTTCAGGGGGTACAGGCAAAGTGCTAGCAGTGACTTCTATTATGAATACCTTTAAGAAGCATGCAACACCGAGGGAGTGGAAACAAAGTTAACAAGAACTAAGAGAAAGTATGAGAAGGGGAAAAACAATTAAGTGTTCTTTTAAAAAATCAGAACAAAAACTCAAAACAGCACAGAGAACTCAAAATGTTAGACTTCTTTGAAGTGTGACTGTCAGCCTCCAAATTGGCCCCCAAAGATTCTCCCTCCATTCCTGGTTTTCATGCCCATGTGTGGCTTCCTCCAACACTAAATCATGGTTGGTCTGTGTGACCAAAATAGTATGGCAGAAGTGATGGTATGTCACCTCTGCTTGGCTAGGTTATAAAAGACACATTGGTTTCTGCTTCTCTCTCTTGAGCCACTTGCTCTGGAGGAAGCCAACTACTACTGTCTTGAGGAACTTAGACAGCCTTGTGGAAAGGCAAGGAACTGAGCCTTCTTGGAAGCAGATCCCCCAGCCCCCATCAAGCCTTCAGAAGCCTGCAGCCAACATTTTGACATCAATGTCATAGAAAGACCCTGAACCCAGAGCATCTCTCAAATTCTTTGCCTTCAGAAACTGTGGGAAATAATAAATATTTGCTGTTTAAATCACTATGTTTGTGAGTAATTTGTTACATGGCAATAGACAACTAAAGCATGAAGCATGTATTCAAAGCATGTTGTGGGTTGTTATTGGTGGTACCAAACACTGGGACCCAAACAGATCCAGACACCAAGCTGAGAAGAGAGGTGAGAACCAAATCAAGGTGAAAATGCAGGAGTATCCTGGATGACATGTCAACAAAGCAGCCTGAGGTTGGGGAGGGGGATATTTTCCTTGCTGTTGAATGAACAACTGCTTGAAATTTAGAAACAGTGCCTCAAATGAAAACAGAGCAGATTCCAGGTGGTTAAAGGAACCAGAAGGAAATGTAAAATTAGAATATTTTTTAAAGATTTCTATTATAACTAAAATAAAGGCTTTCCACCTGTCAAGAAAACTTCAGTTGTCTAGAAACACATTTTTAGAGAACACTTTTGGTTGTCAAAGGATCTAAGATCTGACCCCACTACCCTGAAACAATTAGATATAGATAGATAGTAACTTGGTGAGAGAGCCCCAGCTCTTGTAACCCCCAATTGTTGAGCCTTCTCAGCCCAGGTGCCAGACATAGAGGTAAAAACACTTTCAAAATGACCCCAGCCTCAGCCACCATTTGACTACAACACATGAAAGACTCTCCTAACTCACCTCTCCACTCTGAAACACCCAGCTGAGCCACATCAGCTACCAGATTTGTGAGCCAAACCAATACTCGTTTTTCTTTCCAGTCACAATTTTACGATGGTTTGCTGTACAATAGTGATTTTCAACCAATGTGCCACAAGAATTTTTAAAACATGTAATCCCTGCCAATTTAGTCAGGGGCACTGACCTATTTTCCCTTAGATTGTCAAATAAAAAAAAAATAACAGCAACCAATACCACAATAGCCATAAAAATTATACCTATTTTTGTCATATCAGCAAAAAGTATATTTTTTGCTGTGTTGCAGAATATTAGTAATTAGTTTATGTGTGCCATGAGATAGAAAAAATTAAAAATCACTACTATACACAAATAGATTTATTTGTAAGCATGTAACAAAATATCCAAGTGAAATGTGGAGCTTTGTGCTCTCACTGACACGAAGTCTGGAGGTAGGTTATCATGGGATTTGTTAATTCAGCTGCTCATTGAGATCAGGGACCTGAATCAGCCAGCTTCTCTGTGAATATGGTGACTGCTACAAATCCGGATAGTGCATTCTCACACAAGATCTGAAGGTGGGGAAAAAGGGGGAATTTTGCTCTGAGTTATTCTTTTTATGAAAAACCTTTCCAAAATCTCTTCTGCATACTATTCTTTGGTCCCATTTGTTGTGACCTAGTTACAACAGAGAATGGGAGAGTGAATATCTCATGATTTTAGTCTCTAAAGTCAGGGATGGGCTCTACCATCATGGAAAGGAGGGTTGAGAATGGTCATTGAATACACCAGTGATTCCCGACTTTTTGGCACCAGAGATCCACTTCATGGAAGGCAATTTTTCCACAGGTGTAGGGGGTGGCAGGGGGTGGGAGACAGAAGGCAAAGTCAGGAGGTAATTTCAGCTTTACACTTGCATTAGTTACTTACTAAAGCCTATCAATTAAGGCTAAAATCTTTAACTCTTGAGTTCTCCTATCATTTTCCCTGTTAATTTTTATTTTTAATTTATTAATCTTGTATTTTTTTCCATTGCCATTTAGTCCCCTTATATTCCTCTCCTGCTAGCAATCACCACACTGTTGTCCATGTCCATGAGTCCTTTTTCCTTTCTGTTCAATCCCTCCACCCCCTGGTGGCTCCCCCCACTAGCTGTCATCTGCTATCCATCTATGAGTCTGTCTCTGTTTTGCTTGTTAGTTCAGTTTGTTCACTAGATTCCACATATGAGTGTAATCATATGGTATTTGTCTTTCTCTGACTGGTTTATTTAACTTACTATAATGTTCTCCAGGTCCATCCATACTGTTGCAAAGGGTAAATTTTTCTTCTTTTTAACTACTACATAGAATTTCATTGTGTAAATGTCCCATAGTTGTTTCACCCACTCATTTATTGATGGGCACTTGGGCTGCTTCCATATCATGGTGATTGAAAATAACACTGCAAGAACATTGGAGTGCATATAGTCTTGAATTAGTGTTTTTGGTTCTTTCAGATATATTCCAAGAAGTTGGATTGCTAAGTCAAAAAGCAGATCCATTTAAAAATTTTTGAGGACTCTTCATGCTGCTTTCCACAGTGGCATTCCCACACAAGTCTGCATTCCCACCAAAGTGCAAAAGGGTTCCCCTTTGTCCACAACCTTGCCAGCACTTGTTTTTCATTGATTTATTGATGATAGCTATTCTGACAGGTGTGAGATTGTACCTCATTGTGGTTTTAATTTGCATTTCTCTGATGATTAGTGACTTAGAGCATCTTTTCATATGTCTATTGGCCATTTGTATGTCCTCTTTAGAGAAGAGTCTCTTCAGGTCTTTTGCCCATTTTTTAATTGGGTTTTCTGTTCATTTATTTGTTTGTTTTGGTGTTAAAAGTTTTGTAAGTATGTTATAATTTTTGGATATTAACACTCTATCAGATGTATCATAGAATGTGTTCTCCCATTCTGCAGGTTGTCTTTTTATTTTGTTGATGAATTCCTTTGTTGTGCAAAAACTTTTAGTTTGATGAAGTCTTATTTGTTTACTTTTTCTTTTGTTGCCCTTGTCCAGGGAGATAGATCCATTAAAAAATTTCCATGAGCAAAGTCTGAAATTTGACTGACTATGTTTTCTTCTACAGTTTTTATGGTTACAGGCCTAACATGTAAGTCTTCAGCTCATTTTGAATTTATTCATGTGTGTGTTGTAAGGTCATCTAGTTTCATTTTCCTGCAAGCATCTGTCCAATTTTCCCAACACCATTTATTGAATAAACTATCTTTAGCCCATTGTATGTGCTTGCTTCCTCTGTCATATATTAATTGATTGTAAAGGTGTGGGTTGATTTCTGAGCTCTCTATTCTGTTCCACTCATCTATGTGTGTTTTTCTGTCAACACCAGGCTGTTTGATTACTATGGCCTTGTAGTATAGTTTGACATTAGGTAGTGTAATTCCTCCAACTTGGTTCTTCCCTTGGCAGGATCGCTGTTGCTATGTGGGATGTTTTGTGGTTCCATATAAATTTTTGTATATTTGTTCTTGTTCTGTGAAATATGTCATTGGAATGTTGAGAGAAATTACACTGAATATGTAGATTGCTTTGGATAGTATGGACATTTTTATGATGTTAATTGTTCATATCCATGAACATGGTATGTACTTCCATTTATTTGTATCTTCTTCAATTTCTTTCTTCAGTGTCTTATAATTTTCCAAGTACAACTCTTTTACATTTTTGGTTAGGTTTATTCCTAAGTATTTTTTTAAAGCAATTGGTAATGGGATTGTCTTTTAATTTCTTTTTCTGTTAGTTCATTATTGGCATATAAAAATGTGACTGATTTCTAGATATTAATTTTGTATCCTAATACTTTGCTGAATTCATTTATCAGATCTAGTAGTTTCTTGGTAGAATCTTTGGGGTTCTCTATGTACAGAATCATGTCCTCTGCAAATAAGGGCAGTTTTACTTCTTTCTTTCCAATTAGGATGACTTTTATTTCCTCTTCTTGTCTGATTGCTGTGGCTAGGACTTCCAGTACTTTGTTAAATACAAGAGGTGAAAGGGAAATACCTGTTTTGTTCCCAGCCTTAAGGGGAACACTTATAGTTTTTTCCTAGTGAGTATGATGCTAGCAGTAGGTTTGTCATATATGGCCTTTATTATGTTTAATGGCCTTTATTCCCACTTTGCTGAGAGTATTTATCACAAATGGTGCGGAATTTTATCAAAAGCTTTTTCTGCATCTATTGATATAATCATGTGGTTCTTATCCTTCACTTTGTTTATGTGATAAATCACAGTTACTGATTTGCAAATGTTGTACCAATCTTGCATTCCCAGAATAAAGCCCACTTGACAATGGTGTGTGACCTTTTTGATGCATTGCTGTATTCAGTTTGCTAATGTTTTCTTGAGGATTTTAGCATCTATGTTCATCAGAGATTTTGGCCTATAATTTTCTTTCTTAGTAGTGTGTTTATCTGGTTATAGAATTAAGATAGTGCTGGCCTCATTAAATGAGTTTGGGAGCCTTCCCTCCTCTTGAATGTTATGAAATAATTTGAGAAGGATAGGTGTTAGTTCTTAGAATATTTGGTAAAATTCACCTGTGAAGCCATCTGCTTCAGAGTTTTGTTTTGTTGCAAATATTTTCATTACTGCTTCATTTTCATTAGCTGTAATCTGTGTATTCGGATTCTCTGATTCTTCATGATGTATTTTTGGAAGACTGTATGTTTCTAGGAACTTATCCATTTTGTTCAGGTTGTCTAGTTTGTTGGCATATAATTGCTCATATTATTTTCTTACCATCCTTTGTATTTCTTAGGTATCAGTTATTATTTCCTCTCTTTCATTCCTTATTTTATTTATTTGGGTCCTCTCTCTTTTTTTCTTTTTTTTCTGGTTAAAAGTTTATCAGTTTTGTTTCTCTTTTCAAAGAACCAGCTCTTGGATTCATTGATCTCTTGTATCATATTTTCTTTACTCTATTTCATTTATTGCTGCTCTGATCTTTATTATTTCCTTCCTTTTACTCATTTTGGACTTTTTGTTCAAGTTCTTATAAGTGTAAAGATAGATTGTTTATTTGAGCTTTTTCTTGCTTTTTTTGAGATAGGCCTGTAATACTATGAATTTCCCTCATAGATTACTTTACCAGTGTCAAACAGAGTTTGGATTGTTGTGTCCTCATCTTCTTTTCTTTTTTTTTTTTTATTTTAATCATTGCTCAAGTACAGTTTTCTCCCTTTTACTCCCATTCCAGGCCACCCACCCAATCCTCCCCACTTCCCTCCCATTACCACCCTCACCCTAGTTTTTGTCCTTTATATTTGTTCCTATAAACCCTTCCCATTCTCCCCTGAAATTCCCTCTTCTCCCCTCTGGTCACTGTCAGCCTATCCTCTATTTCAGTGTCTTTGACTATATTTTGCTTGTTTCTTTGTTTTGTTGTTCAGGATCCTGTTAAATGTGAGTTCATATGATATTTGTCTTTCACTGCCTGGCTTATTTCACTTAGGGTAGTACTTTCCAGTTTCATCCATGCTGTTGCAAAGGGTAGGAGCTCCTTCCTCTTTTCTGCTGCATAGAATTCCATTGTGTAAATGTACCAGAGTTTCCTGATCCACTCATTTACTGATGGGCATCCAGGTTGTTTCCAGCAATTAGCTATTGTAAATTGTGCTGCTATGAACACCAGGGTGCAAAGGTTCTTTTGTATTGGCGTTTTAGTGTTCTTAGAATACAGTCCCAGCAGTGGAATTCCTGGGTCAAAAGGCAGATCCATTTTTAGTTTTCTGAGAAAATTCCATACTGTTTTCCATAGTGGTTGTACCAGTCTGCAGTCCCACCAACAGTGCACAAGGGTCCCCTTTTCTCCACAACCTCTCCAACACTTGTTGGTTGTTGCTTTGTTTATGATGGTCATTCTGACTGGTGTGAAGTGGTATCTCATTGTGGTTTTAATTTGCAAGCCTCTGAGAGCTAGCAATTCTGAGAATCTTTTCATGTGTCTCTGGATCCTCTGTATGTCCTCCTTGGAGAAGTGTCTTTTCAAGTCCTTTGCCAATTTTTTAATTGGGTTGCTTGTCTTCTTAGAGTGGAGTCATGTAAGTTCTATATATATTTTGAAGATTAAACCCTTCTCTGAGGTATCATTGGCAAATATGTTTTCCTATATGGTTGGTTCTCTTTTTATTTAAATACTGTTTTCTTTAGCCATGCAGACAAAAGCTTTTTATTTTGATGAGGTCCCATTTGTTTATTCTTTCCTTTATGTCCTTTGAACTAGGGGACATGTCAGTAAAACAGTTTCTGGGTGAAGTATCTGAGATTTTCCTGCCTATGTTCTCCTCTAGGACTTTAATGGTGTCATGGTTTCTATTTAAGTCTTTTATCCACCTTGAATTTATTTTTGTGTAAGGTGTAAGTTGGTGCTCTAGTTTTATTTATTTATTTATTTTTGCATGTAGCTGTCCAGTCCTCCCAACACCATTTGTTGAAGAGGCTATTTTTACTCCATTTTATGTTGCTGCCTGCTTTGTCAAATATTAATTGACCATAGAGACTTGGGCTTATTTCTGGGCTCTCTGTTCTGTTCCATTGCTCCATGTGCCTGTTTTTATGCCAGTACCAGGCTGTTTTGGTTACACTGGCCTTGTAGTATAGTTTAGTATCATGTATTGTGATCCCTCCTACTTTGTTCTTCTTTCTCAAAAGTGCAGTAGCTATTTGGGGTCGTTTATGGTTCCATATAAATTTTTGAAGTGTTTGTTCTATGTCTGTGAAATAAGCCATTGGTACTTTAATAGGTATTGCATTGAATGTGTAAATTGCTTTGGGTAGTATGGACATTTTGATGATATTAATTCTTCCAATCCATGAACACGGTATATGTTTACATTTGTTTGTGTCTTCCTTGATTTCTTTCCTCAGTGTTGTGTAGTTTTCTGAATAGAGGTCGTATACCTCTTTGGTTAGGTTTATTCCAAGGTATTTTAGTTTTCTTTTTACTATTTCAAATGGGATTTTTTTCTTGATTTCTGCTTCTGCTGTTTCATTGTTGTTGTACAGAAATGCCTTTGATTTCTGGATATTGACTTTGTGTCCCGCTGTTTTGCCAGATTCATTTCTTAGGTCAATCAGCTTTTTGCCTGAGTCTATAGGATTTTGTATGTACACTATCATGTCATCTGCAAACAGTGACAGTTTTGTTTCCTCCTTTCCAATTTGGATGCCTTTTATTTCTTTTTCTTGTCTGATTGCTGTGGCTAAAACTTCCAGTACTATATTGAATAGAAGAGGTGAAAGTGGACAGCCTTGTCTTGTTCCTGATCTCAGTGGAAAAGATTTTAATTTTTGCCCATTGAGTATGACGTTGGCTGTAGGCCTCTCATGTAGGGCCTTTATTATGTTGAGGAATGCTCCCTCTATTCCCTCTTTGCAGAGTGTTTTTAACATAAATGGGTGCTGTACCTTATCAAATGCTTTTTCTGCATCTGTTGGTATGATCATGTGATTTTTGTCTTTGCCTTTGTTTATGTGATGTATTACATTTACTGATTTGAGCATATTGTACCATCCTTGCATTCCTGGAATGAATCCCACTGGGTCATGGTGTATGATCTTTTTAATGTATTGTTGGAGGCGGTTTGCCAGTATTTTGTTAAGGATTTTAGTGTCAATGTTCATCAGTGATATTGGCCTGAAGTTTTCTTTCTTTGTTGTGTCTTTATCTGGTTTTGGAATTAGGATGATGTTGGCCTCATAAAAAGAGTTTGGGAGTCTTCCATATTTTTGGACTTTTTGGAATAGCCTGTGAAGGATAGGAGTTAGCTCTTCCTTAAATGTTTTGCAAAATTCTCCTTTGAACCCATCTGGTCCAAAGATTTTGTGTGTTGGGAGTTTTTTGATTACTGCTTCAATTTCATTTGCTGTTATTGCTCTCTTCAGGCTTTCTGCTTCTTTTTCATTGAGTTTTGGAAGATTATATTTTTCTTGAAATTTGTCCATCTTACCTAGGTTTCCAAATTTATTGGCATACATTCTTCATAGTAATTTCTTACAATCCTTTGTATTTCTCTGGTATCAGTTGTAATCTCTCCTCTTTCATTTCTGATTGTGTTTATTTGGGTCATCTCTCTTTTTTTCTTGATGAGTCTTCTTAAAGGCTTGTCGATTTTGTTTATCTTTTCAAAGAATCAGCTCTTATATTCACTTATCCTTAAAATTGTGCTTTTAGTCTCTATGTCATTTAATTCTGCTCTGATCTTGGTTATTTCCTTCCTTCTACTTCCTCTGGGCTGTCTGTGTTGTTTTTTGAGTTCTTGTAGACATAGGGTTGGGTTGTTTGTTTGAAATATTTCTATCTTTTATGGGTAGGCTTTTATCACTATGAACTTCCCTCTCAGAACTGCCTTCACTGTGTCCCATAAGTTTTGGGTTGTTGTGAGTTCGTTTTCATTCATTTCCAGAAACTTTTTGATTTCTTCCCTAATTTTATTCTTGACCCATTCATTGTTTAATAGCATGCTATTTAATCTCCATGATTTGTAGTGTTTTGTTTTGTTTTCCTTCTGGTTGGTTTCTAGCTTCAGTCCCTTGTGATCTGAGAAAATGCTTGGTATGATTTCAATTTTCTTGAATTTGTTGAGGCTTGTTTTGTGTCCTATCTTGTGGTTTATCTTTGAAAATGTCCCACGTGCATTTGAAAAGAATGTGTATTTAGCTTCTTTGGGATGGAAGGCTCTCTATATATCAGTGAGGTCCATTTCATCTAGGGCATTGTTCAATGTCACAGTATCTTTTTTGATATTTTGTTTGGAAGATCTGTCCATTTTTGGCAGTGGGGTGTTAAAATCCCCCACCATAATTGTGTTGCTGTCAATATCTTTCTTGAAGTCCTCCAAGATTTTCTTTATGTATTTGGGTGCTCCTATGTTGGGTGCATATATATTTACAATATTTATGTCTTCTTGGTGGATTCTTCCCTTGAGTGTTATGAAGTGACCTTCTGGGTCTCTCTTTATGGACCTTCTTTGGAAGTCTATTTTGTCTGATTTGAGTATTGCAACTCTGGCTTTTTTTCCCTATTTGCTTGGAAAATTTGTTTCTAGCCCTTCACTTTCAGCCTGTGCAGGTCTTTTATCCTGAGGTGGGTCTCTTGTAGGCAGCATATGTGTGAGTCATGCTTTCTTATCCAATCAGCTATTCTATGTGTTTTGATTGGAGCATTTAATTCATTTATGTTTAAGGTTATTATTGATAGGTACTTGTTCATTGCCATTTATGTATGTGTGTTCCTCTCTCTCTTTCTCTTTTCCTTCCTTTCCTTAAAGCAGTCCCTTTAGCATCTCTTGCAGAGCTCGTTTGGTGGAGGTGTATTCTTTTAGACTTTTTTGTCTGGGAAGCTCCTTATTTGGCCTTCTGTCTTGATTGACAGCCTTGCTGGGTAATGTAGCCTTGGTTACAGACCTCTGGTTCTCATTACTTGGGATATTTGTTGCCACTCTCTTCTGGCTTGGAGTGTTTCCATTGATAAGTCAGCTGTTAGCTTTATTGGGGCTCCCTTGTATGTTACTTCCTGTTTCTCCTTTGCTGCCTTTAATATTCTCTTTTTGTTTTGAAATTTTGCCATTTTAATTATGATGTGTCTTGAGGTTGCCCTCTTTGGGTTTCTCTTGACTGGGACTCTCCGTGTTTCCTGGATTTGTGTGACTTTTTCTTTCATCAAATTAGGGAAGTTTCCATTCAGTGCTTTTTCAAACAGGTTTTCTATCCCTTGCTCTTCTTTTTCTCTTTCTGGTATCCGTATTATATGGATATTATTATGTTTCATATTGTCTTGCATTTCTCTTAATCACTCTTCATTCTTTCTGAGCCCCTTTTCCTTTTCTTGCTCTTTCTGGGTGTTTTTTGTCCTCCAACTCGCTGATGTCATCTTCTGCTTCATTGATCCTGCTTTTCATTCCTTCTACTGTGTTCTTCAGTTCAGAAGTTGTATTCTTCATTTCCTCTTAGCCCTTGTTGAGAGTTTCTATTTCCTTTTTCATGTTGATATAGTTTGCAGTGAGATCATTGTAGTTTCCCTGTAGTTTCTGGTAGCTCATTGTGAGTTTATTGAGCTTCCTGACAATCATTGTTTTGAACTCAATATCTGATAGTTGAATTGTCTCTATTTCACTTAGCATTCTTTTTGATGCTTCTTCCTTTCCCTTCATTTGGGGATTGTTACCTTGTGTTCTCATTTTCGTGAGACTCTCATTGTTAGCCTCTGTTTCTTAAATTGATTTGTTCTGATTCTCTGTGTTTATGGTGTGAACTTCTGTGGTATAATACCTGTGAGATTCAGTGGTGCAGTCTCCTTTGGGTATACTGGTGTTCACAGCTTCCCCCAACTTTTTTTTGTTATCAGTTGGAGGAGTAAGACAAAATGGTTTAAGATAGTAAGAGTATTCTATGATATTTACAGTAGCAGCCAGTAGAGAAGAGATGGGAGATCCTTTGGCTACATATAGTGTCACCCATGATCTTCTGTCCCACTAGCCACGTTTTAGACAGGATGAGAAGGTAAGACTCTTATTGGGGAGGAAAGGATTGTTAGTTAGATCTAGAAATGTGTGAGGCTGTGGGACATCAGATTCTGAGGTAGGGCGGAAATAAAGAATAGCAAATAGGAGTAGTGTGTAAAAGAATAGAGACAACCCCCACAATAATAGAGTTCAGGAAATTGCCAATAGAGTTCAGGAGTGGGCTGAGATCTGGGAGGGGTGTTGAGTAGTATTTACAATTGTATGAACTAGGTCTTATTTACAGTAATATTAAAGCAACAATCATATGGCAGAATCTATGAGATCTAGATAACAAGAATAAGGAGTATAGAACCTTGAGTGGTGTACTAATGGAACACAAATGAAGGACAGTAAATTATGAACACACTGTGAATGAGATAACAGGGGGGCCCTATCAAACAACAGTATAGCCAGCCAAGCAAAGAAGATTATACAGAAAGAAAAAGAATACCAAAATACTATTAAAATAAAAAATGTCAGAAAAGTGAGAAAAAGATAATACAAATTTGCAGTAACTTGCAGGCTCAAAAAAAAGGCGGGGAAAGCAGAAGATGGAATGCAGGAGTGATAAATTTGGAGTGGAAGGAATAATACTAGAATGAAAGGAAGAGAAACATAAGGAATTGATAGATATAAAAATAAAAATTAAAAAATAAAGTCACTTAAAAAACAAGATAAAATCAAACAATTGAACAACAACAGCCAAAATAAAAACAAACAAAACCAAACAAACAAAAAACTTCTTGTTGATTTCTAACTGGCCAAACCAGTTTTTCTGGTCTTGCTGGCTTCAGCAGGCTGAGGGGCTTTTGGAATGCTTTCCGAATGCTTTTCACTCTTCCCAGTCAGCACTCAGTCAGTCTCTTGAGTACTGTCCCCAGGGCTAGCATGGAGCTCTCCCCAGAGCTGATGCGAGGCCTTCCCACAGGACCCTGGGTGTGGCTATAGGTGCTCCCAAGCATGTTCGTGGGAGCTCACTGCTGCAGTCTCCCAGGCTCTGGGGCCTCGCAGAGTGCCTGCATTTTTTCTGGGTTTACAGTGAGAGCTCAGGGGATCGCAAGGGGTCACACCCTTCCCCCAAATTTCACCACGGCGGGCTCTATATTCTCGTGAAGCACCCACATCTTTTCCAGATTCACAATGTAACCTCCAGGGATCATGAGGGGTTGCACCCTTCCCCCAATTTCCCCGCTGTAGGCTCCAGGAACCCATGAAGTGCTTCGTCCTTTCTGGGTTCACAGCTTGAGAGTCAAGAATCCCAAAGGGGCACGTCCTCCCCCAAGTTCACCACCGCAGGATCCGTAAACCCACGAACACCCATGCCCTTTCCTTGTTCAGGGCTGTGGGGTCTGGGTCTTCCACAAAACCACACTCTCACCGGGTTGGGGGCGCAGGCACGCAGCCAGGCCACCCTTGGTCATGCAGGCTTGGGCACTCACCCTTCCCAGGACTATGCGTGGGTGCTTGCTGCCCCTATGTGACTATCTCCCAGTCTCACTCCTCTCTCTGTGCCTTCAAGCAACAAGGCCTCCCCTGGTGCTGCTCAATCCTTGTTTTCTGGGGAAGGAGTGGTGACTCCGCTCTCCCGGGTGCTCTGAGGCAGACCTGGGAGCACTGGGCCTGGGGGCTGCAACCTCCCTGGTCCCAGCTCTAATCCCTGGGTCCTTATTATCTTGAAGCAGTCTCCTTACTGTGTGGTTTTTCTTTTCTTTTCTTTTTTTAAGATTTTATTTATTTATTTCTTAGAGAGGGAAGGGAGGGAGAAAGAAAGAGAGAGAGAAACATCAATGTGTGGTGGCTGGGGATCCTGGCCTGCAACCCAGGCATGTACCCTGACTGGGAATTGAACCTGCGACGCTTTGGTTTGCAGCCCGAGCTCAATCCACTGAGCTACACCAGCCAGGGCTACCATCTGGTTTTCCAATGTCTGCTATAATTTTTGATGTCCTGTTTTCATAAATGTTGTGATAGCCTAGGCCCCTTGCTCTGTTCCTCTGCAGATCCTCAAGTTTCTTTCCCCTGCTTAGAGGAAGGGGATTATGCTCCCTCCAACAAAGCCGCCATGTTCCAAGCTGTGTCCTCATTTTCATTTGCTTCAAGGTATCTTTTGATTTCTTACTCGATCTCATTGTTGACCCATTCATTGTTTAATAACTAGTTATTTAGCTCCCTCTTTGCATGTTTTTCAGTGTTCTTCTTGTGATCAATTTCTAGTTTCACAGCATTGTGGTCAGAGAAGATGCTTGATATGATTTCAATCTTCTTAAATGTATTGAGACTTATTTTGTGTCCTGACAGGCGGTCTACCCTAGAAAACATTCCATGTGCACTTGAAAAGTATGAATATTCTGCTGCTTTAGGGTGAAATGCTCTGAAGATATCAATTAAATCCATTTGATCTAGTGTATTGTTTAAGACTGTTGTCTCCTTGTTGAATTTCTTCCTGGAAGATCTATCCATTGAAATCAGTGGGCTGTTAAAATCCCTAAGTATGACCATATTTCCGTTGATTTCTCCCTTTATATTCACCAGGGTTTGCTTTACATATTTAGGTGCTCCTATGTTGGATGTATAAAGATTTACTAGAGTTATATCTTCTTGTTGTATTGTTCTCTTTATCATTATGTAGTATCCTTCTTCATTTCTTAGTATAGCTTTGGTTTTAAAGTCTGTTTTGTCTGATATAAGTGCTGCTACCCCAGCTTTTTTTTTTCTTTTCCATTTGCATGAACTATATTTTTCTAACCCTTTACTTTTAGTCTATGTGTGTCTTTATATCTGAGATGGGTCTGTCGGAAGCAATATATTAGGGTCTTGTTTTCTTATCCAGTCATTTACCCTGTGTCTTTTGGTTGTAGGGTTTATGCCATTTACATTTAAAGTGATTATTGATTGATACATATGTAGTACCATTTTCTTGTTAGACTGTTTTCCTGTTTTTTTCCTTTCTCTCTTTTTTCTTCTTCTTCCTCTTTCTCTTCTTCTTCCCCTTCTTAACCTTCTCTTTCTTCTCCCCCTCCTACTCCTCCCCCTTCTCCTCCTCCCCTCCCCTCCCCCTTCTTTTTCTCCTCTTCCTCCTTCTTCTTCTCCTTCTCCTCCCTCTCCTCCCCCTCCCCCTCCCCTCCCCCTCCTTCTCTCCTCCTCCTCCTTCTTCTCCTTCTTCTTCTTCCTCTTCTTCTTCTTCTTCTTCTTCTTCTTCTTCTTCTTCTTCTTCTTTCTTCTTTCTTCTTTCTTCCTTCTTCTTCTTCTTCCAATCCCTTTAACATTGTTACAGTACTGGTTTGGTGTTAACAAACTCCTTTAGTTTTTTCTTGACTATGAAGCTCCTTCTTTCTCCTTCAATTTTAAATGATAGACATGCTGGATAAAGTAGGCTTGGATGTAGGTACTTGCTTTTCATTACCTTGACTATTTCACAACACTCCCTTCTGGCCTGAAATGTTTCTGTTGAGTAATCAGATGCTAGCCTAATTGATGCTCCCTTTTAGGTAACTACCTGCTTTTCTCTTGTGGCTTTTAGGTTTCTCTTCTTGTCTTTAAGCCTTGTCATTTTCATTATGATGTGTCTCTGTGTAGGCCTCCTTGGGTCCAACTTGTTTGGGACTTTCTTAGATTCCTGGATTTGTGTGACTTTTTCCATCACCAGAATAGGAAAGTTTTCTGTCACTATTTCTTCTAATAAGTTCTCCATTCTTTGCTGGCTCTCTTTTCCTTCTGGTACTCCCATGATGTGGATGTTGTCCCACTTTGTGTTGTCCAAGATGTTTCTTAAGTTCTCCTCATTTTTTTTAAATTATTTTTTCCTCCCTGGCTGGTGTAGCTCAATGGATTGCCGCTTCAATTCCCAGTCATGACACATGCCTGGGTTGTAGGCTGGGTCCCTGGTGGGGTCCATGTGAGAGGCAACCACACATTGATGTTTCTCTCCCTCTCTTTCTGCTTTCCTTCCTCTCTCTCTAAAAATAAATAAATAAATTTTTTTGAAAAATGTTTCTTCCTTTTGCTACTCTGCCTGGGTGTTTTTTCTACCTTGTCTTCCAAATCACTGATGCAATCCTCTGCCTCATCTCACCTGCAGTTTTTCCTTCCAATGTATTATTTATTCCTGATTTTGCATTCTATAATTCTGACTAGTCCTTTTTTTATGGTTTCTATGTATTTTTAATGCTGTTGAGTATCCTTATAATCTTACTCTAAACTCTCTATCTGATGAATTTATTGCCTCCATTTCACATAGTTCTTCTGTAAAATTCACTTGTTGTTTCATTTTGGGTCTGTGTCTTTGTCTTCCCAATTTGGCTGTTTTATATTTTCCATCTTAGTTGCTGAACTAATCAGTCATTAAACCATTTAGTTGTTAATCTAATCAAGCTGTAATCAGCAACATGGTTTAAGCACCACAGGGTGGGGCAGAGTAATTCTTGTAGGTCAGGGAATGCTTCCCCTCTGGCTGATGCCATTTGAAGAGAATTGCTCTGCCTGAGAGTGATGGCTCCTGAAGTTTGCAGAATGACTCAGCACAGGGATCCTGGCAGCTGTGCCTTCAGTTTTCTCCCAAGTCACCAGTCCCAGATTCTCCTCAAGCATCTCTCATCCACTCTGCCCTCCTTTTACCAGTGCCCAGGATATGAAGCTGCAAATGAAATTTTATGTTTTGGCCCTTTAAGCAGCCCTCTCCCTCTGGCAGACAGACACCCTGCTGCTTTTCACAGCTGGATGTTATTGGAGTTCCTTTCCAGCTCTGGTGGTGTATGCTGGGGAGCCTAGCTTGACTTGAGACCCCACACTTCTCAAAGGGATCCTCCTGGTCTCTGATATCCCTCTGGCACTTCAGCTGCCACCCGTGGGAGCCCAACCAGCTCACTTGTGACTCCTCCACACTCCCTACCAGTCATGTTGTGGCGAAGTGGTTCCTTCTGTATGTTCGTGGTTACAAAGCTTGTCCCCAGCTAGTGTTCAGTTGGTTATTCTGGATTTCTCTACAATTTAGTTGTAATTTCAGATTGGTCCTGAGAAGACATTAATGTAGCTTCCACTAACTCCTCCACCATTAAAAAGGGTCCCCCTTTTAGTTCTTAATTATCTTATTTCTATAAGATTAGTTTACACACTAAAATAAGATATAAAAGCTACACAGTTTTGGAAGGACAGACTTCTGCCTCAGAACCCGTCTCCTCTAAAATAACAAAAGAAAATAACTCTCTGCCAGACCAGACCAGTTATATGCTGCACCCAGAGTTCCTTCTCCTATTTAAAATACCATCCTTTGATAAATACAGGCAGCTGTAACATGATCATCCAGGCATCCCTGAGGAAGAGAAAGAGAGTATCTGCCCTCCTTCTGCTTAAATCTTCCAGCCCATAATTCCATGCACTCTAGAAGCATTCAGCTTCTCAGCCAATCCCATCCTAGACTGGCAGATCTGCACCTCTCCCTGCCTAGTCTCTTCCTGTGGTAGGGAGATCTGCCACATGCCCAGCTAGCTTGTTTACCACTGCCTCATGCATCGTCCTCCTATGGTCTCTCTCTCACTCCTCCCCAGTGATCTGATCAAGTTTTTCTGTATCATTCTCTTAGGATGCATCTTAACTCTTTCATCCTTGATAACCCTTATTAAACTCCTCCAGATCCCTAGATGGTTCCTGACTCGGGGGGGTGACTCATCCCAATAAGAAGAATAGGATTTGACAGACAGTGACCTGGAGGAAGAGTGAGCAGTTTTTATAATACCAAGTTGATTGATTGAAAAGGCAGAATATTTTAATAACTAATGGCTTAAACTTGGCTCTGTTGAAGAGTAGGGTTTATGCTTTCCTTAGCCTTACTTGCTAAGGAGCTGAGAGTCTATTGTATACCAGTTGTGGTAACTCTGTTGTATTTGAGTTTCCTCCTTCCAAAAGCAAACATTGAAATGAATTGGATACAAGTAGCTTATTTGTGATCCCAGGAAGCACTGTGAGGGGGACAGGGAAGTGAAACAAGGAAGGAAGAACTGACATAATGTGTGGTAATAAACAGGTAGACATCACTAAGGGCAACTAAAAACCTCCAAGTGATGGTGTCAAACTATGTCTAGCTGTTCCACTAAAGATCAAGGAACTTGAGTCTATGTCTACCACATCCTGTCCCTCATATATTATAAGTCACTTTTGGGAGAACTTATGTCTTAGCACTTCTAGGCTTTCCACCTAGAAAGACACAGAAAGGCATTGGCAAGTTCAGGCACTCTCCACAGGAGACCTCTGTGTCTGAGAAAATATGTAGGCCGAGAAAATATGTAGGCCAAGAAAATATGGCAGGTGCTAGAAGCATATAACTACCATCTTCTGATACAAACATCTATTCCCTATCCCTACCATAGTAGACTTTCTGCCACATAAAATTAATTTTTAGGAGTGGGCAGAGTACATATTATTTTTTAAAAACAAGATTTCTTCATTAGAGTCGGTTGCATATTACTACAGAGTGTACAAAAGAAGTAAGCATTGGATGTGCATAACTGAGGAGCCACAGAATGTCTTTGCTGATTATAAGTCAGGCTGATCAAAAGACTGAAGGGGAGAAAAGTGTTCACCTATGGTAGACCCCTGGAGCTAGTTGACTCATTAACCAGAAACTGATTATCCAGATTTCTTGTTTCTCCCCTATCCCCACAGCTGCTGCCTTTTCCTTTTCACTGCTCATTAGGCATGGCAAAGGAGGAGCAATGGATAAAATCAGACCTACGGAAGTCTTTTTTTAATTTTTTATTTTTGGTTGATTGAGGCCATAATGAAGAATGAAGCTGAAACTAATAACAGATAATAATTGTTTTTGTTTTCTTCATTGTGGTCAAATATACATGTTATGTCAAATATACATGAATTTTACCACTTAAATAATTTTTAAGTATACAGTTCAGTGGCATTACATACAGTCATATTGTTTTGCAGCCATAACCACCACCTATCTCCAGAACTTTTACAACAGATTTTAGAATTTGGGGTTGTCAGTGCATTTTGGTTTTCCAACATGTCTCTATCCTCCATTTATTCAGATGTTCAAGAATTGACTGGATTAAGTAAAATGTCACTTCCAGGAGATAGAAAGACATCTGTTATTTTTGATATGTTTATATCAGATATTAAAAAGGAAGGGTGGTGTAGCAGATATATATGAGGGGGACCTCCAAAAACAAGAAGTGTCTTCTGGAGGACAGCCCCTTGTAGTAGAGGCTTTCCCCGCTAGGTAAGTGTTCTAGAAACCTATCTGTATCAGTGCACCAGCTGGCATTGTTGTGAGAGGCTATATTCGGCTTCAGTGAATTCTTTCTGAAGATTCTGTCAGTGTATTTGCCCATTTCATGATGGGTGATTTACAAGCTTACCTGCTCTCACCGTGCTCAGTGTTCAGAGGTTTTTGACCAAAATCAGCATGAGCCCTATGCCCCACCCTTCCTATTCACCTGATCTTGCCTCAAGCAACTTTTTTGTTTGTTTGTTTCCCCCCAGATGAAAAAAGTCCTCAAAGGAAACATTTTGCCTATGTGGAAGAGGTGAAACAAAAAAATGGCAGAAGCACTAAACAGTTCAAAACTGTTTTGAACAGTGAAAAAAAAAGTCTCAATACATTTGATGCAAATGTACTGCATCAAATGGAGAGTACTTTGAAAGTGACTGAAGTTTAAACATGTAAGAATAAATACACAATTTTTTATAAATAAAGTCTGGGATTTTGGGGGGTCATATCCAATATGAAGATATTGCTACATACTAACTAGTCAAAAATATAATGCCTTAAAACAACCATCATTTGTTTAGTCACTATTCTAAGGAATGGTAGTTTGTGGTGGGCTAACTTGTGTGATTTTGGTATATTTGAACTAGATGCAGTTGATATTGGCTGGGTACACTCATGTGTCTACTGTCAGTTGCTGGGTCTGCTGGGGTCTGGCTGGTGTAAGATGGTTCAGCTGAGATAACTTGTCTCAGCTCTATATGGTCTGTCAACCTTTACCAGGCCTATTCAACATGGCAACTCAGCAGGATCTCAAGAGCAGTGACAAGAGGGTGGGTGCAGAAGTGCTTACCATGTCTTTGCTTACATCACATTTGCTACTGTCCCTTTGCCCAAAGCAAGTTACATGACCAAGCCTATAATCACTGATAAAACCCCCAAAGGCATAATAAGGAGACATGAATAAATTAGGACCATTCCTGTTATTAATCCACTATACATATTCTTTCTAAGGCTAGAATTCTCTATGAAGATAAATAGTCTTCTGAGATCACTTTAGTTTATGTTAAAGTATCACAGTCCCTTTTTGATTCGCAAATATTTTCAAAAGCTGAATTTGTATAACTGATATAATTGAGCCATAATTGGCCGTGTTTATAATCCAATGAAATCACTGAAACTAAGCCATATATTTTTCTCTGAACAAACAATGCGCAGGCCTGTTTGATCACTGTGGTTAGTGTCACCACTTCTGCTGGTCATCTTACATCATACCTTTGTCTCTTAAAAAAAAATCAGACGTTGCCATGGCTGGGTAGCTAATTTGGATAGAATATCATCCTGTTATGCCAAAGTTGTGGGTTCATCCACACATAGATGCATATATAAGAATCAACCAATGGATGCATAAATAAGTAGAACAAATTAATTGCTCTCTCTTTCTTTCAAGTAAATTTAAAGAAAAAAGAAAATCAGAGGTTTTTTTTCCACCTGTTCATTCCCCAATCCCCAAGCACTACTCTGGCTGCACCGTAGCACTTGCTCCAAGGTCTAGGTTTCTGCTACCAATGCTGCTGCTGCCTCCTTCCAGCCTCCATCATGATCATCTACAGGACTTCATCAGCCATGATGAGATGTTGGATATCTATGAAATCTGAGAGATCCCAGATGGGCTGTGCCTGGAGGTAGAGGGGAAGATGATGAGTAGGACACAGAGTAACACTAATGACTCACTTATTGGTGGAAATGGCTCCACTTGAAGGCCTAGAGTGTAAAGGTACTGACAGCACTGTAATCACTGGTGTTGATTTGTCATGAACCATCATCATTTGCAGGAAACCAACCTCACAGAAGAAGCCTACAAGAAGCACCAAAGATTACATGAAATCAATCAAAGGGAAATGTGAAGAACAGAGACCAAAAGAGAGTAAAACCTTTATGACAGGGGCCGCAGAACAAATCAAGCACATTCTTGCTAAGTTCAAAAACTACCAAGTCTTCACTGGTAAAAACTTGCATCCAGAAGGTATGGTTGTTCTGTTGGAGTATCATGAGCATTGTGCTAACCCATGTATGATTCTCTTTAAGGATGGTTTAGAAATGGAAAAATGTTAACAAGTTTGACAATCTGGATCTATAAATATATCACTCATTATCATAACTGGCTGCTGCTTGTAATCCACACACCAGGACTAAAACAAATAGGACTGATGTTATCTTGAGCTATTCATTTATTTTGACCTTGATTATTTGGAGCAGAGGCATTATTTTTAAGAAAATCGAGGCATGTAGGTTTTCTAAAAAAAAAATGCACTTAAACTAAAAAAAAAAATCAGAGGTTTGTACCACATGAAAGAATAATGAAAGGAGAGAGGAAAGGTGCAGATTTGGGCTTTCCCCTTCCATTTTTAAACATCTCTCCCATCTTCAATCCATGCCATGTTCTCACCAGTACAGTTGGGCCAGTTTTGGTTAAATGACCCTTTTTGCTTAAAGTGTTCTCAAAATACAAGAGTAAATATATTCCTTTTCTCACATCAGACTTTAATGAAATGAAAAATCTGACTCAACTTTTTAAATATTTGAATCAAGAATCTGTCATAAATTGGGAAGCTATCACCTGATTGAAGGTGTCAAGTATATTTCTTTTTCCTTTTTACTACTTTTATTTTACAAAAATAATATTTGCTCTTGGCAGTTAATTCCTTGTACTACTTACCTCAGACTTCTAGTCCTCAGTTGCCTGCCTTGGATGCATCCCCTTTTAGTATTTATGTATTTAGTATTTAGTAGTTATTTATGTATTATATACATATACAAGCAAAAATGTGTGTTACATATATATAGCAGATTGAACCATATGAAATTATCCCCGTTGAAACATTTTTATCTGCAAAAGCAAGGCAGTCATATCATCCAATCTATCTTTTTAAATATAAATAAGAGCATACAAATGTACTAGTCTGTATTTTCTTTTTTTATTTTTACTTAATTTTTTTTTTTACTTACCTGTATGTCCTGAAGATCATTCTATATCAGGAATAGGGCTTGATATTATTCTTTTCCATGACTACATAGGCATGGCTGTAGTTTATTTAACAATTCCCTCTCTGATGTACACTAAGGCTTATTTTCAATTTTTATTATTGCAAATACTGCCTAAGTATCTCACTCAGCATGCAAATACTGCCTAAGTATCTCACTCAGCATGTGAATCTGCAGAAAGACAGATGCGGATATGCAAGGCTGATTTTCCTGTCTCATGGCAAACTGTTTGAAGTGATGATGGAACCCCTTAGTCATTGGTACCTGTGTCACAAGAGTTGTTGACTAATATTTATAGGAAATTCTGGAAACACTAACCAAAGTCCTTGCTCTTCTCACTTCTGTAGCTCTTAAATTAGTATGACTTATAAAACCAGAAGGAGTTGAGTGGCCTGAAAACCCTTATTTCTGTGAAAAGAGTCTTTTTTTTTTTTTTGGTCTGGAAGGCTTCATTGAGAAGAGATACTAGTTTCCAAGACAGATCTGGTTTGGGTTCTTGGCTCTGCCATTCAATAGCTGCATTACCCTAGATGACTTACCCTCTCCGAGCTTCAGTTTTCAAACCTATAAAGTAGTTTATGCATGTTGTAGGGTTCTGCTGAAGATTAAATAAAATGATGTGAAGATTAAATAAAATGATGTGCCATAGGCACTCAACAAATTGGCCATTTGCTCCTTAAACCAAGTTTCCAAAGATAAAACATTTAGTGTTTTCCTAGCAGAGCTAAGCCAGCGATTTTTCTAAGGAAATATGAAAATGTCTTCTGCAAGGCCTCCTTGCTGGCTGGCATGAAGTAAGCAGTATTTGTTTTCTGATCTCAGAGTTATCAATGGATTGTGGTTCCAAATCTCTGAATTCTGGCCCCATCCTTGATACAGAGAGCTTGGCTTGAAAAGTCTTATTGCAGGAAAGAGAGCATATTATTCCCAGGATCCTTAAAACACCATCAGATGATTGTACTCACTTCCTAGCATCTACTTTCGTCCAGATGACCTACAGACATGTAAATTACCCACCATCTACACCGAATCACCTGTGGAGCACTTCATGAGGAGCAGAGGAGCAAAAGCAGATCATAGATGAAAGGAGTCATGGGTCAACTGGTGCCAACACTATGATTTTGTTTATTAATTTTAGAATAATGTTTTTATTTAGACCTTTAAAGTCCATGTTAATTTTTAAATGATTCATAAAAGTACAAACAAGCAAAATCTTCCTGCCTAGAAATCACAACTTTCGATATTTGTTGAACCCCATCCTAGGCACTTTATACATTTATGCAGCTCAAATATTCAAAGCATAGACAGATGGATAGGTCATATAATTAAAGATTATATTAAATATCTTATTTGTTTACTTATTTTCTGTTTTCCAACCCTCACCCCCCCAAATCCTACACAGGAAAAGTCAATGAGGGGAGAAACTTTGATTATATTGTTCACTACAGAATCCTCAAAGCCTAATACAGTGTCTGGCATATAGAAGATGAACAAAACATATGTTGAATGCTCAAATATTTCTATTTGGATATCTTGTGATTCTTTATTTGACTTTTAGTTCAATAGCTTGCCTTGGACATAGCTTGATATCAATCATTACACATCATTTTTTTTCTGGGACACTTTGTTCTATCAACATTTTCTTATTTTAGTAAAGTTTTCCTCTATCCTTGAGTATTTAATTCCATCTTCCTTCTTTCTTCTTCACAAACTGTAATTATGGATATAGGAGTCTTCTTTTGCTCCCATATCTATCAACTCCTTTGCAGTCACTATTTATAGTTTACTTTTCTATTTCATTTTTTGCATGATCTCAAGCTTACCATCTCTGTATTTTTGTCTTTATTTTCCAGGTCTTTCCCCCTGTGCCTTTAATATTCTTACCTTAAGGGCACATGTTTTCTCAGGTCTTGTGTTTCTCAACACAAGAAGTGCTGTTCACAACCAGGTCTTGTGTTCCTCAACCAGTGTTATTCCTCAACCAGTGCTATTCATTATGGCACATGCTTTCTAGATTGTGATCAGGTTCTGGCTGTTATCCCTCATCATTCCCCTAGCTTCCTTTCTGGGAGTTTTCTATGAGTAGAAGGCCAGGTCACAGACAGCAGAAATAGACTACCAGTATACCAATTTCTTTCTTAGGTATCCTTCCATCCCTGACCTCACTATAAGCAGTGGATACTTGTTCTGCTCATAGAGGTGAAGATATAGCTTTCCTACCTCTCTTCTGTGCTGCCCACAAAACTGGATTTCAACTCTCTAAGAATCCTTAGATATGTTCTTCTTGGTGTTGACAAAGAGTTTTAAGGATATACATATTCTTATCATACTTGGACAGTACATGGCAGCTGGGGGCTTACTCCCTCATCTCAGTCTAGCTTTCTTGGCATTTGCTAGGGATCTTTTGTAGTTTGTGGTGTTATGCTGTTGCAGGTTCCTACTTCACTGACGATGAATTGTGTTCTTTCTATCTTTTTTTCCCTTTTGTTAATTTAGATAAATTTCAAATGAGGGGTAGAGCAAAGATGCCACCATTTTTAACCATTAACACATTAATCAGAATGGCCAGACTTAGACTGAGTGAAAGAGATTTTTGCAATTGAGAATTGTGAGTCTGAAGCCAGTTGAATGCCTTTCACTTCTCAAGTTTACATTCCCCAGTCATTTATCTCTCTGTTGAAGACACTGCTTAATGCATACACCATGTGCCTCACTAATGATGTTTTCTATGGCCATGCTGCCATCTCCTCTCTGTTATAATGTGTGATGTGGCCCTCAGTGCCTGAGTCACACACCCATTAATATTTATGCTTCCTTAGAGTGATGGGGTATCCCAGTGATTTGTAGGCATGAGCAGGTGTCCCTAATGGAAGAATAAGTAGGAGGCATCTCTTGGGGAATAGCTGCTTTCAGTCTTCCTGCCATAGAAAAGAAGAATTTGGGGTGGTGATTGGAAATATCCACAACATTTATGGAGTAACCTCCAACTATCCAATAGGCTAACTTGGATTATTTGTAAGGAAAGGTTAGAGAGCAGATGGAGAAGTAGCTCATGCCCCCCTGGTGGAAAGAAGAGAGCTCCTTTTTCCTTTCCCAACCAGAAGCTTCCCTGTTGCTGTGAGAAGTTATTCCAGTGACAGTTTGCACACAGCCCAAGTCTTCCAAGTTTATCTCCTTGCACAACCAGATTCTAGTTCTGTGCCCCTGACATGTTGTCTCCTACTCATAAACTTTTGTTCAGTGCAGAAAGTCTCAGTAAACTACCATTAATCATTATCCATATGGGCTGAGAAATGCAACATCTACTTTGATCTTTGGTTTGATTACCAAGTAATGGCAGCAGAAATAAACAATCGACTATGCAGTAGGGTCAGGGCACTGCTAACTTTGGAATAGCTAAATGTCCCATGACCCTTTGGTCCAAACATCACATGGGGAGTGCACTTTACAACAGAGTATGTTGGGGTAATCACTTTATTGAATTGAAAGTGCTGAACTTTTTATGTTTAACGTATTTTGTATGAGCTTTAAATATGGGGCCATGTCCAGTTCAATGGATTCTTCTGACCATATATAATGACCCCTCTGATGCACATATTTCAAGTGTGTCATTCCTGCAAACTATTAATATGAATAAAGTAGGAAGAATTATGATAGAAGTCCAAGCTGGTGTGACTCCTGGTCTACTGAGGCCCTTGCTTAAATAAGGTTCACATCGTTTGGTAATTTTAAAATATGGCTGCAACTTTTTTTACTCATCCCATCAAAAGATATGTAATCTAATTTACCATTCTATGAATATAAACCAACATTTATGATTCACTTCTAATGAATAATATTTGGCAGAAATGTCCCTGAGTGACTCCTGAGCTAGGGCATAAAAGGTACAGCTTCCACCTTGCTGGTTCCAATCTCAGAACTTATATACCATATTGAGAGAGCATGTAGAGAGGCCATATGGAGGTGTTCCAGATGGCAGCTTTGCTGAGGTTCAGCCAAAGCAAACATATGAATAGGGAGGCTTTGGATGCATCTAGGCCCCAGCCTTCAAGCTGCCCATTTAACACCACATAGATCATGGATGAGCAACCCCTATTGTATTAGTGTAGTAGGTGGTCATAACAAAGTACCATACACTTGGGGGATTAAACAACAGAAGTTTAATTCTCACAGTTCTGGAGGCTGGAGGTCTAAGATTAAGGTGTTGACTGAGTACTGGTTCTTTCTGAAGGCTAGAAGAAAAGGCCTGTATCAGGTCTTTCACCTTTACTTGAAATGATTGTCATCTTCTCTCTGCTGTGCCTTCATATCATATCACCTCTGTTCATGTCTGTATCTAAATGTCCTCTTCTTGTAAGGATACCAGGCATATTGGATTAGGGTTTATCCTAATGAGCTTGTTGTAACTTAATCACCTCTGTAAAGACCCCATCCAAATACAGTCACTCTCTGAGGTACTTGGGGTACAACTTCAATATAAATTTACTTGGGGAACCCTATTTAGCCTATATCACCTGCTAAGCCTGACCAAACTGTAGACACATGAGCAAAATAAATGTGATTATTGTCTTGAGCCACTCAGACTTGGAGTGGTTTGTAATGCAGCAGATAACCTGCTCACATAAGGTAGATGAGTGACTTCATTTCTGGTGACTGTCTCAGGATTTATTCAGCAAATTTCTTCTGATAGCAAGACCAACTATTTAGGAATTGTGCTCAAAGGGCCAAGGCCAGACCACAGACAAACACTTGGAAGATAGTTTCAGGGACTACATGTTCAGTGCTCTATTTGTTTTTCTGTTTTAATTTTGCTCTTGCAATGAGTGGGACCTACGAAGGCTATCTCCAGTTAGATGGCAAGTTTTTGTAAGAATAAGCATAGGACAGTGGAGAGATGCAGTCAAATAGAAATCTAAGACCAGAGATGGAAATAGTATTGGGCTTTATAGCAACTGACTTTGAGACCTGTTCTGAAAGCAAAGAGGCCTGGGTCCTTCAGATATAAAACATAGCACTGAGAACAGACTTTCCTGAGCGCAGAGCCTGGTTGAAATGCTGGCTTCACCTGGTACTGGCTATGCCATCTTGGGAAAGGCACTTAATCTCTCCATTCTTCTGCTTCCTTATCTGTTAAAATGAATAACACTAGTACTTATTTCTTTTACAGTTCTCTAAGTTTATTTTATTTTATTATTTTATTTTATTATTAATTGTTGTTCAAGTACAGTTTTCTGTCTTCTATTCCCATCCCAGCCCACACCCCCAGTCCTTCTCACCTCCCTCCCATTTCCACCCCCCAACACTAGTATTTATTAACATGAGGTTGTAATCTAAGGTCACTGATATGATGAATTAACTATTTTTTTTTTATTATAGAGCTGTCCATGAGTGAGTTGCATTTCTAACTATTCTTTCTCCAACAGATTTCCTTGGTGACTCACCACTGCTACTTTCCCACTACTTATGCTTGCACAATTGATATATTCATTTATTCAACAAATGTTTACTGAATACCTACTACATGCTAGGCACTGTTATTGGCCCTGAGGGAACTGAATCATATCAAATAAATATCTCAGCCTCATTGACCTTAATTCTCTTTCTCTTTACAGTGAAAGTTCTGCCTTATGACCTTCGGTTGCTGTTCCCACCATTCATGGGACCATTTTCCCTACTTATTCACTCATATCCTTGAAAGAGGCACTCTGATTGGCTCAGTTTGTCTTTTCAAGTCAAGACACATGTTTATAACTAACTTTCTGATTGGTTGCCTAAGATCTGGTGGCCACCCTGATCCAACCAACTATATTTTAGAGCAGGGGATGAGCATAAGGCTGAGGACATGGCCCAGCAGTGATTGTGGGGAGATCATTCTGAATGGCAATTCTGGGTAGAAGTCCTTGGAGTCGTACATTAAAGATGAGGAAGACCATCATAGACCCCCCAGTGGAGCTTGCACCACCCCAAGACATCCTTTGGTCATTTTCTTTTTTTCTTTTCTTTTTAAATATATTTTATTGATTATGCTATTAGAGTTGTCCCATTACCCCCCCTTCTCTCCCCCCCACTCTGCACACCCTCTCCCACCCACATTCCCCCCTTTAGTTCATGTCCATGTGTCATAAGTTCTTTAGCTTCTACATTTCCCATCCTATTCTTGCCCTCCCCCTGTCTATTTTCTACCTACCATCTGTGCTACTTATTCTCTGTACCTTTTCCTCCTCTCTCCTCCTCCCACTCCCCTGTTGCTCACCCCCCATGTAACCTCTATTTCTGTGGTTCTGTTCCTGTTCTAGTTATTTGCTTAGTTTCTTTTGGTTTTGTTTTAGGTGTAGTGGTTAATAATTGTGAGTTTGCTGTCATTTTACTATACATGTTTTTTTATCTTCTTTTCCTTAGATAAGTCCCTTTAACATTTGATAAAATAAGGGCTTGCTGATGATGAACTCCTTTAACTTGACCTTATCTGAGAAGCACTTTATATGCCCTTCCATTCTAAATGAAAGCTTTGCTGGATAGAGCAATCTGGGATGTAGGTCCCTGTCTTTCATGAGTTGGAATACTTCTTTCCAGCCCCTTCCTGCCTGTAAGGTCTCTTTTGAGAAATCAGCTGACAGTCTGATGGGAACTCCTTTGTAGGTTACTGTCTCCTTATTTCTTGCTGCTTCTAGGATTCTCTTTTTCATTTTTACCTTGGCTAATATAATTATGATGTGCCTTGGTGTGTTCCTTCTTGGGTCCAACTTCTTTGGGACTCTCTGAGCTTCCTGGACTTCCTGGAAGTCCATTTCCTCTGCCAGAATGGGGAAGTTCTCCTTTATTATTTGTTCAAATAAGTTTTCCACTTGTTGCTCTACCTCTTCCCCTTCTGGTACCCCTATAATTAGGATGTTGGAATGTTTAAAGATGTCCCAGAGGTTCCTAAGCCTCTCCTCATTTTTTGAATTCTTATTTGTTCATTCTTTTCTGATTGTATGTTTTTTTCTTCCTCCTGGTCCACTCCATTGATGTGAGACCCAGCTTTCATCCCATCATTATTGGTTCCCTGTGTATTTTTCTTCATTTCACTTATTGTAGCCTTCATTTTTTCATCTAATTTGTGACCAAAATCAACCAATTTTGTGAGCTTCCTGATCACCAGTGTTTTGAACTGTGTATCTGATAGGTTGGCTATCTCTTGGTCGCTTAAAAGGATAGGTTCTGGGGCTTTTATTTGGTCTTCTGTTTGAGCCATTTCTCTCTCTCTCTCTCTCTCTCTCTCTCTCTCTCTTGGTCTGGTCTCACTGGTTATAGTGAGGGGCGGAGCCTTAGGTGTTCACCAGGGCTGGGCACCCCAGTCGCTGGGTTGTGATGTTGTTTGTGGGGACAGGGCTGAGAGGGAACAATGATGCTTCCTCCATTCTCTGTGGGACTTCAGTCCCTTCTGCTGCTTCCCGGGAGCAAACTGGGCCCCTCTGGTGCCAATTCCCACGTGGGTGAGCTTGTGCACACCATGGGACCCTCCAAGGACCTCTCCTGTGAGGCTGGGTATCTGTGTGCCTCAACTCCCACAGGTGTCCTCAATCAGTGTCCTGAGGTTCTATTTCCCAGCTCTGGAATCCTGGGTTGCGTGCAGTGCCTTGCTTCACAATAACCGCCTCACTGAGCCTGCCGGTTGCCATCCCTTGGCTGGGGTCTGCCAGCTGCTGCTTGCGCACTCTGGGTCCACCCGCTTTGGTCTTGCGCACCCCTGGATGCCTTACATGCCTGGTCCCAACATTCTCTGCTCTCTGTGACCCTCGTCCAGCTGCCTGACTCCACCCCTCCTTCCAGTCTGGATGAATGGGTCTATTTCAACTTCTCGGTTGTCTGATTTCCATTCTGATCAATTTTCTGTCAGTTCTGGTTGTTACTCTGTTTCTAAATTGTTGCTGTCCTATCTTGGTTGTGGGAGGAGGCACAGTGTGTCCACCTATGACTCCATCTTGGCTGAAAGTTCCAAACTCTGGTCATTTTCATATAACATAGGCTGAATAAGAGTGCAAGAATTCCAGGTTATGCATACAAGCCAAGTTAACTACAAAATCAGGCTTGGAACAAAACCTATATTCATTCATTCATTCATTTGTGTGAAAATTGTTTTATTACTATATAAGCTACAAAGATGATATTACAGTAGCTATTTTTTTGTTTCTTTTTCATGTCCTAATTTCTTTTTTTAAAATTTTTTACTGTTGTTCAGTTCAGTTGTCCCCATTTTTTCTCCCATTGCTTTCCCCTGCCCTGTCCAACCCTCACACCCAAAGATGATCCCCTCCCCATTGTCCTTTTCCATGGGTCCTTTGTATATGTCCCCTCTCCTTCCTGAATTATCCCCCTCTCCCATCCCCTCTGATCGCTGTTAGTTTGTTCTTTACTTCAAGTTTCTGGTTTTATTTTGCTCACTTGTTTGCTTTATTAATTAGGTTCCACTTATAGGTGAGATCACATGGTACTTGTCTTTCACCACCTGGCTTATTTCATTAGCATAATGCTTTCCAGTCCCACCCAGGCCATTGCAAAGGGTAAGAGCTCCTTCTTCCTTTCTGCTGCATAGAATTCCATTGTATATATGTACCACAGTTTTTTGATCCACTCATTTACCGATGGGCACTTAGGTTGCTTCCAGGACTTGGCTATTGTAAGTTGTGCTGCTCTGAACATTGGGGTGCATATGTTCTTTTGAATTAGTGTTTCAGGGTTCTTAGGGCATAATCCCAGTAGTGGAATTGCCAGGTCAAAAGGCAGTTCCATTTTTAGTTTTTTGAGGAAATCCCATGCTGTTTTCCACAGTGGCTGTACTAGTCTGCATTCCCACCAATAGTGTAATAGGGTTCTGTTTTCTCCACAACCTCACCAGCACTTGTTGTTTGTTGATTTGTTAATGATGGCCATTCTGACTAGTGTGAGGTAGTATGTCATTGTGATTTTCATTTGCATTTCTCTGATGGCTAGTGATGTTCAGCATCTTTTCATATGCCTATGTGCCCTCTGTATGTCCTCCTTGGAGAAGTATCTGTTCAGGTCCTTTGCCCATTTTTTAATTGGATTGTTTGTCTTCCTGGAGTGGAGTCATGTGACTTCTTTATGTATTTTGGGATAAAACCCTTGTCTGAAGTATTTTTGGCAAATATATTTTCCATATCATTTGTTTCCTTTTTATTTTGCTGATGTTTTTTTTTAGCCATGCAGAATCTTTTTAATTTGATGTAGTCCCATTTGTTTATTCTTTCCTTTATATCCCTTGCTGTGTGTGATATCTGAAATTTTCTTGCCTAGATTATCCTGTAGGAATTTGATGGTGTCATGACTTATATTTAAGTCTTTTATCCACTTTGAAGTTATTTTTATGTATGGCATAAGTTGGTAGTCTAGTTTTATTTTTTTGCATGTACCAGTCCAGCTCTCACAACACCACTCGTTGAAGAGGCTATTTTTACTCATTGTATGCTCTTTCCCCCTTGCCAAATATTAATTGACCATGGAAACATGGGTTTATTCCTGGGATCTCTGTTCCATTGATCTATTTGTCTGTTCTTATGCCAGTACCAGACTGTTTTGATTATATTGGCTTTATAGTATAGTTTGATGTCAGGTATTGTGATCTTTCCTACTTTGTTCTTCTTTCTCAAAATTGCTGTGGCAATTCAGTGTTGTTTATGGTTCCACATAAATTTTTGAAATATTTTCTTTCTATATCTGTGAAATATGTCATTGGTATTTTAAAAGAGATTGCATTGTATGTATAAATTGCTCTGGGTAGTATGGACATTTTGATGATGTTAATTCCTCCAACCCATGAGCATGGTACATACTTCTATGTATTTGTGTCTTCCTTAATTTCTTTCTTCAATGTTGTGTAGTTTGGGGGGTACACGTCTTTTACCTCCTTGGTTAGGTTTATTCCTAAGTACTTTGTTTTTCTTCTTGATATAATAAATGAAATTTATTCCTATTTTTTGTTTCTATTATTTCATTGTTGGTGTACAAAAATGCCTTTGATTTCTGAATATTGACTTTGTATCCCATCATTTTGTCAATATTATTTAATTTTTTTATTATGTTTTTTCCATTGCCATTTAGTACCTTTATACCTTCCTTACCCCACAGGCACCACATTGTTGTTGTCAAGATATGGAAGTAGCCCAAGTATCCATCAGTAGATGAGGCTAAAACAACTATGGGATATTTACACAATGGAATACTACTCAGCCTTTAACAAGAAAAAGATTTTACCCTTTGTGAAGTATGAATGAACTTGGAGGACATTATGATAAGTGAAATAAGCCAATCAGAGAAAGACAAATACCATATGATTTCACTCATCTGTGGAATCTAGGTAACAAACTAGACTAACAAGGAGATTAAAGACAGACTCATAAATAGGGAGAAGATGACAGCTAAGGCCAAGGGGTAGGTTAGGGGGTGGAGGAATTGAGCAAAAAGGAAAAAAAATTCATGGATGTGGAGCCAGGGCTTTAAGATGAACATTTTGGCATTGTCTGGGTGATTTCAGGTGCCTCATCTGACAGAAACAGTAAGCATTCCTTCCTTTCCTCTTGGCACTCACCATTCCCATGGAAATCAGCAATTTCAGAGGGAGCTTTCTCCGGTTGAAAGGATATACCTGGCCTCTCAACAAATGACAAACAATAGTTGGTAGATATATATTCTAGCTTCCTTGACTCTTGAGTAGGACAACTCTGTGACGTGTTCCACATCCACTCCTACCAGTCTTCAGCAGGATTAAGCCCCAGTTGCCCACACATCTAACCTGCTCATTAACGCAAACATGTTGGTCTCATTTCTATTCTTCTCTGATGTACTTTCTTAAGTCATCCCTCAGATAAATTATTTGTACTCAAAACCTTGTTAGAGGGTCTGCTTCTAGAGACCAAAAACTAAGACACCTTTCAACAAAAGCAAGTGCTGAGGTCATGTAAGTAAGACAGAAGAAAGAAGTCAAGGTGCAGGCAGAGGCCTTGATAGAGAGATACAGAGTTCCAGACCACTTGTGTGACTTATCACTTAAATGATCGAGTACAAGGGTAGTTGCCCTGGTCTGCAGCTACAGAGAAAAGCAGGCTGCTGATGGAGAAGGGCAGCCATTGTGAGAGGGGCTACTTATAAACCAGGTGTTCTGCTGCCATTCTTAAAATGTTTCATTCTTCCATTTTTAATCTGACTCATTATTGAATCATTAATAATGATTTATATGACACTGACTTTTTTTCAGATATCTTGACTAACTCTTTGACAAGAGATTAATAGAGTGGGACTTCAGATGTCAAGTTTTTATGAGCAGAATGTCCAAGGCCATCTCTAGATGGGTATTATTGGCTATATTCACCACACTCTCCAGAGACGGAAAAGCAATTGTTCAGCTGGGCAGAGAGAGCCAAGCTGAATTAAATTGACCTGTATGATACAGAAAGTAGCACTGAGTACATTTAAGTAAGGAGTCTTTGAAAGAAATCTATTTTATTGTAGCTCACTAGTGAAATTATTTTGAGGAAGTGATAAACAGTCTAATTATTTAAAATGCATTAATAACATCAGCATCTAAAATGAAAACAAAGAGAATAACATGCTTGGTCTTAAATAAAATGCTAAGTGAACATTTATTTCTTTCTCTTTTTTTTTCTTTTCACAACATGAATCTGACTGCTTTCAAAAGCCAGTTCTTATGCCTATGTTCTCAAAAGAGAGGAGACATTTCCATTTGTAGTAGAAAACCAGGGTCCTCACTGAATCCAGATAAACATACCTAAAAGCACGTTATTCTAAATATAATTGCTGCTCTGCAGGAAAATCTAGTATGATTCTCTTGATTTGATAAAGGGTTAAGCTTATCTTTAATTTCACTCCTTAAGAAGACAGTGGACACAGTAGGGAAAAGCAGTTTTCACAATAAGAAAAACTAGGACACATTCTTTCCATGCAGGCTCTGGCTGGAGTTCTTAACTCCAATAAGGAGTCTGAGCCTGTTCACCACTTAGGCAGTGAATGAACAATTGTGTGTTTAAAAACCCTTTGTATCCTGTATGACCTGCCCTTGGGCACAGGTGGCTCTTAGAGTACTGTGATCATGGTTGGAACAAAGCTGAAACCCTCCCCAGGAAAGGTCTCCTTTCACAGTCTTCTCCCAAAGTCAATGTTTGCTGTAAAGGCAGCAATTTTTTCCTCTTCAAAAGGACCTTTATGTACTAACTCACTCCAGCCTACTGTGCATGTAAATTATTCACCAGTGACATGGCCTCTGTTTATGACTTTGATCTTTTGCTTCCCCTGGATGCCACAGGAGCTGAAGGCCAGTGAGTTATTGGAAGGCCTTTGATCTCTGACTCACAAATGACATTTTGTGGTGAAACATTTGGGCCTCTTCTGTGCCTACATGTTGGATTGAAAGGGAACAGAGTTTTGGGGTTCAGAGGTGTTTATTTCGAACCATCAAACCATCATCAAGACAAAATGGATGGAGACAGAGATAGGCACACTTTTTCCTGAACCAGCAATTGTTCACACACAATGAATGATTAAAAGGGACTTAAAAAAGGAAGGGCAGCATTCTGATGATTCAAAGAACTTGTTTCAGAGCAATCACACAGTCAAGGTCTCACACTAGGGAGTTTTAGAATAAATAAATGTTGTTTGAAAAGAAAACAATAGATGATAAGGGATAGACTCCCCCAAAGTTGTTTTATCCTTCTCAGAAGGTTTTCCTTGTAAATGGAAGAAATGAGATATTCCTTGTAAAATAGAGTAAAATCTAGGGCATAGAAAAGGCTGGAAGGAAGGGGAAAATGTTTGTGTTTCTTACAGTTCTGACATGATCCCTCCCTGCAGGTTGTCACCAAACTATCAGTGACTGCTGACTGCTGATTGTGTCTGGCATTGAATCTTCAGTGTTCACAGTTTAAAGACCAAGGACAGTGGATTCCTCTTTATTGTGGCAGTCTAAACCACTTTGCATTAAATAGGAATAATAACCTTTTTTAAAAGAATATGTCAAAATAATTACATTTCTTGTTGCTTTTCTTTCTTCCACATCACCTGAGCAAGCACATCAGCTTCATTTGACTGGTTGAAAGGAGGACTTTTTTTCAGTAAGGGCTATTCTAAGAGGACACACACCTAACAGTAAGGAAGGAGTCCTTCATTCTGTTATGGCTGACTGGGATTCTCAGGACAGCGTATGAGTTAATTCTACTAATATTTGGGTTTTGCTTGTGTCTCTTCTTTGTCAGTTGATTGAGGAGCAATAATATTTACCACATAAATGTCCTGTGATGTATGAGCTGTTGTTGATATTTCCACCATTCTCTTGCATTCCCTCTACTAATTACTTCTTCATTTTAACAGAAGGTGATATCCTCTGAAATGTTAATTCCTTCCTGAAAAGCCAAACTTTAAAAAGGAATTTAGTTGTACCTCTGATGAAGATTTCATCATTATGAAGAAGTCTTTTCAAATACATTTGAAATCCATTTTTAGAATTTCAAGATAAAGCTTGTTAATGTTTTTAATGGTACATTAAAAATTCAACAGTGTTGTCCTCAGCATGGCATGCTTTGATGCAGGTTACCTGACTCGCTTAGTTTAAAATTGATATTATGAGTGGCTTGAAGTACATTTCATCAAATGTTTATATGTAATGAAATATTTAGAGAACAGATTATTTTTTTATATCTTGAATGACCTGATGTATAAATCACCTCATCTCTATAAAGCAGAGCAAACCATTTTAATATGGTAAAGTAGGAACATATTATTGGACATTTTTGCATTTTCTGGTACATAAAAAAAATACAGGCTTGATGTCCCAAAAAGCAAAAATCATTGAGCTGAGAAAAAAATAACTGATATACACACACTCACATATACTTCCAGCTTCTTCCATACTGCTTCCTGGTGTGGAAGGAAAGAGATGTCCCCAGAATATGAGCAGAGTAAATGAACATGCTGAGTTAGTGATGCATTGGTGACTTATTTCTCCTTTCTCCTTCTGACCATTGTGGTTCCTGATTTTGGACAAGTTTCATCTAATTGTGGGTAGATGTCTCCCAGATGTGTACTCTGTGTCTATCGCCCCCACCCCACATCATTCCTCTGCCATCCTGAGCAGCCTAATAATATTGGTTAGGGTGGGTGCTTCTAAGTTTGCTTGAACACCCTGGCTGATAGGATTAACCAATTAAGACTTTGGTTCCTAAAGAACTAAGTATTTGCTTGGGACCCTGAATTATATGCTGGGGAGGGGGCCCTGATATGAGAAAAATACCATGGTCCATGATCCCCACTCTCCTCCCAATTTCAAAAAACACCTCCAAGAGCCAGCCTCGACAGGGTGAGCACATCTGAGTTATCCTCCAGTTTGCCTCGTTTATTTCAGAGGAGGGTAAATGTGGCAGCCAGATGAGCATGACTGCTGTTGTTTTTGCAAGGCTTCTGCAAGGGGCAGGCCTCTGAATCACCACCATGGACTCTGAAACCAAGAGGCCGCTTTTAGAGCCACTGCAGTGACCCGCTCAGCGGGCAAAGCTTTGTGCTGCAGCCTCCTGGGAGGAGGCTGCAAACCTTCAGATCCCAGTGCCCACTCGCCAGCTTCCCTCTGCTCACAAACTTCTCCTAATTAAGCCAGTTCATCTAATTATGGGGCGTACCATCAAATATGTCTCTAGATGCTTCCGATGCAGCCTGAGAGCCTGGTCAAAGCTGGAGAGGCTTCTGATCAGGGATGCTGGCCCTGCGGCACCCAGCATGGGTGAGTGGTCTCCTCGCGCCTGGACGCTCAGTCTCCAAGTACTGCTCAATCCGCCCACATTCATTTGTTCTGTTGCCTGGTGAAGGCACAGAGAGTAATTACTAAAGTTAAGACAACATCCCTGTAATTAGCCAGGCAACTCTAAGCACAAGAAATGGAAATTAGTAACAGAATCATAAATTAGTATGTGCATATATTACATTCCTGGATGGCCCTTGGGGCCTGATGTTTGCAGTCTTTGGCCAGCAAACCCCTGTATCTCAATAAAGCATTCCTCCCCAGTGAGCATGGCACAGGAAAGAGAGTTTTGCTTGGATTACAAATTATTTAATTCTTTTGTTAACAGCAACCAGAATTAAACCTCACTTTGGGGCCAGGGAGAGGGAACCAAATACACAGTGACCTTTCTGTTGATTTATTTTCTTTGGTGGGCATCTATTAACCTAGGGCCATCAAGGTGTCTCTAAACAATGGGGTTCATCAATTGTATTGTTTCACTCACTAGGAACAGTAATTATAAGCTCTTCAAAATCATTCTGATTTTGAACTATTTTTGCAGTCACTCTTTCTTAGCCAGGAAATTGGACTCAGGCACATACCACACAGCATTTGCATCAAAATAATATAGCTGGCAGCAGCAAGCCACAATCATATCATTCAGAAGGAAGGAACAGAATACAAATTAAAGGAAGAATGTAAATTTTTGCCATTAAGCCTCAATGACCATTTGCAATGGTGCAAGGCACAAAGGTTCTTGATGAGCGTCATCTACTTTGATTATTCATACTTGTATTTCTGCTTGAATTAAAACAGGAGTGCTAGAGCCTGTTACGGGAAAATATTTGAATTGATAGTGAACTCTCACCTTGCTGTGCATCCATTTACTTTTCAAATGAATAGCAGATAAGTTAGTGCATTTTCTAATCGGCCTGTTTTCCAGTGAGTGCTGTCATTACATACCAATTTCTTTTAGAAGTGCTTGCTAAGAAACATTAACTACTTAGAAATAAGGAGCTGCAGTCTACAGCTCACCAGCATTTCTGCTAGGATAGTGGAAGGTTCTGCAGTTCACATTCACCCAGTCTGTTACAGCTTCAGCCTTTTCCCTAATTCACAAGTGAGTCCTTAAGTATAGGCATGGCTCTCACCAAGCGCCATCTGTCCAGAACCAGGTGGAATCCCACACAAGGCATAGTCCAAACTGGCTTACTATAGAGTAGCTATGTCATTCAGCACCAGTGTCCTGGATCCTCCTGCACTGTGATCCTAACTGCTGAGGCTGGGCAGCCAGAATGGATTGTGACCCAGACTTTGAACTCAAAGCTGGATTAGGATACCATCAGGGTATCATTCTTTTCTGCACACAGACTCCACTGCTGGCAAGTGGAAAATGTAGATTCTTAGAGTCGTATGTAGGGATGGGGACAGCTCATTTAAAAACTATATGCTCCAGTTTCTGATAAATGCAAATAGGCAGAAACAATTTCTCCCAGCATAAGGAGGCACCAGAACATTGTTATGCCTCAAGAAGAGACTTAAACAAAAAATATTTGTGCTTAATCAGGAAGAAAGGGAAAAAGTTGTTTTTATTCAGAGTCTCTATATGGCATCATAAAGAGCTTTTTCAGGTTACTTTTCTGTTGAATGTTACTGGCCACGCATTTGTTGAAGCCTGTCTATTACTTTATTTTTTTATTGTTGTTCAGTTATAGTTGTCCCCATTTTCCCCCCATTACTCTCACCTGCCCTACCCATCCCCCATATGCCACATTCAATCCTCCACCCGCCATCACTGTCTTTGTCCATGGTTCCTTTGTACATGTTCCTTGATTATCCTTCCCCTTCTTTCTGCCATTATTCCCCTCCCCCTACCCCTCTGGTTACTGTCAGTTTGTTCTTTATTTCAATGTTTCTGGTTATATTTTGCTCACTTGTGTGTTTTATTTTATTAGGTTCTACTTATAGGTGAGATCACATGGTACTTGTCTTTCACCACCTAGCTTATTTCATTAGCATAATGCTTTCCAGTCCCACCCAGGCCATTGCAAAGGGTAGGAGCTCCTTCTTTCTTTCTGTTGCATAGAATTACATTGTGTATATGCACCACAGTTTTTTGATCCACTCATTTACCGATGGGCACTTAGGTTGCTTCCAGGATTTGGCTATTGTAAATTGTGCTGCTATGAACATTGGGGTGCATAGGTTCCTTTGAATTGGTGTTTCAGGGTTCTTAGGGTTAATCCCAGCAGTGGAATTGCCAGTTCAAAAGGCAGTTCCATTTTCAGGTTTTTGAGGAAATTCCATACTGTTTTCTACAGTGGCTGCACCAGTCTGCATTCCCACCAACAGTATACTAGGGTTCCTTTTTCTCTGCAACCTCACCAGCACTTGTTATTTGTTGATTTGTTAATGAAGGCCATTCTGACTAGTGTGAGGTAGTATCTCATTGCGGTTTTCATTTGCATCTCTCTGATGGTTAGTGATGCTGAGCATCCTTTCATATGTCTCAGGACCTCTGTATGTCCTCCTTAGAGAAGTGTCTGTTCAGATCCTTTGCCCATTTTTTTAAATTGGATTGTTTGTCTTCCTGGAGTGGAGTCATGTGACTTCTTTATATATTTTGGAGATCAAACCATTGTCTGAGGTATCATTGACAAGTATATTTTCCCATACAATTGGTTCACTTTTCATTTTGCTGATGTTTTCTTTAGCCATGCAGGAGCTTTTTAATTTGATGTAGCCCCATTTGTTTATTCTTTCCTTTATGTTCCTTGCTGTAGGAGGTGTATTGGTGAAAATATTGCTGCATGGGATATCTGAAATTTTCTTGCCTATATTCTCCTCTAGGAATTTTATGGTGTTGTGACTTATATTTAAGTCTTTTATCCCTTATTTTTTTATCAAATCATTTTTAGGAGCAATCAGAGGCAAAAGGTATGGCATGCCCAAGTGGGGGAAACAATGCTCACAAACGCTGAATGACCTTGCTTCGAAATGAGTTTTTCAGGCTCTAGTTTGTTCATTGACTGAACAAGAAGCCCATTGATTTGTCACAAGTGATGAGCAAAGCATGTGAAGTGTGAACACTTCACACAACCCCAGCCAAGGTAAACAGAAAAAGGAAATGCCTGACAAACTACTCTCCTCAGTGGAAAATGGTGGGACCTAACTTCAGGTGAGGAAAGGGTCCTTATCAGGTTGGAATCCAAACATTATTCTTATTTTCTAAACAAAAAAGGAATATGTATTTTAATATGCAAATTGGTTACTCCAGTAACTGAATTAAAAGTCAGATGAAAATCTGGGGAAAAGCTGAACATTAAAGGAGTCGTTGAATATGTGTCATGACCACCTATGTTCAGGAAGGTTAGAAAACACTTATGAAGTCACAGATGTATTTTGATCAAATGTATTTGTATGCACACACATGCAGATGAATAATGAAAAATGTATTCTAGTCTAATTAGCACACCTTTTTAGAAATGTATAAACAGTGGTGTATTTATAGAGGCTATAATATCCAAAACCATTTATTAAAATCTTCCTTTTAACCTATATATTCACCTTCACTCAGGCCTCAAAATTCTAACAACCTATTTATGAATTTACAATTTCAAGGCTTCAAGTAAATAATTTTATACAAAGAAATGTTGTCACTTTTCTTTATTCTATTGCTTTGGAAAGTTGGTCAGTTGAGAAACAATGTATAACTAACTATAAGCACACTGAGGCAGAAAGCAAATGGGCACAAACTTGTCCCTCGTGACACCCACATTGCCCTTTGGGAGTGCCCTTGGGACTGACTCTGAGATATTGAGATATGGATATTGCTTTGATTGACTTGCTTTGGCTAATTAACATCAATAAACGTTACCAAGCAGAGACTTGAAAAACACTGAGCACTCACCCTTTTGCTACATATGGGATTCTCTTGGACTGACAGTCCCAGTCACCCCCTCCCAGGCACAGTTAGTTGATTGGTCCATCAACAAGCAAGTGGCCTGATCAGACCAACTGCAATCTTGTCCTGGAATTTTCAGACTGGAGCTGAGGACAGATAGGTGGTTGGACCAGGAAACTCCCAGCAGCTGTGTTTCCTTCCAGTTTGACATTGAAAGAGACTGAGAGATGAAAGACCAGTAAATACAGAATGTGTCATAGTGTGTCCTTAGGCCCTCCCCATTATATGAGACATCAGTGTGTCCTTTATGTCAGTTTATGTTATGTTCCTATCACTTGCAACCAACAGATCTCTGGTTCACCAGCACTTCTGGATCCCTTGCTTTCTGTCATCCATAGTCCTGTGTGATATCCACTGGGTTCTTTATCTGCTCATGGAGTATTGGCAAAGATATCTTTTCTCACGGTTCCTCTGCTTGATTAGAATTCAGTGCAATGGTGTCACTATCTGTTTTCAAATATTTTCCCTTTTGTCATTTCAAGACAAAGCCCCTGAAATTATCTGCACAAACTTGTGCAGATGTGAACACCAAGTGAGAGAGCTGCACATACTTCAAAGTATATTGCTCTCTAGAATCATTCCAGGAGGGGCCCAGGAGAAAAGTGTTCAGGTAAAAACTATTCTGTAATAGTTTAAAATTTTATAACAACATCATACCTACTTGCAATTTATTCTAATGTGCCTGGTGGACAATTATTACTCACCAAAGCAGGAAATGGAGCTTATTTCTCAAAAGTGGTTAAAGTCCCCCCACCCCAGAACCATCTGAGATTATCAGGGAGTTCTGAATGGCCTGGTTGTGAGCCTTCACTGACAGCTTGACTGCTCTGCAAAAATCAAGTTTCTATCTGATGAGAGATAAGCTCTCTCACAATGGAATGGTGTTTGCTATAATTAAATAGAAATTCTAGGTTTTAAAAAGAGATACATGTCCAGCAAGTAACTCAAAGCCTGTTTTCTTGGGATTTCAGGGAATATAAAGAAAGCAGTATGTGTTTACTCTCAGATGTTTATATGGATGATGCAGAACATTCTCACAAAGCTGGTGCTCAGGGGGAAAAATACCAATTGATTTTTGGCCAGTTTACCTATGTCTGTTAAATCAAGTAGTGGGGAAAATGCTTCTTCTGGAATGTAGAACTTTCATCCAATTGACAATAATTTGCAAATGGATGAGTGGACATTGAGAGAGTGATTACATAATTAATATGACCAGATCTGAAAACCCTGACTCAGTTATTTGTCCCCTTCAAATACTGATTACCCTTTTAATTTACAAAGACAGCTGCCCAGGGTTGTGTTACAAATATTAGGAAGGGTGCTTAGTTTTGTAAAAGTTATGTTTAAATCTCACTTTTACAACAAGAAAAAATATAATTGGGAGTTGGGTATACATATTACTTGGGTTCAAGAAAGGTTAATGAAAAAGCTGTAAAATCCCAAATTATAGTCAGAAGTTCCATTAATAAGTCTGTCCCCTCTCACCCCACCCCACTATTTCTAGTTGAATCTTTGAATGGGGGTAGAGAACAGGGTGATGTCAAAATTAACTCATTATGCTCTCAAAGACTTCATGTGCAAATTAAATGTGTTTGTTTTCCAAAATCTGTTTGTTTTCTGCCTCCCTACCACCATCTCTTAATAATTAAATTCCCTCTGCCATTAAATCTCAAAATTATCATTTGGGAGGGGAGTTAAGCTGTGTCATTAGCCAGGATGTATATACTTCCCCACCCTGTGACTTGTAGACTGTTAACAAGGATATATGGCCTGATCTTGCTGACAAGGCCTTTGGGGTTAGCCCTGATGGCCACACTGAAAGTTCTCTCTGGTGGTCCTCATTGTTCAGCCTCAAGGTCTAGGGAAATTACCAAACTCTGACTCCCAGGTGATTATACATTTGACCTTATATGGCAGTCAGTGGGCTAATGAGAGAGAAGTCAAAACCCTCACAGAGAAAAAGGCTTGCCAGTTGTGCAGAGCCCCAAAGCCAACCAGCCTGTGTTCTGAGTGGCCACCTGCCCTGTGTCACAGAAGCAGGAAGGCCTTGGGAAACCTCACCAGATGACCTGCAGGACTCAGGCTTGCCTGTTTATTTTCTGGATCAAGAAGCTCCAGCATACACCCCCCAATCTCAAGAAGACAGGCTTGATTTTACTTTCTAGGGGACAAATGGACCAATTAGAACTTGGTGGGGGGGGAGGAGGAGTCTTTCCCTTATTTTTTCCTTTGGTTGATTTTTTAAACAACTTGGGATTTCTCTAAATGGATGCTGGAGCCCTGGGCAAATCACACTCTATACCTCACCTCACTTCCTTGAGAGGAAGACTCTTTATCTGTAAACAGGTTTCATATTTAATAAGATGAAGTCACATCCATGAACTCACTGCTCCTGTGTAGTGATGGGACCATTTCCCCTATTTTATAGGTGAGAGAGGGAAATTCAGAGTCCTAATTGTTGGTACATCACCACAGATTCTAAGGGATGGAGCTGGATCTAGTCCTCAGATCTGGTCCAGACCTCCTTCTACTCTTCCTAGTTCCATTGTACTTCTTTAAAAAACAAAACGGAATGAAACCAAAAAAAGATGGACTGCATTTTGCCAAGTGAAAGTACAAAATAATTTGAGCAGCCAACCCCACCAAATGATTGCCTCCAGCTGGTAGGGCACAACTTCCTCTCATGCTCCCATTATCAGCACAGAATGGCTTCTGCTCCAAGAACCCTCACTGGAATACCCTCCAGCCTGCTTGAGTCAACACATGAGTGGGTGTGAAGAGGTTGCAAGAGACAATAATCATATCTGAGTCTAAAAGCATCAGAAAAACAAACTGGAAGACAACCTGTACATTTTGTCAGGATGGAGCACCAAACTCCAGACAATCCCCACCCGCACCCCCCAGGAAACCACTATAAAACCAGAAAATAAAAACACCTTATTTTCAGAGACTGGAATGCAGAAAAGACTGTGGTCCCAGAGGGAAAGGAAACACTGAAGGTGATTGCCCTGGTTGTGTACCTGGAGGCAATTTCCAGAGTACCTTATGGAAAACTGGACACCAAAAAGATCATAGTGGCTTCACTGAGGTATGGAGCTGAAAATCAAAGTTTGGGTCTACTGGGGTGGCTGAAGCATGGGGAGCAGGATACTAAAGGACAATGGGGTTATGGACATCTGCATTTACCTAGCCAGGGTTTGCTATAAGTCTGGCTTTTGATAAACTGAAACCTGAGTACTTGGAAGGACTCCCTGAATAGATGAAGCTATTTTCACAGTTTCTGAAGAAGAGGACTTAGTTTGCAAGGGTCCAACTCACCTTTGTGGATTTCCTGGCTTATGACAGGTCATTGCTTGACCTGACTCATATATTTAAGCCAAGGTGCCTGGATGCACTCCCAAACATTAAGGATTTCATGGCCCACTTTGAGGGCCCTAAGAAGATCCCTACCTACATGATGTCCAGCATATCCTCCCAGGCCTTTTGGAGAAACAAGTAGAACCTGTATGGCCAGGACATAGTAGGGAGCTGACACAGCTGCACCTCATCTTCCAGGGCCCTGGAGAACAGTCAGACCTCCCTGTACCCTCACAACAGCTGTCTCACTTCTTTCTTCTGTTCATTCCCTTCTCCCCTCCTGAGATGCCTATTAGCCTCTTTTTTTCTCCCTCCCAACCCCCTTTTCATCAAGCCTTCAGCTTTTCACTTTTCATCAGAAAAAATTCCTAACCCTAACTCATGCCATCCCTCATGCACTAAAGCCAACCAAACTGTCCTTCCTATCAGTGGGTGCTTCTGCTTTGAGGAACCAGACTGCTCCTGTCATCTACAGAGTTCAGCCCTGAGCTCCCCAACATTAGTATTGTCTTGGTGTACAGGCCCCCCTCTCCCAACATAGTTTATGCAAACAGTCCTACCTGATCCTCAGTGAAGCATTAATCACAAAAAGAGAAACAAAGAGAGAGATGGAGATAGATAGATAGATAGATAGATAGATAGATAGATAGACAGATAGATAGATAGATAGAGATGATAGAGATAGAGAGAGACAGAGATGGTAGAGAGAGTGAGAGAGAGAACTTATTAAAAAAGGAGCAGTCCCGATCCCATGGCTTACCAGGTGTCTGGCGGACCTGTAACATGTCCCAGCATGCATCTACCTTTTACCCTTCCTGTTCACATGATTCACCTCATTTCCCTTTCTGCATCCCATTTTCCTTCCCAAATTCCCAATGCTACTTCTTCCTATTCCTTCATCTATTTGTGTCCACAGCTGACCATTCTTCCAAAGGCCAAAAGGAAGGGATAAGGTGGCTCTCTTAAGAGTACCAACAATGGAGGTAAAAAGACAATTTAAGAAAGGTCACGTTCTCCTTTGTATTTTCACAATTTGTGGATAATGTGGTGCAACAGTCAGTTCACAGGCTCTGGCTGGGTGGATCCTGCTTCCACTGCTTGCAGCCTACACAAATGAGACAGAGTGTATAATACCAGCTGCTACTAAAAACAAAGCCCCACATCTCAGCCTATTAGCACAATAATACTTTGCTCACACAAAATCCAAACCAGATGGTTCAGGTCAGGAGGTACTTTTAATTTAATGTGATCACTCAGAAATTCAGTTTCTTTCCATGTGGTTGGTCTCCTATCACCCAGGGCCTCAGAGTCTTCTGTTGGGTCCTCTGCACTCAGCTGCCAGATAGAGAGGAAAAAAGTGGAAGATCAGGTAAAAGGTTTTGGGGTTCACTTCTGAACACAGTTTATTGGTCAGAACTCATGGTCAGGCACATGGTCACAGCTAAATGCAAGGGCAACTAAAAAGTACACTCTGGCAAGATGCTCCTGAGGGAGAAAAAAATGGAGTTTTGTGACCACATATCAGTCACTATCTTACTGTATTGCCTTGAGGAAGTCACTTGTCTCTGAAGCTCAGTTTCCTTGTCTATGAACAGGCACAGGAATAATACCTTTTTCATGTGGTTATCGTTAAGGTTAAATGAGATAATCCTAACTAGATAATCCTATCAAAAACACACTGTTTGAGAAATATTGCCTATTATGATTAATATGCCTGCATTTAATTAATCTTTGTATCCCCCACAGAGTGGTTTCTTTTTTTTCTTTCATAATACAGATTTTATTGGTTGTTTTGAGAACAAGTACACAGACATCTTAATTTGTATGAAATTGATGTGTGTATTAAAACTTAAACAAATCATATATAGTTATGATTCCTTCTAAAGTTATTCCAATGACTTTCAAGCTTAAAATTTGGAGGCAACTTTTAGAATATTAAATACTGATGCCAAATGTTGGTATGCTGTTACATCAAAGGTCTACTAATTCACATTTTAATACTACATAATCAAATGTTTAATCTTTCACAGCACTATTAACAAAGTTACTAGGAAAACTGGACTACCACACCAAAGATGTTATAGAGTGCACAAAATTCTGACAGGGAGAGTCAAGATCAAGGAGTGATTTTCTTTAGAGAACAATTCCAATGAAAACATGGTAATAGAATTAATTTAAATGTTCAAGACATATTAAATTCATGACTGCCTCCAAATTGTAATTTACCCATCTATGGAATATTAGGCTGACACCCAAGACAATCAAAGCCTCCCCTACTTAATATTCCACTATTTTCTGGTTGTACCAAAAAAAAATAACCAGCAAATGAGTTCACCTCTTTTAAAAAAGCATTTACACTTAAAAAGTGGGGTGAGGTAGAATTTCTTCCTTCTTAAAAATGTTTCTAAATGCTACTAGAAAATACTTGCATTTATAAAATAGTTGATGAAAATATTCCTCTGGTTTGTATAAGAAGAGTAATAGAGCCCATTGATAAGACATGGTATATGATATTCATCAGACTTGGTTTCTTTCTCTCCTGCTTTATCCAAGGCTAGACTGTGCTCATTTTTAGTTTCTCCATTTTCTACAAGTACATCTTTTTAGTTTCTTCTCTTTTTTTTTAAAGCCTCACCTACAGACATGTTTTCATTGTTTTTAGAAAGAAAGGAAAGGAGACAAACATCTATGGGAGAGAGAAGCATTGATTGGTTGCCTCATGCCCACACCTGCATGTGCCTATGCATGTCCAGGCCCATCCCTGGAATTGTAGGGGATCATCCTCACTGAACTGGCATCATCCACATCAGACACAAGATCTAACGCACAACCTAGGTATGTGCCCTGACTGGGAACCCACAACCTTTCAGTTCCGGAATGACACTTCAACCAACTGAGTCACACTGGCCAGGGCTTGTCTTTAGTTTCTTGTTTAGCCACTTGGGTCTGTTTCCCCTTTGCTCCCCTTTTCTCTTTTGTTTTCACTTTTTGGTCTGCAGATTTATCCTTTCACGCTGCCTTTTTTTTTTTTTTCACTTTGCTTCAACTTTTGTAGGAGCAAGTTTAGCTGACAACCTTCCCGTCTCTTCTTGGGTGCCTCTTTTGCTGCCTCTTCCTCAGAGCTGACCTTCCTCTTGGGTGTGGTGGCAATGGGCCATGTGTGTGCCGTGTGCCTGAGTGCCTGAAAAGTCTTCATGAAGCTGAGCTTCCTGGCTTCTGCTGCTGCTTACCACCCCCAACACTGTATCCCCATTGAGTAGTTTCTAACATTGTGGGCCAAGGCTAGGGGTGCTTTAACTTTTTCCCATTATGTTGTTTTTCAGTCAACAAATAGTTTTTAAAAAGAACATTATTAAGGAGATGGTCCACAAACTTTGAGAACCACTATCATATGGGACTTAAAATGTTCTTTTGTATATAGCAGGTAACTAATATATTGAATAAATGGGCTCCCTCTCACCTCTTTTTTTCTTCCCTTACTTCTACTTCTTGGTCTTCTTACTCGCCCCCTTCAAGCCACATACCCAGTACTTCCTCCAGCACCCACTGCCTGATGGGAGGTGCAGATATTACAGGGCAGTGATGACAAGTGAGCTGAATCCTGGAGGAGTGAAGCAGTAAAACCCAGGCTGCACAAGTGGAATGTCTAGAGAGCTTTATCAAGCAATAATGCCTAAATTCCTCCCTGAAAGGCTGACTTAATTGATAGGTGGAACTCCAGGCACTGGGAATTTTAAAAGCTCCCCAGGTGATTCAAATGTGGAACCAGAACTGAGAATCACTAGCTTAAGGTCATGGAAACTACTGGGTCCCCCAACACCATGGGCCTGCTCCTTCACTTTGAAGCAAGAAAGAGTCTACCTTGAGAATGAAAAATGTAAATAAACACATATACTAACCCTATAAACACTTTGGTGAATGCCAAATAATCACATAATGGCAATAATATAAATATTGGTTATTGGTTTTTGACTTTTGGCCTTACCAGAGACAAATCATATGGGAAAACATATTTGCCAATGATACCTCAGGCAAGGGCTTGATCTCTAAAATATATAAAGAACTCACAGGACTCCACTCTATGAAGACAAGCAACCCAATTAAAAAAAGGACAAAGGACTTGAATAGACACCTCCCCAAGGAGGACATATGGAGGGTCCAGAGACATATGAAAAGATGCTCAGTATTGCTAGCCATCAAAGAGATGCAAATTAAAACCACCATGAGATACCACTTCACACTGTTGAGAATGGCCATTATAAACAAAGCAACAAACAACAAGTGTTGGAGAGGTCGTGGAGAAAAGGGAACCCTAGTGCACTGTTGGTGGGATTGCAGACTGGTACAACCATTAAGGAAAACAGTATGGAATTTCCTCAGAAAACTAAAAATGTACTGCTTTTTGACCCAGCAATTCCACTGCTAGGATTATATCCTAAGAACCCTGAAACACCAATCCAAAAGAACCTATGCCCCGCAGTGTTCATAGCAGCACAATTTACAATAGCCAAGTGCTGGAAGCAACCTAAGTGCCATGAGTAAATGAATGGATCAAAAAACTCTGGTACATTTACACAAAGTAATTCTATGCAACAGAAAGAAAGAAGGAGCTCCTACCTTTTGGGACAGCATGGATGGAACTGGAAAGCATTATGCTAAGTGAAATAATCCAGGCAGTGAAAGACAAATGCGTCATGATCTCACCTGTAACAGGAACCTAATCAATAAAACAAACAAGCAAGTGAAATACAACCAAAGACATTGAAGTTGAGAACAGGCTGACAGTGACCACAGGGGAGAGGGAGGTAGAGATAATGGGGGAAAAGGTGAAGGGTTTACAGGAACAATTATAAAGGACACATGGACAATAACAGGGGGTAGGGTGGAAGCAGGAAAAGGAGGTGGGGAGGGGTGGAGGGAAAAGGCAGAGAACTGTACTTGAACAATAAAAATATGTTATAAAAATTTAAAAAATAAAAAGAAAAAATGAATAAATGAATGAACTCATGACAACCAAAGAAAAACACTGAAAGAGCTAGTATGCAATGCCTATTTTAAGTTTCTGGTTTTATTAGTTAAGGTTCTCCAGAGAAACAGAACCAATAGACTGTGTGTTTCACCACATACAAAGAAATTTAGTATAAGGACTCAACTTGCATGATTATGATGCTGGCATGTCCCAAGATCTACAGGGTGAGTGAGCAAGCTGGATACCTATGAGAGCTTATGGTGTGGTTCCAGTTTGAATCCAATAGCTTGAGAACCAGGAGAATTAATGGTGTAGTTCCAATCCAAAGGCCAGCAGTCTCACAACTCAGGAAGAGCCAATGTTTCAGTTCCAGACCAAAGGCGGGGAAAGCCAATATCCCAGTTCAAAGCCCAACTGGCAGAAAACATTCTCTTACTCAAGCTTTTTTGTTCTACTTAAGCCTTCAACAGATTGGATAGGACTATCCACACTGGGGAGAGCAGTCTACTTTAATCAAACTACTGATTAACATGTTAATCTAATCTAAAACCAACTACACAGAAACACTCAGGACGAGTTTTTTTTTTAACCAAATACCTGGGACCCTATGGCCAACTCAAGCTGATGCATAAAATTAACCATCACACTAGTTTTGTGTATATAAACATGCTTTAAATGTATTCTCCTCATATGGCAAATTCCTGGGGCAGAGGAGGCTCACCCACCAACCATTATTTTTCAGAACAGCTATAACAATGGATGAATACAAAACTGTATGTGTGAGTTGTAGTGTGGCACCTTTGCTATGCTGCTGTCACTCAGGGGCTGTTGTCATCCAGAAAGAAACAGGAAAGGGAAGAGGGAGGAGGGAGAAGAAAGGATGTTGCCTAACATCAGTCCTAAATTCCAGAAACACTGTGTGCAGGTGTTGGGAACCACCCTTCCTGGTTTCAGAAGCTGTAAAACCTCCCTCCCCCATGGCTAAGGCTGAGTGAGCAACCTTCAGACCATAAGCCTCTAAGGAGACAAAGCTTATCTCCCTCGCTGGAGTGCTGCTTCTGCTCCTTTTACTTTATCCATAACTGGCCCCCAATGCTTGATTGGTTAGCCAATTACAGGTAAGATTTCCCAAGGGAGGAATGACCTAAGACAGGCATGATCACAGTGAGGCCCCAGGGAAGGACTTGGGGGGCTACAGCAAAAGGGGGTGATAAACCCTTGTCCCTTGGCTTTGACATACCCTGAGTCCTCATTCTATCTGCAAGAAGTTTCCTAATCTCTTGGCTGCCTTACTTCCCCTGGCTGACTTAAGCCTGAAACAATGCCTTAAGCCTGAAACAATGCTAGTGGTGGGTGCAGTCCTGTGCTGGAAAGGGTGGGTTCCCTAGGGTGTTCAGACCTAAGAAACAATATATAAAATTCTGTGAAACCTGCTTTGTTTAAAATGCTCTCAATTAAATGATGAGGGTCCAAGCAGGAAATGAGTTTGTCTCCAAAAGTTTGGTAGCTCTTTAGCTTTCTGACCCTGACCCAGAATAGACCCTCATAGTTCTTTGTATGTTATTTATTGTTTGATCCTTACTGCCAGACAATGATTAATGAGCTTTATCTGTATTCTTATGCAAAATGAACCCAATAAAAGCCCATTGAGGAAATGGCTCTTGGCCCTTCTCCTTTGAGAGATCGGCCACCTTTTCTCCCCAAGATCATGTCTTGGTAGACTTATTCTCATCCATGGCAGCCAGGGGGGTAGGGGGGAGGCCCTGCAGGCAAAGTCCCCCCACATGCAGGGTTTGTTAAAGTCTTGCTTCTCCACAATATGTCTTGACAGGTTTGAAATTAGCCTGATATGGGCCAACAATAAGTGAGAGTCAAGCATACATAGCAGGAAATCTATACTTTCTAGATGCTCATTTACTGCAAGAGAATCCAAGGTATTGATTGACCTTCAATTCAATGATGAGATAAGAGGAGCTAATCTGCCCACCCTCCCAGGACTTCCAGGCTGACACAGATCTCTTCAGTCCCAGCTTTCTAAGTCAGTAAATGAGCCTTTTTTTGACTCAAGTTGGAGTTACTTCCCTAAAATGGAGTGGAATTCTATCAATGTGTCTAAAATCCTTCTCTCCACTTTCTCACCTAAATTCCTTTAACAGAGACTTAAAAATACAAATAAACTTGGGAGAAGAAATCAATGGACTGATAATCATTTAGATCTCTAGAGATGGGGATTTCTTACCCCACTCCCTTCAGGCTTTATACCTCCCCCTCCCCCAATGGAGAAACCCCACTAAAATTTGTTATTTCCTAAGACACTGATGAGGCATGTTTATTTGTGTGATGCTCCTGTTCTTGCAGCCAGAATGTCAATAGCAGGTGCTAGCCCAAGACATTTTTATCCATGAGAAGGAGGCCATATCATCTTGCTAAGGACTCCTTCTCTCTTCTCTCTCCTTTCTCTCTTCTCTCCTCCTCTCTCTCTCCTTCCACATAGCCAACACAGAAAGAGGCAAAAACTTTTTCACATTTTCAAGGAGAATTGGCCACATTGCATTCTACTCTTCTCTTCCTAATGCATCATACAAAAGCTCTGTGCTTTGCATGTTGATGCCCCAACCATGACTGACAGCAATAAGAGACTCACTTTCCTTGGCTGTTGCCCCTGTCTCTTTCTCTAATGGCATCACTGAGGGGAAAATTACTATAGTTCAGAGTCAAATTCAGGAATGACTGCTCTCCTAGCCCCTATGCCTTCCTAATGACACTCAAACTCCATAATTCCACTTAACAACAGTAGGCTTTGAATTACTGCATATTTTTCCTGAATTTTGATGGCAGAGAGGGGGCCAAAATGGAACAAATAGTAAGAAAGAAATTAAACACTTGAAATGGTGAGGTGGCAGCAAAGGACACATATGTGAAAGCAGAGACTTAGCCCTCTGCACATCTAATTGCCATCTAAAGTTTACATGACAACAAAACAGAAGAGAAACACTCCAACCAGTCTTGTACACTTTGCTGTGAAATGTGATCACCAGAGACCCCTTTCCTGTGGGAGGCAAGAAATCACTTTTTAAAGAATTCTTAGTGATAGAAGCTTCTATATTGAAGCTGTTTTCTATATTGAAACCTATGTTAAGGGACAAGGCTATTAATTTTGTGGGGCAAAAAAGGAAGAAAGGAATGAGAAAGTTGTTTCTGAGGAAGATATACAGTAAAGGATAGAAAACTAAGGCTAGGGGAGGACACAAGAAGGATTCCCAAAATAATTCTGCTTTTCCACCCAACATTGAAGCACCAAAATATATAAGGATAATCCTGGAGGACTTCAAGACAGATGTTGACAGCAACACAATTATAGTAGGGGATTTCAACACCACACTGACAAAAATGGATAGATCTTCAAAACAAAATATTAACAAAGATATTGCAGCATTATGCATGTCCTAGATCAAATGGACTTAACTGACATATAGAGAGAGAGCCTTTCATCCCAAAAAGCAAAATGCACATTCTTTTCAAATGCACATGGAAAATTTTTAAAGATAGACCACATGAGAGGATACAAAACAAGCCCTCCAAAATTCAAGAAAATTGAAATCATATCAAGCATTTTTTCAGACTACAAGGGACCGAAACTAGAAACCAACATCAAGAAAGAACTCAAAAACACCAAACTCATGCAGATTGAATAGCATGCTATTAAATGAATGGGTCAAAAATGAGATCAAGGAAGAAATCAAAAAGTTTCTGGAAACAAATGAAAATGAACTCACAACAACCCAAAACTTATGGGACACAGTGAAGGAAGGAAGTTCATAGTGACACGGACTTATCTAAAATACATAGAAACATTTCAAATAAACAACCTAACCCTACACCTGCAAGAACTGGAGGAACAACAACGAAGACAGCTCAGAGCAAGTAGAAGGAAGGAAATAACCAAGATCAGAGCAGAATTAAATGACATAGAGACTAAAAGCACAATTCTAAGGATCAATGTATCCAGGAGCTGGTTCTTTGAAAGATAAACAAAAGCAACAAGACTTTAAGCAGACTTATCAAGAAAAAAAGAGAAAAGACCCAAATAAACACAATCAGAAATGAAAGAGTAGAGGTTAAAACTGACATCACAGAAATACAAAGGATTGTAAGAAATTACTATGAAGAACCACATGCCAAGAAATTTGAAAACCTAGGTGAAATGGGCAAATTTCTAGTAAAATATAATCTTCCAAAATTCAAGGAAGAAACAGCAGAAAGTCTGAACAGGCAAATACTAGCTGACAAAATTAAAGCAGTAATCAAAAAACTCCCGACACACAAAAGCCCTGGACTGGACAGTTTCACAGGAGAATTCTACAAAGCATTTAAGAAAGAGATAACCCCTATCCTTCACAGGCTATTCCAGAAAATCCAAGAAGATCGAAGCCTCTCAAACTCTTTTTATGAAGCCAGTATCATCCTAATCCAAAAACCAGGTAAAGACAGAACAAAGAGAGAAAATTTCAGGCCAATATTGCTGATGAACATAGACGCTGAAATCCTCAACAAAATATTGGCAAATTGTATCCAGCAATACATTAAGAAGATCATATACCATGATCAAGTGGAATTCATCCCAGGGATGCAAGGATTGTGCAATATTTGCAAGTCAATAAACATAATACATCACATAAATAAAAACAAAGACAAAAATCGCATGATCATATCAATAGATGCAGAAAAAAACATTTAATAAGGTATAGCACCCATTTATGATAAAAACACCCAGCAAAGTGGGAATAGACGGAGCATTCCTCAAATAATATAGGCCATATATGAAAGAGCTACAGTCAACATCATACTCAATGAGCAAAAACTAAAACCTTTCCCAATAAGATCAGGAACAAGACAAGGATGTCGGCTCTCACCACTCCTACTCAACATAGTATTGAAGTCCTAGTCACAGAAATCAGACAAGAAAAAAAAAGGCATCCAAATTGGAAAAGAAGAAACAAAACTGTCATCGTTTGCAGATGACATGATAGTGTACATACAAAATCCTATAGACTGCACCAAAAAACTACTCAACCTAATAAGCGAATTTGGCAAAACAGCAGGATACAAAGTCAATATTCAGAAATCAAAGGCATTTTTGTACACCAACAATGAAATATCAGAAACAGAAATCAAGAAAAAAAACCCATTTGATATAGCAGCAACAACAAAAAAATACCAAAAAATAAAGTACCTAGGAATAAACCTAACTAAGGAGGCAAAAGACCTGTACTCAGAAAACTACACAACACTGAAGAAAGAAATCAAGGAAGACACAAACAAATGGAAGCATGTACCATGATTATGGATTGGAAAAATTAACATCATCAAACTGTCCATACTACCCAAAGCAATTTATAGATTCAATGCAGTCCCTATTAAAGTACCAGTGACATATTTCACAGATATGTGAAACATTTCAAACATTTCAAAATTTATATCGAACTATAAATGACACCAAATAGCTCTAGCAATTTTGAGAAAAAAGAACAAAGTAGGAGGGATCACAATACCTAATATCAAAATGTATTACAAGGACACTGAAATCAACACAATGTGGTACTGGTATAAAAAGAGACACATAGACCAATGGAACAGAACAGAGAGCCCAGAAATAAACCCAACTCTCTATCATCAATCATTATTTGACAAAGGGGGAAGAAGCATAAAATGGAGTAAAAATAACCTCTTCAACAAATGGTGTTGAGAAATCTGGACAGCTACATGCAAAAAAAAATGAAACTCAATCACCAACTTATGCCATACACAAAAATAAATTCAAGGTGGATAAAAGACTTAAATATAAGTCATGACACCATAAAAATACTACAGGAAAACATAGACAGGAAAATCTCAGACATTCCACACAGCAACATCTTCACTGATATGTCCCCTAAAGCAAGGGACATAAAGGAAAGAATAAACAAATGGGACCTCATCAAATTAAAAAGCTTCTGCATGGCTAAAGAAAACAGCATTAAAATGAAAAGAGAACTAACTGTATGGGAAAACATATCTGCCAATGATAACTTGGATAAGGGTTTGATCTCAAAAACTATTTTTAAGGTAATTTTTTCAAATTGCTAACATATTAAAAATGTTTGAGAAGATGAAATTGCAGCTATGCAGAGAAAATCTAGAGAAATTACTAGATAAACTTTCTCATTTTAAGTGGCAGTGTCTTTTTACTATACAATTTAGGATCTGCAAATGCCAGGCTCCACAATTCAGATATTTTATGTCACAAAAATATTCTACCCTAAATTTTATTGCTAATTTAAATTCTTCATGGTATGTCTGTCCTAAGATTGAGCCAAAAAATAGATGGCAAACTTCTCAATTACGTGAAAAAGATGCATTCTAGGAAGTAAGTTATGTATATTAATGACAGTAACATAATTAGAATAGTAATTATACTTAACAATTATTAAGTCCTTTCTGTGTGCTGGGCACTACACTAAACTTTTCATAAACATTTTTTCATTCTTTCCTTACAACAACCCCCTTATGAAAGAACTACTTTGATCTCTAGTCCAGGTGAAGAAAAGGGTACTAGAGAGAATAAGTAAGTTGCCTATGTTTAGCCAACTTTATGTGGGTGAGCCTAGAAATAAGCACAGTGTTGTCTGACTCAGAGTATGAACTCAGAGCATACAGAAGAACCACATGGAGCTAGTGCACAATGGAAATGAAAGACCAGGAATTGCATAGCCAACCCTAATTTATGCCCAGTGGACTGGCCTCATCTTTGTTCAATAAAAGCACCAAATATTAGACTTCACAGTTCTCAGAGACAGAATCAGCCTGGGTTCTTCCAAAACAGATCCTCAGACAAGAATTCGCGTGTAAGTAGGTTATTTGGGAGGTGATTCCTGGAAAGATGGTAGGGAAATGGGGAAGTGAAACAGGGAAGAGAAGGAAGCCAATCTGAGGTACATCAATGAGCATGTGAGCACTATTGGCCTGGTACTCTACCCCACTGAGGACATCGGGATGACTATGTTGAACATGGCTTAGAGTTGTCTCACCCAGAGCTAAGAAAGCTGGGCTCTGTAATCACCAACTCCTGCCTGTCAGTGGTTGAGGGTACCTCCTACAGCATTAATGTCTGGGCACTTTTGGCCTGTTCTTTGCCTGACCTGTGCAGACACTCTGCCTGACTTGGCTAGTGGCATGTACAGAAGTGAGAGCCAGGGGATGGCAATGTGGGTGCCCGCTGACAGTTTGTTCCACTATATATGTCTCCATAAGGATATTCTTGGCTTCAAATTTGATAATCACTTCTTCTCATAGAGATGTCATTCTAAAAAAATCATTTTGACCAAGGCTTACAATTACAACCACTGGTAGAATATTCTTTTCCTAGACCCTTCCAAGTTTTTGCCCTGAGAGATGGAGAAAACTAGATACCTGCAACCCCACAAGACATTATTTGGCATCAAAGAGTCAAAGTGTGCTGGAGAACTCCCAAGGTGCTGACTTCTGCCTGCTTCTCTTATTCATGGCCCCAATCTTATAAGAAGCTGGAGCCAAGTGGCTTTCAGTAAAACTCACTAGAGGACCTACTCAAGGCAGGAAAAGAGTGTTAAAAGGCCATTTTTCTTTTGCCTAAGAGATTTAAAAGTCAGTAATGAAAGAATGAAAGTGATAAACCTTATGATTAAGAATATTGCCAGCCAAAGGCCAGTTGTTGGTATCAGTTCAACACCCACAGGAATCCCCAATTTGGGGCGCAGTGAAGAAGAAAACTTTTATTCAGTGCCAACAGCTCAACTGTGGTAGAGCATAGCTGTGGTTATAGCACAGCTCTGAAAACAGCACTGCTATTGGGCAGCTCTTGGGGGAAGCATTCCTGAAGATATCTTCAGTATTCCAGCTCCAGCCAGAGAAATGGTCTTCAGTTTTTGGTAGAAAAGGAACATACTCTCAGATCCAAAGGGAAGCTGACTTATATAGACATTGTCTCTGATTGGTCCATTCTCAAGCAAATAAATGAGGACTCAAATCTTCACAGTTTGATTGGTCCTGATTGATCAGAATGGAGCTGCTCTAATTGGTCAGTGAAAAAGCTGATGGGGATATACCTATACAGCCCAGATGGGATGGGGATTCTAGGAACTCCTTTATAAGGTCTGGCTCAGATGTCAGGGATACAGTACAGGCAGGCAGTTCAGTGCAGCCTTCTCCCTAAAGTGCAGTTTGCCCTGGACACCCCTGTAAAGAAATGGATGCTAGGCTCTGTTTTTTTTTGTTGTTGTTAATAAGAGGAGATAGGGAGAGAGAAACATCAGTTTGTTGTTCCACTTACTGATGCATTGATTATGCATCAGTAAGTGGACATGTTGATTCTTATATGTACCCTGACTAAGGATTGGACCCTGACTAAGGACTTGCTGTATCAGGATAATGCTCTAGCCAACTGAGCTATTTGGCCAGAACCAGACTTTGCTCCTTTAAATTTGAGCCATTAGCCATTGATAGCCCTTGTTAGCAGGTATCTTCTCATGCTTCAGAACATTTAAGCCTTAGAAATCCAGGCATGAGGCATGAATATTTTTTGCTACATTGATTTGGCCCCCTTTTTGGCATTTAAAAGGAAAAGATGAGCTTATTTATGCACCACATTATACCTGACCATATAGTGTGAAGGTTGTATGTGGCGGGGGGGGGGGGCATAATCTGGCGAGACAGAAGAGTTTACAAAAAAATGAGAAGGTGGTCTTGAAATATGTCATAGACATAATGCAAGCCAAATTTTTTTAAAGATTTTATTTATTTTTTAGAGAGGGAGGTGAGGGAGAGAGAAAGAGAGAGAGAGAAATATCAATGTGTGGTTGCTGGGGGCCGTGGCCTGAAACCCAGGCATTTGGCCTGACTGGGAACCGAACCTGTGACACTTTGGTTTGCAGACCACGCTCAATCCACTGAGCTATGCCAGCCAGGGCTGCAAGCCAAATTTTTATTGGAACCAAAGTTGAATTCTGATTTTTGCCCTTTTATTTTTTAAGGATTTTATTTATTCTTAGAGGACAATATAGAGAGAGAAACATTGATCAGTTGCCTTTTGCATGCCCCCAATCAGGGATGTGGGCCCTGACCAGACATGTGCCCTGACTAGAAATTGAACTGGCAACCTTTTGGGTTGTGGCATGATTCCCAACCCACTGAACTACACAAGTCAGAGCAATTTTTATCCTTTTTCACTAAATAAAAACTTTCAACAATGAAAGCTTTGATGGATTACCACAGAGAGAATGTAGATAGAACCATAAATAATTTTTAGTTTTCTCTTAAAATCTAAATTGAGTGTTATATTGCAAAGATATATTGCACAAAATATTATTTGAATGCCAAATCACCCAATTGTACAGCAAAAGGATGAACTTCTAAAGTTTATTTCCTCCTGGAGTACTCTGTCTAGATAAGATTGATTTCTGCCTTTCATGGTTATGATTTAAAATATGACTTTTCTGAACTTTGTAACCTTATTTGAAGGAAAGCATTTTAAGAAGAAGGGATAAAATTCAATTAACTGAGATGACAGAAATTAATCTACTGGGCAAACATATCAGGCAATTGGAAGCATTCATACCTTTCAAAAAGAAAATAACCTATTTCTCGCCTTGTTATCTAATGAAACAGGAGTTTGTGTCTCTTGAAGCTGTTACAAATCTGCTTAATGAGGCCTAAACACCATTGCTAAGCAATTAGAGTTTTTATTGTATCACTGATTTCTTTCATTTCCGCAGTTGCTGATAATCATTAGCCAATACTGTCTTATCTAAGAATGCCCATATGTGTACACACATGTGTGCACACACACACTCTAGCTGGCTGAGAAATATAATAACTACACTGAGAGCTGAGGCCAGAGGATGTAAATAAACAGCCTCAGATAGTTTCCAAACTTGGACATTCTGTATATTTGTTAATGCATTTGTGCTAATCTGTGCTCATTTTCTCTTCTGTGGGTATTATTTTTTAGGTATTGAAAAATGGCAGCACTTGCTAATACAAACACACACATAGCAGGTTTCACTTTCCAAAGGTCCACTTCACTATCAGCTGTGCCACATGCTCTTCTAGATCCTTGACATTTTGTGTGAAGGTATAACATCCACACAAATTTACAAATAACGTCTTGAATAGGTAATTTTGTCGAACCTATCCTCTCACCTTTCTTGCTCCAAATTTTTTAAAAAATATTTTATTTATTTAGTTTTAGAGAGAGGGGAAGGGATGAAGAAAGAAAGGAAAAGAAATATTGATATGAGAGAGAAACATCAACTGGTTGCTCTCATACATGCCCGAACTGAACACAAACCCAGGCACGTGCTCTGACTGGGAATTGAACTGGAAATCTTTCACTTTGCAGGATGACACCCAACCAACTGAGCTATACCAGTCAGGGTTCTTGACCCAAATTTTTAAAAATATGTATCAATAAGAATGAATTGCATATTAACTGTATGCCCAATGCTATTAAACAATGCAGCAAGTACAAGAGAAAAGCTACACCCCAAAGTCACAGCATTTGGAATGTGGTCAGAGAAGCAACCCATACTCACAGCAAAAACATAGGAAGAATGCACAGCAACTGAAGCAGGTGAGAGACTTGCAGAGAAAGAAACTCCATGCTAAGCAATGATATGCAGAAAATGATATCTCCCACCTTTCTATTCCTAGGTTGTCCGAATTGCCAGGTGGATGACTCAGGTACAACCAAGTCATGAGAACTTGAGTAATTCACTTGGTACCTGACTGAAGCCTACACCTTTGTTGTAACTTCCATCCATCAAGTGCCTCCTCCATGACAGAAAACCTTTAAGGGCCTTGTTTTGTGCAAGGTGTTGTTCCTGAAGAAACTGTTTACTGCAAAGCCTGCATAATGCAACATTAATCCCAAATAAGGTGAGTATTTCTGATTAACACCCATATGGCAACAGAATAAACTAGTGTGCAATTCCCTCCACCTGTCAACTTTGAAATTACATAATTCTGGATTCATTTTTATTTTGTGAAGACTTGCATTATTTCAAATTTGGAACAAATAAAACAACCAATATTTTATATCATACTAAATTAAATTAAAAATATGTCTCCTCACTACTTATCTTCATTTTTATACTAACAATTAATTCTTATATTAATGGCAATATAGTAGTTATATAATACTTACAAAGAGCTTCATGCTTAAGTAAGTGCTTACCATAGATAAATGCTTAGCATGAATGTAAACTCATTAAATCTACTACAAAATAGATGTTACCATTATCCCAGTTTATAGGTAGAAAAGAGTGAAGCACAAAGAGGTTAAGCAATTCCTCTACAGTTATACAACTGGTAAGTGGTGAAACTAGAGCCAGACAATGTGGCCCTAGAATCTGCTACACTCTCAACCACCAGGCTCTACTTCATCCCCATGATGGAAGTATTGCTTTCCCATTGCTTTTACTAATGGTGAGTTACATAGAATTCCAACTGATCTCTATCCAGCTCTAAAACTCACACTGCTTGCCTTAAGCTTGCCTGTGTCCCACCTGCCTTCCATTATTCAGCTGTATAAGTACCCAGATAGACTTGATCCATCACTCATCATAGCTGCCTTTATCAAACCAAGAACTTTTAATTCAGTAGAGACATAAACAAATGAAAAAAAATCCATCTTTATCACGAAACTTGGTGAGAGCCAGGAAGGCACAATGGTTAGTTGACCTTATACCAATAATAGCAAACATTCATTAAGACCCTTCAACAAACCATGCATCATTCTCGAGCCCTCCATACATTAGCTTGTTGAAGTCTCATAAACAATGCATGAGATCAGCATAACTCTTCCTCCCTTTGCACAGATAATTGTCTCAGAAAGGCTAGAAGTAGGATGGGGAAGGTCTTGCAGTTGTTTCTCTCAGCAGCTCCTGCTCCTCTACTACCAGAACTGAGAACAGATGAGGTGACAAGTCATACCTCCAGTTCACTCACAAAAATGCAGATAAGCTGTGTTGCATGTGTTGGAGAGAAATCAAGGCAGGGGAGGTAGATTGCTCAGAGTAGAGCCGTAGTGACCCCAGGGATGCCCAGAGGTGAAAGACAAAGAAAAGGTATTACCCAGAGTTCCCAAAAGAGCTGTAGAACCAAGTTATTGGAAACCCTGTGGGCTTCCTGGAGGACTGATGTGGCAAATATGTTGATGCCCACCAGTGTGCCCCCGTACAGGGTAGCACCACACTACAATGTGCCTCAAAGGACATAAAAAATCTTCAGCATTATTTGCTATGCATTCCCAATAGTGTTGCTAATAAAGGAAGGCATTTCAACTTGTTGCCATATTATTCTTTCTATATTATTGCAGCCATTTTTTTTATTGTGGCATAAAGAAAAGGTTTTAGCCTTTTGGCAAGTAGTCTTTTGCTTTCCTTTATTTAAAAACATGAAAGACTATGGCTCATTAAGAACTGTTAGTCACTATGATGTGCCTAATGGTGCATTATGTCTTAAGTGCTGATTTTGCTGCCACTTAATTGAAATTTATTCTAATACATCTTCATTAGAGTATTTGGAAATGTAATGGGCAGGGCTGCCTCACTGAGTATATAGCAAAGGTATGGGTTGAAACCGATAATCTGTATATATCATAAAGGGAATTGTACTATAATTCTCAGAAATAATATTCTATAAATGAGCACATGCCTCAATAAGCTAATATTCTATGTATTATACACATGCTGCTGGTGCCCCATCCAGTTCCCCTTTACCAGGCCACGTACCATCCCCCAGTGGTGGTGGCTAATGGCTTTCAGCTGCCTCCTGCTCTAGAGCATTGCCCTCTGCCAAAAGGGAAGCTACCTCACCAGAGGATTATGAGCTGGGCTTATATTGACACAGCTGGTGGCTGTGTCAACAACTTGACTTCAAAGGTGGGCAAGGGGCTTTGAGGAGGGCACAGGGAGTATTCAATCCACATAGAGAAGTGTCAGGAAGGATATTTACCAAAGCGTTGATGGCCATCATCCCTGGGAAGCCAAATTCTTTATTCACTTCTTTATGCTTCCTATACTTTTTAAGGATTTTTTGTACAAATATGTAATGTTTTTGCAAAAAGAACAATGAAGACATATCGAAGAAAGAAGTCATTGTGTTTGACTCCCTCATTTCACAGATGAGCAAATTAGACCTTGGGCAGAGCTCACAGACTTGGGTCTCTGAGACCTGTCTGCAATGTGAGCACAGTGCAATGGCCCACCCAGTCCTAGGGATGTAAAGGACTTCATCAACAACAACTGTAGCTTGGAGCAGATGAGGAACACACCAGGCTGTGAGTCCCTCCAGAGGAAAAGAAGGAGCATGGTACCTGGATCCATTAGCTTATTTCTGTGTGTCAAAGAACAGGGATGTAATCATTTCCATGGGTCTCAAATACTAAAGAAAGTTATGTAACAAACATTCAATAAAGTTAATAAAGTGCACTAGTCTGAGGTATGAGCTCACTGGCTTTTTTTACGTAAATATACATCTATATAAGCACCGCCTAAATCAGGATAGAGAATACTTCTAGATCCCATAACTTTTGCTCATGCCCTTGCCCAGAAAATAACAGCACATCCCCTCCCCCTGTCCCAACATAAAGTAATATAGCAGTAATATAATTACTGCTCTGAATGCTATGTCATCAGTTAGGTTTTTTAAATTGTTTATTTATTTATTTAGCTTTAAAGATTTTATTTATTTATTTTTAGACAGAGGGAAAGGGAAAGAGAAAGAAAGGGAGAGAAACTTTAATGTGTGGTTGCTCTTACACATGCCCTATTGGGGACCTGGTCCACAACTGAGGCATGTGCCTTGACTGGGAATCAAACGAGTGACTCTTTGGTTTGCAGGCCGGCACTCAATCCACTAAGCCACACCAGCCAGGGCTAGTTTTGTCTGAACTTAAACTTCATTGTTATGCCCATTTCCCCAGGAGGCAGAGGCTGAGATAGAGATTTACACTCACAAAGATTTTTTTTAAGATTTTATTTATTATTTTTAGAGAGGGAAGGGAGGGAGAAAGAGAGAGAGAGAAACATCATTGTGTGGTTGCTGAGGGCCATGGCCTGCAACCAAGGCATGTGCTGTGACTGGGAATTGAACCTGCAACACTTTGGTTCATAGACCAAGCTCAATCCACTGAGCTATGCCAGCCAGGGCTTAGTCACAAAGATTTTTAAGAAGCATTCTTGGCATTGGTCCCTGTGAGGGTGAAAGAATTGGGGAGAAGCTAGACTGAGATACATTTACAAGTTCTCAGGCAATTCCACAGGGACCTCTGGGTTAGGGATGGTCCTGCAGAATGGCCCCATGTTCGATGGGGCAGACTTTACACCCCACATTGACCACTTGTGGGATGTTGGACTGCCTCCAGAAATATGTTGTGATACTGGGCGAGGTGGCTCTCTGTAGCCAGGACAATAGCAGAGGAGAAAGAGGCTGAGCTACAAGCTTTGAACACTCCCAACCCTTGGGGAAATGAATGCTTCAATCCTAAAGTTTCAGAGTATCTGGATGGTGCATCAGTATATTTATGTAAATAAACAAGAGTATGTGCACTCTGTGTGTGGCTTTCTTCTCACAGCATAATTTCTAGGAGATCTGTGCTGTGCATGTAACATTCATTCTTACTGATGAGTAGTATTACATTGAATGATGTGGCACAATTTATTTATGTATTCTACTATTGACAAGCAATTGGTTTATTTCCAATTTGAGGCCATTGCAAATAAAGCTGTTATACATATCTTTTAAAGCAGCTTTTTTGAGATATATTATGGTTCATATACCACACAATTCACTCATTTAAGTATACAAAATCAATGGTTTTGAGTATATTCATAGGTATGTACAACCATCACCACAGTCTATTTTAGAACATTTTCATCACTTCTAAAAGAAATCTTATACTGGAATGGGGGTAAAAGGCAGAAAACTGTGCTTGAACAACAATTAAAATTTTTTTTAAATTAATTAATTAAAAAAAGAAATCTTATACTTTATAGCTATCACTCTCTTATTCCCCCGTCTGTCTTCAACAACTGCTAATCTACTTGTCTCTATGGTTTTGCCTATTCTGGACATTTCATATACATGGAATTATATATGTGGTTTTTGATGACTGACTTCTGTTACTTAGCATAATATTTTCAAGGTTCCTCCATGTTGTGGCATATATCAATACTTCACTCCTTTTTTGGCCAAATAATTTTCCATTGTATGGATATACCACATTTTATTTAGCCATTCATGAATTGATGGACTTTTAGGTTGTTTACATTTTTTTGCTACTATGAATAGTGCTGCTATGAGCATCCATACATAAGTTTTTGTGTAGTGATATGGTTTCATTTCTCTTGGGTGTATATTTAAAGAGTAGAATTGTTGGTTATATGGTAACTCTATGTTAACTTTTTCAGGAACTTCCAGGCTATTTTCCAAAGTAGATTCACATCCTCACCAACACTTGCCCTCGTTTGTCTTTTTTTTTTATTATAGTTTTCCTAGAGAGTGTAAAGTGGTAGCTCACTATGGTTTTGTTATCAAGCATCTTTTCATGTGTATATTGGACATTCTTATTTTTTAATTGAATTGTTTAATTTTTATTGCTGAGTTGTATGAGTGTTTTTATATTCTAGATACAAGTCTCTTATCACATATGTCATTTGCATTTATTTTCTCTCATTCTGTGAAGTGTCTTCTCACCTTCTTGATAACATCCTTTGAGGAACAATAGTTTTTAATTTTGATGAAGCCCAATTTACCTATTTTTTTCTTTTGATATTTGTGCTTTGGTGTCATATCTAAGAATCTGCTACAAAATCTGAAGTCATATAGATTTACTTTTATGTTTTCTTGTAAGAGTTTTATAGTTTTACAATTAGGTCTTTGATCCATTTTGAGTTAATTTTTGTATATTGCATAAAATAAAGGTCTAACTTCCATCTTTTGAATGTGATTGTCCAATTGCCCATACATCATTTGTTGAAAAGACTATACTTTCCCTGTTGGATGGTATTGGTACCCTTGCTGAAAATCAGTTGAGCATACATAGAATTAAGAAAACTCTTAATTCTATTTTATTGAACTATAGATCAGTCCTTTCTGGTACCACAGTGTCCTGATGTCAGTTGCTTTGTAGGAAATTTTGAAATGGAGAAGCATGAGGTTTAATATGTATTTTTTTGTAGACATATCTAATTATTGCTCTTGAATCTATGCCTAAGGGTGAAATTGCTGGTATACACATGTTTGGTTTTAGTAGGAACTGCAAAAATATTTTATAGGGGTTGTTTTTAATAACATATAAATGAATTTATACAAATCAATTCAATTGAAATCCAACAAACACCTAGTCAGTATTGCAACTACTCTTATGTTTTGATGGTGAGAAGAAACCTTAGTCCCACAAAGTTTTTTATGACTTTTTGCTCAATAAGCTTCTAAGGAGTACTGATTCCTGGAAAACAAAGTTCTCCATGAAAGGGGCCTCAGGTTGCCTGAAGACTTTGTCCTGAGAAAGCATATAGCAATTTCCTCAAGAAAGCGTGAACCAGAGAAGAAGCCACAGTTGGCAACCCAATTGGAGTTCCTCCACTAACTAAGACATCTAAAATTAAAAAATCTTGGGAAAATTACAAAATTGCCTCTATTGAGAAATGACTAGTGCCCCTCTGGATACAACAATTAGAAAAAACTCCCCTTCATCTGGTGCCCCAGGCCCGTCCCTTGACTCAGGGTTGGTGGACAGAGCAGGCCGCCTTGGATCTCAGTCTCTGCTGTACTCAGGAATCCAGTCAGAGACTATCTTGCTCTGACTGGGATGGTTGTCAACAAGGGGCAAGAACCAAATCAAAATGTGAAGGGTGTTGGTAACCAACCCCAAGCATACAAGTGGATGCTATAGACAAGGCTACCTTTCTTGCCAACTGCTTTTTGGGCATGCCCTTAGCAGTTTTGGCCAATGGTACAGGCTGCCTTAGTTTGAGTTTCCTCCAAATGGAGCCTGAAATAGGATTTGAATTCATGTGGTTTGTTTGGGAACTGATCCAAGAAAACCCTGTATGGAAGTTATAGAAGTCAGACAGGAAGGAAGCTAATGTATATTAATGAGCATGTTACCACAGTGACACCTTGGGCTTAGTTTCCCCAGGACTTTCTGAGAGTCTGTGGATAATTATCCCTCTGAAGGGCCAGGATATTGGAATGTTTTTTCACTAGTTCTTACCCCTTATTGGTGATGGTTACTCCTGGGATGTTAACTCCCTGGCACTTGTGGTCTACCTCATATATTATGAAGGAAGCTCAGTGTGTGAGGGAACTGTCTGCAGGCCACCTCAGGGATAGGCTAAGAGAATATGGGCAGCATATCCACAGCATTTGCTTCACTCCCAAAACTCATAATTCCAATTTTCTCCTGCTCATCATGGGCCTACTGGCTCAACCATTCAGATTATAACAGAACAACAGGAGGGGCCCTGACCATAATTTATGGTCCCTCCTCTATCACCTCAGAGGTTGAGGGAGTGGTGGAGAAAATGGGAAAATGTTGATACAAAAATGCAAAAGATCAAAGCTTGAAGCAGATCAACTGTGCTTGAATGAATTGCTTGTTCTCAGAAGAAAAGGAACTTTATTAGAATGGCTAATTTAAGCTCACATGTTGCAACAGCCAAAGATCACCCTGCAAAAATTATTACTTGTTTAGGGTGTTGCAGACTGGAGAAATCTTCATGTGGCTCTTTTACTTTTAATCACCAAATCCTATGACCAAGCCAAGATATTTGAAAGAAAATTATGAGCCCCATCTGCCTGCTGGGGTCATGCTGAGACAAAGGAAAGATTCTTGCTGGCAGATATTCCTGGCCAGGAGACCCTTAATCCAGTCCAGTTGATTTTAACACATTTGTTGCCAAGTTGCATGGACATTCTCCATCCTTGAAAATGCAACACCAAAAAGATCTTTTTTGCTTGTCATCAGCTTACTTAGTTTTAGATTTAGATATAGCTCATATGTCATATAAATCTAGGCTAGATGAGGAAAAATCTCCCCAGTTTTCCATCTAATGTATTAATAAATAGGTTATGCAGCTTGAGGGGTCATGAAATGGAGCCCTCTGTGATTCCATGTGGTAGCATCATACAGAAACTTGTTTAGAAAACAAAGAAAACTTAGGGAACAAGAGGGTATAGACATCACAAAGTAATTCTCTAGATCATAGGTAACTTTGAAAGGAAACCCTTGTAAACGTTTGCTATCTACAAAACTTCTTGAGTGAGTTTCAATCAGTTGAGCCAACTCAGTTGGGCAGAAAATTATGCAATAGCTGCTAAAGTTAACATATCTTCAATAGTGCCTCAGGCTGACAGACAGAAAAACTGTAGGAATGAGCTAACAATGCTAAGTTTCAGAGTGAAGAAAGAAGTAGCTGAACCCTAATTCAGAAAAGTTTTCCCTGGCTGGTGTGGCTCAGTGGATCTAGCACTGACCTGTGAACCTAAAGGTCACTGGTTTGATTCCCAGTTAGGACATATGCCTGGGTTGTGGGCTAGGTCTCCACTTGGGGGCATGTGAGAGGCAAAAGTGATCGATGTATCTCATTGATATTTCTCTCACTCTCTTTCTTCCTCCCTCTCTCTCTAAAAATAAATGAATGAATTAATATTTTTTTAAAAGAAAAGCTTGAGGAAATTTCTGCAGATGATCTCAGAAACACACTCAAAAGTCCATTAAGTTCTAAATAAATGACCTTAGAAAAATATTCAGGATTCTTAATAGTTACCCAAATGTTTCCTCATATACATATAATTGACACTTAACCCAAAGCTGAAATTTAATGTATCTAGGATGTAAACCTTGATGCTGCAGTTGGCACTGTGATCATCTGTTTGGAAAGTGCTAAGTTATAAAGGGTAGACTTCCTCAAGACAACATTAGTAAATTAGTCAAATATAAGGAAAAATTACTGTCATTTTAAAGGTCATATAAAGTTTTCTTTTGAGAAACAAGTTTTAGAGGATGCTTGTAAAAGAGACACAATAAAGACAAAATCTACCATATATTCTAGTCTTCCGTTACTGTCTTTGTAATTCAATCATTCAACAAAGTAAAATTTGCAGTTAAATTCATGCATTCATTCAACAAAGTTTTGCATGAGTTCTCTGCCAGATTCTCTGCTGGACATTAATAATATAACTATGCTGAAGAGAGCTGGGTTCCTCCTATCCCGTTAACCTTACCATCTTGGACACAGGTAACAAGTGAGCTATTTGATATTATGTATGAATGCTCATTTTAAAAAGTATTATTTAAAAACAAAAATAATTTTAATAGTTAAAAATCAGAAGGATCAAAAGCAAAGATGTTGATGCCTGGTTCTGAAGGGGGAGTGAGCAAGCTTGTGAATTTCCAGGTACTGAACGCCATCTCTCCCCCCATAGCAAGTCTACAAGTGAACCAAGGAAACACCTAGCATTTCTCACCTATATAACAGGCAAGTGATGATACCTAACTCACAGGGGTTTTGCAGGATATATGTGCAAACTGGTTACCTTTGTGGAAGCCATGATAAACATTAATTGATGTGACCCATTGTAATATAATTAACTCACATAGCACAGTGTTTGGCATCAGAAGCAGTCTATCGATATTGATTTATTTCTCATGACACACACACATGCACACACAACCTCAAGCCAGGGCCTCCAAAGTGAGGAATGCATGACAATCCATTGCATGAAGAAAAAATGGTGCTTTTATTTTTAAGTTTTTACATAAAAATGGCAAAATGATTCAGGTCTATTGAAATCACACATTAAACACTAGTGCCCTGTTTTCATCTGTGTGTCAGTTTTACATTCTTGATGCCTGAAGTACCCCAGGTAAACTGGGAACCTCACCACTCCAAAGAGCTGAGAGAGCAACACCCTCATTTGGTGGCTTTACAGCTACTATAATAAAAACAGCACTTTTGTGAGTGCAATTAAATGAATATATAGATCATATAAATCTAACTTTAACTAAATTAACTCTCCCAATTTGGGAAAGTAGCTTCAAATATTCTAGCCAAGAGTCATGAATTAAAGCTAATCCTAATATCACAAGCAGAAAGAAACCCTCAAAATGGCAGATTTGATCCTTTCAATCCCATTATCCCTCATTAACCTCATTACAAGGTAAACATCATAGTGATCCAATTAGCATAAGAATTCAGCCAAAAATATTAAAATAATGAAGGAGACTACTGGAAATAAAAATATATAAAAATATACAATCATTATCATTGACAATGAATCTAACTCTATGTGTATGTTGTGGTTTGAAAATAGCTAATAATCCTGTAAAACCATGGTGAAAACCAAGACATATGTATAGTGAGCGTTCAGCATATCAAAGCAAATCTCTGCAACTTTTATAGCAGTGTTTAAAGTTGTAAGATATTCAATCCAGTATGTTATGAAAGTTTCACTCAGCTTAATGAAAAATTTTGATGTTTTTAAATAAGGAAAATAGAAGGCTACTTATCATTGAGCAAACCCTTTTCTTTACGCCACAGTAAAAATGGCTGCAATTATAGAGAGAATAATATGGCAGAAAATAAAAATGCCTTTGTTTATTAACAGCACTATTGGAAAGACATAGCAAACAATGCTGTAGATTTAAAGACACATACTTTAGAATAATTATGCCTCAAAAATTTTCCTTTGAGTTGAATGAAATTACAGATATTTCTTACATGTATCACTTTGTAGTGTTTGCTATATTCAATATTAATAGTGAAATAACTAAGGGCCATTTTTATGAGCCACTAAATGATCATATTCTCTGTAGTAAGAGACTAAAAATAATATTTGGTGAGGAAAACTGTAAATGTAATCACTAATGAAATGGCTGAATTACTGATTTTTTTAAAAGAATTCTGATAACGTTTACAAGGAAAGCATAACACATAAAATGCATTGAGTACATCATTCTTAGCAAGCTAGTGCAGCATCATGTTGAAGCAAAAAATAAATAAAACAATGCAACAGGATGTCTTTTATGATCTTAAATTTATAAATAGAAGACTTTAAAAGTAGGGTTGAATGTTGACCACATTTTTGTAATAAGCATAGAGATGACCATAAAAATCCTTCAAACCACACAGAGGGATAATGTACCTAAAAGAACAAGGAAACTAAAAGGATTCCAGACTTGTGGACCTTTCTGTGACAAGATGTAGCTGTCACTAGTATGTGACCTCAGACATAGTTTTCAAATAAACACACAATCTGTTCCTTTAGGGTAAAAAAATAAATAAATAAAGAGTCCCCTTTACGTAACAAGGAAAGAAAATGAGTAACTGCTTTAAAAAAATCAGATGCTATGATGGAGCTCTTTGAAAGGTATATGTTTGAAAATGTTTTTATCATCATAGATAGTTATTGCCCCAAACCCTCATATTTACACTCTCACAAACAGAATTTTTGACATCTTAAAATCTAAAAACAAAATTGTCTTCATTCTGAGAAAATTTTCACATATATAAAGATATGACATTTTTAACCCTGGCTGGCATAGCTCAGTGGATTCAGTGCAGGCTGCAACCCAAAGTGTCACAGGTTCGATTCCCAGTCAGGGTACATGCTTGGGTTGCAGGCCATGACCCCAGCAACCGCACATTGATGTTTCTCTCCCTCTTACTCCCTCCCTTCCCTCTCTAAAAAAATAAATAAATAAATAAAATCTTTAAAAAAGATATGACATTTTTCAATTATTGTGCAAGATTGATATAGGAAAATAAGAGTTTAAATTTTTTGAAAATTGAAGGATGAATTGAAAATATGTTTAATGCTTCATCCAGCCATTGCTGCTCTTCTTTCATCTGAATATAAAAAAATTGTGAGGTATATTTTTTGAGACATTAAAGGCAAGATTGAAATAAATTAAATGTGGACTCTGACATTCAAATTTACCCCATCACACACAAAAATCAGTTATTTCTTAATATCATCATTAACCACTTGTTCAGATTTCCAATTGTCATAAATGTCATAATATTTTAGTTTGTTTCTTTAAATAAAGAAACCAAAAATGTGCATACATTGCATTTGTCTGCTATGACTCTTAGGTCTTTTTTTATTCTATAGGTCTTCCACTCTCATTCTTTCTACTCTTCCCTTATATTTGTTGAAGAAACTAGGTTGATTGGCTCATATGGCATTGCATAGTCTGAATTTTGCTGAGTCAGTCTTCATGGTGTACTTGATCATGTTCCTTGATCCTCTATAGTTCCTGAAAAAAAATTTTTTGAAGGACTTCAATATGACCAGCCCTGGATTCCTAGCCAGAATATGGGTAGTGATCATAAGACACTCTGTGCTTTCTATTTCTAAACTGACCATTCCTACATCAATCTTTCAGAAGTAGGTTCTAGCAGAAGACTTTTGAAAGGTGAAATGTGTGTCTTCAGCCAATCAAGGCTGTAGAGTATAGAGAGCAAAAGCTTCTTCAGCACATGGTCATTATGAAAAAAGGGCATATATGAATGTGGCCAGACCCACCTAGATGCTCTGTCTTCACATTAAAAAAAATAAGTCCAGTGGCAGTGAATATCTTGATAAATTTCTATTACCAAATTGACTCTTGAGTCATTATGATCTATCTATATTAGTTGTCCTCTGTGTTTGATGCATGATTATCATTCTGGGATCTTTTCTCTGCGTATTTCTGAAGATTTCTTTCATCTCTCTTATTATGGGCTCCCTTGTTTTCAGTATTCCATGTTGTCCTCTTTCTTGGTTTACTTCCTAATTTTGGTTGAGGACATCTTCCAGTAGCTTTATGAGAAAGGTTATATGGAAAGCAAATTTTCTTTACCTGTGTCATTAGTCTACCTTCATACTTGGTAGTTTCACTGATATAAAGAGGTTGAGGTTGGAAATCTCTTTCCTTTAAAATTTTAAAAGCATTATTTCATTGTCATTTTGTTCTGATATTTGCTTCTAAAGCTATTTTGATTCCCAATCATTTCTATGAGACCTACTTTTAATTCTCTAGGAACTTCAGTTTGTCCCTCATATTTTCACTGTAATAAAATAACATTGGACTTATAATTAAATGTTCAATTTGATCATTCCTTCTTCAGTTCTGAAATTGATTTCCTTAAATTAAATTAATATTTTTTCCTTTGATTACAGAATTATGTTAAATGGGTGTTGAATCTGAAATTGTCCTCTAAATTTTTTCTATTATTTTGAGTTTTCTGATCTAGTTTCTAGTCTATTTCCTCAAATTTGTTTTCTAAATGTTCCATTAACAATTTTGTGTTTGCTTTCATGTTTTTAATGATCAAAATTCAAAAAGTATTTTTTGTTAAGAAAACTGTTCATTTAAAAAAAAAAACCATCATATAGAACAGGCTTCTGTCCAGGATGAAGGCATAGGTAGATACACTGTGCCTCCACGCACAACCAAAAGAAGGACAAGAACAAATTTAAAAACAGAAAACAGCCTTGGCTGGTGTAGCTCAGTGGACTGAGCATGGGCTTCGAACCAGGCATCACAGGTTCAATTCCCAGTCAGGGCACATGCCTAGGTTGCAGGCCATGGCCCCCAGCAACCACACATTGATGTTTCTCTCTCTCTCTTTCTCCTTCCCTTCCCTTTCTAAAAATAAATAAATAAAATCTTAAAAAACAAACAAACAAACAAACAAAAAAAACAGAAAACAAACACAACTGCCAGAACATTGAACTGTATGGAAATCCCACAAGCAAGGAGTTAAAGAAGAAACATTAATCCAGAATGGTAGGAGAGGTGGAGACAGGCAGCCAGAGTGGAGAGGATGTGCAACAAGGCAGTGGTTGGATGACCTGGGATGGCAAAGCAGCAGCTGGCAGACCTGACAAGGCAGGGTCTGGCAGAGTGGGTGGTCCCACATTTGTGTGCAGATAAATTGGGAGGGACAATGGGGGAAATGAGACAAACTGCGAAACCCAGGGTTCCAGGATGGGGAAATAAAGCCTCAAAACCACTGACTGAAAAATCAGTAAAGATCCCAGTGGCAGGAGAAACTCTCAGCCTCACAGGAGAGTTCATTGAAGAGACCCACAGGGTCCTAGAACACACATAAACCCACCCACCCATGAATCAGCACCAGAAGGGCCCACTTTGCTTGTGGCAAGCAGAGGAAGAGACTGAAAGCCAGGTGGAGAGCTGAGCAAGTGGCATTGTTCCCACTTGCACCCCTCCCCACATAAAGTACCACAAGGCAGTGGCATGGGTTGCCCTGCCCTGGTGAATACCTAAGGCTCTACCCCTCACTACATAATACGCCTGCCAAAACAAAACAAAACAAAACAAAAAGGCCAAAGTGAAAGAATCGATCAAAACTCCAGAAAAAATACAACTAAGTGATGAAGAGATAGCCAACCTATCAGATACACAGTTCAAAACACTGGTAATCAGGATGCTCACAGAAATGGATGAATATGGTCATGAGATAGTGGAAAAAGTGAAGGTTATGAAAAGGAAAATGCATAGGGAACCAACAGTGATGGGAAGGAAACTGGGACTCAAATCAATCGTTTGGAGCAGAAGGAAGAAGTTAACGTTCAACCAGAACACAACGAAGAAAGGAGAATTAAAAAACTGAGGAGAGGCTTAGGAGTCTCTGGGACATCTTTAAAAGTTCCCACATCTGAATCATAGGGGTGCCAGAAGGAGAAGAGGAAGAGCAACAAACTGAAAACTTATTTGAAAAAATAATGAAAGGAACTTCCCTAATCTGGCAAAGAAAATAGACTTCCAGGAAGTCCAGGTAGCCCAGAGAATCCCAAAGAAGTTGGACCCAAGGAAGCACACACTAAGTCACATCTTCATTATATTACCCTAGATTAAAGATAAAGAGAGAGTCTTAAAAGCAGCAAGAGAAAAGAAGAGAGTTAGTTAGCTATCAAGGAGTGCCTATAAGACTATCAACTGATTTCTCAAAAGAAACATTACAGGCAAGAAGGGACTGGAAAGAAGTATTCCAAGTCATGAAATTCAAGGACCTGTATCCAAGATTGCTCTATCCAGCAAAGCTTTCATTTAGAATGGAAGGGCAGATAAAGTGCTTCCCAGATAAGGTCAAGTTAAAGGAGTTCATCAACACCAAGCCCTTACTATATGAAATGTTAAAGGGACTTATAAGATCACAACTATGAACAGTAAAATGACAACAAACTCACAACTATCAACAAATGAACCAAAAAAGAACAAAAACAAACTAAACAAACAACTAGAACAGGAACAGAATCACAGAAATGGAGATCATATGGAGGGTTATCAGTTGGGAGTGTGAGGGGGAGAGAAAGAGAAAAAGTACAGAGAATAAGTAGCATAAATGGTAGGTAAAAAATAGACAGGGGGAGGGTAAGAATAGTATAGGAAATGTAGAAGCCAAAGAACTTATATGTATGACCCATGGACATGAACTAAGGGAGGAGAATGCTAGGGGGTGGGGTGCAGGGTGGAGGTAAATAAAGGGGAGAAAAAATGGGACAACTGTAATAGCATAATCAATAAAATATATTTAAAAAGGTAAAATAAAAAAAATATCATATAGAAAAATACAGGAAATCCAAGATGGCAGTGGAGTAGGTGGAAGTTACATTCACTTCCTCCCAGGACCAAACTGGAATTTCAACTAAAATATAGAAAAGTCAACCTAACTAACCAACTGAAGACTCGCTAAACAGGAATATTTTAACCAAGGATTTACAGAAGACACTACAAAGAGACCAATAAAAAGGGTTGAAAGGCAAAAAGGGCTGGCCCCACACTCATGTGTGGTGGGCTAAGAATCCAGAGGGATATTTCAGCTGCAAAAGTCCCCCTTGAGGAGCACAAGGTCTCAATCCCATGCAGAGCTCCCTAGCTGTGAAAATCACTAGGAAACCTGTTTACTAAGGAAAGACAAAAGTCTGACAGAAACCCAGACAAAACCTAAAAAAGACAAAGCAGAAAATCTCCTTCCCACTCACTAACCTTAGGTTCTGGCATAGGGAGGATGGTGGGATAGTGGCTGGGAGAGGACTGGAATTGTGTGGGTTGTGTGGCTCTGGGAAGAGAGCAGAAAGGACAGCTGACAGGTTTGCTTTGCTGAGTCTCTCTCCCACACCACCCACAAATGCTATCTTTCTTGTGTCAAGTACCTCCTCCATATGACATCAATCTTAGAGAATGCAATACCCTACCCTCTTGACTCTCACCCCACTTTGCAGAATACACAACCTGCAGAGGAGTCAGTTGCCTGGGCTTAGGATATAGAGGTCCATCAGTCTAAGGGGTTCTCAGAGAATGAGTTGTGTGGTCCTGGATTGTGGGCCATATCCCTACCTTCCTAAGAGACTGACCAGCACCACCTGCCATGGATTATCAACTAGCCCCATGTTCCTGAAGAGCTACAGCTAGTTATGTGGCTCTAAAACTGGCACAATATTTCTTTAGCACAACCAATCAGTGCAGAGTCCTCCACTCACTTAGTCAATTTGGGCTTCATGAATTCTGTTGGCCTCCCCTGATAACTCCATGAGAGCCCACACTATCAGGTCTGCAGACATCCAGTGGGTGGCAGCTAGCCTTGATGTACACTGGGACTTGTGCTAAGTGGAAAATACCATCACAAAAACTGGGATTGAACCTGTATGAGGCTGGTGAACACCACTCACCCCTACCTGGTGTCTCACTGAGAACCTACCTCATGCCACCCTGGTACTGCCAGAGGTCCTTTCAGTGACTAAGCCTAATAGGCAGCTGGCAGGTGGAGGCAGATGGAGGAAGATCTCAGGGTGGCTTGGCCTTTTGCTGGCCTACCCCCAAGCTTGGTGCTAGTAGAAGCTGGCTTTGATGTGCAACCTAGACTTTTCCACATACACTGAGACCCACCACAGGCAGCCACAAACTGTGGATTGCTCGGTAGCTCCACACAGATTGCTCAGGACCAGTCATAGCATCTAACATTGACCTGCACCAGAGTCCCTCCCAAGAGGCCCCAGTACCAACACATCCAGTGGCCAGTTTCAGAAAATATCAGAGCACAGTCCAATTAGCTCCACAAGTAGCATATCCAAAAAAAGGTCTTGGCAGGCACCAGACCCTGCTGAGGACAATTATGTATTGTATGATTAGCACATGCACAGCAGCTTGTACTCTATGGTCAAAGTTGATCCTCACAGTCAGCCAGCCTCAGGGTCAACCCCATGTACAAATGGGCTAACAGCAATGAAAACTCAACTACAATAGGAGGGTTCACATAATCCACACAAGAGACATTCCAGCAACACCCAGCTCAGGTGATCAGGAGGACTGTGCCACCACATCCCACAAGAAACCTACTACATAAGACCACAGTACCAGTACTGGGAAACATAGCTGGTCTACCTAATACAAAGAGGGAAAACACAGAGAGGCATCCAAAATGGGGATATAAAGAAACAACCCAAGTGAAAGAATGAGATAAATCTCCAGAAAAATAACTAAATAAAATGGAAGCACACAATCTACCAGATATAGAGTTTAAAACAATGGTTATAAGGATGCTCAAGAAACTTAGTAAGAACTTTAACAGCATGAAAAAGACATAGAAACCATGAAAGAGAACAAGTCAGAAGTGAAGAATACAGTATCTGAAATGAAAAATACGCCAGAATTGATAAAAAGTAGGTTAGATGAAGCAGAGTATTGAATCAGTAATTAAAAAAAAAAGTTAGCAGAAAACACCAAAATGTAGCAGCAAAACAAAATTTTAAAAAATGTTTAAATGAGCATAATTTAAGGGACAGTTATAATTAAATGAAGCATAACAACATCTGTATGATATAGGGTACCAGAAGAAGAAAAAAGAGAACAAGGGACTAAGAATTTATTTAAAGAAATGCTGACTGAAAACATCCCTAACCTGGTGAAGGAAAAATACATACCAGTCCAGGAAATGCAGAGAGTTCCAAACAAGATTAACCCAAAGAGGCCTACACCAAGATACATCACACTTAAAATGCCAAAAAATAAAGACAGAGAGAAATATTAAAAGCAGCAAGAGAAAGATTTATTTACTTACAAGGAAGCTCACATAAAACTGTCACCTGATTTCTCAACAGAAACATTTTAGGCCAGAAAAGATTGGCACATGATATTCAAAGTCATTAAAATCAAGACCTACAAACAAGATTATTTTACACAGCAAGGCTATCTTCATTTAAAATCAAAGAAGAAATAAAGAGCTCCCAAGAAAAAGCTAAAGAAGTTCATTACTACCAAACCAGCATTACAAGAAATGCAAAAGGGTCTTCCTTAAGAATAGTAAAAAAGAGGAACATAAATAATAAAATAGCAATAAACACATACCTATCAACAATCACTTTAAATGTAAATAGCTCAAATGCTTCAATCAAAAGACATAGGGTGGCTGAGTGGATAAGAAAAAAGGACACATATACATGCTTTTTACAAAACACCCACCTCAGAATGAATTATACACAGAGACTAAAAGTAAAGGGATGGAAAAAGATATTTCATGCAAATGGAAATGAAAGGAAAGCTTTGGAAACAATACCTATATCAGACAAAAGAGACTTTGAAACAAAGCCTGTAAGAGACAAATTAAGACACTACATAATGATAAAGGGAGCAATCCAACAATAGAATATAACACTTGTAAACATACATGCATACAACATAGGAGCACCTAAATATATAAAGCTAATCTTGATAAACATAAGGGGCAGATCAACAGTAATATCATCATAGTAGTGGATTTTAACACCCCATTGACCCAATGGATAGATCTGCAGATAGAAAGTCCCAAGGTAACAGCAGCCTTAAAAGACACACTTGATTACATGAGTTTAATTGCTATTTTCAGAACATTTTACCCTAAAGCAGCAGAATATACATTCTTTTTAAGTGCATATGAAACATTTGCTAGGATAGACCACATATTTGAACACAAGTCTTAATAAATGTAAGAAGTTTGAAATCATATCAAGCATCTTCTCTAACCAAAATGGAATGAAACTAGAAATCGATTAAATAAAAAATAATGTAAAACACAAACATTTGGAGTCTAAATAACAAGTTACTAAACAATGAATGGCTTAACAATGAGATCAATTAAGAAATAAAAGATGCCTTGAGACAAATGAAATGAATGCACAACAACCCAAAAATCTATGGGACACAGCACAAACAATCCTAAAAGGGAAATTCATAGCATTACCTGCATTTTTCAAAAAAAATAAGAAAAATCACTGTAAATAAACAAATGTAAAAAAATCACAAATAAACAATGTAAACTTACACTTAAAGGACCTAAAGAAAGAACAACAAAGAAATTCCAAAACATGTAGAATAAAGAAAATAATGAAATCAGAGCAGAAATAGTCTAAAAAATACAATACAGAAAATTAATAATCAAAAGTTGTTTTTTTGAAAAGATAAACAAGATTAATAACCTTTAATCAGGTCATCAAGAAAAAGAAAGAGAAAACCCAAATAAATAAATCAGAATGAAAAAGAAGTAACAGCCAACACCACAGATATACAAAGTATTGTAAGAAAATATTATAAGCAACTATATACCAACATATTGGACAATCTGGAAAAAATGGGTAAATTTTTAGAAACATACAAAGTCCCCAAACTGAGTTCAGAATAAACAGCAAATCTGAACAGACCTATTACAATTAATGAAATTAAAGCAGTAATATAAAAACTGCCAACAAACAAAATTCCTGGACTAGATGGCTTCACAGGTGAATTTTACCAAATATTCAAAGAAGAACTAACACCTATCCTTCTCAAACTATTCAAAAAATTCAAGAGGAGAAAAGACTTCCAAGCTAATTTTACAAGCTAATTTTAGGCCAGAATTATTCTAATTCCAAAACCAGATAAACACTGTTGGGAACTGCCCTGCCTGGTATCAGAAGCTGTAACCCCCGCCAAGGCTAAGGCTGAGGGAATGACCTTGGACCATAAGCCATCAAGGAGACAAAAGCTTAACTTTCTGGCAGGAGCACCATTTCTGCTCCTTCTACTTCACCCTGCCTGGCCCCCAATGCTTGGTCAGTTAGCCAATGACAGGTAAGATTCCCCAAGGGGGGAACGACCTAAGACAGGCACGATCACATGGGAGGCCTCCAAGGAAGGACTTTGGGGGCTACAGCAAAAGGGGGTGATGGACCCTTGATCCTCAGCTTTGACATAGCCTGAGTCCTCATTGTCTGTGAAAAAATCTCCTAATCTCTTGGCTGCCTTAATTCCCTTGCTCCACCTAAGCCTGAAACAATGACAGAGGGTGGTGCAGCCCTGTGCTGGAAAGGGCAGGTTCCCCGGGTGATCAGGCCTAAGAAAGAATATGTAAAATCCTATGAAAACTGCTTTGTTTAGAATGCTCTCAATTAAATGATAAGGGTCCAGGGAAGAAGTAAGTTTGTTCCTTAAAGTTTTTTACAGCTCTTTAGCTGACCCTAACTCAAAATAGGCCCTCAGAGTTCCTTGTTATTTGATCCTTACTTCCTGGCAATGACTAATGAGCTTTACCTGAATTCCTGTGTAAATGAACCCAATAAAAGTTGTTGAGGAAGATGCTCTTGGTCCTTCTCCTCTGAGAGATCAGCCACCTTTCCTCCCCAAGCAGATCATGTCTTGGTAGACTTATTGTCATCAATGGTGGACAGGGGGCTCTGCAGACAAAGCTCCCCCACAAAACACTACAAAGAAACAAAACTGTAGGCCAATATACCTAATGAACATTAATACAAAAATCCTCAACAGAATATTAGCAAAACAGATCCAGCAACACATTAAAAAGTTTATACACCATCATGGGTGAACAAGTGGGATTTATTCCTGGTATGCAAATCAAAAAATGTGATACACCACCTAAACAATATGAAGGATAAAAATTATATGATCATATCAACAGATGCAGAAAAAGCATTCGACAACATCCAGCACCTATTTCTGCAACTTGAAAATAAAGGGAATATATCTCAATGTAATAAAGACCATATATGGCACACCCACAGCTAACATCATACTCAGTGGGGAACACTAAAAACATTTCCCTTAAGATCAGGAGGTAAGGAACAAGAAAGGGTTATTCACTTTCACCTCTCTTATTCAGGATATGAGGGGTAACCCCCCAAACCCCAGAATTTACTTATAAAAATCTGTATTCGTTCTTACATGTTTAAACTTCAGTCACCTTCAAAGTATTCTCCATTTGATGAAGTACAACTATTGAGACTTTTTTTCCACTGCTCAAAACAGTTTTTGAACTTGTCTTTTTGATGCCTTTTAATGCTTCTGCTGTTTTTTGTTTTACCTCTTTCACATCAGCAAAACATTTCCCTTTGAGGACTGTTTTTTCACCCGGGGAAACAAATAAAACAGTCACTTGGGACAAGATTGGGTGAACAGGGAGGGTAGGGAATGGGGGTCGTGCTGTTTTTGGTCAAAAACTGCTGAACACTCAGTGCAGTGTCGGCAGGTGGGCTTGTAAATCACCCATCATGAAATGGGCAAATACATTGAAAGAATCTTCAAAAAAATTCACTGAAGCTGAACACAGCCTCTCACAATGCCAGCTGTTATGTTGATACAGATGGGGTTTCTATAACACTCACCTAGTGGGGAAAGCCTGTACTACAAAGGGCACACCCTCCAGAAGATAATTCCAGTTTTTGGAGGTCCCTCCTCATAGTACTGTAAGTCCTGGCCACAGAAATCAGACAAGAAGAAATAAAAGGCATCCACATTGAAAAAGAGGTAAAACTGTCATTACTTGCAGATGACATAATACTGTACATGGGGAACCTTAAAAAACCACCACCAAAAAAAAAAAAAAAAAAACCCCAGAATGATAAATTCAGTAGTGTAGCAGAATACAAAATAAATATAGAGAAATCAGTTTCATTTTTACATACCAATAATAAAGTCTCAGAAAATAAAACAAGAAATCTCATTTACATTTGCATCAAAAAATAATAATAAAATGCCTAAGAACAAATTTAACCAAGGTGGTAAAAGATCTATACTCAGAAAATTATATGGCATTAAAGAAAGAAATTGAAGATACAGATAAATAGAATTATATACCATGTTCATGGATAGGTAAAATTAAAATCATTAATATGTTTATACTACCTGAAGCAATGTATAGATTCAGTGCAATATCTATCAAAATAAATGGTGTTTTTCATAAAACTAGAGCAAATTATCCAAAAATTTATATGAAATCACAAAAGATCCCAAATAGCAAACCTAGGAAAGAACAGATCTGGAGATATCAGGTACTTGATATCAAACCATACTACAAGGCTATAGTAATCAAACCAGCATGGTACTGGCATAAAAACAGAAATATTGATCAGTGGAACAAAGTAGAGAGCCCAGAAATGAACTGTCCCCCATATGATCAGTTAATATTTAACAAAGGAGGCAAGAACATACAATGGGTAAGTGACAGCCTATTTAATAAATGATGTTGGGAAAATTGGATAGATACATGCAAAAAATAAAATTAGATTACCTTCTTAAAGCATATACAAGAAAAAACTCAAAATGGGTTGAAAATTTAAATCTAAGACTGAAAACCACAAAACTTCTAGAAGAAAACATAAGCAGTAAAATCTTGAACACTTATTTTAGTGATATTTTTTCTGCTATATTTTCTTGGGCAAGTGGAACAAAAAATAAACAGAGGACATGCAGATAGCCAATAGATATATTAAAAAAGAATCTCAATGTCACTAATCACCAAACAAATGCAAATTATAACCATGGTATGACATCACCCCCCACCTGTCAGAATGCCTGTCATCAATAAATCCACAAACAAGTGTTGATGAATATGTGGAGAAATAAGAACATTCTTGCACTGTTGGTGGGAATGCAGATTTTTGCAGCCACTATAGAAAACAGTATGGAACAACCTTGAAAAATTAAAAAATGGAACTGCCTTATGACCTAGTGATTCCACTTCTGGGAAATAGAATCCATTTATTCAAAGAAATTCACAAAAAAATTCAAAAGAATATATACCGGGCTGCAAACCAAAGTGTCGCAGTTTCGATTCCTAGTCAGGGTACATGCCTAGGTTGCAGGCCATGACCCCCAGCAACAGCACATTGATGTTTCTCTCTCTCTATCTCCTTCCCTTCCCTCTCTAAAAAAAATAAATAAAATCTTTTTTAAAAAAGAATATATACTCCCCTATGTTTATTGAAGCATTATTTACAATAGCCAAGATATAGAATCAACCCAATTGCCCATTAACAGATGGATAGATTCAAAACTAGTAGTATATATATATACAATAGAATATTACTCAAACACAAAAAGATAGAAATCTTACCACTTGCATCCATATGTATTTCAGAGAAAGACAAATGTCAAATGTTTTCACTCACATGTGGAATCTAAGGAATAAAAATGAACAGAAACAAACTCATAGAAATAGAGAACAGAATAATCATTGCCAGAGATGAGGGGGTTGTGTGACTGGGTTAAAAAGATGAAGAGGTTAAGAAGTACATATTAGTAGTTACAAAATAGTCATCGGATATAAAGTACAGTATAGGAAATAGTCTAATATAGTTAATAACAATGTATGGTGCCATGTGTATACTGGAAATATCAGGGGGAACACTTTGTAATGTATATGATTTTCTAACCACTATGCTGTAAATCTGAAACTAACATAAAATAATATTTAATGTAAGTATAATAGAAAAAATAAAATAAATTTAAAATGAGAAAAATGCAGAAATTGTAAATATAGTTCAATAATTTTTTTTACATTACATGTGCCTAACCACCTCCAAAATGAAAAAACTTCCCTTGTAGCCCCTCCCATGGTTATCCCCCCCAACAAATGTAATTCCTATTGTGGCTTTTATTACCATAGAGTAATATTGCCTGGTTTTGAAGTTTATATGGATGAAATAATACATTCATTTATAACTGGCTTCTTTTGATCAACATTTGTTAGTAAGATGCATTCATTTCCTATGCATGTAAAAATAGTTTCATAGTTTCTTCATTTTAATTGCTATGTAGTATTGCTATTTATTCATTCTTTTGTTGATTGACTTTTGGATTATCTCCAGTTTAGAGTAATTGAATAATGTAGTTATTCTCATACAAGTCTCTTGAGTACTTGGACATACATTTCTTTTCAATATATGAGAGGAATAATTCATTAGCTGGGTGTGTATAAGCTATGCCATAGTAGATATTAACACAGGTTTTAAAAGTGGCTGTACCAAATTACAACTAAACTACAGAACTATCATTCAGAACTGTTCAGAACCGCCTGAAATCTAGCTTAACAGAAGTGCTACAACTATATAAGAAGCCACACTGAGACTGGTAGGAGGGGCAGAGACACAGAACGGGCTGGTCCAACACCCACAAATGGTAGATAAAAATTGGGAGGGATATCTTAGCTGGCCTCAAAGTTTCCTTCTGAGGAGTAAGGGGTCCCAGCCCCACACAAGTTCTCCCAGAGTTCCACTGCCAGGAAAATAAGTCCGCCTGTAAAAACCAGTTCAGATTTTGGCTAAGTGAGACAGAGAGCTTCTGGAGTCTCAGGTGTTTCTGGGCCTGGGCATGGGCTTACTCAGACTCACTTGCTCTGAGTTCCAGTGCTGAGGCATCAGGGACATATGAGGAAAAACTGAGTTGTCTGGCATTGAGGCAAGAGCTGGATGGGGCAGCTTTCTTCCTGACAGAAGTGCTGGCAGAGGCCATTATTCCTCTTCTGAACCCTTCTCCTATACACCTAGCAGGCAGGTGCCATATCTGAATCTCCATCAATCTAGCTGGCACTGTTCCCTCCCACCTAGTGATTCCCTGACACCCAACCCCACCAACTTCTGGGCCCAATTCAAGCCATTTTCAGTTGCTTTTATATAGAATAGGCTGTCTTGGCTCATGCTTCAGACTTTCCTAAAATTCCTCAAACTAGAGCATCTGGCCTTGACATGCCACATACCTCCTGCTAAGTGACCCAAGGCCCAGCACCTTTGGCAACCAGCCTTAGTTTTCAGCTTCACCTTTTCTGGCAACTCTAGGCCCAGTACAAGTAGCAGCCATTTTCAGAGCACCTTTTAGCTCATTCTGAGTGGCCATGCGCAGGGAACAGATTGTGGCTGAACTTGGTCTGTTCTTTCTGGGAGGCCCCAGAGCCAGCATACCTGGTGGACATCTTCAAACCACGCTGAAGTACCATGCAATCTCTTCCACAAGGGATACACTCAAGGGATAAAGTAAGGTAGCATCAGAGCCTCACTGAAATAAGTCCAATTTTGTAGGGTCAGCCCCTGCACAGCCCCACACAGGCAATTGTCCTGGCGGTAAATCCCTCCCAGTGAGGTGTCAACAGCAATCAAGTTTCAACTACAACAGTAGGATGAACACAGCCCACGTGGGGGTGCACTGGGAGTATCCTTTTAGGTAATCGGGGAGGATGTGTCACCTACTACACAAGGCCCCTTACCAAGCTCGGGAGATGTAGCAGGTCTACCTAATACTAAGAAACAAACAAGGAGGCAGCCAAAATGAAGACAAACATGTCACAAATAAAATAACAGGACAAAACTCCAGTAAAAGAACTAAATAAAAGAGATAAGCAATCTACTAAATGCAGAGTTCAAAACACTGTTTATAAGTATGCTCAGCCCTGACTGGCATAGCTCAGTGGATTGAGCGTGGGCTGTGAACCAAAGTGTCACAGGTTTGATTCCCGGTCAGGGTACATGCCTGGGTTGCAGGCCATGACCCCCAGCAACCGCACATTGATCTTTCTCTCTCTCCCTCTTTCTCCCTCCCTTCCCTCTCTAAAAAATAAATAAATAAAATCTTTTTTAAAAAGTATGTTCAATGATCTTAGTGAGAACTTCAAGGAGATAACATAACAATAAAAATAGAAAACATACAAAAGAATTAGTAACAAATGAAGAATACACTAACTGAAATATGGAATAGGTTACAGGGAATCAATCATGCAGTAGATGAAGCAGAGGGTCAAATCAGAGATTCAGAAAAAAAGAAAGCAAAATAACACCCTATCAGAACAGCGAGAGAGAGAGAGAGAGAGAGAGAGAGAGAGAGAGAGAGAGAACAGTATAAGGGACCTCTAGTACAACTTCAAGCATATCAATATTTGCATCATGGGGGTACCACAAGCAGAAGAGAGAGAGTAAGGAATTGAAAACCTATGTGAAAAAAATAATGATGGAAAACTTCCCTAACCTGGTGAAGAAAATAGACTTACAAATTCAGGAAGTACAGAGAGTCCCAAACAAGATGCCCAAAGAGGCCCATACCAAAATACATTATAATTGAAATGCCAAATGTTGAAGAAAACCTGTCATTAGGGCACATGCCTGGGTTGTAGGCCAGGTCCCCAGTCGGGGGTGTGTAAGAGGCAACCACACACTGATGCATCTCTCCCTCTCTTTCTCCTTCCCTTCCTCCTTCCCTTTCCCTCTCTCTAAAAGTAAATAAATAAAATCTTTTAAAAAAAGAAAAAGCTAAAGGAGTTCATCATGACCAAACCAGTATTACAAAAAATGTTAAAGTGTCTTCTTCAAGATGGGAGAGGTGTTGGCAGGATGGGTAAAAGAGGTAAAGAAATTTTTTAAAAATTTATCTTTCTTTCTTTTCAAATATTTGTTTCCATTTTTAAAAATTTTATTGTTCACCCTGGCTGGTGTGAATCAGTGGATTGGGCACCGGCCTGCAAACCAAAGGGTCGCTGGTGTGATTCCCAATCAGGGCATATGCCTGGGTTGCAGGCCAGGTCCCTAGTAGGGGACATGTGAGAGGAAACCACACATTGATGTTTCCCTCACTTTCTCCCTCTCTTCCCCTCTGTCTAAAAATAAATAAATAAAATATTTTTTTAAATTTTATTGTTGTTCAAGTATAGTCGTCTGCCTTTTCCCCCACCCCGTCTCCCACCTGAGCCATCCCCACATCCCTCCCCTGATTCCACACCCCCTTGGTTTTATCCATGTGTCCTTTACAGTTGTTCCTGAAAAACTTTCACCCTTTCCCATTTTCCCCTCCCATATCTCATCTGGTTACTGTCCATTTGTTCTCTCTCTTTAAAATTTTTTAATATATTTTATTGACTATGCTGTTACAGTTGTTCCATTGCCCCCTTCATTCCCCACCACCCTGCACACCCTCTCCCACCCATATTCCCCCCTTTAGTTCATGTCCATGTGTCATAAGTTCTTTAGCTTCTACATTTCCCATCCTATTCTTGCCCTCCCCCTATTTTCTACCTACCATCTATGCTACTTATTCTCTATACCTTTTCCCCCTCTCTCCTCCTCCCACTCCCCTGTTGCTCACCCTCCATGTGATCTTCATTTCTGTGGTTCTGTTGTTGTTCTAGTTGTTTGCTTAGTTTCTTTTTGTTTTTGTTTTAGGTGTGGTGGTTCATAACTGTGAGTTTGCTGTCATTTTACTATACATGTTTTTTTATCTTCTTTTCCTTAGATAAGTCCCTTTAATATTTGATAAAATAAGGGCTTGCTGATGATGAACTCCTTTAACTTGACCATATCTGAGAAGCACTTTATCTGCCCTTCCATTCTAAGTGAAAGCTTTGCTGGATAGAGCAATCTGGGATGTAGGTCCCTGTCTTTCATGACTTGGAATACTTCTTTCCAGCCCCTTCTTGCCTGTAAGGTCTCTTTTGAGAAATCAGCTGACAGTCTGATGGGAACTCCTTTGTAGGTTACTGTCTCCTTATCTCTTGCTGCTTCTAGGATTCTCTCCTTCATTTTAATTTTGGGTAATGTAATTATGATGTGCTTTGGTGCATACCTTTTTGGGTCCAACTTCTCTGGGACTCTCTGAGCTTCCTGGACTTCCTGGAAGTCCATTTTCTTTGCCAGAATGGGGAAGTTCTCCTTTATTATTTGTTCAAATAAGTTTTCCACTTGTTACTTTTCTTCTTCTCCTTCTGGTACCCCTATAATTCAGATGTTGGAATGTTTCAAGATGTCCCGGAGGTTCCTAAGCCTCTCCTCATTTTTTTGAATTCTTATTTCTTCCTTCTTTTCTGATTGTATGTTTTTTTTTCTTCATTCTGGTCCACTCCATTGATGTGGGACCCAGCTTTCTTTCCATCACTATTGGTTCCCTGTGTATTTTCTTCATTTCATTTATTGTACCCTTCATCTTTTCATCTAATTTGGGACCAAAATCAACCGATTCTGTGAGCATCCTTATCACCAGTGCTTCGAACTGTGCATCTGATAGGTTGGCTATCTCTTGGCCGCTTAAAGCAATGGGTCCTGGGGATTTCAATTCTGTTTCAACCATCTTTTCTTTTCCCCCTTTGGTCCGGTCATGCCTGTTATGCGGTGGAGCCTTAGGTGTTCACCAAGGTGGGGCACCCCAGTTGCTGGGTTGTGACACTGTATGTGGGGGCAGGGTCCAAGAGGTAACAACGGTGCTTGCTCCACTCTCAGTTGGACCTCAGTCCCTTCTGCCACTTCCCCCGAGCAAACTGGGCCCCTCTGGTGCCAATTCCCATGTGGGTGGGCTTGTGCTCTCCATCCAACATCCTCTCCTGTGAGGCTGGGAGTATCTCCCTGCACCTCAACATCCACAGGTGTTTTCAATCAGTGCCCCAAGGCTCTATTTCCCAGTGCTGTGATCCTGGGTTGCACGCAATGCCTTGCTTCACAATCGCTGCCTCACTGGGTCTGCTGGTTGCCTCCCCTGGGCCGGGATCTGGCAGCTTCAGCTTGCGTACTCAGGGTCCACCTGCTGTGGTCTTGCATGCCCCAGATGCCTCACATACCCAGTCCCAACACTCTCTGCTCTCCCCAACGCAACCCGCTCCTGGCTGCTCAACTCCGCCCCTCCTTCCGGTCTGGATGAATGGGTCTATTTTAACTCCTTGCATGTTCAACTTCCACATAGTTCAATTTTCTATCAGTTCTGGTTGTTACTCTGTTTCTAAATTATTGTTGTCTTTATCTTTGTTATGTGAGGAGTCACAGGATGTCTACCTGTACCTCCATCTTGGCCAGAAGTCTCCATTTGTTCTTAATTTCAGTGTCTCTGGTTATATTTTGCTTGTTTGTTTGTTTTGTTGATTAGGTTCCTATTAAAGGTGGGATCATACAGTATTTGTCTTTTACCACCCGGCTTATTTCACTTAGTGTAATGCTCTCCAGTTCCATTCATGCTGTTGCAAAGGGTAGGAGCTCCTTCTTTCTTTCTCCTGAATAGTATTCCATTGTGTAAATATACCATAGTTTTTCGATCCGTTCATTTACTGATAGTAACTGAGGTTTCTTCCAGCACTTGGCTGTCGTGAATTGTGCTGTTATGAACATTGGGGTGTATAGGTTCTTTTGGATTGGTATCTCAGGGTTCTTAGGACATAATCCTAGCAGTGGAATTGCTGGATCAAAAGGCAGGTCCATTTTGAGTTTTCTGAGAAAATTCCATACTGCTTTCCACAGTGGCTGCACCAGTCTGCAATCCCACCAACAGTGTACTAGGGTTTCCTTTCCTCCACTTTCTCTCCAGCACTTGCTATTTGTTGCTGTGTTTATAATGACCATTCTCACCGGTGTGAAGTGGTAACCCATTGTGGTTTTAATTTGCATCTCTCTGATGGTTAGTGCTGCTGAGCCTCCTTTCGTATGTTTCTGGACCCTTTGTATGTCCTCCTTGGAGAAGTGTCTGTTCAAGTCCTTTGCCCATTTTTTAGTTTTTTTTTTTATTATTCCTGGTGTGCAGTTGTGTGAATTCTTTATATATTTTGGAAATCAAACCCTTGCCTGAGGTATCATTGGCAAATATGTTTTCTCATGGTTGGTTCTCTTTTCATTTTAATACTGTTTTCTTTAGTCATGAAGAAGCTGTTTGTTTTGATGAGGTCCCATTTTTTTATTCCTTGCTTTATGTCCCTTGCTCTCGGGGACATATCAGTGAAAATATTGCTATGTGGAATATTTGAGATTTCTCTGCTTATGTTCTCCTGAAGGACCTTTAAAAAATGGTGCCATGACTTATATTTAAGTCTTTTATCCACCTTGAATTTATTTCTGTGTATGGCATAACTTGGTGATCAAGTTTCATGATTCTTCCCCATTTGTCAAATATTAATTGACCCTAGAGACTTAGGTTTATTTTGGAGCTCTCTCTTATGTTCAATTGGTCTTTGTGTCTGTTCTTATGCCAGGACCAACCTATTTTGATTACAGTGGCCTTGTAATGCAGTTTGGTATCAGGTACTGTGATCCCTCCTACTTTGCTCTTCTTCCTCAAAATTGCTGCAGCTATTCAGGGTCATGTATGATTCCATGTAAATTTTTGAAGTGTTTGTTCTATCTCTGTGAAATAGGCCATTGGTACTTTAATAGGTATTGCATTGACTCTATAAATTGCTTTGGGTAGTATAGGCATTCTGATTATGTTAATTCTTTCAATCCATGAACATGGTATATGATTCCATTTGTTTGTTTCTTCCTTAATTTTTTTCTTCAGTGTTGTGTAGTTTTCTGAGTACAGATCTTTTACCTACTTGGTTAGGTTTATTCCTAAGTATTTTATTTTTCTTGTTGCTATATCAAATGGGATTTTTTCCTGATTTCCATTTCTGATATGTCATTGTTGGTGTACAAAAATGCCTTTGATTTCTGGATATTGACTTTGTATTCTGCTGTTTTGCCACATAAATGAGTTTGGCAAAATGAGTTTTGCCAAATAAAAGAGCAAAGTAGGAGGGATCACAATACCTGATACCAAACTGTATTACAAGGCCACTGTAATCAAAACAGCCTGGTGGTGGCATAAAAACAGACCCACAGACCAATGGAACAGAACAGAGAGCCCAGAAATAAGCCTAAGTCTCTCTGGTCAATTCACATTCAACAAAGGGAGCAGCAAAATTAATTGGAGCAAAAATAGCCTCTTCAACAAATGTTGGGAGAGCTGGACAGCTACATGCAGAAAAAACAAAACAAAACAAAACAAAACTCAAGCACCAACTTACACTGGACACAAAAAGAAATTAAAGTTGGATAAAATATTTAAATATAAGTTGCTACACCATTAAAGTCCTAGAGGAGAACATAGGCAGGAAAAATCTCAGATATTACATGCAGCAACATTTTCACTGATATGTCCCCTAGAGCAAGAGACATAAGGGAAAGAATAAACAAATGGGATCTCATCAAAATAAAAAGCTTCTTTACAGCTAAAGAAAACAGTATTAAAATAAAAAGAGAACCAACCATGTGAGAAAACATATTTGCCAATGATACCTCAGACAAGGGTTTAATCTCCAAAATATATAAAAAGCTCACACAACTCCACAGCAGGAAGACAAGCAACCCAATTAAAGAATGGGCAAAGGACTTGAACAGACACTTCTCCAAGGAAGATATACAGGCAATCCAGAGACACATGAAAAGATGCCCAGTGTTAGTAGCTATTAGAGAGATGCAAATTAAAACCACAATGAGATACCATTTCACAGTCGTCAGAATGGCCATCATAAACAAAGCAACAAACAAGTGTTGGAGAGGTTGTGAAGAAAAGGGCACCCTAGTGCACTGTTGGTGGGATTGCAGACTGGTACAACCACTATGGAAAACAGTATGGAATTTTCTCAGAAAACTCAAAATGGACCTGCCTTTTGACCCAGCAATTCCACTGCTAGGATTATGTCTTAAGAACCCTGAAACACCAATCCAAAAGAACCTATGCACCCCAATGTTCATAGCAGCACAATTTACAATAGCTAGATGCTGGAAGCAACCAAGATGCCCATCAGCAAATGAATGAATCAAAAAACTATGGTATATTTACACAATGGAATTCTATGCAGCAGAAAGAAAGAAGGAGCTCCTACCCTTTGCAACAGCATGGATGAAACTGGAGAGCATTACACTAAGTAAAATAAGCTGGACGGTAAAAGACAAATACTGTATTATCTCACCTTTAATAGGGACCTAATCAACAAAACAAACAAACAAGCAAAATATAACCGAAGACGCTGAGATAGAGAACAGGCTGACAGTGACCAGAGGGGAGAGGGGGGGTATTTCAGGCAAAAGAGGGAAGGGTTTACAGGAACAAGTATAAAGGACACATGGACAAAAACCAGGGTGGGTGGAAACAAGAGGGAAGTGGGGAGGGCTGGGGGAGTGGGCTGGGATGGGAGTAAAAGACAGAAAACTGTAGTTGAACAACAATTAAAATTTTAAAAAATAACAAGACTTTATTTTAAATCAGCAGGACAAAATTTAATCTATTGGATAAAAATAAAACCTACTATGTAGAATATAGAAAATAAGGTAGACAAACTTCTGACATATTGGTAATGGTAATAGAGGTCTATGGCCTAAAACATACTGTCAGACCAGATTGAAAAATCCAATGATACACACAAGAGATACCTTTAAAGTAGAAAGGTATATAAAACTTGTAAATAATAGAATGAAAAAGCTTTAACCAGGGAAATATGAATCAAAAGAAAGTTGGTGTAGTAATCTTAATATGCAGTAAAATGAAATTTAATGCAAGACATCATTAATAATAAAATGAAATGTAATACATCTGCAGAGGAACAATAAAGATAAAAATACATATCTATCCTAACTACGTATGACACTTATATATCAAGCAACAACTGCTGGAACAGCAGGAAGAAGTAGATAAAACATGAGCTGTCTCTGAGATTTTAATTCACCCTTTTCAGAAACTCTTATACCAAGTAGATTAAAAATAAGCAGAGTTATAAAAATCTGAACAAACCAGTATAACTTGAGCTCCTAGACATATCTAGAGTCTATACTAAGACAGATGGATTTCTCTTGATCACCCATGGAACATTTTTAAAAACAAACCACACATTAGGCTATAAAGAAAACGTCAATACATTCCAATTAACCAATATCTACATTTTAATATGGCTATTTTTTTCTGCCATAATGGGACGAATTAGAAATAAATACCAAATGATAGCTTAAAATCTGATATGTTTATAAAATAAAAACATACTATGAATTAATTCCTGATTTTAAAAAGAAATCAATAAAAAATAAACATTTAGAACAGAATAACTTTTCAAAAATTTTGATTCATACTAAATATATCACTTAACAAGGAATTTAAAAAAAAATTAAATAACCTATCAGGAAATGAAAAAGTTTAATAATAAATAAATATTCAGCTCAAAACTTGGAAAAAGCATAGAGGGCAAGTCCAAAAGAAAAAAGGGAATAATAAACAGACACTTATAGAGAAAAAATAAATAACAGTTCTGAAACCAATGGATTCTCTGAAAAGCTGGATAAAATGCTGACCTCTGCAAATAAAGAATAACAAAGAGTAAACAGCTATAGACACACCAGCATATTTAAATAAAGTAAAAGAATGTTACTATATATGCATACTAATAAATAAAAAGTCCTATATGAAATGAAAAATTTCTATTAAATTTTAACATCCCCACATTGGTATAAAAAGAAATAGATAACTTGAACAACTAATAAATATTAAATAAGTTGAAATCATGGGACTTCCAGTCATAGGTGGATACACTTTGCCTCCTTGCACAACCAAAAGAAGCACAACAACAAATTTAAATACATAAAACAAACAGAACTGCCAATATGGAAGTCCAACAACCAAGGAGTGAAAGAAGAAACATTCATCCATACTAGTAAGAGGAGTGGAGAGAGAGGAGGTCAGGGCAGAAAGGAGATGCATCAAGGCAGTGGCTGGAGGACCAGACGGACAAGGCAGTAGCTGTCAATCCCACCATGAGGAACAACTGAGGAACTAGATAGACCATGCAATCCAGGGTTCCAGTATGAAAAAAAGAAAGCCTCGAAATCTCTGGATGTAAAAACCCGTGTAGGTTGCAGCAGGGGTAGAAACTCTCAGCCTCATAGAAGAGTTTGTTGGAGTGACCCACAGGATCCTAGAATGTACACAAAACCACCCACCCGGGAGTCAGCATCAGTAGGGCCCAATTTGCTTATGGGTAGCAGGGGAAGTGATGGAAACCCAGGCAATAACTGAGCAAGTGGCATTGTTCCCTCTCTGACCTCTCCCCGACATACAGTGCCACAACACAGCAACATGGGTTGCCCAACCCTGGTGAATACCTAAGGCTCAGCCCCGTACAACATAACAGGCATGCTGAGACAAGAAGAATAGATCAAAACTCCAGAAAAACAACTAAACAGCGGGCAGAGAGATAACCTATCAGAGGAAGATAGGTAATCAGGTGATCAGAATGCTCACAGAAATGGTTGAGTAGGGTTGCAAAGTAGAAGAGAAAATGAAGGCTATGAAAAGTGAAATCAAGAAAAATGTATGGGGAACAAAGAGTGAAGGGAATGAAACTGGGACTCAGATCAATGACTTGGAACAGAAGGAAGAAATTAACATCTAACCAGAACAGAATGAAGAAACAAGAATTCAGAACAATTAGAAGAGGCTTAGGAACCTCCAGGAAAAATTTAAACATTCCAACATCTGAATCATAAGAGTGCCAGAAGGAGAAGAGGAAGAACAACAAATTGAAAACTTATTTGAAAAAATAATGAAGGAGAATTTCCCCAATCTGTGGAGGAAATAGACTTCCAGGAAGTCCAGGAAGCTCAGAGAGTTCCAAAGAAGTTGGACCCAAGGAAGGACACACCAAAGCACATCCTAATTACATTACTCAAGATTAAAGATAAGCCGAGAATCTTAAAAGCAACAAGAGGAAAGGATAGTTACCTACAAAGGAGTTCCCATAAGACTGTCAGCTGATCTCTCCAAAGAAATCTTACAGGCAAGAAGGGGCAGGAAAAAGGTATTCGAAGTCATGAGAGGCAAGTACCTTCATCCAAGATTACTCTATCCAGCAAACCTATAATTTAGAATGGAAGGGCAGATAAAGTGCTTCCCAGATATGGTGAAGTTAAAAGAGTTCATCATCACCAAGTTCTGATTATATGAAATGTTAAAGGGACTTATCTAAGAAAAAGAAGATAAAAAAATATGAACAGTAAAATGACCACAAACTCACAACTATTAACAACTGAACCTACAAAATACTCAAAACAAAAACAAAGCAAACATCTAGAACAAGAAACACAGAAATGGAGATCACATGGAGGGTTATCAGCAGGGAGGAGAGGAGTGAGAATGGTGGAATAAGAAGCATAAATGGTAGGCATAAAACAGATGGAAGTTAAGAATTATATGAAATGTTAAAGGAACTTATTTAAGAAAAAGAAGATCAAAACTGTGAACAGTAAATGACAACAAACTCGAAACTATCAACAACTGAACCTAAAAATAAAAGTGAAAATAAGCTAAACAAACAACTAGAACAGGAACAGAATCACAGAGATGGAGATCATATGGAAGGTTACCAGCAGGGAGGGAGAAGGGGGAAATGGGGGAAAAGGTACAAGGAATAAGAAGCATAAATGGTAGGTACAAAATAGGAAATGGAGAAGCCAAAATCTTATATGTACAACCTGTGGACATGAACTAAGGGGGGTAGAATGCTGGTGGGAGGGGAGTGCAGGGTGGACATGAACAAAGGGGAGCAAAAAATGGGACAATTGTAATGTATACCCAATAAAATATACTTTAAAATAAAGAAAGAAGATAATAAAAAATTAAATTAAAAAAATCATGGTCAAAAACCTCTTTTTTCTCAAACTTTACATGCCTAGATGGTTAAGGTAAATTCTTCAAAAAATTTTCAAGGAGCAACTAATTCTTGCCTTCAACAGGAGTTCCATAAAATAGTGGAAGAATATAGGTTGTCTGATTCCTTTATCGCATCATTTTGGTTCTAAGACTCGATGAGGGCAAAGAAAGAAGATAACAGATACACTTTATTTTTTAACATAAATACAGAAATCCTACATAAAAATCAGTTACTAAATCCAATAGTGTATAAAAATGCTTCAGTATCAAGTAAGATTTATCCCAGAAAAATAAGGATGGCACATTCACCATAAAATAAAATGAAGGAAAAAAACCTGTGATTTTAAAAATTAATTTTGGAAAAGCATTTGATAAGATTCAACACCTATTTATAATAAATTTAGAAAATCAAGAACAGAAGGAACTTCTTTGAATGGATTTATACCAGAAGTTGCAGCAGTTGTTACCCTTAATGGAGGCTTTAATTCAACCCCTTTAATATAAACACATTGTTTGAGATTATAAAATAGGGTCATTGGACTAGAGGATTTCAGGTACAATTAATACAATAATACCATGATAAAAACAGGGATTAATCAACCAAATGCCTAGATGAATGCTACATGCTGATTTTCATTCTTCTTTTGGAGGTCTCCAGAGAGGTAAAAGTCAAATGTTTACCAATCAGAAAGAAGATTCCATTCCTGGAAACATGAACACCCCAAAAGAAAATATTTAAAGATCTGGATAATGGAGGCTTGCCAACACAGAGTCCAAAAGATTGCCTACAATTGAGGCTAAAAGTCAAGAAGCCCCACTTAAAAGCACCAAGCATATACTGGACAGTGAACAGTTCTGAAGGTGTGAATCTGGTGTCCCAGACAACTGGGGGAGAGAATGGGCAAAGGCAACACAAAGTGAGGCAAAAGTAGGTTTACAGTTATTCATAAGGAAAATAATACAATAATTAATAAATGATAATAAAAGAATAAACGCTGTTCATGTTCTCACATCTGTAAACCTGCTTTTACCTGCTCCTGTATGGAAACTGTCCTGCAGCTGTAGGTGAACTCAGTGACTGAGCATGCACAGGGCGTGGCATCCACAGGATCTGCTACAAATAGATGTCTTGAAAATCTATCAGGACTGGAGAGACAGTAAAATGGATTATCATGTAAATCCATTTTAGAACTGAACTTTTATTTATTGCAGGAAGGAAAATATCACTATACTTTATTGCTTCTAAAACTTTGTTCCATGAAATGAATCTCCAAAATAGTGCTCTAAGAAGGCTCTGAGTAATTATAATCATCTTCCCTTTACAAAGAACAATTTCTTAATCCAGTTCACCTTAGTCATACGTCAAAACTTTAGCATATAACAAACACACCCTTAGTCCATAGTCAAATGTATCATTAATTAATGCCAGCACTAACACAACATTTTGGTCACCACATCTGTTACAGAAAAATCTAAATGGGTTAATACCATCCAGTAACTCTTAAGTTTTTGAGGCCATTTTAATGATTAAATTTCTCTTTTGAAAGGGATCACTATTATAAGCAATGCAGACTTTAGTGGATGGCAGTTTTTTTCCTGAGGTCACAAGAGCTTTTAACCACTGCCTATAAAGTACATCCTGTGATTAACATACCTTGGATTAACTATATTCAGCATGTGGCAATCATACTCCATTCAGCAGGACCTATCTATGGTGAATCATGGATATTAATGACAGTTGTAAGAGCTCAAATATTATATAATCAGTAATTACATTATGCACAATTAGTGGAGGCCCATCAGTGTATATCACTAATGGCTGATCATTCTGTTCTCTCCAGTAAAAGACAGATGATCTGCATAATTTTCTGATTGTATTAGCATACACATAAATGCTGTTAACAAACTTTCATGATCATAAAGAGGCTCGATCTGTGTAATGGACAAATCAAGAGGCTCAGCTTGATGGTCACGGACACTTCATCTGAAACCTCAAAGCCGTGTTTTTGTGGTTTGTTAATGTGATTCATCTATCCCCACCTTCCAAACAGAAAACAAGCACAGCATTCTGTCCAACCAACCACTAAAGAACTTGCACACAAGGCCAATTTTTTAAAAAGTACAACCTGGGGGTCTTTATTTTTGTTAAATTGGTTTTAAGAGAGTGAAGCTCTAAGGATTTGTGGAATAGTCATATATGAAGTTGGTGGCAAAATAGGAGGAACACATCTGAAATAGTGAAGAGTTTATCTGATTTTCTTTAGCTCACTACATGCTGGACCAGTGTATTAGTCTGCTAAGGCTGCATTACAGAATACTACAGACTGGGTGGCTTAAACAACAGAAATTTATTTTCTCTCACTCTGGAGGCTGGAAGTTCAACAGAAGGTATGATTTCTTTTAAGGGCCTCTCTGTTAGGCTTGCAGTTGGCTACCTTCTTACTATTCTCTCACATGGCTTTCCTACATGTTCATGCATGTCTCTTATCACCCCATATGTCCAGATTTCCTCCCCTTACAAGGACACCAGTCGTATTGGATTAGGGCTCACCCTATGACCTCATTTTACCTTACTTACCTCTTTGAAGTCCTGATCTCCAAATAGTCATATTCTGAGATACTAGAGGTTAGGCCTTCAACATAAGAATTTGTTGGAAGAGGGGATAGAAATTCAGTTCAAAACACCAAGATATGCACAAACTATTACTATTCTAACCCAAGAAATTTTTGACTGCATGAAATCTGAAGGGCCTCCTTTGGTGAGAACCATGCTGACCAAAATGGCAGCTCACAGCCACATGTGACTTGTGAGTAGTGTAACTGAAGACCCGATTTTTTTTAATTTTATGTCACACATTAATTAAGTTTTAAAACTTAAGAAATGTGTGTTTTTTCTCTTGTTGCAAACAATTTTATTGTTTTAGTGAAAATGCATTTCACTTCCACTATTGAAAATTTAGTGTCTCAGTTGAGATGTACTATAAGTGTGAAATACACACTGAAATTTGAAATTTAGGATGAAAATGTGAAGTATCTCATTAATAATTTTTATCAATTATGTATTGAAATAAAAATATTTTAATATGTTAAGTTAAATAAAATATTAAAATTAATTTTATCTATGTTATTTTACTTTTTATAATGTGGCTACAAGAAAATTTAAAAATTAAAGCTCTGGATGGGTAGCTCACTTGGTTGGAGCATCATCCCAATATACCAAGGTTGTGGGTTTGATCCCCAATCCAGGCACATATAAGAATTAACCAATGAATGCATAAATAAGGGGAACAACAAGTTGATGTTTCTTTCTCTTTCTTTCTCTATCAGAAATCAATAGATTAAAAAAAGTTTTAATTTGAAATTGCATGGCTGGTTTGTGTTATATATTTCTATTGAATAGCATTGAATTAGAACTTTAGTCCTCCAAAATCCCACTGCTCATCCAAGGTTAATCAGTGTTTATCTTAAAGGATAAGTTCCATTTGCCAAAATTATTATTAAAGTTCCAAGTCTTTTTGTGTCTGCTGTATACTATGATTAAGATAACTGAAACCTATCATTTCTTCTTGGATATTATTAAATTTCCCACTGCTTGCCATATTTGTAAGTTTTATCAGTAATATTTTCAACATTAAAATCTTGTTAACTCTTGTCATTAACTCTTGTTCATGCCTATATGTAAGAATCAGGAATAATTTTCTTCATAATGAAAAGATTCTTCCTTATACATTAATCCTGCTATCCTGATACTCCTAGTTTCCCCCCAACATCATGGCTTCATTTGTCCTCGCATCCCTCTCATCTTTCTTTTTCTGTCCTCCTCCCACAGTTACTAAGAAATTCTTAGATAAAGCATCTGACATTCCTTCATTATTTAACATAACACATGGCGAAAAACCACTCTAATTTGTTCATTTGCAAATGGAAAAGTCACACTGCAGTTAACATTGTTAAAGTTAAAAAATTAAAAGTTGTAAATTCAGACAAAATAATTGATATAAACTCAGAATAACTGGTTTGTTGTCTCCAACCCCCTTTTAAGCAGCTTAATTCATAAATGTCATAAAGGACACCTAACAAACAGGAGACAGAACTCTGGACACCTGACACCATGATGCAGATTGCCCTTGACCCAACAACCACTCTTTTAGCACTGAACAAGGAACATGTAAAATTCCCTAAATGATCTAAAAATTTGTCCAATATCAATTATATCCTCATACTAAAATACAGGATAGGGGGAAGGGGAAGGACAATAAAGGAGATGGTTTTTGCTTTAGCTCTTTGTTCTTTCTGACATCAATTGGGATTCAGAAATAATGAGATCAATGCAAATATTTGTTGGGAATATTTGTTTCAGAAATAATGAAATCAATGCAAAGTGGGAAGAATACTCACTTTGAAGATCATTTGCTGCCTAACTGTTTTGATCATTTACATGGACCCCAGGGAGGATTTCATAGAGTGTCTCACCCCTGTAACTCAGATAAAAGGAAGAATCTGGTGTTGAGTTTGGTTGTGTGTGTGTGTGTGCGGTTTAATAGTTGATGAAACTTCCATTTAACACACACAAGGATTCCCATGTGAGTTTTATTTTTCTGTCATTTAATTGAAGTGATGCAGATTTAATCAAAAGACCCAATATTTTTCCAAAAGTGGAAAAATATTTACATCCAGGAAAGTGACATATAAGCACCTGGTCTCATACACATAAACCAAGGATTGTTTTTCTGTGTATGCAATAGCAGCAATACAGGACAGAGAGACTTAAATTAAAAACAAGGGAAAGATGGTTGGTAAATGTAACCAGCAGACATATCAATATAGAAGATTTACTACCAAAATTTATGAAGAAAAGATAAGGAGGACCATGTACAAGATCTCCATGTACAAGAACAAAATCTTCATGTAATACAACAAAAGTTCAACAGGAACTGTGAAAAGATTTTTTTAAATCAAGAAATAATGGGAGACCATATTAATTCAATTTTGGAGGTAACAACTGAACGACAGCAATTTTAAAAATATCTTTGATCTATTGGTTGTTCAGGAGTCATTGTCCACATATTTGTGAATTCTCCAGTTTTCCCTCTGTTATTGATTCCTAGTTTTATATCATTTTAGTCAGAAAAGATACTTGGTATAATTTCAATTTCTAAAAAATTTATTGATACTTGTTTTGTGACCCAACATATGATCTATTTTGGAGAATGTTCCATGTACCTTTGAGAGAAATATATGTTCTACTGCTCTTGGATAGAATATTCTGCATATGTCTGTTCGGTCTATTTGATTTAAAGTGCAGATTAAGACCAATATTTCCCTATTGATTTTCTGTTGAATAATCTATCTGTTGCTGCAAGTGGGGTATGAAAGTCCCCTGCTATTATTGTATTATATTTAGATGCTCTGATGTTGGGTGCATATATATTTACTATTGTTAGATCCTCTTAAAAATTGACTCCTTTATCATTATATAATGACCTTCTATGTCTGTTTTTACAGTTATTGACTTAAAGTTTATTTTGTCTGATGCAAGTATAGCTACCTCTGCTTTCTTTTGGTTTCAATTTGCATGGAATATCTTTTTTCTTTATTTTTAAAGCTTTTGTTTATTTATTTTTAGAGAGAGGGGTGGGGAGGGAGAAAGAGAGGGAGAGAAACATCAATGCATGGTTGCTTCTTGCATGCCCCCTACTGAGGACCTGGCCTGCAACCCAGGCATATGCTCTGACTGAAAATCAAACAGGTGAACTTTGATTCACAGGCCCACACTCAATCCACTGAGCTATGTCAGCCAGAGCTAGTCTTAATCTCTTTACAACCTTATTATTACTGGCTTACTTGCTGTTTACAGTGTGATTGTAAGTGGAGGTTAGTTTTGTAGGTGTACATTTGTTTCCTGGGCTGAGTGGTTTTGTTTTGAGAGCACCTGCACAACAGCATATAAGATGTTGTGGGCAGAGTGACCCCCAGCCAGCCTGCTGGAAGGAAAGACCTGCCAAAGAACCACCTAAGAAAAATGAAAATCCAATTACAACCAGAGAGCCAACATAAATGGCATAAAGGGCATCCCGAGCATCAAGTTAAAATCAAGTTTAACCCACTGCTTTGCCAAAATTCACTTATTAGGTTAAGTAGTGTTTTGGTGGAGTCTATAGGGTTTTCTGTGTACACTATCATGTCATCTGCAAACAATGACAGTTTTACTTCCTCCTTCCCAATTTGGATGCTTTTCATTTCTTCTTCTTGACTGATCATAATGCCTAGAATTTCTAATACTATGTTGAATAAAAGTGGTGAAAGTGGCCCTGGCTGTTGTAGCTCAGTGGACTGAGCACAGGCCCTCAAACCAAAGGGTCACTAGTTTGATTCTTAGTCAAGGCACATGCCTGGTTTTGGGCCACACTCCTGTAGGGGGCATGCAAGAGGCAACCACACATTGATGTTTTTCTCCCTCTCTTTCTCCTTCTCTTTTCACACTCTCTGCAAATAAATAAATAAAATCTTTTTTTAAAAAAAAGTGGTGAAGTGGATATCCTTATCTTGTTCCTGATCTTAGTGGAAAAACTTTTAATTTTCGCATCTTGAATATGATGTTGTCTATGGATTTTTCATATATGGCATTTATTATGTTGAGGAATGTTCCCTCTACTCCCACTTTGCTGAGTGTTTTTATCATAAACAGGTACTATACCTTATCTAATACTTCTACATGTATTGAAATGAGCATGTGATTTTTGTCTTTCCTTTTGTTTATATGATATATTGTGGATTGATTTGTGAATATTGTACCATCCTTGCAACCCTGAGATGAATCCCACTTGACCATGATATATGATCTTTTTAATGTATTACTGTATGTGGTTTGTCAATATTTTGTTGCAGATTTTAGAGTCTTCATCAGCGATGAAGAGTGTTCATCAGTGATATTGGCCTGTAGTTTTCTTTCTTTGTTGTGTCTTTATCTGTTTTGGGATTATGATGCTGCTTGCCTCATAAAAAAAGGGCATTTTCCCTCTTCTTGGATTTTTTGGAATAGTCTGAGAAGGATATGGGTTACCTCTTCCTTGAATGTCTTGTAAAATTATCCTGTGAAACTGTCTGGCCCTGGGAGTTTGTATGATGGGAATTTTTTGATTACTGCTTCAATGTCACCTGCTGTTATCAGTCTGTTCAGGCTTTCTGCTTCTTCTTCATTCAGTTTTGGAAGATTATATTTTTCTAGAATATTCTCCATTTCACCCAGGTTTTCAAATTTCTTGGCATATCATTGTTCATAGTAATTTCTTACAATTCTTTATATTTCTGTGGTATCAGTTGTAATTTCTCCTCTTTCATTTCTGACTTCATGTATTTGGGTCCTCTCACTTTTTTCTTGATGAGTCTGAATTTTTTGTTCTTCCTCTAATTCACAAATCTGGCCCTATGAAACACTGGAGGATAGTGGTGGATTAAGTGAATATGGAACCAAGTCATAGTTGTGCTAGATGTGGTATTTGTACAGCAGATTAGCATGTTTCAGATAAGTTGCATGTAGCCATTGATTTGGAAGATGTTTTCCATACTTAGAAATGAGGACCAGAAGCAGTTTAGATCTACCTAAAATGGACAATGGTATATATTTGCGGTCTTGCTCCAGGGCTATGTAAACACTACCTTTCTTAGACCTATGGACTGAGTACACTATAGTCCAGAGAGAACTTGATGGTTGGACATCCTGCAGAACATGACATTGGTTCACATATTGAAGGCATTACATTATGGAAACAAATAAGCAAGAATTGGTAAAACAGAGAATGGAAGACAAACCTTATGAAGATTCAGGAACCTACCCATCAATAAAGTTTTTAGTGGTTTGAGGCATGATGTAACATTTCCTCCAAAGAAAATAACAAATTATTGTATCTCACACAATGCCTGGTAAACCTATTCAGGTCCAGGGAAATATTCCACACCTGGGAATACTTCTTCAACCCACTTACCAAATGACACAAAATTTTGCCCACTTTGATGGGATTCAGAGCAGGAGAAAGCCGTGCAGCAGCAGATCAGGCCAGCCCTTTAGGCCATACAATCAGACATACCTTGTGGTATCAGAGACATATGTGGTGGGAAAAGATACCCACTGGAGTTTATGTAAATTTCAATAAAAGAATCACAATGTAGACTCCAGATTCTACAGTAAGTTCATGCCATCAGCAGTACAAAATTTTACACTATTAATAAAAAAAAAACTGTTCCTCAAAATGTGGTATGTGTGTACAATGGAATATTATTCAGCCTTTAAAAGGAAGAAAATTCTGACATATGCTGTAACAGGATGAGTCTTGAGGACCTTAGGATAGTGAAATAAGGACAAATACTCATACTGTATGATTCCACTTAAATAAGGTGCTTATAGTAGTCAAATTCATAGACACAGAAACTAGAATGGTAGTTTCCATAGACAGTGGGGAGGGGAGAATGGGGAGTTATTGTTTAATGGGTACAAAGTTTCTATTTTACATGGGGAAATGAGTCCTAGAAATGGGTGCTTGGGATATTTGCACAACAATATGAATGTACTTAATACTGCTGAACTATACACTTGCAAATGGGGGGAACCACTCTTGGCGGGCTTCTAGGCTCAAGCAAAGATTGAGTACCTCACAATGAAGCAGCAAGAATAACTCATTCTGCAGCCAGAATAACTCATTTTAAGTGAGGATCTATCAGACCCACAGAGTCTTAAGGAAGGGTAAGCCCAGAGTAATCCCTTGTAAAATGGATGTGGTAGATCCAGGATAAAGCATGAGCAGATCCAGAGAGCCAAATAATTACATAAACAAGTGGCAAGACTTCCATGCAATCCACCACCAGTTTTTCTCCTTAAGCTAATACCTGAACCACATGGTCCTTTATGACCCACTGACAGAGAAGGAAAATCATGAGGCATGGTTTACAGATAGATTGACTCAGCAGGTGGGTGGAAACAGAAAATGGACAGTAGTTGCACTATAACCCCACTGAGGAGTGGCCCTAAAAGTCAGTGTTGTGGGAAATCCTCTCAATGAGCATGGTTTTGAAGCAGTACACATGATCATCTACTTTGTGTGGAAAAAGAAGTAGCCCAAATTCATAGGCACTGGCAAATGACTCAGCTAGAAGGTTGGAGGTTCAAAGGAGCAAGATAAGAAGAGGAACAAAGAATTCTGAGATAGAGGCATGTGAATGGACATATTAAAATGAGCAAAAGATTTTCATATATGCTACAGTTATTGATTTAAAGTTTATTTTGTCTGATGCAAGGATAGCTATCTCTGCTTTCTTTTGGTTTCAATTTGCATGAAATATCTCTTTTCCTTATTTTTATTTATTTTTTACAATTTTTTTTATTTTAATTGTTGTTGCAGTACAATTTTCTATCTTTTACTCCCATCCCAACCCACCAACCCAGCCCTCCCCTCCTCCCTCCCATTTCCACCTGCCCCTAGTTTTTATCCATGTGTCCTTTATACTTTTTCCTGTATACCCTTCCCCTTTCCCCCTGAATTTCCCCTGACAGAGTTCAGAGGGGAGAGGAGAGGGAAATTCTTTTCCTTATTTTTAAAGATTTTACTTATTTATTTTTAGAGAGAGGGGAGGAGAAGGAGAGAGCAAGAGAAATATCAATGTGTAGTTGCCTCTCATGCCCCCTACTGTCCACCACAGAAAAGACACTTAAAATCAGGTACACAAAATGACTCAACCATTTTCTATCATTAGCTCTCCTAATGCTGGCACAATAGGGTGTGAAATGAATGGGCATCATAGTGGGTATGGAGGTCATACATACAATATGGGTTCTCACTCACCAATGCTAATACCACCACTGAATGTCCAATGTCAGCTACATGGACCAATGGTCATAATATGGCACCATCCCTTAAGGAGACCAAGTAGTCACTTGATAGCATGTTAATTATACTGGACTCCTTCACCTTGGAAGGAGTGGCCATTCATCTTGACTGGAGTCAACATGTATTCCAAGTATGAGTTTGCCTGTCCTGCCTTCAGGGTGGTAGCAAGCACCATGCTTAAATGGCTTATAGAGTATTTGATCCACCAACATAATATTCCACATTATATCACATTGGACCAAAGGACCCATTTTACAGTAAAGTGGTCTGACAGTGGTCTCATGCTCACAGGATCTACTAGTACTCCTGCATTTAACATTACAAAGAAACTGACAACCTGATAGAGCAGTTAATGACTTGTTCAAGGCACAGCCAATGTGCCAGCTGGCCAACTGAAGATAATAACCTCCAAGAATAAGCTTTTACCCTCCAGAATATGGCACACACCCTAAATCAATGACCATTATGTGATACTGAGTTCCTAGCAGGTGAAATAACATAGATCTGGAAACCAAGCAGTTAACATAGAAATGGCTCTACACATCATCACTTCCAATAATTTATTTAGAGAATCTGCACTTCCCATCTCTGCCACTCTGGTGTCTGTGGTTATAGACATTCTGATTCCCAAGCAGGGGAATATTTACACCAGGGGATGCAAATATCCTATTAAACTTCAAGTTATGAACACCAACTTCAGGCTCCTCATACAAAACACAAGCAAGCCAGGAGTGAAATCACCGTACTGGCAGCATAATTGACCTTGATCACCAGGAAGTTGCATAACTGCTATGACACATGAACATGGAGGAGTGTGTGTAACACCTATGTGACCCAGTTGGTGCCTCATAGTCTTTCTCTGACCAGTTTGATGGTAAATGGACAAGCACAGCAGCCACAGTCTTCAGAGGGCAGTTCTTCAAGGATGACTTCTCCTGAATCACCACAACAGGAAAGCCACCTAGGCCAGAAAAAGTTCTGGCTGAGACTGACAACAAATAGCAGGAGAGGGAGAAGATGAGTATCAACTGAAGTCTCAAGAGCACTGCAGCAGTGGCAGGCTCATCCCACTAAATTTTCCCTTGCAGTTATACTTATCCAGGAAAAAATAAGGAGAATCCTGCAGGGATGAATTGATATGCAGTAAGTACACCTTAGAGATGCCAGTAGATGCTGTGAGACCACCCAGAGTCTCCTTTCATAGCCGAAGCATTCACTGCACAGTTGCATGACAGATTGCCTACTTAGGACTCACTGTCGAGTCCCTTCCCAGGAAGTTGTATAACTGCTATGACACAGGAACATGGAGGAAGTATAGTTCTTAGCTGACGGGAGCTGCCTAGACCAAATTTTTACCATTTCCTAGAGGGCAGTCTACATCCAGTAACTGGTTACTTCAGGGATCCAACTTAAAAGACAGCTGGCCTTAAATCTAAGTGAGTTCCCTTGAGAAAGAAGCAATAGATTGAGATTTACAGAAGTTCATTCATTAAGCAAATATTTATTAAATATATACCATGTATCTGAACTATTCCAGGAGCTTCATATCCATCAGTGAACTAAACACACAAGAATTTCTGTTCTCATGGAGTTTACATTCTAGTGGCAGAAAACAGATATAAACAATACACATAATAGGAAAATAAATTATATGGCATGCTATGAAAAAAGAGCAAGGTAAAAAAGATAAAGAGTATAGAGGAATGGAAAATAATTGCAATTTTAAATAACATTGCCCAAATAGACTTCCTTGAGAAGGTGACATTGAGCAGACTTAAAAGAGGTAAAAGAGGGAACTATGCAATTATTGGGGAGAAAAGTATACCAGGCACTGAGATCACTAGTACAGATAGGTTCAGACCTGGTGTGTTCAGCAGATAGCAAAGATACCAGTGCAGTTGAAGAGAGTGAGTGGCACAGAATGTAGTAGAAAATGAAGTCAAGAAGTAAAGAGGCAGGGATTGGAAGGTAGACAGGGGTCCACAGATGGCCTTGTTGGTGATTGGTGAGGAACTTGACACAGCAATAATTATGAATAACTATACTACCTGTAATAACATGGGTGAGTCTTATAAACATGATGTTGCAAGAAAGAATCCAGACATAGAGTACATATTGCATGATTCAATTTATGTCAAGTTCAAAAACAGGCAAATTTATCCATACTGTTAGACAGAAGTGTGTTATCTTTGGGAGTGTTTTGACTGATGGGGACATCAAGGACATTTCTGTCAGGCTGGTAATGTTCTTTTTCTGGATCTGGTGCTGGTCACATGTGTGAGTTCACATTGTGAAAATTCACCAAACTGTAGACTTATAAAATGTGTGCTTTTCAACATTTATGTTACATTCATGAGAACTATGAAGGAGCTGAGATTTTAACCTGCCACAATCTTATGGAAGCTGGAAGAAGACACGAGACTCTTCGATCAGAGACAAAAGACTTTATTACTCACAGGAATCATTAGCTTCATGTTTGCATCAGTTCCCTTTGATCCCCAAGTACCAAGGGTAATGTGGGGGTGGGCCCAGGTGGATGCTGCACACATTGAATTTGCACCAGATCTGAGGAACCCTAAGTTTAGGAAATCTCAGTCTTTTAAAGGGGCTACAAGTAAACATTGCTTAAACTTTGTCCCAAGAGATGTGAGAGAAAGAGAGAGAAATTTGGAATGCAATATGAAATATGAGTTAAAGATATGACATTGTATGTTCTGGCCAAGATAGAGGCACAGGTAGAAATGCTTCACTTCCTTGCACAACCAACAGAAGGATAACAACCAATCTAAAAACAATAAACAACCAGAATTGCCAGAAAATCCAACTGCTTGGAACTCTGACAACCAAGGAGTTAAAGAAACATTCACCCAGAATGGTAGGAAGGGCAGAGATGTGCAGCTGAGTGGAGAGGAGGCCCAGCAAGGTGGTGGACCACATAGAAGAGGCAGGGCTGGCTGAATGGGAAACCAAAGACTCAAAACTAGCTATAAGATTCTGTGGGGGTTACCATGGTGGGAGAAACTCCCAGTCTCACAGGAGAGTTCGTTGGAAAGTAGGGCTAGAGCAGAGCAAGTGAACAGCATTGTTCCCTCTCTGACCCCTCCCCCACAGACAGTGCCACCACAGTAAAAAGGGCTGCCCCACCCTGGCAAATTACCTAAGGCTCCACCCCCTTACAACATAACAGGTGCGGAAAGACAAAGAAATAAAACCCAAATGAAAGAACAGATCAAAACACCAGAAAAAAGATCTAAGTGATGAGGAGACAGACAACCTCTCTGATGCAGAGTTCAAAACACTGGTAATCAGGATGCTCACAGAACTGATTGAGCTCAATCACAAAATAAAGGAAGAAATGAAGGCTACCCAAAGTGATATAAAGCAAAATATACAGGGAACCAACAGTGAAGGAAAGGAAACTGGGACTTAACAAAAGGAAGAAATAAGCATCCAACCAGAACATGATGAAGAAAGAAGAATAAAAAAAAATAAAACAGGGAAAGGCTTAGGAACCTAAGAGGCTAGTTTAAGGGCTCTAACATCAGAATCATAGGGTGCCAGAGGGAGAAGAACAAGAGCAAGAAGTTGAAAACTTATTTGAAAAAATAATGAAGCAGAACTTCTGAAATCTGGCAAAGGAAATAGACTTCCAGGAATTCCAGGAAGCCCAGAGAGTCCCAAAGAAATTGGACCCAGGGAGGAACACACTGAAGCACATCATAATTAAGTTAGCCAAGATTAAAGATAAGGAGAGAATCTTAAAAGCAGCAAGAGGAAAGGAGAGAATCAGCTACAAAGGAGTTCTCATAAGACTATCAGCTGATTTCACAAAAGAAACCTTCCAGGTGAGAAGGGGCTGGGAAGAAGTATTCAAAGTCATGAAAACCAAGGACCCACATCCAAGATTATTCTATCCGGTAAAGCTACCATTTAGAATGGAAGGGCAGATAAAGTGCTTCCCAGATAAGGTCAAATTAAAGGAGTTCATCATTACCAAGTCCTTATTATATGAAATGTTGAAGGGACTTATTTAAGGAAAAGAAGAAAATCAAAAGTATGAACAGTAAAATAACCAAAAGCTCACAACTATCAACAATTGAACCTAAAAGAACTAAGCAAACACCTAGAACAGGAATAGAACTGAAGAAATGGAATCACATGGAGGGTTATCAGTGGGGAGTGGGAAAGGAAGAATGTGGGGGAAGGTACAGGGAACAAGAAGCATAATTGGTAGGTATAAAATAGATAGGGAGAGATTAAGAATGGTATAGAAAACAGAGAAGTCAAAGAACTCATGGACATGAACAAAGGAGGGGGGCATGCTGGAAGGTTGGGGGGTACAGGGCGGAGGGGCTATAAAGGGGAGAAAAAATTGGGAAAACTGTAACAGCATAACCAATAAAATACACTTCAAAAAATATGACATTGTAGCCAAGCAAACAAGGCCCATCCACATGTCACCTTGATGCATGACCCAACAATTATTGTTGAAGGAAACAAGTTTTTATTTATAGGATTCCAACCTCCAGGGGTGGGGGATGGTGCTGGGACCCCTGCTTGGAGCCCTGCTTTCCCATGAGACCAGCATTTGCTTTATTCCCCACCAGGCTGTAAGCCAAAAAAATGCCCCAAAGTTCCTCATATCCTTATCTGTTCTTAAGCCAGCTGCACAAACAGTTCTCCATCCTCTCTGGCAATGTGCTCTTGTTTCAGAGTTGCCATCGTCTCACAGCAAATCTTCTCTTCAGGATCTGGGGTACGTTGTCATCTGTTTCCATGTAGTAGTCCAGGAAAGCATGTGCCGTGTTCTCCAAGTGGGTTTCCAGAAGGTCTCCCCTTTGTCACTCTAGGTCTTAATCCAAAACTGCATAGCATCTCCTCACTCCAAACTGCATAGAGCCTCCTTACACACCAGACCTCATGGCCCAATCCCCCTACTTCATGGCTCCTTACACATGGCTGCCACTCACTACTGACCTCATGGCCAAGAAGGTGGCCCTTCTACATCCTTTCAAACCACATGGCTACTACCCCCTCTCTCTCAGCTCACATGACAGACCTACTTCACTACAAACTGCATAGCTGCTTGCTGCTTCCTCTCTCAGACCTCATAGCCAAATTCCCTCGGCTCCATCCTCATGGCTTCCTGCTCAGAGAAGCAGACATAGACCCTCCCTCACTACAGGCTACATAGATAAAGTCCCTTCTCTTTCAGCCCACCTTTATTTTTAAATGCTGATCCAGAGCTTACTACCCATTCCTGTTATGGTAATAAGGAAGGGACCACCATTTTTTTTCACACATGGCAGATAAGTAAACTGAAACTTAAAGAATTTAGGTATTCCTGTAGTCACATCTGTTAAGTGTCACAATAAATTCTTCCTCCAATTAATTATACAATATCTGTTCTCCTCTTCTTCTTTAGCAAGAGAATCCAAATCATCTTCACATTTACACTTCCCAGCCTCCTCTGTAGGTAGAAATAGCAACATGATTAGGTTCTTACCAATGAGCTATAGACACTAGTTGAGGGGTTGACCTATTTCCTGCAAAGCTTCTTAGAAGGACAATGACTTTTCTGCCTCTTTGCCTTACTCTCCTCTTTTATTCCTCCATCAGATGAGATGACTGAAACTGAACAGCCATGATATGATCATGACATAACCTTGAGATGGTATCAATGTTCTAAAGAAGATGGAATAGAAAAGCAAAAGGAAACTGAGACATAGCATCGTGGGGCCTGTTCTCATTCACCCTACTTCTGAAATTCCCATTACAGTGTTGATCCTTTGTGAGACTACCTACTTCTGAATTTCATATTATGTGAGTGAGAAATGACCCACCCTGTTTTTCTGTTATTGTTGATACAGTGGTGAAGCCAGGATTTGAACCAAAGCCAAGCCCATGTTATGAACCCTTAAACTGCTAAATCACTGCTTATCCAGGCAACACTCTCTCACACAAAAGAGATGTTATTACTATAGTAGTCATCAGAAGTAGACATTAAATACTAAATAAATCTTGCTCTTGGTGATTTTTCCTCAAGACAATTGGAGTGACACATCATGCTTCCAAGTCAGAACAATTTCAACCTCATAACTGCAACAGAAGAGGTGGTACTTATGAAGGATAAAAGTAGAAATAGCCTAAAACTGCATAGCTTTCTTATTTATAGTATCTACACAGAATGGCATGGGTCTATAGAAAAGAAAAACATGGCAAATGTTTACAACAGAAAGTTCATTTCTGACTTCATCACTGTATTTGTTGTGTGACCTTAGAAAAATCACATCCTTTTTCTTGCCTCCCTTTCCTTACATTTAATAAAATAGAATTTTGTGCCATAGGCTTACAGTGAGAGTCCAGTAAGGAAATACATGTAAAAGTTTTTCAAAAAATCAACGCTGCTCTGGACACAGAAACAATCACTATACAAGTATTGAATTTCCAGTGAGCATGTACACCATGCATCGAGAGCCTTGTGGTTACAATTATCACACTTTAGTGACCCCAATTTTCTCCCTCTGTTTTAGCCATTATGTCATGAGATCCTACAAGACACAGGAATGTCAGAATAGAGCTATATTGTCACAGTTAGGGTAGGTATGTATGTGTGTTTAAGATTTATCCTTTTGTAACAGGGTACAGACAAGGGGACCCACAAAAGAGGGATTTGTAATGGGGTCCAGAATTCAGGGTGTCCAGGAAATATTTTAAAAATATAAGATGTCTTCACCCCTACAAATCTGAACTAGGGGATGGGACACATGGAGCAGGGCCATTGAGAGTTGTTCTGCATAGCAACAGTTTTGCAAATAATCTCATGAATGGTCATTTAACATATCTATAAATTTTAACTGGTTTCATGAATAACTGGTTAAATAGCTGTGGACATGCTTTGAGCCAGGGACATGGGAATGACTTCAACCCAGGATGTAACTGGGAGGCAGCTTCCCCTGGGTTACAGCACTTGCGTGAGAGCTTGGAGATGATTCTATCCATGCCATGGGGCAACACCTGTCTGGACTTAACTATGGCAGCCCAGAAAAGCTTGAAAAATACAGCAGTGCTGGCAGGTATAGCCTACTGTGGGAGGAATCAGAAATGGGGCTGCAGAGGAAGATTGGCGCTGGGATTTAAACCCAGGCTGGGCAGCCAAGCCAAGAGAGGAAATCACATGGCTTTGGAGTAAAGAGTCAGACTCATGCTGCTTTGGCGGGAAGAGAACCATACAGCTTTGAGTGTTCCCTTTTGCCACATGGCTTAGGGAGCAGGAGAGACCTTGCAGGGAAGAAAAGGGGTAAAAGGACTCTTGCTGGTAGGCCGTGAGAAAGTGCCATGTGGTTTTGGATTAACTGAAGATTGCACGGCAACACAGGTGATGGTACTGGGAACCGAGAGAGGCTGGCCAGGTGAGCGTAGATTACTGAAAAGAACCAGGGGGCTACCTCAGCCACAGACTTCTATTTCTTTTCCTGGAATACAGTACCCCAGACTGGGCAAAGGAAGGACTGTGTGTGTTTGTGGGTGTTTTAAGGGACTTTAAGATTTTAATGACATTAAATCATTACTCCTAAGTCTGTGTAACTTTTGAATAAATAATTTCTTTCCTTTTCACCAATCTCTGGCATTGAAAGCTATAATTCCCTGGCAGTGAGCAAGGCAAACCTAGTACAGGGGGACCCCAGGAGAAGGGGGGTTCCATTAGGTAATAGTATTTTGTCCTCTCCCACGGGTCTGTTCTGTAACACTTTTTCTTGTAGATTTTCATATATTTCATGGAGAGGATTGCTGAATATTCATTGATCTAGCTAGTATCCACAAGTACTCTATTAGAAATACATTGCTTATCTATATTTTGAAATAATTCAGTGTTGATCCTTTGTGAGATAGATTTGCTACCTTTAAACAAAGTCACAATAACACCTCAGCCCACTTAGTTTTCTCTCAAGTTGTACTGATATCCTTGATGTCGCTAACAAATGAAAGGCTGCTTGTGAGAATCCTATATGTCACCATTAAATTGAAAACTACCTGAAATATTGAAATCTCACTTAGGAAGGAAAGAAAAGGTAGAAAATAGCGAGCCACTGGTTATTCATGAATCACTGTGGTGTGCCATGATAGATACCACTGGCCTCATTCTCCTCTTCTCCAGGCTCATAATTTTCTCCCTGAAGGTGTTTCACCTGCCCAAGAAAAATTGTGCTGGAGGGATGTCTAGTAAAAATGACTTTTAAAGCCTCTTAAAACGCAAAGGCTGTGTGTGAGTTCCAAGCCCTTCTTTTTCATACAGCAACATAATGCCCAATTAATCTCAGCAGACTGGGGAAAGAGGACTAAAACAGTATGTCAGGTTGGGTTTGGGGTTCTGTGACAATCTAGTAATGTTAAGAGAAAATGAAGTACATGTTTAATTAAAGAATTCTTTTAAAAGATTACAAGCAAATGGGTCCAGATTTGGGCGTTTGGCACAACATTAAAAATACAGATTCACCATCCAAATACATATTCTGTATATAAATAGTGAATATCCATGCCATTTAAACATGAAGGGCTAGAATAGTAGCTTACGTGGACTGAAATACAGCCATGTGAAAATAACCAGTAAAAGTGTGACTTGGAGGTATTTTACTGTAGACTTCCAAATGTCCTTTCATTGTTTCATCAGGGAGTTGCCATGTCACTGGTGCTGACAGGCAATGCTATGTGACATGTTAGCAAACAATTTTACTATCTTTCTCTCTCTCCTTAGGAACGATATGTATGAGCTAAGAATTATGTTTGGTTCTTTTTTCTGACACAGTTATCTTCCTGGGCGTGGATTAAATGTAGATCTGGGTGTTAAAAGACATTTACATAAGTGCTGTTTGTGAAAGGGAGGCCAGTTCTTCTATTATCACCAGAACATTTAAATCTTAATGACTGGCATTGTTGTCTAAAAGACAGTGTTTTTCCTGCTGAGAAACTGCATTAGATTCAAGAAATGGAGCTCATTTCCATTCTCTCAGCAGTCTCTCTAGAAATGACATGCAGTGCTTGAAACTGTTTATTTCCAAATTCAGGCCTCCCTCGCATCAGTCATCAGCTTCAATTACCAGTTTTCCGAAGCTGAGCCATCAGGCAGTCTGACACCGGGGTCCGGCCTAATTCCCACCTTCTCCAGAGTCAAGAGCATAATGTGCAGATGAAAAGGTGCAAAATAGCCTGGACTTCATTAGCATGCAGGGCCTAGCTGTTCATTTGCTGGCTGCGAATGGAAGTTCTGACACTCAGAGCTGGCTGCAAAATGAGAAAAGTCCTCTTCAGGGGAGATGGGGTCCTCAGTGGTGAGGAAAGGTCATCAGAAAGACAGTTACTGCCCTTGCTCCCTGCTCTCTAGGACTGCTTATTGATTCCAGGGACACCTCATTACACGCTGGATCAACATATTATTGCCATGTTCTGGGGCTGAATTGTTTACAAGTGTCTTTATCACCCGAAAAGGCCTGCCCAGCAATGCATGACTACACTCATTTGGCGGTGACCTGCCAATTATGTGTTATCCGATATGTTGCTGGTATCTTGATCTTTGCCCGGGTCTTCTCCCAGCATCAGCACAGTCCCATTTACTACTTCTTTCTAACCACTCTTAGGGAAAGTAGCCATTAGCCTGTCAGTGTGTGAGTGTGCATGTCCTCTGCTACAGAAAATCTGAGCTTCATTCCTACATTACTTGATATGCATGAGGTTCATAATCAGTTGGGAGACAGAAATTCTCTCTCTCACCTCTCTCTCTCTCTCACACATACACACACACACACTCACACACACACCTTCTTTTTTATGGTCTTGAGGATAACCCACACAGTTGGCAATCAGTATGCATGGCAGAAAGCATGGCAGAAAATGTTATACAGCTTGTGACAGAGCTCCCTCTACTTACATATAGGCCCTATGAGACAGCTGTCATATTTTACTTGGGCATAGCCACTGCAAACCACCATTTTACTCTTTCATTACAGACACTTCTATGGTTGCATAAAAGAAAGAGTGGAACAGAACTCAATTAAAAACTCACTAAAGAGATTGTACAACCTACCTCTTCCCCCAAAAAGTAGAAATGAAGCCATAGTTTCTGAATGTATTCTTCAAGTCATATTTGACTTCTGTTTCCCCCCAATGGTGACCACTGGCATAACATTAATGATGCTGTGTATTGACAACTTTGGTTTATTATTAGGAATATCTATCACCTGGGGCAGTTTTAATGACTGCCAAGCATTTGGGCCATAGTACTCAACCAAATACTAAGAGGGAGCTATTTCATTTACATCTCCACTCACCATTAGGAAGAGTTCTTTAATGAGTTTTCCTCTTGAAGATATAGCAAAGCAAAAGTGTAGAAATTTCCCTTTGCTTTTCCTTAGCAGAGAGCACAGACTATAATGAGTGAAATGAAACTCAAGGACCAAACTGCTTTCAGAAATATAACATCTGTAAGTACATTCATTTTCAGTATTCTCCCAGATTTGTCTGCTATTTAGCATTAAATTACCTCTCTGCAGGCATTTTTTCCTCTTTCCAATTTTTGTGGGGGGGGTTTTGCAAAATTACTGACTTTCTTTTTGTTCTTTCTCAAATTCCTTGCTTCCTGATAAATGATGAACTGAAAAGGTTAAATAAAGACCTGATCAAGGTACTTCAGCTCAGTTAAAGAGTCAGTGGAGAGATGTTTGCTCCACCAAGTGTTTCAAGACACTACAAATATGTAGTGTCATCAACTGACAAATAACTTTTGGAAGAGTAGATAATAAAGATTACTCGATTTATTTTTTGGAGATATGATAGCATGTGGAGAATTTTGGTCAAGGGATAAAGATGGAACAAGCAGGACAGTTTACCAAGTTTCCTATCTGAAAAGCAAGTCTCATTGTGGTTGTGATTCAGAGAAGGACAAAAAGAAGTACTCTCCTTAAGTAGGGATAATCCAAAAGTGTGGGGGTTTCTTTACATACTTATAAGAGATTGTAACATTGAATTAGTGAGAATACCCAGTCAATGGGTATTTGGGGGTTGAATGTTCTAGGCATAAGGAAGAGCTACATCCAGGGGCTTCTGCCAGTTTTTACAGCTGACTCATCTATTATTTCAACCATAAAAAAAAGAATTCCTTTCTGTTATGGCTTTAATGCCTCATCTTCTTTATGAATCCACTAAACAGGATGGCCACTAATCCTAAATCCTCTAGATTTGTTCTCCATCTTTAAGAATCACACATACTGATATTTATTTTCTGATGGTTAATGGGAAATGCATACACACAGTATGCAAGCACAGTGCTATGGTAAAACTAACTGTGCAAAATGGGCTTCGGCCATTTGATGCCGTTATGTATGGTCCAACAATCTGTGTTAAAGGAAACACGTTTTAATTAACCAAGTTCCAACGTTGTGGGGACTGAGATCACTCCTGCTCTCAGCCCTTCTCTCCCAAGAGAACCAACGTTTCTCTTGCTTCCCAAAAGACTACAAGCCAAAACTATGCCCAGAATTTCCCCATTTCCTTATCTATCCATCAGCCAGTCACACAAACAGATCTCCATCCTCTCTGGAATGCGCACTTGTGGGTTTCATAGTCGCTATCATCTTGCAGCAGCTCTCTCTTTCAGGATCTGTTGTGTGTCATTCCAAGTCCCCACATAGTGGTCCAGAAACCGTATGCTGTGCTATACTGGATCATAGTGTCCAAGAGGCTGGGGCCCAGAGAGGCAAATGTCCCAATGTGGGACCCTACCTCCAAGAATGGGCTCCCATCTATGCAGGTCTAAGCCCCTGGTGGACCCCTGTACCAAAAGAGTGACTTCTCTGTACCAAGTGCTTGTACTAAGAGTCCCCATACCCAAAACATGAGCCAGAGAGAGAGAGAGGGAAAGAGCAAGTCTTTCTGTGTCTTTGCTTCTTAAAAGACCCTCCTAAAATCCCACATACACAGGAAACCAGTGAGGGTGTCCAGCTTTTCCTACAGTGCATCAGTGTCCACCATTTTTGACAGCTCCCCAATGTCTTTCACCCTCTTTTGGCTGCCATCTTTAGTCAGGGCAAAAGTTTCCAAGCCATGCACAGGTGCATATGTATATGTTAGTCCAGGGTGGGGCATCCAGCCCTGCAGCTCAAGCAGGTGCTATGTGAGCTCCCCCAATCCCATGTCACAAGTGATTCTGCCTGTGTACTTTCTCACAGTCTTTGTTTACAGTTTGCCCTGGGCAGCAGCAGCCTCTCCTTTTGAAAAGGCATGGGCTGTTTTATTCTGCCTTTGTTATGCAATGTGCTTTAAAAGCTGTGCCTTCTGCTCACATTTTCCCTTCCCCCTGCCTTTTGCTTTAGGAGTTCCCCTCCTTTCCCAAGGTCTCTCCTGCTTTATAGGTACCTCTGGTCCAACCTACCCTATTATAAAATGAGCAGAAGTAACAAAAAAGAACCTTGTTTTAAAAGTCATTTATTAAATATAACTGTGTGCCAGGGAACTTTCTAGAAAATTAGCATACATTTACTTATTTATTAGTCATATTCCTACTTTCCAGATGAGGAAAACTTTTCACACATCTAACAGAGTTTTCAAATGTACTCAAGGTCAAAGGCTAATGACAGAGGCAGAATATAAACCCACATCAGAGTCCATGCTCCATTCTGCTTCTCCTAGAGCCAGCATGCACTACAAATTTCCAAGAATCCAGTTAAGTGCATTTTCTGCATGCCAGACAACATCAATGCACAAAAAAATTGTTAATGTGTCATGACAATATATCAAAACCATCATCCTTTACACATCAGATATCTTTAACCATGAGGTCGGCTGAGGCAAGCCTTCTCTGAGTGACATAATAAGGAAAGTTTTGATCCAAAGAGCAATTCAGGACATTTAACTAAAAAATGTGGTGGAGGTTACATGTTCAGGGAGCTGTAGAAGTGCCCCCACTAGTCACTAGGATCAACAGAAAAGTTTTCTTAATATTTAACACTTACATTCATCCAGTTATCTGCTGATATTCCTTTAGTGGTTCTGCTAAAACATAACCCATTCTGTGTATACCATTGGACAGTTTCCCCACAGGCTTATCCTGCCTTTGGAAACCTAGTGACTTAGGATCATATCACGACATAGACAAGTGGATTCCAGAGACTGGTGAAATGTCCATTTGCTGACTGCAAACCCATGTAACATGATCATATATTCTGGAACCTCCCTTTTGCTCATGTTTTCATTTTTCTCTGTTGTCCAAGAGAATGCTAGCCACTTTCTAATGCCCAGGACAATACATTATTCAGAATGTCTCCTGGATCACTTGCCTGGCTGACATGAAGGCAGATGATTTGTTCACAGAGACCCCTCCTCCTCAGTTCTCCTTCCTTCAGCATCAGTGACCTCTAATCTTCCAAAACATTCATGCTGTCCCAGTTTCTTCTGTGAGAGAAAAAGAAACACTGCTGTTATCAGAGATTCAAATTTCCACCACCACCTCCTACTTCCCATTTCATCTCCAACAAGTTGTACTTGCATTCTAAAAGAGGGCAATGCTTGATACTAGGGAATAGTGCATCATGAGGGAGGGGTGGTGTTTGAGAAGGGAGAATCCTTCTGGGTACCCTCAGGGTGATCCATTCCAGTTACAAGCATGACCATTCTTTCATGTAGATGTATGTCCCCTAAGCCTCACATAGGCTGGGAAGATTTCAGAAATATTTAATTTTCAGAATAAGCAGTTGATATCTACTAGAAATAAGCCCTACTGATCTAAATCTTAGCCCAAGAGCATATACATGCTGGTCAGTCCCTCCACCCAGCCCTTGTTTCTGTGTCCTTCCTTTGTGTTTGTACAGATACACAGTGAGAGCCCACACTGTGTGTTTCAAACTGTACAAAGTGTTTTTGGAACTCTAATCTGCATTTTTAGCCCTCAAAGAGCCACCAATAAGCAGCAACAATAAGTGTCACAAGATAGTAAATTACTAAGGACAAAAGAAAAATTTAAATAATAAGAGGTGCTCTCAGAGTTCAGATGGGACTAAAAAGCCCCAAAGGACTAGCATGATAGAAAAGGCTTATATGAAGTGGGATAGGAAAATGTGTCAGGGATTTAAGTTAGTGGAAAGAGGTGGGTAGGCATGATAGACAGTAGTCAAATTTGGCCATGTCAGTTCTTCCCATTTCTTTATGTATATGTAGATCCTTCTGTCAAAAGGAGGAGCCTATTTCCTATCTACTTGAATCTGGGCAGAACTTGTGGCCTACTTTAACCAACCGAATGAAAGGGAGTGACATATTGAGACTTCCAATCACATAGGCTTTAAAAGGGCTAGCAGCTTCTATGTCTTCCTTCTTGGCACCCGGCTGTCCAGACTGCTACTGAAAGATTGAAGGTCACTTGAAGAAAGCTCCTGGAAAGTGAGAGGCCATGTTGGTCATTCCACATGAATAAGCCAGCTGACCCTCCATGGAAAAGTGCCTAGCAAGTCCTGCCAAAATTCCTGACTCACAGAATTGTTAAGCCACTATGTTTTGGGATGATTGGTTAAACAGCAACAGATAACTGATATGATGGAGATAAAAGAGCATACATGAGTGATGAACTGCTGCCACATGGAAGGATGGCATAAATAAAATGAGAATGAATGCACATGGTATTTGGTAAGCCCTAAACTGAGTAAATGAATCTGGCTGGAGAAGGCATTTCAGATTAGCAACTAGATCAACAAACTAGAATCAGTGAACTTCAAAGTGGGAAGGAGGTCTTCAAGATTATTCATCCCATGCCCTCTGTAGCAGATGCTGTCAGTGTCTTCTTGTCAGTAGAACCTTGCCTTTATACTTCAATATGTACCTACTCAATGTCTAACCACCAGCACCTGTGTTTCGTTGCCTGGGTGCTTTTCTTTTTCTGGCCCCTGAAGCCCATCTGCCTATGCAACAGACCAGAAATGCTGAGGAAATAATGCCTATGAAGAGTAGCCATTCAGATAATTACTGATAAGAGTTGGCATATAACTATCCCAGCAGAGGTGGACTCACTGTAAGATAGGTGTTCAACACTGTTTCCCAGACTTCCCTTGGTAGAATTAAATCCCATATGATCACAATGATAACTTGCATCACATTTCCCATACAATGGCTCCAGTAGTGCTTAGTTGTCTTTAACTTCATTTGAAACAATTTTGTTAGACTGTATTGTAATAGTTGTCATATCAGCATGTATTTAAAAAGAAACTTACCAAAACTGGTGAATTTTTGTGCAGCCATTTTAATATTGAAGATGGAAGAAAATAAGCAACATTTTTGGCATATTATACTTTATTATTTCAAGAAAGGTAAAAATGCAACTGAAACACAAAAAAGGATTTGTGCAGTATATGGAGAAGCTGATGCGACTGATTATACATGTCATAAGTGGTTTGTGAAGTTTCTTGGTACTATTGGTACATTTTGGCCAAACAATTCTTTGTTGTGGGGCTGTCTTATGCATTGAAAGACATTTAGCAGCATCCCTGGCCACTACCCATTAGGAAAAGCCACTAACAGGAGATAGCCGACATACTCAAAATATCCAAATCAATAAAGTTATTGGTGAAAGTGAAAAATGTATAATTTATTTTATGGAAAAAACTAAATGAACTTTTCAGCCAACCCAATAATTTAATGGTTGCCTTCCCTTCCCTGTCACTCAAACCCACTCCCTTACTAGTATTTCCTGAGATCACCTCCCAATAAATTACTTGCTTTTAGGGAAACCCCAAACTAACCTGCTCTCATTTTACAGTTAGGAAAAACAAAGTCAAGATGTGGATTATTTTGGGTGAATGCTATAACAAAGTGAGCCCAAATATGAAGTTTGTTAAACAAAGTAGAATTTTATTTCTCTCCATGCAACAGTTCAGGGCCAGAGGGCAGACTCTGCTCTGAGAAATCATCTTGTGAACCCAGGCCATTGAGGGAGCTTGTCATCCTCAATATGTGGCTTTCATTAGCAAGGTTTTCATCCAGCAAGAAGGAATTAGAAGTATAAGTATGATTTTCTGATTACTCCCATCACCTCTGTTTGCATTTCATTGGTGAGAACTTGGTTGCAAACAAGGCTGAGAAATGAAGTCCTTCTGAGTATTCATATTCCCAACCAAATGAGAATAAATTAGTGAGTGTCAGACAGGAGCCTCTGACACAGGGAAATCGGGTAATTGCCCAAGTACCTGCATTTAGTTAGTGGACAACTAGAGTAATAAGCCTCTGCCCAACTTTTTTTTTCCTTCTACATGCATATTGATTCCAACCAGATTTTGTCAGGTCCCAAATATCCTTATGACTCCGATATTCTGCAGGGTCCATTTCCCCTCATCACAGAGTCAGAAAAGCAGAATAAATCTTTGGGATCCCTTTCAAAGTCACTCTACACTAGGTGGATGAATTGTACTTTTTCATCAAAGCAAATGGCATAAGGGGTCATAGTCCCTATTTCCTGGGACCCTCCCTTTTAAGTAGAGTCAGCCAGTCTCACTGCTAAGCCCATGTTCCCCTTGGTACAAATTTTATTAAAAATCTAATAATTTCCATCTTTCTCAAGGAACTGCCATACACAAGAACAGTGTCTTAAAAGCCATACAAATCTACAATGACGACAGTGTCAAGGGTGCCCCTGGAGTTATGTGAAGTTCAACCTGTCTGCGATAATCACAGTCCTGGCCAGGGGAGGGACAGGAAAAAGACCATAGGGCTAGCTAGCATCTGTGATGATCAGAGACATTTTACAGTTACCTCTGAAGAACCTGTACTTGTTTCTGTGGCTTGCAATTATCCACAGGCTGATAAGTGCTAAAGCTCTTGATTTTTGAACCTAGTATCAGGGGTGGAGATGCCCACCCAGCATCAGCACCCAGCACAACTCATTTAAATATTAAAATAGAAGGAAATGACAGCAGACAGATTTATCTAAGTAAATCCGCTTCATAAATTTTATATGCTAACTCATATTTTTCAAATTCAGTTTTTGAACAAAGGAAAGAAGTGTCAATTTTTTTCTCAAGGGCAATGGAAGCAAATGAATTTAAAAAATTGTTTATTGAAAGAATATGTTAAATTGCTCTGCACTCTTCTTATCTCTCAAATTATACTTAAAAATACTTTTTATACTAAATAGATGTAACACTGGGTTTTTTCATCATTATTCTGACCCTTGGTCATTTTTTAACTTTTCCCAATATAGAGAAGGTAGATCTCCTTTACAATTAGGTTGGAAATGACCAGGGTATGTGTTGTTTATTTATTTATTTTTTCAATCGTCACCTGATGATATATATATTGATTTTAGACAGGAAGTAAGAGAGAAAGAGAGGAACATCAATATAAGAGATAAACATTGATCAGTTCCTTTCTGAACCACCTCGACCAGTGATCAAACCTGCAACCTAGGTATGTGCATGGGACACTTCAAGCAACTGAGCCACCTGGCTAGGGCTTGTTTGAGTTATGAAACATCACCTATTACTATATTTCCAATATTTTTAGTGCAAGTGTACATGAATAACAGTTACCTCTGATTTGAACTCTACAAAGTAAGGTGGTACTCTAGATTTTTTTTCCCCCAACAATTTCTGGTTATGCTCAGTAAGTCTCCCTCTAATGCAAACCTCTGTCTCATTTACCAGACTATGTTGAAAATATGTGTATAACCACCAAGAAGCCAAGCATTCATCAGGATAATCCTTTTGAACTCATCAACTTTAATAGTATCCAGATGTTTTTTTTCTGGAGAGGGCTCATTAGTTTAAAAGAAAAAAAATTCAAAATGTCAATATTGTGTGTCTTTACTAAATAGTGAAAATCATAATCAGAGTTCCTGGCCTTCTTGTTTAATAGCCATTTTCTGCCCATATACTGCCTTGAAAAAATAGTCAAACAAATGTAAAGAAGATAAACATCAGGCATAAACAAACTACTGCCAAAGAGGGATAGATCATGTGCATAAAAATTAGTAACATCAGCCCTAGCTGGTGAGGCTCAATGGACTGAGTGCTGGCCTAGGAACCAAAGAGTTGCCAGTTCCATGCACAGGCCTGGGTTGCAGATCAGGTCCCCAGTAGGGGGTGCATGAGAGACGACCACACATTGATGTTTCTCTCCCTCTCTTTCTCCCTTCCTTCCCCTCTCCCTAAAAAATAAATAAATAAATCTTTTTTTAAAATGAGTAAGACTTCCGGAATAGGTAGACACACTGTGCCTTCTTGCACAACCAAAAGAAGGACAACAACAAATTAAAAAAAAAAAACAGAACTGACAGAAAATCGAATATGGAAGTCAGACAACCAAGAAGTTAAAGAAGAAATATTCACTGAGACCAGTAGGAAGGACAGAGATGGCCAGCAGGGACTAAGAAGACTCTCAGCAAGGAGGGTGGCTGGTGAGCTGGGTGAGGCAGTGGCTGGCAGAGTGGGTGGCCCCACATTTGCATGCAGATAAACCAAGAGGAACAACTGGGGATCAAGACAGACTGTTTCAACCCGGGTTCAAGAGCAGGGAAATAAAGCCTCAAAACCTCTGACTAAAAAAACCTGTGAGGGTTGTGGTGGCAGTAGAAACCCCCAGCCTCACGGGAGAGGTTTTAGGAGAGACCTAGAGGATCCTAGAATGTACACAAACCCACCAAAAAGTCATCACCAGAAAGGCCCAATTTGCTTGTAGGTAGCAGAGGAAGTGACTAAAAACAGGCAGAAAGTGAAATAAGCAGCATTGTTCCCTCTCAGATCCCTCTCCCACTGACAGTGTCACAACACAGTTACTTGGGTTGCCCCACCCTGGTGAACACCTAAGGCTCGGTCTGCTCTTTACTACCTAACAGGCATGGCAAGACAAAAGGGGAAAAAAAAGAGGCCCAAATGAAAGAACAAATCAAAGCTCCAGAAAAAAATACAACTAAGCAATGAAGAGGTAGCCAACCTATCAGATGCACAGTTCAAAACACTGGTAATCAGGAAGCTCACAGAATTCATTGAGTGTGGTCACAAAATAGAGGAAAAAGTGAAGGCTGTGAAAAGAAAAATAAAGGAAAATGTACAGGAAACCAACCATAACAGGGAGGAAACCAGGACTCAAAACAACAGTTTGGACCAGAAAGAAGAAATAAACATTCAACCAGAACAGAATGAAGAAACAAGAATTCAAAAAAATGAGGAGAGGCTGAAGAACATTCAGGACAACTTTAAACATTCCAATATCTGAATCATAGGGGTGCCAGAAGGAGAAGAGGAAGAACGACAAATTGAAAAGTTATTTGAAAACATAATGAAGGAGAATTTCCCCAATCTGGCAAAGGAAATAGACTTCCAGGAAGTCCAGGTAGCCCAGAGAATCCCAAAGAAGTTGGACCCAAGGAAGCACACACTAAGTCACGTCTTCATTACATTACCCAAGATTAAAGATAAAGAGAGAGTCTTAAAAGCAGCAAGAGAAAAGGAGAGAGTTAGCTATAAAGGAGTGCCTATAAGACTATCAGCTGATTTCTCCAAAGAAACCTTCCAGGCAAGAAGGGGCTGGAAAGATATACTCCAAGTCATGAAATTCAAGGACCTACACTCAAGATTACTCTATACAGCAAAGCTACCATTTAGAATGGAAGGGCAGATAAAGTGCTCCCCAGACAAGGTCAAGTTAAAAGGGTTCACCATCACCAAGTTCTGATTATATGAAATGTTAAAGGGACTTATCTAAGAAAAAGAAGATAAAAAATATGAACAGTAAAATGAAAACAAACACACAACTATTAACAAGTGAACCTAAAGAAAACAAAAACAAACTAAAGAAACAACTAGAACAGGAACAGAATTACAGAAGTGGAGATCACATGGAGGGTTATCAGCATGGGAGGGGAAGCAAGGAGGAAAAGGTACAAGGAATAGGTAGCATAAATGGTAGGTAGAAAATAGACGGGGGACGTTAAGAATACTGTAGGAAATACAGAAGCCAAAGAACTTATATGTACGACTCATGGATATGACCTAAGTAGGGGAGGCGAGGGTGAGGGGGCGTATAGGGTAGAGGGGAATAAAGGGAGGAAATGGAACAACTGTACTAGCATAATCAAATTATATATATATATATATATTTTAAATGAGTAACACCAGAGCTGCAGATTAAGAAATTGAGTGTGTTTGTGTTTAAAATCAGAAGAGTTCCCAAAAGAATTGATAGTGTTCCATTTAAGAAATGTTTTCGAATCACTCTGCTAGCTAAAAGTCTGAATCAAAGTCAGAAATTAATAAAAATATGCAGACAGGGACCCCTGTCATAAGTAAGAGATGATTTGTATGCTTATAAGAACTTGCAAGGCCTGATGGTGTCTATAGTTCTACAGGGAGCAGGGGGTGGAAATATATATATATATATATATATATATATATATATATATAATAAGAGCAAAGGGGAAGGTTAAAAATAGAAATGAATGTTCTTGTTGAAAAGTTATTGTGATATTCTTGTGACACATGAACTTATTTTCTGGAAAAGTAATTCTTCAACTGAGCTCAGGCAAGCATTGTATTCATTGCAAAGTTGTATATTTAGAACTATAATATGAAGGGTTTGCCTGTGTTTAAAGCTCAATGCTACCCCAGGGTCATTAGAGTACTAGGGCAAAGCTCTGTCATATTACTGCTTCAACACTACTCTGAACTTCAGGATAGTTTTCAGTGGCTTCAAGAACTTAAATTGTCAGCAGTGAGGAAATAGAAAGTAGAATATTGAATGGGTGAGGTGTATACATCAAACATATAAGAATGTATAGGCATAGATAAGGATCCTAGTTGAATCTCCTGTTACAGCACAGTCAGTGCAGAACAATTCCAGGGGAAACACAGACTTGCAGTAAATAGAGCTGCAATGCACAGGCTGCAAAAATTACAGCAGTCAAAATATCATTCAAAATCACATGGTTCTTTCTAGACTTATTTCAGGAATAGGGCTTTGCTAAGGATGATAGAAAGATACAGGAACAGAATTGGAGCCATGAAATCTTTAGAGCAAGGGATAACAAAGAAGAAGTGTCTAAATTCAGCCTGTTTTGACAACAGGACAGCATCATTCTACAAGTGCTTCCTTCAGAATTTGAATTTCAGCCAACTCAGTGTTTTGGCTGACATATATACCTGGCTGGGGGTGAAGATAAGGAGGAGAGAGTGTGGTCAGGAGGATGAATGGGAAGAAGTCAGTTAAGGACTATATCCAGCCATAATAATTCATCCCTGTTTTCTGGTATCTCAGTATGTTTCTATGTGTTTTTTTCTGGAATAAATAATACCTGCATGTAAGGAGAACATTAAAAGGTGCAAGGAGCAACATAGTGAAGCAACTTTTGCTGGTGTCCCTCTTACACACCTATTCCATGTTAGTTCCAGTAGCAATGACCATCAGGACCCTTTCTTGCAGGTATTTTCATATGCAAGTCCAGTCTCTCAGATTTAATCCATGATATTAAAGAAAAACAGCCACCACCCCTATCCAGTCTCTCCCAACACCCATGTCTTCCCCTCTTGAGGTTATTCTTCACTCCATCCTCCTCCCCAGTGTGTCTATTCACCTCAGGGTCCTTAATAGAGGACCTGCTGACCAACACAATGACCCAGGCGTTTTTATTTCTTTTTTAAGGGGCAGGGTTATTACTTAATGATGATGACTTATTTTACACATTGTCATCTGCTGATGTTTAAAAGATAAGAAAGGAGTTGTCTAACAGATGCCTGAGGCCCTCGGAGTACTCCTGAAGACCCTGCCAAAATGTTTCCAAACTGAATAGTCATTGCACTGCCAGATAATTCAGAAACTATTTGTATGAGCTGTTTATCAAATTATTAACCACACAGATGTTGTTTGGCTGAAGAGCAGCTGAATCCCCTCTCTGGCAGCCACGTAGACAAAGGTCTCCAGGAATAATTGGAGATGTGCATGGAATATTAAATTAATTTACTGCTCTTAATTCTTATGCAAATTCTGACTTCCAATGGTGCCTATCAATTACTCCACACTCAGTGAAAACAACGCGACAGTTCTTTTCTTCTCTTTTTTTTTAAGAACTCGAAAAAGAAAATATTTGCAATAAGCAGGCGGTAGGAGAACCGCGTAACTGGAACTATTTAATTGAATCTCCAAGTTTTCAGGGATGTCAGTACAGGATAAAACCCCAGGACGCAGGGGAGAGGGCAAGACAGGTGGAGGATTTGTTGTTTTGACTGCACACCTGCGGGCTGGGCAAAACAGAGCAAAGAGCCAAACTAGTGAAGGCAAATACACACATTGGTCTGCAGGCAGACGCAGACCTTAGCGATCCAGAGAGTTCAAGGTTAGCGCCAGCAGTCCACTGGGCCCGCGTTTCGTACGCTTCCTCAAACCGAGGTCTGGTTTAGAAGCTCCTTTCCGCAGCTTTCCTCGGCTGCTGCCTACTAGGTCTCCCTCCGAGCTCTGGCTTCATATTACTTATCTTTTAAGGACATTAACTCATCTTTACAACCCCAACCGAAGAGAAAGAGAGAGAAGGTGGAGTAGGGACAGGGATAAAGAAGGGGGGAGAGAGATTTTATTTTTTGTTTGAAAAACCAAACCACGTCGCCGCGCATGTTCAACTCCTGCTGATACCCCGGGTGGGCCGAAATGCGATTTAATTGTCTCCTGAGTGAAGTAACACCCATTCTTTTATTTGAATTGAGCAAACTCTCGGGTTTTGCGCTCTGTTCCGTTTCTCCGCCCAGTGGTGGGTTATAAAACTGGGCTCTCTGAGTCTTGCCTCATAATTTTAATAAGGAAAACCAAATTGGGCTTATAATGTCATCGGCCCGTTCTCAACCTCGCTGGGACCTGGGCAGCCCGACGATGTTGCCAGCGGCCCCCGGCGCAGTCAAGACACGCAGCCTTTCAGCTTCTCTCGGTCCCCACAAAACCCAGACAACAATATCAATTAATCATGCAGTCGGCAAACAAGGAGATTTATGCCGAGACAAACAGCCCCACCAAGAGCTGCTGAATGGGCGTGATTAGCATGTGAAAAGGCGAGCAAAACTCCGTGGTTCAACAGCTAAAGAGCAATTTGATGGGGCTGGGATGGGTAAATTTCTTGATTAGCGTCAGTCGGAGGAAAGCACGGTTACAGTCCCTGGGTCTAGTATCCGACAGGGAAACAAAACCGGCTAGTAAACACGGGGGGGGGGGGGGGGGAGATGTAGAGGAAAAGCACTCGAGGGAGGGTAGCGCGGAGACCCGCACTGAGAGACGAGATTTGGTTGGGGGCCAGAATAGTGAGCAAAGGGAAGGATCTGATAGTCACCGCCAAAGCCCGAGGCCCGAGTCTACAAGAGCATTGACAACTAGTTCTCACAGCCCTAAGGCTCCTAGAGTCGGCACAGGGCGTACACAGAATACCCGGTGCTGGAGGTTAGCCCTTACAGGCTTCCCGGGCTCTGGTGCAAAAGAGAGCGAGAGAGGCGCCTGAGGAGGGAATGGCCCACTCCAGCTGTCCCTGTAGCTCTCCCAGGACCTCAGGGAAGCACCCCGCTGCAGCGGCAGCCACAGTCCTTGCCTAGGGGCACCGCCCAAGTCACAGTCGCGATGCCAACAGCACTGCCATTGCACCAGTAGCTCTCCGGTTCCATTCGCACGGACAAAGAAGATTGGAGCCGGGCAGGAAGTGTTTTCCAGCTCCTCCGAATTTAATCACCCTATTCCTCTCTCCTTGAAAAGCTGTCGCATTTGGTCTTAGAGTTTTACCAAAAAGTAGTAGTAGTAGTAGTAATCTCTGGCTGCGCCTACCATGGGGAGGAGGTGGGGAGTTGGAAGGCATCGCCCTAACTGCGTGCGGGGAAGAGGATGATGAAGGCTCGCAGGCGCGCACGGGGTGAGGACACAAGGGCCTTGGGTAAGTGCCTGGATAAAGCAGGCCCTTAGGCTCTCCATGGGCTCGGGTGGACAGCTTCTGGGCCTGGCTTGGATCTGGATACGCAGCGTGGGAAGGCAGCTCTGAAGGCCCGAGACCCAAGGTTTGGTATGGACCTCACCTTTATATGCTGGGGGATAGAGTGGCTGGAGTAAACGCTAAGAGGCAACGCAGCTCAGAATCCTCAGAACGGTGTCAAGAGAAGGGTGAGGACACGCTTAGTTCCGCCCACGCCTTCTCCGCAACCTTCCCGAGCACTCCTAAGCTAAAATCTGAGCCAACCCCCAACGAGAGGAAATTGGATTCCTACCCTCAACGCGCCTGTAACCCACCCCCCCCCCCACCCTTTGGATGCCTACACACAAACCGGTGCCCTCTCGCTCTTCCCAGTGTTGGGGGACAGAAAGGCTCCCACCCACTGCCCAAATGACCTCTGGAACCCAGAACCCACTAAAGGGTCCTGCCAGCCCACGCCCCGAATTGGGTTGCACGGGTGAGTCTCCAGATGCGACCTTCAATTTATCTGGGAGAGAAAATCTAATTCGGCCTTCATGAAATACATTAATATATATGTTATAAATATTTCAACAGACAGATTCTCCAAGGTTCTAGCAGTCTCAAAATCACCCTGCCCCTTGCACAAAGGAACCAAGCACCAAGAAGTCAAATCTTGTTTCATATAAAAGTAGGGGAATGTGGATTGCCCTCATAAAATTGAACAATTGTCCCTCAGTTGAGCAGTGTTAACAAACCTCAGCGAGTGGCCGACTTTTAAAAGCTTAGTTCTCTATGAAATGGTTTTGGCGGCAGGTGTGTAGCGAACTCGAGCTTGCCCCTCTTCCTTCCTTTCTCCTGCGCCCTCTCTCCCTCTCGACCCCGCGCTAAAGCCACAATGAGACTCCTTTCTCTTCGGGTTTGGCAACCGCGCTGAGGTCAGAGAGCGGCCGGCAAGTCTGAAGAGTTAACCAGAAAGAGGGTGAGGCAGCAGCAGCACGCTCTAGGTAGGAACCCGAGACCCGCCAACCTGAAGGACCTACACGTGGGGCTCGGAGCCTCAGACCCACTACAGCCTCCCTCGGACAGCCGTAGGCAGCGGCAGGACCTACGGAAACAGGTGCCTTGCGCACCTACCCCTGTTCCACTGCTCTACATTAACAGTAATACACCGTGGGGCCCTAAGAGCGTTCTCCCGGTCCTTACATTTTAATTTCAAAGCAAAGTGATTGAACCATCTCAAAGTTGGTGTGCGGAGGGGGCGGAGGCAGGAAGTCCGGTGGCTGAATGCCTTTGCCTGCTCGGTGGCGGAGCTTTTCCTACCAATAACGATTGCTCAGGGCTGGCTTTGTAGTTATTCTTGCAAGTTCTGCCCGATGCCCAGCATTTTGCGCTGAAAAGCAAAAGAGGCCGCTGCAATTTATTCCAATGGGCGGTTTTTAAGAAGCTGGCAATTTGAACTGGCTGGGAGTTATTTAGTGCAATATGAAATCAAATGATCCTATTTCTCAAATAATAGTGTATGTGAGAAGTGAATCCTCTGAAAAGGTAATTGTCTGCTGATGGTGTTTCCCATTATAGGCGATCTTGGCCTAAAAGGTGTTCGGCAGCAGGACTGAGAGCGAGGGGTGAAATCAACGTGCAAACGCGCACTTCGGAGTCAGGAAAAAAGCAGCACTGCTCGCGTCTGGTACGTTGAATGAAAAACGACACCCGTTGTGCAGCCGATTTCGACGTCATTTTGCACGAGTACGACATGATTAGACGTGAGTGATCTTGCGGATGAGATGAGAAAATAAAATTAACTCTTCCTCCTTTCGAGAAATTTTGGGAATTCTTAAGAATCGCCATCACCCTCGTTATCCTGGTGTCGTTTAGTCAGACTACAGAGTGACCATAATCTGGGAAATAAGTCTCACTTGGTACGCCTCGTCGTTCTTCCCCGCCCATGTTAATGTTGAGAACGTGGAGTTCTTCCAATGACACACTTCTGTCTAGGATCTTCCTTGGCTGGCTCTGGTCATTTAATTGCTGGGAAAGATTTTTGTGTCCACCAGGCGCCTGTTATTTACCCAGTATGTGGCAGCTTTTCGAGTTGGAAAAAGTTGGCCCTGAGCTTTTAAATTGTCCTCCATAGGCCAAGCTATCATTCTTTGCTGAAAACCAGATACAGGAGTTCAGCTTTCGTCTGAGAGATGCACGGACAAGGAGCAAATTTAAGGAGTGATTTTAAGAACAGGGACAAAAGTGGCAGTCCGTGACTTGTGCGCCCACACAATGATATATAGAGTTACTTCTCTGCAGAATTATTCCCAGCAGCTCAGGTGGTTGCAGACAGCAGTCTTGACCATAAAATTTTTTTACTTATTACTCTGGCACCTTTAGGGAAGTGGCCTCCTCTTTAGACTAGCCTGCGACTCTGGACAAAGAGGGGTTAGGCTGAAGCAAAGGCACCAAGGAAAAGGCTCCGGGGAAAAGATGTTTCCAGGGCCAAACCAGGGCTAAGGCCTCTGGGTGTCTTCATCCCACCTCCCCCACCCTCCAAACTTTTTTCCTAAAGAGGATTTTGTATATTTCAAATATTTTAGAATTGTAGGCACCCTACACACTCTAACTCGGGGCATTTCAGGCCGAGTTTCCCAGAATGAACTTGTGCTTGTTTCTGCTCTAGCTAGACAGGTTTGTTTTAATATTTTCTTTGGGGGGTGGGGGTGTATACATAATCTCCACACAGTGGCCTCTGTTTACAAGTCCATTTGGTTGTTCACGATTTCCCCTCTTCCTTGGCGCGACTTCCAAATATCTAGAGAAGGAAGATATGGTAATTCCAGCATATCCAAGAAGCCCTCCACTAGGAAGCATCCATTCGTTTCTGGGAGGAAGATTCAGCCATCACACTCGAAGCTCAAGGAACTGGACGTCAAGAGCGCCATTTCTGGAGCTCTTTGGGGCCTCGCTAACTGAAGGAAAGAGGGTAGCCTGGGTTCAGCCGGGGCGTCCCTTTCGGGATGTCATTGCTCTGCTGAAAATTCGGCCAGCAGCAGTCCTCCTGCCAGGTCTTGGACACCATCTGGACACCCCGCCCTCCTGAGCCCAGGTGTGGCACTTTCACTCTTACCATTCCGCTTCTGAACAGCCTGAGTGCAGTTTCCTAGAGTTTTCTGGGGACGCTCCTACCTCTCGCGGCCCTGCCCTCCCCCCGCTGAATGTTAAGCCCTTCGATTTGATCACGAAGCAAGGCTCCCTCTCGCCCAAGACTGCAGTCCCCTGCGCAGACCTGGCGCTCTGCATTGCACAAAAGCAGCCACTAACCTAGCCTGAAGCAGAACTGCGCCAGGACAGAGAGGACAGTGTGAGGGCAGCAGGTCCCTTTATTCGCATCACCTAGCGCGGAGCAACAGCCTTCAAACCTGTGTTCACTTCTCTCTTAGAGCCTGTCCGAGAAATTTTAAGAAGACAGTAACAGCCAGAAGTTGCCCCAGTAACCTCAAAGCGGCTTAGATCGGCTCCTCCGGCCTCCTCCCCAGTAAGTCAAGAAGCTGGAAACCCCGGAGACTCTGCACCTCAGTTTTGTTAGCGCCTCTTCGCCTTCCCGAGGTATCAGGCTCTTGTTCGGCTTTATATTTCCCCTCTTCCCCGAGATGTGCCTGAACCCCGGGCTGTCATGGACCTCAGTGGGCACAGGACAGGGCTGGGGTCCGCAGCTGGAGGAAGAGAAGCTTTGGGTAGCCGGCGGCTACCTCCTCGCCTGCAGGGAAACCTTCAAAGTTCAGGCGCGGGGGTTGGGGGCTGGGGGCTGGGAGAAGACTCAGCGCGCCCCCTCTTCCCAGGTGTCTTGGGATACCAAAGACTCTGGAAGCCCCACATGGCAAAGAGACAGGGGAACTAGGAGAGAAATTTTTCCCTTGGCTGGGGCTATTTCCCCACCCCTCCGAGCCTCTACCTGGGGCAGAGACGCCGTTCTCCCAGCTCTGTGGTCAAACCCAAGTTGCCGTGTGCCCACAACTACCCTCTCCTCTCTGCAAACGACCCTTTCCCCCAAAACAACACCCCGCCACCCTCCCTTCCGGAGACCCATCTTGGCACCCACTGACCTTGGGAAGGCACAGCCAGGACGCTGGAGGAGCCTCGCGGTTATGGCGGAGGAAGAGCGCGGTTTCGCACGCTACCCAGACCGCCTGGCTCGGCAGCGTTGGCCAGGCCGAGTAGGGAGCGCAGAGCTCCCCTCCCCCACGCCTTATAATTTAATCACACGCGATATTAAATATCAAGGCGCTCATTAATCACCATGAGAGTTATTGGGACTGAACACGCTACCGCGAGTTCTGACAGCCCAAACCGGTTCGCGGCGTCTGGGTGTGTCTGGGTTTGGGGGATGAAGGAGCTATGGAACCATTCTTGAGAAACACTGTAAGCCCCAGGCAGGCTGATGGGGTCTTTTGCCTGGAAAAGATTTGGAAATGCTCTGGCTGGGATTCTAAGTTTGGTCAAGGGTTTGTCAAAAGTCCAAACGCAACCCTCCCCGGACACCTTTCCTTAATAGTTGGATTTTGATCACGATGATTTAGACAGCCTGTGTCGTTATCAATCTACAGAATCTTAAATTGCAGTTTTTCAAAGGGTGAATTTAACCGGAATCTGTGCATCTTCATTGCCTACTGTGGACGATGTAAAATTAATGCGTTTGAAATACAGATGAAATCTCACTGAAGTCATTTCAAAGGACAACTTTTCCCCCACCTCAAAGGGGCTCTCTTGCCTTTTGCATACTATAGATGCGAAGAAAAGAAAAGATTTTTAAACATTAAATTTTTAATTTGAGTTTCATTTTTACAAGTAACTCATGTGTTTCATTCTAAAGTCATTAGAAACTGGTTTTATTTTCCAGTTTTTTAATTTCTCTATTTCTGTGGATTCTTAAAATGAATAACCAATTAAATGGAAGTTCATATGGTTTGGTCACATACACTAGCAGTAAGTGCTCATAAAAAGTTGTCTTAGTCGCACAAAAGGGTGTAATTAGTTCTTAAGCATTAAGGGCCTGTAACACACCAGTAGAACAATAAACTAAAGAACAAGCATTCTCCCCACACCCCCACCCCCTGTGGGTGATGTAGATAAACTCTGTAAACCTATCTTTTAAAAAAATCCAGTTTAAATTAATCTTTAAAGAGATGTAATTACCAGATTAAGTCTTTTCCCACTTTAGCAAAAGCTATGTCTAGTGTGTAGCAAGAGGTCAGTCCCTGGAGGAAATGGCTATGATTTAGTTAAGTTGTCAAACAAAGTTTTCTAAATAAATTGTAGACCAAATCAAATTATTTCCTTTTAAAAATATAAAGTAAAAACAAATGTCAACCAAAATTATGTTCAACATTCTTAGCAGCTAAATTGTTTTACCTTTTCGACCAGAAAGTGTAATCAATATAGTAAGCAAACAAGTACATAAATCTTCCATGGTTATGGATCATTACAACGAATATGATCAATATTATTAATGTGTTTAAGACCATTCTTGAGATATTTTCTCTTTGTTTAATCTGGTGTCTGTATTTTTCTAACATTCTAACACAAAGAAAGATATAGGTATTGAAACCTCAATACACACACATACACAATGCTAGATAAAATTCATAAATCTTAAAGAAGCTAGCAAGGGGAAATCATAATATAGTGTGAATTATTTTTTTAAATCAACTGATGGAGAAAAAAATATCTCGACCATCCTTATCCAGGCTGTTCATGCCTATGTATGTTCTGCAATGACAGGGACATTTGCTGTCCTGAGAGATAACTTCTGTACCAGGAGCTCTTGTGAGTAAGAATGGCCTGCTAAAAATCATATCTGAAGAATCTGTTTTAAAACTGGGGACTTCTGCATAACTTGAATTATTCAGACAGTGTGGATTGGTGGACTGGGCAATTGTCTTTTTTCTGAAATGTAGAATCAGGATCAAGACTACATATATGATAGAGCTGGTTAATAAAACATACAGGTTTCAAGGGCACACTGTCACCCTAGTAAATTCGATTAAAAAAACTACATGAGAAGCTTAAAGAACACACTGTTTTGTTGACAGATCAACCATAAATGAGAAAAATTAATTCCTTTTATTTATTTAACTATTTTTTTTCATGATACTGCTTTTGTAGACAGCATCCCATTTGACTTTCACAGAAAGCTGCAGATGTGATTGTAGGCTGAGAGTTTAATTCTCCTACTTATGGTTGGGGAAGTTACACACTTTGTTCATGATTCACAGAGCAAAATCAAGAACCCACATATTTTTACTCCTACTCCAGTGTTTTTTCCAAGCAACATCTATTTAAGATAGCTAACATACACACTTCAAAATTTTCTCTTTTGTAAGCTCTTTCTCAGTTGCTCAGTGAAGTTAAGCACTCTTTCAAAATGTAACAAATATGAGAAATATTCTTCACTAGGGGTCAGCTCAGCCCCTAGTTTTACCTCTGACCTCAGACAAGTTATCATAACTTTATTTGGATTTCCCCAGACCTTAAGACAAAGATTAGTGGGCAAGTAAATTTTTCAGTAGGTTATCCCAAGAAGCAGCACAGTTTGGGGAGCAGAACAAAGAAACAGTGAATCCACTGTTTCTAAGCAAGTTACCATTGTTTGCAACTGGGGCTTACCTGCTGGAGATAACTGTGAGAGGCAAGGGAATCGTAGTATTCAACTCTTGTCAGGTTTTTGTTGAATATTAATTTTTCATTGCTGCAGACCTGCCCCATAAGAGACAGACTCTGGGCCTCAGAGAAGACCTAAAGCAAGGAGTTTCAGGTGCCCAGCATTTGGATGGTGGGCCAGTGTGCATGGAAATGGTGAGCACCATTATATTTTCCAAAAATGACCACAATTAAATCTCCCAGCCCATATATTCTGCAATGGGGCCTTGCTACTCTCCCATGAAGAGGTAGAACCTATTTCTCCACCCTCTTGAATCTGATGAGCTTTGTGATTTCTTTGACCAATAGAACACAGTGGAAATAACACTGTACTAGCTTCAGGGATAAGCCTTAACTGGCCTAGCAGCTCCGTTTCCTGTTTTGTGGAATGCTGGCTCTGTTTTAAAGTTGTTCAGCTATTCTAGGTCTTTTGCATTTCCATATGAATTTTATTTTTTTAAGATTTTATTTATTGATTTTTATTTATTTTCTTTATTTATTTTAATTGTTGTTCAAGTACAGTTTATTTATTTATTTTTTACTTACTTATTTCTTTTAGACAGAGGTAAAGGGTAGGAGAAAGAGAGGGAGAGAAACATCAATGTGTGATTACCTCTCTCACACCCCCTACTGGGGATCTGGCCTGAAACCCAGGCACGTGCCCTAATTCGGAATTGAACTGGTGACCCTTCGGTTCCCAGGCCAGCACTCAGTCTACTGAGCCATACCAGCCAGAGCTCCACATGAATTTTAGAGTCAGCTTGCAATTTTTACCGACCAAAAAAAACCAAAAAAAAACCCTTGAAATTCTGATTGGGATTCCACGAAACTCTGGATTCTGGAGAATATTTCTCTTCACTTACTTGGATCTTTTTTAATTTCTCCTAGCAATATTCACAGTGTTCAATGTATAGAACTTTTATACCTTTTGTCAGATTTATCCCTAAATATTTCATATTTTTGATGTTATTATAAATGGGATTTTTAAAATTTCAGTTTTCTCTTGTTTGTTCCCAGTATGTAGAAATACAATCAATTTTTGTAAGTTGATCTTTTATTCAACAACCTTGATAAACTCGCTTATTGGTTCTCAGCAACACAGTAGAGGTGAGAGTTCAGACACAGCCTGTTCTCCCTGTTGCCCTTTAGTCAGCTAAGAGGGCATTTTTGTCATGTAGATGGCCATAGGCTAACCTTTATTTCTCTGTCTGCTGTGGGACCTGGAACAAGACAACCTCTCTGAGCCTCAGGATAGTAATGCTTTGCTTGGCCACACTATATTCAGATTGATGGGATTATATAAGTTAAAGATCCACCCAGGGCAAGCTCACAGTACATAACTCATTTATAAAGTCCCTATGGAAACTTAATTGGTGCTTCCATGTGTTAAGCACTATTTAGGCCTCAAGTAAGTGCTAAAAAATGTCTTGCTTGTTGACCTGTCATGAAGTACTCCATTAAGGAGCCAAAGCCTTAATTTTTAGTTAACATAACACTTTCTAAACATAGAAGATTCTGTCAGAGTCCATTTCCACTTGGTCCATCCTAGAAGTTACCTTCATAGTTTCTGTTCAGCCAAGGACACCTTGCATCTTTCTATCTGAAGGTGTTCTCTGGTCCTGGGGACGCTTAGGAGAGTACATGGAAGACTGAAAATGCCAGGGAATTAAGACCTCACCAGAAGCAACTCCTCACCAATGAGCCATGGGAGTGGGTAGATAATATAAACCCTACTTTCTCATCCCTTGATCAGGATGATTCTGTTCTGTTCTACATAGTCCATTAGGGGGTCTCCACTGAATTGAGCCATTGTTGCCCACAGTGGTAACCTGCTCATTAAGGCACCTTGTATCTGCTTCTTTCCATTCTTTCACTCACATCTTCCTCAATCACTTCCTGGGATCACCTCCTAAACAAACCAGTTGTGCCCAAAAACCTTGCTTTGAGATATGCTTTTGGGAGTCAAACCACGGCAGGTCTTTTGACAAATGATCAAGTGAATTAGTAGCAGAGCTAGAAAAGAACCCAGGTCTTCTGGCTCTAGATTATGGCCTTTAGTCTTATTTAATGTACACAAATATACTTGAAACAACTGATAATACAATGTCAAGCAGTATGTACTTGGATACTGACAATCAGTACTGACTTTCCTATGCTTGTCTCCTAAAGCTAATATTACAAAGCACAATCTAACTGTACATGATTTCAAGCATCACATACATAGCTAAGGGTTGATGCAGGAGATCAGATGCTCCCCAAAGACTAGAGAGATAATTTCTCTAATATAATGTAATAGTAGTGGTATGGTCTATTTCAAAATTTAATAAAAATTGGTGAAAGGAGACTTAAAGAAGTGGAGCACATATGTAAGTATGACTTAATGATGCAAGTTTTACAAAGCCCAGAGGAATTGGACAGCAGCATATCCTGGACAACATGTTTTGTAAGCATGGCACATGTATACATTTGACAAATGAGCCACTAATATTGCTATACTGGGTGGCACTGTAGTATACCAGAAAGATGCCTATCCTTGTGACATTTTAAATCATTTTATAAAAGTAGAAGTTTCTGCATTACATGCTACCACTGTCAATATCATAGTATATAAAATAAAAACAGGTCCATCGAGAGAGGACTGATTAAAATGTTTAATGTAATATCCAGAAAAGAAAACACTACATAGATGTTTTAAAAAGAATGGGGTAGTTCTATGGGTCTCCATATACTGATATAGAAATATCTGCAAGATATATTAAGAGAAACACAGGATGGAGAAGTGTATAAAGAATACTACCATTTGTATTTTAAATGATGTAATAAGTGTACGTACAAAGAAATGTAGAGATATACACATATGTACACATATACATACAGATATAGATATAGATCTGTGCTCAGAATAACTTAGGAAGGCTAATTTAAAAAGCAATAACTGGTTGCCTCTGAGAAAAGAAACTGAGGGCTTATGGTAAGACATTTTCAATGAATATCTTTTCAATTAAATTTTGCATGATGTATAGATTTAAAAATTAATAATGAAACATTTGAGCACTCTCTTAGAAGCCAGCCACTTTAGTAAGAAGCCAAATCATTGAATGACACAGGACCATGTGGGAAGAAAGGTCCAGCTTATTGCTATAACAGTGAATCCATTGTGGATGTTCCAATCTCAGAATGTACTTAATATGTAACCCAGGTCAGTCCAACCAGCCAAAATACAAATTCATGAGGAATATTAAGTCATTTTTATTTAGAGACACTAAAACAAACACACACACAAAGAAAAAAGAACATAGAATTATCAAAGAGAAATTAAGGGTTTCTAGCCAAATGGAGGAGTACATAGATTTACGTTGCCTCTTCACACAGCCAAAAGAAGGACAATGACCAATCTAAAAACAAAAACACAAACATAACTGCCAGAAAATGGAACTGTATGGAAGTCTGACAACCAAGGAGTTAAAGAAGGAACATTCATCCAGACAGGTAGAAGGAGCAGAGATGGGCAGCCAGGACAGAGAGGACACACGTGTGATGTGGTAATGGCTGGTGGACCAGGCCGTCCCACATGCATATGCAGATAAAAACCAGGAGGAACAACTGGGGACTGAGCAATCCCAGCCCCAGGACAGACAACACAACCCAGGGTTCCAGCGTTGGGAAATAAAGCCTTATAACCTATGGTGATAAAAACTTGAGGGCATTGTGGTGGTGGAAGAAACTGTCAGTCTCTCAGGAAAGTCCATTTGAGGGGTCCCCGGGGCCCTAGAAATTACACAAACCCACCCACTTGGGAATAGGCACCAGGCAGCAGCTGGAAGGGCATCAGCTTCTTGTGGGAAGTGGTGGAAGAAACTGAAAGTAGGGCAAGAGCAGAGCTAGTGGCACTGTTCCCCCTCTGACCCCTTTCCCACATACAGCACCACAACACAGCTAAATGGGTTGCACTGCCCTGATGAATACCGAAGGCTCAGCCCCTTACAACATAGCAATTGTGCCAGCAAATTTAGGAGACAAAGAAATATGGCCCAAATGAAAGAACAGGTCAAAACTCCAAAAAAGAACTAAGCAATGAAGAGAGAGCCAACATATCAGATACAGAATTTGAAACACTAGTAATCGGGATGCTCAGAAAAATGATTGAGTACAACTGCAAAATAAAGGAAGAAGTGAAAGTAATACAAAGAGGAAATAAAGAAAAATATACAGAGAATGAACAGTGAAGGGAAGGAAGCTGGGACTCAAATCATCAATTTTGAACAAAAGGAAGAAATAAATACCTACCCAGAACAGAAAGAAGAAACAAATAAAAAAAAATGAGGAGAGGCTTAGGAAACTCTGTGACAACTTTCAGTGTACCAATGTCTGAATCATAGGAGTGCCAGAAGAAGAGGAAGAGCAAAAAACTTAAAACTTATTTGTAAAAATAATGAAAGAAAAATTCTATTCCCAATTCGGTAAAGAAAATAGACATACAAGTCCAGGAAGCTCAGACAGCACTGAACAAGTTGGACCCAAAGAGGACCACACAAAGACACATCATAATTAAAATGCTAAAGGTTAAATGTAAAGAGCATCTCTTTTTATTGTTGTTCAACTATAGTTGTCCACATTTTCCCCTTACCACTCTCCCTCACTTGACCCACACCTACCTCCCACTGTCAATCCAACCCTGATCTTTGGCTTTCTCTGTAGGTCTTTATACATGTTCCTTCATGACTCTTCCCCTTTTTTCCCCTCTCCCCTCCCCTCTGGCTACTTCAGTTTGTTCTTTATTTCAGTTTCTCTGGTTATATTTTCCTTGCTTGATTCATTTGTTGACTAAGTTCCACTTATAGGTGAGATCATATTGTATTTGTCTTTCACTGCTTGGCTTATTTCACTTAATACTCTCCAGTTCCATGCTGTCGTGAAGAGTAGGAGTTTCTTCCTTCTTTCTGCTGCATAGTATTTCATTATGTAAATGTACCACAGTTGTTTAATCCACTCATTTACTGATGAGCACTTAGGTTGCTTCCAGCATTTGGCTGTTGTAAATTGTGCTGCTATGAATATTGGGGTGAATGGGTTCTTTTGATTGGTGTCTCAGGATTCTTAGGATATAATCCTAGCAGTGGAATTGCTAGGTCAAAAGGCAGTTTCATTTTTAGTTTTCTGAGGAAATTTTGTGCTGTTTTCCATTGTGGCTGCACCAGTCTGCATGCCCACCAATAGTGTAATAAGGTTCCCTTTTCTCCACATCCTCATCAGCACTTGTTTGCTGATTTTGTTGATGATGGCCATTCTGACTGCTGTGAAGGCGTATCTCATTGTGGTTTTAATTTTCATCCCTCTGATGGCTAGTGATGCTGAGCATCCTTTCATATGTCTCTAGACCCTCTGTCCTCGTTGGAGAAGTGTGTGTTCAGGTCCTTTGCCCACTTTTTTAATTGGATTGTTTGTCTTCCTGGAGTGGAGTCCTGTGATTTCTTTATATATTTTGGAGATCAAACCTTTGTCCGAGGTATCATTTGTAAATATATTTACCCATATGGTTGGTTCCCTTTTAATTTTGCTGATGTTTTCTTTAGCCATGCAAAACCTTTTTATTTTAATGAAGTTCCACTTCTTTATTCTTTCCTTTATGTCTTTTGTTCTAGGTGACAAATGGGTGAAAATATTGCTGCATAAAATATCTGAGATCTTCCCGCTTATATTCTTTTCTAGGAGTTTTATGATGTTGCAACTTATATTTAAGTCTTTTATCCACTTTGAGTTTATTTTTGTGTATGGTATAAGTTGGTGGTCAAGTTTAATTTTTTTTTTGCATGTAGCTGTCCAGATCTCCCAACACTATTTGTTGAAAAGGCTATTTTTACTCCATTTTATGCCCCTGCCCAAAGAGAGAATCTTAAAAGCAGCAAAAGAAAAAGAGACAGTTTTCTACAAAGGAGTTCCCATACTACTATCAGCTGATTTCTCAAAAGATACTATGCAGGCAAGGAGGGACTGGCAAAAAGCATTGAAAATCATGAAAAGCAAGGACCTACATTCAACATTACTATGTCCAGCAAAGCTATCATTTAGAATGGAAGGGCAGATAAAGTGCTTCTCAGACAAGGTAAAGCTGAAGGGGCTCATCATCGCCAAGCCCTTATTATATGAAATAATAAAGAGACTTAACTAAGAAAAAGCAGATAAAAAGTATGAACAGTAAAGTGACAACAAACTCACAACTATCAACAACTTAACCTAAAAAAAAAACCTAAGCAAACAACTAGAACAAGAACAGAATCATAAAAACAGAGATCACATGGGGGGGTATCAGCAGGGAAAGGAAAGGGGGAGAATGAGGGAAAAAGTACAGGGAATAAGAAGCATAAATGGTAGGTAGAAAATAGACAGAGTGAGTTTAAGAATAGTATAGGAAATGGAAAAGCCAAAGAACTCATATGTACAAGCCATGGACATGAAATAAGAAGGCAGATTTCTAGCGGGAATGGGCATACTAGACAGAAGAGAGCAAAGGGATAAAAATATGGGGAACTATAATAGCATAATCAATAAAATATACTTAGGAAAACAAAGAAAAATTAAGGAAAAAATCCCATTTATAATTGCATGAAGAAAAATACAGATACATTTAACAAGGAAGTAAAAGACTTATACTGAAAAAATTATAAAATACTGAAGAAAGAAATCAAAGAAGATGCAAATAAATAGAAGTTATACCATGTTCATGTTCAAAGAAAATTAATATCATCAAAATGCCTACACTACCTAAAGCAAACTATAGATTCAATGCAATCCCTACCAAAATATGAATGCATTTTCACAGAACTAGAACAAGTAATCCAATTTTTCTTCTTTTTTCTCTAATTGTTGTTGAAGTGCAGTTTTCTGCCATTTCCCCCCACCCCAACCCAAAACCCCAGCCCTTCCCACCTTTCTCCCATTTCCACCACTCCCACTGTTATTGTTCATATTTCCTTTATAATTGTTCCTGCAAAACCTTCACCCTATTCCCCTGAAATTCCCTCTCTTCTCCCCTCTGGTAACTGTCATCCTGTTCTCTATTTTACTGTCTTAAGTTATATTTTGCTTGTGTGTTTGTTTGCTTGGTTAGGTTCCTGTTAAAGGTGAGATCACATGGTATTTGTCTTTCACCATCTGGCTTATTTCGCTTAGCATAATGCTTTCCAGTTCCATCCATGATGTCCCAAAGAGTAGGAGCTCCTTCTTTCTTTCTGCTGCATGGAATTCCATTGTGTAAATGTACAATGGTTTTTTGATCCATTCATTTACTGATGAACATTTAGGTTGCTTCCAGCACGTGCATGGTTTAAATTGTGCTTCTATGAACATTGGAATGTATAGGTTCCTTTGGATTGGTATTTGAGGGTTCTTAGGATATAATCTTAGCAGTGGAATTGCTGGATCAAAAGGCAGATCCATTTTTAGTTTTTTGAGAAAATTTCATATTGTTTTCCATAGTGGTTCTACCAGTCTGCAATCCCACAAACATTGCACTAGGCTGCCCTTTTCTCCACAACCCCTCCAACAGTTGTTTCTTCTTGCTTTGTTTATGATGGCCATTCTGACAACCGTGAAGTGCTATCTCATTGTGGTTTTAATTTGCATCTCTCTGATAGCTACCAATACTGAGCATCTTTTCATGTGTCTCTGGATCCTCTGTATATCCTCCTTGAAGAAGTCTCTGTTCAAGCCCTTTGCCCATTTTTTAATTGGGTTGCTTGTCTTCTTAGAGTGGAGTCGTGTGAGTTCTTTAAATATTTTGGAGATTAAAACCTTGCCTGAGGTATCATTGGCAAATATGTTTTTCCATACAGCTGGTACTCTTTTTGTTTTAATACTGTTTTCTTTAGCCATGCAGAAGCTTTTTACTTTGATGAGATCCCATTTGTTTCTTCTTTCCTTTATGTCCCTTGCTCGAGGGGACATATCAGTGAAGATATTGCTGCATGTAATATCTGAGATTTTCCTGCCTATGTTCTCTGAAACTTTAATGGTGTAGCAACTTATATTTAAATCTTTTATCCACCTTGAATTTATTTTTGTGTATGATGTAAATTGGTGCTTGAGTTTCATTTTTTTGCCTGTAGCTGTCCAGCTCTCCCAACAACATTTGTTGAAGAGGCTATATTTGCTCCATATTATACTGCTGCCCCCTTTCTTGAATATTAATTGACCATAGAAACTTAAGTCTATTTCTGAGCTCTCAATTCTATTCCATTGGTGTATGTATCGGTTCTTATGCCAGTGCCATGTTGTGTTGATTACAGTGGCCTTGTAATACAATTTGATATCAGATATTGCGATCCCTCCTACTTTTCCCTCCTTTCTCAAAATTGCTGCAGCTATTCGGGATTGTTTGTGATTCCATATAAATTTTGAAGAGTTTCTTCTATATCTGTGAAATATGCCATTGGTACCTTAATAGGTATTGTACTGAATGCGTAAATTGCTTTAGGTAGTAAGGACATTTTGATGATGTTAATTCTTCCAATCCATGAACATGGTATATGTTTCCATTTGTTTGCATCTTCCTTCATTTGTTTCTTCTGTGTTGTGTACTTTTCTGCGTACAGATCTTTTACCTCCTTGGTTAGGTTTATTCCTAGGTATTTTATTTTTCTTGTTGCTACAGCAAATGGAATTTTTTCCTGATTTCTGCTTCTGCAGTTTCATTGTTGCTATACAAAATTGCTTTTGATTTCTGAATATTGACTTTGTATCCCACTGTTTTGCCAAATTCAGTTATTAGGTCAAGCAGTGTTTTGGCAGAGTCTATAGGATTTTTATGTACACTATCATGTCATCTGCAAACAATGACAGTTTTCTTTCCTCCTTTCCAATGTGGATCCCTTTTATTTACTTTTCTTGTCTGATTGCTGTGGCTAAAACCTCCAATACTATGTTGAATTGAAGTGGCTAAAGTGGATATCCTTGCCTTGTTCCTGATCTTAGTGGGAAAGATTTTCATTTTTGCCCATTGAGTATGATGTTGGCTGTAGGTCTCATATACGGCCTTTATTATGTTGAGGAATATTCCCTCTATTCCCACTTTGCTGAGTGTTTGTATCATAAATGGGTGCTGTACCTTATCAAAGGCTTTTTCCACATCTATTGATATGATCATGTGATTTTTGTCTTTGCTTTTGTTTATATGATATATTACATTTATTGATTTGTAAATATTGTACCATCTTTGTATCCCTGGGATGAATCCCACTTGATCATGGTGTATGATCTTCTTAATGTATTGCTGGATGCGGTTTGTCAATATTTTGTTGAGGATTTTAGCATCTATGTTCATCAGCAATATTGCCCTGAAGTTTTCTTTCTTTGTTGTGTCTTTACATTGTTTGGGGATTAGGATGATGTTGGCCTCATAAAAAGAGTTTGGGAGTCTTCCATCATTTTGGATTTTTTGGAATAGTCTGTGAAGGATAGGGGTTACCTCTTCCTTAAAATACTTTGTAGAATGCTCCTGTGAAATCGTCCAGTCCAGGGCTTTTGTGTGTCGGGAGTTTTTTGTTTACTGCTTCAATTTCATCTGCTGTTATTGGTCTGTTCAGCCTTTCTGCTTCTTCCTTTAGTTTTGAAAGATTATATGTTTCTAGAAATTTTTCCACTTTACCTAGGTTTTCAAATTTCTTGGCATATAGTTCTTCTTAGTGGTTTCTTACAATCTTTTGTATTTCTGTGATATCAGTTTTAATCTCTCCTCTTTCATTTCTGATTGTGTTTTTTTTGGACCCTCTCTCTTTTTTTCTTGATGAGTTTGCATAAAGGCTTGTCAATTTTTTTTTCAATCTTTTCAAAGAACCAGCTCCTGGATTCATTGATCCTTAGAATTGTGCTTTTAGTCTCTATGTCATTTAATTCTGCTTGGTTCTTGGTTAATTCCTTTCTTCTACTTACTCTGGGGTGTCTTTGTTGTTGTTCCTTGAGTTCTTGTAGGTGTAGGCTAGGTCATTTGTTTGAAATGTTTCTATCTTTTTAGGTAGGCCTGTATCACTATGAACTTTCCTCTCAGGGCTGCCTTCACTGTGTCCATAAGGTTTGGGTTGTTGTGAGTTCATTTTCATTTGTTTCCAGAAATTTTTTGATTTCTTCCCTAATTTCATTCTTGACTCATTCATTGTTTAATAGTATGCTATTCAATCTCTGTGATTTTGAGTGTTTTGGGGTTTCTAGTTTTGGTCCCTTGTGTTCACAGAAAATTATTCTTATGATTTCAATTTTGTTGAATTTTTTGAGGGTTGTTTTCTGTCCTATCATACGGTCTATCTTTGAAAATGTTCCATGTGCATTTTAAAAGAATGTGCATTTTGCTTGTTTGGGATGAAAGGCTCTATATATATCAGTCAATTCCATTTTATCTAAGGCATTGTTCAATGTCACAATATCTTTGTTGATATTTTGTTTGGAAGATCTGTCCGTTTTTGACAGTGGGGTATTAAAATCCCCCACTATAATTGTGTTGCTGTCAATATCTTTCTTGAAGTCCTCCAAGATTTACTTTATGTATTTGGGTGCTCCTATGTTGGGTGCATATATACTTACAATGTTTATATCTTCTTGGTGGATTCTTCCCTTGAGTATTATGAAGTGACCTTCTGGGTCTCTCTTTATGGCCATTAGTTTAAAGTCTGTTTTGTCTGATATGAGTATTGCTACCCAACTTTTATTCCCCTGTCCATTTCCTTGGAAAATTTGTTTCAATCCCTTCACTTTGATTTCTTCTCCATTCAGCTATTCTGTGTCTTTTGATTGGAGCATTTAATCCATTTATGTTTAAGGTTATTATTAATAGGTACTTATTCTTTGCCATTTTTCATACCTGTGTTCCTCTCTGTCCCTCTCTTTTCCTTCCTTTTCTTAAAGCAGTCCCTTTAGTATCTCTTGCAGAGCTGGTTTGGTGGAGGTGTATTCTTTTAGACTTTTTTTATCTGGGAAGCTCCTTATTTGGCCTTTTATCTTGATTGACAGCCTTGCAGGGTAAATCAGCATTGGTTGCAGGTCTCTGGTTCTCATTACTTGGAATATTTTTTCCCATTCTCTTGTGACTGGGAGTGTTTCTATTGAGAAGTCAGCTGCTGACCTTATTGGGGTTCCCTTGTATGTTACTTCCTGTTTCTCCCTTGCTGCCTTTAAGATTCTCTCTTTGTCTTGGAATTTTGCCATTTTAATTATGGTGTGTCTTGAATGGGCCTCTTTGTGTTCCTCTTGATTGGTACTCTCTGTGTTTCCTTGATTTTTGTGACTTTTTCTCTCATCAAGTTAGTGAAGTTTTCCATCATTACTTTTTCAAACATGTTTTCTATCCCTTGCTCTTCTTCTTCACCTTCTGATATCCCTGTTATACGGATATTATTACATTTCATGTTGTCCTGCATTTCTCTTAACCCCTCTTCATTCTTTGTGAACCTCTTTTCCTTTTCTTGCTCTTTCTGGGTGTTTTTTCTACCTTGTCCTCCAGCTCACTGGTCCAATCCTCTGCTTCATCGATCCTCCTTTAGATTTTTTGTACTGTGTTCTTCAGTTTATTTTGTATTCTTTATTTTCTCTTGGCTCTTGTTGATAGTTTCTATTTCCTTTTCCGTGGTGATACAGTTTGCAGTGAATTCATTGTAGTTCCCCTGTAGTTTCTAGTAATTCTTTGTGAGCTCATTGAGCTTCCTTATAACCGTTGCTTTGAACTCAATATCTAATAGTTGACTTGCCCCTATTTCATTTGGAATTCTTTGAGTCCTCCTCCTTTCCTTTTACTTGGGGATTGTTTCTTTTTCTTCTATTGTTTGTGAGACTCTTCTTGTTAGCCTCTCCTTCTTAAATTGAGCTGGTTTGGCTCTGGGTTTCTCGTGTAAACTTCTATGGTAGAAGACCTGTGAGATTCCGTGGTGTGGTCTCCTTGATCTCCTGACCTCGCTGGTCTTGGGCTGTCATTTAGTTTGGCTCTCTGTATGTCTTTGGGTTTTGATTGTTGTTGGGTCCTTCTTTGGTGGGTCCTTCCCTCCAGCTGGTTAACTGAGTGTCACTCCATCCACCACATCTTGTATTCTGTTGTGCAGGTGTGGACAGGTTGTGTTGAAGCTGACTCTTCTGTGTGTACAACATTTTGAGGCTTCTCTCTCACTCTTGTTCAGTTGTTTGTTGTGGGTAATTTTCCACCTTTTAGTTGTATTTCCAGATTAGTCCTGGATTGAGGTTAGTGTGGTTTCCACTCCCTCCTTCACCTTCTTTTGTTGTTATCTGTTGGTGGTTCCTTTGTTGGTGAGTTTCCTTTTCCAGCAGGTGTACTGGTTTTCACCGCTCCCACCTTGCAAGTTCTCTGGAGTAGCAAAGTGAAATTTGTGTCAGAGTCTCAGTTGTTAAAATGACCCCTCTTTGGTTCTAACTCTGATCTTTTCACAGTTCCAGGTTTTACTGTCTCTCCTGTGGAAAATAAGGCAGGGGAGGTGGAAGGAAGGAACGAAAAAGGAATAAAAAAGTAAAGGAAAGGAGGAAGGAAGGATAAAACAAGAAAGAAGAAAAGAATGGAAGGAGGAATTGAAAAAAAAGAAAGCTTCCTGCTGGCTTTAAACTGGTCAAGCCAGTTCTCCTGGTCTTTCTGGCTGCATCAGGCTGAGGAGGGACTGGTTTCAATTTTCTCCCTTCTTGAGCTGCATTCTTCGCTGTTGTCCAGCTTCCAGCCCAGTTCTCAGTGCCCATCTGTGCCAAGCCTATTCCTTTATTCCACCAGTTGCACAAGGGCAACCCACACACCACCTTCCTGCTCCTTGCTGTCCTAGATGCTAGGGACTCTCAGTGCCCCTTGAGGGTAGTTCAGTCCCAGCACTGAGTAAAGTCTTTCCAGGGACTGCTGACACCTCAAACCCTGCAGCTCCCCTTTGCAGGGGTGTTTCCACCTTCCCCCTAGAGAGCCAGTTGGCCCTGAAGGGCTCTGTGGGCAGGGCCCAGGTGGGAGGTGCTCTGTCCCTGGTGCTTCATACTTGGGCACAGGTGGGCAGCTGTGGGGCTTCAATCAGTGCACACTGACGTGGGGCTGCGGGGATAGGGGTGCAGGAGGTGGGTGTGTGCTGTGAAGAATCCCCCAAATAACCACAGAGTGCCTCTTTGTTTCTGTTTTTCTTTTTGAAAAATTCCTCTGGTCCACACAAGCTCTCGGCCTCTTACACAGCCCAGCCTGGCTCTCCCCCAAGAATTTTGCAGCAGACCCAGCAGGTGACCTGGTCCCCGCACTGGTCCCAGGGACTTTATTGTCCTTAAGCATTCTCCTTACCATCTGATTTTTCAATGTCCTCTACAATTTTTGGTCTCCAATCTTCATATATGCTGGGATACTGTTGGCTGTTCACTCTGTTCCTCAGAAGATCAGCTAGGTGTTTCACCATGCACATAGGGAAGTGGACTTTGCTCCCACCTATCTCACTGCCATCTTATCAACCAAATAATCCAAAAATGTATATGGAACCATATGACCCCAAATAGCCACAGCAATTTTAAGGAAGAATAATACTTAGAGTTATCACACTACCTGATACCAAACTACATTACAAATCCAGAGTAATCAAAACAGCATTATACTTGCATAAGTACAGACATGTAGATCAATGGAACAGACTGGAGAGCCCAGAAATTAACTAATGTCTATATGATCAATTAACATATCACAAGGAGGCAAGTATGTACAATGGGATAAAGACAGCCTATTTCATAAATGTATTGGGAAAATTGGACAGATACATGCAAAAAGGTGAAACTAGATCACCTTCTTACACCATATACAAGAATAAACTCAGATGAATTAAAGACAAATATGAAACTCAAAACCATAAAAATTCTAGAATAAATCATAGGCAAATTCTGTGATATTTCTCTTAGTAATAATTTTTTTCTGCTATATCTTTTTGGGCAAAGGAAATGAAATAAAAAATAAACAAATGGGACTACATCAAACTAATTAGTTTTGGCACAGCAAGGAAATCATTAATGAGACAAAAAGACAACCTCTCAATAGGAGAAGATATTCACCAATGATACATCCAATAAGAGGTCAATATCCAAAATTTATAAAGAAGTCATACAACTCAACACCAAGAAAACAAACAATCCAATTTAAAAAAGAAAAGGGGGCAGAGGGCCTGAATAGACCCTTCTCCAAAGAGGATAGACATATGATAAATGTTCAACGTCGTTAATTTCCAGAGAAATGCAAATTAAAACCACAGTAAGATATCACCTTACTCCTATCAGAATGGTTATTAATAAATCAACAAGCAAGTGTTCACAAGGATGTGGAGAAAAGGGAACCCTCATGAACTGTTGGTGAGAATGCAGCTTGGTGCAGCCACTATGGAAAACATTATGGAAGTTCCTAAAAAAATTAAAAATGGAAGTGCCTTATGACCCAGTGATTCCTTTTTGGGTATTTATCTGAAGAAATCCAAAATACTAATTAAAAAGAATGTATGCACCCCTATGTTCATTGCATCATTATTCAAAATAGCCACAAAGTGAAATAAGTCAGAAAAGAAAGACAAATACCATATAATTTCACTTATGTGTGGAATCTAAAGAGCAAAATAAATAGAAAAACAAAACAGAAACAAACTCATAGATACAGAGAATAAACCAAGGTTGCCAAATGGGAGATGGTTGGGGGCTGGGTGAAAAGGTGAATGTATAACATAGGGAATATAGTCAATAATATCATAATAACTATGCATGGTGCCAGGTAGGTACTATAATTACTGAGGGGATCATTTCATAAATTAAATAAGTGTCTCAACTACTGTGTTGTACATCTGGAACTAATATCAAGTAATACTGAATATCAATTGTAAATGAAAAATAAAATTAGAAAGGAAGGAAATATGTGAGAGGGAAAAAGAGAAAATGTTGAATGCACAAGGGTGACATTTCCAAAGTAGAATTTCAAATTAAGTATGAGGTATTTTGGGTCACTTTTATTGCTTCTAAGTGACAGCAAATAGATACCTGTGTAAACAACACCAGCTCTGGGTGCGGGTATCCCACAGGAGAGATCCAGTGATACATTAGAAAGCACATGGATTTTAAAACTTCATAAGTTTCTTGACCCCTTGAAGCTCAATAAAACAGTGATAATAACACACATTTTATAACACTCTCATAAAGTTTGAAGGTGATTCCTACAGATGATTCTATGGCTAAAAGATAGTAGGTATATAACAATCACTGACTTCCTCAATTACTACAATTTCACCTCAACTGTATCAGTTATCTAATGCTGCATAACAAGCCATCCCAAAACTTAATGACTTAAAATAACAAGGGTTATTTTTCATCTTATGGTTTCTGAGGATCAGAATCCCCAAGTAGCTTAGCTGCCAGTTCTCTCTCTTATGGTCTGTCATGAATTTGCAGTCAGATGTTGGCTAGAGCTGCAGACATCAGGATCTTGAACAGGGCTGAAGGACCCAATCTCACTCACTCACATGACTGGTAAATTGGTACTGACTATTAGGAAGAAGTCTCCATTACTCTCCAAATGGCCCCTTCCTCAGTACTGCTCAGGTTTCTTCACAATATGGTGGCTGGAGTACCACAAAATAAGCCATTTTTGGATGTCACATAAGTTAGCCCTGATTCAATGTGGGAGGAAGCTACACAGGGCATGAATTCCTATTGTAAAGGAAGGTTTGGGGGCTGCTAATGTGTCCCCCCATATTCATACACTGAAATCCTAACCCTCAGTACCTCAGAATGTATCTATATTTGGAGATAGGCTCTTTAAAATGGTAATTAAGTTACTATATTTCCATGCTTGAGGGATGATGTGCTGGGATTCTTTCAACTTCCGGGGTTGACACAAAAAGAGAGAAACAATCTCAGTTGAGTTTCTCAACTGAGTATCACCTACTGACTCATTAGTGATGCATTCATGTGACCTTATTACCTTTGGTAGTTAGCTAATTATATATAAGGTAAAGGGAGCAAAGGGAATTAGACACTGAGTTTAATAAACTGGGGAACATGAGCCTGTTTGCTTCATCAGGAAGTGACAGCTTCACACCCAATTACAGCATTGCTGTTCAAGGGGATTAACACTCATCCTTTCCCTCTTCTGGTACCAGACTGCTGCAAGGCACAGGGAGAGTTGTTTAACCAAAGATGCCTATCTGTCTAGCCTGGGGAAAGACGGGAATGGTTGGGAGATGGACAAAACAAAAACCCAAGAAAGCTTGGAAAGTTTATTGGTTATTTAGAAAAAGCATCTGATTCATTGCAAACTGAAGCTAATATAATCCCAGGAAAAAAATATGCTCTCTCTCGCTTGCTCCTGACCCATACTAGCCCCATGTGTTTGTGTATTCTCTCTCACTGAGGACCACATGACCATGTAACTCTAGCAGCTACTGGGGCCTGCAGTAGATGATGTGGGCTCCAAGACTAAGCTTCAATGTGAAGCAGAAATTCTGGACACTGGCTTTTGCTTTGACCTTGCTGAGGACACTATTGGACTTTTTCCATGGCAGGATGGATAGAGACGGAACATTGAAAACCCAGAAGACAATTTCTATTTCCACTCAAATAAATTTTGTCACAACACAATCTTCAGTGCATGGCCCTTGGAATGCTTTCCTTGCCATTACATGGAACAGCCTAATTTCCACCAGCAACAACATGTCCCCTCTGAGTGGGCATGTGTGTACAGGGCCAGCAGCATTGATAAAGAAGTATTGAGAGGAAGCTTAGAAAATGTATCTGAGAGTAAGAAATAAATAGTAAGAGGCCAGATGTGGGGTTCTTACCTCTGATGACTCTATCTTCCAAAGGGATATTCATTTTGCCTTTTGAAGAAGTGATGCCAGCTTATGTCTATTGAGGTCTAATGCTACCAGGCATGATTCTAAGTGCATCACACTCAGTCTTCTCAATAAGCCTGAGAGGAGGACACAGATACTACTTCATAGTTGAGAAATTTGACGCATAGCAAGGTTAAATAATATGTTTGAGGTCACACAGCTTGTGAGAGGAAGTGGTAGTATACCATGATGAGGGAATTGGAGCCAAAATTCTCAACATCTGTGTTCTACATTTCCCTAGGACACAATAGCAAATGTTTGTTGGGGCAAAAAGGAGTTCTATGTGGTGGTCACCATCCAGGTGCTCCAGAAATGAATGAAGCCAGCATTTCTACAAAGACATATCATGGATAACTGCAACTGATAAGAAGTGGAATGTTCTATACTAGGTGACCTGTAAATATAAACACATAGCTGTCAAATTAAATAGTATTTATTATGCAAAATCCTTTGGTTTCAACCTGCCTGTGAGTTAAGAGCAGGCCTAGTGCATCCCTTTGTTTTCAATCCTTGCTTGAAAGTACTTGTTGAAACCTGATGAGAAGTGCATCCAAGTGGCAAACAACTATGAAATCCACCAAATGATTTTTGAGGAGAATATGAACATTCAAAGATTGTTCATGTGTGGCATCAGTGCCTGAGGGGATGCAGGTCTGCTGCTTATGCACCCAGGAATCCAGGGCTGCAGAGAAGTTACTCCCAGGCATAACCAAGCCATCAGCCAGTCCTGAAGGGAAAAAAGAGTACAAGGATTCGATGCCACGAGTTGATTGCTTCTGAGTATTACTCTTTGTCAACAAAGGGATAATCCTGGAGACCTCATGAAGGTACAAATTAAAGAACTTCATTGGAAATCATAGGCATGCAAGAGCTCTAAATTACTGAGCTAATCTCATTTAAGAAGTAAGGCTCTGGCTAGAACCATTCAATTATTCTGTTACTCTACTTTTTGGCTATTATTTAGCTTTCATATAACTTGTGAGACCCATACATTAGTTGTTGGTTTACATGATATGAAATCAAATAATGAAATTTATATTTTTATTTTATTTACTGGAATTTTCACACAATTCTTATTGTTTTATTTTTCATTTTTTAAAAAATTAAATTATTTTATTGTTGTTCAGTTACAGTTGTTTGTATTTTCTTCCCACCCCTCCCCCCACCCCTCTCCAAACCCACCTCCCTCCCTTGCTTCCACCCTCCCTTTGTTTTTGTCCATGTGCCCTTTATAGTACTTCCTGGAAACCCTTCTTCCCACTGTTCCCGCCCCCTGCCCCTTGTCCCCTCTGGCTATTGTTAGATTGTTCTTAATTTCAATGATTCTGGTTATATTTTGTTTGCTTTTTTCTTTTATTGATTATGTTCCAATTAAAGGTGAGATCATATGGTATTCGTCCCTCACCGCCTGGCTTACTTCACTTAGCATAATGCTCTCCAGTTCCATCCAAGCTGTCCCAAAGGGTAGGAGCTCCTTCTTTCTTTCTGCTGCATAGAATTCTATTGTGTAAATATACCATAGTTTTTTGATCCACTCATTTGCTGATGGGCACTTAGGTTGGTTCTAGCACTTGGCTATTGTAAATTGTGCTGCTATGAACATTGGGATGCATAGGTTCTTTTGGATTGGTGTTTCAGGGTTCTTAGGATATATCCTAGCAGTGGAATTGCTGGGTCAAAAGACAGTTTCATTTTTAGTTTTCTGAGGAAATTCCATATTGTTTTCCACAGTAGCTGTACCAGTCTGCATTTGCACCAACAGAACGCTAGGGTTCCCTTTTCTCTGCATCCTCTCCAACACTTATTTTTTTTATTTGTTTATGTTGGTCATTCTGACTGGTGTGAGGTGGTATCTTATTGTGGTTTTAATTTGCATCTCTCTGCTAGTTAGTGATGCTGAGCATCTTTTCATGTGTCTCTGGGCTCTCTGTATGTCCTCCTTGGAGAAGCCTCTGTTCAAGTCTTTTGCCCATTTTTTAATTGGTTTTTATTTGTCTTCCTGGAGTGGAGTGGTGTGAGTTCTTTATATATATTGGAGATCAAACTCTTGTCTGAGGTATCATTGGCAAATATGTTTTCCCAAGTACCTGGTTCTCTTTTCATTTTAATGCTGTTTTCTTTAGTCATGCAGAAACTTTGTAATTTGATGAGATCCCAGTTATTTATTCTTTCCTTTATGTCCCTTGCTTTAGGTGACATATCAGTGAAGAAGTTGCTGCATGGGATGTCTGAGACTTTCCTGCCAACAGAAAATCTCAGACATCCCAACTTTTACTATTTGAAATTAGTTATTGGAAATACCTTTGAGAAAAAGTCTCTTAGTAACCTTGTGCCCTCCTGTATTACTTGGGGTTGCAGAAACAGTTAAAATAAAGATATCTATACATCTATATCTATAGGTATATCTATCTATACCTATATATCTGGTGAAACAGAGAGAAAGAGGTATTGGTTTTAAGGAATTGGCTTATGTAGCTATGGTGGATTGAAAGTCCAAATTCAACAGGTAAGGCTGAACATTTATGCAGGAGCTAATGTTGCAGTTTTGAATCCAAAGGTAATTTAGAGGCAAAATACCTTCTTGTTCTGGAGACCTCAATCTCTTCTTTCAAGGTCCTCAGCTGATTAGATGAGGTCCACTCACATTTTGGAAGGCAATTTGCTTTACTCAGAGTCTACTGATTTAAATGTTAATCTCATGTTTCAAAAAAAAAAAACCAACTTTACAGCAACACCTAAATTGGTGTTTGACCAAACAATTGGGCACAATGGCTGAGTTAATTTGACACATAAAATTAACCGTCACATGTAGGAGATGATTCTGTGTGGCACGGGCCCAGCTCCCAGTGGAAAGCAAGGTCCAATGCACAGGACCCATGCCCATGGATAGGTTCTCCTGTGGGGAATCAGGCCTGCGTTGTACCTAGGCCACTATGAGACCTGCTTTTGTTAAAACTCCCTCACCCTGAATTGAGACAGCATGTGCTTACTGTAACTTCCTAAGATCCATGCTGAAACTTCTCATTATGGAGTATAACTGGTTCAACCACTTTTCCCTTTGCATTTGCAAATATCCTTCTTCTGTGATGTGATTAGTAGCATCATCTCCTTTGTTTTCTGTAAAAGGTAACCACCTAAAACAAACCTGTGCACAGTAAATGAGGACCATCATGTAATGTGCCAAGGAAAACAAACAAAGGCTTGCCACAGCAAGGGTGGAGGCTTTTTCTCCTCTTGAGGGAAAAGCTATGCTCATCCTTTTCCTCCACAAGACTCGGTAGTTCCTGTGAATTTCTCATGCTGAAACAGTGTGCAGTCAAGAGGGGGACCCCAAATAGGGATTTGAAATGGGGTCCAGAACTCAGGTGTCCAGGAAATATTAGGATGTCCTCACCCCTTTCCCCCACAGGTGTGAGTTAGGACACATGGAGCAGAAACATGCAGAGCTGTTTTGTACAACCACAGTTTTGCAGCTAATCCATGGCATGGTCATTTAGCATATCTATAACCTTTAACTGGTTGCATAGATATGTTAAATAGCTGTGGCCATACTTTGAGACAGGGGGATGGAAGTGACTTCCACCCAAGATGTAACTGAAGGGCCGCTCCCCCTGGTTACAGTGCCTGTATGAGAGCTTAGAGAAGATTGGCTCCATGACATGGGGCCACACCTGCCCATACTCACGATGGCAGCCCAGTAAACTTGGGATAGTACAGGAATGCTGGCAGGTGTAACCGATTGTAAGAGGAGTCAGAAATGGGGCTTCAGAGGAGGATTGGCTTGGGGATTTAAACCCAGACACAGCAGCCATTGGGGGCAGAGAGCCACATGCTTCTGGCAGAGTGGGGACCCCCACAGCTTGGGTAGAGAGAATCACCATGTGGCTTTAGCAGAGAACCGCCACTCAGCTTTGGCAGAGTGGCGACCCCCCTCCATCCGCTCAGCTTTGCCGAGAAGAACCATGCAGTTTTGGCTGTGGGGGGGACCCCTGCAGCTTTGGTAGAAGAGGACCACGTGGCTTTGGGGTGCTCCCTTTGGCCACATGGCCTGGGAAGCAGGAGAGACTTTGCCTGGAAGAAGGGTGAAAGAACTCTTGCCAGTAGGCCATGAGAAGGTACCACATGGCTTTGGATTAATTGGAGACCCTGCCTGGACAGCGACACAGCTGACGGTGTCAGGAGCCTGAACCATGGACATTTACTTCTTTTCCTGAGATACAGTACCCCAAACTAGGGCAGGGGGAGAAAGAAGCACCATGGGCATCTGTGGGTATACAAAAGGACTTTGATATTGTAATGAAGACATTAGGTCACTACTTTAAGTCTGTATAGCTTTAAATAGACATTACCTTTCCTTTTCACAAATCTCTGGCATTGAGAGACATCTTTCCTAAGGTGGCAATCGAACCTAGTGGGGGTCCTTTCAGTAATAGTAAATCGTACTCCTGTTGGCCCTGTATGAGTGTGTGTGTGTCTGTTCTGTTACAGTTTTTGGCATCACTGGGTGGGCTAATAATTGTCCCCCTGGCCTCTGTTCTGTAACAGTACCTCATCCACAATGTGCTGGACCCCATGAGCCGGGGTCCACATCAGTCACACCTCTCTTCAAGAATGGGATCCTACCTTTCCATTTCTTGGTGACTTAAGACCTCCCCTTCTCCCTCACCATGTTTATCCATCTTTATCTCTATTATTTTTCTCTAGAGTTGCACTGTGGAACACTATAGCACTAGATGCATGTCCTCTAAAATTTAAGTTTTCATTTATTAAAATTAAATGAATTTAAAAATTCAATTCCTGGTTGCATTAGACACATTCAATTACTCAATAGCCACATGTGGGTAGTGGCCACCATATTGGACAGCACAGAATAGAACACTTTCATAATTGCTGAAAGTCACATTGGATGAATTGTTTTTAGAAATTTCTTCACTATGGCCTTGCCTTCACTATCTACGTCTCTCTCCTCACATATTGACTCTTAATCTCAGAGTTCCAGGTTTGCAGCCTCTTTGATCATCTGGGTAGTCACATAAATCCTCAATGAAGATGCTGTGGAAAGATATTTTGGTGCATTTATATAATTGCTACATAAAATACCTGTGTATTGGTCAAGAAAATAATGCCAGTTGCTGAAACAAACAATCCCAAAATATCAGTAACTCAACACAAGGTTTATTTCTTGCCTAAGACACAGTCCTGTGACCTTTTAGTAAACCAATTTTCTTTCAGAGCCTCCCAATTCCCCATTGGATTTTCTGCATCAAGATGAGCAATTAATGAAAAATGGAGATCATGCATGATGCTTGGAGGTCAGGCCTGGAAGTGGCTGTATCACTTGTGTTCACATTTCATTGGTCAGATCAGGTCATATAGACCCACCTAACTTCCAGAAAGGATGAGAAATGTAGTCTCTCTGAGTGACAAGGAGGAAAATTACACAGTATATATTTTACACACCTCATGCAAGGAAAATAATGAGTTTCAAGGCTATATTGAATGAGGATAAACTTTGGAACTGGAACAGGTCTGTTGCAAATTCTGGCATTAAAGCTGGAAGCATGCCGTTAGGCCAGTTGCTTAGACTTGTGAGCCCTCAAAAGGCTGTCATGAGGTTTAAAAGAGGCAATAAATGGTTATACCAGTGTAAATGTTCAGTGGCAGGCAGGGTTACATACACACGCATACACATGACATCACATCCTTTCACTCACCTTCTATATTTGAGTTATCTCTACTTAAAAACCAAATTTTCTAATAGCATAGAATGCATTGTCTAATATTTCTGAATAGTAATTGCAAAATGAAATGCTTCCCCATGTTTAAATTGTGTTCCCAATTTATATCTGGGAGTCTCAAACTCTAGTACCTCAGAATGTGACCTTAAGTCTTCCAGTCAAAATGGAAGCATAGGTAAACATGGCTCACCTCTGCATACAACCACAGCAAAAATTACAACTAAACTATAAAAATGACTATCACCCAGGATCACCAGAAAATTGAGCTATATGAAAATCCAACGACCAAGGAATTAAAGAAGTCACATTCATTCAAATGGGTAGGAGGGATGGAGACACACAAAGACATATGGAGATGTGAAGAGGCAGAATGGCAACCCCTCACCCATGTGTGGTGGATAAAAATTGGGATCAGGAGGGATACCTCAGGAATAAGGGATCCCAACCCTATACCAAACCACTCAGCCAAGTGCTCCAGTACCAGGAAGATAAGTCCCCATAATTTGTGGCTGTAAAAACCAATGGGGGTTGCGGTGGCAGAAGAAACTGTGTGATTCTCAGAAGTCTCCTCTAAAAGGGCCTGTAATGGACTTAAAACTTATACAGACTCACTTCCTCTGGGCTCCAGTATCAGGGCAGTAGCTGGAAGGACACCAGTGGCATATGGGGAGAAACTGAAGTGTCTGGCATCAGGGTGAGTGCCAGGGGACAGCTTCCTCACAGACAAAACTCCAGAAAAAGAAATAAACAAAATGGAGATAAGCAGTCTATCAGATGTAGAGTTCAAAACACTGGTTATTAAGATGCTCAAGGAACTCATTAGGTACTTCAACAGCATAAAAAAGACCCGGGCAGAAATAAGTGAAATAAAGAAAAATTTATAAGGAACCCACAGTGGAGGGGATGAAGCTGAGAATCAAATCAATGATTTGAAAAATTAAGAAGAAAATAACATTCAGTCAGAACAGCAAGAAGAAAAAATAATCAAAAAAAGAAAAGGATAGGCTAAGGGACTTCTGGGATAACTTCAAATGTACCAACATTCAAATCATGGAGCATAAGAAGGAGGAGGAAAAGCAAGAAATTGAAAACTTATTTTAAAAAATAATGAAAGAAAATTTTCCTAGTTTGGTGAAGGAAATAGACATACAAGTCCAGGAAGTACAGAGAGTCTCAAATGAGATGGACACAAAAAGGACCACACCAAGACACATCATACTTAAAATGCCAAAGGTTAAAGATGAAGACAGAATCTTAAAAGCAGCAAAGGAGTTCCCACAAGACTGTCAGCTGATTTCTCAAAAGAAACTTTGCAAGCTAGAAGGGACTGGCAGAAGTATTCAAAGTGATGAATAACAAGTACCCACAACCTAGATTACTCTATCCAGCAAGCTATCATTTAGAGTTGAAGGGCACCTAAAGTGCCTCCCAGACAAGGTAAAGCTAAATGAGTTCATCATCACTGAACCATTACTATATGAATTGTTAAAGGGACTTACTTAAGAAAAAGAAGATCAAAACTATGAACATTTAAGTGGTAATAAATTCACAACTATCATCAACAGAATCTAAAAAACAAACTAAGCAAACAAGCAGAATAGAAACAAAATCATAGATATTGAGACCATTTGGATGGATATCAGTTGGGAGGGGGAAGGAGTAGAATGGGGGAAAAGTGCAGGGATTAAGAAGTACAAATTGGTAGGTACAGAATAGGCAGGGGATGTTAAGAACAGTATAGGAAATGGAATAGCCAAAGAACTTACATGCACGACCCACATACGTAAACTAAGGAAGGTGATTGACAGAAGGAATGGGGTGTACTGGGTGGAAGGGGAGAAAGGAGTAAACTTGGGAAAACTATAATAGCATAATCAATAAAATATATTTTTAAAAAGCATGTGATCTTATTTGGAATAGGATTATTGCAGATGTAATTAGTTAAGATGAGGACATACTGGAGGAAGATGGGGCTGGTGTCCTTATGTATAGAGAAATTTGGAGACACATATGCACACTGGGGAACCTCATGTGAAGAGGAAGGCAGAGAACTGGGTGACTCATCTACAAGCCAAAGTCAAAGATTGCCAGCAAACCACCAAAAAGTAGGGGATATGCATGGAAGAGATTCCTCCTCGTAGCACTCAGAAGGAACCAGTCTTGCCAGCAACTTGATCTCAAGACTTCTGGCCCCCAGAACTATGAACTATAAATTTCTGTTGTATATACGCCCAGTCTGTGGTACCATATTATGGCAACCCTTGCAAACTCATACAGTATCCAAACTGTTATTAACTAAAATATATAGGCTTTAATTTAAAAATTGCATGGTACTTATATTTAAAATGTAAAATTATAATTTTGAAATATTTCCAAAACCAATTTTCCATTCATTGGCTCACCTGTTTTTGAGCAGTTTCTTGTGGTGTATTCTAAAGATCTTTATGACTACAGAGCTTTCCTTGCAGTTTGTTTAATGGGACTATTGAGTCCAATCTTTTGAACTAGACTAATTAATACTAAATAGATTACCAAATATGTGACCTTGTCTAATCCCTTACTTGCCCTGAGTCTTTTTCCACTTTAGAAAAGAGTGTAAGGCTAGATTCTTTCTAACTTCCAGCTGAGACATTCTGTGACTTATAGGAACCCTTGCCAATCTAGGCAGACTTAATGTCCTGCAGTCTAGGTAAGCTCAAAGCAGAACTACTTATAGAAACAGTTCTGCTAATATACCAGGATTTAAGAACAATATTTAAAAAGAGCGCCCCAACAAATTAAATATTCCAAGTGAAGAACTCTGAAGTTTTGAAAGCCTGTTACTATTTAGAATGCATAATTTTAACATAAATATTTTAGAAATATTTGTTTAGTTTACTATGTGTTATTGTTAATACAGGGGGTCCTGCATCTAGATTTGTTATATGTCATTAAAAAATCAACCATACAATTCCATAGAATTGAAATTATAATTATTTTGAGTGATCTATTTACTATTTAATTGTATTTAATTTTAGATGCTCCTAAAATGTCTAATAAAATTTGGGGATGCTAAATGATTGCCTCATCTATGTTGTGTATTTTCTGAAAATAATTAGTTTTGTTAATTGTTTGGAAACTGAGGTGGGAGTGAAGACACAACTGGGACTTGTGGACTGGGTTGAAGTTGAGGGGTGGGGTGATTAGAGAGACACACACTTCTCTGCCTGTGTTTGAAACTCCTCACAGTGCAGGACTGAGTCCGGAGTACAAAATAAGGGGATGGGCTGAGGAAGGAGTTAGAAAACTAAATCCCCCTGCCACTTTCCAGGTTTTTATGAAGGCACATTGGTCAAGATAGGAGAGACATTTTACCTAAAATCTATCATCTTGATTTCCAATTTTTAAATATTTTGACAGATGTTATGAGGACCATTCATACTCTTGCCCTGAACCTGGCAAATGTGAAGACTAAGTAACATCATAATTTTGTGTTGTCAACCTATGAGTGGTCTATCTGGCTTGCTAATGATTGATTTACTAGTTTAAGTCATACTTTATATGTAAGTGAGTGAAAGTAATGACTGAGAAAAGGAACGTAAAGAAATGGAGAATAACAGACTAAGGAAACTATAGTTTCTTTTTTCTGCCTTGTGGAGTTTGGAATATGGTTGTCTTTCTTTGGGAAGCTTTTCTGGCAAGTTGATGATGATGATAAAAACTGATGCTTTGTTATGTGTTGGGCCCTCTTCTAAAAGCACACATTAACAAATCTAATCATATTCGCAGCGGCATAGGTAGGTCCTGCAGTAACACCTTCGTTTTACATGAGGAACCATAGGCTTCAAGAGTGTGACTTGTGTGTGGGTAGTCACACAACCAGCTGAGCAGTGGAAGAGGAGATTTGAGTCCAGACAGCCTGGATTCAGAATCCCCGCTAAAGAATTCTAGGGGGCTTTTGTTTACCAAGAAGGTCCTCACAAACAAAATGTCTGGTTTGCAAGCAACTTAGCAACTTTTCCCTCTTTACCAGCCAGTAATGTGACCTACAGAATTAAACACATCCTTAGGGTCAGCATGATTTTCAGGTAATGGGTTGTTCTAGTGTCAGGGCTGAGCACACACAACTGCTTAGTATTTGTTTTGTCTTTTTTGTGGTGTTTTGTTTTGCTTTTAAATATAAGCTTGGCATAGAACCTGGTACTCCACAAATCCTGGGAAGAAGGGAGAGAGAGGTGACAAGAGGGAAGGAGAGAATTCATCTTGTTAGATTAATGCAATTTGATGCCAAAGACAAAAATAATCACTTGAATTACTCCAGCCCAGCCCGCATCCTCTGGTGTGACTTAGCCCTCAAAGAAAGGCTCCTAATGGAGGAGGTCTAAAGCAGCGGTGTCCAACCTGCAGCCTAGAATGACTGAGAATGCAGCCCAACACAAAATCATAAATTTACTTAAAACATTATGAGATTGTTTTGTGATTTTATGTCACAATGTATTTAATATGTGGCCCAAAACAACTCCTTCCAGTGTGGCACAGAGATGCCAAAAGGTTGGACACCCCTGGTAGAGACTCTCTTATGAATAATGTGTACTTTTAGGGGAAAGGCAGACAGACGCCTGTGTCTGGTGAGAGAGACCTGAGTAACCTGCCCACTCTGCCACCGTCTTGCCACCAGCACATTATCTCAACCCGCTCCTTCTGAGAGCGCCAGCACTCACTCCAACCGCGCCCTCGCCTGGTCTCTAGCCCACCCCGCGGCGCCCCTCCACTGTGCCCCTCCTCTCCTAGTCCCTCCCCCTTGCTTGGCTTCGGGGCGCGGCTTACCCGTGGTGCACGGTGGGGCTTTCGCCTTGGTCAGGCCACCCGTCCAACGGCCCAGAAGACGTGGGACGTGCAGTGGTTACGGCATGCGCCTCGCTTCCGCAACGTCTTCGTTCTTTGCGAGCCCGGACTACTACGAGAGGCTGGGCCGCCTCCAACAGGGGCTGCGGGAGAGGTAGGGCCTATCTGAGCGGGGGCGGGGACTCGGCGTGCTGTTGCCCTACCCCCTTTGCCTTTGCAGTCTCCAACCCGTCGTTCCCCTGGGCCCGGGGCTGCCCACGACGCCCCCAGGCTCCGGGTGGGGCCTAGAGGACAAAGTTTACCGGAGATAACCTCTTTTACGGGAGGTCTCCCGCTGGGGGATGCGGCCGCATCTCTGAATGTGCCCAGAAGTGAGTGGGAGTTTTCCTTCCTGTCATTCTCAATCAACCTTGTGGATTTCTCTAATACCCATTTACACGTCTTCTCCCCAGTCTCTTTTAAAATTGTCATCCACCCTGACAGCTACGCTGCATCAATGATGACAGGTCCAGGAACTCGCGTGCGCCCGTGTGTGTGTGTGTGTGTGTGTGTGTGTGTGAGAGAGAGAGAGAGAGAGAGAGAGAGTGAGAGAGAGAGTGAGAGAAAGAAATGTATGTCCTGTTTAAATACAGAAGACTTTGGGGGCCAGATTTCCAGCACAAGGATGAAATTTCCAGCGAAAGAAGTCCAGATTCCAGAGGGCTCATTGTACCTTGATTAATAACTTGATTAAGACATGAAAGATGAGAACCACTGAAAAGATCTAAGAGCATGTAAATGGAGAAAATTATAAAGTAATTTACTATACATAACCACATAAAAGATAAGTTGTTGGAATTATTTATTTAGCTGCTAAATTAATTGAAATTAGAAATCTCATTAGTTGACAAGAAAGGAAATAGATTTTTGGATCTATTGATAAAATGTTAAATGAGTGTTAAAAGTTACAAAGTCATTTTAGTGAAGAGATCAACTGTGTGTGTGACAATTCTAAAATGACAACAATTACATGTATAGTAAAGACAGAAGCAAGTGGTTTTTTGAAAGGAACTATTTCATCTTATGCTAGCTTTAATTTTTGTCATATATTTATAGAACATCTTCATAGGCTGTCTTAATTGTCTTAATTATATTTTACCTCTAAATCTTTTTCTACATCCTGTTTTCTTTCTGACATGCCACTACTCACCCACCTTAGTGACCTCCTCATCTCCAACTTCTAAAAAATCACTTTCTGAAGTTCATCCCCTGTGCCAAGTATTGACAGCCCATTTCCTAACTTATGTGACTTTGGATTCTTACAGCACTCTATCAGGGGTGTGAATGTCATTTTCACTGGGGGCCATGTCAGCCTCAGGGTTGCCTTCAAAGGGCCAAAATAATTTTAGGACTGCATAAATGTACCTACTCCTTAACTGTTAAGGAGTTGAAATTACACTCAGCCCTTTGAAGGCAACCGTGAGCTGACCTGGCCCCCAGTGAAAATGAGTTCTACCCCACTGCTGTAGATAATGGCTTAATGGACTTGCTCCCTCCCTAGACTGAGAATTCCAGGAGAATGGGAACCATATCTAGCTGTATCTTTTAACTACTGATAGAGTACCTGACGTAAGGAAGGGCTTGAAAAATGTTTGCTGAATGAATGGAAGGAATCCCAAAGTCAACCAGTTGGTGTCCAGGAGTTACGGATGTCTTATATAGAACCCAGTACCCACACATTGTCCCTATATAATGACTTTTTTTCCAGTCAGCCAGGAAAAGTGGTCAGGGTGATATTTCAAAGATGGTATTAAGTGTCTGCACATATCTGACAATTGAGACAAGACTCTGTACATTAGTATACTTACTTTTTGACTCTGTTCTGGTAAAAGAATAGCTAAGTTACCCCAGGCTTTTAGTTATTTGTTTCTTGTAGCCCAAGTTCTAATTGCAAAATGTTACTGGTTCAGATTGCATTCTTTTTGAACTAAGTTAATTGTGAGTTACCATTTTTGTACTCTGAGCTAGAACACCTGGCTGTTTACAGTCCTTATAGTATAACTATGTAATTATTATTGCTTACTTTATGTTTAAACAGTTAATATTTTAACTATTAAGCAAGGTGAAGCTGTTAAAATTATGTTGAGAATTTGAGTCAAATTGTATAACCTATTCATGGTTCTGGAATTTAGAGGTATAAAGTAAACTGTTTTGCACTGAATAAACCTATTCATGGTTCTGGAATTTAGAGGTATAAAGTAAGCTGTTTTGCACTGAATAAAGTTTCCTTCTTCACCACCCCAAATTAGGGATACCTGTTGGCATTTAATCTGTGCCAGCGACCATCAGCTGATGTTATCTACTGAAAGCTGAGTAGAAGTAAAGTGTGATGCCATTATTAAAAAGAACTTGCTGCTTGGGAGCCAATGGATTCCCAGACTGTGGTCCTTTTACACTACAAGTCAGGTGAACATTTTACATTATGTTGAAGTGAGTTCAAGTTTACAGAAAAGTTACAAGTGTTGGACAAAGACATTTAATATTCCCCTTACCCAGGTTACTCAGCTCTTAACATTTTGTTACATTTTCTTTTTCTCTGTCTGTCTACCTATCTATCTGAAATTATTAGTCATGGGGATGTAAAGTACAGGATAGATAATATAATCAATAATATTCTAATAACCGTATGTGGTGTCCAATGGGTATGAGATTTATCAGGATGATCACTTAGAAGGTTATATAATGTCTAATCACTGTGGTGTACACCTGAAACTAATATAATATTGTATATCAATAATAATTGACAAAATAAAAAAGTGATTAAAAGTTATTACTCTTTTCTCAGTCATTTGAGAATTACAGATATGATGCCCTATTACTTCCAAATGCTTTAATGTATATATCCCCAAAACATGGATGCTCTCTTATATGATCACCATATAGCTTTCTCAGTCAGGAAATCAACAATGATATACCAGTCCACAGACCCCAATCAAATTTCACCAACTGTCCATTTTACCAACTGTCCTAACACCTGTCTTTTTTCTTTCCTGGTATAGAATCCCATCTGTGAACCCATGTTCAATGTAGTTGCCATGCCTGTGCAATCTCTCCTAGTCTCTCTCAGTATTTTCCTGTCTTTCATGTTCCTGACAGTTTCATAGAGTATAACTTTCATTCCAGAGGGTGATCCTCAAACTGGGTCCACCTGATGTTTCCTCATGACCAGACCCTGGCCATACTTTCTTGGCAGGAATGCCACAAAAATGAAGTATGACACCAGGGCACAAGGACATAGATGCATTTAAGGGTCCTTTTGTCCTCAAAACTTACTGACAAATTGCTTACACTGTCCAGTCATTCATTCTTCATGAATTAAGTATCCTTTTGATCATTGAACCTTAGAAGGGGGAAAAGTGACTAATAAAATTTCCTAACATGGAAGTAAATATACCATATTTTGTTCATGTCTCTTCTAAGTTCATTCTTATTAATGAGAAAGATCTGTGAGAAGCTATTAATTTTTAAAATTGTGTTCCTATAATTTTTTTCCTTTTAATCTTTTACCCTTTTTTAACCTAGACTTACCCCAACTAAGGAACAGATAGTTTTATCCATGCAAAGATTTGGTGTTTGACTTTTGTACCCCATTTTCTCATTAAAAGAATTTTGGTTAAATTGTGCTAAACAAAGAACTTTATCCTATAATTTAGTTAACAGAGTAAATTTGGGGCTTTTTTGTAAAGGAAAAAATATTTGAAGGAAAACAGAAACTAATTAAGAGCTCACAAATGGAAGGTGGTCTCAGTCCCTTTCCCTCAGGAGACCAACCTGAGCTTACTTTCTGTTTGGACTCCTTGTCTTTGATTCATAGTATTTTTCTCTCAGACATTTTGTGATTTCTCTTTCAGCCTTTAGTTACTGTTAACTTAGATGAGCAATGTAACTTCCATTAGACAAGACTGAAGCTGGTACTTTGGTGGTGGTTAAGCAGAGCCCTCCCAGGGTAAATCTCCCAAGGATTGGGACGGCTTCCCATTCAGCAGTTTTACCCCCTTAGACCTTTGATTTTGGTTGTAGCCCCCTCTTCTGCTGTGTTTCTCCTACCTTTTATCCAGACTGGGTGTGCAGTGTAAGCTTTCTCCTAGTCTACAGCGCTCACTTGAACATCAAGGCTAAATCTTTACTAGTAGTAGCTGCAGAGGATAGCAGTTAGTAACAAATCATAATGATTTTACAAAGTTATAAAAAGAAATTCCTCCAGCCCTGGCTGGTGTAGCTCAGTGAATTGAGCACCTGCCTGTGGACCAAAGAGTTGCTGGTTTGATTCCCATTCAGGGCACATGCCTGGCTTGCAGGCCAGTTCCCCAGTAGGGGGCATTCAAGAGGTAACCACATAGTGATATTTCTCTCTCTCTCTCCTTCCCTTCCCCTCTCTTTACAAATAAATAAATGAAATCTAAAAAAAAAAAAGAAAGAAATTCCTCCAAATTTGAAGTAATATTGTTAAGGGCCCTGGTCTTCATTAAATGTCTGTGAGATCAGGTTTACTTTTCAGAGACCTATTTCTGACTCAGCCAGTCAGCTCTGCCCAAGCTTAACTTCTTAGCAGCAGAGCAAGCCACCAGTTTTTAGTCCAAGGTGGATTTTGTGGAAGCATCATGTTCAGTCCTGATGGAACCTCCGTTGCCTAAGTGCCAACATCTCAGGGAAGTCTAGCCATATTGTATTTTACGTATTTATCTGTTTATTGTCTGTCCTTCCCCCTAGAATGTCAGTTGCCTGATGACAACAGAGTTCTTGGTTGTCTTGTTCACTGTATTAGTCTCTAGGCCTAGAACTCTGCTTGGCTTATCATAGCATGCAAGAAATAGTTGCTGAATGAATGAACCTGGTTCTCAGCTTTTTGTTAAGGTGTTTTCCCATTTATTTGAGAATCTTGTTCTTTTTGCTGTCCTCTTTGTATTGGTGTCCTCTTGTATTGGTGTCCTCTTTGCTTTTTAGATATCCCTGATGACTGCTAAGTATATTTGTGTCTTGAGGTTCAAACACAGCTGGCATTTTCTGCTCCTTAGAGAGGCCAGAGAAGCATTCTTACAAAAGTGTGATTTTAGAAGAGGTCATATTCTAAATTTGACAGCCTATTACTTATCAGTGTAGTTATTCATAAAATATTTTCTTTCTGTACTATAGTGAAAAGAAGAGATTGGACCTGGAAAAGAAACTTTATGAGTATAGTCAGTCTGATATATGCAGGTAAGATATGCCAGTGGTAATAGTTTTTAAGCCACTTTGCATATATTAATAAAAATTTAACCCTAATATGTTGTAAATGCCATAGTTGTAGTACTTTTAGCATTCTTTTACTCTTTATGTATAATAGTTTCAAGTAAACACTGCAATTTAATGACTGTCAAATTTAAGAATAAATTTGATTAAAATTAGTACAAGGAAAATTTTTTTTTGTTATTTGGTATTTGTATTATTTCAGGAATCTTTTGCTTAATAGCTTAAGAATAAGACATGTTATAGTCTGTTATCTTTTTGGTCACCAGTTAAATCCATTAAGTCTGTATAGTGATTAAGGCATAATTATACTGTAGCTGACCTTTCAACAAACTATTGTAGGTAGGGTTACATAGTGTTTCACCTGTTCATGGATATATGACAATGAATGTTAAAATTATCATGGACAGTAGATAATATACATATTATTCTATTTCAGTTACTTTAATATTAAAAGCAAACTTTTAATATCTTTAATTCTATTTTATGGGAACTTAACTTCATCCTTAAGCCAAATGTATGGTTTTACCTCCAGTATTATTTATATGAATAATTTCTAGCTATGATTATACTAAAGTTGTACTTTATCCATATCCTAATGTGAGTGAAAAATGAAAATGTCTTACCCAGAAGGGAGAGAAGCTAAAAATACGTTAAAATCTAATCACCCATTAGGTCCATTTACTTCTTGACCTTCAAAATTATTCTTTGGTTTTAAGATTTAATATACTTCCAATGGTACCAGTCAGGGAGGATAGCCATAAGTCTCTGGGCTCTAGAGGAGACGAGAAGAGTCAACAGGATGATGAAAATGCTGTGGACACTATGGCCTCAGAAGTGGGCCCGAGTCTTAGAGGATCCTTGGCAGTTGCTATTTTTCTAACCCACAGCTAAAGGGACAGAAGACAGAGTATAGAGCTTTCCTGTAGCCTTTTCTTGGATAACTTCCTGACATAATGATGGTGAGAGCAGAATGGGAACCTTTACCAAGCTATCAGTTTTCTGAGTTTGTTCTATCAGCCTCTTTTTTTCCTGTTAGACAGAGGGTATGATTTGCTAAAAATATGCTTTCTTTGACTGCCTATAGGGTAAAATCCAAACTGTCTTACATGGCCAGGTCTTCAACCTGGTTATCTCAGAAGGCAGAGTCTGAGAAAAGGGTTTGTATGTAGGTGGTAGGGTTTCTTTTTTTTTTCCTGTAGGTATAGTAGTAGGTTGTTTTAGGAAGTGGTTGCATAAAACTAGAAAGCAGGGCTGGCAAGGATGAAGTAGGAGCTGGTCACTTCTATGGACACCCAGAACTTGACACCTCTGGACCTTCAGAGGAGCAGTGTAGACTGCTTCTCAGCTCCTTACAAGTGTGCACTCAAGGAATGGAAAAGGCGGCTGTTTACCTCTTGGTTTCTGACTCCATTGATCAGGGCTGTTGCAGGGGATGTTAACCCCTTCTCATATCCAGGTTTTCTATGTTGCAAATTCAGAAAAGCAGCCCTGGGAAAGCAAGATACCAGGTGCGGCTGAGGCAGGGGCTATTGGGTTGCTGCAGCAGTGGCTGGTAGAAGTAAAGGTGGGTCAGGAGGATATGAGGAGGACATGAGAAGTATTTGGTACAAGGGCTTACCAGAATCGCCATTATCTGCCCCTGTTTAATTTTCATCATCACCATCTTTTGCCAACCTCCCCCTAAAATTTTACATGGACTAAAATTTCAGTTTCTGAAGCATGGTAGGATCTTTTGTAATATAGTGTAAGCAGATAGGTTTTGTTGCCAAGTTTCTTGATTTAGTCCCACCATCTCTTAGCCATATGACCTTGGGACTATTAGGCCAACATTCTGTCTCCATTTTTCATCTGTCAAATGGGGGTAATGATAGTTATGAGAACTTAATAGAGTCTTAAAGCAAAGTAAGAGTTGATAACTTATTATTATTTTTGTCAATATCACTATTATTCTTACTTATTGCCTTTGAGCTTTCTATGATGCTACTTCCCCTGTCTGAATGTTTTCCCCCCAACTCTTTACTCTTGCTTTCCCCAATTTTGGGTTAATTCATACCCAACCTTCATGTCTCAGCTGAAAGATAATTTCTACTGGGAAGGCATCCATGACCCCTTCAACTAGGTCTGGTTGCCTAGTTTTGTCAGAGTCCCTTGCAGTTTCCCACAAGGGACTATGTTTTACTTATCCCTTTTTTTTGTTTTCCCTGTTGACCTAGCTGAGTGGCTTTCATGTTCAAAGCACTGAATATATGAATGATTGCATGAATGGATAACTTACTTATGTGGTCAGCTTTGAAGGCTAATGTAGGGAGGGGCAGGAATGAAACTAGACTTTGGATGGAGAAGGTATTGGTTACTATTATACCTACTCTAGGTGTAGACTGGCCACCACCAGCAGCTTTACTGAGTACCTGCCTGTGAAAGACGGTGTATTAGGTTCTACCCCATTCCTGTTGCTTATGTTGAAAATAGCAGACATGGGTAGCAGTAAAACCAGTCTTTTTTGTACATAGAAAAATGGAGACAGCCAACTAAGATCAAAGCATGGAATTATTAGCATAATAAAGAATTTAAAAAAAACTATTGGAGTAGTTGTAGAAGTTTAAAATCTGTTGGAGATTAATTTTTACTAGCTTCAGCATCTTTGGAAATCTGTTTTTGAGGGTGAACATTTTTGTGGTTTTTCAACTTATTTTTGATTGATAAAAGAATACTGAATAATTTACTGAACAAACAATAGAAATGCTATAGATATTCTTATAACTTAGGTACTTGTGAAAAACAGCAACCTAGAATTAGCAGTGTTGGTTCTATGAGAAGAATGGGCTGCACATCTTGGGTCTTTTGATACTACACTTTGGTATAGAATTCCTAAAGGTTTTTTTTTTTTACAATCTGAGTAGTTACACTTTATATGTTGTTTTTAAAATATTTTAATAATATAGTATGCTGCTGCGATTTCTAACAAAATTTTAAAATTATATCTAAAATGAGAGTTTTTCATTTTAAATTTCAAATTTTCTTCATGTTTATGGATTGTGGTTTATACTTTGATTTCCTTTATAAGAGCAGGTAGTTTTGAGATTGTCATTTAAAAAGAATGCTAATGGGCTTTTCCTCTGAACATGGCCACATAGACACTACTCTTAGAATCACATTTAATTTTGAGAAAGAAATCCCTGAAAGTCTTTACTGTTTGAATGTTATAATGTGGTCTTGTATATATTTCTCAGGAGAGTTATGCCTAGATGTGATACCTCAGTGATGTTGCATTAATTTCCTCTCTTTAAAAATGCATATACATTCTGTCCTTTAGTTTTAGTGTTTGGGTAAAATATATTAGAATATATTGTCTCACTAAAAATTTTGTTAAAGAAAAATCTTCTTCTAAATTACTAAATGTTAAGCTTAGTGCTCAACTATTGCAAGAAATATTTAATTACAGTGGAACAGTTCATGAATTAATCCTCAGAAATGGACTAGAAGAAAAATATTTCTTTCCTAGTTTCACTTTGTGTATTTCACAAGGTTGTGCTAAATAAATGTGTGTTATGTTTTTTCCACCAAAATAGAATGCAATAAACATCTTCAATTTTAAAAAAAGGAAGTTCTTCTTAAGTTGTCAAAATCTGACTTCATTCTTTAAAAACCTGCATTTATTTTTCTAGAGTTAAGTTGAAGTATGTAAAGCTAAAGAAATACCTCAAGGAAATATGTGAGTCAGAAAAGAGGGCTCATACTCGAAACAAAGAATATTTAAAGCAGTTGGAGTGTATCCAAGCTCATGTTGGACACTTTACCACAAATACAGAGAAGCTTCAAGAACTCAAGGTGACATCTTGCTTTGTACTTTGTCTTTTTTAATCCTTTTTTGCTAAAATTAGAAATAACGAGCAGTAAGTTTCAGATCAGTGGCAGTCAAAATGTTCAGTTGTTCATTTATAAGATTATCAGTTTTCTTTATGAATTATCACATGGCCAGATTTTGACCAGAGAACTTGAAATTGCATTTTCTCAGATTCCTACTTGAGTTGAGCAATTAATGAAATATCTCTACTTTGTTGTACTATAAAAATTTTAACTTAAAACAGGCACATATATCACTCCCCACTACCTGGCATATAGTATCTGTTGGTCCCATGGTTGAGCATGAACAGCATTAGAGTTCCTATAGAGATTTCTTTTTTAAATGATTCTTTTCCTATGGTTGGAACCCTGTGTTTTAGTCAGGCAGTGTGTTGAGGGAAGAATGAAGGGCTAGAACTGGCCCTGAGGAGTTCACCTTCATGCTCCTTGTCTTGTGCCCCAGAGCAACTGTTCTTAGTACCTTCTCTAATTCTGGTGTTCCATTCCCTTATGGTGCCTGGTAACCTTGTGCTCTACAAATTATGCCAAGCATGGAGGCCTAGGCCTTTTTTCTCGCCATTTGTTTTGGTTAGGGTTTGTTGCCCAAGTCAACTCAACTGAGTACTGGTTACAGGAGAAGTGGCTTCAGTATTTCCCTTTCCTTTTTTCTGTAGCAATGTTCTCCCCTACCTTTTATTATAAAAATCTCCAGTACACAGAAAAATTGAAAGAATTATGCTGACAAATATTCATGCTGTGGCCTGAAGTGATGATATTAGTAGGTGGGGTATTTTGAGAGGTGCTTAAATAATGAGAGTGGAACTTTCATAAATGGGATTGGTACCTTATAAAAGAGGCTCCAGAGAGATCCCAGTCCCTTCCACCATGTAAGGACACAGTTAGAAGGTGGTGGCTGTGAACCAGAAAGAGGGCCCTCACCAAGTGACCATGCTGGTACATGGATCTGGGACTTCCCATCCTCCAGAACTATGAGATATACATTTCTGTTGTTTGTAAACCACTAGCCACTAGTGTTTTGTTATAGCAGCTGAATGGACTAAAACAACTCCTAAACTCTAGATGCAGTAGTTGTAAATATTTTGTCATATTTGCTATGTGTGTGTGTGTATTTTTGAAAGTATGGTGCAGACACCATAACACTTCTCCCCTAAGAGGCGGTCCCCTACATAATCATAATACCATTCATTACCACACCTAAGATAATTAATAATGATTCCATAATATCACTTAATATCTAGTTGATACTCCAGTTTCCTCAGTTCCAGACCAGGAGCCAACTATGTTTCACACATTACATTTGGTTATTGTGTCTTTTTGGTGTTTTACTCTGATTCAGCCTGACACCACTCTTCCTTTCTCTTTTCCCCCAGTAATACTGACTTTTTGAAGAAAGTAGGCTTACAGAATGCCTCATATTCTGAATTTAACTGGTTATTCCTTTGAGGTTTCATTTAGCTTGTATGTGTTCATTATGTGCCATTGAGTTGGCTACAACCCCTGAAGATACTATGAGTGTTGTCCAAAATGCCCTGTCGTCAAAAACCCTTCTCAGCCTCTGTACGCTCATACCTATCACTTCTTTTATGTAGTTAATCAATCTGGATTTCATCTTCCTCTTTTCCTGCTGCCATCTATTTTCTCCAGCATTATTGTCTTTTCTGAAGAGCTCTACCTTCTCATGAAGTTGTATAGCAACTATCTTAACTTACATAGCAACCTCTATACTTCCTTTAAACTGGAAATTCAGTCTAAACCAGCACTGCCTAATAGAACTTTCTGTAGTGATGGGAATGTTCACTATATACTGATGCAGTACAACACAGTAGCCACTGGCCATACTGGGCAATTGAACATTTAAAATGTGACTCTGAGGGCTGAATTTTTTTTTAATCCCATCCCTTCCCATTCCATCCCCTCCAGCCCTCCCCACTTCCTTCCCATTTCCACCCCCGCTAGTTTTTGTCCATGTGTCCTTCATACTTGTTCCTGTAAACCCTTCCCCTTTTCCCCTGAAATTGAGGAATGAATTTTTAGTTAATTAAATGCTCACACCTGAGATTATATTCTTCCTACTGCATCCAATTAGGAGGCAAATCATTTATGTCAGGTGGTCTTACCTAAGAGAAGCTGAGTTTGATTCCTTGGTTAAGATGATGATCTCTAGATCTCTCTGTTGTAAGGTACTTTTTTCCTTTGGAAAGTAGTAAATAAATCTATGGGATGATGGTTTGACATCTTGGAAATATCTTATTCCTCAACAACCTTTTACCTAGTGGTTTTAGGATTCATTAATAATGCCTGCATCAGTCATATGGGAGATTTTGAAATGATGATTTTTTTATTTTATCTTCTACATCTATAATTATTGATTTCTTATTATAATCAAATGTGAAAGGGAGGAATTTGAAGGGAATAATATCCTTTATAAATTTTTTTATATTGAGAGCATCTGTTGTATATAAAAGGATATGAAAAAACTTATATAATGAGTTACTAAAGAATAACAGTATAGGGAACCATAAAGAAAACAATATTACAATAAAAAGAGAACCAACTGTATGGGAAAACATATTTGCCAATGATACCTCAGACAAGGGTTTAATCTCTAAAATATATAAAGAACCTACACAACTCCACACCAGGAAGGCAAGCAACCCAATTTAAAAAAGGGCAAAGGACTTGAACAGACATTTCTCCAAGGAGGACATACAGAGGATCCAGAGACACATGAAAAGATGCTCAGTATCGCTAGCTATCAGAGAGATGCAAATTAAAACCACAATGAGATACCACTTCACACCAGTCAGAAAGGCCATCATAAACAAAGCAGCAAACAATAAGTGTTGGAGAGGTTGTGGAGGAAAAGGGACCCTAGTGCACTGTTGGTGGGATTGCAGACTGGTACAATCACTATGGAAAACAGTATGGAATTTTCTCAGAAAACTAAAAATGGATCTGCCTTTTGACCCAGCAATTCCACTGCTAGGATTATATCCTAAGAACCCTGAAACACCAATCCGAAAGAACCTATACACTCCAATGTTCATAGCAGCACAATTTACAATAGCCAAGTGTTGGAAGCAACCTAGGTGCCCATCAGTAAATGAATGGATCAAAAAACTATAGTACATTTGCATAATGGAATTCTATGCAGCAGAAAGAAAGAAGGAGCTTCTACCCTTTGGGACATCATAGATGGAACTGGAAAGCATTATGGTAAGCAAAATAAGCCAGGCGGTGAAAGATAAATACCATATGATCTCATGTTTAACAGGAACCTAGTCAACAAAACAAACAAACAAGCAAAATATAACCAAAGACACTGAAATAGAGAACAGGCTGACAGTGACCAGAGGGGAGAGGAGAGGGAATTTCAGGGGAAAAGGGGAACAAGGAACAAGTTTACAGGACCAAGTATAAAAGACACATGGACAAAAACTAGGGGGGAATGGAAATGGGAGGGAGGTGGGGAGGGCTGGGGGGTGTGGGCTGGGATGAGAGTAAAAGACAGAAAACTGTACTTGAACAACAATTCAAATAAAAATTTAAAAAATGATATTATATTCATAGGAATATGTAAAGCTTTATTCATTAACATGGTTCAGAAATTACATAGATGTTACTTTTTAGATTTTGGATAAAGAATGCCTTTTAAAAAAAATCTGCTGATAGCAAAAAAGAACAGATCATGTAGCTGCAATTGGGAGAGATGTTGAGTTCCATGGAGAACTGTATTTGGCAGTAACTAAGTCCACATGCTTTATGTGTGTTCATGAAACCAGGCATTGGCACCACTTAAGTAAGCAAGCTCTGCAGTAGGCAGAGTTTCAGAGTAGAGGAGGTTTGCCTCTGGTGTCTTCCAGTTTCTTTCAGGTTCTTCCTTTTCTGTCACTCTTCAGTGGAATCCCTAGGAATCTGCCAGAACCACTAGTCTCTTCTTAATCCTACTCAACACAGGTATCAGACCTTCACCTTCTTTACTGACTGACCTCAGATAAGTTTCAGTAGAAAGATGTTATGATTAAACATGTTTATAGTGTATTGCCCACATACCTCAACATGCCGGAGGTAGGGTATTTCTTCTTGAATATAGGTAATACCAATGATCTTCTAGGTAATTGGTAGAATTCCTGAAAGTGAAACAAAATGAAGTGTGGGAGAAGTTGGGATTTGCCCAAATTATTTAATGTGAATTTCTCCCTCTTTGTAAGACTGGACTGACTTTATTATATAATATTGAAAAATTTTAAGTGGACTAAAAGCATAAGAAACTGTTCAACTGATTCTATGAATTATACTACTTTATTTGGGGGGCCTGTAATAATTTTCAGGGCTTTTTAAGGCTATCAATCTGTCATGTAACTTTGAAAATAAAATGTTGTGACTATATTGCCAAAGAGGCTGAATAAACTCAGCTCAAGTATGTAAATAGTAATATTAGTAATGCTGTGAAGACTGTCCTCTCCCTTTCTGTCCCCCTTCTTCCTGAAGTAGCAACTTTTATAGAGGAAACCCAAGTTGGTCCTTAGAACAGTTTTCCTTGGGTGCCATTTGCCCTTGTCTGTGATTGGGTTCTCCCCAATGTTTATCCTGAGACAGGGGTTTAAATATAAATGGATAATTTGGGAAGTGCAAGGAATGTCAGTGGCAGGTGGGGAAGTGAGTCTGGGCAGCACAGGTAACTGAAACTACCACAATTGGTGCCTCCCAATTGGAAATTCTGGCAAATGGTTCAAAGCATATGGGATATGCATACACTGGCTTCCAAGTGTAATTGATGGAGGACTAATAGGGGAGGAGTGAAGTGGTGGAAAATTAACCACCTGCTCCTGTGGGCAGAGCAGCCTCCCCAGGAACCTTAGGCACAGAGACAGGGATTCTGGAGCTTTGGAGCACCCACCCAGAAGGGTCCTGGGGACCCGCATGGAGCATTCCCAGCATCTGCTTTAGCCTCCCACATTCAAGTGTCAGGCATGGAGCTGAAATGTCAGGGTACTCAAGGAAGGTCCCCAAGCAGGGAGGTCACCACCTGGTTATATCTCTCTTCTGCTTGAAATCTTGAGTCTTCAGCCTTTTCAAGACAAAAGTCCAGAGGCTAGTCTCTGCCTGCATACCAACCCACAGATTCAACTCCTGAGACACACGTGCACACATGCTCTCTCTCAGTCTCTCTCAAACAAATGTAAACATATGCACATTTTGTCCCCAACCTGTCTCCTTCCACCTTCTCCCTCCATTTCCATCACTTTCTCCTATCTCTGCCTTCTCCCCTATTATGGCCTCCCTCTATTTCCACCTCCCACTGATTTCCCATTCCTATCTCTTCCATATCCCCCACCTCTTCTCTCTTCCAACCCCATGTCTTCCCACTGTCTCTCTATATATTTATCTCCCACACATGTGTGTGCTCTCTTTTATGCATACTCATTCACTCACTCGCACCACCCACAGAATTTTAAACATGCTAAACAATTTGCATTTCCTTGAAAGTACCACATTATCCCCTATATCTTTCAACTAGAAGGCCTCTCTCCCTCTATCCTGCCTTAGGTCTGTGTTGTAGTTATCTCAGTAAGCACTGCCTTTGTGGTATTATGATTGATTATGAGTCTGTTTTTCCACCTCACTATGAGCTCCTTGTCATTATTTTTGTACTCAGTATCTGACCCAGAATGTGGCATATGATAAGCACTCAGTAAGCATTGAAACTCTCCCCTTGATTGAAAATTAATTCTTCCATGATTTTTGTCTTGTTCTTTTATGGACCATGAACAACTATGTAAAAACTAATGTGGTATTGATTGTACCCTGTGTTATACCTTCCAAGGGCATTTGTGCTTAATAGCAGAGACATTCTGAAGATATAATATCATTATTTAAAGATGTGATTCTTGAGGAAAATTCAGTCATTAGGTTATTTGTGCCTGTAGGGGATAAAATTTGAGGCAAACAAATCTTTTGAGCTCTCATTCAATTCCTACTAAGTGTTGTGACAGCCGCTGTGGGCAGAACATGACCTTCAGCTTCCTGGATGACAAAGTCTATAGGAAATCCTGTTTTTTAATAATGAAAGTGTCTTTCCCACTAATATGAACTAGTTTAATAAACAAGTGTTCCTCCATAGCTTAGAGCCTGGTTCAGGATCTAAAAGGAAGCCTGGAAAAAATGGAAGGAAAACAAAAAGTATTGAATTTTAGTCCCATCTTACATATTCACCTGAGAGTCAAGTCAGAAAGTTTGTCTCTCTGTACCCATTCTGCAAGTCTAATATGAGGAAGCCAGGCCTCCTGGTTTTAAATGTCTGTCAGTTTTGAAACTGAGAATTACTGTACAATCCCGAAGATCAATGGAAAAAAAGGTAAACTATGAAAAAGTACTTCTGGGAAAGTAGTAATAAAGGAAAAATTGAAAGAATGTGAGAATATAGAAGAAAAGAAGGAAACATAATGGAAAACAGGATGTATTTTCAGAATGGAAAGATATCCCAGAGCCCTGAAAGATCTGCCAGAACCTCCATCTGCTTTTCCCATGACCACAGATCATTGTCAACAGATTTCGTTAATTGAAAAGAAGTAAATTGTTTGTGCAGAGTAAGGAAGTGAATGGAAAGGTCCTCCTAAATTTAGGTGTGCAGTATCAAACCCAGTGTTGCAAAGCAGTACAGTAACAGAACAAGTTACTGAATGAAGAACCCAGTTAATTCAATGCTCATGGGTGGTTGTTGTTTTTTTTAAACAAATTTCCCCTAGGGGAGTTAGGGGATGTGAAGATTAAATTTAGAGAAGCTCTGGACCATCAGATACTTCTGGGCATAGGTAGTTTGGTTCCTGATGCAGCAGATCTGACTGTGAGGAATCTAGGTCACATGGCAAGAAGAGAATAGGGAGCTGAGTCTGCACCAGAGAGAAAGGATGAAGTTAAGCCCTGATGTATTGTGAAAATATGAGAAACATATGAGCCCTGATCAGAAAAGAAATAGATAATGAAACATGAAAGACTGATTCTTGGAGAATTAGATGTATATAGGGACACATGCTCTGCTGTTTTGTCAGACATGTTTTAGCTGGGAAAGTCTTGGAAAGATTCATCTATACAGTATTTTCCAAACTTAAAAACAAACTTTTAAACATAGTAGAACCCTTTGTTTAAATGCAGATAAAAGGCAAAGTGAAACTAGGGGGTCCTATGGCCCTGGCAGAGCATGGTTGAAAACCCCTGCTCTCCAGTGTTCAGGGTATAGATTTGATGGATGATAACCAAGTATCATATGTATAAATAAAAGGCAAAGAAAGAGAGCAGAGCAGTTATAGGTGGAAATCCATGGTCGTAGATGATGCAGAGTTCCAGTTTGTATCAGTTACCAATTTGCCGCAGCAACTCTTTTATTTCAAATACATTGTACAGTTTTTATTTGAATCACTAATTTAGGAGAACACCTGTGTTCAGTAAATTTTTCAGGTGCATTGAGAACAGTCAATAAATTGGACTCTTAATACTTTTCCTTACTGATCCTAATGAAGCCTTAATGTGGTTATCACTTTTTGCTTCAGGAAAATTAATTGAATAACACTCCTATGTTTCCACAAGAAAGTGCTCTGTCTTTGGAAGGTATGGCTTAGAAATGGTTCCATAATGAGGAAATCATGTTCAATGCCCGCTGCATGTTTGTAACAAATCTCAAAGAGCAGAAGAAAACATTTGCAGTCACAGGAACAAAGAATTTTTGCTTAATATAGGATTACTTAATAAACCTTTGTTTATTTGGTAGTCTACCTCTCATCCCTTTTTAAAGATACTTTGCCTTGGAATGTGGAAAGTATGCCTGTCAAAAGTTCTTGGAGCTAAAAATTAAATATTTCTGAGTTCAAAGGAGTAGATATGAAATAGATGTAAAATGTATTTTCATAATTACCTGTTTCTTTATTTTTTGCTTGATTTTATTGTTTGTTCTGGCCTTATAAAACTTTTATTTCATTCAGAATTCAGTATCTATTTAGGTCACTACTGCCAGGTATCATATTAATAACATTCTGATAGAGAAAACAAAAATTCCTGCTTAACTTGTTAAAAATGGGGTAGCATATAATACCTTTTAAGATATTTTGAGGGAAACAAGTCAATTTTGGTTATTATTATCTGTTCAGGTTTTGTGTGTCAAAACAAAGCCCACATCTATTTTAAGTTCAGACTGAGAACTAAGGAAGCAGTTTTCTAAATTGCCAATCTCATAGATATGTTTCTAATTGCAGTTCATTACCACCTAATTTAGAAAATGATCTGATGCTTACCTGTGATGGACCTCATTCAGTGACTTTTTTAGGCTTTAATTATTTAACATGCTAAATCAAAGTGATTTTTTATGCCTTGCTTTTAAGAAAAAGTCATTTTATGATGGAATCACTTTAATTAATTATAGTGGGCTAATGATACAGATATTTTAAAGTAGTTACTAGTGCCAGAGCAAACTTGATTCCTATGGTTACTGATGTCTACAGTGTATTTTTATTCATAGAAAATAGAATTTGTGTTAAGTTGATGATCTAGCAAATAATTTACTCCATTGTTGTAACTGGGAGGACCATGATTATTATGTAGATATCATACAAATAAGAAGTCAATAAGATTGATTTCCTTTGTTTAGGACAAAACTTTCCCGAGAAAATAACATTTGATGTGTTACTTTCATAATAAAGTAACTGGATTTTTATGATAGCTTAGTATATCAAGGTTTTACTCCCTGAACTGATGAAAGACTAAGTAAAAATCCATTGAATCTTATTTTATTTAAAAACAGATAACACTTTATAGAATTCAGCTTTTTTTACATTTTGTTTGTAAAATTGTTTATCTTCTGAGTTGAATTTCTCAGCAATATTAGTTTTACTTTCTACCTCACTGTTCCTTTTATTCTATAAAGACTGAAAATATAGAGAGGTGCTAGTTGTAATTTTATCCATGACAAAATCAAACTTTGTTTATATTTAGATTGAGTATGAGACTCAAATTAAGGAGATGCAGCTACTCTCAAAAGGTAGCAAAAGGTGAACCAAAAAATGAAGACAGAGAAAAATTAATAAATTGAAATGATAAACATTCTGTCAACAGAGGATTTTTGGAGTGTTCATTTTTTAAGATATTCTTTTTTTAAAGCTTCTTATTACAAAGATATTTTTTATTAAACCTTAAGTGATTATTTAAGTGATTAAGTGATTATTTAAACCTTAAGTAATACTCTATAAGCAAAACTGTTGCTTATAGAGTATTGCTTTAATGTATAATTCAATCAAATTAGCTGAAAGGCAGTGACTGTGGGTGTAAAAGAGATTCCAAAGAAAACCTGTGTTGTTAGCAGTTAAAATTGTGTTTTCCTAAATAATGTTTTGTAGCTGCTCTTTACCTTATTTCCAAAACTACATTAAATGAAAAATAAATAAAATGTGGCATTTTGCTTCTTTTTTCGTATATATAATTTTGTACATTTTTAACCTTTTCACAGATAAAGTGAAAAGAAAGGACTGCATATCTAAGCAACAGACAAGACTGGAAAGGAATACTTAAATGAATTCTGCTATGTATCTGCCATAATGCAGGCTTCTAATCCTCCCGCCTATCTCCATATAAATGATTCTGTTCAAGACCATAGGTGTTTTCTTCACTAAAAGCAGTAAAGCTCTTTTAGATGAAATGTCTAAAAACATCTTGTAATAACTTGGAGCGTGCTGGCAAGAGTAGTCACTTGTGACTATGTGTGAAACCCCCTCAGCCAGTTGATATTGTAATAAGCAAAAATGGTAGCATCACTCCATTATTCAGAAAAAGCCAACAGCGTGCTTGTTCCTTAGGCTGCAGCATTCATTAAGAAAAGCTTACAGGGCTGAAAGCTGGAAACAGATGATAACGGGATATGATTTTCATATTTAATGCTTTCCTTGGAAGAGTATGTGTGCTACAGATTGATAGAAGAATCAACTGCTACTTTACTAAAAGACTTTCAGGTTTGCCCTCTAGCTACCGATGGAATCATTCAGCCAAGAAATTAACTTTTTCTTCTTTTACCTGCTTTATATATCTGCTAAGCAGGCTGCCTGGCTGCCAGTATATGTTATTATGCAGTTAACTGTTTGGTATTTAAGACTCTTATCAGAAAAGAAACAGAGGCCACACTATTTTGTTTTTATAGATGGAGGAAGGTTTTAGTTTTTCTTTTTATTTCTATGCACTAGTAGGCATTAATATAAGTTTATAGAAAGTTTCCGTTTTCCTGCCCAAAGATTACAAAGTTAAAAACCACCTAGAATTTAGAGTATTTTTTAATCCTTAAAATACAAAACATCAAGTCTCAGCAACCTTGATCTATATTGAAAAGGCCTTCAATGATAAATTATTTCTATGCAATTAGATGTATGCTAAATGTGTTGTGATGTGACAGACTTACAAATCATTCAGGTGTTTTTGTATTTGACATTTGGTCATGAAATAATTGATTTGTTTTTAATCTATAAATTTGTTCTTCCTGTCCCATTTCTGATAAACACATTCTTAGTAAAGCAGTGTCAGTGGTACTTAAGTACCATGGCATAGAAATGCCATTCCTATTTGCATTACTGATTCCTTGCCCTACAATTGGTTATTTAAACTTATTTTCAGTCATATTTAAAATTAGAGAAGAGATACACAACTGACAACTTCGTAAAATATTACATGTAATAATTAGAAGAGAAGTTTTCCTTCATACTGAAAAGTGTCATCTCCTTAAAAGCTTTGACTGCTGACTGTATGGAAAATCAATTAGGTTGCCCTGACCAGTGAGTCTCAGTGGGTTGGGTGTTGTTCCACAAAGCCAAAGGTCGCCAATTCCATTCCTGGTGGCAGGGCCCAGTCCCCACGTGGGGTACGGGCGGGAGGCAACTCATCAATTTTTTTTCCATTTCCCCCCCTTTATTCCCCTCCACCCTGCACCCACATTCCTCTCCCCTTAGTTCATGTTCATGGGTTGTACATAAGTTCTTTGGCCTCTACATTCCTTATACTATTCCTACCTCCCCTCCCCATCTATTTTGTACCTACCAGTTATGCTTCTTATTCCCTGTACCTTTTCCTCCATTTGTCCCCTTCCCCTCCCCACTGATAATTTCCATGTGATTTCCATTTCTGTGATTCTGTTCCTGTTCTAGTTGTCTGCTTAGTTTGTTTTTGTTATTTTTTTTTTAGGTTTGGTTGTTAATAACTATGAGTTTGTTGTCATTTTACTGTTCATAGTTTGGATATTCTTCTTTTTCTTAGGTAAATCCCTTTAACATTTCATACAGTACGGGCTTGGTGATGATGAACTCCTTTAACTTGACCTTGTCTGGGAAGCACTTTATCTGTCCTTTCATTCTAAATGAAAGCTTTGCTGGATAGAGTAATCTTGGATGTAAGTGCTTGCCTTTCATGACTTGGAATACTTCTTTCCAGCCCCTTCTTGCCTGTAAGGTCTCTTGAGAAATCAGCTGACAGTCTTATGGGAACTCCTTTGTAGGTAACTGTCTCCTTTTCTCTTGCTGCTTTTAAGATTCTCTCTTTATCTTTAATTTTGGGTAATGTAATGGTGATGAGCCTTGATGTGTGCTTCCTTCAGTCCAATGTCTTTGGGACTCTCTGAGCTTGTTGGACTCACTGGAAATCTATTTCCTTTGCCAGATTGGGGAAGTTCTCCTTCATTATTTTTTCAAATAAGTTTTCAATTTCTTTCTGTTACTCTTTTCCTTCTGACACCCCTATGATTCGGATGTTGTAATGTTTAAAGTTGTCCCAGAGGTTCCTAAGCCTCTCCTCATTTTTTTGAATTCTTGTTTTTCATTCTGTTCTGGTTGATTGTTTATTTCTTTCTTCTTGTCCAAACCACTGACTTGAGTCCCGGTTTCCTTCCCATCACTGTTGGTTCCCTGAACATTCTCCTTTTTTTTCACTTTGCATAGCCCTCACTGTTTCCTCTATTTTGTGACCATACTCAACCATTTCTGTGAGCATCCTGATTACCAGTGTTTTAAACTGTACATCTGATAGGTTGGCTATTTCTTCATTGCTTAGTTGTATTTTTTCTGGAGCTTTTATTTGTTCTTTCATTTAGGCCATATTTTTTTTGTCTCGGCACACCCGTTAAGTCATAAGGGGTGAAGCCTTAGGTATTCACCAGGGCAGGACAACCCACTTGCTGCTTAGTAATGCTGTATGCGGGGGAGGGGTCCGAGAGGGAACAATGGTGCTTGCTCAGCTCTCCACCAGCTTTCAGTCACTTCCTCCACTACCCTTAATCAAATTGGGCCCTATTGGTACTGATTCCCTGGTGGGCGGGTTTGTGTACTTTCTAGGACACTTTGGGTCTCTCCAATGAACTCTCCTGTGAGGCTGGGAGTTTCTCCCACTGCCTCAACCCTCACAGATTTTTTCAGTCAAGGGTTTGATGTTTTATTTCCATGCTGGAAGCCTGGTTTGTACAGTCTGTCTCACTCCCTAGTTGTTCCCCTCAGTTTATCTGCATGCAAATGTAGGACCACCTGGTCCGCCAGCTGCCGCCTTGCCTCTTGTCCTCTCTGCTCCAGCTGCTTGACTCTGCCCTTCCTACAGGTCTCGATGAATGTTTCTTTAGCTCCTTGGTTGTCTGACTTCCATACAGTTCAAATTTCTGGCAGTTTTGGTTGGATTTTGTTTTTAAATTTGTTGTTGTTTTTCTTTTGATTGTGCAAGGAGACATAGTGTGTCTACCTACACCTCCATCTTGGCCGTAAGTCCACATCAGGGTTTCTCTCCCTGTCTTTTTCCCTCCCTACCCCTCTCTCTAAAAATAAAGTGTTTTAAAAATAATTAATTAGTTAATATTTTGAGAAATTTATATCTTTCCTTTTCTGATTTCCAATTGATATACTATCAATTAAAATGTAAATACATTTTAGCAAAATCCTGAATTATGTTTTTATTTATTATTCTGTATTAATTTTTCTTATTAATTACAGTTTTCCCCATTTTCTCCCCATTACTATCCCCCATCTTAACCACCCCCACCACTAACCCTCAATCGTCCCCCAGAATGTTCTTTATCCCTGGTTACTTTATACATGCTCACTTATTTCTTTTGTTGATTACGTCCACTTATAGGTGAGATCATATGGTATTTATCTTTCATTGCCTGGCTTATTTCACTTAGCATAATACTCTCTAGTTCCATCCATGCTGTTGTGAAGGGCTGGGATTCCTACTTTTTTTCAGCAGCGTCATATTCTGTTGTGTAAATGTACCATATTTTTTGATCTATTCATTTACTCATGGGCACTTAGACTGTTTCTAGCACTTGGCTTTTGTAAATTGTGCTGCAGTGAACATTGGGATGCGTAGGTTCCTTTGAATTGGTGTTTCAGGATTCTTAGGGTATAATCCCAGCAGTGGAATTACTGGTCAAAAGGCAGTTTCATTTTTAGTTTTTTGAGGAAATTCCATACTGTTCTCCACTGTGGCTGTATTAGTCTGCATTCCTAGCAACAATGTACTAGCATTTCCTTTCCTCTACAACCTCGACAGCACTTATTGTTTGTGGATTTGTTTGTGATGGCCATTCTGAATAGTGTGAAGTGGTATCTCACTGGGGTTTTAATTTGCATCTCTCTGATGGCTACTGATGCTGAGCATCCTTTCATATGTCCCTGGGCCCTCTATGTGTGTCTTCCTTGGAGAAATGTCTGTTCAGGTCCTTTGCCCATTTTATAACTGGATTGTTTGTGTTCCTGGAGTAGAGTTGTGTGAATTCTTTATATATTTTGGAGATCAAACCCTTGTCTGAGATATCATTGGCAAATATATTTACCCATATGGTTGGTTCCCTATTAATTTTACTGATGTTTTCTTTAGCTGTGCAGAAGCTTTTTATTTTGATGAAGTCCTATTTCTTTATTTTTTCCTTTATATCCCTTGCTCTAGGGGACAACATATCGGTGAAATATTGCTGTGTGGAATATCTTAGATTTTCATGCCTGTGTTCTTATCCTGTAGGACTTTTATGATATCGCAACTTATATTTAAGTCTTTTATCCATCTTGAATTTATTTTGTGTTTGGTGTTAGTTGACTGAATTTCATTTTTTTGCATGTAGCTGTCCAGATCTCCCAATACCATTTGTTGGAGGGGTTATTTTTACTCCATTTTATGCTTCTGCCCTCTTTGTTGAATTATTAATTGATCACAGAGACATGGGTTTATTTGTGGCCTCTCTATTATGTTTCATTGACCTATGTGTCTGTTCTTATGCCAGTACATGACTGTTTTGATTACAGTGGTCTTGTAATAGGTTGATATCAGGTATTGTGATCTCTCTTACTTTATTCTTCTTTCTCAATTTTGCTGAGGCTATTTGGGATCATTTATGGTTCCGTATAAATTTTTGAAATGTTTGTTCTAAATCTGTGAAATAAGTCATTGGTATTTTAATAGGGATTGTATTGAATATGTAAATACCTTTGGGTATGGACATTTTGATGATGTTAATTGTTCCAACCATGAACATGGTATATGCTTCATTAGTTGTGTCTTCCTTAACTTCTTTCTTCAGTGTTCCATAGTTTTCTGAGCAAAGGTCTATATTACCTTCTTGGTTAGGTTTATTGCTAGGTACTTTATTATTCTTGTTGCTATAGCAAATGACAGTTTTTGTAGTGATTTCAGTTTCTGTTATTTCATTGTTGGTGTACAAAAAAGACTTCGATTTCTGAATATTGACTTTGTATCCCTTTATTTGGCCAAATTCAGTTACTAGTTTTTTTGGTGGAGTCTATAGGGTTTTCTATGTACACTATCATATTATCTGCAAACAATGACAGCTTTACTTCCTGCTTTCCAATTTAGGTGTCTTTTATTTCTTTTTCTTTTTTTAACATTTTTTGTCATTCTTTTTTTTAAATTTTTATTTTAATTGTTGTTCAAATACAGTTTTCTGCCTTTTACCCCCACCCCAGCCCACCCCCCAGCCCTCTCCACCTCCCTCCCATTTCCACCCCCACCCTTGTTATTGTCCATGTGTCCTTTATACTTGTCCCTGCAAACCATTCACCCTTTTGCCCTGAAATTCCCTCCCCTCTCCCCTCTGGTCACTGTCAGCCTGTTCTCAAATTCAGTATCCTTGGTTATATTTTGCTTGTTTGTTTTGTTGATTAGATTCCTGTTAAAGGTGAGGTCATACAGTATTTGTCTTTCACCGCCCGGCTTATTTTGCTTACCACAGTGCTTTCCAGTTCCATTCATGCTGTCCCAAAGGGTAAGAGCTCCTTCTTTCTTTCTGCTGCATAGAATTCCATTGTGTAAATGTACTGCAGTTTTTTGGTCCACTCATTTACTGATGGGCACTTACGTTGCTTCCAACACTTGGCTATTATAAATTGTGCTGCTATGAACATTGGAGTACATAGGTTCTTTTGGATTGGTGTTTCAGGGTTCTTAGGATATAATCCTAGCAGTGGAATTGCTGGGTCAAAAGGCAGGTCCATTTTTAGTTTTCTGAGAAAATCCCATACTGTTTTCCACAGTGGTTGTACCAGTGTGCAATCCCACCAATGGTGCAGTAGGTTCCCGTTTTCTTCACAACCTCTCCAACACTTGTTTGTTGCTTTGTTTATGATGGCCATTCTGACCGGTACGAAGTGGTATTACACTGTGGTTTTAATTTGCATCTCTCCAGAGACACATGAAAAGATACTGAGCATCTTTTCATGTGTCTCTGGACCCTTTGTATATCCTCCTTGGAGAAGTGTTTGTGGATAAAACTTCCAATAGTATGTTTAATAGAAGTGGTAGAAGCTGACACACTTGTCTTGTTCCTGATCTTAGTGAGAAAGCTTTTGGTTTTTGCCCATTGGGTATGATGTTGGCTGCAGGTTTCTCCTATATGGCTTTTATCATGTTGAGAAATGCTCCCTCTACTCCCACTTTGCTGAGTGTTTTAATCATAAATGGGTGCTGTACCTTATCAAATGCTTTCTGTATCTATTGGTATGATCATTTTATTTTTGTCTTTCCTTTTTTTGTGTGATGTATTATGTTTATTGATTTGCAAATATTGTACCATCCTTGCATTCCTGGAATGAATCCCACTTAATCATGGTGTATGATTTTTTAAATGTATTGCTGGATGAGGTATGCAATATTTTGTTGAGGGTTTTAGCATCTTTGTTTCTCAGCGATATTGGCCTGTAGTTTTCCTTCTTTATTGTGTCTTTATCTGTTTTTAATATGTTTTATTGATTATGCATGCTATTATAGTTGTTCCATTTCCCCACTTTATTCCCCTCCACCCTGAACACCCCCTCTCACCCTCATCCCCCCAACACACACACTGTAGTTCATGTCCATGGGTCGTACATATACTATCTTTGGCTTCTACATTTTTATACTATTCTTAACCTACCCCTGTCTATCTTCTACCTACCATTTATGCTATTCATTCTTTGTACCTTTTCCCCTTCTCTTCCCCTCTCACTCCCCTACTGATAACTTTCCATGTGAGCTCTATTTCTGTGACTCTGTTCCTGTTCTAGTTGTTAGCTTAGTTTGTTTTTGGTTTTGTTTTTGTTTTAGGTTCGGTTGTTATAACTGTGACTTTGTTGTCATTTTATTGTTCATATTTTTTATCTTCTTCATCTTAGTTAAGTCCCTTTAACATTTCATATAATAATGGCTTGGTGGTGATAAACTCTTTTAACTTGACCTTATCTGGGAAGCACTTTACCTGCCTTTCCATTCTAAATGATAGCTATACTGGATAGAGTAATCTTGGATGTTAAGTCCTTGCCTTTCATGACTTGGAATACTTCTTTCCAGCCCCTTCTTGCCTGCAAGGTTTCTTTTGAGAAATCAGCTGATAGTCTTATGGGAACTCCCCCCCATAAGAGGTAACTGTCTCCTTTTCTCTTGCTGCTTTTCATTTTCTCTCCTTATCTTTAATCTTGAGTAACTTAATTATGATGTTCCTTGGTGTGTTCCTCCTTGGGTTCAACTTCTTTGGGACTCTCTGAGCTTCCTTGATTTCCTGGAAGTCTGTTTCCTTTACGAGATTCAGGAAGTTCTCCATTATTTTTTCAAATTCATTTTCCCGTTTGTTGCTCTTCCTCTTCTTCTAGCACTCTTATGATTTGTATATTTGGATATTTAAAATGTTCTGGAGGTTCCTAAGCCTCTTGTCATTTTTTGAATTGTTGTTTTTCATTCTGTTCTCATTGAATGTTTACTTCTTCCTTCTGGTCAAAATCATTGATTTGAATCCCGGCTTCCTTCCTGTCACTGTTTGTTCCCTGTGCATTTCCCTTTTTTACACTTAGCATAGCCTTCATTTTTTCATCTAAGTTGTGACCATGTTTAACCAATTCTGTGAGCATCCTGATTACCAGTATTTTGAACTGTGCATCTGATAGGTTGGCTATCTCTTCATTGCTCAGTTGTATTTTTTTGGAGCTTTGATCTGTTCTTTCATTTGGGCCATTTTTGGGAGGGGGGGGGTCTGGGTGCACCTGTTACATATGAAGGGGGGGAGTCTTAGGTGTTCACTAGGGCAGTACAACCCATGTCACTGTGCTGTTTGTGGGGGGCAGGGATCCAAGAGAAAACAATGGCGCTTGCTCCGCTCTCTGCTGGTTTTCAGTCACTTCCTTTGCTACACACAAGCAAATCGAGCCCTTCTGATGTTGATTCCCCAGTGGTTGGGTTTGTGTACATTCTAGCACCCTGTGGATCTCTCCAAAGAATTCTCCTGTGAGGCTGGGAGTTTCTCCCACTGCCGCCTCACCCCCCAAAGGTGTTTTCAATCAGAGGTTTGAGGCTTTATTTCCTGCGCAGGGTTGCACAGTCTATCTTGCTCCCAGTTGTTCTTCCCGGTCTATCTGTATACGAATGTGGGACTGCCCAGTCCACCAGCTGCTGCCTTGCCTGCCCCGTTCCACCAGCCACCGCCTTGCCATGAGTCCTCCTCTGCCCGGCTGCCCATCTCCACCCCTCCTACCAGTCTGGATGAATGTTTCTTCTTTAACTCCTTGGTTGTCAGAATTCCATAGAATTCAATTTTCTGTCAGTTCTGGTTGTGTTTTGTTTTAAAATTTATTGTTGTCCTTCTTTTGGTTGTGTGAGGAGACACAGTGTTTCTACATAAGCCTCAAGTACATTGGCCAGAAGTAATTTATCTGGTTTTGGAATTAGGATGATGCCAGCTTCATAAAAAGAGTTTGGGAGTCTTCCATCTTCTTGGATTTTTTAGAATAGTTTGTGAAGCATAGGGGTTAGCTCTTCCATTAAAGTTTTTTAAAATTCTCCTGTAAAACCATCCAGTCCAAGGCTTTTGTGTGCCATGAGTTTTTGATTACTTCTTGGATTTCACCATCTATTATCAGTCTCTTTAGGCTTTTGTTTCTTCTTCATTCAGTTTTGGGAGATTATATTTTTCTAGAAATTTGTCCATTGCACCATGGTTTTCAAATTTCTTGGTATATAGTTTGTAGTAATTTCTTTCAATCCTTTGTGGTGTCAGTTGTAATCTCTCCTCTTTCATTTCTGATTGTGTTTATCTGGGTCCTCTCTCTCTCTCTTTTTTCTGGATTAGTCTGCTTAAAGGCTTTCCAATTTCACTTATCTTTTCAAAGAACCAGCTTCCAGATTTATTGATAGTTAGAATTATTCTTTTAGTCTCTATGTTATTTAATTCTGCTCTGATCTTGGTTATTTTTTTCCTTCTACTGGCTCTGGCCTTTGTTTGTCGTTCGTTGTTCCTTAAGATCTTGCAGATGAAGGGTTAGGTTTTTTATTTGAAATGTTTCTCTCTTTTTTAGGTTGGCCTACACTGCTATGAACTTCCCTTTCAGGACTGCTTTTGCTGTGTTCCATAGGTTTTGGACTATTGTGTGTTCATTTTTCATTTGTTCCCAGAAACTTTTTGATTTCTTCCCTGATCTCGCTATTAATCCATTCACTGCATGCTATTCAACCTCCATGAATTTCAGTTTTTTTAGTTTTTTCCTTGAGGTTGGTTTCTCATTTTGGTCCCTTGTGGTCTGAGAAGATTCTTGATGTGATTTCGGTTTTCTTGAATTTGTTGAGGTTGGTTTTATATTTTATTTTGTGGTCTATCTTTGAAAATGTTCCATGTGTATTTGAAAAGAATATATATACTGCTTCTTTGGAATGAAGGGGTTTATATATATCAGTTAAGTCCATTTGATCTAGGGCATTGTTCAATGCTGCAATATCCTTGTGGCTATTTTGTTTGGAAGACCTATCTATTGTTGACAGTGGAGTGTTAAATTCCCCTAGTATAAGTATGTTGTTGTCTATACCTTTTTTGAAGTCCTCCAAGATTTTACTCATATATTCAGGTGCTCTTATGTTAGGTGCATACATTTTTACAATGTTTATGTCTTCTTGATGGGTTCTTCCTTTGAGTATTATGAGTGTCTTTCAGTGTCTCTTTCTGTGACTTTTCTTTTGAAGTCTATTTTGTCTGATTATAATTATTGCTACTTCAGCTTTTTTTCTCTGTCCATTTGCTTGGAATATTTTTTCCTAACCTTAACTTTCAGTGTGTAGATCTTTTTTTTTTTCTGAGTTGGGCCTCTTGTAGGCAGCATGTTTGCAGGTCATGTTTTCTTATCCATTCAGCTACTCTAAGTCTTTGGTTGGAGCATTGAATCCATTTACATTTAAAGTTGTTATTGATAGGTATTTATTCATTTTTCCCACTTTGTACCTGTGTTCCTCTTTCTCTCACTCTTTTCCTTCCTCTTCTTATAGCAGTCCCTTTAGCATATCTTGCAGTGCTGGTTTGCTGGAGATGTATTCTTTGAGCCTTCTTTTGTCTGGGACACTCCTTTTTTCACCTTCCATTTTAATTGACAGCATTGCTGAGTAGATTGGTCTTGGTTGCAGGCTTTTGCTTTTCATTACTTGGAATACTTTTTTTGCCATTCTCTCATGGCCTGTAATGTGCCTGTTGAGAAATCAGCTACTAGCCTTATCAGAGACCACTTGTATGTGACTTCTGGTTTCTCCCTTGCTGCTTTTAATATTCTCTCTTTGTCTTTAACACTTGGCCTTTTTTAAAAAAATGATGTGTCTTGGAATAGGCCTCTTTGGGTTCAGCTTTATTAGGATGCTCTGTGATTCCTGAACTTGTGTGGTTTTTCCCCTCTCCAGATTCAGAAAGTTTTCTGTCATTATTTTTTCAAACAGGGTTTCTATTCCTTCCTCCTTTTCTTTTCCTTCTGGTATTCCTATGATTTGAATGTTCTTGCGTTTCATGTTGTCTTTCACTTCCCTTAAGCTATCTTCATATTTCTTTAGTGCAGCTGCTCTACCTGGGTGTTTCTTCCAGCTTGTCTTCCAACTTAGTAATTTGATCCTCTGCTTCATCCAGCCTGCTTGTAATTCCTTCTAATGTGTTTATTATTTCAGAAACTGTGTTCTTCATTTCTTCCAGGTTCTCATTTATAGTTTCTATTTCCTTTTTCATACCATTGTAGTTCTCACTCAGTTCCTTGTAGTTTTCTGTGAGTTCCTTGAGCATTCTTATAACCATTCTTTTGAGTTCTATATCTGATAGTTTGTTTACCTCCATTTCATTTATCTCTTTTAGTGGGGAGTCTTCCATTCCTTTTGATTGCACGTTCTTTCTTTGGCTCCCCATTTTAGGTGACTATTTTTGTTTGTTTCTGTGCTTCCTGATGCTCTGCTTTGCTATCTGTCTTTGTAGGGTTAAGTTCTATGGCAGGAGTCCTATGGGATTCAGTGGTGTGGTTTCTCTGATCTCTTTGTGTGGATGTTCTAGGGTTGCCCTTTCTTGTTTGTGTGGGCTCTCTTATTGTACTTGGGTTTTATCTGTTGGTGTTTCCTTTGTTGGTGGGTTCTCTCCTCCAGCGGGTGTACTGGTGTTCACAACTCCTACCTTATCTTGTATGTGGTCAGTGGCAGGGTGAGGGCAAAATGGATTATGACAGCAGGAGAGTATTCTATGGGATTTAAAGTACCAACAAGTAGAGAACAGATAGGAGATCCTTTGGAGAAGTACAGTGATAACTATGATATTTCACCCAACTAGTGAATTTTTAATAAAAGGTTAAAAGAGATAAGACTCTTAGAGGGGAGAAGGAATGTGAGCAGAATCCAGAAAACAGAGTGCTTGTGTGAGGTTAGGTGGTGAGATACAGTGAGAGTAAAGGATAGAAACTAGGCATAGTGTGCAAGAGAATAGAGTTAACCACAATAGTGATAAAGCTCAGGAAGATAGGGAAATAGGCCAAGACCTGGGAGGGGTGCTGTGTTTACAATGATATGGAACAACAATTATTTACAATAATACTGGAACAACAGTAATATGAGAAGAAATATATGATCTGAAAGTTAGAGAGTAAAAGACCAAGAGTAATGTGTTATTGAAACACTAGTGAAGTGAGGGAAGAACAATTAAAATACACTATGAAAGAGAGAACAGGGAAAACCAGTCAAACAATGCAATTAAACAGACAAGATGAAGAAAACTAAACAGAAAGAAGAGAAATAAAAAAATAATATCAAAATAAAAGAAATAAAAATAATGAAAAATATTAATAAGAATAAACAATAAAATAGAAGTTCTATAGGATAGCAAAGTGAAATTTGTCTCAGTTTCTCAGTTATTGGTGTTAGCCTTGTGATCCCTCTTTGGATCTGCCTTTAGTCCTTCTATAGCTCCAGGTTTTATTGTCTCACACTTGGGGGAAAAAAGAAATATAAAAAGAAAGCCTCTTGCTGACTTTAAACCTGCTGGTGAGTTCTGCTGGTCTTCCTGGATGCTGCAGTAAAAGGGGGCCTGGGCTTCGATGTTTTCTTTTTCTGTGGTTTTGTGAGGATGGGGGCTAGGTCTGGACTGCAGTATTCACAGCCTAGGCCTTCAGAGTGCTGCTGGGCCCCCACTATCCATCTACACCAGGCTGGTGTCTTTAATCCACCATGTTATGTTGCCCAAGAGGTGCACTGATTTGGAGCAAATCGTGGCCCTCCTCCTCCCTCTTTGATGGCCCAGCCAATGCATAAGAATTACTTAAACAGTGGCTGAGAACCTTTTCTTATTTATTTATTTTTTGAATAAATTGCTCTTGTTTGTGCCTGCCATTCTTCAGAGCACCTGGCTTTTCACACAGCCCAACTCTCTAACCAGTCTGGAAACTATATGGGTCAGGGTGCATCATGGCCCAACTCTTCTCCCTTCTCCAGGTGTCACCCAGCTCCCCAGTTTTTCAGGTAATGTCCTCGCCGGCGACTACAGTCTCAGTAGGGAACATCACCTCTGTGCATCTCCCACTGCATCTTTATTCCCGAAGTGACTTCAGGCATCCAGGTCTTTTCTGGTGTGGGCTGCCTTCCCTGCTGTGGTAGGGGGTGGAGGCTGCAGAGTTACAATTGCATATCCTACTATCCTCCAAAGCTCCTGCAGTAGCCACCAACCCTGGCACCAGGCTGCAGGCTGGGGGCTACAGCAGCCTTGGTCCCATGCAAGTCCCAGGGACCTCTCCATCCCAATGTAATCTCCTTACCTTCTGTTTTTCAACATCCTCTACAATTTTAGCTTCCAAACTTCATATAAGCTGGGATTCAGTTGGCTGTTCACTCTGTTCTTCAGAAGATCAACTAGGTGTACCAGTTGGGTACATAAGCAAGTGGGTACAGCTGCCACCTACCTCACTGCCATATTCCAGAATCTCTATTTCAGAAATTTATTTTCTTACAGTTCAGGAGGCTGGGAAGTCCAAGATCAAGGTGCCATAAGGCTGGTTTCTGATGAGACTTTTCTCCTTGAGTTTCAGATGGCCACCTTTGCTCTGAGTCCTCATGTGGCCTCTTCTCTGTGCATGTGCATGGACAGAGATGGATCTCTGATGTCTCTTCCTCTTCTAAGGACACCAGTATTATATTGGATTGAGGCTTCACCCTTATCACTTCATGTAAACTTAATTACCCCCTTAAGGACCACATCTCCAGATACAGTCAAATTGAGGACTGGGGCTTTAACATGACTTTGAGAGGATACAATTCAGTTTGTAACACATAGTAAAATGAAATAACTTCTTTAAGATTGTTATATGTAAATTTTTATTAAGAGATTTTCTGAAATATTAGTGTGACTTAAGGACTTGCTTAAATAGAAACTAAGAACAATAATTGTACTCTGTGAAAAGCTAGAAATTTGGTCTGACAGCTTCATTTCCATTCTGCATGCACCTTGATACTTTCCAATTCCCTTATCTGTGAATAAAAATAATATATTAAGAAAAAGTAAAGACTTCTTCATAAGGTATAACATATCAATAAATATATGTTTCAAAGTATAATAATGATCAAGATTCACCTGCTTTAAAAATAGCAGTTAATAATGATTAACTAAGATATCATTATATTAATTCAAAGCTTGTTAATACATCCTCAAATATATTCGTTCCCTGTTCCCTCAGCAAAGATGAACTCTTAATTTTAAAAGTTGCCATCTGTTCACTAATAAGTATTTTTGGTCACATTCATTTGCTTTGTTATTTCTGCCAACTCCCAATATTTTTTCAATTTATTTAAACTAAACAAAATATTAAAAGTATACCCATTTTGCACCCCCTGTTCCTTCCCACACACACACACCTGGCAACCATAAGTCTATTCTTTGTTTCTATGACATTGGTTTTCCTTTCTTTTCTTTTCTTTAGCTTCCACATATAAGAAAGATCATGTCTGATTTATTTATTTGGCATAATCCCCTTGAGGTTTGTCCATGTCACAAACAGCAAGATTTCATTCATTTTTACAACTCAATAATAATAGCCTTTAAATGTGGAGGAAGGGGCCCTGACTGGTGTGGCTCAGTTGGTTGGGCATCTTACCACAAAGTGAAAGGTTGCCTATTGATGTCCAGTCATGGCACATATCTGGGTTGCTGGCCAGGTCCCCAGGTGGGGCACATGCAAGAGGCAACCAACCAGTCTGTGTTTCTCTCACACATGGATGCGTCTTTCCCTCTCTTTCTCCCTCCCTTCTCTCTAAAAATAAATGAATAAACTTTTTTTAAAATGTGGAGGAAGGGAAGTAACCATTTCAGCCCCTTCTGGCCTTGAACCTAACCTAAAGCTGCTTTGAAAATAATGTCTCCAAAAATGTCAGTTGACTCTAGATGCATGAACTTATTTTTCAAGTTTCAGTTTTGTTTCATTGATCTATATGTTTATCCTTATGCCAGTACAGTCTATAATTACCCTAATTTTGCAGTAAGTTTTGAAATTGTAAAGTATGAGTCCTCCAACTTTGCTCTTCTTTTGGAAAATTGTTTTGGCTATTCTGGGTTCCTTCTATTTTCATAAGAATTTTAGCTTGCTGATTTTTGCAGAAATGTCAGTTGGGTTTTGATAGAGGTCGCATTGATTATGTAGATCAGTTTGGGACTGTTGTTATCTTAACAATATTAAGCCTTAAGTTTCTTGAATACAGAATATCTTTCCATTTTTATTTAGGTCTTTACTTCTTTTATAAATATTTTGTATTTTTCAGTATACAAGTGTTATACTTCTTTGTTAAATTTATTCTTATGTGTTTTATTCTTTTTGGTGTTATTGGAAAAATGAAATTGTTTTCTAATTTCAATTTTGGATTGTTATTGCTAATGTGTAGAAATACATTATTTGTATTTGTATACTGATCTTAGATTCTGCAACCTTCTTAACTTGTTTACTTAGTTCTGATTGTTTCTTGCACAATCCTTAGGTTTTTCTTTATACAAGATCATATCATTGCAAAAAGAAATAGTATTTCTTCTTCCTTTGTGATCTAGATGCCTTTCCATTCTTTTATTTTTTCTTTCTGTTTTTTCCCCTTTACTGCCTTAGCTAGAATCCACAGTACAGTGTTAAACAGAAGTGGTAAGAGTAGACATTCTTGTGTTAATCCTGGAAGAAAGCTGTCAGTCTTTCACCATTGACTATGATGTTAGCTGGTGGTTTTTTGTAGATCTGCTTTATCAGGTTGAGGGAATTCCTTCTATTTCTAGCTTGTTGAGTGTTATTTTTTGTCACGAACACATGTTGGACTTTAACGATTTTTCTATATCTATGGAGATAATCATTTGAAGTTTTGCCTTAATATATTACATTATTTGATTTTTGTCATTCTTGGTATAAGTCCTACTTAGTCCTTGTGTACAATCTCTTTTCCATGTTGCTGAATTTGGTCTGTTAGTATTAAGAATTTTTTCATTGGTTTGTGCCCACCCAGGGATGCAAAAAATATTTTCATATCTATATTAATAAGAAATATTGGTCTATAGTTTCCTTTTTTGTGATGTCTTTGTCTGGTTTCAGTGTGAGGGAGTGACATCATAGAATGAGTTGAGAAGTATTTCTTCTTTATCTGTTTTTAAAAGAGTTTTTGAAGGATTAGTGTTCATTGTTTAAACATCTGATAGAATGCACCCATGAAGATTTCTTGTCCTTTTCTTTGTGGGAAGTTTTGGGTTTTTTTTTAATTATAATTCAATCTTATAACATGTTATAGGTCTATCCTTATTTTCTGTTTCTTCTTGAGTCAGTTTTGGCAGTGTGTGTATGTGTAAAAATTTGTCAAACAGACGGCAGTGTGGTGGTTACCAAAGGGATCGAGTTGGGGGGTGGGGGAATGCAGATGGTGTAGTATATGGTGATGAAAGATGGTTTAACTATGGGTGGTGGGCACACAGTGTAATATATCTTGTATCATAGAAATGTACACTTGAAACCTATATGATCCTATTAACTAATGTTACCCCAGTAATTTAATAAAAATTGAAAAAAAAGAATTTGTTGAATATATCTAGGTTATCGAATTTGTTGGCGTAAGTGTTCCCTTATAATAGTTTTATACCTGTAAGATTGGTTAAAAAAGTACAACTTTCTGATTTTAGTAGTTTAAATCTTTACTCTTTTTCTTGGTCAGTCTACCTAAAGGTATGTCAATCAGTTGATCTTTTCAAAAAACTTTTGGTTTTATTGATTGTCTCTAGTGCTTTTCTGTTCTCTAATTCATTTATTTCTGCTCTAATTTTTTAGTACAGTTATCCCTATCTATGCACAGGTTTCACATCCAAGGATTCAACTAACTATGCATTGAAAACAGTATTTTCGTCCATGGTTGGGAATCCATGGATGCAGAGGGCCAACTGTATGCATTGTTCTACACCACTTTATATATGGGAATTAAACAACTGCAGATTTTGGTGTCCTCAGCAGGTCCTGGAACCAATCACCTGAAGATACTGAGTGAGGACTGTATCTCCTTTTTTCTGCTTGCTTTAGATTTAATTTGCTCTTCTTTTTTAATTTTTAGCATAGTTTAGATTATTGATTTGAGTTCTTTTTAAATATAGGTTTTCACAGCTATGAATTTCTCTTTAAGTGTTGCTACTCATAGGTTTTACTATGTTATGTTTTCCTTTTCAGTCATTTCAAACTATTTTCTAATATTCCTTGTGATTTCTTCAAATCATTCATTAGTTATTTAGGAGTTTGCTTTTTGCTTTCCACATACTTGTGAATTTGCTGAGCTTTCATCTTTTATTGATTTCTAATTTCATTCTATTATTATCAGAGAACATAATTTCAATCTTTTTTAATTTATTTAGACTTGATTTGTGACTTAACATATCCTGAAAAATGTTTCATGTGCACTTCAGAAGAATATGTAGTCTGTGTATTCTGCTATTGGTAGGTGGAGTCTCTTGTATGTCTGTTAGGTCTAGGTTTGTAGTTGTCAAGTTCTTATTCCCTTATTGATCTTCTTTCTAGTTGTTTTATCCAATACTGAATGTGGAATATTGAAATCTCCAACTATTATTGTTGAATTGTCTATTTCTTTTTTCAGTTCTCTAAGTTTTTGGTTTATGTATTTCTTAGGACTTTATAATATCCTTTTCACAAATTATACCTTTCATAATTGTAAAATGTCCTTTGTTTCAGGCAACAACTTTGAGTCTTAAATCTTATTTTGTCTGATATTAGCATGCCTATTCCAGCTTTCTTTTGGTTACTGTTTGCATAGTTTATATTTTTCCACTGGGCTCTGTTCATATGTCTTTTTCATTCCCTGTGTTTTAACCTGTTTATGTCTTTGAATCTAAAGTAGTCTTGTTAGAGAGCATATAGTTAGATCATGATTTTTAATTCATTCTGCCAGTGTCTAACTTTAATTGTATTGTTAAATCTATTTAAATTTAATGTAATTACAGATAAGGTAGGAATCGTTATATATATAACGATTCCGATATATATATAGGAAACCATATATATATATATATATATATATATATATATATAGTTTCTTTAATCACCCATACTGCCTTCTTTTGCATTAATATATATTTTCTAGAACCATTTTAATTACCTGTCATTTCTTTTAATGTGCACATCCTGGTGATCTAATTTATGTTTTAGTTTATAGTAACCTAATTTGGATTGATACCAACTTAATTTCAATAGCATGCAAAAACTTTGCTTCTTATAACTCCAACCCTTTCCTGCTCTTTTGTGACATTATTGTAATGCAACTATGTCTTTATATCTTACATGTTACTCATCAACATAGATCTATAATCATCACTCAATGCAATTTTCTTTTATATTGTACAAGAGAGAAAAGAGTTACAAACAAAAATATATTTATGCTATCTTTTATATGTACCATACACCTACCCTTACCAGTACTTTTTATTTCTTAATGTGGACTTGGAGCTGATGTGTAGTCCTCTCATTTCAGCCTTAAGGGCTTCATATAGTATTTTTTTAGGACAAGTGTAAAGTGACAGATTGTCTGTTTTTGTTTAATGAAAAATGCCTTAACTTCTTCATTTTTGAAGGAAAGTTTTGGTAGGTATAGAATTCTTGATTGACGGTCATTTTCTTTCAGCATTTTGATTGTGTTATCCTATCACCTACTGGCCTCCATGGTTTCCAATGAAAAGTCACCTGTTAATCATTTTGAGGATGCCTAGTTTGTGAGGAGTAACTTCTCTAATTTTGCTTTCAAGACTCTCTTTCTTTGTTTGGTTTTCAGTAGTTTGGTTATGATGTGTTTGGGTGAAGATATCTTTGAGTTTATTATACTTTGACTGTATTGAGATTCTTGGATGTGTAGAATAATGCTTTTTATCAAATTTGAGAAGTTTTAACCATTCTTTTTTCAAATTCTTTCTGCACCTTTCTCTTTATCTTCTCCTTCTGAGACTTTCATTATACATAGGTTGATATGCTTGATGGCATCCCACAGGTCTCTGAAACTCTAAAATTTTCTGCATTCTTTTTTCTTTCTTTTTCTCAATCTGGGTAATCTGAATGGACCTATATAAAAATCTGTTGATTCTTGCTTCTGCCTGTTCATATCTACTGTGGTGCACTGTAGAGAATATTTTATTTTGGTGACTTTACCTTTCAACTGCAGAATTTCTTTTTCATTCTTTTTTAAAAATAATTTTTATCTCTTTTTTGATAGTCTCTGTTTAGACATTCTTTGAAAACTTACCTTTCACCTTTAGATATGATTTTCTTTAGCTGTTTGAAGATATTTAAAATGGCTAATTTAAAGCCTTTATCTAATTAGTCCACCATCTTGGCTTCCTGTTTTTTCTTCCCAGTGTATAACCATACTTCCTTGTTCCTTGTTCCCTTTAATGTCTCATAATTTTTGATGGAGTTGGAACATTTTAAATAAAATATGTCTACTCTGAACATAAGATAGTCTCACTCTGAGAATTTGTTATTTCTATTTGTTTGCTTAGTAATTCTCTGAACTTACTATGTAAAGTCTGTATTCTTTGTCATGTATGGTCACTGAGGTTTCTGTTCAATTAGTTTGGTGACCAGCTAAGGATCAGATGAAACTTTCTTTAAATGCCTAAAATCAGTAAGTTTCACTTTGAGTGTGTGTTTGAGCATACCTTCAACACTCATCCAGGCAATTTACAACTCCACCTTAGCCTTCCCTTTGTGCTTGCACACAGCTTCAAGGTAAACCTGAAGTGAGAGCTCAGACCCTTCTTAGGACTTTTCCTGAGCATGCTCACAGCCTCACATGTGACTGCTCATCTAGATTTCCAGAAATATGTTGAAGAATTTGAAAGCCCCATATAGATATCTCATTCACCAGTTTTCTTTTTAAGATTGTTTAGTTAGCCTGTTGTTTGTCCGTCATCTACTGCCTTAGGAAACCCCAATATTAAAAATTTGTCTCTGATTATTATCAACAAATTCCCCAGGGAAATGGCCATTTACAATGTGTCAGCTCCAAGTCAGGTCAAATAAAGACAGTCTGGTGAGTGCTGTCTACCAGGAAACCACCACACAGTTCAAATGGTGACAGTTTTCTGGGAATAGAGCTTTGAAGGAGTTTCATCCTTTCTCTACTCCATTCAGTGTCTGCTAGGATGCTGTTTTACAATCTGTGATTACAGACTACTAGTTTTCAAGGTTACTACAGATTTGAGGAGGGGAAAATGGGAATCAAGCAAGTTATAAACACCATAAATTCTCCCTAGTTAGCTCCAAGCCTTCGGTTAAATCCCAGAGTTTTTAAAAGTTATCCTAAAGATGTTTTCCAGTGTTATTATTTGTTTTATGGAACAGAGAATTTTGAGAGGTCCTTATTCTGCCATTCTCTGGCATCTCTGTTCATTTGTCTTTAACTTCAAAGTTGTTTCTTTCATTTTGGGGCATAAAAGAGATGGTATCTTTGAAGAGGAGGAAGACCTGGATTCTATTTCAACTATGTATATGACATTTTCTCTTCTCTCTCTCTAAATTTGGGCCTCAGTTTTCCATCTGCAAAGGAGGGATGCAAATACATTTTCCCATCAACTCTGTAGGACTCTGTGAACTAAACACTATTATGTATGTGGAGATGCTTTGGTCCCTTTTGAAGAAAAACTTCATAATTGTTACTTCCCGTTCTGGTTCCCACTGTGTATTCTTAAGCCACTGAACCAATTGCTTATGTTTCCCTTCCTTTTCCCGTTTTCTTCCTCCTCTCTTTTTTTTTAAGGAAGAGAAAATGCCCTTCTCCCCATAGACATATGAGTAAATTTAACTACTCTAAAAAGTATTTGAAGATGTTCAGGAAAAACTTATTGTTATTTACCCTTAAGTGGAAATTATGATTATTTTACACATGTGCAGTATATTTTAATGCAGTCCTGAATGTGATTATTAAAAGTTTTAAAATATTATACATAATACTAGAAATAGAGTTTTGAAACCTACAGTAGCCCTTTATATTTCCCCTCTCTGCCTCACTCTCCCTCTCTCTTTTTTTTGGTCAAGTACCTCCCTAGCTCCATCAGTTTCAAATGTCTCTGTGAAAAGTAGTTTTTATGCATGGCTTTAAAAAAAATTGTGGTTAAATATACATAACATAAAACTTACCATTTTAACCATGTTTAAGTATACAATTCTGTGAAATTAAGTACATTTACATTTTTATGCAATGTATACATCTCTTTTTGAAAAATATAGATTTCATAGTTCCCAAAAAATATTTGCTTTATGAGTCAATGTTGTTATTAAAATTAAGCAGTGTGGATTATACTGGGTTTTGCTCATGTATTTTGAAGGAAGCTATAAGATTTATAAAGTGTGATGGGTGTTGATTTTATTAGTCATGTTTCTTTATTTCATTTCATTTGTGAAAACAGCTTGAGCAACCTAATTGTTGGTATACAATATGTTTAACTTTCATCTCTTTTGGTGCTGCAAGTGGCAGTGCAGGTAGGAATTAACTCAGGGACAGCTGTGTCAAGAGGATTGTATCAATCAACAACAATCCTATGGGCCACCAAATGTCAGCCATCTCAAGCATTGGAGATTTTAGTACAGTGCAGAAACCTCCCCAAGCCACAAAGAACTTTTCAATTCCTGACTCACATTCATACCAACAGACAGCCCAGAACAGTAATGTGACAAGACAGCTATGTAGTACAAACTAATAGTGACACACAGTGCTTAAATAAGTCTGACAAATAGATGGAAAGACATCTCTTTAGACTGGTGAGAAAATGCTAATCACAGCCAGCTCATTGTCTGAGGAGGAAGAAACTTATTGCTTGGAGATAGGAAGCAACACATGTCATGGCAAGAGTAATTTATCTGAAGGCAAAAAGTCCGCTGAACTCCATTCCTCGTTACAGGAAAGATTAAGTCCAGAGAACAGAACCACTGATTTAAAATGTGACAGTTCCAGCCCATCAGAGGGATCAGAGGGAGAAATACTGACACAAGAATATACTGAAGTCAAGGAAGAAAGAGCCAGACTACCCGTCTCTCCGATCTCAGTCTTAGAATACTGTGCATCTGGAAATAAGTGTTCTCAAGAGAAGCATTCTGCTGGGGAAGGTTTCTCAGGTGGGGTGAGAGGCTGTGATTCTTTGCTGATTGTTGTTGGTATTTAGTTTTTCTGGTTAGTAGTAGTCTTATGTAAGAACAAAATACACTCTAATTTTATTCTCTTTGTCAAAAGACAAAGTAATGTCTTTTCCAAAAAAAAAATCACTCTAATGAATTCTTAAATATGTGTGGAAATATTTTTGCAAATAAATTTTCTTCATTTTTTTTAAAGATTTTATTTATTTATTTTTAGAGAGGGAAAGGAGGGAGAGAAAGAGAGAGAGAGAGAGAGAGAGAGAGAGAGAGAGAGAGAGAGAGAGAGAGAGAGAAAAACATCAATGTGCGGTTGCTGGGGGTTATGTCCTGCAACCCAGGCATGTACTCTGGCTGGGAATCGAACCTGGGACACTTTGGTTCCCAGCCCGCGCTCAGTCCACTGAGCTATGCCAGCCAGGGCTAAATTTTCTTCATTTTAAACCCACTGTGATATTTTTAAATATTTTAATGAGATTTCAAATACTATAATGAGTTGTGAATTGTTACTACATGTTTTTAACTGATGAAGTAATTCCGTCTATGAGGTAGGATGTGTTATTTACTTATCCCTGAAGTTAGTGATCAGTAATCTATTCATATCCCCTCATAGATCATTGTCCTCATGGGGACCCAGAATCACAGAAACCCTTCAGAAAAGTACAGGAAGAGCAGGAGGAGGAAAGTTTGAGGAGCAGCAGTGACCTCACAGGTTCTGTAAGTGAAGATGATCTGATTTTAAAGAGTCCAGAACCACAACGAAATCCAGATGACATGATGGAGGGAGAAGATGGAATAGAGGCCTTAAAATTAATCCACTCTGAGCAAGAAAGAGATGCCCCATCCACTGAAAAACATAATTTTATTATGCAAACCCTAATTTCTCCTGATTCAAAAAAGGAATCCTCTACTAACTCACCAACAAGAGAGTAAGCTATTCAATTTTTTTTACTGTTCTGTTTTTAATTATAAACATTTTTAGAGACAATTCTACTTGGAATGTATTATTTAACATGTAGCCATGAATGTGTAAGTTCCTTAAGTCTCATAAATAGTGTTTTAGATAAGGTATAATTTTCTTTTTGTTCTACTTTATGAAATAGCTTAAAAAATATGAATATCATTGAAATCATGGTGATTGACAGTTTGTAATTTTATCCAAACAATCTCTGGTTAATTCATAAATTATTCCCCCTACCCTCCTTATCCTTTATCCTTTTAGAAAATGGATCATTTTAAAGTTCTGATAACACGCAAAGTATCAAAGAGTTAAACTTATTAGGAATTCAGCTTTAGAGACTAAGAACTTGTATCTAATTAATTTGCTTAGTTCTTACATTCCTCGATATAGTATCATTTTTGTCATTTGATTAAATATGAGTTAATAATTTCTTCTAAGGGAGTGTCTAAGCCAGCTTTCCTTTTCTGAGTGTAAATATGAATACATTGGAATCTTTAATGTTAAATCAGAATAACATCAATGTTATATATTTTGAGCACTTATAATATTTAACTCATAAAAGCTCATATATGATTTTTTACTATTGATTTGGAGATACTGGGTAAAATTGTATAGACAACATATAAACAGTTGAAAGCCAGTTCTGCAATAAAAATAACACTACTAGTATCAAAACTCTTTTAGGAGTAGAAGGAACTTAAGTAAATGAACTAAATTATCATCTTTAAAAAATGAAGAAACCAAGGCCAAGGGCATAAAGTAACACATAGGCCACTAGGGCCACTCTTTGTTCAGCTTCCTTGATCCCACATGGCCCCCAGAACTTTATTACATCCAGGTGCTGTCATTCTTTCTTTTCAACAGTCCCTGCAAGTGTAAAAAGCCAAATGGGCATTCTTGTACATGAGGGTATATGTTCTCTTTTAAAGCACCATTGTACCTTTTAATATATTGCTTCTTACCATTTATTATCTATTTTTGGTGAAAAGTTTAATTTATAGTCTGATTGACATCTAACTGATGTTCAAAAAGTATTTATTAAGAGCACATCCAAGTTCAAAGTACTTACTCTGTGGATGGAAAAACCAACATAATGCCTGTTCTTGGAAAATTTTTTTTGCAGAAGCAAGCCAAATGAATTTTTCCAGTAATAATACATCAAAGAGGAGCATCAACGTACTACATTATCAGAAACTTTATTGTTAGAGGTAGAATGTATCTGTTTTGGGTTTTATATTTGCAGGCTTCTTTTTATAGCAATTCATTGGACAAGTTAATATTTTTATAGGCTAACTGGGAGACTAGTATACTTACCTAGGAGTCATTCTTTTTCTGAAATGAAAAAATGTTGTGTATTGTGTGGAATTAAGAATGTTTTATCTCTCATTCTCCTATATGAATGACTTTTTCCTATGACCCTAAAGCCAAGCTCCTTGGAATTTTGAGATACAATTTTCCCAAATAAGGGCATTTCAAGAACTTTTGAATATTTGTCTTAATAAAATGCCTCCAGAATGAAGTCAGTCAGTAATTATTGTTTTCTGTGTGTGTTATCAAATTTGAGTCTTTGATTTTCTGTGGTGAATGTACTCCCTAAAAATAGGTTGAAGGTTGTTTTAAATGCTGCTGGTTAAGCTGTTAACATTGTTGCTGCTTTTGAGGTGTTCTCTTATTATTTTCCTCTTTAGCATGAGCTTTTCCACCTAGCAGGGGAAGCCTATAACAGAAGGAGCCTGCCCTTCAGAAGATCATTCCAGGTTTTTCGAAGTCACCCTCATATGCCAAAGCTATTCCTTTTGATCATATATGAGTATATGGATATACCACATTTTGTTTATCCATTCATCTGTCAATGGACACTTGGGTTGCTTCCACCTTTGAAAGTCAAGCATTTTTGAGAAGCTTCATGATTCACTCCCATGCATATGTACAGATCATTGAAAACCAGACTGTTTTTATGCACATGTACATAATCCTTCTCTGCAAGCTATTATTAACTCTTCTCACAAGAAAGCATACTGGAATGAAGGTGAATGCTAAAAAATGTTTAAAAAGTGGATGTTGAATCTTTTTATTCTTAAATAGTAAGTAGTTTGCTGTTAATGTTGGTACAAAGCTCTATGACTTAAAACACCAGACATTTATTATTTTTCATGCGGCAGGTGGTTGACCCAGTGCAAATTGGGGCCACAGATATAACATGGGAGAGTAGTGCAGGCGTAATCATCTGGTAGGGGTAGCAGGATTCTCAAGGCAGCAAGAAAGCAAGCTCCAGTACACAGATGCTTTTTAAGTGTCTGCTTATATTGTCTCCTCATACAATATATGTTTCTTTGTCCTGTTGGCCAAAGAAAGTCACAGGGCCCTGCCCCGAGTCAAAAGGTAGAGAAATACAGCCTCTTTTGATGAGGTGAGTGGCAAAGTTACATTGCAAAAGGGTAAACACACAGGGATGAGAAGTTTGTGGTCATTTTTTGCAATTCACTACTTCAGGACAAATTCATATGAAGATTAAGCTTCATATAAGTCAGAAAAGGTTTTGTACAGGTGCCGATGCAGCATTTTGAGGGCTATATAGGCTTTGAATAAGAAAGAGGAGGGCCCTGGTTGGTGTAGCTCAGTGGATTGAGCACGGGTCTCTGAACCAAAGGGTCACTGGCTTGATTCCCAGTCAGGGCACATGCCTAGGTTACAGGCCAGGCCCCCAGTTGGGGGCATGTGAGGGGCAACTACACATTGATGTTTCTCTCCTTCCCTTCCCTTCTCTCTAGAAAATTAATTAAATCTTTAAAAAAAGAAGGAGGAAGGAAGAGGGCAAATTAGGTTGGAGGAAGAGTACAAGAAGGATGCAGATACAGAGAACACAAAGGGCCTGGATGGGTGGAACAAAGGGCATGACTGAGGGCTCTTGGAGGAGGAATTGCTGGAGTAGAAGTTTAAAATGTTGTCTGGGGAAGGCTGAGAAAGGCCTTGAATATCCAGCTAATGAATTTAGAGTTTATTCCCTATACTTTTCAGAACTGTTGAAGGTTATTTTATTGGTCTTTAGAGCAAGAGAAAGGAAGGGAAGGAGGGAGGGAAGAAGAATATGTGTATGTGTGTGTGTGTGTGAGAGAGAGAGAGAGAGAGAGAGAGAGAGAGAGAGAGACTTCGATTTGTTGTTCCGCTTATTTATGTATTCCTTGGTTGATTCTTGTATGTGCCCTGACTGGTGATTGAACCTGCAACTTTGCATGTTAGGACAACACTCCAACTAACTGAGCTACATGGCCAGGGCCAAAGGTGATTTTAAGAGAAGGACAACATGGTGAGTAACTTAATTTAGGAGAATTAATCTGACATCATTAGGATTAATTATCTAGGTGGTAGGCAGAATTCTGAGATGGCCCCCAAGATTTCTAACCCCCTAGGGTATATATGTGAAATCCTCACACCTTAAGTGTGGGCAATATTGTGAGTTTAACGGATTTTGCTCTCATCATTAGGCTATGTTATATTACAGAAATGAAGGATTTTGCACATATAATGGAAGTCCCTAATTAGTTGACTGAGATGATCAAACAGGAATTATCCAGAGTGGACCTGACCTAAATAGATCAGCCTTTATGGGCCCTTAATGAAATCAGAGAGATTCAAAGCAACTGAGATACTCTCCTATTCACCTTGAGGAAGCCAACTGCCATCTTGTGAAGAAGGGCTTATGGTAGGAAATGGTGTGAGGCATCTGGGAGCTGAAGGCTTCAGTCCTGTGGCCATAGGAAATTTAATTCTGCCAACATCCAGTGACCTTGGATGAGACTGCAGCCCCAGCTGACACCTTGATTTTAGCCTAGTGACTTTCTGAGCAGAAGATCCCTCTAACCCATACTCAGACCTCTGACTTTTAGGAACTCTGAGATAAATTTGTATTGTGTTAAATTTATGTTAATTTGTTATGCAGCAATAGAAAATTAATACAATCTAATCGAAGAATTGGAATCAAGGATTATATCTTTGCAAGGATTATATGGGTAGAAGACAGTGGCCCAGAACAGGCTAAATTAGATGTGTTTAGGGTCCAATGTGGAAACACATGTTGATAGGATGGCAAAGTGAGTGGCCCAGTAGGCAAGGTAACTTGTGCTTTCCCTTGCCCTATACCCTAATCATCTGATCAAATGTATTTTCACACATGGCCACAAGCAGGTAAATAAGTGTGAAACATGACAGAGTGGCAGGGACCTAGAAACATGGTTATGCACATCTGCATTAGCCAACAAATAGTTTCTCGTGCAAACATTATTTCTCTGGTGAATGAAGCAATGTATGGAGAGTCTTTTTGTTTGTTTTGCTTTGTTTACATATGTCATATATCCACATCTATAAAATCATACAAAATAGTTTCTCTGCTTAAAAATCCCCAGTACTCCATCTACTCATCTCTTCTCCCCCAACACCAACTGCTGGTAACCACTGATTTTTTAATTGTCTATGGTTTTATCTTTTTCAGAATGTTACACACTTGGAATCATATAGTATGTGCCCTTTTCAGATTGGCTTTTGGCTTCTTTCACTAACAGATATCTATTTTAGATTACTTCCTGCATTTTCATGGCTTGATAGCTCATTTCGTCCACAGTTTATGTATTCACCTACTGAAGGACATCTTTTGTTACTTTGTTGTTTCAACAATAATGAATAAAGCTTCTACAGAATCGCATGTGCAGGTTTTTATGTAGATGTAACTTTTCAGCTTGTTTGGGTAAATACCAAGGAGTGCAATTGTTAGATTATATGGTAAGACAAAGATTTGCTCTGTAAGAAACTGCCAAACAGTCTTCCAAAGTGGCTTTATCATTTTTCATTCCCATGAGCAATGAATGAGAGGTCTTGTTGCTGCACATCCCTGTCAGCATTTGGTATTGTCAGTTTTTTTCTATTTTAACCATTCTAGTAGGAATGTAATGATATCTCATTGTTGTTTATACATGCAATTCCCTAATGATATGATGTTGAACACCTTTTCAAATACTAATTTACCATTTGTATATCTTCTTTGGTGCATTTGTTTATATCTTTTGCCTATTTTTTAATCATGTCATTCATTTTATTATTGTTGAGTTTTAAAAGCTCTATGTATATTTTGCATACAAGTCCTTTATTAGGAGATAATGTGTTTTGCAAATATTTTCTTGAATTCTGTGTCTTGTCTTTCTATTCTCTTAACAGAGTACTGCAGAGTGGAAGGTTTCGTTTTTGTTTTCTTCTTCTTCTTCCTTCTGCCTTCTGCCTTCCTCTTTCTTGCCATTCCAGGTGGCCAGCCCTGGCAGTGAGTGTCTACCACTTTTTCCAGAGCCCCAGAAGTTTGTGATTTTAAAGGAATTCCAACTGCCCTGGTTGGCATAGCTCAGTGCATTGAGCATGGGCTGTGAACCAAAGGGTCGCTAGTTCGATTCCCAGTCAGGGCACATGCCTGGGTTGCAGACCAGATCTTCAGTGGGGGCTATGTGAGAGGCAACCACATGCTGATATTTCTCTCCCTCTCTTTCTTCCTCTCTTCCCCTCTTTCTAAAAATAAATAAAATCTTAAAACAAAAGACATCCACCTTATCATTTTCTTCTTTCATTGTGCTTTTGGTGTTGTATCTAAAAACATCACCAATCTAAGATCACCTAGATTTCCTCCTATGTTATCTTCTAGAAATATTATAGTTTGACATTTACATTTAGATCATTTTGAGTTAATTTTTGTGAAAGATATAAGGTCAGTGTCTGGATTCATTTTTTTTAACATGGATGTTAAAAAAAGTACTATCTGTTTTATTTTAATTTTTTAAATATTGTTTATTTATTTTTAGAGAGAAGAGAAGGGAGGGAGAAGGGAGAGAAACATCAATGTGTAGTTTCCTCTCGCATGCTTCCTACTGGGGATTTGGTCTGCAATCCAGGCATGTGCCATGATTGGGAACTAAACCGGTGACCCTTTGGTTCAAAGGCTAGTGCTCGATCCACTGAGCTACACCAGCCAGGGCTCCAGTACCATCTGCTTAAAAAAAAAAGAAACTATACTCTTTCCATTGAATTATCTTTGCTCCTACATACAAGAATAGTTGACAGTATTTGTCTGGGTTGATTTCTGCAGTCTTCATTGTATTCCATTTATTTGTTTCTTCACCAATATCACTCTGTCTTGGTTACTATAGCTTTATAGTAAATCTTGAAGTCATGTATTGTCAGCCTTCTGACTTCATTCTTCTTTAGTACTGTGTTAGCTCTTCCTGGTATTTTGCCTTTCCATATAGACTTTAGCATCAGTTTTTCAACATCAAAAAAAAGCAAAAAAAAAAAAACCCTACTTGTTGGGAATTTGATTGAGATTGTATTGAATCTGTAGATCAAGTTGGGAAGAACTGACATCTTAAAAATGTGGAATCTTTCTATGTATGAACTTGGAATATCTCTCTATTAGTTTAGATTTCATTTATTTACTTTCATCAGTTCTGTAGTTTTCTTTATTTAGCTTTAATACATATATTGTTAGACATAATTTTAAGTACTTTGGTTTTTTGGTGCTAATATAGATGGTATTAGATTTTCAATTCAAATTCCAGTTGTTCATTGCTCCTATACAGAAAGCAGTTCACTTTTGTATATTAACCTTATATCCTGCAACAATGCTATAGTCACTCCTTAGCTCGAGGAGTTTGTTTGTTTGGGTTTGGGTTGTTTTATTCTCTGGGATTTTCAACATAGACAAGCATGTAATCTATGAATAAAGGCAGTTTTATTTCTTTCTTCTTAACCTGTATGCTTTTTCTTTTCTTATCTTACTGCATTAGCTCTAGTACAATGTTGAAAGAAATGGTGAGAGGGAACATCCTTTTCTTATTCCTGATCTTATGGAGATAGCATCTAATTCTTCCCTTTAAAATATAATGCTAGCTGTAGGTTTTTTATAGACGTCCTTCATCAAGTTGAGGCAAATCCCTTCTAATCCTAGTTAGCTGAGAGTTTTTACCATGAATGGATATTGACTTTTCTCTCATGTTTTTTATGCACCCAATCATGTGATCATCTGATGTTTTTTTCTTTAGCCAGTGGATGTGATTGATTACATTCACTGATTTTCAAATGTTGAATTAGTCTTCTATACCTGGTGTATAATTTTTTATACATTGTTAGATTCAGTTTGCTAATATTTTGTTAAGGGTTTTTCCAACTATGTTCATGAGAGATACTAATCTGCAGTTTTCCTTTCTTGTAGTGTCTTTATTTGGTTCTGATGTAATGGTAATGTTAGCCTTATAGAATGCATTAGGAAGTAATTCCTCTTCTTTTATCCTTTGAACGAGTTTGTAGAGAATAAGTAAAACTTCTTCTTCAAATGTTTGGTAGAATTCATTAGTAAACCCCTCTGGGCCTGGTGCTTTCTGTTTTGGAAAATTATTAATTATTCAATTTCTTAATACATACATTTTTTAAAAAATATATTTTATTGATTATGCTATTACAGTTTCCCATTCCCCTCTGCTGTGCTCACCCCCTCCCACCCACATTCCACCCCTTCAGTTCATGTCCATGGGTTGTACACATAAGTTCTTTGGCTTCTCCATTTCCTATACTATTCTTAACCTCCCCCTGTCTATTTTATACCTACCATTTATGCTACTTATTCTCTGTACTTTTTCTCCCTCTCTCCCTGTCCCACTCCCTCACTGATAACACTCCATGTGACCTCCATTTCTGTGATTCTGTTCCTGTTCTAGCTATTTGCTTAGTTTGCTTTTGTTTTTGTTCATTTAGGTTTGGTTGTTCACAATTGTGAGTTTGTTGTCATTTTACTGTTCATAGTTGTGATCTTCTTTTTTTACATATGTCCCTTTAACATTTCATGTAATAAGGGCTTGGTGATGATGAACTCCTTTAACGTGACCTTATCTGGGGAAGCACTTTGTCTTCCCTTCCATTCTAAATGATAGCTTTGCTGGATAGAGTAATCGTGGATGGAGGTGCTTGCCTCTCATGACTTGGAATACTTCTTTCCTGCCCCTTCTTGCCTGTAAGGCTTCTTTGGAGAGATCAGCTGACAGTCTTATGGGAACTCCTTCATAGGTAACTGTCTCCTTTTCTCTTGCTTTTAAGATTCTCTCCTTATCTTCAATTTTGGGTAATGTAATTGTGATATGCTTGGTGTGTGCTTCCTTGGGTGCAACTTCTTTGGGACTCTCTGAGCTTCCTGGACTTCCTGGAAGTCTATTTTCTTTGCCAGATTGGAGATATTCTCCTTCATTATTTCTTCAAATAAGTCTTCAATTTGTTGCTCTTCCTCTTCTCCTTCTGGCACCCCTATGATTCAGGTGTTGGAACATTTAAAGTTGTACTGGAGGGCCCTCAGCCTCTCCTCACTTTTTTTTGAAAACTCGTTTCTTCATTCTGTTCTCATCGAATGCTTACTTCTTCCTTCTGGTCCAAGTCACTGATATGAGTCCCGGTTTCCTTCCCTTCACTGTGGTACAGGTTCCCTGTACATTTTCCTTTATTTCACTTTGCATAGCCTTCACTTCTTCCTCTATTTTGTGACCATATTCAACCATTTCCGTGAGCATCCTGATTACTAGTGTTTGGAATTGTGCACCTGATAGGTTAGCTATCTCTTCATCGCTTAGTTCTATTTTTGGAGTTTTGATCTTTTCTTTCATTTGGGCCATATTTCTTTGTCTCTGGATATCTGTTATGTTGTGAGAGGTAGAATTTTAGGTGGGGCAATACATCTTGCTGCATTGTGGTGTTGTATGTGGGGGCAGTGTCAGAGAGGGAACAATGTCACTTGCTTGACTCTAGCTGGCTTTCAGGCCCTTCCCCCACTACCCATAAGCAAAATGGGCCCTTCTGGTGCTGATTCCCTGGTGGGTGAGTTTGTGGGTGAGTACATTCTAGGACCCAGTGGGTCTCTTCAACAAATTCTCCTGTTGAGGCTTGGAGTTTCTCCTACTGCCAAAACCCCCACAGGTTTTACAGTCAGAGGCTTTATTTCCCTGTGCTGGAACTCTGGGTTGCCTGGTGTGTCTTGCTCCCCCTGTTGTCCCTTCTGGCTTATCTGCACATAAATTTGGGACCACCCAGTCCACCAGCTGCCATGTTGCTAGCTGGTCCTCGAGCCATTGCTTGTCTGCACATCCTCTGTGCACCAGCTTCCCATCTCTGCCCCTCATACCAGTCTGAATGAGTGTTTCTTCTTTAACTCTTTGGTGTTCAGACTTTCATACCCTTTGATTTTCTTGCAGTTTTTGTTATTATTTTTAAAAATTTTTTATTGTCCTTCTTTTGGCTGTGCAAGGAGGCAAAGTATATCTACCTATACTTCTGTCTTGGCTGGAAGTCTCCTCTGCACATTTTTTCAATTGGATATTTTTGGTCTTCAGTTGTATGAGTTTTATATATTTGGATATTAGTCCCTTATCAGATATATGATTTGCAAACATTTTCTCTCATTCTGTAGTTTGCCTTTAGGTTTTGTTGATAGTTTACCTTTACTGTGCAGAAGTTTTTTAGTTTGATGTAGTCCCACTAATTTATTTTTGTTTTTGAGGCCTGTGCTTTTAATGTCATGTCCAAGAAATTGTTTCTGAGACCAGTATCAGGTAGCTTTTCCTTATGTTTTCTTCTAAGAGTTCTATAGTTTCAGGTCTTATATTTAAGTCTTTAATCATTTTTGAGTTTATTTTTGTGTATTATATAACATAAGGGTCCACTTTCATTCTTTTATGTGTGGCTATCTAGCTTTTTAACATTTGTTGAAGAGACTCTCTTTTCCTCATTGTGTATTTTTGACACTCTTGTCAAAGATTAATTGACTATATATGTATAGATTTATTCCATTCTCTATGCCTGTGTTTATGCCAGTACCATGATGTTTTGATTATTTTAGCTTTGATTCTTTTAGCTTTGCAATCACATAAATTACTTTAGTTTTGATTACTTTAGCTTCTGAAATCAGGCAGTGTGAGTACTTCAGATTTGTTCCTTTTTCTCAGTATTATTTTGGTTACTCGGTATCATTTGTGGTTCCATATCAATTTTAGGGTTATTCTTTCTATTTCTTTAAAACATGTCACAGAGATTTTGCATATGGACACAAAATATATTTTTATTTATTGTCTTTTTAAATTTCTTTTAACAGTGTTTTGTAATTTTCAGTACACAAGAGCGTTGTCTCCTTGGTTAAGTTTATTTCTAAGCATTTTATTCTTTTTAATGAAATTATAAATAGGATCATTTTCTTAATTTCCTTTTTTTGTTTTTCATTGTACATATGTATGCAGCTGACTTTTGTGTGTTGATTCTGTATCCTGTAACTTTACTAAATCATCAATGTATAAATGTATTTTAAAGTTATTTCCATCAGAAGAATATTAGTTTGTGAGCATAAATAGGAAAGCAGACCAAGGACTGATCTACAAGGTCAGAGAGATCAGAGAAGTTTGATCAGAGAAGAAGCCAGAAAAGGAGTCTGAGAAGAGGCTGCAGTGAAAAACAAGCAGAACTGAGAAGGAGTTGTCCTGCAGATACCAAGTAGAGTGCTTCAGGTGGGGTTTTGAAAGATTAAATAACCTTTCCAGGCCACAAAGCTGATAGGATGAGCAGTTAGCATCCACACCAACAGTTAGATGCCAGAATTCATGTTCTAGACTTCTGCGATTTACTACATATATCACAATCATAATGGTGATGTAACTTCAATGTGTCAACTCTGTACCAGGTACTATTGTAAGAGCTTTATTTATAATAATCCATTTAGTCCCATTATCATCACCATTTTATAGAGAAGGAAACTGAGGCACTGAGCATCTATGTTCAGTCACAAAGTGGCTTAGTCTAGTTTGAGCTCAGCCATCTGAGTCCAGAGTCTGCATTCTGAACTCGTACCATGGGCTATCTCCCAATGAATGACTCTCTACTGCCTAAATAACTAGAGTATCATCAAGGATAAATTTTATAAGGTTGAATAAGGAAGCTGGAGAAGCAAATTGGATTCTTTAATTAGAAAAGGAAAATAAAACTAAGCAATTTGACCTTTTGCTTTGTCCATATTGATTTTTGTGTCTCCCAGGCTCAAATAAGCTGATGAAGTGCTATATGCCTTTCTTCAAGCTTAAACAAAGTAATTGCAGAGTTGCTTTGTTCTTTCTCCCCTTGGAGTATGACTGAAAGCGAAATGTATTGCTGCCTTTTAAACTAAGTCAAATGAAAGCCTTGGTTTCTCAAGGTCATAAAAATCTGGTCACATAGATTGAATCTCATTCAGTGGTTTTAATTTAGCTCCTTTTCAAAGTTAAATATAGGAAGTTCTTGCATCTGAGAAAGATTTGCTGCTGAAAATTATATTGCATGGAATACTAGGTCACAACTGTGTTCTTTTAGAATTTACCCTAAATTCATTTAAGAGGAGCTAGAAGCATATTTTAAATTCATTGTTCCTTTAGAAATGATAATACCTTCAGATATCAGTTTTCAGTTGCTTTTTCCTTCACCTCTATCATTTGTTTTTCCTGGACATGGCCTCTGCTCCTCAATACAGGTGGCCCCCTGAGACTTTTCTTGACACCCATTCTGTTTTTTGTTCCCAAAATAAGATTGTACACTACACTTTTGGAAAAAATAACACTGTGCTACCAGGTGGGGCCATCAGTGTTTTCTCTCCTGTTCTACCTGACACTTTATTCCATAGTCTAGCCTATGCCTCTCCTGTTAGATTACCTATTTTGGTCTTATTAAAAAAATCTAAGACATTTTAAGCCCTGGCTGGCGTAGCTCAGTGGATTGAGCGTGGGCTGGGAACCAAAGTGTCCCAGGTTCGATTCCCAGCCAGGGTACATTCCTGGGTTGCAGGCCATAACCCCCAGCAACCGCACATTGATGTCTCTCTCTCTATCTCTATCTCCCTCCCCTCTCTAAAAATAAATAAATAAAATATATATTAAAAAAAAAAATCTAAGACATTTTTATTTTTAAATTTCCAAAGTCCAGAATAAGGCTTTCACGAGGGGAGTGGTCTTGAGACCTGATCCTCAGCAAAGTAGGCAGTAATCACAGTCACTATCACTAGGTTTCTGTAAGGATGTTAAAAGAAGCTTCCTTTGACTAACTGGAACCTGGTTCCCAGCCTTTGCCAGTCATCTCCAACTGGCTGCTGGCCTCAGTCAGAGTGGCAGGTGATCCAATCAAAGGCAGAAGTGGAGGATAATGAGAAGCACTTGCAAAGGTTACAGCATGAAGAATTTTTTTAGCGTTTCTTGCAAAACAGATTTACTGATAAAAATTCCCTCAATTTTTGTTTGATTACTTAGTTCTTAAATGCTAATATGTATATTCAGGTTTTCATTCATCTTGATTAAATTTTGAAAATGTATCTACTAGAAAAAGGTCTATTGTCTAACCTTTCAAATTTGTGAGCGTATTTTAGAATATATCAAGAATTATATTCCCTTTCTTCACTTGTAATTTTATGTTTGCCCTATTTTTATCAATCCTGCATGATATTTGTCTATTTTATTCTTCAAATAATCCAATTTGATCCCATCTATTGCTTTTTTAAAATATCATTTGTTTCTATTATTATCTTTATTATTCCATTTTTACTTTTCTTGGTCTTACTATGTGAATCTTTTTCCAACTTGAATTGAATGCCTAATTTTCAATCTTTCTTATCTTTGAGCATGTGCTTGTAAGGCTTTAAATTTGCTTTTAAGAACTTTGATTTGCACATCACTGCTTTTGACAAGTAATGGCATCACTGTCATTCAGTTTTAAATATTTAATTATCTAAATGCTTACAATCATTAGAAAAAAATGTATGGAAACTTCCAGCCAAGATGGAGGCATAGGTAGATATACTTCACCTCCTTGCACAACCAAAAGAAGGACAATAACAAATATAAAACAAAACCAAAAACAACCAGAACCTTCAGAAAATCGAATTGTATGGAAGTCTGACAACCAAGGAGTTGAAGAAGAAACATTCATCTAGACAGATAGGAGGGGCAGAGATGGGCAGCCAGGGCAGAGAGGACATGTGGCAAGGAGGTGGCTGGTGGTCCCACATTTGTGTGTAGATAAATGGGAAGAACAACTGTGGAACAAGACACACCAGGCAACCCAGAGTTCCAGCACAGGGAAATAAAGCCTCTGACTGTAAAACCTGTGGGGGTTTTGGCAGTAGGAGAAACTCCAAGCCTCAACAGGAGAATTTGTTGAAGAGACCCACTGGGTCCTAGAATGTACTCACCCACAAACTCACCCACCAGGGAATCAGCACCAGAAGGGCCCATTTTGCTTATGGGTAGTGGGGGAAGGGCCTGAAAGCCAGCTAGAGTCAAGCAAGTGACATTGTTCCCTCTCTGACACTGCCCCCACATACAACACCACAATGCAGCAAGATGTATTGCCCCACCTAAAATTCTACCTCTCACAACATAACAGATATCCAGAGACAAAGAAATATGGCCCAAATGAAAGAAAAGATCAAAACTCCAAAAATAGAACTAAGCGATGAAGAGATAGCTAACCTATCAGGTGCACAATTCCAAACACTAGTAATCAGGATGCTCACGGAAATGGTTGAATATGGTCACAAAATAGAGGAAGAAGTGAAGGCTATGCAAAGTGAAATAAAGGAAAATGTACAGGGAACCTGTACCACAGTGAAGGGAAGGAAACCGGGACTCATATCAGTGACTTGGACCAGAAGGAAGAAGTAAGCATTCGATGAGAACAGAATGAAGAAACGAGTTTTCAAAAAAAAAGTGAGGAGAGGCTGAGGGCCCTCCAGTACAACTTTAAATGTTCCAACACCTGAATCATAGGGGTGCCAGAAGGAGAAGAGGAAGAGCAACAAATTGAAGACTTATTTGAAGAAATAATGAAGGAGAATATCTCCAATCTGGCAAAGAAAATAGACTTCCAGGAAGTCCAGGAAGCTCAGAGAGTCCCAAAGAAGTTGCACCCAAGGAAGCACACACCAAGCATATCACAATTACATTACCCAAAATTGAAGATAAGGAGAGAATCTTAAAAGCAAGAGAAAAGGAGACAGTTACCTATGAAGGAGTTCCCATAAGACTGTCAGCTGATCTCTCCAAAGAAGCCTTACAGGCAAGAAGGGGCAGGAAAGAAGTATTCCAAGTCATGAGAGGCAAGCACCTCCATCCACGATTACTCTATCCAGCAAAGCTATCATTTAGAATGGAAGGGAAGACAAAGTGCTTCCCCAGATAAGGTCACGTTAAAGGAGTTCATCATCACCAAGCCCTTATTACATGAAATGTTAAAGGGACATATGTAAAAAAAAGAAGATCACAACTATGAACAGTAAAATGACAACAAACTCACAATTGTGAACAACCAAACCTAAATGAACAAAAACAAAAGCAAACTAAGCAAATAGCTAGAACAGGAACAGAATCACAGAAATGGAGGTCACATGGAGTGTTATCAGTGAGGGAGTGGGACAGGGAGAGAGGGAGAAAAAGTACAGAGAATAAGTAGCATAAATGGTAGGTATAAAATAGACAGGGGGAGGTTAAGAATAGTATAGGAAATGGAGAAGCCAAAGAACTTATGTGTACAACCCATGGGCATGAACTAATGAGGCGGGATGAGGAATGCTGGTGGGGTGGTGCAGGATGGAAGGGAATAAAGGAGAGAGAAAGATGGGACAACTGTAATAGCATAATCAATAAAATATACTTAAAAATTAATGTTACACTTATTAATACTTCCTTGATGGGCATTATTTAGAAATGATTTTTTTTTACGTTCTACACATTGGGAGAAATGAGAACTATGTATTCATTATAGATATCTGAAATTAATGTGTTTTCAGAGAATGTGCTCTAAACAGTATCTCTTCTTTGGTTTTTGTTGATAATCCATAGTAATAGCCAATTTATTTAAATATCCATGTATGCTTTCAATGAATATATTCACCATTTGTTGGGTGCTGGATTCTATAGTTTTCCATCAGCTCAAGCTTATTAATTATGTAGTTCTAATTATCTGTATATTCACTAATTTTTGTTTAATATAAGTTACTGACCTTTCAAAATCCATTATTAATTGGTATTTTCACATTCTTTCTAGACACTGTTTAAGTACCTTAGGGACTGTAGGTCTTTTTCTAGCTTTTGTTTTTCTTTGCTTTTAATCTCTGGCTTGCTTTTCTCAAATCTCTGGTAATTTCTGGATATATATTACATAAGGGCATTTGTGGAGTTATTTCAGGCCTGGAAAATTCTCCTTCTTTAAAAAGAATTTACATTTGCTTCTGGCAGGTGTCTAGGTACAGAAGCAATTCTGGATCACTTAAATCAAGGTCTGACCACTGAGGTTGTTTGAAGCCAGGCCTTGGTCCTTTTGAAGGCCAGACTATGTTTTCCTCTTATGTATAGGAAGAAGTCTTTGGAATTTCCAGTTCAAGTGTGGGTGATTTATTGGTTTTCCTTCCTTGGTGGACCTGGACTTCAGTTTTTATTCTCTAACTCTGGGGCTGTTGAAAGTTTCACCCAGTTTCTCAGACTCTCAACTGCCTTTTCTGGAATTGACACATGGTCTTCAAAGAAAAGTTGCCCCAAATATTATACTTATTTCTCAGAAATTCCTTTTTTATCTAGATTTTGATCCTAAAATTCTTCACTACCTTATCTGTCTATGCTACCAATATCTCTTGGGTAGCAATATATATACATACATACATGTATATGTGTGTGTGTGTGTGTGTGTGTATTGTTTTTAGTGTAAGGATGGGCCTGCATTATGTAGGATGCCATTATAAGTAGCTGAAGTTCTTATCATGTGCACTTTTTAAAATTTTATTATTGAAGTATAGCATATGTACCAAAAAGTGAACAAATCATGAGTATATACTGGTCAATTAATTAGCACAGTTAATACATTCAGTAACCCCCACCCACTCAAGAAATAATATCACCATTCTGAAGTCTGCCTAATGTCTCTTCCTCCCCTCTCCCTCATAAGCACTTTCATTTGGCCTCTTCTTTCTTTCTGAAGACCCAGGAAACCAGATATCATTAACTCATCAATTTTAATCATGAAATGCATGGCTTTGGCAAAGTCATTTCTAATTTGGCTTGCCATTTTAAATCTATTACTAGGGTAGTTTTCTTCTGTTCCATTTTTCTCTCTCTTCCCTTGCATCCACTATTTTAAGTTAGAAACATTCTTTGTTCTGCCCTTATTGTCTTCAGCTCAATTTAGAGTTCACTCCCAGTAGTTTCTCCTCAGTGAGGAACTCGGATGAAAGGGCACTGACAAGGTTCTGGAGTCATAGGGCCTGGATTGCTCTTCTACTCTACCACAGTTCCTTTGTTCTCACCCTTGAAATGGACCTGCAGGCCCCTTCCAGTTGTACTATTGCTACTCACTTGATGATTTCAAAGTTCTTGCCTTCTCAGGAACATCACATGTCCTTTTGCTGTCCCTCCACTTCTTTCTGCACAATTGCAGTTATAACAGGTTCTGTTGCTGTCATTAGTTTGGCCCACTTGTAATTTGTCCCCTGACTTTGTAATAGATATTAAACATGAATTGTGGGTTTGCTCTCCTAGTGTGTATGCTTGCTCGCTCTCTCTTTCTCTCTCAGTTATAGAATTGGGAAGGAAGGAAAGAAGGAAAAACTATCACCTAAAATTTTTTTAACATTTGATATTTAAGTAAATGACAGCATTTTGGGGAGATCTCCCAGTGCAGTGTTAAGATACCCTACCCCAGCATTCTAGGAGCCAAACAAGAGGTGAAGGGGGAGGCAAGGGAGGAGGTGAGGGCAAAAAGAGGACAGGGCAAAGAAGAATAAAAATTAGGGAGGCTAGTGAGAGAATGTCAGGAAAGAACCAACAGTCAGGTCAAATTCTGCTGGGGATATAGCAAAACTAGACCTCTTTTTAGTGCAAATCGGAGACTGAAAAGTAGTTTATTCTGCCCTGGCTGGTGTGGCTCAGTGTATTGAGTGATGGCCTATGAACCAAAAGGTCACTGTTTCAATTCCCAGTCAGGGTGTTACAGAAGAGTTGTGGGGGTGGAGAGTGAAGAATATACTATTACCAAATGGACCCACCCTTGTACTCTGGGGGCCTCCCCCAGCCCATACTAGGTTTGCCTTGCCCACCTCCAGGGAAAGACGTCTCTCCATGCCAGAGATTGGTAAAAAGGAAAGGGATTATTATTTAAAGAGTTATACAAACTTAAGAGTAGTGACTTAATGTCTTCATTGAGATCCCAAAGTCCTTTAGAATATCCACACAGTCCTTCCTTACCCCTCTGACCAGTCCGGTACTGTATCTTAGGAAAAGAAGCAGAAGTCTGTGGTTCTTCTCTGCTCAAGCTGTGTGGTTCCAAAAAGACCCCAGTTCTTTGCCCAAGCAGTGTGGTCCCAACCCGCATGGTTGCTGTTGCTGGGTTTAAATCCCAGAGCCAATCTTCCTCTCCTGCACCATTTCAGGCTCCTCCCACAATTGGCTACACCAGCCACCATTCCTGTATTCGTCCAGCTTTACAGGGCTGCCATAGTAAGTCCCACCAGGCATAGTCCCATGGCGTGGAGCCAATCATCTCCAAGCTCTCCTGCAGGTGCTGTAATCAGGGAAGGTTGCCTCCCGTTACATCCTGGGTAGAAGTCACTCCCATCCCCCTGGCTCAAAGCATGGCCACAGCTATTTAACATATCCATGAAACCGGTCTAAACTTATAGATATGTTATGTTAAATAACCATGCCAGAGGTTAGCTGCAAAGCTGTTGCTATGTGAAACAGCTCTGCATGTTCCTCCTCCATGTGTCCCATCCCCCAGCTCAGACTTGTGGGGGTGAGGACGTCCTATATATATTTTTACTGCTATTTCTTGGATACCCTGAGTTCTGGGCCCCATTACAAATCCCTATTTGGGGCCCCCCTTGGCTGCATCCTGTTACAGGGGTACACTCTGGGGTTGTGGGCCAGGTCCCCGGATAGGGCACATGAGAGGGGCAACCAATGGATGTTTCCCTCCCTCTCTCTCTCCTTCCCTTGCCTTCGAGCTACAAATAAATAAAATCTTTTTTTAAAAAGGTAGTTTATTCTTAGTGAAACAAGTTTACCCTTGCGTTCAGAGGTTGGAGAGAAGACTGGGAATCAGGCCCTGGTTGTTTAAGATCAATACAAGATAGGAAAAACTGGAACATGGTAAGTTTCCAAGAAAATAAAGCTATTAGCAAACAAGCCTCAGGGAGAGGTCATGATTGGTGTTGTAGTCCGTAGGCCCAGCTGAGCCAGAAATCAGACCAGCCCAAACCCCTGTGAGATGTGAGTGTAAAAACCTTCAAACAATTCCAGTCCCCTGCATTCCAGCTCACCCCTACATGTGCATGTTAAGGCCCAGACATTATGGAGCAGAGATAAACCATCTGCATTGTTTCCTGTTCAGATTCCTGCCCACAGAAACCATGAGCATAACAAAAAGTTGTTGGTTGTTGTTTTGCATCACTAAATTTGGGTTAGCTTGTTACACAGCAGTAAATTACCAGGTAGCTATTATGACCGAAGAAGATTAGCCATTCCAGATTTCAGGGGAGTACTGCAGTGTAATCAAAGACCTTGGAGACAACATACCAGTGCCCATGTCTAGGGAACTATTGGTTACTCCAAGCAAAGGAGGGTCTCATGTAGCGGAGTATAGCACCATTGCAAACCAAGGGACACATCCAGGGATTCCAAGGGTCTTTTCATCATCTCTTCATCCTACCACATGAGCAGCCACCTTGTCTTGCTTCAGGAAAAGTGCATCTACCCAGAATTAGGAATATGCTTGTCTGACTTCCCTTGAACTCAGAAATGAGCAAGAGAAGCCTTTTTACATTGTTCCCAGGGTCTACCCAGGAAGGCCAGTTAGCTTTTATTGTTTTCTTGCTTGTATCCTCCGAGACATTCCTTGACAGTTATTGAATTTGTCAGACTATAAGATGCACCATTTTTACCACTTTCTTGCTTCAAATTTTTTTTTTGCTATTTTCCTCCTCTAAAACCTAGGTAAATCTTATGGTGCAGACTCCAGATGCACCTAGGTTTCAGAGGAGGAAAATAGTGGGGGGAATTTTGAAGCAAAAAATGTGGTAAAAAAGTGTGTCTTATAGTCTGAAAAATACGGTAATCCATTTATTCATTTATAATGATGATTTGTTATCATCTCCTTTCTTGTTTCTTCTTTTCATCTTTGGCATTCTTTTAAGCAGCTTCTTGGGCAAATGAGTATTTGAATAATAAATAGTTTTAGCTTCTTCATTTTAATACAGTACTCTCCTTCTGAAAGACCCAGGAGCAAAGTAGCACTATCTTTTCAGCAATCCTGTAGTATTTGATTTATACCATACTCATACAGCAGAAGACCAGCATTAATAGCCAAGTATTCAGTCCCTTTTCAGTAGGTGCCTTCCCTGGGTACTGCCACTCCCATTTCACTGTCATCATAGAGGTGAACTTGTCATCAGGGAGGTGGACCCTGAACACTGAGTCACAATGCAAGTAGACATCTGCCTTACTGGTCTGAGCTCCCCTTTAGTGGAGGGTGATGGCACTGAACCCCCTTTCCATTCATCAGGGTTAATTGGCCTCTAAGGAGACTCATTTATCCTAGAGAAGTGACATACTAATTTATTTCAAGGTCTGAATATTGCCTGAGCCCTCATTAAGCTCATCTACCATCTCATCATGTTGCTGGTAGAAGTGAGGTTCTCTTATAACATAGAAATGCATTTCACTGACCCATGCATGATTGTGGTGTGGCAAGATTTATTTGGGTGGAAGGCTGCCCTTGTGTCTCATCTCTGTCCATTCCACCATGAAAAGAGTCCACTGTGTCTTCAGCAATGCAAAAAAAAGTCCAGTGTCCAGAGTATCTGTGCCATATTGAAGCTTAATCCAGTCCAACCTTTCTCACTATCCAGCTAGCTTAGCCTGTACTCCCAACTGCAATCTGTTGCTGTGCCATGGTATCCAGGCTCCCTCCTGGAGCCTGCCTTGGGTGTGCAAATGGCTATCAGCCACATGGCTGCTAGGGCCACATGGTTATGGAGAGAGAATGCATGAGCACATGAGATGAGCACAGGTAACTAAGAAAGAGCTCTTTTTATCCTGGGATTATATTATCTTGGACTTGGGAAGAACCAGGAGCTTTTTCAAACTAACGAAATCAAATTCTTGGGCTTCTGATGGGTTCACCCCCTAGACAATTGATCCGTTTCTCAGGTTAGACTTACAGGTCTCTATGGTCATGTACCTTACCCTGCATCATTTTGACTTCTACTATGCATGTGCTTACCTCTCCCTGCTCCCCCCAAGAATTCAGTAACTGAGGAGTGAAGCAAGAGTTATTAATCTTTGGCCCAGTAAAGCTGTAATCTCCTGGAGTGTGTGAAGCTCTACCTTCCTGGTGAAGTAAACAGGCTTATGCTCCCCAGCCCATTAGGCTCAAAATTTCCAATGCCCTTTGCTTCCTTCTCTATTAATAATTAGCTAACTATCTATGGTAACATTTATACCCTCTGGTTTCTTTGTCCCTGGATCCCCTCACACCCTCTAACCCTTGCCAGTTCATCTAAACCTCCTCTTTCCTCTTACAGACACATGTACACATACATATGGAGATAGACAGACCTGTAACAGCACAGGAAAAATCTGATGTTTTGTTTAATGGTCCTCCATTTGTCATTAAGCCACAGCAAAGATAATCCTAACACTATCAGATGCCCTTTTGGCAGAAGTACCCTCTTAGGGTTTAACTACAGAACTGATTATGATAACATCTAATAAATTTTTTTAAAAATGTAGTATTTTTATAGTATTTTTAAAACTTTTCTAAAATGCAGGGCCTGATGTATCAAATTTTTGAAAGGTATAAAGTTGTATGACAATAAGACATTTACCCTCCATTTTGCAGCAGATATTTAATGCAGGTCATTTTAGGTGACCAGCTCCATAAATATGTTGCGTGCCCCTCAGATTAGAGAGCACAGCCAGCACCCTAATGACCATACCCCTCTGGTGATATGTGAGTGTTGATTTAAAAGAAACCCATGGAGCAAGAGTAAATCTTTCTAGTTTTCACCTTCCCACCAAGGGGGATTTTTATCAACCTGGATGCTAAGTTTGGGATCCACAGTTTTCAAAGAGAAAATGGACTGAGAACACTTACCCATTTCATAATGCCTGTTTACATTTATCACAAATGATTCTTGGCTACTAAAACTCCTTATGAGTTTAGACTGGTTATCTCTGTGTGAGTGTGGAGAAAAACATGTATGATAAATTCTCTCAGGCCTTCCAGCTGCTCATTAAGGAAAACAAAACAAAACACGTGGTATGGGAGGGTGATAATTCTGAGAATTAAAATGGAACAGAATGATGAGGTCTGTTTTGGTGGCCAAAGTAGGGGAAAAAGCAAGGGTTTTGCTTGTGCAGCCTCTGCTACAATAAAGAGGACCTTAACACAAATGGATAGCACCCTACAAAATGTAGTGCATAATTCAAGCTGTCAGCTTAACCACACTTTTTCCAGGTAAAGAGAAGGAGCCCTTGTTTCCTGGGTAAAGAGAAGGAGCGTTGTTTGCTGACCCCTGCTGCAGACTGCCCTGCTCTGTTGGCCTTTGTGTCAAGGTCTCCTACTTCCCTTCTTTTTGGCATTGTGTTCCCCTCTAGTGGCCCCCTGTAAGGGACCACCCAAGGGGCTGCATAATGGGGACTGATGTAACCACCAAAACATAGGTTTTGTAAGACTGCCCATTAAAAGAAAAATACTGTTTAACTATGTATGTGTTTGTCCTTTCTACAACTGTTTTGTGTGGAAAACAAAACCCCATGTACAAACTTCACTGTGGCAGCACATACAGCTATTCCAACCATCGGGTGTCAGGTTTGAAATAGTCGCTTCCAGTTTATTTTTCCAAAGCACTAATTCTTGATGTGGTTTATATTTTTATGTTTGGATTTATGGTCAGGAAATTTGATATCAAAGCAAACAAATTGTACCAGCTTTATGAAACTATTAATAGTCCTGGAGTTGGTGGCTTGTTATTGCTTTTGTGTGAAATTTGTCTGTAATGCTCCTTAACAAAAGCTAGCAGCCTGGAATTCAGTTCTCAATAGCTATTTACACCTCTGTAAAAGGATTAGCCCTAGCCAATTCTTACACTGTTTAAACCTTAATTTACATCTTTATAGAGGTAGAGCTTCTAGAGACCTCTCTCCTTCTTGGTTGTATTTGTGTACCTGTGGGTGGGAGGCCACTGAACATTTTCTCTGATTGATGAAGGTGCTAAATTGCTTCAGGATAACCAGTAAGCTATACAAATTGAATTAGTTTTGACTGACAACAGTACCCTTTGGTTCCTTAGTTACATTTTGTAGCAGTTGAAGTCTTCTTGGTGTTTCATACATGAATGTATTCTGTTACTTCTGGTTAAATTTAAGAAGTAGGGTCTTAGGAGAATTTTAAAATATAATCAGTAAATTTCCTTGAGAATTAAATGTAAAAATACAGAACTAGAACTTGATAAAGTGATAGTTTTAAAAGTAAGTTTTTCTGTCCAGACCATGTGTTGTTCGTTTAAAGATCAAAGTCTTGTGTTTTGGAAGCAAGGTAGGATCAAACTGGGAGGAGGAAGTGGAGTTTTGGGGCCAGTTTGTTTGCATTGGAATTGGGAACAAAGAAGGGTTGCTTTGCCTCTTTCCCATCTTTTTGTGTATGGGTTTATCTTAAGTAACATACTTATAGCTTATGGTCCACTTCTACAAATGATGCCCCTTTGTTGTTGATCTTTTTGAAATACAATTTTTTTCCCTAAAACTTTGTTCTGGATGTGACCAACTATAGTACTTATGATTCTTCACCACCATTAAAATGTAGTAAATGTATTTTGTAAAACTTTTTAAAGGTAGCATTATATTTTATTAATTATGTAAGCAAACACATTACTATTTATCATCAGTGATTACCATAGCATTTTGAGACCTAGAGAAAATGAAACTTGAAAGTCCAGCCTGTAGTGAATTTTCTGTCACCTTTGCCTTTGCTGCTCCTTAGCTTGAATTATATCCCCGTCTCCCAAATTCCTCCTCCTTAGTCAAGCCCCTGTGACTCCAGGGAGCTTTCTATCTCTCTACCCCCTCACAATTCCTTATTGTGTTCCCATTGATTACATGCTCTCCTTTACCGCTCTGAAATTGGCTCACATTCTGTGGGCTTATCTTTTTCTTCTTAAGGGTAGGCTGTTATTCTGTGAATTGAATGGTGGCAAGATAAAACCTTCCAGAAAGAATTAAACCCCAGGTTTTGCCCAAGAAAAATGTATTTACAAGTACTGTAAGTCACATAGGCTAGAAGTCTGGAAGGTTTAGGGCAGCAGGGCTCAGAGTGAAGGAAGGACCCAAATAAGGGGCTGGCCTAAAGGTACTGAGAACCCAGGATTAGAGTTTAAATAAGAGTTTAGGGTTTATCAAGGAGCTAGAGAACTGACAGGGTGGCCCAGAGTTTAGAAAAGGGCCTGAATCCATGGGGCCTACTTTATTTCCTGTCCAGGGTAAAAATGTGCTTCAGGGTGGAGGTGGGCTTGAGCTTTTGCCAGTCACCCTCCAGTAGATGGACAGAGAACCTCTCTTTTATCCTTGTGATACCAGTCACATAGCCATATTGTTCTATGAATTGTTTCACTTTCATTTTGGGGTATGTGTTGAATATTCCCAATTACATGTGTGATCAGTTCCTTAAAAGATAAAATGCTGTTTTTATCTTTAATATTTTCTCCCATAACTTTTTAGAATCATTTTTTCCCCAGATAGACATTTTTTTAAAGGAAGTTACAACCAGTCTGTCTGGAGGCTACTATAATACCATGACAAACCTAACCTAAAACAGTGGCCAAATGGTTAGACTCTACAAGTCCCACAGTAAACTGGAAATAAATAATGAAGGCTGAATTCCTCTTTCTATGCCTTCCTGTTCTTACTAAGAATAAAGAAAATTTTATTGCAATAGGATCTAAATGAAGAAATAATGATCATTTCTCTTCATTCAGAAATAGAGGACGTAACACTTCAATCAGCAGTTTTCAATTTCTTAACAGTGGCAATTTAAGTAAATGTTATATGAGTTGTGGAGCTCTAACTTGGTTATGATTGACAATATAAAATTAGTCTTTTCTCCTCTTAGGATTATCTACCATTCCTATTAGTCAGGTGGAATATGGAATGAGATTGCATAGCTGTGGATTTGAACATCATTAAAGTCTTCAGAGGGTTAAAAGTTATTTCCTCTGATGTGTTTAAAAGTGCCACATACACACAAACAAATTTTTCAAACTGCCCCATTTTACATGTTTGTCAAGAGATAGACTAGTTGCTGCATTTTTATGACTAGATTATATTACAGATATATTTCAATAAACCACAAAGAACCACCATAGATTCTAGAAGCTGGCTGTCTGTGCTTAAATAAACAGCTCATGCAGCACCTGTTTTATTTTATAGGCTCTATAATCATAGTGACATTCTGAAAGAAGACCTTGAAGATTGCAGACCAGCTGTCCTTCACCAGCTTCTGAGACTCTCGCCTGGGGGTGGCACTGATGAAAAGCAAGTCAGGTATTACTGTCATGAAACTACTGCTGTGATGGGGTGGCTGTTCAGGTTCCCAGACGCTTCCAAGAAGAGGGTCCCGGAGTTGTAAAACACTAGTCCACATGATCAGCACAAGAAACTTGTAGTCATTGACTTAACTTTTTTGTGAACTTCACCATCTGTTTCTTTGTAAATGTATTTGATTCTAATTGTAAACAAGATATATCGATTCACTCCCTCCTTATTACAACATTTTTTTTGCTTTTTATTTTTTATCAACATTTTTTACTGTTCAAGTATAGTTGTCTCCATTTCCCCCCCTATTACCCCCCACCCCAGCCATCCCCACTTCTCACCCTTGATCCTACTATCCCACTGAGGCTTTGTCCAGGTGTCCTTTATACCCATTCCTGAAAACCATTCCCCCTTTTCCTCCCATTATCCCCTCCCACCTCCCCTCTGATTACTGTCAGTTTGTTCTTAATTTCAGTGTCTCTGATTATACTTTGCTTGCTTGTTTGTTTTGTTGAGCACGTTCCACTTATAGGTCAGGTCATATGGTATTTGTCTTTCACCACCTGGCTTATTTCACTTACATAATGCTCTCCAGATCCATCCATGCTGTCCCAAAGGGTAGGAGCTCCTTTCTTTCTGCTGAGTAGTATTCCATCATGTAAATGTAACAGGGTGCAGCCAGGGGGGGGCCCCAAAGAGAGATTTGGAATGGGGTCCAGAACTCAAGGTGTCCAGGAAATATTAGAAAGATATATAGGATGTCCTCCCTCCTCCCCCCATAGGTATGAATTGGGGGAAGGGACACATGGAGCAGTAACATGCAGAGTTGTTTTGTACAGCAACAGCTTTTCAGGTAACCTCTGGCATGGTCATTTAACGTATCTATATAAGTTTTAACTGGTTTCATGGATATGTTAAATAGCTGTGGCCATGCTTTGAGCCAGGGGAATGGAAGTGACTTCCACCCAAGATGTAACTGGGAGGAAGCTCCCCCTGCTTACAGTGCCTGCATGAGAGCTTGGAGAAGATTGGCTCCATGACATGGGGCCACACCTGCCCATACTCACGATGGCAGCCCAGTAAACCTGGAAGAATACAGGAATGCTGGCAGGTGTAACTGATTATAGGAGGAGTCAGAAATGGGAGTGCAGAGGAAGATTGGCTCAGGGATTTAAACTCAGACTCATAAGTCATGTGAAGAGAGAACCATGTGGTTTTGGCAGAGTGGGGACCTCCACAGCTTTGGTGAGAGGGAGGACCACATGGCTTTGGGGTGTTCCTTTTTGCCACGTGTTTTAGGTAAGCAGGAGAGACTTTGCCTGTAAGAAAAGGGGTGAAAGGACTCTTGCTGGTGGGCCATGAGAAGGTGCCACATGGGTTTGGATTAACTGGAGATCCTGGCAGTGACACAGGTGATGGTGCTGGGAGCCTGAATTATGGACTTCTACTTCTTTTCCTGAGATATGGTATGCCAGATTAGGGCAGAGGGAGAAGGAAGGACTGTGTGAGTCTGTTGGTATCCTAAAAGACTTGAATCTTTTAATGAAGACATTAGGTCACTATTCTAAGTCTGTATAGATTTAAATAAATATTTCCTTTCCTTTTCACAAATCTCTGACATTGAGAGATGTCTTTCCTCTGATGGTGGGCATAATGGACCCAGTGGGGGGGTCCTTTCGGTAACAGTATATCGTACCCCCCAGGTTTGTTCTGTAACATAAATGTACCTTAGTTTTTTTGGAGGGGTTAATATATTTTATTGATTATGCTATTATGGTTGTCCCATTTTCCCCCCTTTATTCCCCTTTGCCTTGCACACACCCCCACAATCCCTGCCTTTAGTTCATGTCCATGTGTTCAACATATAAGTTCTTTGGCTTCTCCATTTCTGATACTATTCTTAACCTCCCCCTGTCTATTTTCTACCTATCATTCATGCTACTTATTCTCTGTACCTTTTCCCTGCTCTCCACCTCACACCCCCTTGTTGATAACCCTCCATGTGATCTCCATTTCTATGGTTCTGTTTCTAGCTGTTTGCTTAGTTTGCTTTTGTATTTTTTACTTCTTGTTGATAATATCTGTGAGTTTGCTGCCATTTTATGTTCATATTTTTTATCTTCTTTTTCTTAGGTAAATCCCTTTAACATTTCATATAATAAGTGCTTGGTGATGATGAACTCCTTTAACTTGACCTTGTCTGAGAAGCACTTTATCTGGCCTTCCATTCTAAATGAAAGCTTTGCTGGATAGAGTAATCTTGGCTGGATGTAGGTGCTTGCCTTTCATGACTTGGAATACTTCTTTCCAGCCCCTTCTTGCCTGTAAGGTCTCTTTTGAGAAATCAGCTGACAGTCTCATGGGAACTCCTTTGTTGGTAATTGTCTCTTTTTCTCTTGCTGCTTTAAGATTCTCTCCTTATCTTTAATCTTGGGTAATGTAATTATGTGCCTTGGTATGTTCCTACTTGGGTGCAACTTCTTTGGAACTCTCTGAGTTTCCTGGACTTCTTGAAAGTCTATTCCTTTGCCAGATTGGGGAAATTCTCCTTCATTATTTCTTTAAATAAGTTATCAATTTCTTGCTTTCCCTCTTCTTCTGGTACCCCTATCATCTGGATGTTGGGACATTTAAAGATGTCCTGGTGGTTCCCGAGCCTCTCCTCACTTTTTTGAATTGTTTTTTCATTCTGTTCTGGTTGAATGTTTACTTCTTTCTTCTTGTCCAAACCATTGACTTGAGTCCTGGGTTCCTTCTCATCACTGTTGGTTCCCTTTGCATTTTTCTTTTTTTCACTTTGCATAGCCCTCACTTTTTCCTCTATTTTGTGGCCATACTCAACCATTTCTGTGAACATCCTGATTACTAGTGTTTTGAACTGTGCATCTGATAGGTTGGCTATCCCTTCATCTCTTAGTTGTATTTTCTCTGCAGTTTGATCTGTTCTTTCATTGAGCCATTTTTTTTTTTGCCTCGGCACACCTGTTACTTATAAGGGGTGGAGTCTTAGGTATTCACTAGGTGTGGGGTAAGCCACATCGCTGTGTTGTGACACTGTATGTGGGGAAGGGGTCCAACAGGGAACAATGGCGCTTGCTCTGCTTTCTGCTGATTTTCAGTCACTTCCCCCACTACCCACAAGCACAGTGCACCCTTCTGGTGCTGACTCCCGGGTGGGTGGATTTGTGTACATTCTACGACCTTATGGGTTTCTCCAACGAACTGTCCTGTGAGGTTGGGAGTTTCTTCTGCTGCCGCCTCCACCCCCACAGGTGTTTTCAATCAGTGGCTTGAGGCTTCAATTCCCCCTGCTGGAGCTCTCAGCTGTGTGGTGTGTCTCCCTCCCTCCTCCTGGTTTATATGGGTGCCAATGTGGGACCTTAGGCTCCACCAGCCATTGCCTTGCTGGGTCTGCCAGCTGCTGCCTTGCTGGCCAGCTGCAGAGTTGCCCACCCCGCTACACAATCTGCCACCTCACTGGGTCCTCCAGCCACCGCCTTGCCACTGGTCCTCTCTGCCTGGCCTGTCTCCACACCTCCTACCTGTCTGAATGAATGTGTCTTCTTTAACTCCTTGATTGTTGGACTTCCATACAATTCAATTTTTTGACAGTTCTGGTTGTTTTTTTCTTTTTAAAATGTTGTTGTTCTTTTGGGTGTGCAAGGAGGCACAGTGTGTCCACCTATGCCTCCATTTTGGCCAGAAGTCTAAATGTACCTTAGTTTTTTGATCCACTCATTTACTCATGGGCACTTAGGTTGCTTCCAGCACTTGGCTATTGTAAATTGTGTTGCTATGAACATTGGGGTGCATAGGTTCTTTTGGATTGGTGTTTCAGGGCTCTTAGGGTATAATCCCAGCAGCAGAATGGCTGGGTCAAAAGGCAGTTCCATTTTTACTTTTCTGAAAAAATTCCATACTGTATTCAATAGTGGTTGTACCAATCTGCTATCCCACCAACAGTGCACTAGGGTTCCCTTTTCTCCACAACTTCTGCAACACTTGTTTGTTGCTTTGTTTGTGATGTCCATTCTCACCAGTGTGAAGTGGTATCTCATTGTGCTTTTAATTTGCATCTCTCTGAGAGCTAGCAATACTGAGCATCTTTTCATATGTCTCTGGGCCCTCTCTATGTCCTTCTTGGAGAAGTGTCTGTTCAAGTTCTTTGGCTATTTTTAATTGGCTTGCTTGTCTTCTTAAAGTGGAGTCCTGTGAGTTCTTTATATATTTTGGAGATCAAACCCTTGTCTGAGGTATCATTGACAAATATGTTTCCCCATACGGTTTGTTCTTTTTTTCACTTTAATACTGTTTTCTTTAGTCATGCAGAAGCTTTTTATTTTGATGATATTCCATCTGTTTATTCTTTTGTTTATGTCCCTTGCTCTAGGGGACATATCAGTGAAAATATTGCTGCATGAAATACATGAGATTTTCCTGCCTATGTTCTCCTCTAGGACTTTAATGGTGTCACAACTTATATTTAAATCTTTTATCCAGGTTGAATTTCTTTTAGTGTATGGTGTAAGTTGGTGCTCGAGTTCCATTTTTTTGCATGTAGGTGTCCAGCTCTCCCAGCAACATTTGTTGAAGAGGCTGTTTTTATTCCATTTTATGCTGCTGCCCCTGTTGTCGAATATTAATTGACCGTAGAGACTTGGGTTTATTCCTGGGCTCTCTGTTCTGTTCCACTGGTCTATGTGTCTATTCTTATGCCAGCACCAGACTGTTTTGGTTACAGTGGCCTTGTAATACAGTTTGATATCAGGTATTGTGATCCCTCCTACTTTGCTCTTTTTTCTCAAAATTGCAGCATCTATTCGGGGTTGTTCATGGTCCCATATAAATTTTTGAAGTGTTTGTTTTTATATCTGAAATATGCCTTTGGTACTTTAATAGGTATTGCATTGAATGTATAAATTGCTTTAGGTAGTGTGGTCATTTTGATGATGTTAATTCTTTGAATCCATGAACACAGTATAATTTTCTGTTTTATTGTGTCTTCCTTAATTTTTTTCTTCAGTGTTCTGTAGTTTTCTCAGTACAGGGCTTTTGTCTTCTTGGTTACGTTTATTCCTAGGTATTTTCTTTTTCCTGTTGCTAAATCAAATGGAATTTTTTTCCTGATTTCTGCTTCTAATGCTTCTTTGTTGGTATACAGAAATGCTTTTGATTTCTGAATATGGACTTATCTCCTGTTTTGCCAAGTTCATTTATTAGGTCAAGTAGTTTTTTGGTGGAGTCTATAGGGTTTTCTATGTACACTATCATGTCACCTGCAAACAATGACAGTTTTGTTTCCTCCTTTTTATTTTGCATGCTTTTTATCTACCTTTCTTTTCTGATTGCTGTGGCTAGGACTTCCAATACCGTCTTGAATAGAAGTGGTGAAAGTGGACAGCCTCGTCTTGTTCCTGATCTTAGTGGGAAAGATACTATTTTTTCCCCATTGAGTATGATGTTGGCTGTAGGTCTCTCATATATGGCCTTTATTATGTTGAGGAATGCTCCCTCTATTCCCACTTTGCTGAGTGTTTTTATCATAAGTAGGTGCTGTACCTTATCAAATGCTTTTTCCACATCTATTGATATGATCATGTGATTTTTTGTCTTTGCTTTTGTTTATGTGATATATTACATTTATTGACTTGTGAATATTGTACCACCCTTGCATCACTGGGATGAATCCCTCTTGGTCATGGTGTGTGATGTATTGCTGGATGCGGTTTGCCAATATCTTGTTGAGGATTTTGGCCTCTGTGTTCATCAGTGATATTGCCTGAAGTTTTTTTTTTGTTGTGTCTTTATCTGGTTTTGGAATTAAGATGATGCTGGCTTCATAAAAAGAATTTGTGAGTCTTCTCTCTTCTTGGTTTTTTGGAATAGTCTGTGAAGGACAGGGGTTAGCTCCTTAAATGTAGTGTAAAATTCTCCTGTGAAACCATTCAGTCCAGGGCTTTTCTGTGCTGGGAGTTTTTTGATTACTTCTTCAATTTTGTCAACTGGTACTGGTCTGTTCAGGCCTTCTGCTTCTTCATTTAGTTTTGGGAGATTATATTTTTCTAGAAATTTGTCCATTTCACCCTGGTTTTCAAATTTCTTGGCATATAGTTCTTCTTAGTCATTTCTTACAATGTTTTTTATTTCTGTGGTATCAGTTGTAATCTCTCCTCTTTCATTTCTGATGTGTTTATTTGGGTCCTCACTTTTTCTTGATGAGTCTGCTTAAATGCTTGTCAACTTTGTTTATCTTTTCAAAGAACCAGCCCCTGGATTTATTGAGCCTTAGAATTGTGCTTTTAGTCTTTATGTTGTTTAATTCATCTCTGATCTTGGTTATTTCCTTCCTTCTACTCGCTCTGGGGGTCTTTGTTGTTGTTGTCCCTCAAGTTCTTGTAGGTGTAGGGTTAGGTTATTTATTTGAAATGGTTTTTTCCTTTTTTCGGTAGGCCTGTATCAGTATGAAATCCCTGCCAGGACTGCCTCTCACGACTGCCGTGTCCCATAAGTTTTGGGTTGTTGTGAGTTCATTTTCATTTGTTTCCAGAAACTTTGATTTCTTCCTTGATCTCATTCTTGACTCATTCATTGTTTAATAGCATTATATTCAATCTCCATGAGTTTGAGTGTTTTTGAGTTTTCTCCTTGAGGTTGTTTTCTAGTTTCAGTCCCTTGTGGTTGGAGAAAATGCTTGATATGATTTCAGTTTTCTTGAATTTGTTGAGGCTTGTTTTGTGTCCCATCATGTGATCTATCTTTGAAAATGTTCCATGTGCATTTTGAAATAATGTGTATTTTGCTTCTTTGGGATGAAAGGCTCTATATATTTCAATTAAGTCCATTTGATCTAGACATTTTTCAGTGCATCAGTATCTTTGTTGATATTTGATTTGGACGATCTATCCATTTTTGACAGTGGGGTGTTGAAATCCCCTACTATAATTGTGTTGCTGTCAATATGTTTCTTGAAGTCCTCCAAGATTTTTTTTATGTATTTGGGTGCTCCTATGTTGAGTTCATATTTACAATGTTTATGTCTTCTTGATGGATTTTTCCCTTGGGTATGAAGTGACCTTCTGGGTTTCTCTTTATAGGATTTTTTTTTTGATGTCTATTTTGTGTGATATGACTTTTGTGTGATATGACTATTGCTACCTGGATTTTTCTTTTTTTTTTTTTCTGTCCGTTTGCTTGGAAAATTTGGTTTTAGCCCTTCACTTTCAGTCTGTGTAGGTCTTTTGTCCTGAGGTAGATTTCTTGTAGGCAGCATATGTGTGGGTCATGCTTTCTTCTCCGTTCAGCTACTCTAATACTTTTGATTGGAGCATTTAATCCATTTTATGTTTAAGGTTATTATTGACGGGTGCTTATTTATTACCATTTGTTCATACCTGTGTTTCTCTCTCTCTCAGCCTTTTCCTTCGATTTCTTTGAGCAGTCCCTTTACCATCTCTTGCAGAGCTGCTGTAGTGGAGGTATATTCTTTTAGACTTATTTTGTCTGGCAAATTCCTTACTTAGCCTTCCATCTTAATTAAGAGCCTCGCTGGTAATGTAGCCTTGCTTGCAGGCCTCTGGTTCTCATTACTTGGAATATTTCTTACCATTCTCTTCTGGCTTGGAGTGTTTCCATTGAGAAGTTAGCTGCTAACCTTATTGGCACTCCCTTGCATGTTACTTCCTGTTTCTCCTTGCCGTCTTTAAGATTCTGTCTTTGAATTGTGCCATTTTAATTATGATGCGTTTTTGAAGTGAGCCTCTTTGGGTTTCTCTTGATTGGGACTCTCTGTGTTTGCTGGATTTGTGTGACTTTTTCTCTCATTAAATTAGGGAAGTTTTCCATCATTACTTTTTCAAATAGGGTTTCTATCCTTTGCTCTTCTTCTCCTTCTGGTGTCCCTGTTATACAGGTATTTTTACATTTCATGTTGTCCTGCACTTCCCTGAACACCTCTTCATTTTTTTAGTCTTTTTTTCCTTTTCTCGTTCTTTTTGTGAGTTTTTTTCTACCTTGTCCTCCAGCCTGCTGATGTGACCCTCTGCTTTTCTACCCTGCTGTTGATTCCTTCTACTGTGTTCTTTAATTCAGAAATTGTATTCTTCATTTCCTCTTGGCCCTTGTTGATAGTATCTATTTCCTTTTTCATATTGATATAGTTTGCAGTGAGTTCATTGTAGTTTCCCTGTAGTTTCTGGCAATTCTCTGTGAGCTCATTGAGCTTCCTTATAACCATTGCTTTGAATTCAATATCTGAGAGTTAGCATTCTTTCATTTAACATTCTTTCTGAGGCTTCCTCCTTTCCTTTCATGTGGAGATTGTTTCTTTGTCTTCTCATTGTTTGTGAAACTCTTCTTGGTAGCCTCTGCTTCTTAAATTAATCTGTTCTGCCTCCCTGGGTTTATGGTGTCAATTTCTATGATAGAAGACTTGTGAGATTCAGTGGTACAGTTTCCTTGATCTCCTCAGCTAGCTTGTCTTGGCCTGTCATTTATGTTGGCTCTGTGTAAGTCTTTGAGCTTTGATTATTGTTGGGTCTTTCTTTGGTAGGTCCTTTCCTCCAGCCTGTTAACTGAGGGTGAGTCCATCCACCATGTCTTATATTCTGTTGCGCAGGTGTGGACAGGTTGTATTGAAGCTGATTCTTCTTTGCATATGAGGTTTTGAGGCTTCCCTCCCACTCTTGTTCAGTTATTTGTTCTTGGTAATTTCTCCACCATTTAGTTGTATTTCCAGATCATTCCTCGGTTGTTGTTAGTGTGGCTTCCACTCCCTCCTTCACCTTCTTCCATTGTTATCTGTGGGTGGTTCCTTTGCTGGTGGGTTTCCTCTTCCAGGAGGTATACTGGTGTTGACCTGCTGGATTTTTTTTGTGATCAGTTGTCTACCTACTCTTTTTTGTGATCAGTTGGAGGGGGAAGGAAAAATGTTTTAAGACAGCAGGAGTATATCCTATGGTATTTAAAGTACCAACCAATAGAAAAGAGATAGGAGATCCTTTGGATATGTATAGTGTTAACTATGATATTTTACCCAACTAGCCACTTTTTAGAAAGGGTGGAAAAAAGATAAGACTCTTGTTAGAGAGGAGGAAGGATTTTGAGTTGGATCTAGAAAGCAGTGAGCTCATGGGAGGTCAGATTATGAGGTAAAGGAAGAGTAAAGGATAGAAAATAGGTGTAGTGTGCAAGAGAATAGAGTTTACCACCACAGTTAAAGTTCAGGAAACAGTGAAGTGAGCTAAGATGTGGGAGGGGTGCTGTGTAGTATTTACAATTGTATGGAACAGCAATTATTTACAAAAATAATGGAGCAACAATCATATGACAGAATCTATGTGACCTGAATAACAAGAATAGGAAGTACAGGACCTAGAGTAGTGTGCTACTGGAACACAAGTGAAGTGAAAGATGGAAAATTAAAAATACACTATGAAAGAGAACAAGGGAAACCAGTCAAACAATGCAATTCAACTAACCAAGTAAAGAAGTCTAAACAGAAAGAAGAGAAATATAAAAATACTTATAAAATAAAAGATGTAAGAATAATGAAAATAATAATAATAATATGAATATACAATAACTTGCAAGTTCTCTGGAGTAGCAAAGTGAAATTTGTCTCACTGTCTCAGTTATTGGAATGATCCCTCTTTGGATCTAACTCTTGTCTTTTCACAGCTCCAAGTTGATTGTCTCACTTGTGGGAATTTAAAAAAAAAAAGAAGGAAGGAAGAAGGAATAAAAAAAAAATTAAGGAAAGAAAGAAAGAAGGAATTAAAAAAAATTTTTTAAGCCTTCTGCTGGCTTTAAACCACCAAGCCAGTTCTCCTGGTCTTCTGGCTATAGCAGGCTGAGGAGGGATTGGTTTTGCTTTTCTCCCTTTTTGAGCTGCGCTCTTTGCAGTCGCCCAGCCTCCAACCCAGTTCCTCGGTTCCCTGCTCCCGGACCCCCAGTGTCCTTCTGCGCCCAGCCTACACCTTCAGTCCACCAGTTGTGCTGTCCTTGAGGTGCACCAATTAGGGGCAGCTCACACACCACCTTGTAGCTCTTTGCTGTCCTAGATGCTAGGGACTCTCAGGGTTCCTCTAGGGTAGTTCAGCACCCTTACTGAATTAAGTCTTTTTGGGGATTCCTGACTCCCTGAGCCCTGCAGCTCTCTCCTGTGTTGGGTCGTCTCCACCTTCCTTTCTCCACCTTCCTCTTAGCAAGTGAGTTGGCCCTGCAGGGCCCCAGCAGCAGGGGCTGGGTGGGGGAGGTGCCTCTGGGCACCAGGTTTAGACACACTTGGTCCCAGGGCTGTACGCCTGAGCACTCAGCCTCTGCTGCTGGGGCAGAACAGGTAGCTTCTGGGCCATGGGATCTGGTATGCACTGTCTCCAGGGCTTTGGGTGTGAGGGTGCAGCCTGGCAGGGGTAGGGGTACAGGAGGCAGAGGCAGGTGCTGTGGAGCATTCCTCAAACAGCCACTGAATGCTTTTTTTTTCCTCTCTTTCTTTTTGAAAAATTTCTCCTGTTCAAGCCTGCTGCTCCAAACAAGCACCTAGCCTCTCACACAGCCCAGCTCTCCAACCAGACCAGGGACAAACCGGGTCAGGGTCTGTTACTGCCCAACTCTTCCCAGTTGGCGTCCACAGTCTCAGCGAGTGCACACTGCTCTTGCATGTTTGCTGCTTCATCCTTATTTCCCCGCTGCGACTTGAAGCATCCAGGTCCCTCCTGATGCTGCTCAAACCTTGTTTGGCAGGGGAGGGAGCCATTGACTGGGCTTTCTCCCAAGAATCCTGCGGCAGAGCCAGTGGGCACTGGGCCTGGGGCTGCAGCCTTCCTGGTCCCTGCGCTAGTCCTAGGAACCTTATTGTCCCAAAGCAATCTCCTTACCGTCTGATTTTTCAATGTCCTTGTTACAGAACAACAGCAGGGGGCATCCGAGGGCAATATACTATTACCGAAAGGAACCCCCAGGTTCATTATGTCTGCCATGTTATAGGAACGACATCTCTCAATGCCAGAGATTTGTGAAAAGGAAAGGAAATGTTTATTTAATGCTATACAGACTTAAAGTGGTGACCTAATGTCTTCATCAAAAATCCTAAAGTCCCTTAAAACACCCACAAACACACACAGTCCTTCCTTCCCCCCTTTGCCCAGTCTGGGGTACCATATCTCAGGAAAAGAAATAGAAAGCCTGTGTCTTAGGCAGCCCCCAGTTCTTCCCAGTAATCCATCTCAGCTGGTAGGCCTCCCTTGGTTCCCGGCACCATCAGCTGTGTTGCCAGGATCTCTGCTTAAGCTGGGTGGTGGTTCCCCCTTCTAAAGCTGTGGGGGACCCCACTTTGGCAAAGGCACATGGCTCTCCTTTCTATCACTGTAGCTGAGTGGTCCTCTCTGCACAATGGCTGCAAGAATCTCCTCTCTGGCAAAGCCACGTGGTTCTCCCCTCCAATGGCTGCAAGGAGTGGTGGTTCTGTGCTAAAGCCGCAGGGTGATTCTCTCATAGGGCCATGGGAGTCCCCACTCTGGCAAAGCTGTGTGGTTCTCTCCCCAGTGGCTGCCGCTCTCAGTTTTTAATCACCGCACCAATCTCCCTCTGCAGCTCCATTTCTGACTCCGCCCACAATTGGCTATGCTTGCCAGCACTCTCATATCCTTCTAGCTTTACTGGGCTGCCATCGTAAGTTTGGGCAGGCGTGGCCCCATGTCATGGAGCCAGTCATCTCCAAGCTCTCATGCAGGCACTGTGACTTGTAGGACCTTCCCCCAGTTATGTCTTGGTAGGGAAGTTACTTCCATTGCCCTGGCTCAAAGCATGGCCACAGCTATTTAACATATCTATGCAACCAGTGAAAGGTTATAGATATGTTAAATGACCACACCAGAGGTTAGCTACAAGGCTGTTGCTAGGCAAAACAGCTCTCAATGGCCCTGCTCCATTTGTCCCTTCCTCCAACCCACACCTGTTGGGAGGGGGGTGAGGACATCCTAATATTTCCCAGACACCCTGAGTTCTGGACCCCATTCCAAATCCCTATTTGGGGCCCCCCTCTTGGCTGCACCATGTTACATCCTCTACAGTTTTTGGTCTCCAATCTTCATATATGGGATACTGTTGGCTGTTCACTCTGTTTCTCAGAAGATCAGCTAGGTGATTCACTGATGCACAGGGATAAGTGGACTCCACTCCCATCTATCTTGCTACCATCTTCCCTACTGTTTGTTTATGTTTTTAATTGTGGTAAAACACACATAACAAAATTTACCATCTGAGCCATTTTTAAGTGTACAGTTCAGTAGCATGAAGTACATTCACATCATTGTGCAACCAATCTCAAAAACTTTTTCATCTTACAAAATGGAAACTCTATCTATACCATTAAACAACTGTTTCTCCCTCCTCTAGCCCCTGGCAAATCACCATTCTTCTTTCTCTTTCTATGAATTTGACTATCTATGTGAGTGCAGTGATACAGTATTTGTCTTTTTGTGGCCAGCTTATTTCACTTAGCTTAATATCCTTAAGATTCATCTATGTTGTAGCATGTGACAAGATTTCTTTTTAAAGGCTAAATCCAAAGGTTTTTTATTCTATTTTATTTTAATTTATTTTTTAAAAGAACTCATGGCTTTTTGTACACTATCTGTGTCGATCCATTTTAACCATTATTGCTTTTGGTGCTGAAATTGTCCCATCTTTAGCCAGTGGGAGCCCCTCCAATATAGCTCCTGAGGCTTTTGACATGACTCAGTAGACTGAGAGCTTCCCTACCTTCTGATATGATAAGGTGTTCCAAGCTATCTTCTATATTTCCTGCCCCAGACATGAAATAGGGAATTTTTCTAAGGGGCACTGGTTCCTTTTAGTATCGAAATACCATTGTCTAGACAGCAAGATAGGCTTACTGTTTAACTCTTTCCCAATACTATATTTGTAAATTATAAATAAACCATAGTAAGAGTATATATGGCAAAGATTAACTATTGTTAAGATGGAAATGTGATCTATTTCTTCTAACCACATTTAAAAGGAGCCTGCCCATCTATACAGTAATTTGAAACAATAGTTGCTTAATACGACACGCTGTAAGCCTTAAAAAATTCCATACTGGGCTACACCCCAGACCAATTTTACTCGACTCTGTAGGCAGTAGCACCAGGCACCTAGATTTCACAGAGATTCCGAAGTGGTTCCACTATGCATTGGAAGTTGAGAAAACTCATCTAACAATGACATCATAACCCAAATAAAATAAAAGTTAAAAAAGGTATACCTGGACTCTAGAAATTACCTTAGTCCAGAATAAATTAGGTTCTAGGCTTCTCTGGATAACCTGTCTTCTAATTTTGTCATAGGGCCTTTTAAAATGTGGAAATCTCACAAGTAACTCAGTCTTACGAATCTCTAATGTTTCTCCTGTTTCTGTTTTATAGATCTGAACAAGCATGCGCCTTGAGCTTATTAAGGGCACAATTAGGTCAGCATGTTTCCACCTTGAAAGAACATGATAATTCTGCCAAAGAAGAAATAGGTAAACTGTCTGAAGTTTTCCTAGTCAAAAATGTGGACCAGGGGACAAAGGTTAGTTATTTTTTAGAAATAGTTTTAAGATGTACAAGATAATGATTTGAGAAAATAATTACATTCTTAATATATTTGAAAAAATAACTAATATGTGAGGTATTGTTACAGAACAAAACAAGGGGGGGGCTCCTGGGACAATATACTATTACTGAAAGAAGCCCCCAGGTCCGTTATGTCCGCCACCAGAGGAAAGACGTCTCTCAATGCCAGAGATTCATGAAAAGGAAAGGAAATGTTTATTTAATGCTATACAGACTTAAAGTAGTGACCTAATGTCTTCATCAAAAATCCTAAAGTCCCTTAAAACACCCACAAACACACACAGTCCTTCCTTCCCCCTTTGTCCAGTCCAGAGTACCGTATCTCAGGAAACGAAATAGAAGTCCATGGCTCAGGCAGTCCTCTGGTTATTCCCAGCACCCCATCTCAACTGGGAGACCTCCCTGGGTTCCCGGCACCCTCAGCTGAGTTGCTGGGATCTCTGCTTAAGCTGGGTGGTGGTTCCCCCTTCTAAAGCTGCGAGGGACCCCATTCTGGCGCAAGCACATGGTCCTCTCTCCACCGTTTCAGCTGCGTGGTCCTCTCTCCCAGGACCACGAGATTCCCCACTCAGCCAAAACCTGAGTGCTTCTCCCCACAAAGCTGCCGGGGGAGAGGGGGTCACCACTCTGCCAAAGCTGAGTGGCGGTTCTCTGCTAAAGCCGCATGGTGATTCTCTCTCGCAGGGCTGCAGGAGTCTCCACTCTGCTAAAGCCGTGTTTTTTTCCTCCAATGGCTGCCGCATCTGGGTTTAAATCCCCGTGCCAATCTTCGTCTGCAGCCCCATTTCTGACTCCTCCCACACTCAGCCTCACATGCCAGAATTTATATCCTTCCAGCTTTACTAGGTTGCCATCATGGGTCTGGGCAGGTGTGGCCCATGTCATGGAGCCAATCATCTCCAAGCTTCCACGCAGGCGCTGTAACTCAGGGGACCTGCCCCCCAGTTACGTCCTGGTGGGGAAGTTACTTCCATTCCCCTCGCTCAGAGCATAGCCACAGCCATCCAACACATCTAAGCAACCGGTTAAAGGTTATAGATGTGTTAAATGACCATGCCAGAGGGTAGCTGCAAGGCCGTTGCTATGCAAAACAGCTCCCAATGGCCCTGCTCAATTTGTCCCCTCCCCCAACCCACACCCTGGTGGGGGGGGGGGAGGTTGTTGACGACATCCTAAAATCTCCTGGACACCTTGAGTTCTGGACCCCGTTCCAAATGCCCATTTGGGGTCCCCCCTCTTGGCTGCACCCTGTAACAGTATTGTGGCTTGTTTGTTTCAACTTTCTGATCTCAGGCCTTTGGCATATTGTTCTGTGTAGGAAACTTATCTCCTTATATAAAGTTGTATGAGGTTTAGAGATAATCTAATTAAATGCATCTACCACACCATTTTCCGAGGAGCTTAGAAGCATCTATAATACAGGGTTTTCTCTCTTTGATACTTTCTAACATTTTATTTTTATCATGCATGTAGTTCAAGGATTCTCAATGTGTCCCTGCTGGAGGCAAACCTTGCCACCTCTATTCAAGAGTCATACACCTGCGTTATGTGGTCCAGAACCTCTGCCATCACCCCTTCAAGTCTTTCAGAGCACCTTCAGTTCTTCTCAGCTCCCTGCCCTTTCCTTGTTGCTTAAATTAAAAGACAATAGAAGGACTTTTTGAAAGCCTATCAAACATATGTGCACAGAGTGTACCCACCAGTCCCATGCCCACCAACCCAAATTCATACTTGTTACCATCATACTATATTGTTTCACATATCCTCATCTTTCTTCTCTCCCCTATCTTCCTACTTCTCTTCCTTTTCCCCCTTTCTTTTCTTCTCTTTTCACCTCCCTTCTCTTCCTTCTCCTGCTTTCTCCTCTGTCCTCTTCTTTTCTTCCTACTCTGGTCTCCTTCCTCTCACCATTCTTTCTTCTGTGATAAACTACTGCAGCTATAGATACACCTCCCATGTGCCTCTCTGGGATGCCATGCTCCTTTTCAGAATTAACTTTGTGTATATACTTTCCACACACATTTTCATTTTACTGTATAATGTATGACTCAGTAAATAACATATAGTTTTGTTTTGGTTGACATACGATACCATTTGTATAAATGTCCTTTAGAAACAACAGTTTTTTAGAATAATAGAACCTATGTTTTTAGATCCATTCCATATCTGTTGATAAATGTAGATTTTAAGTTTCTTTTCAAATTTCATCGTCTATTTTTTAGTACTATTTTGTGGTAACATTGTTAACAGCAAATACATTATATCTCAGCTGTGTCAAGGGTGAAAATAAGTATTGATTGAATGCCCTTTGCTATCTAACCTTTTTTTAAGGGTTTTGTTTATGTTAGGAAACATATTCCAAATTCCAGCCAACCAATCCACTTACAATTTTCAAATAATTACTCCACTATAAATGAGAGGGACCTGCCCAACTAATAACTTAGGAATTAAATGATATTCTGCTTTGTTCCTTTTTAAGTCATCATGATCTCATCTTAGTGACAATCATAAAAATTACCAACATATTAATGACAACATATATCCTTAAAGATAGAAATAAGTAAGCAGTTTCACAGGTTCTGATGGAAGAAATTAATAGCCCCCAAAAAATGCACTGCCCCATTTACCAAAATGATATGGGCAGGGCAAGCCTTGGGAGCTTTAAGAAAAATGCTTTTCTGAGTTCTAGGACTGTTTTGTGTTATGTATCATCCTTTTACAATTAGCAAAATCAAGTAACTTTGAGTTGTTTCCCTGTGTTGAAACAATACATACAATATGGTCAGTAAATCATATGAGTTAAATATTTTTCTGTAGATAAAATTCTTAAAAATAAAAAATTTTCAAAATTTAAGAAAACTCTACTAGCAATTACTTGTTTAAGTAAGAGTCTAATGAAGCTCAGAAATATTTACTTTGATCTCTTGGGTAAACAGCTAATTAAACAGCCACATGTAAATAATGTTTACCTGTGGGGACCCTTGCTGTCAGCGGGAGTCAGTCCATCTCTTGAGTAAATACATCATTAAAGACCTGAAATTCCAATTATGTCCCCCCAAGACTAGATAAAATCTATAGCACCCTCATAACCTAGTAGGCAATTGCATAATTGAGCTGCATGCTTTAAATCAGAAAAATGTGTAATTATTTTATGTTAAAAAAATTGAGTTCGGGTGCCTCATTAAAATACCTTAATACTCTTTTACCTTAAAGTGGTGCTTGTGAACCTGGGAGAACTCCAGGCAAAGCAGAGTCTGCCGGTGTCACTAGTAGAGTAAGTCTGTCCTGTCCCCTGCCACACAGATATCAGACAAACATGTGACTGGTCATCAAAATCCCTTCAGTGCTCCCTAAATAATGGGGCTGGTTTCTTGTTCATCTCCCTTGCATACTCCTTTGCTAGCTCATACTTTCTCTTTCACTTAATTGCTACATAGATAAAAATCCCCTTCTTCTTAGGGGGAACTTAGATATAACTTAATGATGATGTTTGTAACTTAGATACAACTTAAGTGATGTTTGCATTTCTTTATAAACACTGAAAAACTAACTTCTAGTGTGCAAGAGGAATCTTCTTGAGGAAGGGTCAGTTAAATCTGTGTAATATGGGAAAATGTCATTGGCTGTCTACATCCATGGTTTTTAATTCTCTTACCTTTTTGTATCTGCATTAATAGCACTGAACCCATTTACATATAGTAGGGAATTCAGTTTTATTAAATGCTTTCACATTCACTTTCTGTTTGTATTGTCAACGAAAGAAATTTCTAACCTGTAGAGAATTTTTGTAAGTTTATTTGAGCTCAACTGACAATACTTGGAGGAAGGCAGAATTTCAACTCATTGAGAAAATGCTCCAGAAAATGGTGTTATTATCACTTATTTCATACATCAGAATCAAAAGGGAAGATGTTAGGGGTTATGTGAAATTTATTGGTGATAGACTAGGGAGGCTAGAGAAAGCAAAGGAGGGAAATCTCTGGGACTGGATAAAAAGTAAAAGGAATAGACACAAACTGGTACTCCTTTTATGTTTGTGGGTACAGGATAGTTAACAGCCAATAATTAACAAAATAACAATAACAATTATGGGATTTGTGGTCTCTGCTCAGAAATTACCCTGACATTCCAAAGGTATATTATCCTAGATGCAAAAAGACCACAGGCAGGCTCAGTTAAGGTAAAGATTAACATTTTTCAGGGAAAATACTGGCCTAGGACATGACTGCCTGCCATGAACTGCTTTTAGTTAGACAGTTTTAATTTCAGACCATCTTATGTGGTTTCTTTCCATCTGAGTTTGTGAGGTTGCCATGCAGGCCTCCCCTGAGCTTGTAAGCTTTAGTATGTGACCCCCCTCTTTTTTTCCATCTGTAATATTTGTACCCCAACACAGATATTGGGAGTCTTTACCATCTGGCATATGTTTTCTTTAAAAAACTGTCAGGGGAAAAAACACACAAACTTGGGATGTTCAAGTAAACAAAAAGAAGTAAAGAAAATTGTCCATTATCTGACATTGGCCATATTTAACCATTTGACATTGTAGTATATGGTTTTTGATATTTGATGTATTGCCATGTATTGTACACTATTTGTAACCCATAGCTTCATTTTTTTCCACTTGTCACAAGTGAGCTTTCTTTCATACCATCACATATTCTACATAATTTCACATACATGGTTGTGAGAAGACCCCATATGAATATTCCAAAGTCCCTTTAACCAGGCTCCTAATATTGAGCATCTAATCTGTTTTTAATTTTTCCTCTAAAAGAAAGTTTCAAAGAACATCTGAGCAATTAAGTTTTTAAAAATATCCATGCTACTTCCATAGAATGAATTTCTACATATAAAGTTGAGAAGGGAAGCAAAAGGAACTTAGAGCCCTAACTTGTGTGGCTCAGTTGGTTGGGCATTGTTCTTTGAAACAAAAGGTCACCAGTTTGATTCTGGTCAGGGCATGTGCCTGGGTTGGAGGTCCGTCCTGGTCAGGGTGTGTATGAGAGACAACTGATTGATGTTTCTATCTCTCATTAATGTTTCCCTATTTTTCTCCCTCCTGTATCTTCTTTCTAACAATAAATAATTAAAATCTTTTTTGTTAAGGGACTTAGACATTGAGCTTAATGAACTGGGGAATATAAACCTGCTTGTTCAATATTGTATTCCACCAAGGGAATTGATACTCCTCCCTTCTACCCTCTAGTATCAGATTGTTGGGAAGTGTGGGTAAGGTGTGGGACCACAGAGGCCTCTCAATGTAATGAAGGGGTGTAACCCTATTCAAACCTGCAAAAGTTCAAGTTGATTGGTAATTTTGAGAAGGCACCTGGTCTGTCCCAAGCCCAAGAGAATACAATCTTTCAGAACAAAGAAGCTCTCTCTCTCTGTCTCTCTCCCCCACCTCTTTCTCACCAGTGCCCACATTTGCCCCACGCAGTCGTGCATCCTCTCTCCATAGACATGTGGCCTTAGCAGCCATGTGGCCAGCAGCCACAAAGACTCTGCCACTGGAGCAGCTAGGAACAAGCTAAGCTACCTGAATGGGGACTGAGATCACTAGGAAGAGTGTGAATACTGCAGCATAGCAATGGACTGCAGCTGGGGGCACATGCTAAGCTAGCCAGATGCTGGACTGCACTGTACTTTTTTTTTAAGTACATGTTAGTAATTGTGCTATTTCAGTTGTCCCAATTTTTTTCTCCCCTTTATCCCCCCTCCACGCTGCTGCCCCCACCCTCCAGCATTTCCCCACCTTAGTTTGTGTCCATGGATTGTACATATATAGTAAGTTCTTTCACTTCTCCGTTTCCTGTACTAGTCTTAACCTACCCCTGTCTATTTTATGCCTACCAACTATGCTTCTTATTCCCTGTACATTCCCCCCCATTCTCCTCCCCCACTCCCCATTGATAACCCTCCATGTGATCTCCATTTCTGTGGCTCTGTTCCTGTTCTATTTGTTTGCTTAGTTTTGTTTTTATTAAGGCTCAGTTATTGATAATTATAAGTTTGTTGTCATTTGATTGTTCCTTGTTCTTTATCTTCCTCTATTTCTTAGATAAGTAATAGGGCTGTTAACATTTCATATAATGAGGGCTTGGTAATGATGAACTCCTTTAACTTTATCTTATCTGGGAAGCACTTTATCTACCCTCCCATTCTAAATGATAGCTTCACTAGGTAGAGTAATCTTGGAGGTCCTTGCCTTTCATGACTTTGAATACTTCTTTCCAGCCCCATCTTGCCTGTAAGGTTTCTTTGGAGAAATCACCTGACCGTCTTATGGGAACTCCTTTGTAGGTAACTGTGTCCTTTTTTCTAGTTGCTTTTAAGATTCTCTCCTTATCTTTAATCTTGGGTAACTTAATTATGATGTGCCTCAGTATGTTCCTCCTTGGGTCCAATTTCTTTGGGACTCGCTGGGCTACCTGGACTTCCTGGAATCTATTTCCTTCACCAGATTGGGGGAGTTTTCCTTCATTATTTGTTTAAATAAGTTTTCAACATGTTGCTTTTCCTCTTCTTCCTCTGGCAGCCCTGTGATTTAGATGTTGGAGCACTTAAAGTTGTCCCAGAGGTTCCTCAGCTGCTCCTCACTTTTTTGAATTCTTGTTTCTTCATTCTATTCTGGTTGAATGTTTATTTCTTCCCTTTATTCCAAATCATTGATTTGAGTCCCAGTTTCCTTCCCTTCACTGTTGGTTCCCTATTTATTTTGCTTTATTGCACTTTGTGTAGCCTTCATTTCTTCCTTCATTTGGCGATGGCGCTCAATCAGTTCTGTGAGCACCCTGATTACCGGTGTTTTGAACTCTGCATCAGATAGGTTGTGTATCTCCTTGTCACTTAGCTCTTTTTCTGGAGTTTTGATCTGTTCCTTCATTTGGGCCATTTTTCTTTGTCTTGGCATACCTATTAAGTTTTTAGGTCGCAGGGCTTTAGGTATTTGCCAGGGCAGGGCAACCCTCTTTTCTGCCTTGTGGCACTGTCAGGGAAGGGTCAGAGAGGGAACAATGCTGCTCACTACCTCTGCTCTAGCTCCACTTTCCAATGAACTTTCCTGTGAGACTGGGGGTTTTTCCCACCTTCACAAACCCCACAGCATTTACAGCTAGAGGTTTTGAGTCTTTTGTTTCCTAGTCAGATAGCCCCTCCTTGCCTGCAGGGTCTGCAGCCTTTCTGCGGGTCCTCTCCACCTGTCAGGTTGCCCGTCTCTCCATCTCTACCCCTCCTACCAGTCTGGCTGAATGTTTCTTTAACTCCTTGGTTGTTGGAATTCCATGCAGATTGCTATTCTGGCAGTTCTGGTTGTTTATTGTTTTTAAATTGGTTGTTATCCATTTTTGGGTTGTGTGAGGAGGTGAAAGATTTCTACTTATGCCTCCATCTTATCTGGAACTTCTGGACTTTACTTTAATATGAAGCAGAAACTCCAGATACTGGCTTTTGCTTTGACCTGGTTTACAACATGGTTGGCCTTTTCCATGGCAGGACAGAGGGAAATGGGACATTGGAAACACAGGGAATAGCTTCTAGTTCCCCACAAATAAACCATGCCACACCACAATCTGCTGTGCATATGCCCTTAGAATGCTTTTCTTTTGATCCTGTGAAAGAGCCTAATTCCCACCCACAACAAAAGGTTATATGAATCTCTCAGGCATTTGCTGTGCACTGCTCACTCAGAAAGGGTCATCAGAATTACCAGGAATGGATGAAATTATTTCTCTGAGTTCTGTATGAAACTGGATAGTGTCAACTTCTTTTTTTTTTTTTTTTTGAGTTACAAATTGAAAAATACAGACTTCGGCCAAGATGGAGGCATAGGTGGATGCACCATACCTCCACACACAACCAAGATTAGAACAACAACAATTTAGAGGCAGAATAACACCCAGAACTGACAGAGAATTTATCTGAATGGAAGTCAGACAGCCAAGAAGTTGAAGTAGACCCGTTCATCCAGACCAGTAGGGGGGGCGGAGAGGAGCAGCTGGGCACGGGTCACAGCACACGGAGAACAGGGACAATTGGGCGCATAAGGCAACCAGGAGCACGTGAGGCATCTGGGGCGTGCAAGATCGCAGCAGGTGGACCCTGAGTACGTAAGCGGCAGCTGGCAGACCCAGTGAGGCAGCGATTGTGGACCAGGGCAAAGCACAAAACCCAGGATCCCAGAGAAGGGCCTGAGGTCCCAGGAGAACGGAGCTACTGCCATTATTCCCTCCCGCCCCCACCCCCACATACAACATCACAATCTAGCGACTGGGGTGCCCAGCCCTGGTGAACACCTAAGGCTCCACCCCTCACTGCAACAGGAGCAACCAGACCAAAAAAAAAGAGAGAGAGAGATATGTCTCAAACAGAAGAACAGATCAATGCCCCAGGACTCATCATTCTAAGTGACCGAGAGATAGCCAATCTATCAGATGCACAGTTCAAAACACTGGTGATCAGGAAGCTCACAGAATTGGTTGATTTTGGATGCAAATTAGATGAACAAATGTAGGTTACCATAAAAGAGATGAAGGAAAATGCACAGGGAACCAATAGTGATGGGAAGAAAACTGGGACTCAAAACAATAGAGTGGACCAGAAGGAAGAAAAAAACAACCAAACAGGAAAGAATGGAGAAATAAGAATTCAAAAAAATGAGGAGAAGCTTAGGAACCTCCAGGATATCTTTAAACATTCCAACATCCAAATTATAGGGGTACCAGAAGGGGAAGAGGAAAAGCAACAGATTGAACACGTATTTGAACAAATAATAAAGGAGAATTTCCCCAATATGGCAAAGGAAATAGACTTCCAGGAAGTCCAGGAAGCTCAGAGAGCCCCAAAGAAGTTGGACCCAAGAAGAAACACACCAAGGCACATAATAATTACATTAGCCAAGGTAAAAATGAAGGAGAGAATCCTAGAAGCAGCAAAAGATAAGGGGATAGTAACCTACAAAGGAGTTCTCATCAGACTGTCAGCTGATTTCTCAAAAGAGGCCTTATAGGCAAGAAGGGGCTGGAAAGAAGTATTCCAAGTCATGAAAGACAAGGACCTATATCCCAGATTACTCTATCCAGCAAAGCTTTCATTTAGAATGGAAGGGCAGATAAAGTGCTTCTCAGATAAGGTCAAGTTAAAGGAGTTCATCATCACCAAGCCCTTATTTTATGACATGTTAAAGGGACTTATCTAAGAAAAGAAGATAAAAAGAAACACGTATAGTAAAAGGACAGCAAACTCACAATTATGAACAACCACACCTAAAGCAAAACCAAAAGAAACTAAGCAAACAACTAGAACAGGAACAAAACCACAGAAATGGAGATCACATGGAGGGTTAGCAACAGGGGAGTGGGAGGAGGAGAGAGGGGGAAAAGGTACAGAGACTAAGTAGCATAGATTGTAGGTTGAAAATAGATAGGAGGAGGGTAAGAATAGGATGGGGAAAAGCTAAAGGACATAAGTACGACACATGGACATGACTAAAGGGAGGGAATGTGGGTGGGAGAGGGTGTACAGGGTGGAGGGGAGTGAGGGGGAAATGGGACAACTGTAATAGTATAATCAATAAAATATATTTAAAAAAGAAAAATACAAATTACATTCATTTTTTGTTTTATTTGACCATTAAATTAAAATTGAGGTGAAATTTTCCCCTGTCTACTTGTTATCTGTTTGTATTTCTTCTTGTATAATTGCCAGTTCATGATCTTTGCTCATTTTCCCTATTAGGTTAGTAATATTTTTTCGCTAGTAGTATTTTTTTCTTCTTAACTGGTAAGAACTCTTTTTTGTAAATTTGTACAATTTGTTGCAATATCTTGAGGAATTTGATTTCTCAACTTTTTTTTCTTACTGGTGTTCTGGACACAAAGTCTTTTCCATGAATAGTGTCATTTATCTAACTATGCATGAGCATCACAATTAAGTTTCTGCATATAAATTAAGAGTCAACCTAGATGACTTTTGGGATTCTAGATGACTTTTGGGATCCTTAGCAGGATCAATATTTAAACTGAACTTTGAGAAAAATTGTAGTAGAATTGAGCCAACAATTCCAGGTATCCTGCTAAGTGTAATTAATAGGACTCTTATCTTTCATAAGATCTGAACTATGGAGTTTTTGCTGTCAGTCATTTTGCAAATATGTGCCTTAGCATTGATTTTTTGCTGGCTCCTGAGAAAGCAGGAAAGTGAAGGACTAGTTCATTTGTATTGACTTAGGCTTCAGACTGCTGAGAACAGTGAGATAGTCTCCAGTCTTTGCTCCTGGCTTCCAAATGTATGAAATCAAAGACAGCCTTTATGAGTTAACAGGTAAGATAAAACCCATGCATAGCCCATTCATGAGCAACATCAGAAGGCCCATGGCAAAATTATTGTCTAGTGGCATTTTTCCAATAGACCACTCAAATTTGCAGTGTGCTTTTAAACCCAGTGTGAGATGTGTAGAGCACCTTGTTCACTCTTTTCTCAGCTTTTGTTCTCTTGCTGTTACCAGTCAGTGTTGTCAGTCTCAGACTGCAAGCTCATTTAGATTGGGGGCTTCCTTAGAAATACACCTTTCTGTCAGGCAGACCGGGCATTCCCACATTTGCCTGCAGATAAACTAGGAGGAACAACTAGGGAGAGAGACAGACTGTGCAACCCATGGTTCCAGCACTGGGAAATAAAGCCTCAGATTTTAAAAATCTCTGACTTTAAAGTAAGCCTCTCACTTTAAAAACCTGTGGGGGTTGCAGTGGCAAGAGAAACTCCCAGCCTCACAGAGTTCATTGGAGAGACCCACAGGTCCTAGAATGTACACAAATCCACCCACCATGGAACCAGCCCCACAAGGGCCTAATTTGCTTGTGGGTAGTAGGGAGAAGTGACTGAAAGCTGGCAAGAGCTGAGCAAGCAACATTGTTCTCTTTCAGACCTCTACCCCATATATAATGCCACAATGTAGCCAAGTGGGTTGCCCTGCCCTGGCAAATACCTAAGGCTCCACTACTTACAACATATCAAGCAGAAGAAGACAAAAAAATATGACCCAAATAAAAGAACATATCAAAGCTCCAAAAATAGAACTAAGTGATAAAGAGATGGCCAACCTATCAGATGCACAGTTCAAAACACTGGAAATCAGGATGCTCACAGAAATGGTTGAGTATCATCACAAAATGGAGGAAAAAGTGAAGGCTATGCAAAGTGAAATGAAGAGAAATGTATAGGGAACTAACAGTGAAGGGAAGGAAACAGGGACTCAAATCAATGATTTGGACAAGAAGGAAGAAATAATCATTCAATCAGAACAGAATGAAGAAACAAGAATTTAAAAAAAAAAAAAAAAAGCCCATTAGAGGCTTAGGAACCTCCGGGACAACTTTAAACATCCCAACTTCTGAATCATAGGGTGTTAGTAGGAGAAGAGCAACAGCAAGAAATTGAAAACATAATGAAGGAGAACTTCCCCAGTTTCACAAAGGAAATAGATTCCAGGAAGTCCAGGGAGCTCAGAAAGTACCAAAGATGTTGGACCCGAGGAAGCACACACCAAAGCGTACCATCATTACATTACCCGAGATTAAAGATAAGGAAAGAATCTTAAAAGCGACTAGAGCTGGAGTGGGAGTAGGGGGGAGAAAACTGCACTTGAACAATGATTAAAATAAAAAAAATAATAAAAATAAAAAATAAAAAATAAAAAGCGACTAGAAAAGGAGACAGTTACCTACAAAGGAGTTTCCAGAAGACTATCAGCTGATTTCTCCAAAGAAATCTTACAGGCAAGAAGGGGCTGGAAAGAAGTATTCGAAGTCATGAGAGGCAAGGACCTCCATCCAAGATTACTCTATCCAGCAAAGCTATCATTTAGAATGAAAGGGCAGAAAAAGTGCTTCCCAGATAAGGTCAAGTTAAAGGAGTTCGTCATCACCAAGTCATTATTGTATGAAACATTAAAGAGACTTATCTAAGAAAAAGATAAAAAATATGAAGAGTAAAATGACAACAAACTCACAACTATCAACAATTAACCTAAAAGAAAAGAACAACAATGAAAACAAAAACTAAGCAAACAACCAGAACAGGAACAAAATCAGAGAAATGGACAACATATGGAAGGATTTCAGTGGGGAGGGGGAAGGGAGGAATAGGGGGAAAGGTACAGGGAAGAAGAAGCGTAATTAGTAGGCATAAAATAGATTGGAAGAGATAAAAATGATGTAGGAAACAGAGGACTGAAAGAACTTATATGTACAACCCATGGACATGAACTAAGAGGGGGGCATGCTGGAGGGCTGCGGCACAGGGTAGAAGGGGGATAAAGGAAAAAAATGAAAAACTGTAATACCATAATCAATAAAAATACTTAAAAATTCTTATAGGTATAAAATACTCATCTCTGAGAAATTATCTATAGAGTTTTCTTGTCAGGTGAGTCCTTTTATAAACTTTGCTATCAAAAAGTAAGATAAATTATAGAAATATGTGTTGTGAATAATGAAGATAAATGGGATAAAATATACAAATAAATGAAAACCTGCAGTATGCTCACCACTTTACTTACTTTACCACTTACCTCACTGTGGTTAAAAAAAGAGGGTTCAGTATAGGACTGATGACTTTGGTGGTTTTGTTGTCAAACAAAGACTTATTAGAAGGATGTTTGCAGTATTATTATAGCATTTTGTTCTGTGTTTTTTTTGAAGCCCAGTTGAAACCCAGCAAAAGCAAAAAGGATCTAATATGAAAGGGATACACAATATAGTGTATCATCATGGAGAGAGTAGTGAATAGTTATCTGAGTCATTAACAATCTAAAACAGTTTCCATGTCTACAGATTTTACAGTAGAAAATGTGGAAAGCTTCAACAGTCCTTTAACAGTCCTTTATTTTTAAAATGTGTGTCAAGACTGGCTATTTTGAACTCATGCCAAGAACTTACTAGTTATAGTTGTTACATAAGGTAATATGAAAGAGAAATACATATTTGAAGTGCTCTCAGAAATTTTAGATTTAAAATATCAGAAGGAGAAAATTATAGCTTTATAACTATAGAATTTGGGCTAGTTCTTTATGTTTACATTCTGAAATACTTTTCATATACCCAGAATTATTGGACACACAGAGTGGGAGCTTAACTCTCTGTGGGGACAGCCTAGATCAGGATGAGTAGAGATCTAGAGATGAGGCATGCCAGCATGGAACAGCACACTGATGATTGAGAGATGGCAGTCAAGGAGCTGGTACTACTCTTTACCCCTCTCTTCTGAAACAATCTGGAGGCAGGTTTGGAGCAATGGTCCACATAGGCAGCTGAGATTGGGCCCTGTGGTGGCCAGCCCTGGCCTGAGCTTAAGGAGAGGACTCTATACAGGACCTCAGCCTGCAGAAACAGGGATACTATGCAGATCATCCCAACAGAAAGTTATCACAACTGGAATATTATCCAGGGACTACTTTATACAAATAGAAGAAAAGCTCCCAACACTAACTTGAGAGACTATGTCCTTTGGCCAAAGAGCCCAGAACTCCTTAAATTTCCCAAAATCAGCTGCTCCAGCCTCTAGAATAAACCATGGGCCCAGAAAGCTAGCCCATCCAAGAGAGAGCAGGGGACAGGAGCCTTGCAAGAATATCAAAGCTGATGATAGTGGTCCTGTATTTTCAAAACCAAATTTACAAGGCCAGACCTTCCATGTTCTGTCTGCCTCAGTGATTCTCCCTGTTAGTGCATCTTCTTTCATGTTAATTATAAGAAAAGACTATTATCTTCCTTCTTGTTCACTAGATAATTGTATTGTTACTACTTTGCTCTTGGACTAACGTGGCCTGTGAGGCTTTGTCCAGAGCAGTCTTCATATTAATGTGTGAAGTCCCATCTCCATTTCCCAATCTGTGGGAAATGAACACTGCCTTGTATGTACTACTGTTGTCAGATACCAATGAAAAATTAGCACCACATTGAGGTTTCCTCTCCCAGCCACCTGGGCAAATCATTTCTGTGTAGAAGTGAGAAAGAAACATACTCTGGCAGCAGATTGATATCATCATTGATTGTTTTACTCTTGTTACCAGCATAGTTTTAGGAATGCTGACCTGAAAATTAAAAGACATATATGTTTACCTGTCCTGTTACTTGCCACTTTTTCTCTACCTCTCAAGTTGACTGTGATAAAATCTGTGCCCACTGCCCTGCCCAGGACATATGAAGTGATATGGGTAAGACAGTTGGGTACCCTTTGAAAAGTTTCCCAAACTCCCCAGCAGACTTAGTAGCAGAGCGTCTTTATTCTTGATTGAAGATTATTGTTTAGAATAGTTCTCTTTTTGATTAGTGTCTCCTCAGCCACCAAGTTTTTGTGCAAACTTCCCACTTGGAGGAAGTTCAGGGGTCATTTGTAAAAGGATGGGGATATAACGAGGTCACGTTTTTCCAGATCTCTTTCTCAATCCAAGTAAAAGGATTCATGCAATGAAAGAGAAAACCCTGGCTAAACCAGGCCAGATTAACAGAGACGGTCATATGTCATACACATATTTACTTCACAAGTAGAACACTTCTGCATAATATTCAGTCCTCAAAAAAAAGTACTATTTGTAATATAAGTTGTTGTAATGCATTAAATTCTACTGGAAAATAATCAGATGTTATTTTACTTTGAAGACATTTTAATTTCAGTTAAATGTAGAAAGCAAATTAAATTCTAAGTAAAGCATAACCTAAAATTGTATGTAAAGGCTGGGTCTTTGAGATGAAGGGGAATGTAGCTAGTTTGTTTTTATTTCTTTGTGCTTTCTTTTAAACACACTATAGGCGCCATTATTATTGAAAAGAGTCCCTACAGAAGAGTGTGAGGGTAGGTCGGCTTTTCACAGTAATGAATCATCTTGCAGCTTGCCATCTATTCTGAATGACAATACTGGAATAAAGGAAGCAAGACCTGCTCTTTGGTTCAACAGAGTTCTTACAAGGGAACAAGGTAACTATTGTTAAAGGTTGGCCCACAGCAAAAATGCATTCATTCAGAGTCAACACAACACCCTCTTTCTCAAGGTGTACCTATAAAATAAAGGGGAGTAGAGAATACCACTGATTTTAGTATGCATAATAGGCTATTTCTTCTAAACCACATTTCGATAAATACATGATTTTGTTTAGTCTAATAAGAATAGGAAACATAATTGTAGGTCTACAGTTATGATGAATGTCCAATAAATTTAAGTTTTTATAAGTTAAAAAATCTTAACAAAACTAATCATTGGGCAGCAGATAATTTTGATCATCCTACAAGATAAAGATGATTTCATTATAATGATTCCATAAAGTACTGTGAAATTTTTTATATCAATAGAATATACTAATAATTTATAAACATTATTTTAAGGTTGTATTTATAATACAATATTATAAAAGTCTAAACAGATGAATAAGCATTAATTTGTTACCCCCAAAATTTAAAATCCAATTTTTAGTATCCATAAGTGATGATTATTTTAGCATTACTATTAAGATATGTCAGTAAACTGCTATAGCGGTATTTCCAAGTCCACTGTGAGTTGCTCAGGATGTAATCAGAGGTTGATATATATGCATAGGAATTAAGGCTCTCTTGTTTTAAGCCCTATCCAAATTTGATAGATGTGAGGCTAAATTATTTTGCATGAAGACAACATAGAGATAGTTTTAATATAGGTTCCTTTTAGGAATAGTACTATTTTGGGCAAGAAATAAACCAAAAAAAAAAAAAAAAAAAGGAAGAGGAGGTAACAGTGAAAAATAAGAGGAATGGCAGTTAAAAAAAAAACAAAGAAACAAAAAAAAAAGCCTAGTCTACAGTCTATAAATACAACCCTGACATATATTTTTATTATCATATTTTTAGAAGTTCCAAGTGGCTGCAGAGATGAGAGCAAGGAAGAAAGCATGGTAGTGAAGATTCCAATCATGGGTAAATTTATGGTTGCCTGAGAGTTTCAAACACAGAATTCAACCTTATTATATAATCAGAACATTCTATGTTAGTGGTTTGTGGACTCTGTTAAGAGGAGGTATGTTTAACTAATACATGCTGGATCAGGAGAATAATTATAAGAGCACATAATCATAACAAGCAAGCTTTAACACAAAATAAGATGGAAAATAACCATGTCTGTTGAATTCTTAATAATTGTTAATACATTTACACATGTGAGCATCCCCCATCACATAGCCTTTCAGCACCTGCATCTGCGTGAAAAGATCAGTTTCCATGGGATACACTTAGTCATTATATGGTAAACTAGAGATATTTCTGATTTTACTCTTTTATTTCCTGTGATAATTGAATTGTATCATTAAAATAAAAATGGGGAAAAAAGTACTAGACAGGAAACTTGCTCATGCCTCAGTTATAAAGCATGTCTGATAATTTAACAATTTTAGCAATAAGGTTTCATCAAGACCTGTTAAGGGATTTCCAGTCAAGATGGAGGCATAAGTAGACACACCTTGCCTTCTCGCATAGAAAGAATTACAACCAGATTTCAAAGACAAGTAACAGCCAGCACCATCAGAAAAATTGGGCTGTATGGAAGTCTGACAATGAAGAATTTAAAGAAGCCACATTCATCCAGACCAGTAGGGGTGCAGAGTAGTAGAGATGGGGCAGAGAGGCAGTGTGGAGTGGAGAGACAATGGTAGCAATGAAATGGATGGTCCTATATTCATGTGTAGTGGATAAAAATCAAGAGGGATTCCTTGGGAGCGAGTAATACCAGCCCCAGGCCAGACCAAACAGCCCAGATTTCCAGCACTGGGAAGATAAACCCCCATTACTTCTGACTGTACAAACCAGTGGTGGTTGGGGCAGCCGAAGAAACTGCCAGATTTGTACCACTTACAGGGCCCACACAGGCTTAGAACACATGCAAACCACACAGCAGCAGCTGGAAGGTTACCAATCACATATGGGAGTTAGGTGGGGTGACTGAAAGCAGGGTGAGTGTCAGGCAGGACTCCAGAAGCTAGGCACTGGCATCGTCCCCTCACCACCATCCCCACCCCAACATGCAGAGAGCCACAAAGCAGTGAAGTGGGTTGTCCCACCCTGGCAGTTACCTAAGGCTCTCCTCCACACAATTTACAGGTGCCTTTTCTACACAGACCACACTACTAAGGCAGGGAGTAAAAGCAGCTCTGCCTAATGTACAGAAACAAACACAGGGAGGCTGCCAAATTGAGGAGTCAAAGGAATGGCCCAAATGAAAGAACAGAATAAAACCCCAGAGAAAGAACTAAACAAAATGAAGATAGCCAGCCTATCAGATGCAAAGTTCAAATCACTAGTGATCAGAATGTTCAGAGAACTCACTGAGTACAGCCACAACATAAAGGAAGAGATGGAGGATACACTAAGTCAAATAAAGAAAAATCCACTGGGAACCAACAGTGAGGAGAAGGAAGCCAGGACTCAAATCAATGATTTGAAACATAAGGAAGAAATTAACACTCAGCCAGAACAAAAAGAAGAAATGAGAATTCAAAAAAAATGAGAAGATTAGGAACCGATGGGATAGATTTAAATGTACCAACATCCAAATCATAGGTATGCCAGGAGGAGAAGAGGAAGAGCAAGAAATTGAAAACTTATTTGAAAAAATAATGAAAGAAAACTTCCCTAATCTGGCCAAGGAAATAGACATACAAGTCCAGGAAGCACAGAAAGTCCCAAACAAGTTGTAACCAAAGAGGACCACACCAAAACATATCATAGTTAAAATGCTAAAAGTTAAAGATAAGGAGAGAATCTTAAAAGCAGCAAGAGAAAAGAATAGTTACCTACAAAGGAGTTCCCATAAGACTATTAGCTGATATCTCAAAAGAAACTTTGCAGGTAAGAAGGGACCAGCAAGAAGTATTCAAAGTGATGAAAAGCAAGGACCTACAACCATGATTACTCTATCCAGCAAAGCTATCATTTAGAATGCAAGAGCAGCTAAAGTGCTTCCCAGATAAGGTAAAGCTAAAGGAGTTCATCATCACCAAGCCATTATTACATGAAATGTTAAAGGGACTTACTTGAGAAAAAGAAGCAGATCAAAACTATGGACATTGAAATGACAACAGGGACTTCCAGCCAAGATGGAGGTATAGGTAGACACACTTTGCCTCCTTGCACGACCAAAAGAAAGAACAACAAATTTAAAAACAAAAATTAACCAGAACTGCCAGAAAAATCAAACTGTATGGAAGTCTGACAACCAAGGATTTAAAGAAGAAACATTCATCCAGACCTGTAGGAGGGACAGAGATGGGCAGACTGGATGGAGAGGATGCATGGCAAGTTGGTGGCTGGAGGACTGGGGCAGATGAGGTGGTGGCTGGTGGAGCAAGTGGTCCCACATTTGCATGTGTATAAACCAGGAGGAGCAACTGGGGAGTGAGACAGACCATGCAAGCCAGGTTCCAGTGCAGGGGAAATAAAGCCTTAAAACCTGTGACTGAATAATCCTGTGAGGGGTGAGGCAGCAGGAGAAACTCCCAAACTCACAGGAGAGTTTGTTAGACCCACAGGGTTCTAGAACATACACACACCCACCCACCTGGGAATCAGCACCAGAAGGGCTCAATTTGCTTGTGAATAGCGGAAGAAGTGACTGAAAGCTGGCAGAGAGCCAAGCAAGCTGTGTTGTTCCCTCTTGGACCCCTCCCCTACATACAGCACCACAAGGCAGTGATGTGGGTCACCCTGCCCTGGTGAATACCTAAAGCTCTGCCACTTACTATGTAACAGGTAAGCCAAGATAAAAAAAATATATGACCCAAATGAAAGAACAGACCAAAGCTCCAGAAAAAATACAACTAAGCAATGAAGAGACAACCAACCTATCAGATGTAGAATTCAAAACACTGGTAATCAGGATGCTCAAAGAAATGGTTGAGTATGGTCACAAATAGAGGAAAAAGTGAAGGCTATGAAAAGTGAAATAAAGGAAAATGTACAGGGAACCAACAATGATGAGAAGGAAACTGGAACTCAGATCAACGGTTTGGAGCAGAAGGAAGAAATAAACATTCAACCACAACAGAGTGAAGAAACAAGAATTAAACAAAAAAAAAAGTGATTAGAGACTTAGGAACCACCAGGACAACCTTAAACATTCCAACATCTGAATCATAGGGGTGTCAGTAGGAGAAGAGCAACAGGAAGAAATTGAAAACTTGTTGAAAACATAATGAAGGAGAACTTCCCCAATTTCTCAAAGGAAATAGATTCCAGGAAGTCCAGGAAGCTCAGAGAATCCCAAAGAAGTTGAACCCAAGGAGGAACACACCAAGGCACACCATCATTACATTGCTCAAGATTAAACATAAGGAGAGAATCTTAAATGCAATTACAGAAAAGGAGACAGTTACCTATCTGTCTTATGGGAACAAAGGAGTTCCCATAAGATGGTCAGCTGATTTCTCCAAAGAAATCTTATAGGCAAGAAGGTGCTAGAAAGAAGTATTCAAAGTCATGAAAGGCAAGGACCTCCATCTAAGATTACTCTATCCAGCAAAGCTATCATTTAGAATGAAAGGGCAGAAAACAGATAAAGTGCTTCCCAGATAAAGTCAAGTTAAAGGAGTTCATCATCACCAAGCCCTTATTATATGAAATGTAAAATGACTTATCTAAGAAAAAGATAAAATATATAAACATTAAAATGACAAACTGACAACTATTAACAACAGAACCTAAAATAACTTAAAAAGAAACAAACTAAGCAAACAGAACAGGAACAGATTCACAGAAATTGAGATCACATGGATGGTGTCAGCAAGGAGAGGGGGCAGGGAGAATGAGGGAAAAGGTACAGGGAATAAGAAGTATAAATGGTAGGTACAAAATAGACAGGAGGAGGTTCAGAATAGTGTGGGAAATGGTGAAGCCAAATAACTTATAGGTGTGACCCGTGGACATGAACTACCATGGGGGAATGATGGTTGGGGGGAGGGTGGGGGGGAATAAAGGGGAGAAGAAAATGGGACAACTTTAATAGCATAATTAATAAAATATTTTTTAATTTCACAACTATCAACAACTGAATCTAGAAAACAAAAACAAACTAAGCAAACAACCAAAACAAGAACAGAATCATAGATATGGAGATTATTTGGATGGTTATCAGCTAGGAGTGGGGCAGGGAAGGATGGGAGAGAAGGTACAAGGATTAAGAAGCATAATTGGTAGGTACAAAATAGACAGGGGGAGGTTAAAAATAGTGTTGGAAATCAAGAAGCCAAAGAACTTATATGTGTGATCTGTGGACATGAACTAAGGGAGCAGATTGCTGGAGAGAAAGGGGGCACTAGGCAGAGGAGGGCAAATGGGAAAATTTGGGACAAATGTAATAGCATAATCAATAAAATATGCTTTCAACAAAGACCTTAAGATTTCTGCACATGTATTAGGTTTGTTAAGATGAAATCTCAATATCATCATTTTTTTAGTTTTAAAATATCAACAGCAGCAATTAGTATTCTGAACAGAGTTCTGTTTGTCATGCATCTAAATTTAGTAGTCCCTTATTTTGTAAAGTGGTATGTCACTTCATTATAAATTCAAAGGTCTGACTTTAAATATTTATACAAGTGTACACACCTTTGCACGGAGGTACTGAGGCATGCGTCTGCATATGTGGTACTTTTGTTGTTTATATGTGGAAGGAATGGCTTTATTTTATGGCAGTATAATTCATGGCCTGAAGACTTAATTTTTTAAACCCATGTTTCTGTGATGAACTTTGGTTTTGCAAAAGGAGTTTGTAATACAGCAATTATTGTATATATTCTGCATCAGATAATATTTTATTCCAAAATACAAAGATTTTCTCCTAAACACTTCCCATTGATATATTTATTGCATTTTTTATTCTTCATTTTTGAGAAAACTCTGGTTGAGTTCTCTCTCTTTCTCTCTCTCTCTCTCTTTCTTGTTTTTTTTTTCTTTTTTAATAGATGTGTAGATAATCCAGACTGCAAATAACCAAGAAGTCATTTGGATGCTTTTCTTTTTCTTTTTTTTTTTCCCCCCTTAGCATTAGACACAGGTCTTAATAAACAGTGTCTGCTTCATATATTCTGTATTGACTGAAAACAAATGAATTGATTTTATATCCTATATGAATGTGTTTACATTCCAAATTTCTGTGCATATATGTATAAAAACACAAATTAGTATTTGTAAAATTCATCAATTATGTGTCATAAGTTATTCTAAGCATTTCATGCTGGTAGAAAGTGGTAGTCAAGATTTAATTGAGACAATTTGGTTTATTTTTTTCTCTCTTTTTTATTGTTGTTCACATACAGTTGTCTCCATTTTCTTGTGCTTTTGACTTTGAATTTATAAGTTCTAATAACCTCTAAATTTATTTCAGTTAAAAGTATAAAAGGCTTATTGGGGAGAAACCAGTAAGTGGCCTCGTTGCCCACTCTTACTTGTCTTTTAAGTATTCTTTCCAGTCATCCCTTACTGCAAGTAGATCACTCTCCCCAAAATTACTGCAAATGTTATTTTCTTATAAATTTTTTTATTGAGGTATAATTGACATGTGTGTAGCACTATATTGGTTTCAGATATACAGTGTAATGATTTGATATTTATATATATTGCAAAAATGATCACCAAAATAAATGTAACTAATACTCATCATCACACAATTACAAAACTTTTTCTTATTATGAGAACTTTTAAGCTTTATTCTCCTGGTAATGTTCAAATATGAACACAGTATTACTGATTTTAGTAACCATGCCCACAGATTATTTATAACTTGAAATTTTTACCCTTTTTGGCCTTTATTTAAGTTTATTTTTAATTACAGTTGACATACAACATTATATTAGTTTCAGATGTGTAACATAGTTATTAGACATTTATATATCTTGGGAAGTGATCAACATGATAAACCTAGTTCCCATCTGACACCATATATAGTTATTACAATATTACTAACTAAATTCCCTATGCTGTATTTTAGATCCTTGTGGCTATATTTATAATTGTCCATTTGGCTTTTTAATCCCTTTACCTTTCTCAACCATTACCCCAACTCTCCCTAATCTGGCAACCATCAATTTGTTCTCTGTGTCTATCAGTTACTTTTGTTATGTTTGTTCATTTATTTTGTTTTCAGATTCCACATATAAGTGAAATTACATGGTATTTGTCTTACTCTGTTTTACTTATTCTACTTAGCATAATACCCTTTAGGCCTATCTATGTTGTTGCAAATGGTAATATTTCATTCTTTTTTATGGCTGAGTAGTATTTTGTTTATATATGCACCACATCCTCTTTATCCATTCACTTATTGATGGACATTTACTGTATTTTGCTGTGTATAATGCACACTTTTATGCCCAAATTTTTGAGGGAAGAATAAGGATGTGCATTATATATGGGCAGTACTAATTCCATATCTATATAAAGGTTTTTAATTCTTTTTTAATTGTATTTTAATCATTGTTCAAATACAGTTTTCTCCTTTTCACTCCCAGTCCAGCCCCCCCTCCCACCCCCCCCACTTCCCTCCCATTACCACCCTCCCCCTAGTTTTTGACCATGTGTCCTTTAAGTTTGTTCCCATGAACCCTTCCCAATGTCCCCTGAAATTCCCTCTACTCTCCCCTGTGGTCACTGTCAGCCTGTCCTCTATTTCAGTGTCTTTGGTTATATTTTGCTTGCTGCTTTGTTTTGTTGTTTAGGTTCCTGTTAAAGGTGAGATCATATGGTATTTGTCTTTCACTGCCTGGCTTGTTTCGCTTAGCATTATGTTTTCCAGCTCCATCCACGCTGTTGCAAAGGGTAGGAGCTCCTTCTTTCTTTCTGCTGCATAGAATTCCATTGTGTAAATGTACTATAGTTTTTTGATCCACTCATTTACTGATGGGCATCTTGGTTGCTTCCAGCATCTAGCTATTGTAAATTGTGCTGCTATGAACATTGGAGTGCACAGGTTCTTTTGGATTGGTGTTTCAGTGTTCTTAGGATAGAGTCCCAGCAGTGGAATCTCAGGGTCAACGGAGATTCCATTTTTAGTTGCATTTAGATCCATTTTTAGTTTTCTGAGGAAGTTCCATACTGCTTTCCATAGTGGTTGTACCAGTCTGCAGTCCCACCTAGAGTGCACTGAGGTCCCCTTTTCTCCACAACCTCTCCAACACTTGTTGTTTGTTGCTTTGTTTATGATGGCCATTCTGACTGGTGTGAAGTGGTATCTCATTGTGGTTTTCATTTGCATCTCTCTGATAGCTAGCGATATTGAACATCGTTTCATGTGTCTTTGGATTTTCTGTATGTCCTCCTGGAGAAGTGTCTGTTCAAGTCCTTTGCCCACTTTTTAATTGGATTCCTTGTCTTCTTAGAGTGCAGTCATGTAAGTTCTTTATGTATTTTGGAGATTAAACCCTTGTCTGAGATATCATTGGCAAATATGTTTTCCCATACAGTTGGTTCTCCTTTAATTTTGATACTGTTTTCTTTAGCTGTGCAGAAGCTTTTAATTTTGATGAGGTCCCACTTGTTTATTCTTTCCTTTATGTCCCTTGCTCTAGGGTACACGTCAGTAAAAAAGTTTCTTTGTGAAATATCTGAGATTTTCCTACCTACATTCTCCTCTAGGACTTTAATGGTGTCACATTTTATATTTAAGTCTTTTATCCACCTTGAATTTATTTTTGTATATGGTGTAAGTTGGTGCTCAAGTTTCATTTTTTTGCATGTGGCTGTCCAGTTCTGCCAACACCATGTGTTGAAGAGGCTATTTTTACTCCATTTTATGTTGCTTCCTCCTTTGTCAAATATTAATTGACCATAGAGACTTGGGTTTATTTCTGGGCTCTCTATGCTCTTCCACTGATCTGTGTCTGTTCTTATTGCCAGTACCAGGCTATTTGGATTACAGTGGCCTTGTATAGTTTAGTGTCGGGTATTGTGATCCCTCCTACTTTGCTCTTCTTTCTCAAAATTGAAGCAGCTATTCAGGGTCATTTATGATTCCATATAAATTTTTGAAGTGTTCTATGTCTGTGAAATATGCCCTTGGTACTTTAATAGAAATTGCATTAAATGTGTAAATTGCTTTGGATAGTATGGACATTTTGGTGATATTAATTCTTCCAATCCATGAACACGGTATATGTTTTCATTTGTTTGTGTCTTCCTTGATTTCTTTCCTGAGTGTTTTGTAGTTTTCTGAATACAGGTCTTTTACCTCTTTGGTTAGGTTTATTCCTAGATATTTTATTTTTCTTTTTGCTATTTCAAATGGGATTTTTTTTTTGATCTCTGCTTCTGCTGTTTCATTGTTGGTGTACAGAAATGCCTTTGATTTCTGGATATTGACTTTGTATCCCGTTGTTTTGCCAAATTCATTGATTAGGTCAAGCAGTTTTTAGGTGGAGTCTATAGGATTTTCTATGTACACTATCATGTCATCTGCAAACAGTGACAGTTTTGTTTCCTCCTTTCTGATTTGGATGCCTTTTATTTCTTTTTCTTGTCTGATCGCTGTGGCTAAAACTTCCAGTGCTATATTGAACAGAAGTGGTGAAAGTGGACAGCCTTGTCTTGTTCCTGATCTTAGTGGGAAAGATTTTAATTTTTGCCCATTGAGTATGATGTTGGCTGTAGGTCTCTCATATATGGCCTTTATTATGTTGAGGAATGCTCCCTCTATTCCCACTTTGCCAAGTGTTTTTATCATAAATGGGTGCTGTAACTTATCAAATGCTTTTTCTGCATCAATTGATATGATCATGTGGCTTTTGTCTTTGCTTTTGTTTATGTGATGTATTACATTTACTGATTTGCGAATATTGAACCATCCTTGTATCCCTGGAATGAATCCCCCTTGGTCATGGTGTATGATCTTTTTAATGTATTGTTGGATGCAGTTTGCCAGTATTTTGTTGAGGATTTTAGCATCAGTGATATTGGCCTGAAGTTTTCTTTCTTTGTTGTGTCTTTATCTGGTTTTGGAATTAGGATGATGTTGGCCTCATAAAAAGAGTTTGGGAGACTCCCATCTTTTTGGATTTTTTGGAATAGTCTGTGAAGGATAGGGGTTAGCTCTTCCTTAAATGCTTTGTAGAATTCTCCTGTGAAACCATCTGGTCCAGGGCTTTTGTGTGTTGGGAGTTTTTTGATTACTGCTTCAATTTCTTTTGCTGTTATTGGTCTGCTCAGGCTTTCTGCTTCTTTTTCATTAAGTTTTGGAAGATTATATTTTTCTAGAAATTTGTCCATTTCACCTAGGTTTTCAAATTTCTTGGCATACAGTTCTTTGTAGTAATTTCTTACAATCCTTTGTATTTCTGTGGTAGCTGTTGTAATCTCTCCTCTTTCATTTCTGATTGTGTTTATTTGGGTATTCTCTCTTTTTTTTCTTGATGAGTCTACTTAAAGGCTTGTCGATTTTGTTTATCTTTTCAAAGAACCAGCTCTTGGATTCATTGATCCTTAGAATTGTGCTTTTAGTCTCTATGTCATTTAATTCTGCTCTGATGTTGGTTATTTCTTTCCTTCTGCTTGCTCTGGGCTGTCTTTGTTGTTGTTCCTCGAGTTCTTGTAGACGTAGGGTTAGGTTTTTTGTTTGGAATGTTTCTAACTTTTTTAGGTGGGCCTGTATCGCCAGGACCTTCCCTCTCAGGACTGCCTTGGCTGTGTCCCATAAGTTTTGGGTTGTTGTAAGTTTGTTTTCATTTGTTTCCAGAAACCTTTTTATTTCTTCCCTAATATCATTCTTGACCCATTCATTGTTTAATAGCATGCTATTTAATCTCCATGATTTTGAGTGTTTTGGGTTTTTTTCCTTGGGGTTGGTTTCTAGCTTCAGTCCCTTGTGGTCTGAGAAAATGCTTGGTATGATTTCAATTTTCTTGAAATTCTTGAGGCTTGTTTTGTGTCCTGTCATGTGGTCTGTCTTTGAATATGTTCCATGTACATTTGAAAAGAATATATATTTAGCTTCTTTTGGATGGAGGGCTCTGTATATATCAGTAAAGTCCATTTCATCAAGGGTATTGTTCAGTGCCACAGTACCTTTGTTGATGTTTTGTTTGGAAGATCTGTCCATTTTTGATAGTGAGGTGTTAAAATCTCCCACTATAATTGTGTTGCTGTCCATATCTTTCTTGAAGTCCTTTAAGATTTTCTTTATGAATTTGGATGCTCCTATGTTGAGTGCATATATATTTATAATATTTACGTCTTCTTGGTGGATTCTTCCCTTGAGTATTATGAAGCGACCTTCTGGGTCTCTTTTTATGGCCCTTTTTTGGAAGTCTATTTTGTCTGATATGAGTATTGCTACCCTGGCTTTTTTTTCCTGTCCATTTGCTTGGAAGATTTGTTTTCAGCCCTTCACTTTCAGCCTGTGTAGGTCTTTGATCCTGAGGTGGGTCTCTTGTAGACAGCAGATATGTGGGTCATTTTTTCTTATCCATTCAGCTATTCTGTGTCTTTTGATTGGAGCATTTAATCCATTTACGTTTAAGGTTATTATTGATAGGTACTTATTCATTGCCTTTTGTGTACAAGTGTTCCTCTCTCTCTCTCTCTCTCTCTCTCTCTCTCTCTCTCTTTTCCTTCCCTTCCTTAAAGCAGTCCCTTTAGAATCTCTTGCAGAGCTGGTTTGTTGGAGGTGTATTCTTTTGTCTGGGAAGCTTCTTATTTGGCCCTCTATCTTGATTGAGAGCCTTGCTGGATAAAGTAGCCTTGTTTGCCGATCTGGTTCTCATTACCTGGAGTATTTCTTGCCATTCTCTTCTGGCTTGAAGTGTTTCCATTGAGAAGTCAGCTGTTAGCCTTATTGGGGCTCCCTTGTATGTTACTTCCTTTTTCTCCCTTGCTGCCTTTAAGATTCTCTCTTTGTCTTGAAATTTTGCCATTTTAATTATGATGTGCCTTGAGGTGGGCCTCTTTGGGTTCCTCTTGATTGGGACTCTCTGTGTTTCCTGGATTTGTGTGACTTTTTCTCTCATCAAATTAGGGAACTTCTCCTTCATTACTTTTTCGACTAGGTTTTCGATCCCTTGTTCTTCTACTCCTTCTTGTATCCCCATTATACGGATATTATTACATTTCATATTGTCTTGCATTTCTCTTAATCCCTCTTCATTCTTTCTGAGCCTCTTTTCCTTTTCTTGCTCTTTCTGGGTGTTGTTTTCTACTTTGTCCTCTAGCTCGCTAATCCGATCTTCTGCTTCATTGATCCTGCTTTTCACTCTTTCTACTGTGTTCTTCAGTTCAGAAATTGTATTCTTCATTTCCTGTTGACCTTTGTTGAGAGTTTCTATTTTCTTTTTCATGTTTATATAGTTTTCAGTGAGATTGATGTAGTTTCCCTCTAATTTCTGATAGCTCATTGTGAGTTCATTGAACTTCCTGATAATCATTGTTTTGAACTCACTGTCTGATAGTTGAGTTGCCTCTATTTCATTTAGCATTTTTCCTGAGGCTTCCTCATTTCCCTTCAATTGGGGGTTGTTTCTTTGTTTTCTCATTGTTCGTGGATTTCTTCTTGTTAGCCTCTGTTTCTTAAATTGATCTGTTCTGGTTCTCTGCAATTATGGTGTGAACTTTTGTGGTAGAATACTTGTGGTATTCAGTGGTGCAATCTCCTTCGTGTATCCTGGTGTTCACAGCTTCCCCCTACTCTTTTTTTGCGATCAGTTGGAGGAGTAAAGCGAAATGGTTTAAGACAGCAAGACAGTGTACTATGATATTTACATTAGCAGCCAGTAGGGAAGAGATGGGTTATCCTTTGGCTCCTTATAGTGTTAACCGTGATCCTCCACCCCACTATCCATGTTTTAGAAAGGATGGAAAGAGGGTAAGACTCTTATTGGGGATGAAAGGATTGATAGTTGGATCTAGAAAGCTGTGAGGCCATGGGAGGTCAGATTCTAAGGTAGGGTTGGATTAAAGATTAGTATATAGGAGTAGTGTGCAAAAGAATAGAGAGAACCCCCACAATAGTATAGTTCAGGTAATTGCAAAGTAGGCTGAGATCAGGTAGGGGTATTGAGTAGTATTTACAATTTTGTGGACTAGGTCTTATTAACAGTAATAGTGAAGTGACAGTCTTGTGGCAGAATTGATGAGATCTAGATAACAAGAATAAAGAGTATAGAACCTTGAGAGGTGTATTAATGGAACACAGATGAGGGATAGTAAATTATCAACACATTGTGACTGAGATACCAGGGGGAACCTATCAAATGACAGTATAACCAGCCAAGCAAAGATTATACAAAAAGAAAAAGAATACCAAAATATTATTAAAATAAAAAATGTCGGAAAGTTGATAAAAAGATAATACAAATTTACAGTAACTTGCAAGATAAAAAAAAAGGAAAGAAAAGCGGAAGATGGAGTACAGGAGAGATAAATTTGGATTGGAAAGAATATTATTAAGATGAATGGAAGAGAAACATAAGGGATTATGAGATATAAAAATAGCAAGAACTGAAAAATAAAATGTCACTTAAAACTCAAGATAAAATCAATCATCGAACAACATCCACAAAAACCAAACCAAACCAAACAAAACAAAATTAAAAAACCTCATGTTGGTTTCTAACTGGCCAGACCAGTTTTTCTGATCTTGCTGGCTTCAGCTGGCTGAGGGACCTTTGAAATGCTTCTCTCTCTTCCCAGCCAGATCTCAGAAAGTCTCTCAGGAACCCTGGGTGCTCCCGAGCACACTCGCTCTCTGGAGCTCACTGCCACGTTCTTCCAGACTCCAGGGTCCCTTCAGGGTTCCAGCTCTATGATCTCAGGAGGCACCCGTGACGTTTTGGGATTCACTGCGCCCTCCCTGGGAGTTGTAAAAGGGTGCGCCCCTCCACCAAACTTTTGAGATTTGGGTTCTAGGAACACCCAAAGCGCCAAGACCCTTCTGGGTTCACAGCACGAGAGTCAGTATTCCCGATGGGGCGAGCGCTTCCGAGACCTGAGGACGCCCAAGTCCTTCCTGGCTCTGGGTTTTCCACCCATACGCACTTCCACTGGGCTATGGTTGTGGGCGCATTTCCCAGCCGCCCCTGGTCAGGCTGGCTGGAAATTTTTGAGTTTCCAGCTATAGGAAGGCACTAAGCGCTGCGTCCCTTCTGGGATCATAGCACGTGAGTCAAGATTCCCGATGGGGTTCGCACTTTCCCAGATCAGAACTGCTGGCTCCCGAGACCTGAAAACCCCCCAGACCTGAAAACGCCCGAGTCCTTCCTGGCTCTGGGTTTTCCACCAATCCACACTCCCACAGGGTTAGGGGTGTGGACACTCTTCCAGGCTGCCCCTGGTCGTGCCGGCTGGAGGCCCTCACTTCTCCCAGGTCTCTGGGTGGGTGTTCATAGTCCCTGGGCGACTTTTTCCCAGTCCAGCTGGCCAATCTGTGCCTTCAAGCAACAAGTTCTCCCCTGGAGTTGCTCAACCCCCATGTTCAGGGGAGGGAGCAGCGACTCCCCTCTCCCGAGAGCCCTGAGGCCAACCCGGGAGCACGGGCCTGGGGACTGCACACCCCTAGACCCCATGCTGATCCCTAGGTCCCTTTTGTCATGAAGCAGTCTCCTTACCGTCTGGTTTTTCAATGATCGCAATAATTTTTGATGTCCTGCTTTCAAAAGTGATTAGGTAACCTAGTCCACTTGCTCTGTTTCTCCACCGAACTGTGAGTTTCCCTCCTCTTCACAGAAGCTGAGAAACACACTGCCTAGAGTAAAGCCTCCATCTTCTCTCCTCCCCGGTTTTTAATTCTTTTATTTATGCTTATGTGTTAAGAGTGTAACTCTAGGAAACAAGAATGATTCCATATACAAAATAATACCTTGGAATACAATAATCAGTTTTGTTTCAAAATATAAATAATTGAGTTAAAAAATTAAGATGAAAGATATATTTTCTTGAAGGTTTGGGCCAAAAATATGGGGTGCATATTATACATGGCAAAACACAGGATAGATTGTTTTTATATCTTGGCCATTGTAAATAATGCTACAGTGAACATAGGGGTGTATATACTTTTTCAAATTAGTGTTTGAGATTTCTTCAGATAAATACTCAGAGGAGGGTTTGCTGGGTCATATGGTAGTCCTATTTTTAATTTTTTGAGGAAGCTCCATACAGTTTTCTACAGTGGCTACAGCAATCTGCATTCCCACCAACAGTGCACAAGGGTTCCATTTTCTTCACATACTCACTAACACATTTTGTTTGTTTACTTATTGATAATAGCCATTCTGATAGGCATGGGGTGTTATCTCATTGTGGTTTTAAGTTGCAGAAAATTTGTACCTTTTAATCCCCTTCACCCATTTTGTACTCCTCTTCTCCTCTTCCTCTGGCAACCACCAATTTGTTCTCTGTATCTATCTCATAGAATTTCTGTATAAGAGAAGAGATAGTTAAGTACCTGGATTTCAAATCTTCCTTCTCTTCATGCAGAAAGAGGTGTGATGAACCTAAAAGTAATAAGCACTATTTGCCATTAAGATTTTTAAGAAATTATAATTCCAACAACCTGCCATCAATCTAGCAATAGTTGGCAATTTAAAAAAATGCTTTGTCCCTATTGTATGCCAGAATATTAGACTTAAAATAACTCAGGAGATAGTTAAAAAAAAAACCTTTGCAAAGCCATTTACTTTGTTTGAGCATTGCCATTCTGTCCTTGCCACCACACTATTCATTTTTTGGCTCCCCACACACTGGACCTCCCATGAGGTAAATGCCTTAGTGGCTTATGCACCTTGGCTCTGCTTAACACTATTTTTTGTGTCTGTCATTGAAGCTGCTTTGATCTCTAAGTTCTTAACCATCATCTCTTTATTAAATTTTTGTGCCTTTTGTCATATTATTTGGAGATTTGGCCTTTGGTAAAGTAAGACAAGGCAAGGATGTAGTTTAATTTAAGATAGGTGCTGCCTCCCCATTCATAATACTCCTGTTGAGGTTTTCCTACTTGTATGGGCTGCATTCCTTGTAGAATATTCCAAAGAAAAGGAACATTCTAGAGGCTGTCCCCTGGCAGTTGAAGAAGTGTGGCAGTTGAGCCTGAGCTTTGGCATCAGCCATCAGTGTCTGCTACTCCCTGGGCATTTCTTCATCTCTGTGGGCCTCTGTATTGGAAAAGCAGACATACATAGTACCTGGCAAGATTGTCTTAAAATTTAAAGGAAGTCATGTGTGTGAAAGTTCCAAGCATGTGCTAGACACTCATACATGTTAGCTGTGAGTTCTAATATTCATGTGAATGTTAGTAGTAGTATTAGTTTTATGCACTGGCCCCACAATCCCCAGCATTTCAAACCAGTGATATCTAGTTAAAAGGAACCTCACAATGCAAACTCAAAATGGAAGAGAAACGGGCAATGGGGATGCAGTGCCACAAAAAGAGTAAGCCCAAGACAAGTCCTGGAAGGGCATCTGGACACACTGGCTTGTTTACTGTTCTGACAGCTGCTCACCGTCCTGAGTTGCAGGGCTGCCATGATTCCTCATAGTATCACTAAATGAGTTTCTGCAAGAAATTCCCACTTGAGAATTCCCAACTGATGATTTGAATTCAGAAGTATGTTTACTTATCAGAAGAAGAAGAAGGCGGAAGAAGGCAAAAGAAGACGCTCGAAGAGGGTTTCGTGCTACATTGGGAACTTCTAGTTTGTCCCTTGAGGAAACCCTTCCTGAAGACACAAAAAGCTGATGAAATGGCGTTGGTTAAGGCCCAGCTGTTTCTACCTTATGTGCACACAGGTGAGAGCATTGTAGGGTTCCTGATGACCAGGTGACAGTCCTCCCCCAATGTGCTGCCTTACAAGGTTAATGATCTGATGCAACATTTCCCCAAATGTTTCTGTGTAGTGTTCCACCCAAAAGATACTTCAAGGAATACATATCTTGTAGCTAACTAAACCCTGTCTGGTCTCTGTCTCCCTCTGTAGCATGCATAATGCACAGGAGCATATTGAAGATTTTTAGAAGGCTTTCAGTAAATGAAACATCTAAAAATGTGAACCTAGAATCAAATAACTTACCTTCTATTTGAAAATGTAATTCTTTCTATAAATAATCAACAGAATTAATGTTCTATGGAACACATTTTGGGAACTATGCACATATACGTGTGGACCACTTTTTCAAAACCTTAAGTCTAATGAGGGCACCAGTTTTCTCAATACACTTAAATTATCATTAATATTTTCCTGTGGTTCCTTTTTGTGGGAATCTCCCTTGTGGATAAGATTGCTTAATAATGATAATTTAGGCTACTTTATGTACCTAAACCCAGATGATGATATGATTAAAAGTTACTTGTTAAAGATGTTTCCCAAATTGATGCCCACCATCAATAGTACTTCTCAATGATCCAGAAACATTCTTCTTCAGTGTGGGTCCTTCTGTGTGGCTTTATTTACTTTGCAGCCATCTCAGAAGGGATATAGTAAAGAAAGAAGCCAAGAGCAGGCTACCAGGAGAGTGAGCAGAATGGGTGGGAAAGTCTGAAGTTATACAATTTTCAGAATAATGAGGATCCTGGGTAAGTTTGATCTGAGAAGGGCACAAAAGTTATCTTTAGTACTTGCAGAGCTGCCATGTACAAGGCAGAACATTAATCAAACCTAATTACAGAGTGTAATTCAGAAGGCCCTGTTTATGAGTGTTGCAGCCAAGGAATTCACAGCTCAATAACAGAAAAACTTTTTGGCTCCATCAGTGAAACCGAGATGAATATATTCCAGGTGTGAAATTCTGTGCTGGGTGCTGGAACCATGGCTGGAACATGCTTTCTAGAAGGACACTGTTGAAGCAATTCTCATTTCTGGGAACTCTTGAGTCTCTGTCTACATGAAAGAAATCACATGTGCCAACATTCTCATTTCTCTGTTTCCCTTTCTTCTTATCACCCCCAAACATAAGTCTTTTTGGAAGAGGGGCTCACCCTCAAGAGTTTGCTCTGAAGGCATCTGCTTTGTTATTGAGCATTATGGAGAGTAAGAGTTTCATAACTCTAGCTTCTATAATCTGTAATCTATGCTTAAGTGTACATAGAAAGCCTCCCTTAAACACGTCCACACACACACAACCAGAGTAAATATTATCACAGTCTGTGATCTGTTGTTAAAATAATCTACGCCTTTTATTAGTCTAGTTATTCGCACTGAAGAACTCAGGTAGAAATAAAATATTAATGTATGGTTAATGTATGTATGGTTTTCTATCCATAATGAATAATATATCATTTGCCTGTAATATTATGCCTTTACTTGGGAATACCAGGGACAGCAAAAGACTGTATCCTTGCCCTCACTAAGTCTCTAGCATCTCTATAATCTTCATAACAGCCTTGTAGGGTAAATATTAGTAACATTCTGTAGACAGTCCAACAGAAACTAAGAAAGGCTGATTCCTGGCTCAAAGCTGTATAGCTAGTGTCTCAGATCTTGAATAGAACTCAAACTTCAGAATTTAAGCCCTGTACTCCTGTTCTACCACTCTGCCTCTTGTTTTATAAAAGAAGTGACTCCATCGGGATGTCAAGATCAATTAAATGTTGGTGTGTATCACAAGAGATGAACTCTGCAAAAATACTTTTGAGAGCAGTGATGAACACAGCTGTACCTACCTTTCCTTTCTCTTGTGTTAGGGCTACAGAGGTGGGAAGCTGCAAGGATTTCTGAGTATGGATTGTGCCTAGAGGTATTCCCTTTATAAAGAGAGGCAAATCTATGTACACATAAGCCTGAAATCACATGCTGGTAGTGTTGCGGAAAATAACTCACACGTGGGAGAGATGGCGGAGCACGATCCTTTATTATGCGCGAGGGCCCAGAGAGGAAAAATCCCAAATTCTGAGCCCCGACCTTTACTTCCCCAGGGTTTAAATAGCCCTGGGCTTCCTGCCTACGTGGCGAAGCAAGGTTACAGAAGCTAACTGCTAGACCTAGTTAGGTCTAGCTACCATATATGGGAGACGAAGGAACAAGGCACTGGGAATTTTGCAGATGCTACAGAGAGCACAGAAGCTTATCATGGGTTTTTTTCTTTTCCTGCCACAGTAGTAGTATATTCAGGTCAGTGTTTTCTTGAAACACTTGGGCCAGAATTAAAGTGATGCTTATCTATTATGAGGGAAAGTCGTCTTCTAAACTGCTTACACCCCCAAAGTGAAATTTTCCATACTGACAATTCTATTTGTATTCAATTAAATTTACCTTTGAGAATTAAGTGAACTTTAGTTTTAGCAAATGATGTTATGCTAAATGCTTATGCTAAATGTCATAAAAGCCCATCACCTAACACAGTGTCTAGCACACAGTGGGCTCTCACTTTTTTAAAGAAATGCATAAAAATGAAGGACACATGGACAAAACCAAAAGGGGATAGGATTAAGGATGGGAAGGGATGGCTGGGGTAGGGGCAAGTGGTGGTGGTGGTGGGGAAATGGAGACAACTGTACTTGAACAACAATGAAAAAAAAAAAACAGAAAAAAGGAGTATTGGAGTTTGTTTAAATGCTTGTTGGTTCAGGGCAAAAAACTATCTTTCAGTCATTCACTCAACCAATACTTTTCCCACTCATGTGCCCATCTTGACAAAACTCATCTCCTTAAGCTCCATGTAAAAAGAGCTCTCAGCTTTTATCTTAAGAGGTTAAGCCTCTAAGAATGTCCATGCAACCTCTCATTTTTTTGACACCAGTTCTCTTGGTCAAGCTGTATTGAAAGTGGTTGACTGACTGTCATTTCTCATTAACAGTCTTTGAAAAGCTAAAATATTCAAGGTCATACTAAGGTACATCCATTTAGAAGCTTTGTGGGAGGTCAGCATAAGTTTGAAGGGTGTCACTTGGAGTTTCTGGAAAGTGCTTGACAAAATATTATTGCTTGAGTTTTACATCAAATTGGGAAAAGATGGAAACATACTAGCCAAGTTGTCTTTGGTGTAGATTTATCCTGGGAGAAAAGACTGCAGTGGTAAATTTGGACTACCAAATTATAGTAGCATGATATCTCCACTACTGAGACTTTACTAAGAATATTCCTCATTTGTCCTTTCTCAGAAATGTACAAGAATCAGTAAAGACATGACACTTTCTGAACCTGAGACAGGGGACCCCCAACTTGTGCAAAACCAAGGAACCACCATATGCTTTTAGACTGTCTAGATATGGCCCTGTCTCTATGGTAAGGGTCAGTCTGCTAGAAATTCACCCACCCAAACTACTGCCTGCTGGTTGTTCTAGCAGAGCATTCCTCACTTGTGATGTTGCAAGGTGGTGATACTGATTTAACATAGTTATTAAAGAATGAAAGGCAGTTTTCTGACTAGTGTTCTTGATTGGATGTCCCTGCATTCAAGGAAACGAAGTCCTATGTGCCCAGAGAAATTCTCCTTAGTGGCTGCACAGTAGAATTCTATGTGGAGTTTTAAAACATATCCGTGTCCCAGCTCCTCCCTTAACCAGTTACATCAGAAACTGTAGGAGTGGGAGCAAGGCATCAGTCTTTTATAACACACCCAGGTGACTCCTCAGATGTGAGAATCATGGAGCAGGTGGTTGGAAAGATGAAAGAGTCCTTGGAGGTCCTGTAAAATAACCTCACTTGATGCAAGAGACTCAAGTGGAGAAAGACAAGTTGGGATTTAGATATTTTAATAAAATCAGAGATTAGGGAGTATATTTGAGTTATCCCTCGATATCTTTTTAGAAGACTGGTTCCAGGACCCATTCCCCTAACAGGAACCCTCCCAACCCCTGCCCAGGCCCAAGATACCCAAATCCACAGATGCTCAAGGCCCTTATTTAAAAAGGTATTATATTTTTATATTGGCTACAGCAGGGTATGCCTACACATCACTTCATTTTCATGGATTTAGTGTAAGTGGCAAATTCAAGTTTTGCTTTTTCAAACTTTCTGGGATTTTTAAAAAATGTTTTTCATCTGCAGTTTGTTGGATCCATGTATGCAAAACCAGTGGACACAGAGGCCTTAGTATATTTTCCTAGGGCTGCTATAACAAAGTACCACAAACTTAAAACAACAGAAATGTATTCTGTATATACATTTCTGACAGAAATGTATAGCTTGATGCTAGAAATCTAAAATCAAAGTGTCAGCAGGACTGTGCTCCCTCTGAAGGCACCAAGGGAGAATACTTCCTTGCCTGTTTCAGCTTCTGGTAGGTTCTGATTTATGGCAGCATAATTCCAATCTCTAACTACATCTTTATATCACCTTCTTTTCTGTGTCTTCTGTGTCCACTCTTCTTCTCAGGACACTAGTCATTGGATTTAGACCCACAGTAAATCCAGGAGGATTTAATCTTGAGATTCTTAACTAATTATATCTGCTAAGAACCTAAGTCCAAACAAGGTCACATTCTAAGGTTCTGGACGGACATGAATTTTTTTCCATTTACAGTTGACATTTTATATCACTTTCAGATACATAGCATAGTATTTAAACATTTATATAACTTACAAAATGATTCCCCCAATAAGTCTAGTACCCACCTGTCACCATACATAGTTATTATAATATTATTGACTATATTCCCTATGCTGTATTTAACCCCTATAATTATGTTGTGATTACCAATTTGTCCTTTCTAATCTCTACACCTTTTCCTTTTTTAAATATTGTTTTTCAAAATTTTTATTTTGTATTTTTTCCATTACCATTTATCCTCCTTAATACTCCCTCCCCCCACCCCACAATCACCACACTGCAACAAGAGCTGGCAAGGATGTGGAGAAAGGAACCCTTTTGCGCTGTTGGTGGAAATGTAGACAGGTGCAGCCACTGTGGAAAGTATTATGAAGATCTCAAAAAATTAAAAATGGATCTGCCTTATGACCCAGCAATTCCACTTCTGAGAATTTATACAAAGAAACCTGAAACACTAATTTGAAAGAACATAGGCACTCCTATATTCATTGTAGTGTTATTTAGAATCACTAAGATATGGAAGCAGCTCAATTGTCCATCAGTAGATGAGTGAATAAAATAGCTGTGGGACATTTACACAGTGGAATATGACTCCCATAAAAGGGAAGAAAATTTTACCCTTTGCAATGACATAGATGGACCTGGAGAGCATTATGCTAAGTGAACTAAGCCAGTCAGAGAAAGACAAATACCACATGATTTCACTTGTGTGGAATCAAATGAACAAACTGAACTAACAAGCAAAATAGAGACAGACTCATAGAGAACAGGCTGACAGCTCTGGTGGGTGTAGGGTTAAGGGGTGGTGGGATTGAGCCAAAAGGAAAAAGGACTTGGACATCTTCACCTTTTTCACCCAGTCCCTAAACCCCTTCCCATCTGGCAACCCTCAGTTCTCTGTATCTATAAGTCTGTTTTTGCTTTGTTCATTTCTTTTATTTTTTTAGATTCCACATAAAAAAAGTGAAATCATATGAAATTGTATTTGTCTTTACCTGACTGACTTTCACTTAGCATATAAACTTCTAGGTCCACCCATGCTGTCACAAATGGTAAGATTTTATTCTTTTTTATGGCTGAGTAATAGTCCTGTGTGTGTGTGTGTGTGTGTGTGTGTGTCTCACATCTTCTTTATCCAGTCCTCTATTGATAGGTACTTAGGTTGCTTCCGTATCTTGGCTATTATAAATAACACAGCAATGAACGTAGGGTGCATGTATCTTCAAATCAGTGTTTTGGATTTCCTCACATAAATACCCAGAAGTTGTATTGCTGAGTCACAAGGCAGTTCTATTTTTAGTTTATCAAGGTTCCTCCATAGTGGCTGCATCAATTTGCAGTCCCACCAGCTGTGAATGAGGTTTCTCTTTTCTTCACACCCCTTGTTGTTTGTTGATTTATTGACCATAGCTATTCTGACAGGTGTGAAGTGATCTCTCATTGTAGTTCTGATTTTCATTTCTCTGAAGATTAGTGATGTTGAGCATCTTTTCATACTCTATTGGACATCTGTGTGTCCTCTCTGGAGAGTCTGGTCAGGTCCTCTGCCCATTTATTAATTGGATTATTTTTTTGGTGGAGTTGTATGAGTTCTTTATAAATTTTGTCATTGGTGACTATCCTCTTCCATTCAGTAGGCTTTTTGTTCTTGATGGTTTCCTCTACTGCACAAAAACCTTTTTAGTTTGGTGTTGTCCCATTTGTTTATTTTTTCTTTTGTTTCCCTTGCCCAAGGAGATAAATCAGGAAAATTATTATTAAGACTGATGTCAGAGAGTTTACCACCTATGTTGTCATCTAGGAGTTTTATGGTTTTACGTCTTATATTTAAATGTTTAATACATTTTGAGTTAGTCCAAGCAACTCATTCATATGCTTTACGACAGGGGTGCCAAACTCATTTTCACCAGGGGCCACATCAGCCTTGTGGTTGGTTGCCTTCAAAGGGCCGAATGTAATTTTAGGACTGTATACATGTAACTACTCTGTAACAGTTAAGCAGGAAATTGGCGATGATGCTGGGTAGAAATAAGGTGCCAGGCTGGATAAAACAAGATGGAAGGCCGGATTCTGCCCACAGGCCTTGTGTTTGCCACCTGTGCTTTAAGAGTTCTCTGTACATCAACTGTCTCTGTGAGAGGCCTGAGAAACCTGAACAGACTGACAGGCCCAGAGCAACTGGTAGAGTGAGTGGGAAGTCTGGTTATGAAAAGTGGACCCAACCTATGTTTTTCACATTCACGTAGACTTATGGCCTTAAATAAAAATAATTCCTAAATATAGATGAGTTTTCTGTATTTTCAGTATAAAGCATCCATATCCTAATATTTTCTCATTTTCATTTGAGCAGATTACTAGGTAAGTGGCTTCTGGATTTTAAGTGATAATATTTATGTTTAGAATTAATTTCAGAAATATAATATATCCCATAATTTTTGTTTTGTTTTACAATAACAACTGGGTTTGCTGCATCAGTGACACATGTAGTGTATTATGTAAAAAAGAAAATTGTGTGAATGTACATATACATGAAAAATAACATCACTGGGAAATTCAGTGGACAGGAAATAATTTTTAAGTTTAATTTAAAAAATTCTACACACCTCATATAGGAATAGTAATTATCCTTCCTTACTCAGAGATGCCGTTTTTTTTGCAGTTCAAGGTCATTTTTTTTCCTAGCTATAGTGATAGTATTGTTTGCATCTCCCTTTGTTATTCCTTTTCCAGACTCAACTCTTCTTTTTTCATTAGGGATTTCTGCAAAAGCTCTGGGCAGATTCTCTGCCTGGGAGACACCCCATAGAGGCTGGTGAAGGACAGTTTATCTGGCTCTTGTAATTGGTTGCTAAAAGCATTTGTTCATCAGATATTTTCTTTTTCTTTTTATTTGTAGATTTAGAAGTATTTTAGCAGGTGTACATTTGCATGTAAAAGAGAATAAAAGATAAGAAGTTGGGTTTTTTCTTCTCTCCTCAATATCATCCCTCCCCTACCTCCCTTTATTCAGCATGTTTCATTTTGTTTCTCTAGTGGTTTCCATTTTCTAGACTCAAATGCATATCAAAAAGAAAAAACAGTCTCAGAGATTCATCACCACTTTGTAGGAAGATCGCAGACTGGGAAAATATATTTATCTCATTGTGTTAATCAGTCTGGAATTAATAGCTAACGATAGATTTTAGCCCCTGGACCCCCTGCCTTATTTTTTTAACTGCAATTTTTAAACTTTTAAACTAAATCTTAACACAGATTTGAATATGTAATAGATGCTTGACCAAGAGAACCAGAACTGAAAGCTTGAGTATGCATGGATGTTTGTTTCTGTGTGTACCAGAGTATTCTAATTGAAAATAACTGTATTCTTTAGAAATAATTGTTTTCTCTAATAATTTTCATTGCTCAATTGTTTTCTGAGAGTTTGACATTACTAATGAGAGGAAGTGTTCCCCTGGAGTCCCAGGAAGCCACTCATTAAAGACTTCAGAGTTTACTTGCATGTTGAGAAGATTAGTCTTTTCCCCTAAGAATTATTTTAACCTTGTTCCTACCTTGTTTATAGCAGGCTAACTAAACCTTTAGATTTGTTACCTTTGCTCTCTTGTTTGTTCATTCATTCCTTTAATAACTATGAATTTCCAGGTCAAAATAGTGTAGCTTTTCACCACTTGATTCTTCACTATCAAAAGCCTGGGCTTAAGTTGCCACCACCTCATTCCTAGCTTTGCCTTTTTGGTTTATGAAGTTGGCCTCCTAGCCAAGTCTTCTAGACTATTCCTGGAGGATATCTGAATTGTTTGAGCACCCCCAGCAAAAAGAATACACTTGTTTCCAAAGAATCTGAAATCTGGTCCATTTGAAATAGACAGCTACTTAAAAATCCCCATACAATTGTTGCAGCCTCCCTTGATAATGGTTTGTCTGCTCTTTCAACCCAGTAAGCTTTTCTGACAAGTAGCTTGTATCCCTTGGCTGAAGTTTTTCACAAAGTTTTCTTGTAACACAGAAAAAATTGCTTGTTGCCATCTAGTTTCAACATTGCAAGTATGTTCTGTTTGGCCTGTGCAGAAGTCTGGGGAGACTAAGCCCACTTTCCCACTCAGCAGCAATTGACCAGAGAATAGCTCTCCCCAGTGGACAGGACTTGTGTTGCCTCACCCTTCCCACTGCTCCCACCTGACCAAAGTCTATTTTTGTGTGTGTTTCCTGCTTGGATACAGCAAGTGTCTGCATTTACAATCCTGCCCTGTACAGTCTGTTTACAGTACCTATGTTGTTGAACCCTCTTTCCTTGTTTCTACACAGGCTATGTAGCCTGCAACCTTTCCTGATCATGTTTTTAATAAAATCTTAATTTTGTTTTTTTTCTTTTTGGATCGTCTCCCAGTCCTTCATATGTTGTTTGGTGCAGTTCTTCTGACTAAAATAAGGGTGTGATACATGTGTGGAGAACAACTCCCAGTTCTGATTATCTACTAGATTTCTCCAGCTGGTTTGGTGATTCTGGTCCTGCCTCAATTAGTATTTATTCCACCATAGAAATGCACTTAATCCTTTTACATTTTAACTTCACTTTGCCCTTAAACCATTAGAGCAAGGATGTGTGGTGGTGGGTAAAGGGGATAGATGCCCAGCAGTCCCCAGCATTAATTTTACCAAACTTTTATTACTTGTGTCAGAGCAGCTACATCTCAGATAAAAATTGTCCACATCAGTTTCAGTGACTCTCCACTTAGAAAAGGACCACAGGTTTAAAGATCAAATACCAGTGAGGAGGCATGGCTCAAAAGGGGGTGTACTTTAGTTGAATGGGATAGAGGAAATGAGCTGTCTCACTCCAATACTACTGTATAGTTGAAAGCAGGCTCAAGCAGCACTAAAGGGAAAGCCCACAGGCCAATTAGTCCAAGCCCTTGAATAAGGAAGGGAACCAGAATGGAAAGCCTGTGGAACATGGGAATGGCCTATCTTTTCCAGAGTAGTGAAGTGGTCCCTTGCTGCTAAGAATGAATTCACATTTCTTCCTTCCAGTAAAAACATCAGTTCTGTGTTGTATTCAGACAAAATACTTAATCCCCCTAAATCTGAAATGTTGCAACTACTAGCTCAATAGTTTTTACAAAGAATTCCTCCTGAAAATAAATGAGGTAGGACCCCCCCAAAAAATGTAATTATCTTCTGGAGGGTAGGCCCCTTTGTAGCACAGGCTTCCCCCTGCTAGATGAGTGTTCTAGGGGAACCCATATGTATCAGTCTACCAGCTGGCTGCTTGTTGTGAGAGGCTGGCTTCAATGAATTTTTTTTGGACGATTCAACACATTTGCCTATTCCATGATGGGTGATGTATGAGCGCACCTGCCTACACCATGATGAGTGTTCAGCAGTTTTTGACCAAAAAGCAGCATGACCCCAATGCTTCACCTTCCCTATTCACTCAATCTCACCCCAAATGACTCTTTTTGTTTGTTTCCCTGAATGAAAAAAGTCTTGCCATTGTGGAAGAGGTAAAACAAAAAGTGGGAATCACTGAAAAGGCATCAAAATCGATGAGTCTAGAAACTTATTTGAGCAGTAGAAAAAACATCTCCATAGGTATATGGCATCAAATAGAGAGTACTTTGAAGGTGACTGAAGTTTAAACATAGGAATAAATACACAATTTTTATAAGTAAATTACAGGGTTTTTTGTGTTCCCCCTCATAATACATTTTCCTGATTCTGAGGAATAAGAGAGCCAACTCACTAAAGTCAAATGATTTATCTTAGAACAGTAGACAAAAGGAAACCACAACTCTGGCTTCCAGCCACCAGGAGTGTTTATTAATCAGCAACTTTTTTCTTTTTTTTTAATTTGAATTTCTGTCTTTGCCACTTTTCCTTGAGCAAATAAGTTTAATTGAATACAAAAATAGCATAGGGTCATTGAAATCAGGACTTGTATCCTAAAAGCTGAATAACTTTTTGGTTCACCTTCATAAAATAAAAACAAAACAGAGTATTTTCACCTTTTTTATAATGATTCTGTGCCTTTTAAGAAGTCAGATACACTATCTTTGATTTAAGCCCCCCCCAACTTATTTTACAGAAAATCTGAAGTAAAATGGATATTAGGATTAGTTGGAGAGTTATGATGCCACCCTATTGGAGCCATTCTGGGACACTGGGACTAAACTACAGCAAGAAACATTTTCTCTCCAGGCCAGAACTCAACACACACTGCCAGAAGTTACACAACACAATACCTTCTCCTCTGCATGCACTGCATTGGGTGTTTTGTTTATTAACTTTTCTAAATACTATTTCTGGTGTGCCAAACTGATTTTACAATCTAGCAATGTTAAAAAGTATTACCTTAGAATTTATTATTTTCAGAATTAAGAGCCCTGCCTGTGCATATTTTAGCTACATGACATTTAATACTCCAAAATATGCTCATTTTTAAATACTTTTTTTTTATTGATTCTCAGTAAGTCAAGAGAAGTTATATTTTTATTCTTTGTCATGATGATAGTTTTAATCCAGTAATAAGGCCTTGTGGTTAAGTTCTTAAATTGAGTCAGCAAAAGCAGGAAGGTGATTGCCAGCCCCTGGTGCTAACATAAGATCAGGGACCTTTTATCTATAGCCACACTGAACATGTAAAAGTGAATATTGTTTTGTTATGTCTGCACTAACACTCTAATTCTCCATCCTCTATTTTATTGAGGTATCCTTGAGACTTTAAGTAGCAGGAAATGTTGTGTTACTTGGGTGCCTTACATATGTTATCTTTATTTATTGTTTTTCCCAACAATCTTCCCCACCTTAACTTACATACAATACATGCTGTTAGAAGCTCTGCAGGGCTAAGGGTGTGCTGTGGGTCTGAGCCAGGTCGGGGCTGCTGCTAATCCCTTTGGTGCACCTGGCTTTGCTCCCTGCATATACTCTCTCTGTTCTCAGCTCTGGATCTCTGAGCTCATCCTGTTGCTATTACTGTTCTTTGTGATGCTCCTACCATTCACCCAGCCTAGGACACATGTACTCAAATGTGAGAGCCTGAGAGGCAGAGCAGGAAGTGCTTCGAAGTGAACAAAGGATGGACCAAGGTTTTTAGTACTCTTTCTTCTGGTTCATTCCTACAGTGGCTGCTGCAAGGCCTAGAATAGAGAGATACCATTTTACCATGAGTTAAGCCTATCCACAGATGCACTCAAAAAATGACTACAATTTGGCCACCTCAGATAAACATACAACCTGTCTTTGAGTCTGGAAAACTAGGTTCAACTAAACTGTTTTTTGTTCATTTTCAGAGTATCTAAAAAGGGGAAATTCAAAAAATAATTTGCATGCATTGGAAAAGTAGGAAGAATTTAAGAAACTTCTCACTAGGTAGTAGAAAATTTAGTATTTTTGTGTATTTTTTCATACCTAAAACAATTAATAATAATTTATCAATATCATCAAATACACAATCAGTGTTCAAGTATTTTTACCATGTTTTTTAAAAAATCCAACCATGCCAACTATGCCCACTCTGCCCAACTATGCCACTGCATTGCATTTGGTTTATATGGGATGTCTGTCCAGAGAAAGTCCAGCTGTGGTTAATATAGCAAAAACGGTTTGTGCAACATTGATGTAACCTGGCAGCCAAGGTGAGTGGACTGGAAAGTGTATGTGTGAACAATGATGGTTTCACTATACTTATCATTGGGGGGCAGTAGACACCACAGAGTGAGCATGTGTACTGTGTGGCCGTTGCTTTCAAAATGATTGAGTGAGTACAGCAATGAATCTGCATCAAATTTTGAGTTAAGCTTGAATATCCCTCCCTGGAAACTATTCAGATGATTCAGAAGGCCTACAACTATGGGCAACTGGTGATTGGCAGCTTCATCACAACAATGTGTCTGCTCATGCATCATTGTCTTATGCAGAGTTTTTTTGTAAAACATCAAACTATCCAGGTGACTCAGCCCTCCTACAGCCCAGATTTGGTGCCCTGCAACTTCTGCTTTTTCCCAAAACTAAAATCACCTTTGAAAGGGAAGAGATTTCAGACCATCGATGAGAGTCAGGAAAATATGATGGGACAGCTGATGCTGATTGGGAGAACTTTGTGAGGTCCCAAGGTACCTACTTTGAAGAGGACTGAGGCATCATTGTCCTATGTACAATGTTTCTTGCATCTTCTTCAGTGAATGTCTCTATTATTCATATTACATGGCTGGATACCTAATGGACAGACCTTGTATGTCTCCAAAGTAGGGTAACCATATCATTTATTATCTAAATTAGGAAACTTTAATAACAGAAGTGGATTCTATTAATCTATACTGGAACAACAGACATAAACCTGAATTGTCATGGACAAATAGGGATATCTGTTCACTACTTTAAAAAATTTATGTAAAAAATATGTAACATTAAATTTACCATCTTAACCATTTTTAAGTATACAATAAGCAGTGTTAAATATATTCATGTTGTTCAGATCTCTAGAGCTTTTTCATCTTGCAATATTGAAATACTTTACCCACTAAACACTAATACCCTTCCCCCTTCTCACCCAGCCTTTAGTATTCACTGTGCCCTTTCTGTTTCTATTATTTTGACCACTTTTGATACTTCATATAAGTGGAATCATACCTGTTTAGCTCATTTCACTTAGTACAATGTCCTTAAGGTTTATTCATGCTGTAGTATGTGATAGAATTTCCTTCTTTTTAAGGCTGCACAATATTGTATGTATATGCCAGATATTCTTTATCCATTCAACTATTGATGGATGTTTGGGTTGCTTCTACCTCTTGGCTATAATGAATAATGCTGTGATAAACAAAAGTGTTCCAACAACTCTTTGAGATCCTGTTTTTGTTTTTTGTGGACATATAACCAGAAGTGGGATTGCTGGATCATATGGTAATTCTACTTTTAATTTGTTGAGGAGGCTCCATATTATTTTCTCTAGTAGCTGTACCATTTAACATACCAACTAACAGTGCACAAGGGTTCCAACTTATTCACATCCTTAACTAAACACTTATTTTCTGGTATTTTTTTATAGTGGACATCCTGATGGGTATGAGGTGATAGCTCATTGTGGTTTTGGTCTACCTTTCCCTAATAAGTAGTGATTTTGAGCATCTTTTCATGTGCTTATAGGTCATTTATATATCTTCTTTGGAGAAATGTCTATTTAAGTCCTTTGTTCATTTTAATAAGGTTATTTATCTTTTTGTTGTTGTCAACTTATATAAGTTCCTTATATTTTCTGGATATTAACCCCTTATCAAATATATGATTTTAATTATTTTCTTCCATTGCATAATTTGCCTTTTCATTCTGTTGTTTCCTTTGACACACAAAAATTTTAAGTTTGATGTAGTCCTATTTGCCTGTTTTATATATTGTTAACTGTGCTTTTGGTCATCCAAGAAATCTTTGCCAAATCAAAAGTCTCAAAGATTTTATCCTTTGTTATCTTCTAAGAATTTAATAATTTCAGGATTTAGATTTAAGTCTTTAATCACATTTGAGTTGATTTTTCTATATGATATAAGGGTCCAACTTCTTTCTTTTGCATGTAGCTATCTAGTTATCTTTGCCTTTTTTTTGTAGAAACAAATCTATAGAAACAAAAGGCTACCAGTTGCTGAAGCAGTCTGCCCTTGAATATAATACCAATCAAACTGAAGACAGATTCCAAAAGGATGCCTCTGCATCACAACTGTCAGTAAGCAAGGGAGGATTCAGCACTTGAAATCAATGTCTAGGAGACCCAGGGCGGTGGCCAGTGCTGTGTTCAGGGAAGGGTGGTCATTCCTTGAAGGTTTCTAGAGTTTGCTTTGTAACATTGTCACTTGGTCAGAATGAACCAGTACTTTTTCAGTTATTAATGAACGTGAGTTTGGAAAAGTCTTCCCTCCTACGTGTGTACTGGCCCCTCAAGTTTCAGATTCTACCTGTGTGTATCATGATAGTAACTTGTCACTAAATACCACAGAAGATACCTCAAAGTACTTTTCTTACCATATCTACCAATTTCTTTTTCAATTTTTTTTTTAAATTTTAGAGGGGAGCCCTGGCTGGCATAGCTCAGTGGATTGAGTGCGGGCTGGGAACCAAAGTGTCCCAGGTTCGATTCCCAGCCAGGGTACATTCCTGGGTTGCAGGCCATAACCCCCAGCAACCGCACATTAATGTTTCTCTCGCTCTCTCTCTCCCCCTCCCTTCCCTCTCTAAAAATAAATAAATAAAATCTTTAAAAAAAAAGTTTGTTTAAATTTTAGAGAGAGGGGAAGGTAGAGAGAAAGAGAGAGAGAAATATCGATTGGTTGCCTTCCACAAGTGCCACAATGGGATACGGAGCACACAGCCTACAACCCAGGCATGTGCCCTGGCCAGGAGTTGAATCGGCAGCCTTTCAGTTTGTGGGATGACACCCAACCAATTGAGCCACACCTGCCAGGGCATATCTTCCAATTTCTTATTCATCAATGAGGACCATCATCTTAAGCTATCCTCCCTCACCAGAATTTTGGGGTTTGGGGTGGTAAAAACTAGTTTTAGGCTTTCATGAATTTTCTTTAATCTAGAAAGTTTAAGTGTTATTTTCTGTTTTTTATATTTTATTGTGCTTTTATTATTTTCAGTGGTTTTCATTTTATTACATTCTTTTCTTAGTATATCACCTCAGTTCCATTTGTGAAAGCAAATGAATTAATACAGAGAGGTGTAAACATCAACAGTACTTTTACATAAAACACCATGCCATAATTTCACCTATGAGAATGAACAATGATTTCTTAATAGCACATAATGCCCTGTCCATACTCAGATTTCCCAGTTGCCTCAAAGTTATATTCACCAGACAAACATTTTTTGAGGGACATACTTATGGTGCATCAGGCTTGTCTTTGAAGAGCTACTTCCTAGATAATATTAGTGATAGGATTAGTTGCTGAAAAATTAATTTATTTTGGTGGTTTTGAGAATTCAGTGAGCCACTGCAGGTTAAATACCAAGTACTGTGCCTGTTAGTGAAAGGCCTCCAGGGAGGGCTGGCTGTGTTAAAGATGGTGGTTATTTGAACACCACAAACATGAGAAGTTGTAGTTTGTTGAGGTATACTTGTGAGCCCTTAAATGTTTGCTTTTCATCACCTTCTTTACATTTGAGTCACAGAATTAGAACCCAGAGGGATCTTAGAAAGTATGCATCCAAACCCTTCATTTTACAAGTGAGGCCCCAAGAGAGTAATGCTTTCCAAGCATTATAGCTGGTTAGCAGACATACATAGTTTGGAAGGTGACTCCACAAATATGTTTTTGGTAAGTGTATTTTTGGATAGTTAACTGGACATGTTCAAAGGATGAGTACATTTGATATAAGTTGTAATCCATTGGATGTGTATTAAAGTTATAATACTATTAATATTAATAATTAACATATTTTTGTTAATTTATCATAAGTGAAGTGATACTTTATAGGTTTTGTAGTAAAATACCCCTAGATTCAGTTTGCTCAGTCCACGCTCAAAATTACACTACGTGGTTTGCAAGATTCTAAATTTTCCATCATCAGCATCTTATAAGTGCTTCTAATACTGTTGGCTGTCATAATTAGATACTACCTTTAGTATTTATTTTACATTTGATCATGCATTACTTTTTCATTCTCATTCTCAGTCTGATACTAAGGACTTCTCTGAGCTCCAAAAAGAAACAGGAAGTAGGCTGGGAGGGCAGAGGGATATGGAAGCCAAGTACCAGTGTTAGAATTCATAGCACTATTTCAGGTAGTGGTGGGAATGTGCACTCTGAACTCAGGAGCCACCCCCAAATCTAACTGTTGAAGAAGAAGTGTATATTTCAGCTATTTTCTACATCAGATCTCTTAAGTCTTTGTCTCTGGACCTATCTCTAAAAAAAGCCACTTAAGCCTTGTGCCTTTTTTTTTCATATCTGAAATTGTAGAAACTCAGCAAATGACTTTTGCTGAGATGCCCATGCACTGTCTATCTGTGATCTTGGGTAGCTGCCAGTTAAGAATCAGATTTTTAACAGACATGTCCAAGGCTAAAGATTCTCAGGATGCACAGGTCAGGAATTTCCCTGCAAGCTGGGGGCACCATGGAGTTCCCCCAACTCCAGGGAAAGAGGTACATTGGACATCTTCCCAATCAACATTTTCAGGCTGGTTAAGGAGTGCCCTTGAAGTTTTTCAGTGGAGATTCAATCTCCTGTACAAGATGGAAAAAGAGGATTTGGCAGAAAGACTTAAAGATGGGTGGTGGTGTTACAGAACACTGCCTATGCTGTTCTGGAACAGCTGTGGGGTTTGATTGCCTACCACCAAGAAGTGTGACTCCCAGTACAAAAGTTTGGTGAAAAAAGAGGAAAGGGGTTGTTTATTTAAAGGTTATACAGATTCAGAATGATGGCAGATTTGTGATGTTAAATCCCACTCCCTTTAAAACACTCAAAAATACATAATCCTGCCCCACTTTGCCAACCCAGGCCAGTTTCAGAATATACCAGTCAGAGGTACCATCTTTCAAAAAAGCAGAAGTCCATGGCTCAGCATTCCCAGCCACAGTTCAGCATCCCAGGTTTCTCCCACTAACCTATACTTGATTAGGCAGGTACCACAATTTCCAGCTCCTCAGCTGTGCTGCCATGTTCTCCAGCCAGGTTTCCCAGTGGGTCTCCTCTTTCTTACTCCAGCTCTTAATCCAAAACCAAGTAGCACCTCCTTACACATCAGGCCTTATGGTGGACCTGTGGGGGCCCTTCTACATCCTTTCAAACTTCATGGCCACTATATTGTGACTCCCCTCTACTCTCTCTCCTTCATGGCAGACCAGCCCCTATTTTAAAATGCTGACTGAGAGCTTCCTACATAACATCATATTCAGCACTACATGTTCTGAAAGTCACTTAGACCTTTTACCCAGGTGGTAGCATTCTTCCCTTCAGGAATGACATGGCTATATCCACTTGCCATTATTATGAAAAGTATCTTAAGCCATATCATCCACTTTCCCTTCCCCCAACCAAGGGCTGCGGGGACTTTGGGGACCCCTCACTCTGCACCCAATTTCAGTGTGGGCAACCATCATCTAGTAGTGTCAGTTATTTTGAGACCTGGTTCCTAGCACCCATTATCTTAGCTTGATGCTGTATTAAGGCCCATGTGCTTACATGTGCATCTTGGCCATTTAAAATGGTGTTCTTTGAGCCCTGGCCAGGTGGCTCAGTTAATTGAAGTATTATCCCACACACCAAAAAGTTGCAGGTTTGATTCCCAGGCAGGGCACATACCTAGGTTGGGGGTTCAATCCCTGTTTGGAGTGCATATAGGAAGCAACCAATAGATGTCCTCTCTCTCTCTCTCTCTCTCTCTCTCTCTCTCTCTCTCTCTCTCTCCCTTCCTCTCCTTCTAAAATCAATAGACATACCCCCAGATGAAGAATGAATGAATACATACATACATAACATACATACATACCAACATGTTATTCCTTGCCTCAGAAGCTCCTTGCTTTCTGTGGCTGGAATAGCATCTTCCTCTTGTTATTTGTTTTATCAAAGTTATTGTGAGGTCCTTTCTTCATTGCAATCATTGCTGCATGGAGGCTAATGCTGTGTCTCCTGTTTACACTTGTCACAGGTTTGAACATTGGTAGCGGTACATTGAAGATAAAGACAACTAACAAAATTATTTCAGAAGCTAGTTTTTCATCTAGCGAAGGAAGTCCTTTGTCAAGGTAAAGTCATGAAAGCCTTTCTGAATAGTGGCAACAAGAAGAGAAATGTCACTGCACAATGAATCAAACTTTAGCTACATATTATTTTGTTGTGTGACTTGATAGAATGTTATGGTTTGGGGGTTTTGTTTATTTAAACTAACAGTTGAAACTTTAGTCTACATTTGCAAATATTTGCACCAAAGCCAAGTATGTTTTGCAGCTGTTGTTTCCTTGGTTTAAGACTCAATTGACACCTCAGTGAACCACAAATTAGTGTCTACAGCTGCTCGCAGTAGGGCTGCTTAGAGGCCACACAATGGAAAAGGGCCAAGAAAAAACATCAAACCTTAAAGGAAATAAAGTGGCCCATTTTTTCTTTCTGAGACAGCTGACATACATGCCAAAAATTGCTGGATATTTGGTTTTGTACTCCTTTTTTTTTTACTAAGTATTTGGGTTAGATGCTTTCTTGCTTATTTTCCATAAGGAACAAAATTTATTTTTTTCACATTTGTTAAACTGTAGCACTTGTACATTTTTCAAGCAATGATAAGTGAGTTGTAAGCTGGATTTGTCATCAACATTTAATACTAATGATGCCATGACATTAAGTCACTTAGAAAGAATTTATAGATGGGAAAAGAAGCAGTCATCTGATGAAATACCAAATACCTGATTTGGGTAAATATAATTCAAAACAGGACAAGTTTCCTTTTCTAGTAACATTTCTCATATTAAAAAGTCCTTCCAATGATTACATTACATTTGAATTAACTGTTTATCCCATTGAAATTTTAAAACAAGAACTTTACATTTTTAGTATCCTAAAAGATTAAATGATTTGATCCAGAAATATAGTATTTTTAAATATTTTTTGTTTATATTTTGAAAAACATTACAATATTTTAGGACCTGGGGTATTTTAAAATAATAGTGATTTTCTGAAATTGGATTCTTGCTTTTAGAAACCTGGTAAGTTCAGTTTTAGGGAATTATTTATTTAATTATCAGAAATGATTATCTTTAACACCTGGGTTTTCATCCATGTTTTTGAAGAAAGTGAAAGATAAATTATGGGTCAGGAAGAGTATTATGGTATTATATTTTCATAATTATACTATAAATGCAAGTTCTAGGTCTTCTAAAATAAATTTTAAAAGACAATAAATTCTACAGGTATTTTTTAGGGCTTAATGTTACCATTTGGCATAATAATAGATACATTTAGTTTTTATAGATGGTTAGAAATGTTTTTATTATATTTTGAAGGCATTGAAAAAACAATTCTTCATAACCTTTTCTTTATATATAGTCTTCAAATAATTTTTAAATATATTCAGAAAGCTGTTGGATTCTTAGAGCATTTTTTTCTCAGCCTGATCATTTTATGTCTTACATCTATATTTCATTATAACATCAAACTTTTTTCTTCCATTTGAGGCAGGGACCTTTTGTTATTATTGTTGTTTGTGCATGAAATTAATTTCTTAAATAAATTACAATTAATCACATCACCCCTTTAAAAAAAAAAAAAAAAGGTCTTCAAGACTCCTTGATTCTAATCCAGTGAGGAAAAGGTCTGGGTGCCCAGTAAGTGGGTTTGGATTTATCTGGTTTTGTTTTTATGCTGGGTTTGGTGTTATTAATATACCACCTTGGGCTTTTGAGAACTCCAGTTTTGCTGTTTGTGCCTGGATCCAATGAAATTATTTAGAGGCTTACATTTAAAGATCCCACTTACTGCAGTCACTCCTCATGCTTTATTGCTTTTACAAGTGGTCTCAAAACCAGTACTTGAGAATAAACATAACAGTGCAGTGCTGCTGTAGCACTTTTAAAAATTCTTCTTCACTCTTTTTTGTCAGTGAGCTGATGAGCAACCTTAAAAAAAAAAAAAAAAAAAAAAAAAAAAAAAGACCCTGTTAGACCTTAAAAAAAAATGGCTTCCTCTGATGTCCCAGAAACAATAATTATGATGTGCTAGTTAAGCCCAAACTACAGCTGAGGGATTTTACTTTAAAGCAGCGGCTTGGGTGCAAAACTACATTTATAGCTCTTTGTCTGCACCTCATTATGTGTGGGCCTGATTCATTAAGTAATTGGTTTGCAGTTGTTTACACGAGTATTAAGGCCTTCTTTTCAGCTGCCTTTGAGAGATACATTGTGCAAATGTTGCCTGCAATGAATGCAGAATGAGGGCCAGAGGGTCCATCCTATTGGCTAAACAGTGTACTCTGTTGAAAAGCCAGAGAAAGGGATTGGGTGCTGCTTTGCATAGCAATGGCTTTCTTAATAAGCGTTACAGATTAATACACACAAGCTATAAAAGATGCAAAGAGATACTCTTAGCACATTTATACATGCGCATTTCATTGTGATGTGGTAGGGTCCGGATGCTTTCATATGTTTTTCAGAGCAGCGGCTTCAGTGCATGAGCCGTAATAGAATCCGATGTTTATTGTATTATACTGGTAAATCACAGGCAAGCAGGCAGATTGGCAACAGTTTATTATTAAAGATTCTTTCAGGGTAAATCTTTTTCTACCATTGAATTTGCTTCAGCAAAATCATTTTGTGGTTGAGTGGGGATGAAAGGCATAATATACGAAGGAGTGAGTCCTAATAGGAAGCCGTTCTCCGAGTAAAGACCACTTGTTCCCTTTTGTTCAGGGGTGCATGCCAGAGCTTCCTCTCCTCTGAAAACAGTCTTGCTTTACCTTCCCCAGGAAGCGGTTTTCACTCTCCCGGATCCATTTATTCAATGGAGAGTGTATTTTAACAACCTATCGTGTAACTTCAGTTTACTGGCTGGATCGAGATAACGTTTTACCAAAAGAAAGGAAGTAAGAAAGAAACGGTTTACCAAAAAAAAAAAAAAAAAAGTATGTGTGCTTACCACATAATTGCCTAGGGGAAAGATAGCCAAGTTCACCCAGCCATTGCAGGCACCCTGGGAGGGCCTCCTTGGGTGGCATTGTGTCCCAGCCCTGCAACCATGGAAGTGGCCAGCGGAGGGCGCCAGGCTGCAGCTGATGTTTGGTGGGGCTGTGGTATTTTATTTCGTCACAGGTCATTTCCCCTTGGGATGATGTGAGATCACAAAAAAAAATAAAAATGAGGTTTTCTTGATGTGCTTTAGGTTCTCATATAAAAGACCCCCTTCTCCATCTCTGACTTAGCAGACCTGCAGCTTCCTAAATAATCCACATGCTTTTCATCACAAACTGCTATACTTTATTTTTTGTACACAGAGCACAAAAGAATAATCTCTTGATTATCTGAAGGGAAGGAGTTAACAAGTTGACCCCCAGGCAACTAAAAAATGGCATCTATTGCAGGGCCCCTGGTTAACCATCAGGGGGCGCTCAGACTTTGTTGAATTAGACTGTTTCAGAGTTTGGTCTGGCTCTAAAACTTAAAATTAGTACTTACAGATATTTGTTGGCACGCTTACTGGGATTTATTCTTTTTGGATTATTTTTAGCCTTCTACTTTTCAGAAACATGTCTATTTTGAGGAAAATTCTAGCCAAAGATACTATGTGAGACATTTTAATATTTTTAACTGGCAGTTAAAATCAATAAAAATTGTAGAATTCTGAGTCTAGAGACCACAAATTCTCATAAATTAGTTATTTTCAGGCTTATAAAAAGACTCTAGAACAGGAAGAACATTTCCTGCTGAAGCCTTTTCTCATTGTCCCCAACACTATAGACCATGTTCTTGGTAGGACACTCAGTCTCATTGCCAAATTCAATAGGCATGACCTCAAAATCACATTAACTTGGGTAGTTTGTTAATGGGCAGTGGATATCTTTTTCTTTCAAAGAAATGATATTGACCTTGAAGTTGAGAGTCAGTGTGTTATTAACATTAAAACATCCCCCACATCTGCTGTGTTCCAAATTCCTTCTCTCTACAAGCCAAGAACCAGTGTCCAGCACCCTAGCCTGTTTTACCTCTGTTGCTGCCAGTTAGGAGTTCCTGTTGCCTACACCCCCTCAAGCATTGAGTGGCCTGCACTCTGCAGCACCCTCCCAGCCAGCTGCCCCAGGTCTGTGTGCTCATTGGATGCCCACATGTCATTTCTTTACACAGCATGCTATGTTGTGTGCACTGGCTTTTATTCCTGTGCTTTTGCTGGAATGCTATTGCCACTCCCTTTCACCTGACTGGTGCCTACTAGATTATCAAGGCTTAACTTTTAACCTTTTGAAAGTTTCCTGAGCAGAGGCTGTGGTGCTGTGGCTATTTCTGTCATCAATCTGTTTCTGGGAGCTCCTCACTGAGATTTGGGTGGCTTTTCTCATTAACCAGTGCTCAATAACCATTGGATTTCCTGTGTGAGTAATCAGCAGTATATAGCTCCACCATTCACTCAAACATCATTTCTTTTTTTTTAAGTATATTCTATTGATTACGCTATTACAGTTGTCCCAATTTTTACCCCTTTGCCCCATCTACCTGGTATCCCCTTCCCTCTAGCAATCCCTCCTCCTTAGTTCATGTCCATGGGTCATATATAAGTTCTTTGGCTTCTATATTTCTTAAACTATTCTTAATATCCTCCTGTCTATTTTGTACCTACCAATTATGCTTCTTAACTCATGTACCTTTTCCCCCATTTCCCCCCTCCCACCCAGCTGATAACCCTCCAAATGATTTCCATATCTATGATTCTGTTACTGTTCTAGTTGTTTGCTTAGTTTGTTTTCCTTTTCATTTTTTATTCAGTTGTTGATAGTTTTGAGTTATCATTTTAATCTTAATAGTTTTGATCTTCTTTTTCTTACAGAAGTCCCTTTAACATTTCATATAATATGGGCTTAGTATTGATGAACTCTTTTAGCTTTGCCTTATCTGGGAAGCATTTTATCTGCCCTTCCATTCTAAATGATAGCTTTGTGGGACAGAGTAATCTTTGTTGTAGGTCCTTGCCTCTCATGACTTAGAATACTTCTTGCCAGTCCCTTCTTGCCTGCAAAGTTTCTTTTGAGATATCAGCTGATAGTCTTATGGGTACTTCTTTGTAGGTAAGTCTCTGCTTTTCTCTTGCTTCTTTTGAGATTCTCTCTTTATATTTAACCTTTGGCATTTTAATTATGATGTGTCTTGGTGTGGTCCTCTTTGGGTCCAACTTATTTGGGATTTTCTGTGCTTCCTGGACCTGTATGTTTATTTCCTTCACCAAATTAGGGAAGTTTTCTTTCATTATTTTTTCAAGTAAGTTTTCAAGTTCTTGCTCTTTCTCGTCTCCTTCTAGCATCCCTGATTTGGATGTTTGCATTTTTGGAGATGTCCCAGGGTCTTATTCTCTCCTCATTTTTTTTTTTAATTCTTGTTTCTTCATTCTGTTCTGGTTGAATGTTTATTTCTTCTTTATGTTCCAAATTGTTGATTTACACCTTGGCTGCCTTCCTTTCATTGTTTGTTCCCTGTAGATTTTTCTTTATTTCACTTAGTGTAGCTTCACTTCTTCCTTTATGCTTTTGCTGTACTCAAATGAGTTATCTGAGCATCTTTATCACCAGTGTTTTGAACTCTGCATCTGATAGAGTGGCTATCTCCATTTTGTTCAGTTATTTTTCTGGGGTTTTGTTCTGCTCTTTCATTTGGGCCCTGTTTCTTTGACTACTCAATTTGGCAGCCTCCCTGTGTTTGTGTCTGTGTATTGGGTAAAGCTGCATTGACTCCCTCTCTTAGCATACCTACTAAGCTGTATGGGGTGGACACAGGTATTCACCATGGTGGAGCAACCCACTTCACCACTTTGTGGCTCTGTATGGGGGGAGGGGTCGGCAAGGAGACAATGCTGCTGCCTAACTGCTGGAGGCTTGCTTGGCACTCACCCCATTTCCAGTCACTTCACCAGTTTCCTGTATGCAACTGGTGCCTCTCCATCTACCATCCTTGTGGTGGTTCCTGGAGTGGGTAGGTTTGTATACATTCTAGGACCATGTAGGCTCTTTAAACTGATTCTCCTGAGAGACCTGCAGTTTATTCTGCCACCACAACCCCCACTAGTTTTTACAGCCAGACGTTATGAGACTTTATCTTCCAGTACTGGAATCCTGGGCTACATGGTCTTGCCTGGGATCACTTGCTCCCAAGGCACCCCTCCTGATCCTTATCCACCACATGTGAATGTGGGGCCACTCATTCTGCCAGCCACTGCTAACACCTTGCCATTGCCATACTGTTTCCTCTCCACCCCAGGCGTCGTCTCTACCCTGTCTACCCATCTGGATGAATATGGCTTCTTTAATTCCTTGTTGTCAAACTTCCATACAGTTCTATTTTCTGGCACTTCTAGGTGTTTTGTGTTTTGAGGTTAGTTTTGATCCCTCTTGTGGTTGCACAAGGATGTGAAGCATGTCCACCTATGCTTCCATCTTAACTGGACCAATCATCATTGCTTTATAAAAGTTGGTTGCACAATTACCCTCACCTCTGTATGGCATCATATACCCCAGATACAGAATTACATACTTCATTAAGTTATTTGCATGAGTCTACAGAGGAGGGAGAGGTATAGGCAAACACATTTTCAAAAAAGACTCTTGCAGTCAATTTTGATTATATTCTTTCTGTTTGTGCAATCTGCATTCAGTTTTCAGGAGGGAGGACCTGGGTGAGCACACTTATTGAGTGTTTTATTGAGGTTCTTACCTGAATTTGATGAGCACTTGTGGGCTCTTGACATGTGTTGGGGGCCTGGAGTGTTTCTTCCCTGATTCCTACTACCATAAATTTTCAGCCCGCCCTACAACTTCCCATTTTGGCTTGTGTCACAGTTATTATTTGGTGTCTTCCTCCACTGAAGCATAAGAGCCCCCAAGTGTGTCTTCTTGGTTGCTGCATCCCCAACACAGAGGCTGATGCATATTATCATCTGAGAAAGTGGTGAGTAAATGAACAAATGAATGAGTGAATGAATGAATGGATAAACTATTACAGACTAGATATTCGGCCCACTGCTTGTGGACAGCCTGGTGGAGGCAGTTTTCCTGGCTCTTTCATTCTGATTCCCACCCATCAGGCTCCTCAAGGAGGACAATTCATATAGCTTGGGCCTATTTCAACCCAGTCTGTCTCTAAATCTTACCCTTGGCCCCCTGTGCCTGAATATTCATATCCTCTACTTAGAACCCACAAAACCAAACCATGTACATGCTTTTCTTTATCCAAATGTCTGGACATTGCAGCAGTGCTGCTTTCCCCAAAACTTGCTGTATATAGACTCTCGATAAGATTATCTCTGAGCTTATCAGAACACTTCAATAAAGGCATTACTACCTCATTTTACAAGTAAGAAAATGGATGCTTAGAAGGTTAGGAAGCTTGCCCAGGACCGTGCAATAGGCAGCATTGGGTTTTAAGAGTAGAGTATCTCTGGCCCCACAGCTGACGCTGTCCTAGCTTCTGAAATGAACTCCCATAACAAGTAACACACTGGGACAGGAACCAGTTGTTTCATCTACCCAGGTTTCCCCTACCCTGCTGCTTTACCACTTCTCATAAGACCCTGTGGATACAGAGGTTTGCAACCTGTGAATTTTGTGTACTGGGAAAAATTTTTTATCTACTTCTGCCCCACCACTGGCAGTCTTGGGACATATTCCTTAACCTCTCTGGAGCTCACTGGAGGATATGTTTATTGATTTTAGAGAGAGGAATGGGAAGAGAGAGAAAAACATCAATTGGTTGCCTCCCATATCCTGGCTGGGAATCAAACCTGTGACCTTCTGGTGTATGAGACGATGCTCCAACCAACTGAGCCACTTGGCCAGGACTCTGCTATAATTTAATAATAAGCTTCTTAGAATGCCATAGTTTCATTTTCCATGTTTCATTTTTGTCTCTACCATTGGTTCCACAAAGTAAAACAATACTTGCAGATGTACTTGCCATCCAATTTTGTTTTTATGTTGACTATATCTAGTGACATTAGCCTTTTGTTTATAGCAAATGAACAGTTAACACATAATTTTGACTATTTTCTTTAGTACCCTGTGTCATGATTACATGTCATAGGTATTCACTCTGTTCCAGGTGCTGAACTTAGAATAAAACTATTCTGTTTCGATCCTGACAGACCTTAGCTCCTTAGGTTTAGCAAGGATGAGAACAAATGTGACTCTGATTAGAGCTGCCCTAATTTGGTTTATCAATAGCAGGAGAATTTATAAATAATTACTGATGTGCATCAAAATGTAAGATGGCTTGATGGATAGACAGAGGGAAGATATGTAATAAAGTCAATGTTGCAACAAAATGTTAACAGTTAAGAATCTCCCTGGTTGCACATGTGGTGTCACTGTACAGCTAGGGGGAAAAAATTACCAAACCTACTGGGAAATTCTTCAGAAATAACTTTCCCATTATAATGAGACCAGTAGAACATGGTCCCATTTTAATTTAATCATTTGTCTGTGCTATCTTACCTGAAAATGATTTATTTTTTAAGTAGGACCTCCAGTCTAATTGTAAACTTCAAAGGGAAAAATACCAGGAGTGCTATCTTAGATTCCAAGAGTTAACCTTAAGAGATGATGCAGGGAAAGCAGACTCTGTGATTTGCAGCACACATCGGCCTTGTTTCACCACAGGCTGAGCAAACTGCAGCCCTGGGGCTAAGGCCTGGCCACTGCCTGGTTGTGTGTAGTCTTTAGTGGTTTTTACATTTTCATATGGTTGGGAAAAGTCCAAAGGAAAATAATGATGCATGATAGCTGACAGTTATATGAAACTCAATTTCAGGGTTTCTTAATGACGTTTCATTTTAACATAGCCATGCCTATTTGTTTACATATCGTCTGCAGCCATTTTTGTGCTACAACCACACAGTTGAGTAGACAGATACAATATGGCTCATACCACTGAACCATTTACTCTCTGGCTCTTTACAACAACCCTTTGCCAACTTCCACCTTACAAGATAGAAATGTTACTTTCATGCTTTCAGGGAAGATTAGAGAGATTCCGAATACATCTGATGGAGTATGGTAACCATATCCTGTAGCCTATAATTTTAACTCTTGCATTTCTTATGCTTTCAAAAGTGAATTTGTTTTTGTTTTTCTCTCATTTATGATAGTGGCTAAATAAGTGGGCCCTAAACAGCACTACAAGGAAAGTTCTCACATGGTCCCCTTTGAACTTGTCTTAGCTTTACATGTTAGTTGTGACTCCAAAAAGAATGTTGCCCCTGAAAATTATATACAATAAAAATCAGCCTTGACTTGCAGTGTCATGTTGACTTGCAGAAATGGTTTCCCAAAGGGAAAAATCATTACCCCATAGGTGTGAAGATTGAGTAGGAAATACCTAAAAGCATCTTCCACCTTTCCTAGTGGGTGAACTACATTAATTTAGGTCTGAAACATGTTTCTTGTAAGAAAAAATGTTTTTGGTACCAAACTTGAAAACATGATTCTGAACTCACATAAGTAGAAATAATACAAATGAAATAATGTGTCATCAAATAATGATCGAGTGCCTTTAAGCAGGGCCCTGTGTTTAGTGAGGCTTGTGTATTCATTCCACACACATACTGAGCATGTAGTAAGTGCACAGGACCAGTTTATCCAGCTGAGCTGAAACAGGTGTGGTTGCTGCCATCACGGAGCTTACTGTCTAGAGGGAAGAGACCACCTGTCAGTCAGCTACACAAATGGATGTGAAATAGCAGCTTTGATGAGATCTTAGGTTGCAGGGTGGTGTTGGGGGATATAGGATGGGGAAGGCTCCAGCAAAAGGGCTCAGTGAAGTCTGGAGCATCAGTCTTAAATTTACTGTTCATGATTTAATTTTCCAACTAAAAACAACGGGAAGGCCTTGAAAAGTTTTTAGCAAGGAAGAGGGGTGATCAGATTTCTGTTTCAAAAAATTTACACTGCTGAGTGGAAAAGATGGATATGGTGTCACCAGTCAAGGGGCTTTACAAAGGTTAAAAAAAAAGGTCCAGGTAAGAGATGCCAGTTTTGTTGACTAGACAGGAGATGGAAGCCTGGTTTGGCTGGAAGGGACCAGCCTGGGAAGATCGTGAGTTTGGTAATAGCCAGGCATGTTCACTCTGAGGTACTTTGGAGGCAGCCAAATAGAGTTGGTAAGTGAGCATTGGACATGTTCCTGGGGCTCAGACAAGTATCCCAGGCTGTGGGGACTTGGCCTGTGCCAGCCCCTTTGCCCTTGGTCATGTCAAGGGATCCTGGCTGCCACATCCCACTGCATTCTGCTCCTCGGTCCTGGGCTGTGAAATCCTTTCCATCTTTCAAAGCAGATCTGGGAGGCTCCTTGCTTCCTTGAGGATCCTGCAGCCACCAAATAACCTAGCCTGTGTACTCAGTTCTTCCAGCCAGCAGTGCCCTCACCCTCTCCCCCCTGTGGCTCTTATTATGGGGCCACAGCTGATAAATTAGCCTGTCTTTGCACCCTGCTAGTATTTTATAATCTACCTCTCCCCTCTAGCACCTAGCCCAGTGTCTTTATGAAATGGGAGGTGGGTAAATAGTAGACAAAACCCACAGTTGTGTTTAATGTGTGTGCACACACGCTTTATATAAGATGAATGTTTTTAGTGTCATGTTGTTGGTCTCCAACTTACTGGCAGTCTCCATGACTGTCAATTACTACTGGACCCTTTCAGATGGTCATCTTCTACTCTTCTTGGAGAAATGGCCACAGACCACTAGTTCGTCAGAGCAAATAAACAGGCACCAAGTTTAAAAGGAACATCAGCATATACTGAGCCTAGAAGATGATATCTTAGTGGAACTTGTTTTACTGAAGAAATAGATGTGTAAATTGTGGCAACTATGGCAAAAGACAGATTTTTAAGCCGTGGTATAACCAGGCTTGAGCCAAAGGGAAGGAGAAGATGAGTTCATAGGGTTTCCTTCATCAAGAGGACTGTGGTCCCAGCTGTGAGAAGAACAGTGGTGGTGTAATGGGGTGCAGCCAAGAGGGGGGCCCCAAATAGGGATTTGGAATGGGGTCCAGAACTCAAGGTATCTAGGAAATATTAGGATGTCCTCACCCCACCCCCGCAGGTGTGGGTTGGGAGAAGGGACAAATAGAGCAGGGCCATTGAGAGCTGTTCTGCATAGCAACAGCCTTATAGCTAACCTCTGGTGTGGTCATTTAACATATCTATAACCTTTCACTGGTTGTATAGATATGTTAAATAGCTGTGGCCACACTCTAAGCCAGGGAAATGGAAGTAACTTCCCCACCAAGATGTAACTGGGAGGCAGATCCCCCTAGTTACAGTGCCACCATGGGAGCTTGAAGAAGATTGTTTCCATGACATGGGGCCATGCCTGCCCAGACTCACAATGGCAGCCCAGTGAAGCTGGAAGGATATGAGTGCTGGCAGGTGTAACTGATTGTAGGAGGAGTTGGAAATGGGGCTGCAGAAGAAGATTGGCACAGGGATTTAAACCCAGAGGTGGCAGCCATTGGAAGGGGAACCACACGGCTCTAGCAGTGCAGAGAGAGGACCACAGCCATTGCGCAGGGGGAGAACCACTGGGTCTTTAGCAGAGTGGGAACTCTCGCAGCCATGTGAGATAGAATCACCATGTGGCTTTAGCAGAGAACTGCCACTCGGCTTTGGCAGAGTGGCGACCCCCCTCCTCTCAGCCATTGCAGAGAGAACCATGCAGCTGTGGCAGTGCAGAGAGGATCACAGCCATTGAGGAGAGAACCATGCAGCTTTGCCTGAGTGGGGACTCCCACGGCCATTGTGCAGAGAGGACCACGTGGCTGGAGCAGTGGAGAGAGAACCATGTGGCTGTGGCAGTGCGGAGAGGATCACAGTAGATCATAGCCATTGAGGAGAGAAACATGCAGTTTTGGCTGAGTGGAGACTCCCGCAAGCATTGTGCAGAGAGAACCACACGGATGCGGCAGTGGAGAGAGAACCTTGTGGCTTTGCCAGAGTGGGGACCCCCGTAGCTTTAGAAGGAGGAACCACCACCCAGCTTTAGCAGAGATCCTAGTGACACAGCTGATGGTGCAGGGAACTGATGGAGGCCTGCCAGCCAACTCGGATTACCAGGAAGAACCAGGGTCTGCCTAAGCCACAGACTTCTACTTCTTTTCCTGAGAACTGTACCCCAGACTGGGCAAAGGGGGGAAGGAAGGACTGTGTGTGTTTGTGGGTGTTTTAAGGGACTTTGGGATTTTGATGAAGACGTTAGGTCACTACTTTAAGTCTGTATAGCATTAAATAAACATTTCCTTTCCTTTTCACAAATCTCTGGCATTGAGAGACGTCTTTCCTCTGGCGGCGGACATAACAAACCTGGGGGCTTCCTTTCAGGTAATAGTATATTGCCTCTTGGCCCCCCGCTTGGCGCTCGTAACAGTGGTGCATGTTGGGGTCTATGTCTTTTCTCAGCAGTCTTCCCATCTAAAAGGATGAAACCTGTTTTAATGCAATATTCTTGTAAATCTAAATACAAGCGAGTACTTCGGCAAAAACACAAGAAAAATCAAAATAGCAAGCCATACACAAGTAGCAGTTTCTTGTTTAATATCTCCTTTGACCATTCAGTGTTTTTAAAGAGAAAACAGGCCCAAAACAGAGTCACTTGTGCTAAAGCCCATTACATCAAACCCAGACTTAATATCTGACCTAGTTTCAGTTTCAACCTTGTCCAAGAATGTAATATTAATCAGTCAGTCTGAATTGTCTGATTAGTATCAACGAGACAATCTGTCACAAGGGTCCTCCCCACCCCACCCCAAAGGAAATTGAGACAATCTGCCTGATAAAACCCCCACTTCCTACTAAAGCCCTGAAACAATCCTTTCTTTTCTTTTGCTAATGGTTTTCTTGTTCCACCCAATTTCTGCCTACAAAAACCTTCCACATGGTAAAGCTTCTTGGGGCTCCTCTGTGTTTCCTGGGTGGAATGCTACCCAATTCATGAATTGTTCAATAAAGCCAATTAGATCTTATTTACTTGGTTGAATTTTTGTTCTTTAATAGTATGAGACTTGAAGAATTTAAGTATAAATTTTTCAGGATACTCCCATTTTTCTCTACCACTTGTTAATATGTTTAAGGAAACTAAGAGTTTATTTTGAAATATTTTGTTAAACTATTAAATATTGGTATCATTGGCTTGACAAAGATAAGTGTTTTAACTTCTTGCTAACTGACCCTTTTAACATCTTGAACTTAAGGTATTTCTCTTTCAGTTTGCCTACAAATGCTAAAGCTTTCTTTACACATTAGTGTTTTCCAATGACTCTTAAGGGGATATCAGTCTTCTGCCTCACTGCCAAGCATTCATTCTCTAGCAACAGCACAGTGTGCAGTACCCCACAGCACACACAATGCTGCCTCTGAGAACCAGCATTCAGAGACAGCAGAGAAGATGTAGGGACCCTCCCACCAAAGCATCAGCAAATACCTTTGGCCATAGAAGTCCTGACATTTTCTTTTTCCTTTTTGGTTTTTAATTCCAGTATATTGTTGGACAATACAGTTTTATACCTATATCAAACAGGCCAAAAAAGTAAATAAATAAATAGAAACTTTATAAACAATGAAAAAAGGGAGAAAAGCAACCTTTTATCTTCAGCTTTTTAAACTATCTCCTACAAATGAACTACTTATCATACAGTTAAGTAGATACACAAAAAATTTACTAAAATGCTTGGAATAAGATTGTTTATTTTGTTGTTGTTTTAGCCTTTTTACAATGTCTTTTTTTCTCCATTGAGACTATAATGAACATGGTCACACCACAAATAAAGTTGGAATTAGGACAGAGAACACTCCAAAGACTGGTTTGGTCATCTGGGATCAATAAAAATAGCTGACCCCTAACAACATGTACAAAACCATAAAATGAAAGTTAAAAAATACAAACAAATTTACCTTTTTAAAGCACTTTAAAAAAGCAGGAAATTTCGGTTTTGTTCTTCTCTTGTTGCAAATTCACACTGTGGTTTTGGTTGGGTGGGGGACAGTGTATGTCATCTGTGGGTGACTCTGCCTGTGGTGGGTGGGCAGGCAGGTGGGACTCTCTACTAAAGGCGATCACATTTAGATTGTCAGATGGGAAGTGGATGTTGAATAGGTCACAGTGGCCTTTTTTTAAAGATTAACTTTCCCTTTTTTCCTGTCTAATCATCCTCATTGGTCTTATGCTTCTTGGTGTCAACATCATCACCCTTACCCTCTTCAGCTGCCCATTTTCCCGTAGCTGCCTAGTTAAACAATTTTTTATTGTTTATACTATTACAGTTGTCCCAAGTTTTCCACCCTTGCCCCCATCCTCCTAGCCTGCCCCCTCATTCCCACAGTCAATCCCCACACATTGTTCATGTCCATTGGTGATGCATATATGACCTTTGTCTAATCCTTTCACCTTCTTTCAATCAGTTCCCTCACGCCTCCCCTCTTAGAGCTGTCAGTTGTTCCATGTTTCTGTGCCTTTGATTATCTTTTGCCCATTAGTTTATTTTGATCAGTAGATTCCAGTTATAAGTCAGATCATATGGTATTTGTCATTCATTGACTAACTTATTTCACTTAGCATAATAGTATCCAGTTCCATCCATGCAGTTACTAAAAGTAAGATTTGCTTCTTTTTTACTGCTGCATAGTAGTTCATTGTGTAAATGTACCACAGCTTTTTTTATTCACTCATTTACTGATGGGTAATTAGGTTGTTTAGAGCATTTGGCTACAGTATGTAGTGTTTCTATGAACATAGAGGTGCATATATACTTTTGAATTGGTGTTTTGGAATTCTTTGGATATATTGCCAGCAGTGGAATCACTGGGTCAAAAGGCAGTTCCATTTTGAATTTTTTGAGGAAACTCCGTACTGTTTTCAAGTAGTTGCACCAGTCTGCATTCCCACCAACAGTGCACTAGGGTTCCCTTTTCTCCATATCTTCACCAGCATTTCTTGTTTGTTGATTTATTAATCAACAAACCTTTTGGGCAGGTGTGAGGTTATATCTCATCGAGGTTTTAACTTGTATCTCTCTGATGGCTAGTGATGCTGAGTATCCTTTCATATGTCTCTGGGCCTTCTGTATGTCCTTCTTAGAGAAGTGTCTGTTCAGGTCCTTTACCTGTTTTTAAGAATAGGATCATTTGTCTTCCTGGTGTTATGTCATATAAATTCTTTATAATTTGGAGATTAAACCCTTGTCCAATGTATCATTGGCAAATATGTCCTCCCATACAGTTGGTTCCCTTTTCATGTTAGTGCTTGTTTCTTTAGCATGGAGAAGCTTTTTAGTTTGATGTAGTTCCATTAGTTTATTTTTTCCTTTATTTCCCTGGCCCTAGGAAATATCTCAGCAAAATTACTGCTATCTGGGGTATCTGAAATTTTACTGCCTATGTTTTCCACTAAGACTTTTATGGTACCATGACTTATATCACAGCCTTTTATCCATTTTGAGTTTATTCTGGTATATGGTATAAGCTGGTGGTCTAGTTTCATTTTTTGCAAGTACTAGTCCATTTCTACCAACACCATTTATTGAAGAAACTGTCTTGACTCCATTGTATGCTCATGCCCCCTTTGTCAAATATTAATTGACCATAGACACATAGGTTTATTACTGGGCTCTCTCTTCTGCTCCACTGATCTATGTGTCAGCTCTTATGTCAGTACCAGACTGTTTTGATTTCAGTGGCCTTGTAGCATAGTTTTATATCAGGTATTGTGACCCCTTCAACTTTGTTATTCTTTCTCAAGATGTCTGTGGCTGTTTGGGGGTCTTTTTGTTCCATATAAATTGTTAATGATGTTGATTCTTCCAGTCCAAGAACAGGGTATATGCTTCCATTTATTTGTATCTTCCTCAATTTCTTTCTTCAGTGTTCTATATTATTCCAAGTAAGGTCTTTTACCTTCTTGGTTTAATTTATTCCTAGCTATCTCATATTTTTTTTATTGCAGTAGTAAATGGGATTGTTACCTTAGTTTCTCTCTCTGGTAGTCCATTGTTGGTATACAAAAGTGCCATTGATTTCTGAATATTGATTTTGTATCCTACTGCTTTGCCCAATTCAGTTGCTAGGTTGAGTAGTCTTTCTGGTGGACCCTCTAGGGTTTTCTATGTACACTATCATGTCATCTGCAAAAATTGACGGTTTTATTTCTTCCTTTCCGATTTTGATGCTTTTTATTTTTTCTTCTTGTCTGATTGCTATGACTAGGACCTTCAGTACTGTTTTGAATAAGATAGGTGAAAGGAAGAACCCTCGTCTTTTTCCTGATCTTAACAGAAACGCTTTTAGTTTTTGCCCATCAAGTATGATATTGGCAATAGGCTTTTCATATATAGCCTTTATTATGTTAGATATGCTCCCTCCATTCCCATTTTGCTGAGTGTTTTTATCATGAATGGGTGCTGGATTTTATCAAATGCTTTTTCTTCATCTATTGATATAATCACATGATTTTGGTCTTTCATTTTGTTTGTAATATATCACATTTATTGATTTGTGAATATTGTACCATCCTTGAGTCCCTGAAATAAATCCCACTTGAACCATGGTGTATAATCTTTTTAATGTATTTTTGGATTTGGTTTGATAGTATTTTGTTGAAAATTTTAGCATCTGTGTTCATCAGAGATATTGGTCTCTAATATTCTTTCTTTGTTGTATCTTTTCCTGTTTTGGGATTAAGATAATACTGGCCTCATAAGAAAAGTTTGGGTGCACCCCCTCTTCTTGAAATTTTGGAAATAGTTTGAGAAAGAGAAGTGTTAGTTCTTCTTTGAATGTTTGATATAATTTGCCTGTGAAGCCATCTGGACCAGGGCTTTTGTGTGTTAGTAGTTTTTTTGATTTACTGCTTCAGTTCCACTCATTGCTATTGGTCTATTTAGGTTTCCTGCTTCTTCCTGATTCAGATTTGGAAGATTGTATGTTTCTAGAAATTCATCCATTTTGCCCAGGTTGTCCAATTTCTGGGCATGTAGTTTTTTATAATTTCTTACAATCCTTTGTATTTCTGTAATATCTTTTGTTACTTCTCTTTCATTTATGATTTTATCTATTTTGGGGGTTCTCTCTCTCTCTCTGTCTGTCTTTTTGAAGAGGCTAGTCAACAGTTCGTCAATTTTGTTTATCTTTTCAAAGAACCACCTCCTAGTTTCATTATCCTTTGAATTGTTGTTTAGTCTCTATGTAATTTAATTCAGCCCTGATCTTATTTCCTTCCTTCTGCTTGCTTTGGGCTTTGTTTCTTCTTGTTCCTCTAGTTATTTTAGATGTAGGATTAGGCTGTTTATTTGAGATTTTTCTATCTTCTTTAGATAGGCCTGAATTGCTATGAACTTCCCAGTCAGGACTGCCTTCACTGTGTCTCTTAGGTTTTCAGTTGTGTCTTTGTTTCATTTGTTTACACATAGTTTTTGATTTCTTCTGTGATCTCACTGTTACCACATTCATTATTTAATAACATGTTATTCAGCCTCCATGTATTTGAATGTTTTTGAGTTTTCGCTTGAAGTTGGTCTCCAGTTTCAAGCCATTGTTATCCCAGAAGATGTTTGGTATATTTTCAATTTTCTTCAATTTGTTGAGGCTACTTTTTTGCCCTACTGTGTGGTCTATCTTTGGGAATGATCCTAGTGCATTTGAGAATAATTTGTATTTTGCTACTTTGGGGTGAAATATTCTATAAATATCAATTACATGCATTTGACCTAGAATGTCATTCAATTCTGTAGTACTTTTATTGATTTTTTGCTTGGAAGATCTATTCATTAATGACAGTCCCCTACAATGATTGTATTGCTGTATATTTCCTAAAGTCCTCCAATATTTTCTTTATATACTTAGATGGACCTATATTGGGTGCATTTATGTTTACAAGAGTTATATTCTCTTGTTGGACTGCTCCCTTAGGTATCATGTAGTGGCCTTCTTTGTCTCATTATGGCCTTTATTTTACGTCTATTTCAATTTTCTTGAATTTGTTAAGGCTTCTGATATAAGCATCAGAACCTATTGCTAACCCCGCTTTTTTTCACATCCATTTGCATGGAATATTTTTTTTCCATCCCTTCACTTTCAGCCTGTGTATATCTTTTGTTCTGAGGTCGGTCTGTTGTAGACAGCACATATGCAGGTTGTGTTTTCTTATCTATTCTGCTACCCTGTGTCTTTATTGGAACATTTAGTCCATTTACATTTAAGTTTATTATTGATAGGTACTTATACATTGCCATTTTTCACCTTTGTACCAATGCCCCCCCCCACCATCCCTCTCTTTCTTTTCCTAAAGGAATCCCTTTTAGCAGCTCTTGCAGGGCTGGCTTGGTGGAGATGTACTCTTTTAGCCTTCTTTTGTTTGGGAAGCTCTTTATTTCACCTTACATTTTAAATGAGAGGCTTTCTGGGTAGGTAGTCTTGGTTTCAGGTCCTTGCTTTTTATTACTTGGAATATATCAGGCCAATCCTTTCTGGCGTGTAGTGTTTCTGTTGAGGAATCAGTTGATAGCCTCTTCAGAGCTCCCTTGTATGTTACTAGCTGTTTCTTCCTTGCTGCCTTTAAGATTCACTCTTTGTCTGTAAATTTTGCCATTTTTATTGTAATGGCAAAATGGAGTAGGCCTCTTTGTGTTCATCTTAATTAGGACCCTCTGTGCTTCCTGGGCTTGCATGACATTTTCCCTCACCAAGTTAGGGAAGTTTTCTGTTATTATTTTTTTCAAACAGGTTTTCTATCCCTAGTTCCTTTTCTTATCCTTCTGGTATTCCTGGGATGTGAATATTGTTATATTTCATGTTGTCCCAAAGCTCCCTTAAAGTATTGTCATTCTTTTTTTTTCATTTTGTTACTCTAATGGGTTTTTTTTTTCTACTTTGTCTTCCAGCTCCATGATTTGATCCTCTGCTTCTCCTAGCCTGCTCTTAATTCCTTCTAGTGTGTTCTTCATTTCAGATATTGTATTCTTCATTTCTATCTTGTTCTTGTTAAAAGCTCCTATGTCTTTTTTCATGTTGATGTAGGTCCCACTAAGATCCTTGTAGTTCTCACTAAATTCCTTGTTATCCTTATTACCATTACTTTGAACTCTATGTTTGAGAAAGTGCTTGCATCAATTTCTCTTAGCTCTTTTTCTGGAGATTCTTCCTTCTCTTTCATTTGGGCGTTGTTTCTTCATCTCTCCATTTTAGTTGTCTTTTTGTGTTTGTTTCTATGTATTACATTGGTTTGCTTTGACTATCTGTCTTGTGGAGTGGCCTTGTGTGATAGGTGTTCCGTGTGCCCCAGGGTGCAGACTTCTTGATTTTCTGATCTGTATGCTCTAAGAATATTCTCAGTGTGGATTATGTGGACTCTCCCACTGTATTTGGGTCCTGATTGCTACTGGCCCATTCACTAGTCATCCTTCCATCTGGCTAACTAATAGGCTGAACCTCCACCAGTTATTGTATGCTGTTGTATAGGTGCTGGCAGAACAAAGACAAACAACACAAAAATAACACCAAAACAAACAACCTCTCCCTAATCCCCATAGCAATATCAACAAAAGAGCAAATAATATTAAAAGAGGAAAGAGAAATGGAATAGTAGAGGAAGGGGAAAAGGCAAGAGAATATGAGAAGACTAGAGAAAAGGAAAGTGATTAGGGGCAGAGAAAGAGGAAGAGAACTACTACTCATATTGAATTGAAAGAGTAAAATGGGAGAAATTAACACAGAAAAAGGAACAAAAATAACAAAAGGAGAGAAGAAGGGAACAGTGGAGTAATCAAAGGTAAGAGTAGAATAGGAGATATAAAAGAAAAATTAGAGCATCAAAAGTTTTTTTAAAGATTTAAAGATAAAGGCTATAAAAAAGAAAAAAATAGTTAAGATCAGAAAAAAGCCAAGTGTGTTTGTCTCAGCAGTTTGGATTTGGCCTTCTGGTTTCTCCTGTTGGACATGCTCTGATATCTGAGTCTGGTGTAAGCCAATGACAGGTGCTATCCATATCTGGCCCTTGGCCACCTTTTCAAAACCACTGTGATCCAGTTTGTAACTGATTCCTCCAGGCTTGGCTGCTCCTAGGGTGGGCCAAGGTGCTCTGAAAGCTGGATTTTATCAGCACTGGATCCAGGGGTGTGTCGGCAAGTGTCCCAGGTCACCACAGAAGCCTTCTCTGCCTGCCTTCAGGCCTCTGTCAATCTTATACTAGTCAAAGACCTATTTCTGAGAGAGCTTCTGCTGGAAACAGGGGGCTGCGATTCCTGGATTTCCTGTGGCAGGTGCCTTTCAGACTTCAGGGAAGATGGTGGGTTTGATCCCCTTCCCCCAAGCCAGTAGTCTGAGTCTGTCCTGAATTATTTCCCTGTACTCGGTGGGGTGGCGGGGTTGGGGGCTGGTCCTTAACTTCCAGAGCCCAGATTTTGGGTCTGCCTGATGCCAGGAAGGTCATTCTGTGGCTCTCCCATGAGGGAAATGCACCAATCTGTTTTCCAGGATTGGCTGCACCTGACTTCCAGTCTCTGATGACCTGTGAGTCTGTTTATATTACTGTCTCCTTTGCAAAGGTTAAGATGCAGGATGGGAGTAAGGAAAAAACAAACAAACAAAACAGACTACCAAGACAAAGTAAAACTGAAAAAAAGAACAAAAAAATTTGCTAAGTGGAGCAAATGAGATTTCAGAGGTTGTGGCAAGGGTATTTCCAGAGTGAAGGGGAAGGGGTGTCCCACAAGGTAAGATAAATGATTTTCCCCTGGGGGGGGGTCAAAAACGATGGCTAGGCTGTGTAGCCCCGGTATATCCAGGCCCCCAAAATCCCACAACTGCTCCCCCAAGACTCCCTGTGCCTCCCACTCCAGACTCTCCTCCAGCAACTCCAGTGCCACTCTCCCTTCACTGGGGCTCAAGGTGGGTAGCTGCAAACATACAACCTGTGTTTTGCCCCTTTATGAAAAAAAAAGAGAGAGATGGTAGATTTGTCTCCAGTGGTTTTCATCTCTTGTCAGAGCAAAGAGCCCCCACAGTCAGACTCCTTGATCTCCTGATCCGGGTGCTCTAGGAATGTCTTTTGTGTGGATTATGTGGACTCTTCTGTTTTATTTGGGACCTGAATTTTCATTGGCTCATTTGTTGATGGGAACTTTCCTCCATTTGACTGACTAAGGGGCTCAACTGCTGCCATGTCTGCCTCTGCCTTAAGAGGGTTCGATGTGTGGCTTGGATCCCTAGTTGGGGCACATACAGGAGACCATCTATCAACTCTTTCTTTCTCACATCAACCTCTCCCACTCTCTCCCAAGTCAATAGAATATATCCTGTGTGCATTGTCTTTCTTTAAATCTCGTATCATTCTGATGGGGTGTGGGAGGGAAGTGAAGAGTCCAATAGCAAAACTAGAACAGTGGATGGTGGTAGGGTGCTCACGCTGCTCTCTCCAGTGAGTCTCAGCCTCGGATTCTGGCCATGGTACTCCCCCTGCAGTGCTCCCACCATGGTCTCTTCCATCAGCACCACCCTAGCTGACTTCCTGTGTTCCCTGTTCCCAGCCCATCTACAGCATCCTCAGTCAGACTCTGGAACCACGAATGGGATTCGTGGCAGTGCCCAGGGCAAGGAAACTATAGCCCCCTCCATGGCAAGTACTGCAGTCCACTGGACCCTAGCTCTGAATGCAGTGGAGTGTGTGGCATGGCCCAGTAGGTGTGAAGATCACAGAAACAAGTCCAGTTGCCAGGCACAACTGCTCTGGCAGCTTCTTCCCAAGGAGGGTATTGCAAATTGCACAAAATGGTTCCTGCTCCAAGTCTGCACAGCCAGAAGTGCTAGGCCAAGTGGTGGCTGAGACAGCTGCAGCAGCTATGGCAGTGGCTCCACAAGAGGAGCCTGGGCTGCACATCCAATTGCTCTTGTAAGTGGGCAAGCACTCGCACACCTGCACACCCCTCTGAAACACTACTCTCCACACATACTCACTCACTCACACAGACTCTCACGCTTAGTTGGATCTTCAAGTTGATTGCTCTGTGGTTTAGCTGCAAGACTGGTCCAGAGTTGGGAGCAAGTGGAAAGAGCTTCCAGCTACTCTGCAGCCATCTTTGAACCCCCTGATCATATTATTTTTATCATTCATTTTGTTTATGTGATGTATCACATTTATTGATTTGCAAACATTGTACCAACCTTACATCCATGGGATAAATCCCACTTGATCATAGTGTATGATCTTTTCAATGTATTGCTGGATCAGGTTTGCTAATATTTTATTGAGGATTTTAGCATCAATGTTCATCAGGGATATTGGGCCATCGTTTTATTTCTTTGTTGGGCCTTTACCTGGTTTTGGAATTAGGATAACACTGATCTTGTAAAAAGAGCTTGGCAACCTTCCCTCTTCTTGAATTTTTTGAATAGGAAAGGTGTTCATTCTTTGAATGTTTGGTAAAATTTGCCTGTGAAGCCATCTGGTCCAGGATATTTGTTTGCTGGGAGATTTTGACTACTGCTTCAATTTCATTAATTATTGGTCTATTTAGGTTTTCTGCTTCCTCTTGATTCAGTTTTGGGAGATTTTATAATTCTAGAAATTAATCCATTTTATCCAGGATATCCAATTTCATGTCATATAGTTGTTCATAGTATTTTTGTTTTACAATCCTCTGTATTTCTGTGGTATCCATTGTTATTTCCCTCTTTCATTTCTGATTTTATTAATGTGGGTCTTCTTTCTTTTTTTCTTCATGAGTCTTATTAAAGGTTTATCAATTTTGTTTATCTTTTCGAAGAACCAGCTCCTAGATTCATTGACCTTTTGAATTGTTTCTTAGTCTCTGTTTCCTTACTCTCATTTATCGCCACTCTTATCTTGATTATTTCCACTCTCATTTGATTATTCTTTCCTTCTACATACTTTGGGCTTTGTTTGATACTGTTTCTTTTTTCTAGTTCTTTTAGGTATAGGGTTACATTGTTCATTTGAGAGTTTTTATCTTCTTTTTAAAATATTTTTATTCCCTGGCTGGCGTAGCTCAGTGGATTGAGTGCGGGCTGTGAACCAAAGCATCGCAGGTTCGATTCCCAGTCAGGGCACATGCCCGGGGTGCAGGCCATGGCCCCTAGCAACTGTACAATGATGCTTCTCTCTCTCTCCCTTTCTCCCTCCCTTCCCTCTCTAAAAATAAAAATAAATAACATCTTAAAAAATAAAATATATTTATTGATTATGCTATTACAGTTGTCCCAGTTTTTCACCCTTTGCCTCTCTCCACCCAGTACCCCCATTCCCTCCAGAAATCCACCCTTCATAGTTCATGTCCATGGGTCATACATATAAGTTCTTTGGCTACTCTATTTCCTACACTGTTATTAACATCCCCCTGTCTATTTTGTACCTACCATTTATGTGTCTTACCCCCTGTACCTTTTCTCCCATTCTCTTCTCTCCCCTTCCCCACTGATAACCCTTCATGTGATCTCCATTTCTGTGAGTCTGTTCCTGTTCTGCTTATTTGCTTAGTTTGTTATTTAGACTCAATTATGGATAGTTGTGAATTTTTGCTATTTTAATATTCATAGTTTTGATCTTTTTAAATTTAATTTTCATTAGCATTTCATATAGTAATGGCTTGGTGATGATGAACTCCTTTAGTTTTACCTTGTCTGGGAAGCACTTTATCTGCCCTTCAGCTCTAAATGATAGCTTTGCTGGATAGAGTAATCTAGGTTATAGGTCCTTGCTTTTCATCACTTTAAATACTCCTTGTCAGTCCCTTCCAGCCTGCAAAGTTTCTTTAAAAAAATCAGCTGCCAGTCTTATGGGAATGCCTTCATAGGTAACTCTCTGCTTTTCTCTGGCTGTTTTTAGGATTCTCTATCTTTAACCTTTGGCATTTTAATTATGATGTATCTTGGTGTGGTCCTTTTTGGGTCCATCTTGTTTGGGATTCTCTGTGCTTCCTGGACTTGTATGTCTGGTTCCTTCTCCAAATTAGGGAAGTTTTCTTTCATTATTTTTTCAAGTAAGTTTTCAAGTTCTTGCTCTTCTTCTTCTCCTCTTGGCACCCCTATGATTCAGATGTTGGTACATTTAAAGATGTCCTGGAGGACCCTTAGCCTATCCTTGTTTTTTTTTCCTTTTAATTCTTTTTTCTTCTTGCTGTTCTCATTTAATGCTTTTCTCTTCCTTATGAATAGTTGATTTGATTCTCAGCTTCATCCTCTCCATTGCTGGTTCCCTATAGATTTTTCTTTATTTCACTTAATGTAATCATCGTATCTGCCTGGGTGTCTTGTATGCTGTTGAATTACCCAATGAGTTCCTTGAGCATCCTGATAACCAGTGTTTTGAACTCTGCATCTGATAGGTTGCTTATCTCCATTTTGTTTAGTTCTTTTTCTGGAGCTTTATTCTGCTCTTTCATTTGGGCCATATTTCTTTGTCTCCTCAATTTTTGGCAGCCTCCCTCTTTTTGTTTCTGTGTAGTAGGTAGATCTGCTTTGACTCTCTGTCTTAATAGTGTGGCCTGTTGTAGAAAGCATAATTGTAAGTTATATGGGGCGGAGCCTTAGGGAGTCAGTGTCCAGGACAGGGCAATCTATATAGGTGCTCCTTGATTCTGTGTGGGGGAGGACTTGGAGAGGGAACAGTGCTACTGCCTGCCCTCTGGAGTTTTGCCTGGGAAGAAGCTGTCTTCTGATACTCACCCTGTTGCCAGTCACTTAAATTTCTCCCCATATGCTGCTGGTGACCTTATAGCTATTGCCCTGGTACAGGGTCCTAGATGGGGTGAGTCTGCATGAGTCCTTAGTCTGTTGCAGGCCCTTTAAGAGGAGTCTCTCAAGAATCCCACCATTTCTTTTGCCACCACAAGTCCTCTTCCCCTGGCTTTTACAGCCAGAAGTAATGGGGACTTATCTTCCTGGTGCTAGAACTCTGGGCTTGGTGGCATGGTCTTTGGTTTAGATCCCTTGCTCTAAGGTATCCCTCCTAATTTTTGTTGACTACACGTGGATGTGACTGTCCTTCCTGCATCTCTACATCTCTCAACACTACTCCCTATCTCCATACTTCACCATGTCTCTATACTTCTCCATGCCTCTCTACCATTCCATGCCTTTCCATCTCTCCATGCCCCTCCATGCTTTTCTGTCTGCATACCTCCTACCTGCCTGGATAAATGTAGCTTCTTTAAATGGTTGGTTGTCAGACTTGCAGACAGTTCAATTTTCTGACCGTTCTGGGTGACATGCATTTTGTAGTCTAGTTGTAACTTTTGCTGTAGTTGTGTGAGGAGGCAAGGCACGTTTACCTACACCTCAATCTTGACTAGAATTCACTGTGTTCTTGAGGTATGCCTGTAATGCTATGAACTTCCCTTTCCGGACTGCTGTCACTGTGTCCCAAAGGTTTTGGGTTGATGTGTATTCATTTTCATTTGTTCCAAGTACTTTTTGATTTCTTCCTTGATCTCATCGATGATCCATTCATTATTTAATAACATGCTTTTTATTTGGCCTTCAATTTTAAATGATAGCCTTGTTGGATAAAATAATTGTGCTTGTAGACACTTGCTTTTCATTACTTTGAATGCTTCATGCCAGTCACTTCTGGCCTGAAGTGTCTCTGTTGAGACTCTTGGGCTGACAGTCTTATTGGAGCTCCATTGTAGATAACTGACTGTTTCTCTCCTACTACCTTTAAAATTCTCTCTTTAGCCCTGGCTGACATGGCTTAGTGGATTGAATGCCAGCCTGCAAACCAAAAGGTCACCAGTTTGATTCCGAGTCAGGACACATGCCTGGGTTGTGGGCCAGGTCTCCAATTGGGGGCATGAGAGAAGCAACCAGCTGAGGTTTCTCTCTCACACTGATGTTTCTCTCCTTCTCGTTCCCCGCTCTTCTCCTCCCTCTGTTTGTGTGAGGAGCAACATCACCTCCTTTTCCTTCTTAGAAATAAATAACATATGTTTGAAAATTCTCCTTTGTCCTTAACTTGCACTTTTATATTGTTCATTGGTGTGGGGTCTCTTGGTTTAAATTGTGTGCTTCCCTAAAATTGTGTGACTTCCTAAATTGTGTTCAATCTTAACTTCCTAAAATTGTTGTGGACTTTTTCCTGCAACTAGTTATGGGCAAGTTTTCTGTCATTATTTCTTCAAATATCCCACGAAGGTTTTCTAACCCTTGCTCCACTTTCTTCTCCCTTGGTATCGCCTATGATGTGATAGTTTTAATTTCATTTGGTTTCAACGTTCCGTTAAAACATTCTTGTTATTTTGAAGTGGTTTTTTTTTATTTGTGATGCTTTGCTTGGGTGTTTTATGCTACCTTGTTTTTCATAATGCCACTGATTTGATTCCTCTCCTTCTCATCGTCTGATCTGCTGTGAATTCCTTCTAGTATGTTCTTCATTTCCACTTGTTCTTATTTGTGGTTTCCATGTCCTTTATCATGTTGATGTAGCTCACACTAAGTTCCTTGAGTATTCTTATAACCATTACTTTGAACTCTGTGTTGGTAAACTATCTGACTCAATTTCATTTAGCTCTTTCCTGGGGATCCTCCTCTCCTTTTTGGTGGGGTGTTTCTTTGTCTCCCCATTTTTCTCTTCGTTTGTTTCTATGTATTAGATGGATTTCTTTGACTTGTCTTCATGGGGTGGCCTTATCTGGTAGGCATCCTGTGGGACTCGGTGTAGTCTTGATTTACTGATCTGTATGCAGGAATATCCCTTATTTGGTTTATGTGGCTCTCTGTTCTATTTGGGATTGTCATTGGTCCCTTCATTGGTGGGGTTCTCTTCTCCTGCTGACTGACTGAGAGGCTCAATCCCACCATGTCTTTTATGCTATTGTACATATACTGACAGAACATTGCAAAACAACACAGAAAACAAAACCCACACAATCAAAAATGATCCCCAACAACAATTGCACAATCAACTACAAAAGTACAAAGAATAATAATGATGGGAAGAGAATAAGAATATTATAAGAATAAAAGAATATAAGATGATATAGGAAAGAAATATGATTATGAGAAGATAGAGAGAAGAGAAACAGTAAGAGTAAGGAATAGGAACACAGAATCATCACAAAAGGTCAAAGAAAAGGAAAAAATAAAATTAAAAAAAGAGAATGAAGGAAGAAGGCAAATGGAGTAAGAAAAAGTGAGAATAAAATATGACATTTGAAAGAAAAAATGTTGAAAAATTAAAAAATTTGAAAAAGATAAAGTGATGAAAATCTGTTGAAAGAATAAATGAAAATAAGGAATAAGAATGAAGTAGAATTCATCTCAGCAGAGTTTAGGGGTTGCCTGCTGGGTTCTCCCTCTGGATACTACTCGCATGATGTCTGTTGCTGGTGTAAGCCAATGTCAGATGCTGTCCACATCTAGCTCGAGGCAGCCTGCTGAAAGCTATAAGTGACCCATGGTTTGTAGCTGTCTCCTTCAGGCTTGGCTGCCTCCAGGATGGGCCTCACTCCTCAGCAGGGCTGGCTTTTTATCAGCACAGGGGTGGCTCAATTAATGACTGAAGGCACCACAGAACCTCTTCCACCTGCCTCTGCCTGCAGTCCTGGCATTAGCCTTAGTCTAGCCACTGACTCATCTGTTTCTGAGAGGGCTTCTGGTAGAATTGGGAGAATGGGACCTCTGGATCTCCCATGGGAGGTGCCATTCAGACTTCAATGAAGGTGGTCAGTATGTTCCCTCATCTCCATGCCACATGTCACCTGCCTGACTCTGTCTGGGATTATTTCCCTGAACTCATTAAGTCAAAGTCCCAGTAAGAATGCTGGTAGGACCTACAGGATGCAGAGTTTGGGTCTGCCAAGAAAATGGGAGGGCATTCCTAGGCAATCTCATGATGGGGGAAGCATCCATCTAATTCTTGGGAAAGTGCATGGAATGGCCATGCTCTAAAGCCAGTCTCTAGTATTCCTGAGTGAGCCTATGTTGCTGTCTCCTTAGGAGGGAATAAGAGGCAGGTTGGCGGATAGCAAGAAAGGAAAAAAATAAAAAGAATTTTTCAAAAAGGATGCAGGGTTGGGTGAGCAGAATTCCAGAGGATTGGGCTAGGAGGGCTCCAGGGGGTGGGGTGAGGGGTTGCCCACAGTGTAGGATAATTGTTTTTCTCCTGGGAAGGGGCTTGTTCTTCTCAAGAAAAATGGCTGTTGTGGTATGGAGGTGTGTCCTAGCACCAAGAACTCAGCAGCTGTTCCCCCATGCCTCTTCCCAAGGCTCCCACTCCAGACTCTCTTCCTGTGACTCTAGATTGTGCTGCCCTCCCTTTGCCTGAGCCCAAGGTGAGTGGCTATGAACATACAACCTGTGCCTTGGCCCCTTAGAAAATAGGAAGGAAAAAAGAAGGAAAATGGCTTTATCTCCAGCAGGCTTTGTCTCTCTCTGGTGGGAAAAAAAACCCTAAGGCCTTTTACTGCTGGATGCTGCTTGAGCAGGTGGTCCTGGCACTAGTGCTTGGGAGCCTGGTCTGGGGTCCAGGCTTTCCTCCTCTCAAGGAGAAGCTCCCACAGCCTGCTGCATACTTGGCCTGCTGCCCTGAAAGCAGTGCTGGCCCCTTTCATGTCCCTGCCCTTTCTGTCTGTCTCAGATATTTTCTACTCATCTTTGGTTGTCTCCTCTTCAGGTAGTCTTCAGTTGTTTATTTTGGGTGGATGCTCTCCTCTTTGTTTTTATTTTCAGTTTTCAGGGAAGCAATGTGAGACAAATTCTTCTACTCTACCACCATCTTCTTTTTGCTTCTAAACGTTGGGGAAAAAATGTAAATTTTCTGGCTTTTCAGTGAATAACCTGCTTCTTCCTAAGGTGCTAATTGTAAAAATATTAGTCTGATTATCTTTTTTTTAGAACTTAGATTATTTCTTTATATTACAGGCATGAAAACAAAAAGAAACTAACTACCAACTTAAAATCTAAAGGTAAGAGAAATAAGTGAGATCAGATTTTCATTTTGTGTTTTGACTAAAGGAATTTTTTGTGACATGCATTTATTTTTGTAAGGGATGTGAAGCATGGCTGTGATTACAAAGGCAGCCCTGCAGCTCTTTCTGGGGAGATGTTGTCTCTGAGGGGATTGAAGAACTTCAGTGACAGGGCTGTGACCTGAGAACACATGGGTGGCATAGGTCATAGTTGCATAGCATTTTAATTTGCAAGTATGAATATGCAGGTGATCCTGAGTTGCACATATAATTGATTATCAACACCATTATATTCTACCTTTGAAATGGTTTTTTGCCTCTGTCCCCATCCTTACTGCTAATACCCCACAAATACCCACTGCTGAAGACACAACAGGGCTCTTTCAGGAGACTCAACTGATTTCTTCAAATTCAACCCCTGCCCAAATCCTCACTGTCCTCCACTTGTCTACCAGCATCTAAAACCTCATTTAGCCTTCTTACCTTACTGGTTAAGAATTGTCAATGCCTTCCCACTACCTACAGGATAAAGTCTATGACATTCTCCCTTTGTGGCCTGGCCCCATCCCTAGTCTCCAGCCCAGGTCTTCCCAAAATCTTGTCCTTTTTGAGTCTAGTCACAACCAGCTTTTTCAAGATATACCACTTGTACCTCCATGCCTTTGTTCATGTTATTCCTTCTCTGTAATGTTCCTTTTCCTTTTCCTCAGCCAGCAAGCTCCTATTCATCCTTCAACCCCAGCTTACAAGGAGAATCTAACCCTCCTTTCATGCTAACACTGTGGCATTATTCCTTGCTGAGCTTGGACTCTCTCCACTCCTGTCTCCTTAAAACCCATTTCCAGTGAGTTGTAATTGAGACATGGAGTTGAGTTAGACAATCTGGGTGGGACTCCTGGCTTGACCACCAACTAACATTGATTATGGCCAGTTACTTAACCTTTTGCAGCCTTGATTTGATCAGTAAAACAGAGACATTAATGCTTATCTTACTAGGTTGGTGGAAGGATTAAATGAGGTCATAGGTAGGAAGTCATCAGACAGCTGTTGAGTTGTGCCATGCAGATATTGGTAGTTATGGAGATTATCACTGTAGCAGACAATATGCCTCACCACACCCCATCTGATTGCTTTACAGGTCACCTCAACATAGTTCACTGACATACCCCTGGCCTTCTATGTCAGACAGCTGTATATGTCCACCTGAGGGTTTTATTAGGCCACAGAAGTAGATAAAGCTCCTATGAGAAAGCTCCTTTATAGGGCAGCCCAAAGTGCCAGGGAGGTGACACCCTGATTGAGAACAACCCTCATCCAATGAGGGATGGAAATAACCTCACTTCCTTATTCTTCTTTGGGACAATTTGAAGAGAGTTCTGCAATCTCTCAGAGGGCCTCCTGCAGGACTGAGCCCCAGGTATCACCACTGCAAGCCCTGCTCATCAGCACCCTCTGTGGCTTCTTCTCTTCCCTGTGTCACTTTCCCAGTCCCCCAACCTCCATCATTCCCAGGATTACCTCCCAAATAAACCACATGCACCCAAACTTTTGTGTCAGTGTAAACATCACTACTATTCCCCACCATGTCTTCCCTTTTCCTCTCTGCTCTATGAGAACAGGAGATCGAGGTAGAGAAGCAGCTGAATGAGGTGATATCAGACCTGATAAAACACCCAGATAACTCTGATTCTGTGTTAATGCTTATTTTAATCCCAATCCTATGGTAAAGAGTTGGACTTAACAGAGGGGAAAAGAAAGTATTCTGAAAAGTGTTTTCTATAACAATACATAGAATACATTGTGAAATATGTAAATTTGTGCAGTACTGACATGAATTCCAGGTATACCTTCTCAGGTACACCTTCTCAGGTACATCGCATGGTGTCCTTTGTATGCCTTTTGCAAACTAGTGCCCCAATTAACTTGTCCAGCTGATTAAAATGAGCTAATCAGAGTACAGAGATATTAAATAGCTGTCTGGTTTTCTCTTCCAGCCTTCTGTATTGAGTCTGATGACAGTAACTCAGAAATTGAAGCTGCTCTACGTCCTAGAAACCATAGCACATCCACTGATGATTTTGATGATTTTTATGACTAATAAGCTATAACAGTTGTTGAAATAAAATCTTTAAACAAATTGAAACCCTGTCTTCATATGTGATTTCTGCAATAAACATATCCTTTTAAGTTTTCTAATTGTTTAATATGAAAACTTGGGACCCTATTGCTATTCCAGTGAAATTTATGACATAATTATGTACTAGTATATTCATTTTTCAGTGTTATCAAAAACAAAAATGATGCATGCAATGTCCATCAAAATTCAAATTGTTTTCTTTGTAGAAACTGATGAGCTGATCCTGAAAAATTCATATAGAAATTCAAGGGACTCAGAATTGCCAAAACAACCTTGAAAAATACAAACAAAGTTGAAGTACTCACATGTCCCAATTTTGAAACTTGCTAAAAACTGCAGTAATTAAGACGGTGTGGTACTGGCACAGATACCAAATTAAAACTTAGTTACTGCAAATGACACCATCAAGAAAGTGAACAGAATGGGATAAAATATTTGCAAATCACTTTTATGCAAATCAAAGAGATTTGTATCCAGAATATACAAAGAACTCATAACTAATAATAAAATGACAAAAAAAACAATTTAAAAGTGAGTAAGGTTCTGAATGGCATTGCTTCAAAGATGATACAGAAATGGCCAAGAGGTAATTAAAAGATACTTGACATCATTAGGCATCAGAGAAATGCAAATCAAACCACAGTGAGATAGTATTAGGTATCTTATACCTGCTGGAATGACTAGAATAAAAAAAAATATGAGTGTTCATGAAGATATGGAAAAATTCACACATACACTGCTGGTAGAGATATAAAATGGTGCAGCAACTTTGGAAAGCAGTCTGGCTAGTCCTTAAATGTGAACTGGTTAGCAGGAAATTTTCCAGTCTCCCTACTCCATAGTGAAGCCCAGTGGGGGGTCTCAGGAAAGCAAGCACAGTATCTAGAGCATTTTTCTGGGTGTTAATATATCACATCTGGAAAATACTGGATGAACTAAGTTCTTCCAACAATCTGACCCAGGGAGTGGAGCTTAAATCTTCCTGCAACACCCCTTTACTGTTGTCTGGACTTACTGACTTTCTTCCACAGAATATAGACAGGGACAAATGGTAACATTACAATGGAGAAAGCTTGCTGACAGCACCTTAACCATGTGATCAAGGTAAATATCACCAGGTTATGGTTAAGGCCATATATGTCAGGTACTTTGATATGCTTGCAATGGAAAAGGCACCTCACATCTGTGGTGTTTTTTCCAAAAACTCATAACTTCAGTCTAATCATGAAAAATAATAATAAAAACTCAAATCAAAGGACATTTGACTAAACGCTTGTCCATTCTCCTCAAAACTATCAAGGTCATGAAAAGGGAATGACAGAAACTGTCACAGACCAGAGGAAACAGAGGTGTGACATCCAAATAAAATGTGAGATCCTAGGTTGGCTTCTTTAAAAATAAAAGGGATGGTAATGGAAAATGTGGTGGAATTCAAATAAAGTCTAGAATTTAGTTAATAATAATGTACCAGTCTCTTAGTTTTGACATATGTACCATGATATATAAGATTAAAGGAATGTAACCTGAGGGTATGCTGAAACTGGGTTTTACCTTTGCAACTTTTCTGTAAATCTAAAACTATTCAATACACACAAAAATCCAGGAATAATCATTATTGACATTTGGGTGATACCCTTCAAGACTTTGTCTATGCGTATAAATTTTTTTTCTTAGACATTTCTAATCCAATTCTAATCTTACCAGGTTTAAAAGACTTATACTTACTAGGGGGAAAAAAAACAACAACAGACCCTTCAGCCAGGACACTAACTAGATATTTGTCGGTGATACTAATGGAATATAGAATCCTATATCTAACACCTTTTATTAGAGGTCATTTGTCATGTGTACTGATGACGGTCCAGAAGAAGCCTATGTTTGGTGCCATCCGTAACATTTTGCTAGTGTTACCATAGACAGCACAGGCAGCCCACAACAGGGTGAGCCTGGATCTCACTAGCTGTATTGGAGGAACAGGCTGTATGCGGGCTGTACAGAGAATGTGGGCATGCCAGGACCCAGGGGTGCCTTGTGGATACCAACCAGAGCCTGTGTATGTGCAGGTACCTTGTCCAGCATCAGGAGGCTGTGACACCTCTAGGATTCCTGACAACAGGTCCTGCAGCAACCCCATCCCCACTGACCCTAATACTGTAGACAATGTGAGTCTACATTGGCCAGGATGGTACAGAGGGAGGTTCTTATACTGAGCACACCAAAAATTAGAAAGATGAATGGATTGGGCCCAAGCAGGCCAAAAGCTAGAAAGATGAATAGGGTTTGGGCATAGAAAAAGTTAGCAAGATAATTGGATAAAAAAAAAAAAAAAAGCTCCCCCCTCCCTATCCCTATAAGAACCGCAGGAAGGAAAGATGGTCTTTAAGATGGGAGTCTACTATTCTTCCAGGTTGCAACACCTGAATAAAACTGTTTCCTTTTGCAACAGCACCTGTCTCACACATGTGGGTATTGTTGTCAGGCAGCAAAACCTGCATTTTTGGTAACAGTTTTAGTAATTCCATCAGGGCAAAGTGGACCTTGATAAGACCTGGGAGGCCGGGGCTGGGGTCCCAGCTGCCTGTAGCAGGCTAACCCCAGGAGCAGGACTGTGGGGACTTCCCAGCAGCTGCCAAGAGCTTTTCTCAGGAAATTTTGCCACACTCCTGTTAAAGGCATCAGCTGCCTGAAACACTTGGATGGTGAAAGAAAACAGGTTTCTGCGGAATAGTCAACCTCAATACTGGGTAACTTGAACCAGCAATGCACACTCAGGGTGTTTGTCTCTGCTGCTTGGGCTTCATGCCACTTGGGCTTTGTGCCACTTGGGTCCATCAGAATTGCTTTTGATACTGGTTGGCAAGAGATAAAGACACTAGAATGGGCTTGTGAGCACTTGTTTGGACTAATGGAATTATGGGTTCAAGTTTTGTTCATGTATTCTCACTTTGGGGTCTTTCTGTGGTTATGGTTTTGAGTTGGTACTTTTGTGCCATCAGGAGTTGTTCTATTTTACCCCTGAAAGGAGCCCATTGGGCCAAATTTCAGCAGATTGGTCCATGTACAGCTATGATCCATGACTAAGAAGGAATTGGTTCTTTGTTGTAATACTCTTTGACCTATGTATAGACTATAGGGAGAATTGGCCCCTAAATGATTCCCTAAATTAATACACCATCATACAGTTGGCATTGTTGTGCCAATGGTCAGGAAAATGAGCAAAAACTCCTTATGTCCAGGCATCTATGTCTTTACACAATAAGGATTTGGCAAAGAAAGAGAACAACCTAATGAAGTGGAGAAGGGAAATGGCTTCAAAACTCCTCCCTGATAGTAAGACACAGGAAGAAAAGGAAATGAGGAGATGAGCCTTCTGAATGCCTGAACCTCAGGAACACAGGATTAGCAACAAGATTTTCCCTGCCACTACCCCTGCTGCTAGGTACCCCTGAAATAGAGCCCAGAGGTTTAGCAGTCCCACCCCTATATGATGAAGGAATGATATGCCTGTTGACCTGGTAGGGCACCCAATTTGTCCAGGGAGCATTCCTATCTAGAGCAGGACAATTCCTTTTAAGGCAATATCCTATAAGCAGAATAAACCAGAAAGTCAAGCCCATTGGCCACTACTGGACCCATACTCCATTTTCCACTTCAGACTTACTGAATTAGAATTCCAAACCATCATATAGGGAGGATCCTCAGAAAATGGCAGATCTTATCACCTCCATTTTTTCCACTCACCATCCAAACTGGACAGACATACAATCTCTCCTTAACAACATCCTGCTAATGTCACATGAAAGGTGGCTAGCTATAAATAAGGCTAATAAAGAGCTCATGCCACCGGCTTGTGTGGCTCAGTAGACTGAGCATTGGCCTGTGAACCAAAGAGTCCCTGGTTTGATTCCTAGGCAGGGCATATGCCTAGGTGTGGGCCAGGTCCCCAGTAGGCGGGCCATGAGAAGCAACCACACACTGATGTTTCCCTCCTCTCTCCCTCCTTCCTCTCTCTAAAAATAAATTAAAAAATAGATTTTTTTAAAGAAGCTCATTGCCTGCATAAAGAGAATCACATTGGGAGTCCCAACCCATCCAGTGCAGTACCTTTAACAGAGCTCAAACTGAGGCCCAAATAGTAAGACCTACCCTTGTCGAACTTTCCAAAAGATGCATATCAGAAGGGCTTAATAAAAGGTGCCTAAAATATAGATGAATATGATATAGGCTTTTCAATAGAAACCAAAGGAAGGTCCTTCTGAATTTTTAGAAGGGATCTATCAGGCCTATCAAAAGCACACTGATGCTGACCTACAGGCACAAGAAAATGTCTGAATGGTTAATTTGACTTTTATTGGGAAAAGTGATACCCGACATCAGGAAGGAAGCTCTAATGTTAAGATGTGGCATTGGGAATGATGTCCTCCCGGATGGAAGACATACACTTTGAAGTTTACCATGGCTGGGAAACAAGAAAATTAAAGCAGGCCACTGTTTTCTTAGAAATGATGTGGGAGAAGATGGCAGCATAGGTAAGTAAGGCTTCCTCCTTGCACAACCACATCAATATTAACACTAAAATATAGAACCCTCACTCAGATCCATCAAAATTGAGTTGAATGGAATTCTGACAACTATGGAATTAAAGAAACCACATCCATCCAGACTGGTAGGAGGGGTTCAGATGCAGAATGGGCTGGTACCACATCCATGTTGGTGAGTCAAAATTCAGGAAGGATATTTTAGGAACAAGGAGTCCCAACCCACACCAGACACCCCAGCTGAAGATTCCACTACCAGGAAAATAAGTCCCCATAACTCTGGCTGCAAAAACAAGCAGGGATTGAGTTGGTGGAACAAAATTCTGGAGTGCCAAGCAGTTTTCTTAAAGAACTCACACATGGACTTTCTCAGAGTCACTCTCACTGAGCTCCAGCACTGGGGTAGCAGCTTGAAAGGCACCATACAGGGAGAAACTGAAGTGTCTGGTATTAAGGTGAGAGCTGGGGACAACCTTCTCCCAAACAGAAGGTGGGCAGTGGCACATGAAGGGACCCATTATGGAAGGATGCTTTAATAGACTTCATAGATCACATTTGAAGGCACTCATTTACAAAGGACTGCTCAGAACAATTACCCAAGCCTTTTAGATATAAGCCAAAAAACAATCCCATGACAAAACATGTCCCAACAAGAAAGGGAACACAATATAATGGGATTATGCCTATTGAGGATAGTCAAGTTGACTTTACACTAACACTGAAACCATAAGAAATTTTAAATCTTTATTAGGTTCTGTAGATGCCTTCCCTGGATAGGTAGAGGCATACCCTCCTGGAACTGAGAAGGCAAATGAGGTAGCAAAATTTCTACTTAATAATCCCTAGGTTTGGACTTCCTTACAGCATTGAAAGTGACAATGGATTGTCGTTCACTTCAGAAATACTGCAGAAGAAAAAGGGAGTGACTTCCCTTGACTTCCAGCCAAGGTAGATATACTTCCAGTATAGGTAGATGGTAGATATACTTTGCCTCCTTGCACAACCAAAAAAAGGACAACAAATTTAAAAAAAAAATAACCAGAACTGCTAGAAAGTTGAACTTCATGGAAGTCCAACAACCAGGAGTTAAAGAAGAAACATTCACCCAGACTGGTAGGAGGGGCAGAGATGGGCAGCCAGGGTGGAGAGGAGACACATGCAGCAAGGTGGTGGCTGTAGGCCTGCAGTCCCACTTTACATGGGGATAACCAGAAGAATAACTGAGGAGCAAGACAGATCATGCAACCGAGAATCCCAGAGCAAGATATAAAGCCTCCAATCCTCTGGTAGTAAAAAACCCCTGGGGGTGCAGTGGCAGGAGAAACTTCCATCCTCACAGGAAAGTTTGTTGGAGAGACTCACAGCATCCTAGAATGTACACAGACAGGCCCATCCACCTAGGAATCAGCACCAGAAGGGCCCAATTTGCTTGTGGGTAGCAGGGGAAGTGACTGAAATCAGGCCAATTGCTGAGCAAGTAGGATTGCTTTGCTTTGTCTACTCCCCACATACAGCACCACAACACAGCAATGTGAGTTGTCACGCCCTGGTGAACA